>NC_052016.1:82107296-83453546 GCF_015832195.1 Motacilla alba alba
TCTAAGTTCCAAGTGATGTTTATTATTGCAGTGATTCTTTGATTTGTTCATCTTTGCTAATTAAAATTCACACCACTGAGCACTCTTACCCATTTGTTGCTGCATATGTTTATTTTTCATTTGTATTCAAGTAATTGTTAATTTCTCAATTAACATTTCCCAGAATTTTGAAATGCCCAGCCATGATGAAGATGCTAACAATAGCAGGTGTAAACCAGTAATTATCAGCAATCATGAAGCAAGCAAGCTGAATTACTAAAAATCATATCCCATGTCTGAAATAAAACAAAATGTAGTGGGCACACTGTGGTATTTTACCATTCTTAAACACAGCAAGACTATATAAATACAGGTGCTTGCTTGAAATTTATAAGTGCCAACAAGCTAAGTTCTGAAGTAATTTAGAATTCAATTTACCTGAGAAGCTGAACAAAACAAATCCCTTTACAAGGCCAGTACATGAAGGCTTACTTTTAAAAACCAGAGGATCCAAAAAAGAAAATTTATTTCATGAAGGAGAGAACATTCTGCAGAAGTTGCAGCTTGGTTACTGTATCAATGGCAGTTAAAGGAGATGAAAACAGGGAAGGTAAAAAAGTATACTATTTTAAAAGTTGTTTGGTCTCCAACATATATTCTCATCGTCTGGATCTTCCCCAAGAACCCAGTAGAAGCAAACACTTTAAAAAGAGTTATCTAGCATTTCACTGCTTACTTCAAGCAGGTGAAAACCAGCATTGCATCATTTACACTAAATTGGTTTCAGATGAAGAAAATTAGGTGGGTGGAGAGAGTCTTCTCCATTGTTACCAGAGGAGGAGTTTGTGATTGTTTTCTGTTTACTGTCATGAAGATTAATGCATTAAGATCTCATTTGCAATGAAATATCACAAATGAAGAAGATGAGAATTCTATTGCCACAAAGTGTTTAACAAAACAAGCTTTATCAGGCAGTGTCTCTGTGCAGCTGCAGCAGCTCTGGCCCCACTGAACGTCTTTCAGCTGTGTGACTACCTGACACACACCAGCATTTCAGGGGTAAGGCAGTCTAGCCTAGTGGAAGCCTTTCACAACCAGAGCTCAATTTTGCAATTTCCAGTCGTCTCAATTTCATGACCCTGACACTTGACAACTTAATGCAGAGATTCCTGAGTAGCTCTTGATGATGGCAATTGTCCCAAGCACTGTAAAGCACACGAATCACACAGAATCATAATCAAGGTTCAAAGAGACCTTTAAGATTATCTAGTCCCACCATCAAACTAGCAGCGTTATCACCATAAATACATCCCCCAGTGACATGTCCAGACTCCTCTCAAACACTTCAGCAGGTGATGACTCCACCATCTCCCTCAGCAACTTACTCCAATTGCTCAACCACTCTTTCAGTGATTTGGGTTTTTTTATATCTAAGCTGAACCTCTCTTGGCACATCTCAAGGCCATTTCCTCTTTCTCTTTCATTCGAGACATAGCAGAAGAAACTCACTGCAGCCTCCTTTCAGGTTGTTGTAGAGAGCAATGAAGTTCCCTCCAAGTCTCCTCCCGACTAAACAGGCCCAGTTTCCCCAGCATCTCCTTATAGGACATGTTTTCCAGACCCTTCATAGGCCTTGTTGCCCTTTTCAGGATATGTTCCAGGACCTCATGGTCCTTTTTGACATGACCACCCAAAACTGAACATAGGATTGGAGGTCAGGCCTCACCAATGCAGAGTACCGAGGGACAATCAGTGGTTTGCCACCTGGGCATACGCTGGCTCATGTTCAGCTGTGCATCAGCCAATACCCCCAAATTCCTTACTGATGATCAGCTCTCAAGCCATGCTTCCTTGAGCCCATGGTGCAGCATGGGGTTGCTGTGAACCAGGTGCAGGACTCAGCACTTGGCCTGGTTGACCTCATGCCATTGCACTCAGCCCAGGACTGAGATCTTTCCAGATCTCTCTGTGGAGCCTTCCTACCCTCCAGCAGATGAACACTCCCACCACTCAGTTAGTTATCTGTGAACTGACTGAGGCTGTATTTGAGCTGCTTCTCCAAACCATCGATGAAGGTGTTCAACAGGATGGAACACAGTACTGATTCCTGAGGAACACGCCTGGTGACCAGAAGAAAGCTGTGACAGGTGGTGATGAGTTGAAAGAGATACATCAGGATGGAGTGACCAGCTAAACTTGCTAAGGTCTCTTGGGAGAGGCTTGACTGCTAGTGCCCTTAGGGATGTTCTGGACAATAACTTTTCTGTCTACGTCTTTTCGTACTACACCTTTCATTACTTTAATCTCCCACTTGAAACATGGTCAAAGTGCCTAAAAGTAGCTCAAAAAGGAAAATTGGAATCAGTTGTTGACCATAAATATGATGATTTAGTTGTCATCACAAGATAATACAGATTATTTTATGCTGGAGGGATATACATGTACAGATCCTCCTGAAGCACCACATCCAAAATGGCTGAATCATACAAGACTTGATGTGTTTATTACTTCTCATAGCTTTTTCAACTGCACGTACCAAGAAATCAGTGATAGCAAATAAAGCATGATTTTCTCTTTTATCAGAGATCTTGAGAGAATCAAAAGTAAACCCCACCAATTGTATTCATAAATACAATAGAGAGTAATAGGTAATTTATATGAATATTCATATATTGAGCTCAGAAAATGGGCACCTTGTTATTCATCACTTTAAAACATGTTTATAGAATACAAATATATTAGTTCTTGGGTTTTTTTCCTAATGTTGATGAAAATGAATAGTACTTGGGGACCAAGTCTGCCTATTAAAGTGATGTGATACATTACCATGCTTGTACAGAAATGAGCACAGATGGTGGGTCTATTATTTCTCTAGCAAGAAATTTGTCATTTTTTTTCCCCAGGATTCAAATCTGAGCAACACTTGCTTAAGTCAGACTACCTCTGTGGGGATCCTTAAAATATTTTTCCCATTATTTGTACATTAGAAGTTAGAGAAACAGAAAGTGATTAATGCCATATTAAAACTTTAAAATGAATGAAGGCTCTCAAACCAAGAGTCTGAGATTTTTATATTTCCCCCCACCCCTAAATAAAGGGAAACAAATTTTGCATGCAAATGTGAGTCTACATGGATGAAGTTTTTGTACCATATTCAGATTCCCAACAGCCTGTTTAGCTTTGACAGATCATTTCATTTACATTAGAATACTTGAAGATGTTAGATTTAAAGACATTTGTTAATTAAACACAATTACATGGAGTATGAAACAACTTATGCGTCATTTATAATTTTTATAGGCAAAAGATACCATTTCAAGCAGACAAAGAGTAGTATAAACAAAACTATGTTGACTTTCATAATCTTATTTTTATTATAAGAATCAATAAAGCAATATTTTGTAAGGTTTTGTCAATGCCTTATTATACACCCGAAGAAAGAAAAAATGTTCTCGATCTGCCTTATGATTTGTCAGAGCATATAATTACAACAAACTCAAAGTTAAATGAGAGTTTTTAATGTCAGTTGGTCAAAGTTGGATCCCCTTGTAGTGAAAGCAAATTTAATACGGGTTAGGATTCCCAATAACAAGAAAAATGCAAACTTATACATTAATTTACTTCAATACACTGTGTGTACTCGCATTTGCGCATTCATTACACGCTGTCTCTACCACTCCTTCCTCCTCACACTCTTCCCCTGCTCCAGCATGGAGTCCACCCCATGGGAGTCAGTTGTCCATGGACTTCTCTAACTTGGGTCCTTCTTACAGGCTGCAGTTCTTCACAAACTGCTCCAGTGTGGATCTTTTCCGCAGAGTGGAGTGCATCAGGAACAGGCTCCTCCAGTGTGGGTTCTTCCAAGGGTCACCTCCCAGCAGACCTGCTCCAGCATAGACTTCTGTCTCTGTGGGTCTGCTGGGATGTTTCTCTCATGTTCTCAATTAATCTCCTCCACCTCCTCTTGCTCGGCAGTTTTTTCTCCATTTTAAATCTGTTGTCAGAGGAGTACTACCACCATCACAGACACACATGGGCTTGGCCAGCAGTGGGTCTGTCTTGGAGCTGGCTGGCATTGGCTCTTCTCTGAGGAAAGCTTCTGGCCTCCTGTCCCAGAAGTCATTCCTGCAGCAACCCCCGGGCTTTGCCTTTGCCAATCAAACCAAATATATTTTGGGGAAAATATTCTTCCAAATTGAATTCCATTTAAAAGAATCTTAATTTTTGAAATCCAGCTCTTCATTTTCCATATGTGATGGTTATTTCCAGTGTGCTCCTGGGGGAGAACTCACATCCAGAACCTGGAGCATCAATTTCAAGACTGAAGTCTTGGAATACAAGATTAAAAACTCTCAAAGGAGTAAAATCTTTTCAAAGCTTGAATAACAACACATCACTTCAAAAGTATAAGGATTTTTTAAAGGAGGGGAATATCAACTCCTTTAAGAGTCAAGGTGGGAATGTGGTAAATATGTGGTAAATTTGATGAACCAGAAAACTTTGGAGTGTGTAATGATTATACCAATACTGGGTCCAAAGAGTTGGTATATAAGGATTGGTATTTTCTCTATTGACATAAACTTGTATGTTAATTGGGATCTTCTGGAGCCTGTAACAGACAAAAGTGTCAGGAGAATGGGATGAAATGGGTCAGTTTTCATAGAGCAGGGTTTGAAGAGTTTGGGGCCAGTCAGTGTATTTGGGAAAGCTTTAGGTGGAAAGGTGTACTGTTCTGTTTGAAAATGGAGGATAAGGAAGCCTGCAGGCAGCAGAAAACAGGGGAAATAACAAATTAGTTCTGTAAACCCCAGAAAGGATCATGCCAGCTGTTGCAGAGAGAAGGATCAGTAGTGAGAAAGAAGGTGGAAATATGCTAAACAGCTCAGGGAAATAAGAAAAAGTAATACCAAGGTTGTTACTGCCAGTACCTATTGATCCAAATATTTGTTTAATGCAAATAGACCTAAAGATGCGGTGTTATCAAGCACTAGTGTGCTAGTTGTCACTGTTTCAATGTATGTCACCTCTGCTTCCACTTCTTACCCTTCCCCACTCTCAACTGAAAAAAGGTGAAGAGGAATTTAGAGAATATTGACTCTGAAGAGGTTGGAGAACATGATTGAAACTCCTAATATCAGGTCCACTCTCAAGACAGCATTACTTTCCCAGCTACTTTCTCTCATGTGAAAGAAGGGAGTCAGTCCTACAACAAATACCAGCTGTGCAAGACTTCTGATTTCATTGTAGAAATAGCTGAAAAATAAATGATAGTCAGTCTTGAATGAGTCATTGCCAAATAATTCTCAGGTGAGTGAAACTAATAAAATTGTAGTCTAGGGAACTTTCAGCTTCTGCATGATTTATTTCTTCTTGCATGGTTAGAGAAATGAGTATCATTGAATTAAGAGAAGAGAAAGGGTATTCTTTCTCACAGTTGTGCAGTTCACAGGAAAATGTGCAATAGTTGGGTTTGCAGCATTTGAAAAAAAGGTGTTAATTGAAAAATTCTGAGTGACAGAAAGTGAGAACGCAGATTTTGCATGCTGTGAAACAGAACAAGACCACTGGATTAAAAGAACAGACATAACCTTCAAGATTTTTATAGTGTTCGGGTATGAAGAGAAAATTTGGTGTTGCATTAAACTAGTATGTTGAGTTAAACCATTTTTTTCTGGTCACAGCAGCATTGTTCAGCTGGAATTAATTCCTTATTTATTTATATATTTTGTTTTATTCAAATGACTGCCAAAAAAATTTTTTTAAGGTTTTTATGTTTAATTTTTTCACACTTAAAATTACCAGAAGATTTGTTGACCCAGCCCAAATTGCTGCATTAAACAGTGGCCCAAGACTAGCAGGCAGACTGTGGATTTTGTACACATCCCTGTATACAAGCTTTTCCCCATCACTTCAAGCTGGCAAATGGCTCCATTGCTACAAGGCAGCACAAAAAGCTGTCTGCTGTAAATCAAAGTAACACCTTTTCAGGAATATGAGCCATTCATTTATTCAGTGTGTACACTTCCTCAGAAATACCCAAAATCTCATTTAGGGTGATATTTAAGTAAAGATCAAGGACAAAATATTGCTGTTATGTGGCAAACTTGTTTTACTGAACTTCATTCATTGTTTAGCATATATGCAAGCTTTTCTGCAGAGCTCAGAGGACATGTAATGTTTTTCATAAAAAAAAATTCTGCAAAATTTGAATATGCAGTATTGTCTGTACTTACATGTGGATTTTACAGGCAGGAATTAGATATTTCTTTGCTCTGATAAGGTTATTTCCTTTCTTTTCCTTACAGCATAACAGCTGGTAAAATACTTTTGAGACAGAGAGCTATAGAGCTATACTCTTACAGAGTACACTGAAAAAATATAGCATATGGAGAGTATTTGCATAATGTACAGTATCTGTGATGAGAAGGTAGATATTCAGTTTTTCTTGCATAACTTGAGTATTACATATAATATGATAAGTTGAATGAAGAATTGCTTCTTAATAAACCACAGAATCCTGCTTGGTGGTTAGTTTATTTACTGTATTTTGAATTTTGATGTATTATAAACGATGTTCTACTTACTCAAGCAGTTCTTTTTTGAATCAGTTATATCTGTTTTTTTACTTCTTTTTATATATCTGTATAACATGTACATTTTGGCCTACTCTTACTTATATAATTTATGTAATGATGTAATGCTAAATAATTAATGCACAATGTGGCTGTTATCTTTCAACATATATTCTGTCTGTGCATGCACTCACAAAAATACTAAAAATCTTCAGGTTTATTTCTGAAAATACAGTGTGTAGGGAATCTAGAGTTTGTTTGAAAAACCTGAAGTGTCACACAGTAAGGCAATGATCACGTCATTGTATTTAGCAAAATCAAAATGGAGCACGGTCTTTCTGCACACACACAAAAAGACATGCACAGGGCTGAATATTTCATGCTACAAAATGTAGATAACCTTCCTTATTAAAGTTTGCAAGTAAACTTAAAATGCTAATAAATAACAGAACTTTGTGTAATGTAGTAATTATATTTTGTTGTATTTATTTTTTGTGGAAAACGTGCACAAAATTAATTAATCTCCTTAATGAGGTATGCTGGTGCCATGAGAGATAATACAAACTAGAAGATGACTCTGAGAGTAGAGTAAGTTACTAAACCGTTTTTATGTGTGTTTCTGTATTAAACTAGCTATACGCACCGTGTGGTTGGCAGTGGAATCAAAGCTCAGTCTGCAAATCCAGAAGTAAAAGTGAAGGGAACAGATCCTGTAATAAGTCAAATTATTGACAAGCTGAAACATGTTATTCAGGTAAGGAGCTTTTTCCTATGGGTACAGTATAGTTCTAACTACCACTCTAGTAATGAAAGTATTAATTTACTGCACCATAAAGTGTAATTCAAGTTTCTGCTGAGTGCACATCCACAGAAAACACTAGTTGCTCTGTGTCTCACATCAGTTATTAAAAATGATTTAGTTAAAAGGTTTGTATACGGTAGATAAGTGTAGGAAGTGAGGCTCTGGTAGCTGGGCCATCTGTACCTGCGACTACCAAAACTCAGCATTGCAGTGAGCATACAGAAGCACCAACAGGATGATTTAGGGATATTAAGTGGGTGTGTATGTTTACATAACAATAAGACATAATTTCCCTCTTCCCTCTTTGTTGAATCTAGGTTCTTTCTTAACTTGTATTGCTGCAAGGTTTTTTGTTTAGATGGCAGATAGAAAAACTAGGAAGTTCGAATGAAAATCACATGCCTGCCTGAGTTGGTGTTAGTTACCTGATGTGCATTTTTGTGACTTACTAAATTTAAGGTTTACATGGGAGTCAATTCCAATATGGTTCTGTACAGTTACATTATTGCAATAGGCTTACAGGATTACAATTATCTCTGTTACATGCCACATTTATATGCACAGATAGCCAGAACTAGAGGACAAAAACATAATTCTGTTGAAGACAACAGTTATTTTACCAACAAAAAGAAAAAAGAAGCTCTGTATTTCAGTTTAAAAATACAAGTTTTCACTCTGATCTGAAGGCTCAGTGACCAGAAAGGTTCTACAGGCATTTTTTGTCAGTGACCCATGTAACCCAGTATCCTCTCCTCTGCACTGGTAAAAGGAGAGGCTACTTAGAGAAGCCATGAAGCTTCTCACTGTTATTGTCTCAACTTCCCTTCTCTACCCCCATTCCCCAAGCAAGAGAATTAGAGACATTAAATGTCTTCTCTTTGCCTAGTGCATTTATATCCATCAAAGGACTTGCTTTAATTCTGTTTTTACATCTTGACAGCTTTTAAGTACAGCTTCCCACATGGTTTCTGGAGTTGAAATATTACTGATAGCTTCACGGTAAACCCTCTTCGTTCTTATATCTCTAATTGTGAACAATATCTCTCCTCTGACAACAAAACAAAGAGTCCTGAAATAGAAAAAGGAAAAAACCAGAAAAAATTTCTTTTCCATCAGTAGTGTTGTTTTCTGGGAGAAGTGGCATTAGATTTGAAGTTCAAATGCAATCATTATTCTTTCTTTCTTAAAAGAAATATCTTTTTTATCCCTCCAGCTTTGGCATCATGCTTTTGTCTCTCTTCTTTATTAAAATGCCATCTACAGTGGTGGGAAAAATCAATGCAATTTTCCCTACAAGAGATGCCATCGTTTAATTAATAACTACAAAATAGTATACAAAGATAAACTTTGTAAATATTACTTGGTAAGTTCCATCTGTCAGGAGTGCTTTCCTCCTTTTATATTAAAACTGTTCTGTATAGTTTATTGTGTTGGTTTCCTCTAGAGACTTGAAGTTGTGTTGTTTTCTCCTTGAGTGAGTACCTAAAAGACTGGAATAGAATATTTCCATTATGAAGTATTTCATTTTGAGAGCTTACTTGCCCTTGTCCCTAAAGACTTGAGTGGATCTTGGGGAAAAGGACGTACAATTTACATACTAAAATGCTTACCAACCTCCAAGTATATTTTCTTTCTGTGGGATAGTTTCTTTCTTTGTAGCTCTGAGTATGAAAATAGGGTCAAGGGATAAAGAGAGCATCAAAATCCTTAGAGACCTGACATATAACTGCTTTTCCCCAGCTCAAGAAGCTGCAAAAAAGCTTTCTTCTTCACCATTTACTACTTGGGAAAAGAAGATGAGGAGTGTAAATTAGAGATTCAAATGCAAAAGATCACCTTTTTGTCCTGTGTGATATGAAAAAAGATGAATCACATACTAGGCTTACAATGGGGCAGAAAATAAGGGGAGCTTAATGGATTGTGGTGATGCCTCGGAGACAGAGTCATACTTAAACCTAACACACTATCCAAGCTGTATTACTGAACCTCAAAATTTTAAATAGCTAATTTAGCAGGAGTAAAACACATTGGTGAAGTTTTTCAAAATGAATCATGTCTGAAATTTACAAACTATATACTTTAATTCATCTTTAGGATGGAAATAGCAAAAGGGCACATATTTTTGAGATCCGTTTCTGCTCACATATAATGTTAACTTAGAAAAACAAATCAAGACCATTCTGCCCTGCGTGCAGAAACAGACAGATTTCTTAGCATCTCCTCCATTTTTTCCTGTTGTTTATACAAAGGTATAAAAATCCCAAGCAAAGACTTTGCTTTAAAATATGTAAATATCCAATGTTTAAACTGTATTTTCCAGGTTTTCTCCTCTTAAAAACTTCAAACCCCTGAAATCAACCCCTGGCTGTATCAGAGGTCCGTGGTTTCTGGGCAGTTCTCCTTTGTGAGATGCTCACAGTAATCCTCCTTTTTCTGTAAATAGTGCATATGCCAAAAAATCAATAGAAGTTTTTGATTCTGTTGGACCCCAATGCCTGTAATCTGTGCCCTGGACTCCACAGGTTTGTATTCACAACAACAAAGTGAAATTAGAGGAACTGATATGAACCAGTCAGTGCTGAATATGGCTTGAAAAAGTCATCTTCTTCTGTAAAACTACTTACTTGGTAAGTAGAGTAAGAGTAGTTTTACTCTTGTAAAACTTACTTACTACTATTGGTATTTTCCAAAGTTTTAAATGATGAACTCTTCATTCATTTATCTTCATGGCAGGCAAATTATGGGTTCAGTGCATATCATTTCATGTACAGCAGTCTACAACTATCACTCTAATAGGTTATCAAGATAAGAAAAGTCAGTTTCATATGGTGTAAATAGCGATGGGAATTATTTTCCTCTCTTCCCCATTAATTTAAAACCACAATTAATTCATCATTCCTGCAAATACAAATACTAAGGTTATGAAGTAAGTATGATATTTTGGAGCTGTGATTACAGGCAATTGGAAATTGGTCTTTCCAGTGTGTTTCTTCTATCAAAAGAGAATCTCAAAAAAATACTGCTTTTGACTGAAATAGACATTACTTGCAACTTGTATTTACAGGTTAAATAAAGTCTTCCTCAATTTAGGAAATCTTGCCATGGCAGAAGATACTCCTATGTCTGCAGGAGTTAGGCAGACCAAATCTCCCTCTGGAGATCTCCAGAGGCACCTACTATTAGTGACTATACTGGAAATTTAAATGCTTCTCTTAGGATAAATTCTTTCCAATTTCTAGGTGCAGTAAAAGGCATGTCTGAATTTATTTGGAGAAGATCCCATCTTGCACTGCTATACCACTAGAGTGCTAGCTGATATGCATAAAATGATATTTACCTTCTCCACAAAGGGCTGCAAACTGTCCCTAATAGAATTGATGCTTACATTCCTTAAAGGAGTAAATGCCATTACTTCATATGACAATAAATGCTGGTGACAGTCTAATTTTTCCTTTACTACTTGTCATTATTATTGCATGGTGAATGCTCTGTTTCACCATGCTGCCATTTGCCCATTTACCTGTCTCAAAGAGGTTACAAAACTAGTGAGATGAGACTTTGTTTTGACACTGATTTGGCATGCTAACAACTAAATTTTCTACCTGCATTTTTTAAAGCTTTTATCCATGTACCACAGCATGGTCAAGTTAATATGTGTTTTTGTAAAAGCTGTTCAAGTATGGATTGGAAATTGGGATGGAATATATTAACTGAATCCTCATCTGCTCAAACAAAGAACCATGTTTTGAAATTATTTATACATGAGGTGTGGCACTTGCAATTGTGCCTAGTGTTACAATAAACACCTAATAGTTAAACCCCCCCTTCCTCTTAAACTAGTGCCAACAGCTGTATATACGTCACAAATTAGACATTTTGATTACCTTTTTAATGACTGAAATGCAATTCTTTTTCAGGGAATGAAGGAATTCTCAAGGGTACAGCATTAGACAGATACGTAGTTTGATACACTCTTCGGTGACATATTTTTGGTGACTCACTTTCTAAACTTTTCTTTCCCTTTCTCTTCTTAAATGCTTTTTGTTGATACAGTGTAACCTGCAGTTTGTACCTTTCAATAATGGGTAAATGGGAAGCAAAATTTCAATGCACTTTATGCAGCAGCCATTCAACATTCACTGGTATTAGAATTGCTTTCAGCTGTGTTTGCTCCTAAACTGCTTATTTATTCCTTTTTTTGCAATAGGAAAGACTTCCTCACGAGTTTGTTTTGTATTTCATATTACAAATGCATATCTGAATGTTAATTTTTGCCTTAGATTTTGTTTTTACTGGGGTTTTTTTACACTTTTTGGTTGCATCCAAAGTTAGAATAAATCTGCAGGTAAAGAATAGCTCAGTATGTTGATTGTGTTAATTTTTTTCCCCAGTGATTTGTTTGCTCTGCTTCTTTTTTTTTTTTTAATTTATTTCTAGAAGAAATACAATGCTACTGTCTTTTTGAAAGCAAACTCTTGAACATATTCTTGTTTTGGCAAGGCATGATAGTAGAGTACTAGTGATGTAGGGATATCGGGATATTCCTACTTGACAGAGAAGTCTATTTCATATTTGTTGTGTGAGCTGTTCCAGTCTTTTATCCTCTCTATGGAGAGCTGCCTCTGACTGCTGGCAGGTGCCAACAATATGTTAAGTGCTTGACTATTATCACTGCATGTAAAATATTGGCAGCATTCCTGTAAAAACATGAAGCAGTTAGAGAACGGGTGGGAAATTATTTTCTGAGATTGATACTCCTCCCTTTAAAATGTACTTCAACTTCCAGCCTCAAAAGCACACAAAGGAGTGCAGGGTTGCTGATACTTTTGTATCTCTTGGGAGTGAAAAGGTTTTCTTCACATTTTTGTGATGATAGTGCAGGTATAAACGCTTTTTTGTTGCTCACAAAGGTGGTCTTTCTGTATTTGTAAGTCAAACACTAAAAGTTACATGAACATTCTGAGATGACTGTATGTCTTGGAAAATTAGTGTAAATTCGAACCTACATATTGTTTACAGATAGAAGGCAGGAAAAAAAAAGTGATTAGGAGGGTATGCATTTTAGCTGATGCATCTCCCACTGCTGGGATGCTTAGGAGTTAAACTGAGAAAAACAGTCACCACATAGTCCTTCTGATCAGTAATTTAATTTAAAAAACAGTAATAGTTTCCTTAGATTACTGTTTTTCACTAACTAGATTACCAGAGTTATTAAGGGCTAATCAAAGTCCTGTTCATTTAGAACAAATGATTATTTTTGTGAAGTATCTTTTAAAATAAGATTTATGCTGAAATGAGAAGAGTATACATTGCACAGAGCTTTCTGAAATTGTTTGTTGTTCTAATTTGTATAAAACTCTTAATAGTGGGCTAATTAAAGAAGAAAAAAAAACCCTTAATGTTTGATTTTATGTTGTTTTTCTCCTTGAATTTCTTATAAAGTCTTGCACAGTGCACAGTGAGAAAACATATTTGTTGATACTGCAGGGAGATACTGTCAATTCTTATCCATTTTTTTTAAGAGAACAGTGGCTGAAAAAAACCCCAGCCTTTTCTAGCTACTGAGGTGGATAGTGACACTAACTGAAGTATTCATTATGGTGCAGATCCTATCTACAAAAGTCTATTTTGCACATAAATTGTTTGCTGTTATAGCTGGTAGAAATTGCTTGTGTTAGGTTTTTTAGCAAAACAACCATTGTTTTACCTTCTCATTTTTTTGTGCAATATAAAGGGAAGGAGAGTTTTGAGATTTTGGAAGAGCCTGAGGTAGCTCCACCTGCTCCTCATAGAGTGCACCACACCCTGTACACTGTTCTAATACGTACTTCTGAAATCAATATTCTTATTTCAATAATAATAGAGGAATATTCTCAAACTGACATGCTTGGAACAACATGTTTGGTAAAAAGGGAAGAGAAATATGGAGCGGTATCAAAAGGGCTTTAAAAGATTTAAGTTAAGCAGGATATCAACTCTAGTCAGAAGTGAAAATCAAGTAGTGGCTCTAACTTATGAAAACTGTCACATGTCACAAAGCCTTTCCATAGTTACCTCAATTGACAGCCTCTTAAGAGCAGAGGCTCAGCAACCAGATAGAGTAATATCACATCAGGATGGAAAGTATCAACAACAAATTGAGAAGCCACTTACTGTTCCTGTTAGTACTAATTAATGACAGATGTAATCTGTCAACGTCTCAGTAACATTAAGAAAATGCTTTGTGTGCAAGCAAATACATTAAAAAGGAAAAAGAAGAGTGGGACAGTAGGTACCATTAAGGTGTAAGTGCCATGTACATGGTCTTGCAGTGGTCTCCTCAGTGCCATGGAAATTCCCATGTGAGCGGTTCCTCTAGGCTGGCCTATCAAGGGAATAAGCAGGATGGCTGTGCTGGGTGTCCATTTGTGCATTGGTGCTGGCTGAGCACTGTGTCCCACCTTGGTTTGCCAGCTGTGGATTGTGTACAGGAGCAGAGAGTGTTCAAATACGGCAGCAGTTCCAAAAATATTGATGGGAATGCATTGCCTTTTGGCAGTCCAAGTGTCACAGCTGAGGAGAGTGCTACTGGTGGGTTGGAGGTTGGGCTAGAAGACCTTTAAAGGTCCCTCTCAAGCTGAACTATTCTATGATACTATTGACTCCATGACTACACTGGGTGAACTCATATGCTATTAACACCAGGTAATACACATGAGAAGAGCTGTCATAAATACTATGGATATGAAAAGATGTCAACAATTATAAAACAGAAAGCACAAAGGAAACAGGATTCTTTATCATCAGTGATCATAAGAACATTTCTTAGAATATGTGCAATACTCATTATACATAATTGTGACATCTAAAATGAAACAGGTACCACAACAACACAAAACACCTAAAAAAAAAAAAAAAAAAGGCATTTCAGAAGCATTTCAATGGTTAGCTGTTAAGGGAAAAATGTTGCTGGTCACAGGCTTCCTGGCCTGAAAAGTAATGCATCCTTTTTGAGCATGTTGAATGTTTCCTATTTGAGATAGGCTATTTCCTTTTGGTCTCAGTCCTGGGAAATCTCGGAGGCAGTGACCTGTGGAGAGCAATACAGAGAAAGTCATTTGCTGCAAGCATCACCATAATTTGTTCTCCTTGCTAGTTTGTAGAATAAGCAATATGTTCTGTAGGCACAAGAAAAATCCGTCTGGAAAGCAATCTGTTGCTCTGAAATCTTATAAACAGAAATCTCATGTTATCTGTGAGGGCTGTGTGTTGCCTAAAGAACTCATCTGCTCTTTGGAAGTTTTGGAATTGTGGAAAGCAGCAGCACAGTATGGAGCATTCAACTGCTTTTGAACACTGTAGGTCTGAAATCCATGTGGATAGCACAAACTGTATTTGAAACTGTACCATATAGTTTAAGGTCACAAATTTTGCTCAGCACAACGCTGTTTTTTGTCTTGAGAGACTAAGTCAGCGAGCAGTTGAAGAATTAGTACCAAAGGTGAAGTATTTCATTTGCATGAAGTCTCGGCAAAGCTATTCAGGACTATGGAGTAAAGGGAAGTGTCAGAAACAAGCTGTGCTGTGCATTTTTTAAAACAGTTTTTGTTTCAAGAAAGAATACAGAAAAATACAAATATATCCTGGCAGACTGTGGTTATGTGCTAGGTTTGTGGGTAGGTTTCTTAGCTTCTCTCCAGTACAGAAATATTACACTGCTCTGAATTTAACTGACTGATACATTTTAAAAAAAAGACCCTAAAGAAGCCTGATAAATATGCTGATTCTAAATTACTTCTAAAACAAGCATATAATAAAAAAGACATATGCAAAAGAAAACTTGTCAAGATAGAAAAGATAATAACTTTGATAGTAATCTGATTGAATAGACATTTAGATATTTCTTTACAAGACAGGTTAGCTATTATTTTGAAAAAAATATTTTTCAAATTTAGTCTTTAAAAAAAAACAATCTTAATATAATTTATTAAACAGATTGTGCAGTCTAATTTCAATTCTTTAATGTGTTCATTTCTTTAAATGACTTTTCAAAAACTTACATCTTAAAAGTAATAGTATCTTATTTGTTGGCTTAAAACCAGCATACTTACCAGTTCCTTAATGCTGTGTTTTGGCCTTTTCAACACTTGTCAGTGTCTGATAAGCTTCATCCTTAAGAGCAGACCGAGGAAAGCTCTGAAGAATATCTAAACATTCTGCTGCCATATACCCACCCTGACTTGTTTGCAAAGCTCCATCCTTGTAGGTCATACTTTGTAGAGAAAATGGAGACACCTCTTTCTCATTCCTACTTTGGAACTGGTGATAATTGTAGTAAGGTGCTGTTCTGGCAGTGGGACATTGGTGGGACACCTCTGCTTCCTCTTTTCCCTGCACTTTTCTCATTTCTCTTTGTGAGTCATTCAGCTTGATCTGTAGCCTGCCTCACTGCACTGATACAAACAACTGTAGGATAAAAAACCCTCAGGCAATGAACAATTAATTGGATCTCTAAAAAGAACTCTAAACCAATCCTGTAAATTCCTAAACAAAATATACAGAGCCCAGTTTTTCATGTATGATAATGTTTTGATTAGAAACTTCTCTTCTTGTAACTTGCTTGTCACTTCAGTTGAGCAAAATCATTAAAAGTAATCACTATCCTCATCTAGTTTACTTGACATGTAATTACTGTATAAATGTCCTCGTAGGAACACTGGCCCATAGTACAGGCTGTGCAAATGATGAAAAGAAATTTTGTGAGGACTAAAGGCTTTTGCTGATAGAAGTACTGTAAGCTAATTTTAGATAAAAGTGTTTTCCTTTATTTTCTGCCTGTTAATGGGATGTATATTTGCAGTGAATACAGAACTGTCCTATCCTTCTCCTATAATCTTTTAAGTATTATTTTGCTAGGTCCAGTTTCCCCTTGTCAGCTTCTTATTCCTGCTTCCTGACACTCCCCAGTTCATCTTTTTCTTTTAAATAATCACATGGTTTTCATCTCCTTCCACAAAATACTTCTCTGTCATATTCAACATTTCTTTTAACAGGTACCTGACCTTCTATGTTTCCCATTGGTATGCAGGTCTGGGACAATGAAAAAAAGCTCAAAAGCAAGAAAACTGTTTCCCATTCAGTCAGGACCATAGCTGAAAAAATTAGTTTGAATATCTGAGTAAAGTCTTACTGTTACATACTAACTAGTCATGCAGGAAAGAAGAAGTGTATTATAGCCTTTGTGAAAACTTTTGTCTTGATTGTGATGAAAGATAGGGAGGCATTTCCAAGTGCATATAATGAATGACTATGATAAAAACACAGTGATAAGATTGAAAGAGGCTGCAAAATTCCAATTCTGTTACCTTGAACTGTAATTTCTTCTTAATACAGCTGCCTTGCCTAAGTCTGCCTTGCAACAGAACTATTTACTCAAGTCTATGCTCAATTTATTGAAGCACACAAATCTGGGCAGACAAAAAACTGCAGCATAATCTGTCAATAAAAATAGCAACTTTAATTTTTCATGAAAATTATGCAAACTTCTCTACCAGGCCTGCATCACAGTAAGGCTACTGTTTATAAGACTACCATTCATTCCTTTATTTCGTCATACCCTGATTGTACACCCTTGTCATATACAGAAATGTAACAATCTGCTTTCCAGGTAAGTCTCATACAGCTGTTGAAGAATCAGGTAGCATCATAATCATGGAGCATGGTACTCAGTAGTTGCATGGAAGCACTTTGGGGACTGTTTTTATTTTTCGTAGTAATTAAATCCATTTCATCTGGTTTTTTCCACCTTCTGTTTGACTATTGTTCTCCTCTATAATTTCATTCATTAGAAGTCCTCCTTTAAACCTCTGTTCCTCCATGCCACAGTTCATTGTTACATACCTAGTACATATTTTATCAGAGCTGTCAGTTTTCCCCCAGTCTTCTGTCTAAGAACTCTTTTACAACCTATTTGAAGCCTTGTTTGAAGTGCCAGCCATCTGGTTCCTTTACAGTTCAGCTGCAATTAGTTCCTCCTGTAACAGCTCTCTTAATTTCTACTGTCTACTGTTCTTAATTAATCAGATCTTTTTTTTTCTCACACTTTCTCTTCAATTTTAGATTAATATTGTTCCTCTACTTCTGTTTTTGGAGGCATGTGGGATTCTGAAAGTATGTTGAAAGTATGTCAGTAAATGCTACTGTGGAGAGCTTGGGCTTCAATTTTCCTCCCAGCAGATTAAATGTTGTCTCCAGAGCTTTTTTGATTGGTTTTGTATAGATCTACATGTAGCTTTAATATTTTTTAATATCCAAAAGTTATTACATACCTTATCTACACAACTTACAGAGTTCACCATAGCCAGGTAAGGCACTGTGATTTCTTTAGTTACTACCTGTAATAAGAGTGCATTTGTTATTGCCTTTATTGCTTATACTGGCATTCTGTGCAAATCCTTCAAGTAACCACTTGTTTGATTTTCTTTCACCACTTTTAAGGAAGTTTTGTATGAGGAAGGTGCTAAGAGCAGAGAGTAAAGTTAGGATTTAGCTGGTGAAGTGGGAACATTTCCATTTAGATACTTTTTAGGGCATACCATAATAATAGGAACAGACTTTTCTCCTTTTGCAATTCCAGACCCGCGGGTTGGTCAGATATAAGTGTATTTTTCTGCTGGATAACCACAGTTAAACTCTGCAGGTGTTGCAAAAAGACACTTGTATTTTTGGTGTAAGTAAAATTAAACCTCATAAAATAGTCAGCTTGATATATCATGGGGGCTTATATGTGAAGAGGTCACCTCATAAAACATCAGTTTTAAGAAAATTGTTTTTGTGCACATCAGTAGAAAGATGTGCATCTTCCTATCTAGGAGAGAATCTCTTCAGTTAGAAACTTTTGCGTGACAGAAGTTTTATCAAGAAATAATGGTGTATGAAAACATAACAAGTAATAACATAGACAGTTTGGGGGAATTTTGAGGAAGCATTTATTTGGAAGTTCTAAAAGAGAAAAAGTATTGGTTTTAAATGAAACTTATAACTGAAATAATTGTTTTAACATCATATACTTTTCATTCCTTCTTATGTTTCCTATTCAATTAAATTTCTAATTTTTCCTAAAACTGTTTTTCAACATGAAGGAAAAATTCCTAGAAAAAATGATTTAACAGAAAAAAAAATGGAAAGTGTTAATAATTGAAATATAGAAGCAAATAAGCAGCTATGAATAATAAATTCTATTTTAGTTTTATTTGATATTTGTATAATAGTTTCTATTAAAAATTTTTCCCCTCAGTCATTCTTTTGAGTTTTGATTCTATATTCAAGCTTTAAAAGACTTAATTGAAGACTTTTAATTTTAAAAAACTGCATGATATGGAGAACTATACCCTCATTTGATTATTTCAAGCCAATTTTGCATAAGACATTTGGTATTATAGATCAATGAGGAATGTCATCTGTGCACCCTGAGATTGTGCTCTTTTCATCTGTACTTGTATATTTTGCAGGAATGGGTGGCTTCGATGAAGACTTAATTTTATAAAATTATTTTATTTTTGATGCTGCTCAATTTCTTTTTCTTTTCTTCTTCTCTCTCTCTCTTTTGTTTGGCAATACATTTAAAATAATAATAAGTTTCAAGCACTACAATGATTATTTTTGAGTCTTGCCTTTATTGCTTTCTAAGTTATATGACAGTTTCATTATTCAGGCTGTGAAATACGCAAGTTCCTTCAGGATAGGAATATAGTATATTGATATTGTTTGTATTTTTAGAAAAATACAGATTAACATGAATATCTATCACTACTTTGATATTGAAAGCAAAGTTGTAGCCTGGGCTCAAATCTTGAGACATTTAAATCTTAAATACTCTAAGTTGTTTACTTTCTCTGCAGGAAAGGGAAAAAAGACACCTCTAGAGGCATTTGAGTCTTGAAACGGTGTGAATCATACTCTAGAATGTATGTATGTATCTAATTTTGGCATTTTGGTATAACCATAGTCCAAACTGAGGTGCCTTTGTTAGATATATTTGACCAAGGATGTGGAATTTGCTTCATTTTGGGCAACACTGAATTCTGTTTGCATTTGTTCATGAGGACCTAAGGCAGCTGTTTTTCAAGAACAGATTGACTGCTTTTCTGCACCACAAAAATATTTCTAAAACCTTTTAGAAGCTCCCCAGACATGTAAATGCCATTATGCTCCGATAAGCTAATTTCTTGGGAGTAATTTGAATGACCATAATTAATTCAGGATATATTTCCATGACACAAAGTTTTAGCAGTAATGCCAGTCTTCAGGATGCCCGTCTGAGAAACATCTCAGCGCTCTTCTCCTTATTCTTGTTTTTAGAGTTTTCTGTAGCTTGTTTGGGGTGGTTTGGAGGATTGCTTTTACCCCGCTCTGATCTTTTTGCAGTAACAAATTAGGGATATGAGAACAACTCTGCAAAGATAATGGTTTTGAGTACAAGATGTATCTGAATTGTAGAAATTCAAGTATAACTATCAAAAAATCAGAGGAAAAATAATATAAGAAAATGAGGATCCAATTCAAAACCGATAAGCAAGGAAATAAAGTCCTATTGAAAATGAGGAGCTCCATGGAAAGGTATTAGAAAGTGCAGGAATTACATTGAATTTCCAGAAGCCATGCTGATTTAAATTCATGAGCAAGAGTGAAATAAATAGTAACAAAAATCTTCAGCAAGAAAAGTAAAAAGCCTCTTTGAGAGAACTGAGCTTCTGTTCATCTATTTAAGCAACAATGATGATAATTATTACAAAACCTGAAGGGTGATGAGTGGGAATGAGGTTTTGGAAATAAAATGTAGATTATGGAGTTCAAGTAAAACATTTCAAGTCTCAATTTGTGCTTCTGAATACCAAAAGATGGACCACACAACCATGAATCAATTTAGGAGAAAGCAGAAAATGTGCTAAGAGACACATTTTTTTTACACATGTGTTTATAGAGAGGCTGTGACAGAGCAATAGACTATCTTGTCAGCAGTATAATATCTTCTCAATATACCATTCAAACATCATGTTGTAGAATCTTTGCTTGAAGGAGTGCCACAGAAAAGTTTCTGTAATTCAGTAAGATGGTTGCTACAATATTAGATCAATTAAGTTTGAACTAGTTGGAAGAATAAGGATTACAGAGTTTGTAGTTAAGAAATTTAGTTGAAAAAAATCAGGAAGAGAAAAAGTGTCACCATCTATGTTTAAAGAGCTGTAATTAGACTGCAGAAAGATTACTAGAATAGTAGGTTGGCATTGCAGCCAGTATTAAATGATCTTGGCTTAAAAAGGTGGTGTTTTACAAATCTGGAAATCACAAGATTTTGTAATCTGAATAAAAGTCAGATAATATAGAAATTATTAAGGGCCACAACAATAGAAATAGAATTATATACCAAAATGTGAAATGTGAGCTTTTGCTGGACAGGCTTCCCATTACAATCCAGAAAACACATCAGCTGGAAGCAAATGAGGACACCTGGCAACTGATCAAAAGATGAATTTGAGCCACCTCCATTTCCCAGTAATTTGGATTCATAGAAGGCTTATAATTTTTTACAGCTGCGTGTCCAGAAACAGATTCTTATCAAACATTCATCTTCTTCCCAATTATTTTCTATACAGTATTTAAATATGGTGACATATGCACTCAGGAAATGGTGGAATGTACCTGGGTTTTACTGTTTTGGTTTTTAAAAAGCTATTTCAAGTTTATATATTCTTCTGGAATAACAAACTAAATAAAAATGAAATTTTGTATTTTTTTCTACAAATTCTGTATGCTAGTTCTGTAGGTTTTTATTTTTAAGTGTTATTCTATAAAAGCTTGGATAATGGTATTAATATAGTAGTATATTTCAGTGTGATTGATAAACCTTTGGATAAATATATGAACTGTTTTTTTCATTAATCCAGTTGCACTATGGTATTTTATTCAACATTTCCTACTTTCTTTTCAGACTCTATATTTGATTTTAGTGTATCATATTGTCACAAGAAAAGATGGTAGTGAGAATTTATATTTTCAGTTCTTTCTGCTTTGCTTAATTACCTAAATATTTCCAAACCATCTATAAATATTAAACTGTTCTGGTCTAAAGCTGGATATGGTAGCCTGATTCTTGAAAATACGAGATTAAAAATCTCTTACCTGCTTTTTCAGTATTAGCAATGTAAAAAAATGTCGGGTATTTTTTAGAAAATGAGTATTGTGTCACTTTGTTTAGCTTTTAGTGAAACAAAGTAGATACTGCTGGGACTTAGAGAAAAAGCAATGCTACTTTAAAAATTACTGTAGTAGTATCTCCTGCTTTTTGCTGACTGCTTCTGAGATGCACTATTCATCAGTGCATCAGTTGATGAATTTATTTTATTTCAGAGTTTATTGCCTTGCCAGGATCAATAATCCTACTATTAGTAAGCTCAGTAGAACTAAAAGGCTCAGAGTATTCCCAAACTCCTCACACTTCACTAAAATATACTAAAATGTTTTTTAACATTGAATACCTGCTGACTCTTTAATAGTTGTAGATTCATTTTAACCATTTTCTGCTCTATTGATATTTCTACATCTAATTTCACAATTACATAATTTAAAAAGATAGAAGTGAAACATGAGGAACTTCCCTCTACATTGAACTTTCCAAAGGAAGTAATTGTAATCAGAAAAGTATTTTGAGAACATTTCCTTCCTTTTGCTATCCTGATGTCTGTGAACATTTTAGACTGTAGAAGTGGTGAAAATTGAGCCATGTTCTTTGTAAAAATTTTTAAGCAACATGAGTATTTGCAAAATTAAATGAAAAAAAATTAATCTTGCTTTTATGCCATGTCCATGTAAGCCAATATTTATTTTTTCCCCAGCTGGATACAGCAAAAAGGCTTCTAAAAAATCCTCTTTTTTGTTTTTACATTGTAGAAACACTCTCTCAGGAAAGAAAACCCTCTTGAAGTCTTAAGATATTTTCCAACACTTAATTGTTTGGTTAAGCAGATTTGAGATTAAAAAAAGGAGAAACAGGCTTGGAAAAAGATGATTAAATATCTATTGCTTGTGTCTTTTTCATTTATATCAGACTTGATCAGAGTCTCTCCCCTATTTTAGAAAGATTAATAATAATGAAAAACTTGACTACAGTATCTATTTTGAATATTGGCATATGACACATGGCATTCAGACATTTTATTTTTCTGTGTATTATGATTAACTTAAAACTGGATTTGTTTATTTTTTTAAAGCTTGTATAATGCTACTAATGAATTTACTTTTACATAAAAATATTTAAATTACAATTCTGAAAGAATAGTTTTGAATTATGAGTTACTCAACTTTTGGAAAATAATTCAATTATCATTATGACTACTATAATGTAAAAAAAGATTTAGTGTCGTTTTTTTCTTAGGCATAGATTTACACAAGTATCTGCATTTATAATTGTTAATTATTCTTGCCAAAAATATTTTTTTAGTGTTTTGCATTTTCATAGGTATTTTTCAAGCTGCTGATGAAATTTTTGTTTAAAAAATGCTGAAACTTCTTTCAGAAATCCATTTGCCACTGACAATTGACAAGAAAGTGGTTTGGAAAATTCACATAGCATTATCATAAAATGACTGCTTTTGCAGACTATCCTCAAGACCTCTGAATCTAAAATTTAGAAAAAAGAGAAAATAAAACCTTTTTCTTTTTCTTGATATTTTTTTCATTTTCTAAGTGTGGTTGAGCTTGCACATATTGCCTCTGTTGGAATAAGAATTACTCAGTTGTATCTGTATAGCCACACCTCCTTTATCCTATTTTTTCTTGAGAAATAATATTTTTATATTTTAATTTAATAAAAGTCATTATTAGATAACAAAATAATATAATTATTGGTTTTATCTTTAAAATTTTGACTATGAACCTATTATTTGTGAAAAGGCACAGTATTTCCTGTTTACCATAATTAATTGTCTACTGATAAGAAAAAAATCAGCATTTCACTTTAATTTCTGATTTTAATGAGAATTTGATTTAAAGTGTATTCAGTGAGACAACATAATTTATGTGTTAGGAAGAAACAATGAAGGAGAGTTTTCTTCACAAGATCTGGAAGATGGGAAATGATGCATTCCTAATTGTTTGTGAAATTTGTTTGTTGTCTGTCAAGTTTTGCTTTCTTTTGCCATAAAATTTAATTTAATCTTGGTTCTTTAGGTGCCATAAATTAGCTTAAATGTATATGGTGTTTACTGCGAAATGCTTTACATTAACACATCTTTGTCCTTCCCTTGGTATGTTTGTTTTTCTGAGGTACTCTTCTGAATATTAAATCTCCTTGTTTTGTGAATTCTGTCTTTCTGCAGTTTGAATTTCTGTTGGGGATTTCTATATGGATGGCGTTAAAATTTGGGACGCAATTACTCCATTAACATAAAGTAAATGAAGAGATGACAATGTTGATTAGAAAAAAAGATAAGCCTTTATTTTTCTCCCCCATCATATATTTAATGTGGACATATAGATGCTAGTGAGACAGCATTAGATCAGACTCAAGAAGAGTTATGAGAAATTAAAACTACAAACCAACAGCTAAAAATGGGCTCTTACATTCCACAGCCATCCTGCAAGCAGTGTTGCAACTGCACAGCAGTACACACAATCCTAGAGCAGCTCTGGCTGAGATCATTGGAGCCTGAAGACAAATTGTCACAGAATTCCGGACTGGCTGAGGTGGACAGGACCTCTGGCGATCGCACAGCCCAACCCCTCTGCTCAAGCAGGGCCACCCAGAATGAACTGCCCAGGACCATGTCCAAACAGTTTTGGAATACCTCTGAGATGGAGACTCCACAACCACTTCAGGCAACCCGTGCCAGTGTATGGTCACGCTCACAGAAACAAAGTGCTTCCTGATGTTGAGATGGTACCTCATGTGTTCCAGAGTGTGCCCATGGGCTGGCTGCCACCAGGTGCCATCCAAACGAGCCTGGCTCCCTGCTCTTTATACCCTTCAGGTATTCCTGCACATGTATGAGATCCCCTGAGCCTTCTTTAGGCTGAACAGCCTCAGCTCTCATAGCCTCTTCTTACACAAAATATAGTCCAGTAGCTTAATTACCTTAGCGACCCTTCCCTGGATTCTCTCCAGGATCACCTACCCTGACCTGCTGGCAACTCTTGTAAAGTAGCCCTGAAGACTACTGGTGGTTTTGCCACAAAGGCTCATCACTGGCTTGGTGTCCACCAGTACCCTCAGGTCCTTTTCTGCCAAGCTGCTTTCCAATTGTGTGGTCCCCAGCCTGTGCTTGTGCCTGGAGTTATTCCTCCCCAGGTGCACAATTTTTTGGTGTTTTTTTGGGTTTTGGTTTGGTTTTTTTTTTTGACTGTAACTTTGATACATACTTTGGAGCAGTGTATTGCTGTGAATTCATGGGTTTCATACAGGCATGAGTTGGCAACATGTTTAATTGCACTGTATTACTGGAAATGAATCTGTACACTTGGAAGATAAATCACACGTACTTGAACATAAAATTTAATTCATTCAAAATGTATATAAAAATACTTGGGAAATAGTGAATACAGATACTGTGCTTTCAAAGAGAAAGGTATTCAGATCAATCTTCAATTTTTAAACTCCAAAACTGTTCATAAAAATTGCAAGTTTTGGACATTGCAAAATGTCCAATTTCCAGTGCACTAGTGGTAGAAAATACTGAGAAGTGTCCTCCAGAAGTGTTTAGTGTAACAGTTGTCTCTGCAATATTCTATCTGACATGAAGTGGCAAAAAAATGCATTAGTAAGTGTTTAGAGCACAGTTCTCGCCTAGAAACATCCAAACAAAATTAAATTGTTATCTTAAAAAATCCTTTATTACAGTGACCACAGTAAGCAGTCTGTTTCTGTATTATCAAGAAAAAAATGGAGTAAAATGAATGGTAGAAAATGAGTAAGAAAGTGCAGCTATTATCAAAAGACCTTTGAAAGTATTCATTCTGAAAAATCATTAATTCAGTACTTCCTGCTCCCAATTTTTTTTTAAAATGTCCACCTATTCCAGCAAAAGAAGAGAATTTGATTAATGTTGTGCCATTTTTCTATTATTTTTAGCACTGTTTTGAATGTTTTTTTGATATTTCTGAAAGCACTCAAAATGTATGTCTCATTTTACATAAGTTGTTAATAGGAAACCAAGCAGTGGTGAATACAGAGGAGGTATCCAAACAAACCAAGATATCAGCATCAGCAGCAGCTTGCAGAGTAGTCTGCAAGGATAGGGCCATGATGTTCCCAATAAGCCTACTGTCTTTGGAGTACTGCACAGCATAAGTGAGAGAACCTTGAGAGGTGGGAGAAGGAATGCCTGTCCAAACAGCATTTGCCAGCTTGCCAGCCACACTCTTCGATTTAAAGTTTGGAAGATCTCTTAGACTTTGAAAGAATTTTTCCTCAGCTGATGCCTCCTAATAGTTTGCTAAAATAGTAGGGGTCTACTCTCTGCAAGAGCTTTGTTAGACCCTTAATTGATTCCTCTGACTTACCCACCTGCACTCTATAACTTTTGTATTTCCATCTGTAATGCAGTCTATACATAGTTTTTTCCAGCCAGTTAAGCTGACTGGAAAAGGTCAGTGTATAAAATACACTGGCAATGTAGAATAAAGCAAACTATAATCTTCATAGAGTTCTTGGGGTTTTTTGGGAAAGAAGCTGCAATAATTTTATTGTTGGTGATACCTCTGTATTCCAGTGCATTTAGGAAAAAAAGAATGTTCTACCATTAGTCACAGTGTTTTGTAACAGTAGTGTCTTTAGTGCTGCCATGTAAAACTCAGATATAGTGAAGCTTTTTAAAAGTAAACTCCTTACTCTTATATCTCTTCCTTTTCTTTTATAAACATCTGGAAATGATTCTCTTGTTTTAACCCAAAACTGCTCTAAACAGGCCATCCATGGTACCAAATAGAAATTATGGTATATTTGGCATTTATCTGCCATGTTCAAGGGAAAATGAAACCATTTTGATTTCTGCATGTGTGATTCCCTCCAGGAATATGTACTTCCAGGGTGTGAAGAACTTCGCAGGGTTCTCTTTGCCTTTTTCTGTAGTTTTCTTATGGTGATATAGTGAGGTGCTCGGTATTTATGACTTTCTCCTCTTTGAAATACAGGAAGCAGGGAAGAGTTGTCTAAAAAAGTCTCATGCCATTGTTTTTGCTTGCTTATGAATCTGACTGCGTATTGATCTTGTTTCACTAGACTGGACCATTATCTATGATCTACCTGGAGCACAGCAATCAACATAAACAGCTGGTTTCCTCCCATGCCTAATCATGGCCTTAATAACAGAATTTAGGACAGAAAACTTGTAATAACCATAAAGCAATCTAGAAAATACTTTTCCTAATTATTTTTAACAGAGAAAAAGCCAAAAAGCTGCTTATTCAGCTCACTATCCAGCAACGTCCATTTCAATCACAGCTTTCCTTAGCAAGTCTAATAATATTTTGGCCCTTGCTGAGATAGCATTTATCTACATAGGGTAAAAAAAAAAAAGGAAACTCAAAGTTCAGTAGGGAACAACTTTATGTGGTGATGCTTGTCAAACTAGTCCTGTGTACAGTGGAACTGTTTCACTTGCTGAATGCCTGTCACTAATACCTCAATTAATTTCTTTATTTCTTCCTAACCATTTTTTCACTTGCTGAAAGTTAATTTCTGCAATAGTTCTCCTTTCTGAGCTGCTCTGTCTGAAATGGAAAATGTTTTCATTTCTGCTTGTTTACTTTATAGGTTCTTGCAGACTTTCTTACATTACATTTGATTGTTGCATTTAATTTCAGGAAGGCTTTAATTCTTTAAAGATGGCCTCACTTCTCAGTCACTCCTAGTTACAAACATTTAATCATTTACCTCAGTGCAAACAGTCCATCAGGTTTTTAACAACAGAACAATGACACACAAAAATGGAAATCCATATTATGAAAGAGGCCCTAAATCAACCCTTACTGATTAATTTCCCCTTTATTCACAAAGCCTAAATCATTCTGACTGAATCAATCAAAAAGCTATTACCTTCATACTTGCAAGTGTTACTTTCAAAATCAATGAAAGCTGAATTTATTTTTAAGATGCGATATATTGCCAAAATAAAAGTTCCCATTTTCTTAAGCTAGAGATTTATCAAAAGCTGTTACAGCTGGTAAAATCTTAGGGTTTTACCCTGTATATTTTTTGTGTTTTTAAATTTTTAACTTTGTCCACATTTTCCAGTTTCATTTACTTCAATAGCTGAATTTCTCTTCATTTTGTGAAAGTATTTTTTTTGCTTCTGTACATGAAGGCTCTCAGACGGAACACATATTCAGTAATAGGAACTTCCTAGGGATATATCAGTTGGCATTAGCTTTGGCTATAATCGCCATAAAATCAGGGAGTTCAGTATCCTGAATGAACTAAAGAAGGACAGAAGCAGCATACAGACTTTGGGGCAGCAACCAAGAAAATTAAGAAAGTTGGCTGATGTCCTTGCAAGGCTGCTCTCTGTCATCTTTGGAACATCATGGGGATCTGGGAAGGTACATGGTGACTGGAAAGAAATAAAAGCCTGAAGGTCAGCCCAAGAAACTACAGGCTCATCTTTACCTCATTCCCTGGGAAAATCTGGCAGTTGTCTTACCAGAAGTAAATTATATCTGACCACCCTACTGTGACAAAATGGCCTCACCAAAACTTCAGAAATCACTTTGTGCAGTTGTACAGACTTTGGAGCTTCTTATTTTTATATGCAGAGTCTTAAGTGTATCTGAACCATCTTATGAATCAGATAACACCTTTCAACTAGCAAACAAGCTGAGATCTTTGACAGTGAAGTTCCTTCCAGCATGTTAAATCAAAGTTTTTTGTTTTCAAATAAGCACATCCAACATCCTTGCCTATAATATATTCAGTATTAATATATTATATTATGTTATGTTATATTATATTAATCATTAAAATATCAATTTCATAGGATTAGATTAAATTTAAACAAAACATTACTATCTACTTTTATTGGGAGAGGGTGGGGAAGGGTGACTATGAGTAAGCAGTCTTATTCTGATAGAATCACTTGCAGGGCAAGAGAGGTAAATTCTTGTTACCAAAGGAGCAAACTCTTGCAGAAACTGAATTTAAGCTCTTCAGGAATGGATTTATTAGTGTTGTCATCCTCTTCTTCCTCCTTAGCACACATCAACATGGTTCTTTTGCTACACAGAACTTAGTCATGGCTGCTGCTTCTGCTACAGGTGTTCAGAAATTAAACTTCTAGATTTGCCACTGTTTGTCCCTACTGGTATTACTCCAGTGAGGGTGGCAGCTTTTCTTCCCTATCCAGAAGGTATTTTACTGAAATTTATTCCGCTGGAAGGAAACTGTATGTTCCTATATTCACATTCACATTCATATTCAAGGCAGCAGAAACTCAGGCAGTACTTGACTCACACTTTGAAGATCTTTTAATTTTTGGTTTTAAATAGAAAGCATACAATTTAGTGCAGTTAGTCATGCTTATTTTGGAAGACTATCTTTCAAATTCAAACAATAAGGTCCTTCCGATCTTCCTAGAAGACTTCCTATCATATATTCAATTTCATTGCAATTTACTCTTATCAGACTCCAATTGGCCTTTTGGTTTCTAAGAGGCACAAATTAACAGGAAATAGAGACTTCAGTGACTTTATTGCTATCCTTTTCTTTTCCATGAAAAATTCTGAGAATAAAAACAAAGAAGCTTATTTTCCATATAAATTGCAACTTAGTTGTTTTTTGGTAAATTGAAACATGAATGATTTATACTTTTTTCCCTTTTTGCATCTGTTTTGGGGGTGGGGAGTTGGTTTGCTGGGGTTTTTTTTTTTTTTTGCTTTTTTTAGTGTACTGTCTTAGCACAAATATTGATGTAGTAACTTAGTAATAATTGCCTCTAAAACTTAGTAATAATTGCCTCTGAAGAAAGAATGCTTTTTCCTTTTTTTTCCACACAAATTTTACCTCCTAAATTCTTTGTACCTCTAGTTCTTTTGTCTTTCACAGCTGCTTGTTTATTATGACTGCTACATTTTTTTCAGTCAGCATTTTCCAACACGTAGAGGAAATATAGAAAGTGATATGATGAAATTATAAAGAGAAAAGCATGCATGTCACATATGTAAGAAAAACTGTGCATCAGGACTGCATTTCAGAACAATGTTTTTTTCCTATTTGTGTGCCTGCCTATTGCTCTGGAAAACTTTTAATCTAAGGAAAAATAGAGATGGAATGTATTAATATTAGTTTCAACTCTAATTCTTTTTAAAAGCAGGACCATAGTAGAGATTCTCCTGAGAATAATAAACCTATTATCTCCTAAGAAAAATAAACTAATCACTGAGATTTATAAAGTAGAAAAAATGTTGTCATGTGTATTTTCCTTCCCATCCCAATGCTGTGCTGATTAACTTTAGTTTTTTACAATAGTAACTAGATCTTGGTATGGCTTAGTGATGCTGCCTGAGCAGACTGTTCATTTGTGTGCAATCCTGTTTTATCCTTTAGGAAACATTATTCTAATGCTAATACTATACTAGTTTCTGTAATCAATACAATGCCACATTTACTATATATAAACCAGTTTCAAATTTATTTTAAGAGCCAGAAAAGTCTTGGCTTCTCTATTTATTAAAAAAAAATTGTTTTGGATAATGGCTTTGGTCCCTCCTGTGAGGAATAGTGTCTGACTATCTTGGATCTTAAAGGATCTATACACATGCTTGTGCAGTAGAATTATGGAATATGAAGCAATTAGATGAATTCTTAGACACTCAAAAATTTCTATCATTGAATTAGCAATAGCAAAACCATGAATTCAGTTTGTACATATGGGATTTTCGCCAAAGTAAATAAATCAGTGTTTTAATTCACTTGGATTCAAATTTGTTTAGACTTGTCATATTTAACAAAAGAAAATCATAAGCCATAAAGGAGCAGTCAGGCATGATATTAAACAGCTGAACATGTCAAAATGATCGGCATGTAGTTATGAAGCTTCATTCAGTACATCACTGCTCTACAGTTATTGTGTTTGATTTGTACATGCTTTAGATAAATTGATGTTGGGTGTGGAAGGCAACCTTTACTTAGCTTTTTTCCACTGAGTTAAGGCATTGCTTGGACAACATTTTTCAGGCACGTGGTGTGACACTTGGGGCGTCCTGTGTAGGGCCAGGAGTTGGACTCAATAATCCTGATGGGTCCCTTCCAACTCAGCATATTTGATTCTTTGATTTTATGAATAGCTCCCCTGTTTCCTGTTTCCCCTGTTTCAGGCACACTGATATAAAGATCCTTTTTTTTTTTCTGTTGTTATTTATTGATATCTATGGCCAGTAAATAAGGTATTTACAAACAAATTTTTTGCTTATCATATTTCTCCACTGATTTTTCCAGCAAATGAAAAGTCTTGCATGTGCCGCACATGCAAATCAAAATGAACACTTTGTTCTGTGCAGCTGTATAAGAAAGAATTCAGTTCTAGGTCATTTGTTACTAATCCTTTTTGATCTCAGTGCCCTGTTAAAACCTTGACATTTGAGTTTTCATAAGCAGGCAACTATTATTAGTAAGTTACTTCATGAATGGTAAATGGCTTCACAACAGTTCCAAATCATGTATTTTCCTGTCAATACTCTTTGCAGCATGTTGTGCTCTGCCTCATCAGAAGAAAGGAGAACAGCTTATGTATTATTAATAAGCAACTCATTTATAGATATAAAGTTGGTAATCTTTGAATATTAATTGGAAGAATTCTAAAGGAATTAATATAACAGAGACGCAGAAAGAAGATTCCTTCCTCTAAGTGTTGAATAGCATATTATTTTTGGACTATAAATTATTTACATGGAGTTGCTGCTTAGAAGCAGGAATCTTTTATCTTTCAATCCTTGTTTTAAACCTGATCAGCAAAATGACATCTATCTTCACTTTTCCCCTAGAGCCTGACAGTCATGAAAGCATAGCCATTTTTAGGCAGATGTTTGCTGCTGATAAGATGCATTAAAGCATGGACCATTAGCTGAACTGTTTTGTAAGTCATCAAAGATTCAGATTGTTTAACAAATTGATATCTATGCAGAAAACAAAAGACAGAGAAGGTCTGTGTAATGCTGCAGTAGTTCTTATTGACTGTCTTGAAGATCAACAAGAAGTGCTACATTGGGCAGAGTACGAACAGAATGACAATGGGGCCTGTTTCAAAACAAGCTTAAAAGTGAATGAAATACATCATTTATTAAAGTAATAGATCCCACTCACTACATCTCCCAAACATGCTGAAGCAAAATTTTTTTCTGCCTACTCACATCTATTGCTGTCATATTTAAATGAATTAAAATATAACTTAAGCTTTGCAGAGAAACACATCCTAAAACTATGATGCGATACTTATGTGTGTGTGCTGCATGCAGTTTACAATTCACAGGTAGAGTGTGACCTAAATATAAAGATTACAAATGGAAATCTGAATAGTAATAATTAAATAGCTGAATGGAATAGAAACAAACAAACAAAAAACCCCAAAAAAACCACAAAGAAAAAACAAAGGATATGAAAAGAGTAAAGATGAGCAGAAGTGTAAAATATTCACTGAAAAACAGATGAAAATTTTAGCATAATGCAACAATTGGTCTGGGGGAGAAAAAGCCAAAATATGAGATATATGCTGGTAAATATTTAATGGAGAAAGACAAGCAAGAATAAAAAACATTGGAAAAAATGGAAGACAATATATGCCCCAGAAATAAATAAAAAAAAAAAAAACAAAAAAAAAAAAACGTAAAGAAGACAAGAAATGAACAAAGGAAGGAAATTGGCTGAAAAGAGAGGCAAGGAAAGAAAGAAATGAATAATGTTACTCTGTGTGCATGTGTCTAGAGATGAGAAATTTCCTACTTAAATGCAGACTATGCATACATACATATACATATATATGTCATTTCATGGTATTAACTATGACTGTATATATTTAAAGTTATTTTAATGTCAGAATCACAGAATGGGTAGCGTTGGAAGGCACCACAGGTCATCCTAGAGCACATGTCGCAAGATTGTGTCCAGACTGTTCTTGAATGTCTTCATCAAGGGAGACTTCACAGTCTGTCTGGACAATCTGTTCCAATGCATGGTCACTCACACAGTAAAGAAGTTCTTCCTCATATTCAGGTGGAACTTCCTGTGCATCGGTTTCTGCCCATTGCCTCTTCTTGTATTGCTCAGCGCCACCAGGCAGAGCCTGGAAATACCATCTTGACACTCTCCCTTCAGAAACTTATAGATATTGATGAGGTCCCTCTCAGACTTCTCTTCTTGAGGCTAAATAGGCCCAGCTCTCTCAGCCTTTACTTGTAAAAGAGATACTCAAGTCCATTGCCATCCACTGGACCTCTTCCAGGATCTCCATGTTTCTTTTCTCCTAAGGAACCCAGATCTGGACATGGTATTTCATATGTGGCCTCAGTAAGGCTGAGTAGTCCCTTGATCTAGTGGCAAAGCTTTTCCTGATGCACCCCAGGACATAATTGTCCTTCTTGGCTATAAGGACACAATGCTGGCTTATGGGCTGCTTGTTGTCCACCAGGACTTCCAGGTCCTTCTCTGCAGAACTGCTGTCTAGCAGGTTGGCCCCCAGCCTGTGCTGTTGCATTGGGTTATTCTTCCCCAGGTGTAGGACTCTGCATTTGTCTTTGTTGAATGTCAGATGGTTCTCCTCTGCCCATCTCTGCTGTCTGTTGGGTCCTTCTGAAGGGTTGCACAGCCCTCTGGGGTATCAGCCACTCCTCAGAGGTTTGTGTCATCAGTGAACTTGCTGAAGAGGCCTCTGTCCCTTCATCCAAGTGATTGATCAATAAGTTAAGCAATACTGGACCCAGCATGGAATCTTGAGGGATGCCATTTTTGACAGGCCTCCAATTAGATCCTGTGCTACTGATTATGACCCTCTGGGATCTGCCATTCAGCCAGTCCACCTCAATCCATCTCACTGTCTACTGCCCATTCTGTCCACACTTCCTCAGTTCATCAGTAAGGATATTGTGAGAGACAGTGTTGAAAGCCTTGCTAAAGGCAAGATAGACAATACTCACTGCTCTTCCCACATCCATCTGGGTAGTTTTATCATTGTAGAAGACAATTAAGTCGGTCAAGGATGATTTACCTGTAGTGAATGCATGCTGACTTCCTGTTCTCCTCCTTTATCCATGTGGATAGAGATGAGGCTGACTGGCGCATACTTACCAGGGTCCTTCTTGCCCTTTTTGAAGACTGTCCTCATACAATGTCCTCATGCAATTGTCTGATAGATCTTATAGATAAACTTGTTCTGCCAAATGTTTTGATAGATCAGGGTATTTTCATGTCCTGACATTTTTAGATTTGTGAACTTCAAGTATAGTTCCAAGTACTTTCCATGAGAGTTTAAATTTGTGAAAAATGGAACTAGTTAGGAGATTTAAAGAAAAAATCTTGGACAAAGAATCAGGTAAATCTTTGCAGTTGTAATCTTGTGAGGATGTTATGGTAGCCATGCTAAGCTCAGCAATACCAAATAAAATTTTTTTTTTCCTCCTCTAAGCTTTGGATTGCATCCTGTGACTGGTAAATAATATATGTTAGCTCTGGAGTTATTCTTATCTTTTAACACTCTATAGTTTTTCTTCCTTGTCTTTTTGCTGCTGGAGTCCATTATTGCAGATAAGGGGATAGATGTATTACATTGGCTAAACATTCATTAATGTAGACAGCATTAATTAAAACACTTTGAAATTTACTACTACTTCAGCAGGAATGGAATGGGACCCCTTATACTGGTGCTGTGAAGACTTTATTTATCTTAATGAAAAAATACTTTTAAAAATATATATACTTAGCAGGTTGCTTTGTTCTAACTTAGAGGCAAAAGAAATCAAATCTTGTGTAAACATTAGAAGAAAAGCTAAGGCAGGTATGAGGATTGGAATAAAGTTCTGTTCTGGCTTGCAGAGTGGTGTTATGTCCTTTCCTTTGTCTTTTCAAATCTGGACTATCCCCAGTGATCCAAATGTGTAAATTTAATTGAAACCTGTGTTCCACTTCACATCCTTTTTATCCCGCATACTATGCTAAAGTTTCTTCAAGCTGTCTCCATCTGCTGCCTGAATATCATTCCTCAGTAAAAAATTATTTTTTACCCTTCACATCACTTCAGTCCATAAAAGTTTATCAGTCCCACCCTCCATTCAAAGACATTCGATGTGTTAGCTGACTTTCTCTTAGATCCCAGATTTCTCTGAACAAGGTTTTCATTGATGTCAAGGCAAAAGTCCTGTTAACCTCTCACAGAAGTGTCCATTCTAAATAGTTTTGTTAATCAGTGATTACATGGTTGGGGAAATTTTCCTATGTATTTTTAAAGATTCTCAGTCTAATTTTTTGCTTGAAAGAAATTTTCTAACTCCAATACATGGTCTCACTGGACACTGGCTAATTTTTTATAGCAAGCTTCTAAAGGAAGTGCACAGAGGGACTTTATGTCTAAAATGTCAGTCTTCTAGAAAATTTCAAAAGCAAATGAAATAACAAGAGGATCCAATGCAGAGTAGTGTAGTTTTAAATGCAATTAATAAAAACTGCCTTGGAGCAGATAATATGTGTATATATGCGTCAACATTAATTTCATTTCTATAGAAAAAAAACCTAAACCAAACAATCCCCCTATATACCTTATACAAGTTTTAGTATGTTTTCCTACAGATTTCAAGATCAATGAATGAGTATTTCATAGTGCAGCTGACACGGGCTGTACACTAGAGGCTATGTATCAGGAATTAATTGTCACTTTGCAAGCAAATGAGATAACAGGCTTGCACAAAAATTACACTGTCTCAAAAAAATAAATGATTCCTTGGAAAGCATAAATGAACTGATAATCAGGAAGCTAGATATTAGTGGAAAGAAATAAGCTCCTTGAAACATCTCTAAACCCTAAGAGAATTTTAATAAGATATTACAAACTTTGGTAACAGAAAACCAAGCGCTAAAAGAATGGAATCTGTCAGAGTGATCATCTAGCTGTGTCTAGAGAAAAGCTGTGGAGATTTCTCACAATTTTTCTTGTCCTCTATTATAAGTACATTATTGCAAAGCAAGTAAGTTGCTTAGCTCTACCAGAATAAGATTATTTTTAAGCTTCCATTCACTCGAGATTTTATTAGTCTGGCATAAACTCAGGAGTTTTTCTTATAGTAGATGTGTCAGGAGAAAGATATAAATTTTATGGCAGATAAAAGAAAACTTGCTTTGTTTAACACTTGCAATGGCATCATGCAAACTGGCTTAGAAACCTGTATGATTCCATGACTACTGAAAAGATAATGGGCCAGATTCAGCCTCACTGAGGTTGGATATGAACCTCTTTCCTGATTTGATGGAAGCTGTAAAACCTTCTATGGAGCAAATTAACTGAAACAATAGAAGCCTTGCCCTCAATCTCAGGTTGGTATCACTTCCAGAATAAACACATAGGCAGGCATCTATTTGCAGGACACAAAAAAAAAAAAAAAAAAAAAAAAAAAAAAAAAAAAAAAAAAAAAAGATAGAAATAAAGGAGAGAAAAGCCAACAAGACTGCAAGACAGAGAAAACTAGAGAAGAAAAATGGAGAAGAAAAACAAAAACATTGGACCAAGTGTGGCCTGAAAGATATTTTTTTTTTCCTTGTAAATGAACTAGTTTGCGTAGGGACTGTTTGACCCTACACAGCCCCAGTGTTTGGGTAACCAAGTAGCCAAATGATGGCAACCATAAGATTTAGTTTCCATGGAGACAATGCATATGCTTGTACCTGGCTAAACAAAAATGAAGGAAGAAAAATGAAATTTAAAAAAAAAATGGAGGATGAAAAAATTAAATAAGTCCCAGAAAATGTAAAATAAGACTAAGTTAGCTGAAAGCCTAACAAAAGGAATTAAATCAAGGTCTATATATTTTTATAGAAGGTGGCAGATAACTCCAGACAAACTCATCTTCATGCAATTAAAAAAAACCCATTTCCTCCATCTTTTCTGCTGTGTTTTTCTTCAGAACTTGTTCAAATCATAGAGTCCTGGAATTGTAGAATGGTTTGATTTGGACCTTAAAGATCATTTATCTCCAACTCTCCTGCTGAGGCCAAGGACACCTTCCACTACACTAGGTAGCTAGAGTCCATCCAACCTGGCCTTAAACACTTCAAGGATGGGGCACCCACAAGTTTCTGGGCAACCTGTTCCAATGATTCAATCCCTCGCACAGTAAACAATTTTTATGTAATATCTAATCTAAACCTACTGTCTTTCAGTTTAAAACCATTTCCCCTTGTCTTATCACTGCAGGCTTGTGTAAACAGTCACTCTCCAAATGAAACCAAGCTTGTTAGAAACAAGTACACACCAGTTACTCCCAGCTGGTGGATTGCTATTTTTATTTAAAGTAAAACCAGTGGCATAGGAAATTAATGTGCCAGGCTGTGAATTTGAATGCCTGAGCAACCAGCACACAATCTTTAATTGCCAGTAATTTAGGAATGGTAATCTGTTGCACAAGAATAGATGAAGCCTGGGGGAGAAATTATTCCAATCAGTCCAATCAAGACTTGGCTGGGAGCTTTGTAGTAGGTAACTTACAGTCAGAGATGAAATCTTCATTGGAGCATCAGTTATAAAATTCTAGTCACTTCAGGACACTCATTGCTTCACCAATGTCCCCAGGAAACCAGGATATTTCCTGGTATATCTATTCTGTGTCAGGGACTTACAGAACTGAGAAATGACTGGGAGAATAGGAGAACAAATCCTAGAGATGAAGGTCAACAAGGAAGTTCATTTTACAGTAAAAAATTGAGCCAGACCACATACATAGGTAAGACTTACTCTTTCAAGCAATTTGTTATCTTCATAGTTGCAAACAGAAGGACTTGGCCAAACCCTACAACTTTTGAGAAAGACAACATAGAATATTTGAAGTTATACTGATAAAAATCAAAACTGATAAAATGACAATTTTGTGTTCCATGAAGTAAGTTTTTAGTTTTGGAGCTTACCCTGAAGAAACAGACCAAGATATCTTGTCCACATACATGTTCTAACCATAATTTTTAAGTTGCCTAGCCAAATGATGCCCATTAGAAAAAAAAAAGTCCTGAGTTGGAAGATCTTCTCTCTCATGCAACCTGGTACTAATGAGGACTTACTAATTATAGACAGCTAACTCAAAGTGGATACATCTTTAAAAAAAAAAAAAAACAACAACAAAAAACAACCAACATTAAGAGTGTGGTAAACATTTTCTTGCAGAATGAACCAGCAAGGAACGCAGTGATGAGTGAAGAAGATGGAAACTAATGCCTGAGAATGTTACAGATACAGCTCTGAATGATGTCAATATGCAAGAGGGTGATTCAGAAGCCACTTATATTGTGATAAGGGAAAGTAATGCATTTAAATTGTAGAGTAGAGGAAGTAGGCATTAGTCCAAATGCTAAGATAAGCAGTTCACTGAACTGAAAATTCAGTAATTCGGCTGATATTTTAAAGAGAATTTCACAAGAGACAGGATCATTCCAAGTATAAGTTCTGCTCAGTTAGCAGGGCTTAATGACAATTCCACACTGTAATCCCCCACTTCCCAAACAGCCACCCCCCACTCTTCCAAAAAAAAAAAAAAATTGTAGGAGTGTAGGAGGGAAGCAAAGGGGGAACCTTGGTGCTTACAGAATAACTCTTCTTTTGTTCATAAAGGCAAATAAGAAAGGAAAGCAAGATTTTTTGTAAGATGTAAAATGTTGCTGACACTGGTTCAAATATGTGAACTGCAGAAAGATGTAAGAGATCACAAACTGTATGATCAATTTTAGTCAGCATAAAGAATAATTGATGAAGTTTTGCACATATTTTAATGTGTCTAAAAACGTTGGATGCTTTTCCAGCAAATTCCATTGTAACAGTGCACAGTTCACAAATTAACAGTAAAAATAAATAATGACATAAATAAAATAAAATATATGATTATTCATTTATGTGTCTGTATAGATTGTAAATAGAGTCTTTATGCTAAACTTCTATTTTCTCCAACACATTCTTTCCAATTCCATTTTGCAGCCTGAAGTGAAACACAAAGCTAGCAATTAAAAGACTCAAACATAAAAAAATAAATTGGCTACTTATTTTGGTTTCATTGTCATAAGTGAAAGACAAATTACATTAATACTGAAAAAATAATACAGCTTCTGAAATTACGTTCTAATAATCTATGTGCTTATTATAACTTTTTTAATATTAGATATTGCTAAATCTAATAATGAGGAGGTTTTAATGAGTGTTTGGGAAATCAAAATTGTTTGGGAAAAACTAGTTTTGAAAAAACTTTGGGAAAAACTAATTGAATCCTGGTTTTCTGTTTTTAAATCAATACTCAAAGTACACCTAAAAGTTAGACATTTAAAGTTATAAAATTTACAGTTGAAAATTTCCTTTTTAAAATCCTCCAAATAAAAATTTCCTATCATATTAATTTATACCAATCACATAGTTCTTAACTTACCGAAGTTTCCCAGCTGTAAAAGATTAATGGCTGCCTCATGAACTGTGGACAATATAATTCCCAAATATAAATTGCTAAAATCCCACTTCTGTCTGTTCCAAATCACATTGCAAATATTTAGTGTAAAACTAGTAGAAATAACTGATTTACTTGATGGAATAAAAATGCATAATTTTTGCACTGACTTTATGTCAGTCTTGTCTATGGCTGTGACTACTTAATCACCTGTATTTGATATTTCTGCACCACAATTAAACTATTAATGTGCTAAAAGAATGCTCAGACTAAGTGTGAATAGTGTGAATAGTACTACCGACCTTGATGTCTAAGGCTGTATCAAATAATGTCAGTTAAACAGTTTATACTATTGTTTGTGACTCTAATCTGAATAAATGGTTTTTTTCCTTGCTTCCCAAACCCTGTTTTGATGATGGTACTTAATAATGAATGAGCTTCATTGCATTCCCAGTTATTTTGCTCTAGATGATGGGGAGAAATGTGAGGAGAAGTCTGGGTATTGCCATTGTTCTGATCCCACTTTTGACACCAAAATAATGTGATACACTGAAATAATGTTAGGGTCCAACTGTTAAAGGGTGCCTCTGCCCAAATTAAGGTGCAAATGAGACCGTTAGTATGGATTTTATTTAAAAATAAATATGAGGTAGAGACGGATAGGAAGAGAGCGGGGAAGAAGAGAAAGAGGATGAGTAAGAGAGAGATATTAAACAAAAGATGTCATCACCACATGGGTTACTGCAGCTTCCTGCTGGCCTTTCTCTACGCTGGTCTCCTCAGTGGTGTGGGTGCCCAAGTGTTCTGCTTGAGGTACTGCTCATATACAGTCCAATCTCAGGCACCCACGAGATGTATGTGCCATTCCCATAACTTGGGATGGAGTGTGTGTTACCAGTTGCTTTGTTTTCTCATAGTTTGCCATGTTTGGCATTTTTGTCTGGATAAGTTACCTGGATCTGCTTCATCAGGCCTGGCATCTTCCTTTTGTTGCTGCCTGTGCTTTTCTCACAGTCTGCACAGTCTGGTGTGCTAATTCCAAACCTTTCACCTGTATGTAGGCCTGAATTTAATGCCTCCCTTTTTTACATCTGTGCTCATTGTGGTGGTTTATCTTATGGGAGCTTTCTTCTTTGACAGTGAGCTGAGACATTTTAACTGCATTCTTTAAGTCCTGGCAGCTGTGGAGTTCACCTCCTTCGCATTTCACACATTGAGACGGTGAAGCTCTGTTGAGTTGCTCAAAGACTTCTCTGAAACATCTTAGCCTATCTCAGACACCTGCATGTGGCTGGCAAGTATGGCATGGGACCCACAGGTGTCACAGGAGCAGCAGCTGGAGGCCCTGCAGGATAGACTTTCTGTCTCAGATGACACTAAATCAATACCTGCGGTCAAGTGAATTGAGCCTCTTGTCAGCACACCGATAGTGTCTAGAGAACCAGCAGATCAAATGTCACTGTCTGGTTTTAGAGTGACACAAATAGCTCTGTAGACTCTATCGACTGTATTTAGTGGATCTTCACTGACTGTGATGATAGTTTAGATTCCTATCTTAGAGATAAATACCTGCCTGTGGTACAAACATTTTTAGCTACATCAGAATCTTTGCATAAGTGAGTTTTCTCATGTAGAAAATGGAGTAAGAAAGCATATTGCTTTAGCCGTGGAACACACTGGTTTCTCATGCCAGTTTTCATCTTTTGCTCCATCCTGTAGCACAAGCAGGGCTTCTGGCTCACAAAATACTTTTGTTTAAATTAAGCACCTTGAAAAACATCTCATTTGTGATCTGCGAATGTGAATGGTTCTGTGGCAAGAAGCTGGAAGATGTGGGTTAAATATTCGCTTCTATCTACTCCTTCCTTTTACTTTCCCTAGGAAACACAAAGAAATTGTTTGTGTTTTAACGTGCAGCTAAGTTTTTTTCTTTTTGTTTGGGTTTTTGTTTGTTTCTTTGCTTCTAAAATGATGTAGTGGCCTAAGCAATAATATATCCAACTACCACTCCCAAAGAGCACTGAGTTAAATTAATCTTAAGAAGCTGCAAAAAGGTGAATTATTAGGCCATTAGCTTTAAAACCTATGTCCTTATATATTACTGCTACAAATAATCTGTGAGTGAAAATGAATTGCAGTGTTTTCTCTAGCTAAGGTTGTTTTATTCATTGATAGTAGTAGAGAACTCCTAAACCATGCATTGACGTGAATTAGTTTCCATACTATTAAAGAAACTAAAAATTCAGATCAGTGTCTCACTGTTATGTTGCAAAAAAATAAAAAAAAAATAGACGTGCATATAATTATGTTTTGTGGGTAGGCCATACCCACAGAAACTGTGGCCATGCCTTTGCAAGCAGTACTCTGGGAAAATGTTTAGCAGTCTGAGATTACAATAAGTGCAGGCACTTATTGCCATCCTTGAAAGGTTAAACAAAAGTGTGTACAGTAGAGACAGAAAACACTATTTTTCATTTAAATGTGTCCTTGAGGAGGCCAATACTACAATGCAAACTTGAAGTCAATATTTTAAAGGAGTATAGAAACATACGGAAGATACAGAGAAAGCTATTATGTTTAGAAAAGACAACTCTCAGCCAGAACCTGCTATTTAAGCATCTTTAGCCTGCTCTTTAAAGCAAAGAAATATGTAGGATGGTTTGGGAATTATTTTCCTGGTTTATGATCATTTTCAGAAGGAAAATCTGGAAATCCAGCTTTAATCTGAAATTCATGAAGAATAGTGATGAGAGAAAGGAGTTAGACACATTTGAGGAGAAAATAATGTTTACTAGTAAGGGTGGTTCACCAGTGCACTAATATGGAGATTAACTCTTCATACTGTGAGATCAGGAAGTCATGACTAAATGGCTTTTTGCATTGTATGCTTCAGACACGCCATGGTGTGTTTATTCCATGCTCAATTGGATGATTCTTAAAAGCCTGGTTAAATAATTTTTTTTAACTGCAAAGCTATGCATTTAGATGCTATAACAATTGATTGTTAAAACTGTAGAAATGCATTGTGAAATAACTCATCCAAACAGATATGCTCCGTCTTTGTTTTACTGGAGTTTCCTTTCCGTGCACTTCAGTTCTCTCAGTGTTGTCTCATTATCCAAGAACCATCATTATCCTATTGCTAAATCCTTTCGATTTCTCAATTTTTAAGAGATATTTTGAGGTCTGTGGTTCTTGAGTTGGGGCTTTCTAAACGAAGTGCGGTACCTAAAAAGGCATGGTCTCCTGAAAGGTTAATCTAAAAGTCTAAGCAGTGGGAATCAGAAAGAGAGCTGTCTGAATTTGTTCAGTGTTATTTTCTTCCCAAAATATTTTATAATTGTTTTTTATACTTTATATAAAATATAAACCACTCCTCCCTATGCCTCCTCACCCTCCACCCTCTGAAACCTACCACAGTGCTTTCTAAAATGCTGGGAGAACCTCTGAAAAATTTTTGATAATTCTCTTTCTGCAATTTCAAAGTCAGTATTCCTTTGTCTATAGTTACCATAATATGTAAACTTTTACCTTTCCTGTTTTACCTTTTGTACTTTCAAGTAATATTTGTAAAACGCACTAGTAGTCCTCCCTCCCTTACTTCATAGTTATTGTATTTGTAATCACTCACCTATTTTTTGTAGCAGTAAAAAAAAAGGAAAAATGTGCTCTCAACCACCACTTTTGACGAATCCGATCTTTCTATCATTCCCTTTTCTCTGGCATCACAGTTTTGTCATGCACTCAGTTTCTCTTCTATGTACTACATGAGCCTGCAGTTAATGCTCAGATAACTGGGCTAGAATTGAGTGTCATTCAAAACTACTGGCCTCCCAAATTCTCCTTGTTATTCTATAAAATGCACAAAAATGGTGGTTTGAAAAATGTGTGAAAAAAAGTTTAAAAAGCATAAAAAAAGTTAGATACTGATAAAAATACCTCAAGTTTCAAAAATAATTTAAAGTAGGTGTAGCTGTGTTTGCCCCAGGGGGCACTGAGAACATGAAAACAAATTTTAGAAATGGCTATGGAAGATCCAAGGAGCCGGCAACATTATAAGACACCACCTGTGTATTCAGCAAGCATGAAAGATTAAATTTGATCAGATCAAAAAGCACAATGTGGATGACACATAAGGGATGCCCTTGGGAGTTAATTCTGTTTGACTACAAGGGAATGGTTTTTCATTAAAGTCTTTCATATCCACAGCTAACTGCACACTACAACAAAAACAATAGAGTTCTAGAGTCAGAAGTTTCACGTTGTTAGACTTTTTAGATCAAACCATTTCATTTTCCTAATGGTTCTCCTGCCTTTTGAAAAAAAAAAGCAAAACCACAAAAAAAAAAAAAAAAAACACTAAGGAAAGAGGTAAACAAAAGGGAAAATCTGTATTTATAGTGTCTGTCACCCATTCAGAGACTTTGTGAAGACAGCTTTTTGTAGTTTCCCATTTATTCAGCATATCAACGGAATGATTACAATATAACCAAACTGTAAAGGTGTTTGCAACAATGAGTTTTTTTGGTTTTTTTTCCCCTGTGATGAGCTACTTTTTTTTGTTTCTGTGTTCATTTTTCAAAAGGAAGCAATTTCCTTGAAAAAAAATCCTAAAGAAATCTTTCTTTTTCTGTCACAGCTATCAGTTATAGAATCATAGATTTGTTTAGCTTATAAAAGACCTTTAAGATCATTGAGTCCAACTGATAACCTGCACTGCCAAGTCCACCACTAAACCATGTCCCTAAGTGTCACATCTACATATCTTTTAAAAACATCCAGAGACAGTAACTCAACTACTTTCCTGAGCAGGCTGTTCCAGTTTTTGACCTCCTTTTCCATGAAGAAATTATTTTTAATATAAAATCTAAATCTCCCCTGACCCAACTTGAGATGATTTTTTCTTGTCCTCTTGCTTGTTACCTGAGAGAAGGGACTGACCTCCACCTCAGTACAACTTCCTGACAGGTAGTTGTAGAAGGTGATGAGGTCCCACCTGAACCTTAATTTGTCCAGGCTAAACAACTCCAGTTTCCTCAGCCACAGCATCACCAGAGCTGAATACAGGGGGATGATTACTGGCCTGGTCCTGCTGGCCACACTATTGATGATACAGGCCAGGATGCCATTGGCCTCCTTGGCTGCCTGGGCACTCACTGTTTCTTGTTCAGTGTCTGTTGACCAGCATCCCCATGTCCTCTTCCTCCGGGCAGCTTTTCCACCACTCTTCTGCCAGCCTGTAGCACTGCATGAGGTTGTTGTGACCCAGCTGCAAGACCCAGCACTTCACCTTGTTGAAGTTCATGCCATCGTCCTTAGCCCATAGATCCAGCCTGTCCAGAACCTTCTACAGAAACTTCCTGTCCTCTAGAAGAACAACTTCATGGCATCTGCAAATTCACTGAGGGTGCTTCCAACCCCCTTGTCCAGATTGTGGGTAAAGCTAATTAACAGTCCCCAGTACTGAGCCCTAGGGAACACCATTTGTGACTGTCTGCCAACTGATTGTAACTCTATTCACTATCACTCCAGTTTCTTCAGGAAAATTGTGTGGGAAATGGTGCCACATGTTTTACTAAAGTACAGCATGACAATATCCACAGCCTTTTTCTCATCCACTGAGTGGCCATCTTCTCATAGAAGGGACCACGTTATTCAAGATCTGCCTTTTGTAAACCCACACTGTCTGAGTTTATGAAAGGTTCAATGGTTGGACTTAATCTCTTCAAACCCTAATGATTCTATATTTCTATAATCCTCTTCAGACCCTTAGAATTGTGTGTGCCAAAATGGTGCAGCAGGTCACTGATACTTTTATCTTGGATTATGGGGGTCTTCCTTCTGCTCTCATCCCTGTCTTCCAGGTCAGAGGGCAGGGTATCCAGAGGGCAGATGGTCTTTGTATTAAAGACTGAGGCAAAAAAAGGGCACTAAGTACCGCAGCCTTTTCCTCCTTTGTCACTGTTTCCCCCACATTCAACAAAGTCTGGGGATTATCCTTAGCCCTCCATTAGTAACTAATCTATTTATAGAAACATTTTTATTGTCTTCCAGGGCTATAGCCAGAAAAAGTCCTTGTGGGGCCAGGGTTACTTTTGACATAGAAAGAGAAAAGACAGTTGCATGTCTCTTTTTGTCATGCATAAAATCTTCCAAGTTTTATTGCTTAATCGAATTTAGTTTACAGTTAACTAGCTACAACAGAACCCCAAAAGAATAGAATCTGTAGTACTAATAAGTTAAATTCTCTAGGCAATTGATATTCTTAGAGCTACAGCATTTATCAAAAACTAAAATTATACACTTTTTTGTCTTTTGTATTATTTTTGTCATGGTTGACTTTACCTAATTTCTTTGTATTTTTATTGATCCACAGCTTTGAGTTTCCTCTGGGCATCATGGAGGGAATGCATGCCCAAAGAGTCAAACTAAAAGGAAAACACTATTTTCTTTTGATATTACTACATTCCTTTTATATATTTTTGCTGTCTTAACTATGCATATAGTTAGCTTAATCATGTGGTTTCAGGCTGCAGTACATAAACACAGAGGATCATAAATTATTAAAATCAATGCATCTCAATACTCTAGACAAGCAATAAATTTTTGTTCATTTTTTATTAAAAATATGAAATGACTGGAAAACAGTTAATTTTCTTATGCCATACAGCACATTTAATGGAAATAGTCTTGTTGATTTCAATGGGACCTAGACCAAGGCCATTGGGAATATATGAGCGTAAGGACTGTGTTTGTGTAATATGTATTATGAACCTAATAGAAACTTTTATTGTATATTATACCATCTGTCAGCTCTTATTTATCCTTGCATGTATTACAGGAAAATTATTCCCTTCCATGTTAAAAGCATGGGAATTTTTAGTTGTAAAATAAGTAGCTTTTTAAAAGTAAATCAACCGGAGTACCACAGTGCTTTTTGTTAAATTACAGTGATGTCGTAAACATCCCTTGGTGATCCAGCACAAAACACATATCTGAAATTTTCTCTTCTTATGCACCATGTAGCATTATAAAGAGAAAAATAAACACAATAACTACTTTTGACTGGTGTGCTTTCATTTTTTTATATATTATGTGATAGGCTCACTTGTTGCATATGGGTCAAGCACACCTTAGAGGATGTTTAAGCTTTCCAAAGGGGAAGCTACACGAAATTTGGAGAAGGACCTGGAGACAGTCCTTTTTACAAGCTGGGATTGACTTAAAGAAAGTAGGTTTAGGTTGTATATTAGGAAGAAATTCTTTACTGCAAGGGTGGTGAGGCGCTGGAACAGGTTTCTCCAAGAACCTGTGGATGTCCCATCTCTGGAGGTTTTGAAGACCAAGCTGAATGAGGCCCTGAGCAACCTGGTCTGGTGTAAGGTGTCCCTGCCCATGGCAGAGGAGTTGGAACACGATGATCTTTTAGGTCCTTTCCAATCCAAACTGTTCTATGGCTCTGTTAATAAGACATGCAGATGAACTGTTTCATTAAACTTAATATGACTTTCTCAGGTCACACTAGAAGATCTGTGAAATCCCATGTCCCCATCTCAGGTATTATCTAAAACAAATGCCCAAAGAAGAGCATTTCCTTAATACATTCAGTAGCAGGGTCATTTTTACATATTCAGTAACCATTAGATTCCTTTAACTGGTCATGTTTTCCTGTGAAATCCATGTGTCACGGTTTGACCCTGGCCCAATGCCAGTGCCCCCATGAAAACCCATCCTCCCCTGGTGTCTGCTGTGAGATGTGACCAGAGACAGAGCAAAGCAGGCCTCCACTTGTAAACAAAAGGAAAAAAAACTTTATTATCACACACTTATACAATGAACACACAGAGCAGAATGGAAACCTGTCAAACATTCCTCCTCCCCCCACTCAATTCTCACAGAATATCACAAAACCTCAGTTCTTTATCCAGTCCATCACACTCTTCAAATAATCAACACAGTCCATCTCCACCCTTCCGACAATCACCTCTCATTTCATCAAGGAGAGAAGAGCCCCCCCTTGTGCCACAGGCCAATCCCCGTCACTCAACAACTGCACGTCGTGACTTCTTCCTTCCATGTTCAGTGCTCTCACCACTGCACATGGACCAGAGCTGCTTTTAGGGTTTCCCTTTCAAGAATGCCCAGTTCCAGAAGAGAACGACAGTCTCTCACTGTTTTGGGACACCAGTCCCCCCCAATATTTCACCCCCTGGGGCCGAGGGGTCTCACCATTACTCATCACCTGTCGTCTCCGCTCACGTCACTCCTCGGCGCCGCCTCCTCCTGTTCGGGACACCAGTCCCCCCCAATATTTCACCCCCTGGGGCCGAGGGGTCTCACCATCACTTCTTTGGCGCCGCCTCCCCCTAAAATGCAGTCTCTGTATTACAGGAAAGATTCTGCTCATGGCTATACAAGAAAGAGTCCAGCCAAAGCCACTCTATCATCTCCTCCACCTAGGATTTCCTCAGCTTCTCTCCGTCGTTCTTCACTTGCACCGCTCTCTCACCTTTTATATTTCCTCTCATCCGTCTCTCTCTCCTTCGACTCCCGGAGGATCAGCATTTGCCAGGTTTCCACCTTCCGCAGAAGGGTTAAAATCACAGTCTCTGCTCAGCTTGAACTCCCACACTGCTACACACTCTTCATTGGGCACGGTTCCCATTGCCTCGGCCCGGCCGGTGCTATCAAGTTCAAGATAGCACTGGCACCTCTCTCTCACTCTCTCTCTCCCGAGGAGGGGGGGGGGCTGCCCACTGCTTCTCTGAGTTCCTCCACCCCTCCGTCTCTGTGGGGAACTCACTCTTATCCAAGCCATCGCCTCCCATCTCCGGCCCATGGCTCCGGCCTACCTCCCCCGGCCGCGTGGCCCTTCCCCTCCCCCACCCAGCCCGAGGCTGGGCAGGGGAGGTCTGAACTCTTCCATCCACCGGAACCAAGAGAGCTAAGATCCTATGAGCTCTCGCTTTTAACTCCTGTGTTCTCAGAGGCGGATCCATATCCTTAATGGTCAAACCAGGTGCCAATATCCACATCTGGGCACCTATTGGTTTGACTACTACCACCTCCCAAAAACTCATTTCCTCTCAAACCACGACACCATGTAGCATTCACAGAACTATATATCCATTAGTTTTACTATTCTGTGCCTCATTCCACAAAGTACCCCTTTTGCTTGTTATGAAACTGGCTTCAGTTGACCTTATTTGATGTTCTTGTTTTTTTCCTTTTGAAAAGATGAAGAATAGTCTGTTTCAATCCACCATATCTAAGCCAGTCACTTTTGGAATCCCTATAGTATCATCTCCCCTGACATTATATATTTTCTTTATTGAAAATGCACTCTTAATCAATTGCTCATAGTACAAAATTCTTTGCTTACTTCTCATCAAATATCTTTCGTTGTTTTGGTGGTTCTCTTTTTTTCAGATAAGACTGAGCCAAACTGTGCACAGGTCTTAATGTGAGTGTGACTCATGAATTTTGATGCAGTGAACAATGTTCTCTAAGACTCTTTGTGGTTTTTCTTTTTTTATACATTCTTAATAATTCCTAGCAATTTTTATGCATTTCTAAGGTATTCTATTTATTGGTTTGGTGTTTTGGTGGAAATAGCTGTCAGGAGCCCAATGTCCTTAACTGGTAATGATAATATCAAATCCTTTTTGTCCTAGATATTGTTAGAATTCTTTTTCTTCCACATTGTGAAATTATATTCATTTGTATTAAATTCCATGTGTTATTTTAATGGCAAACCACTCGTAAGGTTCTTCCACAGGTCATCACAGCTGAGCATTGACTTATATTACTCTGAGTAGCTTTATATCATGAACAATCCTTCATCTTTCACTCCCATGCTCTTTTCAAGGCATGTATTCATAAAGACATTGAAAAACACAACCATAACTCGGGTTGGCAGGGTTCTCCAGGGATCAATTCATTCATCTGCCTTCTCACAGCGGGTTTCATTAGACCTGATAGCTCAGAGTAAACATGTAGAAGAATCTTGAGTACTTGCAAAGACTGAGATACCGCAAACTCTCCATGCAATCTGAGCCAGTACTTAAACCTCCTCACATCAATTTTAATACTTTGTATCTAATAAAAACTTAGAGTGTTCCATCCCTGTTTAAGCCTTTCCTGCCTGAGTGAGAAGTTTAAGGAGAGCAATGCCTAGGCCCACGTCTTTCCACCCCAAAGCTCTGTAGTGGTCTTGATATGATCCAGGTTACTGCTGGCAGTATGATTGGAAGAGGTAACTTTCCATAGGTTGGGAATCCTTGCAGAGGGATGGCAAGGAGCTTCACTAAACTTGGCCCTAACCAAAACATCTCTGAAATCATGGGATCTGGTTAGAATATTGGTGCCTCTATCACATCTGCAGGAGAGAGCCCAGTAACTACTGCTCACCTTTTCTTTTTCATGCAGACATGATCTATGATTTTGCAGAAATCCCACTGCCTTTTCCTATAGCAAAAATACCACAATTCAGAAAGAGACCTCAAAATACCCACATGAATTTTGAGTAACAGTGGAGAAAATAAGAGGACTTTGCCTTTTATAAGAAGGTGTTTGATATGTAACAAGGCTTGTGATTATTTTTGATTTTTTTCAGAAATGTTCTTCAGTAATAAAAGTGATCTATAATATATCAGCACTAACAAACTGTAACACAGTTACTAATTAAACACAGCATAAACACATCAAATAAGGAAAAGAACTGGTGATAACCTACCTTAAAAGATCTGGCTTAAGGTGAATTCTGGAGAAACCCATTCTAGCTATATTTCTGCTATCCAAGTAATATATTCTCTCTAACACAGAGTAGTTGTTCTGGCATAAAAAGAAATGTGTCTCTTGTTGACATTTTAAAGACTGTAAAAACAAAGAAAAAAGAAAGTCAGAAAAGTGGCAGAAACCCCAGTAATGAACAGGTAGAAAGAACATTGTACTCTGTAATTTGATTCTCTTCGTAATACCCATGTATTGGCTGTAATGGAAGCATTTATAGCAACCCCATTTTAAATGACCAAGTAAGTACTACTAAGGAAACATGTCAAAAGAACATTTGGATGCTACTTGGAGAACTGTGATTATGTGACTCTACAAAGCTTGAATTAAATCAGTTTGGGATAATTTGTAGTTGTCCAGCGCCCTAATAGTAGTCATATTTTATTAACTAGGCTCTATTACTGGCTAAATATAAGAGGAGAGAACTCAAAATGATTCCTGATTTCCTCTCCTTTGTATTTTTGTGGGAATTAAATGCATGATATAAAACTTCTATTTATGGTGAATAGATAAATTGCATTATGTGGGCTATGTGGTAACTTTACCTATGAGTAAGATTACAAGCAAAGAGGAATGGAAAAGAGAGGGATTAGGGTGGAATTAGTTAGTATTTTATATGCATATAACAGAAAATAATAATGTCTTTACCATTAAATAAATTAGCATTTGGTTAGTTTTAACTAATTTAAATGGCAGACTCAGAAATGACTGCTGTACAGCTCCTGCCTGGAGTCTGTTAATCAGTAAGAAACAAGAATCATGCTTTTTCTAACTTAATACATTTTTGGTTTTGTATGTTAATGTGTGGAGGAGGAGATTCACCTGTAAAGTACCTTCCCTTCCACCCCCAATACTTAAACCTGATCATTATGCTTAAGCATTCTTATGAAAAAATGTGCATTTGAAGCCACAAGATGAAGAAAAAAAAAGTCTCAATGTTTTCCAATGTTTTGGAGGAGTTCTTCTCTTAAACTGTGGATTTAGGATAAAAATAGCCCATATAGTCTCTTTCATGACAAGCAGTCATCCTGTGCTGCCAATTTGCTCGGAATGAAAGTAACATTTTCTTTTGAAAATAAGATGCTTAACCAAATATGGATTAGAATTCATCAGTAAGAAAACAGTGTTTTCTGGGAGACTCACAGAATATGACTTTGTTCAAAGACAGGACTGATGAGTAAGAGGCCACAGTGAATGAGACAGAGGGTTTCAGTAAGAGAAATATTGTTCTTTGGTGTTGAAAGTATAGAACAGAAATCCTGTATTAAGGAGATGTCTACTTGGCCATTTCATGGACTCTCATTTTAATTTTTAATAGATAATTATAATAGCAGTATGAAACTGAATTATGGCAGCTTTAATTCTGTTTGATTGTGCAACTGCAACATTTAAGTAAAGTTAATAATATGTAATTTTATTTACAGTACCAACTCTAAGAACAGGTGAGATACCTGACTGCTAGCTCCAGAGAAGAGCTAGGTAGTAAAAATTCAGATTTCTCTATGTGGAATATTTATTTAACTTTGCAATCTCTCTTTATTGAGAGAATTCATGAATTATCAAGATTGATGAATTTAATTATTTTAGCATTTTGCATGAGAGTCTGGAAATCTGCCAGAAAAAAAAAGAGGCAAGTATTAATTCCTGCATAAAAATAGACTAAAAATGTCTTTGCTTACAAAATTGCAGCTTCATGTTCATTATGCTGCAAACATAATAAAAACCACAAGCTTTACTTGAAAGTGTGGGCATAATTTATGCGGAGGCCCAGAGATGGCTGTCATTTTCTAGTGGAACTTTTTGAAATTAAAAACCATGGTTTCTAAAATGAACTTCTCAGGTTTGAAATTTTAGTTTTGTCTTCTGTTTTTTTTTCTGTTAAAATATCAATCTATGTAGTTCCTACTCTATAGAAAGCCAAAGCAAGTGTTTGGAGACCACAGTAATAGAGTACAAGACTCTCCACGTCAGTGTACTTTGTACTGTAGAATAATATGCTGCATACTGAGAGAGGTGCCCTTGGTAAGAGTGCATTTTGTCTGAGATATTAGACTATTGAAATTCAATCCTTATTCCATCCACAGATTAATTTTCTTTTAAATTGGCCTCATCTCACTAATAAAAAAATTATTGTTTTAATGTGCTGAGCCTATCCATTACAAGTATAACATTTATTACAGAATACTAAGTGGATTTAAATATAATTAACTGAAAGTGAATTTGATAAGATAAGTTTAAATTCAAGTTACATTTTACAAGTAGATTAATTTCAGCACTAGAAAACAACCCATTTTCAAGGTTTTTTACTTAATTTTGTGCTAACATCACACTAGACTGCAAAACTCTCTATTTTGTCTCTTTGCTTAGCGAAACCATTTGAGTTGCTTCAGAATTGAATATGATCCAAAAAATTTAATGGAGTAATATTTATGTGCTAATAAAGTCACAGTATCATAACAGTCATGTCAGGCAGAGACATCATCATTGTCTATCAAGGCATGCTCAGCATTGCATGTTCATAAACATGAACTAAAGTGCAGTAAGCTGTAATAAAGCATGCTTGGTTAAAATAGTCTCAGTAGAGAATTCAATCAATCAGCTCTTATCTCTTCTGAGAGTAAGTTCTTTCCCAAACAGCATGACTGTGTATACAAAATGTTTTCTGAAGTGGTGATTGGGAAATGCAGGATGGCTGCTGTAATTGCCTCATTGTTCAGCCTATGTCACAAAATTATGCTCATCATGCACCATCGGTGCCTCTGTGCACATCATGTGTGCACAACAGCAGGCTTCTTTCTTTCCTCTGACATGTGACATTGAGTGTATTTCTGTGCTGGCACTCTTAGAGCTGTTCAGATAGGGGGCTAGAAATGTATTGCATAAAGGCAGACTGATGAAACTTTTATGCAAAAGTCATGTGAAATAACACAAGAACACAATGACTGGAAGCACTGCTGAAATGTTAATAGGTGTGTTTGGGCTCAGGGCCAGGTCAGTGATTTTGTGATGCTGTTTCATATCAGCTTGTCCCTCTGGTTTTCTCAGAAAAGGAAGGTATATAGGCAATATCTGGCTGTGCTTTGGGAATTTCTAGCAGCTACAACAGTGTTTGGAGAATTATCACTGGGTGCTGTAAATCTGAAGAGTTGTCACTGCTCAAGTTAGCACTGGAGTGAGCTGCCTTCAGGTAGCCTCAGAATCTATGGGATCATAAACCTACCTTATTTATTCCCTCAGCCATGCCAAGTGGAATGTGTCACTTTTGCTTTTCTGGTCCTTACCATATAATTCTCTACATCATGGCACAACAGAAGCAAGGTTACATGGGGTGCAGCAGATGAGAATGTAGCAAACAAGTGAAGCAATACTGTCTGTTGTCCCAGTTATTGAGGACAACAGTCCAGAAGGGGATTATTCAGAGTATCTTCCTGTGCATATATTTCGGATATTCTGTTTTTTTTGTGCTTGAGGTTTTGCTATGTGTCATTTGTGGAACATAGGGAAAGACTAGATATTCCTATAGCACATTCTGGATTTAAAATCTCTCCTGCATTCTCACACTTTCTACTGTCATTTGTTCAGGATAGACTCAGCTCAGACACAAACAGATGCAGCTGTACAGCTGTGGCTGTGCTTAGGTGATTGGGCACCATGACAGCAAGTGCTTATGAATGATGGGGTTTTCAACCTCAACTTTTGCCATTAAGGATATGTTTGATGCTGTGCCTTACCTTTCTAAGCAAAACCAGAGCAAGTTTCTTGTCCACTAAGTTTAGCAGCTCGTTTTGTGACACAGAATCCTATATTTTATGGCAATGCCTTGAAATTAGGTGTGCACACTCTACTCTGGAAAAAATGTGTCTCTTCAACTATTTATTTCTACTTATTCAAGTGTGTGTAGAGAAGCTGGTTGTGTTCCTTAATATTTATATTACTTAATCAACTGAAATGCTATGATATTATCAGTAATTCTTCATGCAGAAGAGCAGTATGTTAGGCTATGCTGATAAAGAAAATGTATCTTCTCAAGAGATGTTTCACTAACTTACTGATAGTAATTTCTCAACGGCACCTGAGAGTTCTGTCAGCATTTCACCTCACTTTCTTTTCTGTAACTGCCTTGTGCAGTTTTTTTCGGTGCACTCTTTGTTTTTCTGTCCAACACAAGGAGGAAATGAAGGCCCTTCTTTTATAATCAAGTTGTTTATGGGCTTGAAGATATAGGCAAAAGTAATCAATAAAACAAATGTGTTTAAATCTCTTTTTTGCCCTTTTATGACTTGACTCCCTGCTATTTCTCACTTCCACCTGAAATCGATGATACATTTTCTATTGATTTTCTATAACAGGGAAAAGATCTAGCTGCCTGTCAACAAAATGTAGCATATTGAAATTCAGTGAGGTGAAAGCATTGGTTAAAGAGATGCTATCAAAAACCCTCTTTATTTTTCTGTAAGATTTTTTAAAGGAAAGTAATTTTACTGTCATACTTATATGCTTGTATAATAGTTTTCAATAATTTTTTAAATTTTTTTTTCACATTGCTGAATTTAGAAGCAACACTTTGGGAAAAGGTCTTTCTGTTCTTATTCAGAGTTTGATTTGAGCTCAATAATGTTAGTTAAGTTTTTCCTGTGGACTTGAATGGTTTCAGACCAATTAGATTTATGGACTTTCTGGAGGTTATTAAGAACCTGGTAAAAACCAGAAAAGTTATATAAAGAGGGTGGTACTTTTAAATTACCAATCTTGATTTCCCTAAACTGAGATAGTCCCAGCAACACTCACTGTATGCCGCAGTGTATCTCAGAGTCCTCAATCAGGTGAGCCTAAAATCATATGGCAATGGCATGATTAAGTAGTGCCTAGTTGAAAGGTGTAACTGTTTGCCTTACAGAAAAACAATTGAAGTTAAGTTTGCATTATTAAAAAATTCTATACTTACTGAAAAGTAAAGAGGGAATAATTAGTGGATAAAGTGGTTGAGAACAATGTGCAGTGAATAAAATATTACATTACTTAACATTAACATTGCAGTGCTTAATTGGGATGATTTTTCACTTTTATCAATAAAGGAACTGGCAAATTAATAGTCTACAGTTCCAGTAGTAATTTTTGAACATTTGTTTACATTCTTTTTAAAAAAATTTAAAAGCAGCCTTAAAAAGTATAGAAGTTTTGCGAATTCTTTCACATTCTGTCTATTGAAAGTGTATGCAGTATACAGTACTGGAAAATGTTCCTCAGCTGCCAATGAAGATTTGTATGTCCTTGTAGCACAGTGATATTGACCATTTACTTAAAGGTAACAAGACTTCCTCTGAGAGTTAATATTTGTTATTGCATGACCTCCTCATAGTCTTGGTCCACACCCAATACAATAAAGAAGTTGTCCACAAGTATGGATCATTTACTAAATTTCTCATTTTTATGGATCTGCGATGTTTTTTCTCCCCATCATTATTCTTCTGAGCTCTCCCCCACATCTCTGCAAAAGAACAGAACAGAACAGAACAAAACAAAAAAAAAAAAACAAAAAACAACCCAAACAAACAAATATGCAAACAAAAAAAAGAAAAAAAAAAGGAGGGAGGAGGAAGAAAATAATGGTTTGGGATTTTCTGTGCTTTTAAAAAGGAAAAAAAATATTTTCAGCAAGACTTGCAAGTTTGAGTTCTTGTATGATGGTTTGATGGTGACAAAATACTGCAATATGACTTTTTCTGAATGTATAATTTTCACAGCCTTTTTTTATTTATATAACTTTTGAGAAACTACTATGTGGATTTCATATAATTACAATTTTTTGATACAGAAATCTGCATCAAACTTTATAATTTTATTTTGGTTTTGGTAACATTCACAATATGCAAAGGCTGAACTGACATTGCCAAAACTGGCCGTAAATCACCTTTTTACAGTAATGTCTGCAAAGAAAATCTCCCAAACAGCTCTGCATATAAGACTATGAAAAGTTAGAATATACAGATGCAGTCACTGGTATTTAAATTATCCTCTTTATAAATCTGATATAAAAGAACACTTCAATGAACCACTTGTCTGTTTCTTCAAAATGTGATATTTTTAGGAAGAGACTTTGGGTCTCTACGTTGTTCCAGATTACTGATGAACACAACACTGAACAGATCAGGCCTTCAAATGTTATTTCACTTTTCACTTCTGTAATGATGCTAATTAATAAAAAACCCACACTGACAACACATAAAATGGCAACCAGAGGTACAGATTTCTCATAGAAGTTGTCTCCTTTCCTTTTTTTCTCAGCTGTTGCTATAAATAATTGTTTGGGGTTTTTTTGTTTGTAAAATAAATATCTTGTCAGATAGTGCTGGGAATGCTGCTTTAAATTGCAAATATGAACAAAATGTTTGAACGCTAAAATAACTCTGTAATACATGTTAAATCCCAAAATTAACTATATAAGTAAATCTCATTACCCACTGAATATATTATTAATTACAAAGAATGAAAACTAATGAAAATTAGTTTATTTCTATGTAAGAGTAATATGGAGTTGTGAAAGATGTGCCATGTGATATATTGTTTTGTGATATATTGTTTTGTCAATTATTTTATGAAAGATTGTAAAAGTTGTATCTACAGTTTTTCTAAAAATAAGGGGGAAAAAAAAGAAAACCAACTGCATGTACACAATATGAACAAGCCTTTCTGCTTTTATAAATAGCTGTCAGTGGTAAAGGGAAAATTGAAAAGATTATCTGTCCTGCTGCTATAAGTAAGTTTATTCTCTTAAAGGACCTTCACAGATTAGTTTCCCAATTCTATTAAAAAAAAGTTTCAATTTCCTTTTGAGGCAAGCTGATCCATTATGCAAGATGCTTCACCACTTGTTTCTTGTGGAACAAATTACAGTATTCTACACAAGACCTTCAGGAATAAAAAGAACCTTCTGCAATGTACATGATAACAGGTTTTTGCAGGTTTATGTCATATTAGTACATTTGTCCTCAGGTAATTCACAGATTCTAGATATGCAACAATGCTTTACGATTTCTAAATATCCACTTTAAAAAAAGAAAAAAATGAACTGAACCCAAAACTTACTCTGAGAGAAAGTAAAGGTGTCTTAGCTGATCTCTACATAAATTACTTAGACTGCACTTTTTCCCCTTAAGCTTTTTTGGTCAAACTTGTTCTAAATGAAAGAGAAATTGAATGAAACAACAGGAAGGCATATAGTGAGGGCAAGAAACAAGCAAGCTCAACATTTATCTGAAAGAGGATATAGATCTAATTTAAGATTTAGAGGAATCCTAAGGAGAAGGAAATTAGAGTCTTCCTCTTGCACAGTCTTTGCTGTGGAGAACCACTGCTGGATAGTCAGCATATATTTATTTCTCTAGAGCTGATACTCCTTCTTCTTATTTTGTGATGATTTCTGCACACTTTTTTTCTCTACACTCCCCATAGTTCTAGCCAAACTCTAGGTTATCTTGGTGCTTCATTATAATCAAGATGGTTCACTTGAATGCACAACATTTATTTCCTGTTCCTTTACCTAGTCCTGGGCAAGGAATTCCCAAAACCATGGCAGTATTAACTCTCTAGCAAGTAAATAATGTTTGGCTTCTATAAAGCTCTTAAAGTTTTGTTTTTCTAGCAGCAAATGGTGAAAATATAGATTTGTCATGTTTGCACTTTTTTTTTTTTATGAAAGAAAATAGGAAAAAGAAGGAAGCATAGGCCCAAAACACCTTTCTCTTCTAAGAAAGAAAAAAAGCTCCATATTACTATTAGTAATTTTTTCCTGACTCTCAAAAGACAGCTAAACCTATTTCCTCACTGAGACATCAGCATAAGAAATTTTAATATCTTACTGCTTTGTTTGAATAGATGATTCAGATATTTTAAGATGACAAAAGAATGATTTAATGTAAGCTTTACAATATTATGCCACGCAAGGCTGAAATAGGAGGTAGGTTGGTTAATAAATACCTCTGAAACTGGAGTGCTTTATCCCAGGGGAATCTAATTTTATGAATAATTTTATTTGCCTTGAGTGATAATTATGCATATATATATATATATATATATAGATAGATATAGATATATATATAGATATATATAGATATAGATATAGATATAGATATAGATATACCCTTCTAAATATATACCCTTCTAAATGATCATACATGCACACATAAACATGAGTGAGTATTAGAATACACATATGTATTATTCTTGACTGAGAAGACATTTACCTCTATCTATAGATATATAGATATAAGCTGTGCTAAGTTTGCAAAGATTTCACTGCCATTGGTTAAGTATTTGTAGATCATATCACTTATACATTTTTCTTGGGTTTGTTTGGTTTTGGTTGGGTTTTTTTGATGGGCTTGCATTGTTTTTTGGATTTTTTTTAAATGAAATTGATGTGGAACTAACAGACCTATACTTACCTTGGTCCAACAATTCCAAAATGTTGAGGAGAACGATAGCTGGTCCAAATTCCCCAGGCCTTGCACTGTAGTATACCTCTACCATTTATTGAAGCATCAACACCAGTCATCCAAACTGCTCCTTGATCCATAAATTCAGTGTTCTTCCCTGCAAGTTATTTGGATTAGCTTGTGTGTATATTCTGTCTTGTCTACTGCAGACTTTCAGTTTGCAACATAGTGATATGCAAACACTAAATTATATTATTTTAAAAATAGGATCTAGACTGCATTAAAAATATTTATCAGGTGTCACTTGAAATAATTTTGTTCACTAATGTGATAGAAAGTGTTTTCACTTACAGAAAGATATTTCACCTGGCTTTGCTCAAAATACAGGAATATTCTTATACTGTTTTGACATGCTGTATTATGACTGATTGATGAATTGGCCATCTGTGTCAAATTCAAGTCACATATCTGTGCTGGAATATTTTGCTTCCAGTGTTGTGTACTACTTATTAGCTTTAATATTGGCCTTAGAGCTTTCATGAATACATTTGGTTTCCTTTAGCAATTTCTTGTATTATTTCCCAGTTGATAATGCATACCACACGGCTGTTGGCTGCTTCATTTTTCCATTGGTGATGTATGCTGTTGGTGGTTCCTTGTCATTAAGACTAAACAGAATGCAACCTCTGTAAAAGTGTTCATTGCACACTTCTCTGGTCATGTTTTCCCACCAGAAATCACAGAGAACAAATACTTGTTTATATTGATAGTTTAAAGTCTCTTACCAGACGTCTACAAAGGCAGGGTACTGGAATTCATGGGTAATTGATATGCCAAAGGGCCCTACAGAATAGTTGGATTTAGGATCAGTGTTAAAAGTAGGTGTTTAAAGAGCACAGTAGCAATTCATCTTCCCCAGTCTAATCAGATATTGCTATTCCACATTTTTGTACTTTTCACTTGTAATGCCCTGATAATTTTTGTAGAAACAGGTAAGATAAAATCAGACATTGCTAGTATTACTTATTAAATTTTAAATTGTTGTGTCTGTGCAAAGTGCAAGCAATCAATAGTAAACTATAAACAAAAATTAATAATGATCTCATTACCAATGATAAATTGTATTTCCGATATAGACAAATGTGCATATTCCCAAGTAACAGTCTGCACACAGGTTTAATGAGTTGATAAAATTACTTATTTCAGATAGAACTTGAGTCCATAAGAAAAAGAAGGACAAATGAACACAAAAGGTTTCTACTCAGTTGTGATAACACATAACACAGTCTTGCTTTCTGTTTTTGATTTGTACATTTTTCTGAAAAATACCGGTAAAAAACTCTTAGGTAAAACTTCTGAAAATACTAAAATAATTGTTTGGGATTTAACTGTCATGTAACACAATGAAGTCATTCTGTATATAAGCACACAAGCATTTATTTTTATATGTAAGAAAATTTTAAGTCCATGTGGTAAGTAGACATGAATCATAGATATTAAAGTTATGAATTAATTTAATTTAATCAATTGTTCAATATTTCTAATTAGGAAAAAGAAAAACCAAAAAAATCAGGGTCTAGTAATTTTAACCCTTTGTGCATAATGTGAAATCAAGGGAATTCTAGCATGAGGGTTTGAGAAATCAGCAGAAGTTCTAGAAGTTAAGAATAGCAGACAGTTATTACTGCTTTATCTGGGTGTTTGAGTGATGTATTCCTGCAATTTGGTTAGTTGTATTATTTCTAACAAGTAATACACCAGGTGTATTTTTGTTATATTATTAGTAGAATAACCAAAGAACATTGTAATGTGCAAGAATTAGACTTTTATTGTTGTTTCTGGTTGAAATCATAGTTATGTCGTAAATGGTGGAGAACAAAACAGTTTGAAGCAGGTTAGCAAACAAAATGGTAAATTGACAGTAAGAGACCAAGTAAGAAACTTTAAATATTTTTTTATATATATTACCAACTACGTTTTAGATAATGTGAAGCACTTTAGCAGAGGGAGGAAAAGAGAAAGGCCAGAAATAGCAGTGGGTATAAAAAAGAGAGGGAATAGTTTGTAATGTATTTTCTTGTAAATGAAGTCTTAGGTTCTGCACAGCAATGTCTTTCGTTGGGATTGATCTGGTTCAGGAAGCATAAAACATTCAGTGTCAACTAAGATTTTCTCCTGTCCTACAATAGGTTGCAAGTTTCATTTTCTTCCTCTCTCATAACTTTCATCTCAGATTATGTGTCTTGGGCACCCTGGGACTTCTTAAATAGTATGGGACACTTAATTTAGATAGTTGAGCCCAAATTACTGGACCAAACAACACTAGTTTTTTAATGAATTTTTAGGTATATTTTATAAAATAAATTATTCTAACAATGAGAAAAAAATCATCAAGGAAATGGACCAGCACATTATATAGAAAAAATATAGAAAGCCTGGTAGAAAAGGACCTGTGAGTCCTGGTGGACAACAAATTGTACATTAGCCAGCAACGTGTCCTGGTTGCAGAGATGCTATTCTGGTATCCCGTGGTATCCTGGGCCATATTAGTATGTTACCAGCAGGTCGAGGTATGTGATTCTTTCCCTCTACTCAGAAGTGAGGCCACCCACTGGAGTCCTGTGTCCAATTCTGGGCACCCAGTACCAGAAAGACATGCATTTATGATAGCAGAAGGATAGTTTAGCCAAGATGCTGAAAAATACTATTTCCTTTAAGTATGCATTTTATTCTTTACACTTTTTCCAGTGTAGTTTAGATAAATGTAAAACAGTATTTTAATTCAAAGCAATTAAAATATTGTATATATATATGTGTATATATATATATATATATATATATATATATATATATATATATATATATATATATATATATACACACACAGAACAAACTAGCAGAGGATTGTTTTTCCATGTCAGTATATTTTGCTGAATCCACATGTTACTTCAACTGTGACCATAAATTCCAACTGTGAGACCCAGTCATAGCAGCACAACTACTGTGCAGCACCACTCTATACACGAAGCCTTCTGCTCAGTCAGTACCACAAGCAGAATCTGCTCACTGTGTTTTCCCTTATCCCTCCCTCAGCCATAGCTCATCTGCTTTTATCAGGGCCAGTTCTGCTTGCAGTTCTAAAGACTGAGAATCTTTAGATCATCTTTTTTTCCTGAAGTGAACAGCAAAATCTCTGTAGTTTTTTTCCAAGATCTCTGAGTTAGATGATAAGGCTGTTAGCAAAGCACTGTGCAAAGTCCTGTAAGCAGTAGTAATCTAGGTCTCCAAATTAGAGTTGGTAATAACTTTCTTCCTTATACTGACAGCTAACAGCATGCAAAGTAGCTCCAGAATGCAAAGCTGACACATTAAAAAAAAGAAAAAAAAGCCACAGATAGATCCAGGGTGACATTTTTCAGCCTATAAATTTATTTAGATATATAAATTTTTTTATCCATAAATTTATTTAAATTTATTTTTCCAATGGTAATTTTGGGGGCAGTGAATGATGAGAAATTATGTCAATAAATGTACGTGTATCTATCCCAAACACATGCATTGAATCAGAAAAGTAGAGTAAGATGTGCTGCCCAGAAGTTTATTCATTTACCTAGCCAACATGAAAACCAACATCTACCTTCCTGATGAGGATGGGAACACCAAACAGAAAGGAAAGAGATCTCAATGACTTTGTGACTGGGATATTTCCTGAAGATAGAAAATGCTGGGCTTGATTCAGACGAAACAGGCCATATCGAACCAAGGATTTTGAAAGCAAAGATTCATTTCCTTGTGGTTTGGAAGAGGAATTCTGAGCTGATGCTGCAACTCCTAAATTTTATGTTATGGTACCTTAAGCAAAATATATATCCTGTGAATACTTAGATGCTTCAGAATAAGATCTGTTATATGCAGCTCAGAGACTAAAGTGCCTCAAACTACCTAGAGCAGAATATGTACACTGAACACTGACAGTGCTGTGGTTTCAGTCTAGTCTTTCTCAGAGCCTAGGGAACCATATTTATGGGTTTTAAGTCTGCCCTGGAGACAATGCTTATCCTGTCTTTCAAGTCAAGAAAGTGAAATGATCCTTTCTTTCTTGGAAAAGACAATTCAGCCTCTGTGGAGGTCTCCTGTGGGGAGACGCAGGCAAAGTTATTATTTAATCCTCTGGTTTACAAAACACATTGCAAACTGCAAAGATTAAAAGGTACATTTACCCTATCTGCACTTTAATCTTTTGCATTTCAAGAGAATTACTTATCTTTGCAAATTCTGGCATGCAAACTCAAGAAAGTGACTATGCTTCTACAGTCAAAAATATTAATTCTTTTGTCCAGAGAAATGGGTATTCTTTTCAGAGCCAGCAGTTAAAAAATAATTTACAAAGCTTCTCTATGTCTTGAGTCTTAGATTTTTTTATTTTTGAGCACTTCAGGAAAGAGACAATCCTGAAATTGAAGGGTCTTGAGAATACTCTTGTACCTGTACAGCTACCTTTGCAACAAGTTGCTATCTTAAGTTCCTGAAAAGTGATTAGACTGTATGTGAGCAACCAAAAATTCATGATGCCTCAGCATTTATATTTTTTTAGACTTTTCTACAGTAACTGAAAAGCAGTGTGGGAAGTAAGATCCCTAAACAAAAGTAAATGAATATATGCCTCACCAGAAAATGAATGATGATGGATGTCAGTACGTGGCTGTAACTATAACTGATATATGCTATGACTGGAAAAAAGAGTTTCACTTTTCTATATAAACCAGATAACTCACTGACATTTCACAAGAATAAATGTACTCTGAGCAATAGTTTTTCATAAATCTTGTCTGTGTTCTGCTAAGTAGCCATTGGATAACTTCCAGCCATCTGGCTGGCATCTCACGTCCCATGAAGGCACAATTCAGCTGGATTGTGTGAGAATAGCTGCTCAAGAATCAAAGTAATTAAAGTATTAAATATTTTGTATATTGTGGAGGGACGTTCAGGAACTTTAAAGAAAGTTTGCTCACCTTTCTGTGAGCAAAAAGACACTTCGGTATCAAAGAAACTTAACAAGATTTCTGTTTTCCTTTGGATTTTTGGAATCCCACTGATGTTTTTTAAAGGGATACTTTTTTCTAAGTTCATAATTATGGAAGAGCTAATTACATAAAGAGCATGAAAGATGGTCTGTGGTATTCCCACTCTGTACTAGGGTTAGATATTAAAGTAATGTGGGTCTTCTAATTTTATTATAGCAGTCTAGTATTTTAAAACTACCTGGTGGGAGAGGGTTGGAGCTTAGCTAAATGCAGTGGGAGATATAATTAGCAGACAACATCAAAGATCTTCTTAAAAAAAAAACCCATTAAAATGCATTCCGTCTTGCTACTAAATTGGTTTGTTGAAACCATTATCAGAATTATTGACTTGAAATACAGTGAAAAAGCATTGCCCTTCAGTATAACAGTTGCTAAGGAAAATGGTCCTTTATGTTAATACAAGGTAAAGAAAAAGGTGTGCTTTGCAGTTTGCTTTCTCAATTGATGTGCTTTGATTTTTGCATGCCTTTTTGCATGTCATCTATTAAAAAAAAGCTTCATTTTTGCTAGCATAGCTACTACTAGCACTAAGAAATGCTTTCCTAAAGCATTTTAATCCTAAATTCTGAACCTATCTCAAAAAACAAAAAAACCCAAAGCACTTCCAGAAATTGAATGTTTTATTAGTAAACAAGACCAAAAAGAACAATGACTGCCTTGAGGGTTCTGTTTCTAGGCACTGCAAGAAACTGAGCCTGGCAACAGCAGGGGTGGGAGGCTGGAATAAAAGATGTGCCATCACCAAGGCAAAGACAATTTTTGACCGGTCAAAAATGTAATTCTCTCTCTCTCTCTCTTTGTACCACAGTCAGTACAGTCCTCATTCTTCCAATACACAGATACAGAAATGAAAAATTTGAACTGTATTTGTTGCTGCTCTGATTCAATGAAAAGTGCTTGGGCGAGTCAGTGTTTAGTCTGATCATCTGTGTTAGAAAACTCTTTTCAGCAGTAGAACATGTATTGATCATCATCTGTTGCTTTGGAGTTGTTTTTTTTCAAATAAATATCTGGATTAACACTTTAACTGCTTTATTGCCTTTTAATTCAAAGAATGACAAGTAGCTGAGGTTGGAAGGAGTCACTGGAATCATCCAAGCTGACATGCCTGCTCAAAGGAGAGCCAAATAAAGCAGGTTGTCCAGAACTTTGTTCAGTTGGATTTAAAATATCTGCAAGGATGGGTGCTCCAAACCCTTCTGGGCAACTGCCTCCAACCTTTGATGACTGTCACTATTAAATGTTTGGTTTTTTATCATACTTAGATGGAAGTTACTGAATTTCACTTTGTGCTTATTGCCCTGCATCTGTCACTGGGTGGTACCAAGAAATGTCTGACAACATCTTTTTCACTCATCCTCATTAGGTATTTGCATACTTTGATAAGTTACCATTGAGGCTGAGAAAAACATGCTTTAAACACAGAACAATTTCTCTGTGTTTTCTATGCTATAGGGATTGCTGAGGTGAAAACAATTGTATAAGTCTGTATGGGCCACATATTGGGTCACTTTATCAAAATCTCATGAAAAATAATTCAAAAATTACAGATGATACAAGTTGAAATTAATTTTTAATACTATTTTCAATTTTAAATACAGTATGATCTTTTAAAAGTAAAACTACTCCATATTTTTTAAGTTTTAAAAAATTTTTTTTCTGAAATGAATTGCTCCTCTTCATTACAGTTTTAAGAATTCTAAACATAGAATTCTAAACATAAGAAGACTCAATTACTACATTTTCTCTACACCATTACAGACAAAATATACAAAAAGTATTAGAATCTGAATCCCTTTTTGCTTTATTAGAGTGAAATCATTCTTCTCTAAATCAGAAGAAAAAGACAAAGCTATCCAAAGTTTGAGTTTTTTGTATAGCAGTATGGAAACACATTGCAAGTGCAGGAGGTTTATATTCATTGTTACAATTTTAGGGGTTTATTTGGGGTTTTGTTTGGTTTTTTTGGGGTTTGAGGGTTGGTTTTTTTTCAGATAATGTTCTTTTCCACTTCCATTTATTGGAACTTTTTTCTGCCAGAAATATTACTTTATCAGACTGTTTCAATATTCTGGCAAGGCCACTGCTATTAGTTTCTATATTAATTTTTTAATAGTTACAAAAGATTTGATTCAAAAAGAACTTCAAAACACTTAACCTTTATCCATATTGCTTCTGGAAATTTTAGGTTGGTGATGTCAGATCAACAAAATACAGGATGAATAGGTAAGAAATATAAGTAGGAAAGATAGGGACCTTCAATGGCAGCTGTTGAATCAGCTCTGTAGGTGAAATTGTAGATCTGTGTATACTGACTTAAAACTAGCTGTATGAGAATCTGTTGAAGACTAGCTAGTTTAAATTGTAATAAATTTTGTGTAGCATTTATATTTGCATGTCCAAACAAATCCCATCTCTGTCCATCTTTTCTACTAGGCTCAAACACAGCCTCTCTGTATTCTATATTGCTGTTGTATCTTACATATAGCGTCAATTAAAGATCATCCACAAACACTTTCAGTTTGGTCTAACTTACGTTAGCTGTAACAAGCAGTACAGTAATGCCCATCCTTAATGTTGCTAAGAACTTGAGGCACAGTTCATCCCAGTTAGTATTGGAAACTTAAACGTTAGTAATCCAAATTGTCTTTGCAATAGCTATTGCTCTTCACTAACTACAAAATGAGCCTTTTTCAGGTATAGATCACATTTAGGTCTCACAGATCCCATTTTCTGGTACCCCTTATTCTTAAGGAACAACTCAGCAAGGTGTTCATTTAGACCCCAATATTTAGGTTTCTAAGGAAACAGCTGGATTTTTTGTTCTTTGGCATCTCCTAAACCCATGAAACCAACATTTCCCTTTTAAATTCTATTGTTTGTTCTTGTATTTTTAAAGCATAGGTTTGATATGATTCACCATATATTAGCCGCTGACTAATTTCTAGAAGTACATTTATGCAATCATCCAATATTTTCTCAGACCATTTTTGCAAAAAATTACTCCCTTAAGTTGACTGTTTACACACTGCTCTCTCCTAAAGATGGCATCTTTCTGATGCTTTAGGGCAGTAACAAAACAAACATAACTATATCCTAATTTGTTCTTTATACACATGCACACCTTTGTCATAACCTACAGAAAAGAAGATTATGAACACAAGCTTTCATGAGTTCACTGTGACCAGCACTCAGCCTGTGCCATGACTTGCACATACTCTTTCTCCTGAGTTGCTGAAGTCTTAAATGGGAAATATTTAAAGCCTTTTTCTTCTCTGGATAGAGGTGTTGAAAAAAAAGCTTATGCATAAGAACTTTAATGCCATCCCAGAACATCATTTACTATGTTCTCCCGGGTATAATTCACATTGTAGTATTCAACAAGGACCTTCTCTAATTCTACACTAGAGCCATATATTTGCACATTAAAAAAAAAAAAAAAAAAAGTGTTTGTCATTTATTTAAACAGTTTAAGGCTGAAAATGTCTAGGCTCATGTTATACGGCAAGTGCATGATTTGGTACTGAACTCTTACCTTACTTCATGAGATTTAACCTTATACCTTGTGCATTTATTATGAATATGCTACAACAGAAGAGAAACTATTGTCTTTATACGTTTGATGTCTGTGCGTGTAAAATGTACAACTGCACACATTAGCATTTAATTTCCTCCAAATGTTTACTAGTTAAAGATCCCTGAGGATTTTGTGTAATTTGTAAGTGAAAGCTGGAACCATTCTGCTTTCTCTGTGTGTGTTTTCCACACCAGAGTTCAATTAAACGTATCCCCCATGGTTTTCTTCACCTGCAAAAACGAAGCAAATATACCAAGAGAAAGGCTGCCAGCATCTGAAATGGATGCATGTTGGCTAGGTGGATATATATGCAAGCGTGTAGCCAAGGTGTCATTCCTCACCCTTGCCTCCAGTGAAAATAAATCTCTGTTTATTTCATTCATTGAATCATCCAGAAAAGCACTTTTTCTGTTGATTAAAACAGTTACATCTTTCTCCTTTGAGTGTTGGAAGGTTGTGGACAATTTTTTTTTCTTTTTTATTTGTCATATGCTTTTTTTAATCAACAGAAAAGCATGAAATGCATTTTCAACATGGAAGTGCAGCACTTTCACAGATTGGCCTCTTGTATCTTCAGATGTTGAAACACAAGTCAAAGTTATGAAAAGAAAATTGATCAAGAAAAGATATATTTGTTTTAATTTAAGAAAACTGTATTATGTGACAAGAAATTACCTTTTTTTTCCGGTCAAACAGCTTATCCACCAAAAAAAATAAACTGATTGAGCCAATAAGAAATAAAAGTTTTAGCATGATCAAACTTATGTCTGTTTGAAATATATGAAAATGTGTGATTGACATGTAGCACTGACAATCACCTTAGCCCCAACAGGATAGATGATTGCTTATTATTTTGTTTTGTCTTCTGGTGGCAAGAATATTCTCTGCAGCATTTTGAAGTTTGAGTTCAAATGCTCTGTTTGTATGTTCAGGAGCAGAATTTTGTGTATAAATATATAAAAAGAAGATAAAGAAGAAATTAGTCTAAATCATGGGTCAAAAAATGCTAGTGGGTTTAAATATAGCCTTCAGAAACAAGTAGTGAATATGATAAGGATGGGAACACATGCTGTGGGAGAAAAAAAGGTAATTATATTACAAGCAATTTCAGTACAATTTTGTACTGAAAGAAGAGGGTAAATTTAAATTATTACACTAATACATTTCAAAAACGTAACTTAGGTGCCATAGGGGACTGTCCAGATAATGAGACTGGACAAAGACTTGAAATATTGCCATCACATATAGGAAAAAAAACTGGTTTGAATTTTTAAAAATGAGTTTGGTTTTGCTTTAAAAAAGGTCTTCAAAAGGACGTTGGCATATTTTAGGAGATTAGTCTCCCTGCTGGAAAAGGTTATTATGTTACCCATGCCCAATACTGGATTTAGGTGTTAAGGCACAATGGTGACATTTTCTTTCAAAAAAAGCAGTCAGAGATGTGGCTTGAACAATGCCTGTTTCCCAGATTCTCAGAGATGACATGGTACCTGAACCATGTTGAGGTAAAATACCAGGAACCAAAAGCTAGGAGTAAATTTTTGTTCTGCTGATTGATCACTGCACATTGTTCAATGGATGCTTTACACTGTGGCGTCTTACTGTCTCCAAATGTTTCTTAGACATAACTGCTTTTTTTAATATCATAATCTTCAGATTATAATATCAAATTAATATCATATAAAATTCTTATTTGGTTTAAAGAGAAGGAAAATATTCCATCACTTTTCAGTGGCTTTTTTTGTTATATTGCTGCAGGGCCAAATAAAAAAGTGCCAAGTAGTTTGGTTTCCTACAAGTTTTGCTTGACATCTTTGTGTCTGATGGAGATTTATCAGCATGTTTACTAACTATTCTTGAGTAAAGGGTGCTTGAGCTCTTTCTTCACCTCAGGTCTAATGGATTAAAGGATCTCATGTAGAGCCTTTTGCTGCTTTTTTTGTGATCTTTTTTACAGCACAGTTCGGAGCTTAATGCAAGCAGATATGGCATAAACTCTCCCTCTGCCCTCTGTGTGAGCACTTTTCATTATTGTGTTCTTTCCTCATTGACAATGTCTGTGACAACTTCCTGGATTTTATACATTATAATCGTCCCTGGTGGCTGAGGTAGATGGTAGCTATTAGCATTTGATCTCCAAAGCACATTCTGTGTGTTTCAAGGAAATGTATTGGGAAGTAGGGAATCACAGAATCAGCATCGTAAGGTGTTATCTGGAATGTGTACGACCCACTGATAAGAGGGGAGATAGGAACAAGACATGATTTCAACTAGGTTTCAACATGTTTCCAAGGAGAAATTATGTGTAACTTTTACCTCTAATCTTGACAAATCTCCATCCAAACAAATTGACATGTTAAATCCCATATTTGCAGACAGCACTTGTCTTTGTGGCACTTTTTTAAGCTGCTATTTGCAATTAAGTTGTCAATCTTAAGCCTGAATTGTCTTGTCTTTTCAGTTCTTGACAAAGTTACTTTGCAAAATAGTTATTTTTGGAAAAAAAATGAAATCCAGCTCCATTTGTCATTTCCTTGAAATACCCTATAATATCCATTTGTCATTTCCTCAGATTAGCAGCACTGGATTCTCTATGTCTACTTTTAGCCTCTCATGCCTCTCATGAGCTACATATATGACAGAAATAGATGGCCAGCCCTCTCCACATGCTTGTAAGCCTTTAGTTTTGCTAAATTATTTCAAAGTTAATGAGCTGTAGTGAGTAGGGAGAGGCGCTCGGAAGATTTCGGGCTGTTACGGAAAGTTACAGGAATGTCCCTTCCCTAATCCCCTAAGATAAGCCATCACCCTTGGAATGTGTAGCCCCCACTAACATGGCTAGTAACTTTCCACTCTACTAACCCAGGAAGTGTTGCAAGACCCCCTCCTGACGTAGTGAAGTACCCCAGAGTATATAACCCCACGAGATGAAGCAATAAAGGCCTTTAACCGTCCACCACATTGGTGTCAGCGTCTTGTTAATGGCCCGAGCGACCATGAACAGTAGGTCCTCGCGCTGATTCTCAGAACCAGGTCGCACGCCTTTGCAACCAGAAAGGCAACATGAGCAAACTGTGAAGCAGAGGAAAAGTTATAGAGAGGAATCATGGTTTGAGTAGAGATTTATGGAGGGGAAGCACGTCTCTGGAACAGTAGTGTGAGAAAAGGAATCTGTGCCACTGAGTGGCTGTAAGCACATTGCAGGACTGAGGACAAATGCATTGTATCAGGTGAAACAAAGGCCACAGATGCTCTCACTCCCTTTTCACTCAGGGCAGTCTGTCCCTAGAAGTTATCAGGGCCTCAAATGACTTTAGTCATCAAATCACAGCATATCTTAGAAATCTAATCATCCTTTATTTATTTTTAAACTCACTTCATAGGAAAAATGCAGATAACCTATAGAGTGAAACTCATCTTTTAGGAACCACGCAGACTTTTTTGACAAAAAATATGAGGCAAAAATGCTGAAGTGGAGCAGTGTGGTTCTTTTCATTTTCCATTTTTCCATCTTATGAGAAATGATCCAGACACATGATGTTCTTTCATTGCCAACTTCCTTTTTTCTGTCCTCACACATCAAGCTGTCATTTATACAATGGGAAATGAGAACATCCCCAGCTGTGGAAAGCAATGAAGCCTAAAGAAAGGCCAGGAGAAGGTCTAATGTTGTACACAGTGTAACATTTTCTTTATTACTGAAGAACCTGCAAAATTATTTGGCAGAAAAATTGAAAATTAGAAGGCAGTTAAATATTCATGATTTAAATTTTAAAATACCTGATGATTTGTAAGACTTATTGTTATAATCTGTGATTGATATGGCATTTTTGATCATTTACATTGGCAAAATTAGATGCAATCTGCAGAGTTTTGGTCTGAAGGATTAACATTTGCTAAAGTTTTTAGCACTAGAAAATCATCATATAAAATCAAACACAAAGTGTAAGAGATGATAAAGCCAAAACTCACTTTGTTTTTATTTGAGTAGTGTAATCCACATACCTAAAAAGAAAAAATTGTTTGCTCTGCAGACTGCAGTGAATACTGCTCATGCCAATGGCATATTTGCCTTCTGTCTTGAAGGTCATTCTTTCTATCCAGCTACAGCCAAAGAACAGTTGCATAATTTAACCATAATTTAAAAAAAATCTTGAAGAAAGATTTTTTTTTTTTTAGGAGTAAACATTGAATTTTAAAAAGCCTAGACATCCTTGTACCTGAAAGAAGAAATATTCAGTTTATCTTTGAGGTACAAAGAGAGAATCATCTTAATTTTGGATGTCTTGGCAATACACACTTGCTCGACTTTTAAATATTAAGAATTAATTACTGCTGGTTTTGTGTTTGTTGTTGTTTTTTTTTTTCCTTTTATAGTTGAATAATAGTCCAAATTTGCTAATGAGATCTGCTACTATGTAATTAAAAGCAGCACAGTTAAATAATTTCTTCATACTGATTTTGATTTCTCTTCCAAGTGCACAGGAAATTTATTCCCAGCAATTGCATTTTAGGGAAATTCTATGAAATAATAAATTGGGGGAGAGAATATTTGCTTGTTTGTTTGTTTATTTGTTCAGATATAGTTGTTATTTGAGCATATGATGAGAGGAAGAGATAAACTAATGAGGTAAACAGCACACAGAGTAATTCAGGTAATCCCTAAACATTGCTTAATTTTATGAAGTAGTATTTTTACGCAAATTGAAAAAAAATTCTTTCAATTTTTCCTCTACAGTTTGAAAATATATAGCCACTAGTGAAAGATTGCTAATAAAGACATGTTCAGCCCAATACAGTTGGTAAAAAAAATATTTTATGGTAATTTGTTTTACAAAATAGAAGCCATCACCTGGTATTGCCACACACAATTGTGTGCTTGATTTTGAGATGCCGTGGGGTTATGTGCCTGTTCTGTGGTCTACTGCAAATTTTCTATAGTTGGCTTATTTATCATGTTGAATTGACTTAGTGATCCTACAGACCTGTGGCATGGTTCTCACTGGCTCATTTTGAATACATCTGGGGCAAGAAGAATATTCTTATAAAGGAAGTGTTCATGGCCATACTAAAAATACCAACATAACCATTTGTTACGTTGGTATTTTTGTTCTTTTGTTCTCTGCCTTCCCTCACCCAATTCAATTAATGAAGCGATGAGATGTCTCAGCAAGATACAAGGGTGGCCTTTTTTCCTTAAAACTTTCCATTATGGATTTACCTGAAAAACCTTAAACTAGTACTTGTCTTCTAGGGAGGCAATTGCCTAATAAGATATGCTTATCTAGATAGAAAACAGAATTATACAACTATTTAACAAATCATGAGCATTAAAGGCTCAACATCAGTGCATCTATTATCTGAAGAAGTAAGGCTTTATAGTAAAAAGTTAAGGTTTAATGGTTGAATTACTTATTTGGAATTCAGGAAACATGAATTACCAATGCTGAAATTCACATTGACAAAGGCCTGAAGACCCTAAATGTAGCTTAGATCAGTCTAAACACATAAATTCAGGCTATTCTGATAGGAGTCCTTGCAACAGGCCTGTCTTAAGTACCTAGACCCCACAAAAAGGTGTCACTTTAGACAGATCTTCAACACTTCTTTGTGGTTGATTTCTAAAGCACAGAAAGTTTTTGGTGACTTCCAGCCTCTACAGTATCCTGAGAGTCTAATACCTGATGGGGAAAAAACAGTATGGAATTCAGTACACCAACGCTTCAGGCTCTTTATGGATCAGGCCTTTAGGAGAGGATGATTGATCTTTGACTGTACTTACTGGTAAGAGTACTCCATCACATCCTGTCCTAGTAAATGTTTAGCTGGTTACTAAGAATCCCAGTAGGTTTACATTCAGGATTTCTAAAATCTGGATTATAGAGGTTTTTTTCCTATTTTTTTCCTTGCACATATTTTATGCTCTTTCAGGCAGGACTTTTTCAGAGTATTGATTTCATTTTCTGTCTGTAACATAAGATAATTCCAGTTCTGATATGTAAAGTCTACCTTTGAAAGAACATTTGAATTTAAAATCTGACTTACATTGTTTCATCTCATTGTACCTTTGGTATTTATTGCAATGACTGAGTGCTAAGTGGTTGCTTGAAGCTTCTGCATTATACTTGTAGTTGAGTTTGTGATTAAAGGAACCTGAAAATATCATCAAACTTACTACACAGACTGTAAGTTATCGTTCTTAAAAATAGTAATTATGCACAATGTGATTTTGAAGAATAAGCCTTTCTAATGCCGCTGCTTGAAAGGGGCACAAATGTAATTATAGGTGTGCATGTGTGGGGATTGTTTACTCATTTGTTTGTTTTGACTTTTTAAAAATTATTATTTGTTGTCTGGGTTTTTTTTTACTAGGCTAGAATTTAAATAAAAAGAAGAACATCACTCAGTTATGCACAAATCTTCAGTGTCTCTTTACTTACTACATTTTTGTCTTTTAAGAAAAATTGTTTAAGAGGGAAAAAAAAAGGCTTCTGCTAAAAATTCTACTTATATGTCAAGGCCTCTAGAAGAAACATGCTGTGTAGAAGAGGTCTCTGCAGAAAACTTGATTAGCCTGAGGTCAAAACTATCATTGTTAGAAGATTTGGTATGATTCATGGACATTTCAATGAGATCGATATGTAGAGCTACCATTCTGTCTTAGAGTTTACAGAGGCTACAACAACTCATAAAAAAATCTACACCAAAAGGAATACAATTGCCAATTTTGAGAGCAGGAAAGGGACTTGCACATTGTATAAATGTTATTAAAAAAAAAAAAAAGACTCTTTGTTCTCTCTGGTCTTGGAGAGGGGTAAAAGGGAGTACTTCCTTTCCCTCGTTTACCTTCAGAAATTGATAATGGTGATTTCAGGTCTGTTCACAGCAACATGCCTTAGTTCATTTTCAGAAAATACTGTGCTCAAATCCTTAAAATATTTATTTTATTTTTATTAAGACTGCATATTTCTCTGTCTCGGTTTCATTTCAGGTGATTTCAGTAAATTGAAAACATGAAAATCTTAAATAAAACTATAATTCTATCCTTTACTCATAAAACCAAGGTTTAATTTTTCTTTAAAACAACGGATATAAGCACAGTTTTGCTGGTGATGCATGTTTGCTGCATGTTGAATGGTGTGATGGCCAAAACCATTCTTCTCTAATTGCAAAAAAGACGAGATACTGCAGGAGATACATACGTACACGAAGGGAAGTTTTTCCATAAATTAATCTAAATGTCTGAAAAGCGCACCACTGACTTTCTCTGGGACAGAAACTCCCAGTCTGATTTTGAAAAATCCATGTAATAGCTAGATTTTGTAAGTTTATCAAAATTATTGAATTTGGAGTAAAATGGCAAAACCAATTAGTGGCTGTCAACATTTTGAGCTGCTCTTTTGTGCATTACATCAGTACTTTTTATTTCCTTTTCTCTAGTCAGAAGGCACACACCCTTTGTGAGGACTAGTTATTTCCTCAGTGTTCACAGAATCAAATATCTTGAAGGCCTATTCTGGAGAGACTTCTGTATTTGAAACGTTTTCAGGGTTACTTGGTGATCTCTTCTTGTACTCATTCTGAAAGCTCCCGTGTGCTATGTTTATTGCTTCCTTCTAAGCAGACTTCATTTGTGCAAAAAAGCTCCTGCAAGTGAATGGGACACAGTATTTTTTGCATTTTTTAACATTGTAAGATTTTGATAGTCTCTTCTGTGTACTAACGTGAAAAAAATCTCTCTAACAGCTAAGGAGAAATACAAAGCTTTTGCCTCCAAATAAATGCAATCCTTTTAATTTTGAGATATCTCTTTAATACATTTTATACAATATTTGTTAATTGATTAATTAAAACTGCTGAGACTGGGTCCCAGCTGTCTTTAGCTAAGAGGTTGTTGTAGATGGCTGCTTCACTGAACAAAATATTTTTAAGGGGAATGCTTTGTTAGGATTAAATTTCTGTTTGCTGTCATTTAAAGAAAGCAAAAAAAAAAAAAAAAGTTTTGTAACCTAACAAGCAAACTGAGATTTTTCATGGATTTTTTTGTTGTTGCTTTGATTTTCCAAACAGAGAATTTAATCAAGACACCAGGCAGGAGAATTCTACAATAGAAATAACCGAAAATTTTTTTCCAACTTACACCTGGAATGTGAGGCTTACTTGTCCTATGAAATATCCTACAGGCTGGCTGTTACCTCCACTGCCTTCTACACGATGGTCTCTGACTATTTTCCCTCTTAAAACAGATGTGAAGCCTGTGGCAATTACAAGTACCAGCATGTGGTAATCTAAACTGAACTTTAAACCACTAAGAGGCCTGCAAGAGTGAAGTGCATAACTGTAGTGAAGTTACAAAATAGTTAGTAAGGAGACAAGAGTAAGAATTCAGAAGCTTAGCTGTGACATTTCTCTCTGGCCCCCAGCGCACCAATTGCTGCTCTATAATGTCATGCTGCATTTAGCTTCTTTGTGATTAAGGAATTTTACATTTTTCATATTTATAGGCTGATATTGTAGAACAGATTTGAAGGCTATGGGGTTATGGGAGGTCACTTCAAATTATGCTATAAGTAACTGGTTTCATCCTGAGCAGTCACATCCACAATTGCTAGGTATGTCTCTAGGTTTTCTATTTTTTTTCCTACATGTTGAAAAGAAAGTTGTAATATTGGTCTGAAGTTTGGCAAAATAAAATTTATCTTAAACAATAATCATTAAAAATTCATTACTAATAGTTAGTAATCAGATAAATGCTATATACTATTTAGCAATTTAGCCTAATTTTCCTATTGTTAAGTGTAGGTGTGCAATCACACCTGTAAATGCCAATTATATCCCTTTATTTCCTTTAGTGCAGACTCAATGAAGTCAAGAGAATCTGCCTATTAAATTATCAGGGTTTAACTAAAAACCTTAATTATAAGTAAATGTATCAGTTAACTTCTGTAATGCACTTTCATATATCACATAATCAAATTAAAGTGTTTTCCAAATAAAGCTTAGCTGATATGAATACCTGCAATTACTTCAATAGAAAGACTCTGATTCCCCAATGATTCTGTTATAATATTTTAATTGCTGCGCCTATTCACAATGAAATATGTGCAATAGTTTTTTCATTATGAAAAAGTCTATGGTAAAAATAATTTTTGCATACTAACATAGATTGAAACTGGGTTACAACCTAAATAATTTAACATCACTCTCTTATAATCTCATTTTCACTGCTCCAAAGGTGAAAATGCAAAATATGTGGTTCGATGTTTTCATAAACTTTTACACTGAGACTTTGTGGTGGTAAAAGGTGAATTAAAAAGTGAGAAGTGGAAGGAAGTAATCTCTTGTGAGAAGTTTGGTTTAATTTCTTTTGACAAATTTCTGTGTCCGAATTATATTATACAAAACCTGAAAGTCAGAACAGGTGTTTTGTTCTGGTTTCAACCAGGACAGGGTCAATTTTTTCAGTAGCCTGAGGGAGCATGGTTAGGATACAGAGGTTATTCTATACCACCTACATCATTGACAGGGGCAGGGAAAAGGAACTCTCTTCCATGGAGGAGTAGCTCCCAGCCCAAGAAAACATGGTGGAGGAAGCTGTCTGGTATTGTCTATTACCAGGAGGTGTTTTCCCATATGAATAGTTAAGTTTGGGGCTTTGTTTGTTTGTTTTTGTTTTGTTTTGGTTTGGTTTGGTTTGGTTTGGTTGGGTTTTTTTTTTTACATTCTGTCATTAGTATTTTTCCTACTACTATTTGCTTCCTTATCTCTCTGGTTTCCAGAAAATTGATCTTATCTCAACCCGTGATCTTTGTGCCTTTTGTGCCTCTAATTCTCAACTCCATTCCATGGCAGTGGGAAGGGGGAGGGTAAAACAGGTGAAGGAGAGAAACATTCCTGTGGTTTTAGAGTCTCAGTGGGGGCACTGAATTGTGGAGAATCATTCCTAAACTATGATGATTTGCAAGTAAATCTCTTCTATATGTACTCATTGAAAGCATTACAGGTCTTTCATATGTGAGCTCTATTCCATTCCCTGTTGATATCTAAAATTACAAAAATTGAATCTTTTTGGCATCAACAGAAACTTCAGTACTATTACCTGCATGATATTTGCTCAGTTTTTGACTGTACAACTGTTATTTCTGTATGAAAATATTGGCTAGGAAGATGTCATGTGGATCACAGACTTCTGATGCCCTCAGTCCACAACCATGCCACAGAAGAGTTAGATCTCACAGACCATTCATTCCACTCTACATGAGACCATAATACCATATTAGAAGTAAATGTTTTCTTCCTGAAAACTCTGATGAGAGTAGCACTGTTAAATCATTACAAAAAACCAAAAAAACCACCAAAAAACCATAATCCCTAACCTCTGGAAGTGGACTGGGCTTCTTATAATTGACTGAAAGTCTCTGTTAATTCAGGAAACACACTTCTTACATCTTCTGATGTTTGTCTTCCTTTTTGCTTACTAAATAATAGAAATCATACAGCTTTATGTTGTACTGCAAGTTCTGGTGAAAACTTTTACTAGTTAATTTTATTAATTTTAACAAAATCTCATAAATTTTAACAAAATTTTGTGGACTATTTCAGTTTGTCCACGCAAATAGATTTCAAAAAACTCTGCACACTCTTCTAGATTCTTTTATTCAGCAGATTTTAAAGCATTTTCACTGTAAACTGACTTTATCTTCAAATCACACACACTCCATCGCATTATATTTCTAATTCAGTTATCACATTTCCATTTAAGTTTGTGTCACAAGTACACAGCTCTTATTCAAAGAAGTTTCTAACTAAACTTGTCTCATGTGGCTGGTCTGTCCAGCAGAACATGTGCTGAAATCAGATGGGAGCTGGGTGTGAAGTGTTTGAAAGCAAATTAATTTAGTGAGGGATTTCAGAGCTTTTTGGGTTATATTTTGCATAAACAAAAAAAAATTCCTGAAGTTATCTGTTTTTATCATTAAAATGCAGGAAGGATGGTAGTATTCTAAGCATTTTGATGCTACTGTTTCCAATCCAGGGTTCAAAGCAAGTTGATAAAAGTTTGTTTGGCTTCCACCATTCTTTCAGATATCTTTTTAGTACACCTTAAAGGTTTTCCAATGCCCATAAGAATCTCTGTTATTTAGTCATCAAAATAAGCATTCATTTGAGCTTATTAGTATCACAGTGATTTCAGAATGATTAAATACTGTATAATTTTCAATGGACTGAACAGATTTTCACACTTGAAACTTTATATTTGGCTCTTCCTTAGGCTTGCAACGAGGTGCTGAAGCCTAACCACATTTTCCTACACCTCCTGGATATGTAGCCTAACTAATTACTATTTAAAAATTTATGACTAGTACACCTCTTATCCCACCTTTCATTGGGCCGTCACATTTTCAGTTGTTATCAACTGAAAAGGCTTCTGAAAGAGACAGTTTTTTCTCTTCCCTGTCCTGCACAACTGGATGCTTTTCACCTGCGGGCATGTTAACATGACCACGTGGTGAACAGGATCAGGCAACTAACACAAGTCAAACCTGACGTGTTTGGAGGATTTCTTTCAGCAGTAGTTAATTTTCAGATTCAGCTCCCTGCCTGGCTGCACAAGTTCTGTGTGAAAAAAAATTGGGAAATTCACAAATATGTCAGAGGCAAGATGGCAATTTTTAGTAGCAGTGCAAGATGATGACAATGATTGAAGTGTTTGTGATACTGGTATCAGCCCAAAGATTTACAGGGCCTCTATTAGTATCACTTTCTTCCCTCTTGCATTTTAGTGAATAAACAAATCAATTTGTGTTGGGGCACAGTGAGCTGCAAAATCAACAAAAAGCTAGAATACACAGCTGAAAGTGGAGAGGAAGAGTTGGTGTGGGACCACAGCTTTTTAGGTATTCCTTCTTTCATTGGACCAAGCCAAGAGCTCAGATGTGCCTTGCATCTTTCTTATTTTGAGTCTTGGAGGAAAGAGAAAAACTGATACTAGTTATAAATTGAAAAACAAACTTGGTGTCACATATACAATTGAAGCTGTAGACTTCATCCAGTGCCATATAAAAAACAGACATAAACCTTGAAGTTCTTGGTCTCTTTTGTTCTCTACTCAGTAGAGAACAAAACTGCCCCACCTAAACTAAGTTTTAAAAGTTCAGTAATCATAATAGATATAATTAGTACAACTATATATAAAGAGCAGATAAAAATCCCTTAAAGAGTTATCTTAAAACTTCAGTGTTTTCATTTCATAGAAAGGCCAATGTCTTTATTCAAGTAAAGGTGACTGATGATTTTGGACCTGTATTATATTGAAATACTGTCTTTCTATATGACTTTTGACTACATATATTTACAGGCACTAGATGCAAATAAGCAAAAAATGCATCTCTTATTGGTTTTTAGGTTCCAGTGCAAATGTTTTGTCAACTTTGTAAAGAATAAAGAAGGTGATTTAACATTTCCTGTCTAGACACAGATTCAGTCATTTTGACAGGATGAATTTTTACATACTGTGTCTGTTTAAGACTTTTACTGAATTCACACATACAGGTTATACAGAGGATCTTGGCAAAGAGAAACTTCTTTAAGTCTGTGAGGATGTAATTTCTCTGAGAAATGGGTGATAAATTCTAATTCCATAAAGCACAGTATACAGTGTAATATGTAGGCTCTGTGATCATAATCACCATCTCAATCATGGGCTTTTGCACATTTGAGATTAAAACTGGTCAGGTTTTAATGTAAAAAGTAAAATAATTCAGTCTTGAAAATGTCATGTCAAATCATCTTTGGTAACGACTAAACACCATTTGCTTTGCAAATAACCAGAAACAATATTTATCCTTGACAGCATCATTTGAAACTCCGCCTAAAAAAAAAAAAAAAGAAAGCTAGCAATGTGCTCAGAAGAGCTAGCCCTATTTGGAGAGAACAAAACACATGGCAGTGAGTGAAGGAAAGGGAAAGCTGCATAAGATTATGCTTTTTTTTTTTTTTCCTGATAAGTCCTGCATCTCAGGGACTTTGTGAGGCCAGACTTAGCTGAGGTTAAAGCTTATCCACCAACCTTTTCTGTAGATTTTCAGGTTAAGTGGCCAAAGGTTAGAGGATAATTACCTGAGTTGGATCATTTTCTGCTTTACTTTTTTGACATGGGGCTCAAGTCATTCACCCTAAAATTATTTTCATTTTCTTCCCTTGCTTCAGTCTGGACTATTTGTTTAATTTGTACATTGTGGGCACAGGGGAGAATTTTACTCAACAGTGCCTTAGCAGGGAGCAAGTACTGAGGTCCAGGAAGGACCAAGGCACTGGTTTCTACAGGGTTTCTACATTTTCTAATGCTTCCCCAGGCTTCATGATGATTTCCTAGCATCTGGAAAGCTCAGCCCTGGTGGCCACTGTCCAAGGGACAAGGTATTCCAATTCAAATCTATAGAAATTTAAGGGTGTAGGGAAAAAACCCTCTGAAAATTGCTATCTGCTATATCCAAGTAGATATGATATATCAACTTTTGTCAGGCCTTTGACTGAAAAATCATTGCCAAAGCCCTCCCAAAGCCTGTGAACAACTGGGTATAAATGAAGTTTCACAGGACGTCCAGAGGAAAGACAGACAGGCAGATACTATCACCAGATTTTGGCAGTCAGGCTGATGTATCATATCTGCAGCAGGTAGGCAGACTGTGCCTTCCTTCCCCTTCCCTTCCCTTCATTTTCTCCCACTCAGACTGGCTGATCCTGCAAGTCAACAACAGATTAATTAGTGCCTTCATTTTAAGATACACTATCCTTTTATAATGGTTTATTGCAAATCAGTTTACATTTGGATACTATGTGCTGTGCTGTCTTTTCTTCTCTGAAAAATAGCGCAGCTCATCTCTTTCTCTCCCTGCAGTTACACTTCTCTGCATGGATGGGCAGTCTTCTGGGAAGGTGTGAGCCCTCAGGGCTCAACATTCATGTATTTCATAGGACATTAGTTTGTTTCCCTTTCTGAGTTCTAGGGAGATGGCAGCAGTTGTCCCAGTCTTTATTAAGCTGAATGAGGTATTTTGAACTCATGTTCATGGTGTGGTTCTCCAGACTTCTCTCAGAAATAAACCATGAAGCCTCATGGCTTTAGGGATGCAGGTTTCTAAACTGTCCCTAGAAGTCCTTCAGCATCGAGTCATTTGCCTGAAGGTATATATCCATCTTTAGCCTCACAAGGTTCAGTAGTGGCTGAAAATTGCAAGTATCCAGACAAGGATACATGGCTCAAAATAGCAGGAGGGCAACATTCACAGTGCACACTGGCAGTCTAGGAACACAGAGACTGATGGTTTTTGAGGCAGATGGAAGCAGACAATGCTGAAAGAAACCAGATATCTTGAATCTGGCTGTAGATTGTGTGCATAAGTACTCTAATGAGAATTGATGAGTTCAGCTTGGACAAAGCTGTCTGATGCTGTAGAAGTGGTTCATGCAAACCACAGAAGTCTGGAGTCATGAAGAACAATCTTTTTAGACTTTGATTGCCACCAGGTTCATATTAAATTAGGAACTTACATGTGACAGTTTGCAACAGTGGGAAGCATTTTCTTGCTAGTCAGGTGTTCTTGGAATGCTGAAGAATATGTATTGAATCCTAGGGAAGGACCCTGAATGCTGGTATTCCTAATTTAAAGCCTTGAAACTGATGTTCTTCTCAGCACAGTAGCACAAGATAAGATCCTACATGTAGGTACAGATGTTTCTTGTGCCAAATTTCCTGCCAAGGGTAGAGGAAATTCCTGACAGGGAGGGTAGTGCTCTGCTGTGCAAAGGGGAGGCTCTCTGTCTTTTGGGGTAGGCTTGGGATATATCTGTCATGGGTTAAGGAGATGGATGTAGGACACTGGATGTGGGATGCTAGACATCAAGCTCTAGCATCTTTAGGGAGAATAACACCGTGGATGAATAATGAATTATGTGGATTTTAGGTGGAGTTCAGATGTGACTTGGAAGGAAAAAGAAAAGCTAAGTATTTCAAAAGTAAAAAAGTAGGGCTTTAAATAAGTCTTGGTTGTGGCCTCCTGTTGTCTAATATTTGTTCTGGTTGCCATGGTCACTTTCCATTTATGTGGCCCAGAGTAGTTTTTCTGCAGGAGGCTCTGATTACACATCAGCAGGAAAGAGTGTAACTTTTCCTTTTCTCAAGAACACAGAGGGAAGAAAAAAAAAAAGTGAAAAAATCCAGATTTGCCTCTGTAAACTCATATTGTTTTATCCAAATGAGACCTATTAATGTTGAGTATATACTACTTATTTTTGGGAATATAGTTTTAAAAACCTTGTTATGATATAGAAAAAAAAACTGTATCAATAGCAAAAAGTTACTTGCTTCAAGCACAAATCATTTTAAGATCATTATTTTTTCTTTACAAACAATTTTAGCTCTGTTGCATTGCTTTGAAATTATTACATGGTGCGTTATTTTTAATCAGATCTGCAGTTTCATTTTACTTTGTGTTGAGAGGATGCAATCAAACATATAATAGACAGTGTCACATTCACATTAATGATGATCCAGCAAATTGAGGCATTTTACTCAGTAGTTCTGTTGTGTTTTGAGGTTACACAGTGAAGTCTTATTTGAATTGATAATATTTTCAAAGCTTTCTTCAGGATTTATGTGTTTGCCAGTGATCTTGACTTGATGAATTGATAATCAATGTTTAAAAACAAATATCCTGGGTACTAAGATTATTTAAAGCTACTTGTATATCTCTATTCATTTAATTTTATGTACAGTGAACTGATGAGAAAGGTGTGCACAGATCATCAGAAAAAGAAATTTTTATGAGAATAAGTAAGAGGAACTGAGAGAGGTGAACATGAATTTAATTTACTGAATAAAAATCTTGGGAGAAAATCTGTTCCTCTGCAGTTATGGCAATGTGAATGGGAGTTATTTACATATATTAGGAGGCCTGTTTTCCCCAGAGATCATACACCTTGTATCAGTTTCTGCTTAAAATAGGCATCTTAGAGTAGTTCTTTTTCCTTATTCAGATATGGGAAGGCAGAGAGGAAAATTAATTTCAGATGGCTTTAAGCAAATGTTAGAAAGGTTAACATTCACAGACTTCCAAATATCTTTTGGGCAGCTGACATTTTCAAATACTGAGCTTTTTCCTTTAGCCGAATTACCGTGCTGGGCAGAAAGCAATGGATGTGTGAATGAAATATGCCATTCAAATACTGAAAAGAAGGGGAAAACGGCTTGTAACTATTACAGAGAATAAAAGGTAAAATTGAAAGTCTCTGCTACAAGCTGAGTGTTCTGTTTGAGATATTTCGCATGGATTTGATATATTTTATGTATGAGAAATGCTTGGAAACTTTTTTCTCTCACTAAAATATCTCCAAAAGTAATTTATTTCCAGATAAAGAAATTGGCTATTCAAATGAGAGAAAGATGTGGTTTAAAATTCCACAAAACCACATTGCAAGATGAACTTGAACAGCAGGCATCATTACTAACTTGACTAACGTGTCTGAGTACCACTTTGGATTCAAGAGGGAGCCAATCTGTTAATTTTTTTTTTGCTTTTAAAACTGAATTCCCTGTAGTGTGCACCCCACACACTGTGGAAACTGAGTATGCATTACTAACATGCATTCATGTATGTAAGATACATAAATATTGTTCCATACAACAGATTGTTGCTAGAATTAAAAAAAAAAAAGATATTTCTTACTACTGTACAGATACTTGTTCATCATTGACCTAGTTTAATATAACATGATAAACACTTTCCCAGCAGCATTGCAGCAAAATATTTTAAATAAATCAATTTGTACCATGATTCCAGTTACCTTTGCAACACAAGATAGGTTTTGCCTAGAGAAATATGACTCTCCAAATGTTACCTCCAGTAAGATGAATTTGCTAATCAGATGTGAACATCTTTTCAGCCTCCTAAGAAACTAAAGCCTGTGGACTGGTGATGTGTTTTCCAGTGTTCCAGATAACTTCTGTATCTTTTACCCTTCTTCATCCACATTTAATGAAGGAATAGATGTCACTCAGCAGTGGGACATGGCAGAGATTTTGACTTAATTCATCCATGTACCAAAAATGGAGAAAGGAAGCTAGTACTACTAGAGGAATGTGCTGCTAGGGGAAACTGAGGGGATTTTAGGGAGGATTTTGTGATGGAAGTCTGCTAAATTACGACAAGCAGGTGATAGGGATGTCAGGAGAATCTGTCATTACTGTTAAATTGGGAACTGCTGGATGAGAACTGAAGAATTGCTGTGGGGTTGTTTTAAGGATAGGATGGAGAGGAGATCTTGTTTCATTTCAATGAAAATAGGCAGAGGAAATATATGGGAAGGTGGACATATGTCTGTGATAAACCAGGTTTCGCTATAATTTTATGATTAGTGGGACAATTTGGTAATATTTAATTCATAAGATTGTTATATTAACAACAGTGGTGATATCATGGAATCATAGAGTGACTTGGGTTGGAAGGGACATTAAAGATCATCTAGTTCAACCTCACTGCCATGGACAGGGCCATCTCCCACTAGACCAGGTTGCTCAATATTGAAAGCAGTGAACAAAATAAAGGTGAACTTCACTTCTACATTCATGAATTGGGCTGTAATTATAGGTGTCAAATATAACACATGGGCATTTCATTAGGACCATAACATAAACTCAACTTGGCATTTTATTTCAGGAATGATTAAACCTCATTTTAAACATCTCCATATAAAAATGCATCCTTTGTAGCAGGCACACAGAGCAAGAGCACATGCCAAGTATCTTCTCAGCCATAATTACTAGGCTACAAAAGTGTCCTTTTCATCTGCTTACTCACCTTGTTCATGAAATCCTTTGCTAAGCAGGAAAAGCAGCTCAAACAGGAGACTGAGAAGTGCCATACACATAGAAAGTGGTATCTGTCACAGCCTAAGAGTGGGTGGGTTCTTTGGTTACTTATCCAAAAGAATGGCTCTGATTCTTGGTGATAGAATCCTTAAACTCTGGAAAAAAGGTGGTATTTCACACTCCTGTTTTTCTTTGCACATTTTCTCTATGAGCTGCACCTTCTGCCAATGGATATCCCCATGTTTAGTATCAGACACCTCTTTATTATTGTGAGCAGTGTAGACAGTCCTGTTACCCAAGCTGGCATTGGTTCTCCTGGAGGCATAGAGATCCTTGCTGAATTTAGCTCTGTATGTCTTTTCCAGAGCTCCATTCCTATTAAAATCAGATGAACCCATTGAGAAGAATTCTGTTTTCTACAAATTCACAAATGCTTCTAATTATTTTTTATAGGAAGCAGTTTAAACTGTTAGGATTATGAGACCAGACACAACTTCTTTCCTTCCTTGTTATATGTATCAAAATGAAAGATGGATCATGGTGCCTATAGATATGAGTAAAATACAATTGATAGTTATCAAGGCTTAATTAATTAATATCTTTTTATGGCTAATCATGCTTCAGTGTTTTTGTGTGGACTTCTTAGAGATTAAAAAATCCAGGTTTTGGCTGTTATTTGACAGTATGTCAGCTAGTAGTGCCTCTTCAGACTTTCTTTTCAACAGTGCTAACTGAAAGGGCAAGATTTGAAAAATACATATTTAAAAGAAAAATAATTTCACATACAAGGTGAAGAGTACTGTCTGTATAAAACCCAAGAAATACTTTAAACCCCATATCTTCTAAGTTATCTAAGTACATAACTCATAGCAATAGATTTAAACATGCAGTTAAATATTTTGTTGAATTATGCTCTAAATATAATGGAACGTATGTCTAGTTCTTTGGAGGAGAACCACTAAAGAGTAACAGCACTCTAGACTTAAAAATTGCATGCTGTCAGAACAACATAGCTCAGTGAAAACAATATACAAGTAACACCAAAGCAGGGTTGTGTGACAAAAGCCTCTGTGGATGTTGTTGGGGACTGAAAAGGAAAGATAAGTCAAAATACTCTGGTCCTATGGCAAATATGGACCGATCGGAGCTGAAATATTTAATAATAAAATGTCCAAGATGAAAGTGAAAGTTGTTACCAGTGTAATCTACACTTTAGTGAAAAATAACCAAGGTTAATTTGTAACATCAAAAATTCTCATTTTGTATGCAATAAAAAAAAATCCTTTCATGGATTTTTCCCCTGTTCACCTTCCTCTGTGCTGTGCTCATCTCAGAGAAGTCTGGAACTGCAGTCCACATTCTACCTAAACACTGTAATTACCAGCTCATTAACTATCACAAGGTTTAATTTTGAAGTTACACAGTGAAATCTCAATAACTTTATTTTTTAAATTATTTTAGTAGTGATTTTGTCCCAGTAGCTAAGATTTTTTATGATTTTGGCATTAAGTCTTACATGTGGTTTATAAAATTCAAGATATGGAAGCACTTGTGGAGGGGAGCTCAAAGTTTGAGCACAGTGGTTGCAGCTTGAAGGCAAGGAATGGTCAACTTTTCTTCTGCTCCAATAGTTGCATATTTTTATTTATTTAGATTTTCCTGTCCCTTTTCCTTTTGCAGATCTATTTGTCTGCTTGGATTTCCTAACTGCAGGGATCTTACTGCCTCAAAGTCCTCTACATTCAGTTACATCTGTACTTTGTCAGACCTATTCTACTCATCTGTACTACTTGAAAAAATATCAGGAGACATGGGGCTAGGCTTTGCTGTACTCATTTCTAAAATTCTTTCTGAGATCAGTGAGAATTGATGTGAAATAAGCAGCATTGGAGAGAAAAGGAGTTTAGCTCTGCACTTTCTTTAAAGCCCTTTCAAAGTTGCCATAACTATGCTGAGATTATGGAAATTGGATACAGGATCTCTTATGCCGAAAAGAATGCAGTCACTGCATATGTGAGATCAGTTAGTAATTGTAAAGGATATTCTGCATCGTTTTAGGACCAGATTTACTCATTTTTACGCTTTGGGTTCAGCATATATCTGTCTTGTTCAGCCTCTCATAAGGCTTTTTTTCTTGTGCCATAACCACTAAATGTGCTTATAGCTTAGCAGGATACTATCAATTTTAAAATCTTTCCCTGCATTTTACTGGTACCTTTGCCAATGGCACTGCAAAAATGCTGAAATTTTATGAGACTAAAGGAACAAGAGTTCTCTTTGGGATAAGTTTTTATTTCTTGAAATATATAATGTATCAAATTAACAAAGTCTTGTCTGACAAGAATTCTCTGTATGAGGTTGGAATGTATGGTGTCAAGGAATTGGCATAAAGTGAATGTACTCTTCTATTTAATTTTGAGTTCTAGAGCAATAATAAAACAATTTTAACTCTTAATTGACTTAGTATCTGATGCAGGATTTATTCCTTCTTGTCAGGTTTTACTACATTTTGTCTTTATAATTCTATATTTCTGTTGAGGTATCATAGCAAGTTTACACTGTCTAAGCCCTTTCTTGTTCCTGCCATTTCAATTTCTGTCTAGAGTACTGCTTTTGTGTATCTTTAAGTTAGAGCAGTTGAGACACTAAGAACCAACATGACCTTTTAAGTTTTATTTTTGTTGAAAAGAGTGCAATACACAAAACCAGAAAACATTATTTTAGAAACAGCAATGACTTCAAATTTATTTCTTTTTTAGAATATCCAAGATCCACATGGCTTCACAAGGTCAGAGTCCTGCTTGTCCAATATGATTTCCTCCTATGACAGGGTAACCCATGTACTTGATCTAGGAAAGCCAGTAGATCTAATAATTTTGGACTTGAGCAAAGTTTTTGATACTGTCTCTCACAGTGTCCTTATAGACAAAATATCCAGCACTCAGCTGAATAAGAGTGTTACACAATGGGTGAGCAACTGGCTCACAGAGTGGGCACAAAATGTTCCAGGGAATGGAGTAACATCAGGCTGGCATCTGGTTGCTGGTGGGGTTTCACAGGGCTCCATCCTCAGCCCAGTTCTCTTCAACGTCTTCATAAATGACTTGGATGTGGGACTTGAAGAGATTCTAAGTTTGCCAGTAACAATAAACTAGGAGGAGCTGTTGACTGCCTCGAGGGACCTCAACAAATAAGAGAACTGAGCAATCACCAATCACATGAAGTTTAACAAAGGCAAGAGCTGGGTTCTGCACCTGAGCTGGGACAACCCAGGTTGTGTGTACAGACCAGGAAACCAGAGCCTGGGGAGCAGCACTGTGGAAAGGGTCCTGGGAGTCCTGGTTGATGGCAAGACAAATGTGAGTTAGCAGTGCCCTGGAAGCCAGGAGGGACAAACGTGTCCAGGGGGGCATCAGGGACAGCATCACCAGCTGGGCAAGGGAGGGGATTGTCCTTCTCTGCTCTGCCCTGGGGCATCCTTACCTCGAGTGCTGGGGGCAGTTTCAGATGCTACAGTATAAAAATGGCATTAAGAGTGTCCAAAGGAGGTCCATGAGGATGGTAAAAGCATTGAGAGGTAGCCTTATGAGGGATGGCTGAGGTCACTTGGTCTGTTCAGCCTGAAGGAGAGTGAAGGGAGACCTCACTTCAGTCTCCCAACTTCCTCATGAGGGAAAGAGGAGGGACAGGTACCAACTTCTTCACTCGCATGACCAGTGAAAGGATTCAAGGAAATGACATCAATCTCAGTCTGAGGAGGAGGGTGGCTGGGCACTAGAACAGGCTCCCCAGGAAAGAGGTCTCAGCACCAGCCTGACAGAGCTCAAGAAGCATTTGGACAATGCTCTCAGGTACATGGTGTGATTTGAGGTGTCCTGTGCAGGGCCAAGATTGGCCTTGATGACCCCGATGGATTCCTTCCAAATCAGCATATTCTAAGATTCTATGACTATGTGATTCTGTGATCTTTTTTCTTTCCATTATAATTTGTACTTTTTCATTTTCTTTGTTATTAAAAATCGTTCTCATGCTTGTAGGTGGGTTGTGAATGGCACTGATTACTGGGCTATAATATTAGGATCATAATGTAATATATAGTGTGAGGATGTCTGGAATGTCGTGATGTCTCAGAAACTTTGAACTAACACAAAATAAATATGCCCAGAATGCTCTGTGTTTGTGAGAGGAAAAAAGAACAGAAGGTTTTAATTGCCTGAGTGGAAATGTTAAACTTTTTGCCTTAGAACATATATTATTAGGTGGCTATACTAGCTCCCTTTCAAATCAATAAATAATATTGAAGGTAATTTATATTTTGATCTGATTTCTGCTTAGGGATAGGCTAGAGACCCTTCTTATTCTGGTTGTGATGTAATATGGTGAATTCATTTTACAGTTGGCAGATCCATGGTTTTTCAAGTTATAACAGAAAGATACGGTTATGCATTCAAATGTAATTGGAAGGTCTATTTCAACTCTCAGTAAAGAAATTGTCTTTCCCTTAAAGCTAAAGGGAAATATCCTATATTGTCACATATTTTGGATGACTGTCCCTTGCACAAAAAACCCTCTTAAAACTTCAGAATTCTTTAAGAACTTCTGGGTTTTTGCTTAGAGTTCAAAGTTCAGAATGGACAGATTTTGTTTTGGAATACACAATTGCAAGGACTCTTTTTAGTTACTGTGAGGGTACACAGTATCGTGATTTTTGATTTTTTTTTTTTTAATTTTTCAATGAGCTTGTCCATATGTTTGACACAGGCTTATTTGTTTAGTGATTTTATGTGACAGCAATTCACTGATTTCCCATTGGGCAATTGAGCACTCCTCACACCTGGAGTTTCTGCCTTTATTGGTTTCCAGTAGGTGGCATCAATGCCTAATAAAGCTCTGTGAATCTTTTCTAGTCGGAGTGGTTTTGTATTTCATTGGAGACAAAATGTTATTTCAGTACCAACTTGTATTACTAATTTTAAAAAAATTAAAATATTTTAATTGAATTGTGGCTTCCCAACATAATTTTTGTTTCTCTTCCTGCTAGATTCTAGCAGTTTTTTGAATAACAAAATTCTTTGAGAAAACCTTGTAATCCATCTGGATTTGTAAAACCAGATCTACTCATTCTCATATAATAGTCTTGCTTTCACGCCATCATTTCTAGATGTTTCACAGTTACTAAACACTAAATTTAATGTCAAAATTAAAGCAAACAATGGAGCTAAACATTTGTAATTCAAATTCAAAATTAAAGGTGTGGAAGGAATAAACTACACTAGTTCATTAGATTGGCTAGAGATTTTGATTATTTCTTATCTGGTCCAGATGAAATTATAATCAATAATGTAGTCACAGTTGTAACCCACTACCATCACAGGCATGTTACTAGTGTATAGTGCACACATGATTTCTGGATGCTTGCACTTCCTTCCCCTAACATCTGTGATATTAGGTTGCTGATTCCACAGATGATTAGTTAATCAAATACAACTAAGCTTTCCCTTCTTTTTTGAAATGTCTGTTAGTCATTGATTCCCAGAGATATTTATAGAAATGGTAGATGCCAGTCCCTCTGTGAAATTTTTCTGGAATTCACTAATTCCTTTTAAAAAGTTTAGGGGTTTTCTGGCAGGCAATGAAACAACACAATCTCATTTTTTGTCTTCCAGGATAAAAAAAATTCAAGCGCTCCAGTCCTTGGGAAAAAAATTGACATTTGCAAATATAGCTCCCTGAAAAAAAAACAAAAACAACAACTATTGGTTTCAGTATTCTGGATTGGACAGGTTCTGATTGTCAGAAAAGTATCTTGATTAGATTACGAAATTCTAGGAAATGACAAAAACATGTAGCAGCGCTGATTTATAAATTTCATAAAAGCTAATGCTTTTGCCACCCTACAGACTTCCTAGTGCACATAAACCTTGAAATGTTCTTATGGGAAGCAGATCCATATGATTCCACTCCACTGCCTTTGTGGAGAAACTCACCTTAGTTGCAGGCTATATCCCTTAGATAATAGAGATATCAGTGATTAACAATTGCCTCTGTGGAGTTCTTAAACCTAAATCTCTGACACTCAGCAATCTCGGAGTAATAACTGACTGTCTGGAGGTGCTGACTCCTGTCTGTGGGATTACATACATTCCCAGACATGATTACAACTATCAGTAACAAGAATATGGCAGGAAGTTAAATGGATGGATAGGGTATCAGTTTGAAGGAGTGGTAGGAAAAGGTGGTGACATGGTGTTATACTCCGAGTTGGGGACTGTAAAATAGAGGCTTGTTTAGGGTTGTAGTGCAGTTAGAGAGTGCAGGGCATGAAGCTATGGTTTCCTTATGTGTGGGAAAAGGAACTGCTCTGCGACCCATTGCTCTGAATTTCCTGGTACCATGAGCTGTGAGCACCAGTGTTATATGGGAAAACTGTAGTGTTTAGTGTAGGCTCATAATTTACAGAAAAACTTGGAAACATGCATTAGAATTATTTAATCTAGCAAGCCTTGTTTTTATAGCTTTTCTGATTGCTTCATGGTTTGTCATTGGAAATTTTTGACATGCTGGTATTTATTCCTTGCATTTTTCAGTTTTGCTAACAAAGCAGAATAAGTCAAATGATTGTAAAAGCTGCTGGTTACTTTATAAATGCCATTCTGAGCCCAACTGTTTCAACTTTTATTCTTAAAATAAGAGGAATTTCTCAAAAACTGTGATAATAACAGCCCTATCTATCTCATGTCCTGAATACAGACTAATGCAGCAAACATGTCACAGGGAGTTAGATTTGGAACACAGCATGAAGGAAACACTTCAAAGAGTATTATTACTCTTACATGCATATTCCCATATACAGTGTACTGTGAGGCTGCCTTGTACATTATGAGCACTTAGGAGATAAACTACTAATAAATAATGAAAATCCATCCTCAAGTATGTGTAAAGTCTTGAGTGTAATTAGGAATAGGGATGACATTAGTCAGAGACAAGGTAAAATAAGGATGTGAAAAGGAAAAAGAAAATGAATACCAGATATTGAACTATAAATGCAATGCAGTAGCTGGCAGAAAAGACACAGTAATTCTGTCTAGTGCTCTTATGTGATAGTGATTCCATCTGAAAATCAGTCAAGTGGGAAAATGTAAAGTGAATATGGTAATGCAGAGATTGATTACATTGTTCAGAGCAAAAATAGGTGAGAGAAGCTCATTGAATAGTCTGCTGGCCTTTTCTCCTCCCCTTTCTCCAGCTGGAATGGAGTTTGATTTTCATTTTTTATTTTTTTATTTTTAAGTTTTGTTCAAGGGAAGCAGTAAGAAACCTTTTCTCATTCAGAAGCTCAGAAGCTGTGTTCCTGCTGGGGAAAGGTTCCAAAGCTCAGCTTCTGCTCTTTTCAATCACTGCTGATTGATTGCTCAAAGTATCTGTATAATGGTGTTACTCTTCTGGTAGTACAGCAGACTAAATCAATTAAAATTCACAGGAGTGCTATCTGTTGCACAAGACAGTTTTATAGTTAAAGTGAATTAACAGACCAGATCTGCTTCTCCATGCCTTTGAAGGTACTGGTAGTAAAATAATAATAATTTAGAAAGAAAAAGCTACTTTGTTTGATACAGGAAAAGTCACGAAATTGGATAATGGATCATTTTATATTTATTAGGAATTAGACTTAGTGATCTTTTAAATGGTGATCAACGTGATTATATGAACCTCTCTGTTGACCTATACTTCATTGGTATAGGTCACTGAAGAACCCCAAGGAACAAGGAGAATCAGAGACATATTGTCAGAAGTTCAGTTTTTTAATCAGAGGGATTGAGACTTAAAATAGGATTTAATATATGGAAATAAAATCCAGATATATGGTTGTTTGGCAGATCCCTAAACTAAATCCACATATCAGGAAGATTAAATTTGGAATCTTCCAATGAAATATGGAAAGTATTCTTTACTGAAATTAACTATATATGCAGTTTCAAGCAGGAAGAAGTATGTATGTTGTTAAAGCAAATACATGTTCAAAGGCATGTGGAACGCTGTAAGTACACAAGTGTGCTCCACTGAAACCAAGTCTGAGTGTATTGTTACTGTGCACAAACAGCAGCAGCATCACCTGCATTGATTCAGAATCCTATGTCTAAAAGCAGAATACAATTAAGGCAATGACTGTGTTTACATGTTGTAAAAAGATTTTCCTTCATCTATAGCATGATGTTAACATCATATATCATCCCTTTTCATCTTCGAGGATAGAGAGGCAGTATGGCTGGTGTTAATGCTTGAGTCCAGGAAATCAGAAGTGTTCCCACATTACATAGTCTTAATATACCCTAAAAGTCTGCAGACTGGGTTGAGGAGATAAAATAACATAAATAAAACAGTTTTGTTCCCTTCAGCTTGCTTATCTGATAAAGTATAGGTCAAAATTCTCTAAGTGATTAAAAAATAAAGAACTACAATGTTCAACTGCTGAGAGAGCACGTTAAGCCATTTCTTAAAGACAAACATATATATGACATGGAGAAAGTTTACCCTCTTTGCATATAAACAAGCATCTGAAACACCTAGTTTGAATGCCTTCTTAAGCAGCTGTCATTCAATAATCATAACTTTGTCAGTGCTTTCTGTCACTTCACATTCTCGTTGCTCCAGCAGTTTCAAGAGGAGGACATGCTTCAGAACATTCTCCAATGCTTAACACTTCCATTTCACAGAGTTTTACTTCTCTGTTCTTAGATGTGAAAAGTGTGTGCTTTCCATCAGTAGTGAAGGGATGAGTGACAGTCCTTCAGCTTTCCTCCATCCCCCTGAGAAGCTCCTCAGCAATCTGTCAAAAATGGTGCCATGGTACCACCATTGGTCCCTGGAGCCAGCCAGGAACCCTCCTCAGCAAATGGCCAAGCAGGCAATCGACAAGATGGCTCAGGCCCCGCTTCCCATGTGTCACTCCTTCATTTTCTGGTCACCAGTATTACAAGATGGTGTGTCCATGTCTCTCCCATCCCTACATTGCCCTCTAGCTGCTCCACCACTGGGTAAATTCCTTAGTGGAAATTCTCCTGCTGGATTTGAGACAGAGTGACTGATATTTCCGAACCTCAAAGGTGAAGTATCAATTCTTCATGCCTGATATGGTTTTCACAAGGTAATTCCTCTCTGAATAAATTCCATCTGTTGCTTTCTTTGCCTCCAGCTTCCGTTTGCTACTTGGTTCCCTTTTTGGGAAGCATCAGGTGATGGGTTGCTATATTAGCATCTTTTATGTTCATCCCTTGTCTCAGCTTCTTACTTACTCCACTGCTCTCAACTTGTAGGTGAGGAGCCAACAAAAAATATTTTTCTTTGCAGTTGTTGCTGTCTTTTTCTTCAGATTAAAAATGAAAAAAAAAAAACCCAAACCCACAAACTCAAGCCCAAAGAGGTTAGCTCAGAATGCAAAACACACCTGACTTAGATAATATTTGTCATGATTATGGAACTAAATTTTCATATGAAAATTTTTTGCATACCTTCTTTTAGCTCATTTACCACTTTACATAGTGTTATATTTCTAAAGGACAGAATACTCTCCTAACTGTAGTGTCAGCTCTGGGCATAAACACTGTCAGTTTTTTTTTCTTTTATTATCTGTGTGAGACAGTTTGGATTTAAAAGCTGCTTCCATTCTCTTTTGGCAGATGCCAACAGGGGTTTTTTAATAAATCAAATTTGCAAACAAGTTTGTTCTTCAACTTTCCAGGAAGGCAGTTCTGTGGCTGCAGCATCCTTTTCCTGCTTGGGTGACATAATTCTAGTGTGTTTACCTTGATGCCAGCAAAAATGTTTGGTCATATGCGGTTCTTTAATGATTTGAATGAATAAAGTGATGTGTTTTCTCTAAGTTACAGTTCCTCATTCTGTGTTTCCTATAGTTATCTCATAAATTGCCATGTAGCATTAGGCAATGAAGGAGAAAGAATTGAACTCTATGCTTAAACATATGAAGTTTAAATGTTCACAGTTTTGGATATAGTTATTGTTTTAAAGTATTACTGTGGTAAATGGAAGTAGATTTTGATAGAGAAAGTTTTATATGACATTTTGTGATGGTCCAAAAACATGCCAAAATAATTTTCCTTTCAACTTGAATACTGAAATACAGATATTGAGACAGATCCCATTAAAAAATTATTATATCATAATATTTTTCACTTTTCAGGGTTTACATATCCCATAGAAACCATTAATCAGGGTTTTGCTTGCTTTTCTGTATTTGATCACACTAAATGAGACTGTTCAAGGTAAATGTTCATGATACCTAGGAGGGAACTTATACCATAGCCACTAACACAAATCCAGAACCATTTTTCTTTTCCTGTAGTCTAAAAATCAGTGATTATTGAAAGAGAAATGTCAAATTCATTTATTGAGCTAATTTACAGGGTTCTCATTACTAAAAGGCACTACAGATGCAATGCATAAAGTAATTCAGTCTTTTAGCCAGATACAGTAGCACAGCTCATGACACAGAACATTTCTGTGCCATCTGGTAGGGAAGTAAATCAGATAAACTGCTCATGAATCAATTATTTCAAACTGGAATTATTTAAAGCATGACATGACTCTAAAAGTAGCATTTAAAAATGTCAGTAGAGGCCAGATCGTATATTTAAGCACAAAAAAGAAAGAAATAAATTCAGAATAGATTGTATTCTCTGGGGTGGTTTTGCACACAATTTATTTCAGTGCTTAAATAATTTAATTTTCAAATCCCTTTTATTTGATTTTTGTATTTTAGCATCTTTCATATCTTTAATGTTTTTGGGTCTTTGAGAAAAACTGTAAGATGACTTTCACTATTTGTGAATAGCTTAACTGTTTTTCTTGATCTTACTATATTATAAAATTTCCAGATTCTATTACCTCACTTTTAATATGTTATTTACCTTATAAGCTATAAATGAATGGAATATTGTTACAAATAACTGTGTAAACAAGGCCTTATTTATAACTTTCTAAATCATCTTTCCACTTTGTTAGAGATAAAATAATGATTAAATGGTTGCACCTCTTCCAAGAAGTTGCATTTAAACAATTTATATGTGCCTACATCATCAATGGGTGTGAGTCTATGGAATTAAAACAAACTCAGGGGATAATAGGAATTTGCAGTTACCGAGAATAAGGTTCATAATGTTTAGGCTATTCTTTGCTCAAGCTGATTTTTCAGAGGTATAAATGGTTCAAATGCTTGTGTCATCCTGCAAGTACTTGAATTATCTCATTGACTTTGATGGAAATATTGAAGAAGCTATGTGTGTAGAAAGTGTTTTGCTATAATAGGGCATGTATTCAGCCTGCTTAAATCAAAACCTTTGAAAAACCCTACTGACTTACTGTTTTCTTCTGGACTTGTTCCCTTTCCTGCCTGGAAGGGTTTTGCCTTTCAGTCATGTTTTAACTACAGCAAATGTCATGGTATGCAATTTCTTCCCTTAAGTGAAGGACTCAAAGTGTAAGTAGAACTTTTGTGCTAAGTTCTTCATGAGTTAATAACTGCACTTGTATCTAAGTTCTGTATTGCCCAAGTTCTATTAAGAATTAAAGCTCACAGCACAAATGAATTTTAATGGGAGCATTTTACCTCAGATGGCCATTTCACTGCGTGGTTTCTGTCAAAATGAAATTGGGTCATATGTCTTTTTCATAAAAAGCTATTATGCACAAAAACTTTTAGTTTTAGGCGGCTATTTCTTTCCTTAGTGTAAATGGGTTCTTGGTGCTACACAGAAATGTGGCTGTCTTTCTATGACTGAGGACCCCATTATGTCATTAAAAGCAAAGTTTGGTTGTGGAATCTAGATTAACATTCATGTTGTTTTGGGAAAAGGCAGGTGAGGCTTTTTACTCTCTTTCTCCTTTCTTTCCTTCCTTTCTTTCCTTCCTTTCTTTCCTTCCTTTTTTCTCTTTCCTTCATTCCTTCTTTCCTTCTTTCTTTCACTCTCTTTCTTTCTTTCTTTCTTTCTTTCTTTCTTTCTTTCTTTCTTTCTTTCTTTCTTTCTTTCTTTCTTTCTTTCTTTCTTTCTTTCTTTCTTTCTTTCTTTCTTTCTTTCTTTCCATCATTCCTATTTCTAGTCCCTCTGACAACTACCACACTAAAGTTACTGACAAGATATTTGTAAGTGAAAATATTTTCATTTATAAATGCCAGACATGTTTTAACAAAAGCATAAGTGTATTTCCTTTCTTGCATGTCAGGAACCACCACACAGGAGTACAACTGTTTGGAAGGCTGACTAGAGCTTAAAACAGTCCTTCAGCCTGAATGATAGCAGCATGTTCGGTCTGCATTTTTAATATGACAACCAGTATCAGAGGTTATCCTATACAGAATTTTTGGTCATCCCTTACAGATGTTACCACTGTTGATATATGGCTGCAAAGGTTTTATACCCAAATGAGGTTTTGTTTTGTCAGTTACTGTATTTAACATATGTGTGTCAAGATAGTGACCTGCAGCAAAACAGACAATGCAAAAAATCAGGATTTTAATATTTTGACCTATTTTGCTAGATTTTAGTCTGGTGGAAGCACTGCATTATACTTAGGAATAATAAATCTTAGGATATATACTTCTGAATCATCTGTAGTGTGCTTGGTCATGCAGCCAAATAGCTGAATAATCCAGAAGAATTTTGCAGAAAGGAGTGCATGAACTGTCATGAACCTACCAATTCAGGGGAATGCAGAAATTATTTTTTCCTTCATTTTTGCATTACGTTAAATAATGGCATGCATGTGGAAAATAAAATATTACAATTTTTTAGTACGACTAATCAGAAATTTGTTAGAATAACACCAGTGGAACTAACTCTGTTTAAAAATTGTAAGCAACTTAACCCTTATCAAGTGTCTTACAGTATTTAATTCAGACTTTTAATGTAATGTAGGTGTCTAAAGAGATAAATGAAAAATATTTTCTTGAAAACATTTCTCCTAATTAATGCAATTGTAACTGTTGTACAATAAGATCCATTGTTTTTTTAAAACTTCAGTTTAAAAGCTGAAGGTGGACAAATTAATATGAATTGTGAGGTATTCAAATGAAGTAATTCCCAAGAACTGGTCTTTTCTTTCAGTTTTCTCACCAGGTAAAGTCTGAAGTGTAAATTCACAAATTTTGTGGTTATGCATCTCGAGGCATATTACTGAAAGACATCTGTGTCTGGTATAATCTGTTTTCATCCCTCCCACTCAGCTTTGGTTCTTAATCCAAATGCTCAAAAGCTATTTCAAATACAAATGTTCCTACTGAGCCACTTCTGTGCAAATATTTGCCTTGTATTTGTGTCCCCATGAGCTTATAATTCATATGTCTGAAGCTTACTAAGGTTCTTATATTCAATGATATATATGTCATCAGATGCTGTATGTATTTGGAGGAACACAGTATAGTAAGACTCTCTGTATCCCCAGGCTAAAAAACAGAATGTGATGTTAGTCAGAAATAGGTTATCTTTACTGACAAATGCAAAATATAAAAAAATAATTAAATATAGCATAATACTTATTCTAGCCTAGATCAGAGCAGTTCATCTACCTTTTAAAGTTTCTTTTATTCTTTTCTTCCTTTACCACAAACTAAAACAATATTAGTTTATTTTACAGAAAGGGTATTTTGTTATGTTGATTCCTCCCAAATGGCTATTCCTTCAGTGTCAAATTATTGAGAGCACCAGAAAAGTCCTTCCCATTTAGATTAGTGGTCCATTGAGTTCAGTACTCTTGCTCTTACAGCAGCACTAAGAGATACTGTTTAGGGAGAATGAAATCCTGGTAATAATCTGTGCTCTATTTCTGTTGTACTCTGCCTGCACTCACAACAGTTGTGTTAAATTCTTAGAAGTCATTCCTGTCTCTCCCTTTTGATACAGGCATGTTGCCCATTAGAATCTCCCACCTGTCACTTCTACTGATATGCGTCTCTACCTTTGTATTTCAGGCAAGAGTATACAACCCCAATTAATTTTCATTGTACTGAGAGATTTAATTTTGAAAGTACCATATTCCTTAGCAGTTTTCACAAGAATTTTTGCAACAAGAATTCTGATTACATTTGCCTTCAGAAATCCTTTCTAAAGAATGTTTTTCCTTAGGCACTGCATATGATGCCTGCTGAGCACAAGAAACTGTAAGGGAATTCTGATGTCCTATGTAAACCCTAACATGGTGTGCAGTCATCTCAGGTCAGTTTTGCTAAATAAGAAATAACAGCTGTGTTCCCTACACAAGCTATTCATAATGTCTTCCTTTCACATGGATGGCCTCTAAATGACTTGTACTCAGATGTGTGCTGCATTGCCCTGATTTATAATCAATGCTTTCTGTGAGGACTGCAAAACGTAGCAAATGTATGCGTAAATGCTATTTTCATGAAGGTATTTTTTACGTATGTAAAACCCAATCTTTCTCCAATACATCATTCAAGATTTCTTCACTCTAGAGAGAACTTTGTTTAGGTAGTTTTGTGATTCAGCTACATTGAACTCCTTGGGTCTCTGCAGACCCTCAGCAGTACCTCAGGCAGGCTTTACACCACCAGGCACCACCACACAGTCACATGCCACAACCAGAAAAGTTGCCCTATGTATTTGCTTTTTAATGCATAAACCCCACATATCTGATTAGCTGGTACAGCTTCCTCATGCTACTCTGGACACAGAAGTTAAAATCTCCCATGAAAGAATTGTTATACCTTAGCGTCAGAGCTTGCTTAAAGCAATATGGAGCTCACAGAAATATCTGGTTCTTTGCTCTCACCTAATAAGCATTGCCAAGGTCATAGAGATATCTCAGATAATTTTTTAATCAGTTGGGAGATTCTTTCTCTGTTTGCTTTTTCATGTGCCCTGTGAAAAGACAGGCACAAGCTCAGGTGAGTGGTCTGTCTTTTCAGTCCCAGTAACACAGGGGAGGAAGGGAAATAATTGCAGCCGAGATGCTGGCAAGGCAAGCTATCACAGTTGCCTTTATGATACTGGAGTGCTTCAGAATGGGTCAGGTCCAAATGGGGCAAGGAAACAATTCTGTCAGCCTTGACAAACACCCCGTGCCCTCTTCTAATGCCTTGGGCCTTATATAATCCTTCTAACAGGATATTTCTGAAGTGTGGATGAACCAGGAAACAGTAAAAGTAGCAGAGACAGAGGTTAAGTTTAAAATTTGTAATCTACACTAAACCTTTTTTTTTTGCCAGGTTAGTTTCCAGGGTGTTTATCCTGAATGCGTCTGAGTGATCAGATAGCTGGTTCAGTCATCAGCATATGAATCCTTGTGTGTTCACTTTGAACTGTGCATACATCATAAGACAATTTGGTTGCTTACTCTGCCTCCTGTGCTCCCTTGAGCACCAGCAGATGTAGAAAAAAAAACCTCTTAATGACTTGGAATGCAATTCAGAATATGCAAGACTCTGGAACAGTAACTTTGGAGCTTACATGTTGTTTGCCTCTTTCCCTCTGTGCTCAGGGGGAAAATTGCCATTGGAACATATGCTTCTCCTCTAAATTTTTTCAGTAGCAAAATCACCACTTGTCCATACTTTTTCCTTAAATATAGCAGATGGTTTAAAGGTCCTGACATTAGCTTCACTGATAAAAAATAATAAAAAAATACATTCTACTATGCTGATCATGCCGGTAGTCAATAATGGCTGATTGGGAAATATTTCACTGAGAAAGATTTGAATCATGAATTCCAAGCTGAGTTGTGGCCTACCTGGAGCCAAACAATGAATTCAAAAGAGAAAACACTTATTTGAAAGTGAGCTCTCTGGTATTTCCTTGTGTTTTGCATGAAAATTTCAAATAACTCAATTTTCAAATTTTGTCTGAGGAGGCTGTTACACTTTTTAAATGTAATGTATGTCTTTCTTGATTCTTGTATTATTGATTTTTATTCCTGACAATTACTTCTAGTCGGAGTTCTCCATAGGAAATTATTAGTGTGTTTTTACAGAGGATAGATTTAAAACAATTATGCTCTTCTACTTAAAATTTTCACTTTCTTGGACTGCACCTATTTCACACTTTTGGAGTGATTCACAAGCCTCAGTAACCAGATAAAGTCTTCTGATTGATTTAAAAAAGATTTATATTAAGCTCTTTGCTTTTAACTTTTTTTAGGAATAGAACCTCAATGAGACTAATTATTGCAATAAAGAGTATCAACATTTAGAGTAGAGTTGCTGTTCAAGTTTAAAATGTTCCCTTTTCTATGAATTTGAGGTTGGAAACTGGGCAGTCTAATTCTGGGTTTTGACAGCTCTGTGATAACTGCTGAATGTCTCAGTAATCTGTGAATATTGCTTTTATTACAAAGGATTCATGTTGATACACAAAGTATTCAACCTGCTAGATTGGATGGATGTTTCCACACTAAGAATTTGCATGGAGACAACCGAAGTGCTCACTTTAGGCAGATTACAATTTAAATATTATTTTCTTCTTTGGGAGTCGTGGCCCTTGCCAGCTGATACAGGTTAGAGGATATTCTAGATGATATTCTGCAGCATTCTCTGGAAAGTAGGGATGATTATGGCTGAGAACTGAGCAATGGTCACAACTTGTTTATTAAATGATATGGACACCTTTGCGTGGTCTTCAGAATGCAAGTAAATTGCACAATAAAACTTTCCAAGACCTTGACTTGAGAGAAAATTCCTACACTCAAAAGTGAATTAGGCATGAAGACAACACCCACTCCAAGCATTTTTTGCTAGGTCATACAAAATTTTCAGGTTTTATATGTTTTAGCAAAATTAATTTTACAGTTTCCATGGCTGTCTTTGAAAGTGTTCTGCCTATTATTTGTGCCAACATTGAGTCCTCAGTGTGTAGACTACTTAATATACCATTGGTACAGTTACAATGCAGTTTTGTCAATATGTGGTGAGTTTTCTTTTAAATTTAGAAAGGGAAATAATACAAGTGCTTAGCATCAGTGTTGAGATATTAACTTTCCATAGCATTGTATAAATGTTGTCAATGTCTATACTTTCTCTTTCTGTCTCATATGAAAATGTAATAATTCCCTCACATGGCCTGCCTTCAAAGCAGAGAAAATAGAGTAGCTCTGAATTACGCTGCAGTCTTTAATACTTTCCCATGATTTCCTGGAAGAAGTGAATTAGTCCTGTACTTTGTTGTTGTTGTTGTTGTTGAATCTCTCAGCATGCTGATTGTTTTGCAGAAAGACTTTCAATAGAGTGTAATTTTTCAGGAAAAATTAGATTATGCTATATTTTTCAGCTGTGAAAAAGATTTTTGTTGAAATCTAAGAATTGCTTGATGTTAATGTATTTCATTTGTGTTTTGGGGTTTTATGAACTGTGAAAGTGCCTGACTGGAATGCAGCAAGCTGTTTTTTACTCTGTTTTGCTTCTCAATAGCTTTTTCTGCTATTAAATCAGACTCCTGGAATAAACAGTATCTCAATAGAGTGTTTGCAAGGGTTAAGAAAAGGTTCTCTATATGTTTTGTTCCAGTAGTGTGTCATACTAATATATTTGGCTTAATTTTTATAATCTTCATGTTACTGGAAGAAAAATCTGAATAGAAGGGTAGTAATTTGCCACAGAGATATTACCTAAGCAAATTGGTGATACTTGAAAGCTAGATAACTGTATAGAAATAAGAGAATCAAATTAAAATATATACTCTTGCAGATATTGGAGCATTTGGCCTTGAAGAAGTTCTGTCTCAATTGAAAGAATTATTCCACTGATGTATTTGGCTGCTGTTAGGATTTTTTTTTTTTTTTTTTTTTTTTTGCTAGCTTAGTGTTCTCTTCAGATTTGGGGTATTTTTTGGTTGTGGTTTTCGGGGTGTTTTTGTATTTGTTTTTGTTTTGTTTTGTGGGGATGATGGTTTACAATTCTGAGCTAATATGCTAGACCCATTTCTGTTAATTCATTTGTGTCCAGGAATATTTTGTAGTTCCTACAGACAAAAAACAGTTCTGACATCACCCTGCAACTTTGTGAATGTAAGCAGTGGTTTTTTATCTATCTAGTGTACTTGGCAGTAAATATACATAATTTGTGTCTTTCCTGCAATAGTCTGCATCTACTGTGGACTCTGAAGGTATTGGTGGGCAAATGTTACTGCTTTTAGAGCATTCTCTAGCAATCATTTAATGAAGCAACCAAACATAATGCTGTGTAATCTGCTAATATCAGCATTTACAATGTAATTAGGTGTTTGAAAATGAATGCCTTATAGTTTTATGTCTAATTAGTTTTTGCTGATTATCACAAAAGACTTAAAACTGCAATAATTAAACAGAATAATTGAATAATTGAAAATTAGGCCTCAGTGTCCAAACTATATAGGTGAAATTATGTTCTCTTGGATCGTATATTGCTTTGAATTCTCTTGCTAGAAAATATATCTCCTGTAATAGCAGCCCTCATTTCAACAGTCCTGACTTAATGCTACTTGCAAGATATAAATCAGAGAAAAATGATCTGGTAAAAGAGACAGTGACTCAATGAAATAATAGAATTAGAAAGAGAGGGAAAGCAGATGGGTTTTATTACTGAGAATATGTTTTCTCTCAAAATATGGTGAGCTATTGCAACCTGCATTTTTTGCCACATATATAATTATCCTCTTGGAGCTGAGTATTTGAAGGGGGGTTTTTTGTGTATTTTACAGTGTGTATCCTCACAGTGTTCTGTGAGTATAAACTGGAGAGTAAAGGCTTTTTGTTTAAATGCAGTAAAATATTGCAAACCAAATATTACTTTCTTTCAAATTGACCCTAGTTTTGCAAGTCAAGGGAAGAAAATCAGGAAATTTGCACTAACAAACAATTCAATCTATGATTTTTCAGGTTGCAAAGAACTATGAAAAGGTTAATTTCAGTTCAGTAGGGCTGAAATGTAGGCAGGGACACAAACGTGTCTCTGGAACCCGTGTAGTATATGTAATCTACTCTGCCAAAACTTGCGTTTTAATTAGTTAGGTAATGGGTTTTCTCAAAATTATACATCAAATAAATTATTAATTCTATATCTTATTTGACCAGATAGTAACCCTACTTTACAGATATGTACCAAATAGTGCATAGTTGAGATTTGGATTGTGGGGTAGGAACACAACTGTGAGAGTGTGTTCTAAAGGAATAAAAAGAAGCTAATGGAACTCTAGCCTTCATTCATGCTACAGTAGAACAGGAATGATGGTTTATATCCAAACTGGTTTAAAGCAATAGAAGTATACTGAAGAATATCAGAGGCTAGCAGATATACAGCCTTTGATATATGAGGCAATTGTTAACAATTTGCAGGAACTTTTCATAAATACTGTTTCGTATATGCATGGTTTCTTGAGGTTCTGGCCTTTGTTTATTTGTGGGGAAAAAAAAAAAAAGGAAAAATATGTCTGAATTTGGATATCAACACCAGGCATTGAAAGTAAATGCTTTGTGGAATGAAGTTTAAGCCAGGAAGAAGGTCATGTGGCCCACGGGGAACAATAATTTTTTAATAATGTTGACTTTGAACTGCCACAATGTATTCACCAATATACACAGGGCTCTAACAGAATGTGGAACTTGCACAGCCTACTGACCAGATAAGGGTATCTGCTGTGATCACTGCCATTCTTCAGGATTCTGTTCATCTTCCTTAAAAGGTAGATGGACATCATCTAACCGTGAAAAAAGAAAAGAAAAACCAAAAATCTAAAAACGCAAAATAATATTTGATCTCTTAGTAATTCCTGTTTCCACATGAATTTACATTACAAAAATGCAAAAATGAACACATCGCAATAACGAAACCTGTGTCAGGTTAAGTACAATATATAAGTTTTACTAGCATTTGGAACAAAATTCAGACTCCATCTGTCATATATTATCCCCAGAGAAGTTAGGACATGCACAAAAGTAAATGGATTATGAGAAATTGAAGAAAACCCAAAGTACCTTACAAAGCGTATATGATATTTCTGCTTCACTTGAACAATGATTTTTTTTTATTTTTTATGAAAGTTTTTAGTGGTAGAAATTCATACTTCTAATAAAACGAAAAATGTATAACTGCATTGAATAGGAGTTTGCAGAATTTCCCCAATTAGATGTTCTGTATGAGAGAAAATAAAACACAATAAATATGGCTTATCTCAAAGGAATTCAAGATATTTTTGCATTTCTTTAGAATTCTGATTCATCTATTTCTGATGTTTGATTGTTGGCACACTTTGTGTGAAATATTTTTGATACAAAGAAAAGAATTGGAAGCTCACTGTCACTGTGCTAAAAAATGCATAAAAACTTGCCATAAAAATTTGTATTAAGTGTAAGGAAAATGAAATTAACAAATAGCTTTATAATTTACTCTCAAAAAATTCAAAATACTTTTTCTATACCTTTGAAACAGTAGGAAGACTGACATCAAATGGCTGACATTTATTTTCTTCCTTCCTTGCTGATTCATCCCTTCACCAGACTTTCAAGGAAGAAACTATCAAACCCTCTTGAAAGGACTTAGTATCCTATCACTTCATGGCTACAGTTTTTGAAGTTAATTGCTAAGGTTTCTTATTTTCACTTTGTTGTTTTAAATGGCTGCCTCCTCCTTCCATTTTCTGCAGGACAGTAGATTGTGCTGCAGTGAGCTTTTAGTGAAAGAATCCAGGCAGAAAAAAATTAACCTTCTTTGGAATATGTAGCACCATACAATGCTCTTCCAAAATCAGTAATGCAAATATCCATACATCCTTGCATGATTTGTTTTAGAATGAAGGTTTTGAACGTGCTTGTTTCTTTCCATTGACTCTGAAAGCTCTAGTGACTCTAAAAGGTAACTGGTGCCACTTAAATAGCCTGGAGGTGTTTAAGTTGAAGAGAAAAGTCATACAGTGGGGGGAAAATAAAAAGTAAACCTGCATAAGTTTTTTTTTTTTGTTGTTGGTTAGATTGTGGTTGTTTGGCCGGCCGGTTGGTTGGTGGGTTGGGATTTTTAGTAAAACCGTGTATCAGCAAAGAATCTGACTTTTGACTTCAATAAACATCTTACAGATAACTTTAGGCTGAGATGAATTACCCACTGGATTTGCCTGTCCTTCTGCAGAGACAGATGCCTAAGCTTAGATTTCTAAAGCTACATGAAATGAGTCCCACCCTAACAGCTGAAGAGATGTGTAAGCAGTTTTTTGACTTGTGGGATCCCTCAGTCTTCACGTTATTCACTAGTTTAAGCCTACCCTTGAACACCTCTGAAGAGCTTAGATAATGTATTTCCTAGATGGTAGTTCTTGTAAATGTTACCCATGTTACCCAATATTACTTGTTTTAGGTATTTTATTAATAACCAAATATATGAGAATTTCTGAGTTCTAAATAAGAGGAACGTGCATTAGATTTGTGTGTTAATGAATAGTCTTGCTGGACTGAGCCTGTTTTTATGCACTGTTCATGGAGATTTTACGGTTTCTATAGATATCTTCCCTGTAGTGATGAGAGAAGATGGGTGATTATGAATGAGCAGCACAATGGCAATATTTAATAACTGAGCACATGTGCTAACACAATACAATGTACTGATGAAAAAGTACTCTGATTTCCACAGTAATCAAAACTGTCTGTAATCTATGCAATATTCATTTCACTTTAAAAAGAAAATAGTCCTTTTATGTCTTCAGATAACATAAACAATAAAATAGTTATTAAAATGGAAATCTTGAGTTTGCATGTGCATATAAAAGGATTCAGAAAAGACAGACTAATATACCTGGAACTTTTGTGTGTGCTAGCTATAGGAATATGTGTGACTTTATAAATATTTATGCATGGTTCAAAGCCATCTGTCAACAATTAAAATATATGTCACGTTTAATAACATAGTCTGCATAGATTAGGTTTACTATAATTAGACTTTTGCGCACATATTACAGCTGCAAAATGTATGAGCCAGGCTTTCTCAGGAATTTCAAAAAAGGCTTCTTCTATTTTATAATATTCTCCATGGTACTTGATTGCATCTGAATAAGTAATGCTACAGAGAAATAGCATAGGCAGCTACTTGAACTTGAAGCTAGCTTTTCTGAGAAAAGTTGTAATCTTATCACACATACAAAGACTCAATGGGATCTAAAGAATTGTTCTAGTAAATCTTTCTGAGAAGACTCTGATTGTAAATGGTCCACTTCTTTATGCACCAAGAAACCTGTTCTCAAGTAATGTACATGTCTGCTCCTTGACCACTTTCATATTTCAAGGATGCCTTAATTCTCTTGAAGATTTTGAAAAACAGGCATGATGCATTTTGACAAGACTAGGCAATGGGAACTATTTTAAGAATAGTTTGGAGGCAAAGAAGATTTAAAACCACAGCCGTTCATATATGATAATTCTCAATTTACACAAAGCAGCCTTACTACACAAATATAACCAGAGAAGTATAGTTATACAGAAATCATGAAAATAAGTGACAACTCAAGAACAGGGACAAGGGGCAAATTGTTTGGCAGGAAGGCTTTGTTTTAACCTCATTAAGAATTCACTTGTCTTCTGGAGAGTGCTGGCACACAATCTCAGTGACTGGAGAACTTTCAGTATAAGTCTTAAGTGTGGCATAAATTATGTACTAGAGTTTATACTGGCATTATATCTGAGAATATATTCTGAAAATTAAAAGAGTATGTATTGGACCATAAGAAAAACTTGGTAAATAATGCAGAAGATTCTGGATCCATGTTTTTTCTGTGATATGTTTTGTGGCAATCTCTTATTATAGGATGGGGCCAAACAAAGTCACAGATAAGGACAGGAGGTATGCTTTTGTGATTGATATTTGGTCTCCTAATGTAAGGAGATTCCTGGCTATAAGTTATGTTAATTATATTAAGGTTCTGCATTACATCTTTTGTATTGCGGGGAGAGGGGGAAGGAGAGATGGGACATGACAATATTTTTGCACAGAGAATCCCTCCCCACAAAAACTGTTTTATAGAGAACATTGCTATGGTCTGTTATGAGATAAATAAATACTTTGGGATTTTGTTTCATACTGAGTTCTGCATTAAATTTTATAAGTGTCTACTGTCATATCATATTCTAGAACAATTTAGAATGCTCTGATTTAAGGAAAAAGTACGTATGCAGCTGCTGAAGAGGGAAATGTTTTTTTAATGTTTCAATTTTTTGAGTATATGGGACCATTTTTCACTTGCATTATCTACAGAGCAATGCCTAATGCAAAAGTAAAGGCTTCCTTCTACTTTATTTTTGTATTTAATTTGCTTTCAAATGTTGCTAGGAGCATACTAGTTTTATGAAGTTACACAATATTGGCTTTGCTGTCAGCTTAATCTTCATGAATTTTACACAGCAGATGTTGCTTTTCCTCACTCGCTTGAGTCCACTGATATGAGGGCTAGAAATGTCACCAAGCAGAAGACTAAAGTAGCTTTATCATGCTGCTGCCGGATAAGGGAAAGCAGTGTGTCAGTCAGCACTGCTGGTGGGTCACCTCCACTGACTGTCTACTGAATTCCATTCTCTGGAATCAGTTCACTGGATAAATCACCAATTTATTCACTCACAATAGGGTAGCAAAAGAAATGTACCTCTAACAGTATAGTCACAATTTTGCTCATGATGGCATCACAGATAATTTCAATGCAGCTTTTCCTATAATGTCTTCTGAATGGCCCTTCAGAAGAAATGTCAAGTAGCATATTCTTGTAAAGTGAAAAGTGTTGCAGAAGGTCCTTCTTCAAAATGGCTTAATATTATGCCCTTCCACCTGCAGATCTGTGAAATATAAGAAGAAATCAAAACCTGAAATAGCCTGTCTGCGATTTTCTTTATCTATCATGATGTTTAATTTACTTCAGGTGTAACATCAGACTTCTGTTTCCACTGATAATGAGAAGAAACTAGGGTTTACAGATTATTAACTCTTAAGCAAAAAACTGTGTCAAAGAAGTAAAATGAAGCTTATGTCTTACTTTTGTAGACATAAGCTCGAAATTGCCACAGACTGGAAATACACAGGTGGAAAACTGATGTAGTATAGATAATTTGCTGTAGAACCCATTTCTAGCTTATTTTCAGTAGCAATTTAATAAAAACATGTTGAACCATGAAATAAATTTTATTAGTAAAAAATAAAATAGAACATTCACATTTTGCTAATGTCATGATTTTTATTTCTAAGTAACAGCCAGACTAATAACAGATTGATGTTACTATCAGTAGAAATCAGTGCATGATAATGATTTAATGATTGTGTACTCACGTCCGTGTACATGAATCTGGCCGGTTGGTGAATTCTCTTTCCACAGCTTCACTGGTATGCATTGGTTTCTTATTTTATTTGAAAAAGTGCCCTGCATAATGATAGTCATGAGATTATTGAAACTGGCTGTAATTCTGATTAATTTTCCATATCATTTTCCAAGTTCTAGTTGGTAGCACTGAAAATGTTTGGTTTTAAACTTTCTTTGAGAAAATTTAATTCTTCAGTCATAATCAGCATTTTTCCTCACAAATAATTTGATCTTTTTCTTGCTGTTTATCTAGAGAGGATGCATACAGAGAAACAGTGAATTTTATATCTACAGCATTTAGATAAATTGTTGGGATCCCACTGTGCTTTTATCCAGTTGGCCTTGTTGTGCTATGAGCTGTGTTGTTACCAAACAGACAAAAATTGCACTGCCTGGCTAAAAGACTGAAGAATACTCTTGGTAAACTTTTTTTTGTTATTTCTTTTCTATAAATCTGTTTGGACTCCAGTCTTTGCTTAGCTGAATAACTCCCAGATTTAACTAGGATTATGGTTCAATTGCATGTGCTCAGATGCCTGGAACCATTCCAGCTGCTCGATGTTCCTTGGCCTCCAGCAGTTGCTTGCGAAGATCTTCTGCAAATTCTCTATCACTTCTTTCTCTCTGCCCCAGATACTCTAGGTCCTATCAAAAAGCACTAGACAATGATCTTCACAAAACTGAATGAAACTTCTAACTGCTGAGGACTTTAGACACTTCTCTTACATAAAAACATGTCAATTTTTTGACATCTACACTGAGGTGTATGATTCTGAAGCCCAACCCCACCCAAAATCCTGGCTCTGTTTGTTCAAATGAGTTTTATCTGATCACAGTATGCCATTTTATTTAAATCAATCCTTTTTCTTTTTTTAGTTATACCTGATTAATCATTCATTAAAGCACTCGATATTAAGCTGTCTAGTGATTCACATATTCTGTTCTGGAAAGACATAATTTCAGTCTACTATTAAGACCAAATATGACCATATATGTCATATTTTTCTATCTATATCAATCCTTGCCAAAGAAGAAAGGTCCAAAAATTCTGATAAGGATAAGGTAAAGGATAAAATTATTTTAAAATTATCTGAAAAAGTATGTGTTATATCTAGTGGAGGGGGTTATAACTAATAACGTTCAAACAACTAGGAGGAAACAGATGAACAGAAAAGAACAGTGACAAAAAATATAAGCATATGTATAGATGGGTGGAACAGGCAAAGAATATTAGTCTCTAAACATTAGTCATATAAAATGTGACTTTTTTTCTGTTATTTCAACTACTAGACAGAAATAAGAGTACATGCTATTGTTCTGGGGTTTAGTTGTGCTCTCATTTGTTATCTCAGAAATGTCTAACTCATTTACTTAATTTTCTGAGGATGATTTAAACCTGCAGTGAAATGTTAGCAAGACATGCATTTTTACGGATGGAAATAGGTAAGTATTTGTAAACAAATCAAGTTGATAGCGTGCATAACTATGGTGGCAGGGATTGCACCAAGGGATAAGAGCCAAGTTTTGCTCTTGTATTCATTCTGAACCAGTAATAACTGGAAAGAAAAGTCATTGCTCATGAGAGAGTTCAAGTGAGAACCTGAGTTGGTGGGCTTAACTTGTGAAATGCAATCCCAGATACAAAGCAAGATTTCTATACATAACAAATTAGTAAAAGGGTATTTGTGAATGGACAATTCCATTTAGGAGCTGTATTTATATTACTAAGTAAAAAGAGGAAAAAGGGTGAGAGTACACTGCTCCACATCCCCAGTGCTTACAAATAGCCTCTTAATAAGTGGTTTACCTTAGGGAGGACTGGTTGGTGAACAGATGTAAGTTAGAAAGACTGAGAATTCAGTGTCTATCACTGTACCTTATTGCCTGGTTCTCTTTTATTTGGCACTGTAGACATCCCAAAAAACTTGCATCTGTTGTATTAAATAAAAATGTTCAGGGACTGCATGTGTCCTACTTCCTACATCAGAATAACTATATCCAGGCTGCCTACTCAGAACAGTCTGTAGACCATGCTAAGGCTCAAATTGGGGTCAAGCATTTTTGTGGAGAGTTCTAGTTAGGTCAATTCAACTTTGTGATGGTCAGGAAGCATACTAGGGATGGAACAAAATGTACAGTGGGTGCCTGTGCTTGAACCCATAGTCCCACTGTGAGCAATTGTACCTTCAATGAAAATTGCCAGTCATTGCTATCTAATTTAGCAATTAGCTTTCTTTGAAAATTTTGTTCTCTTACTAAGTGATTTTGAATGCTACATAAATAACTACTGAGAAGCATTTTGAAGTAGTTGTGTAACAATAAGCTGGAGTGATTCTTATTTTCACTATGCAGGCAGCAACTGATTTGATCCTGAGGTAGTAAAGGTATATCAAGAAAGCACAAAAGATTAGTTAAAGCTATGTTGTGCAGGGCTGGTGCTCAGCCACCGTTCTAATTTTTGCAGTTCAGTAAGCAGAATGAATGTCTATTTCTTTCTTTGTTCAGCTGAGTTAGCTTAGACTCAAGAGAAGTATTGTGTTGCTTCCATCAGAAATTCAGGCTACTGGTGGTTTTATGAAGAAGAATGAGTTTTCAGGCTTGAAACACAGAGTTGTAGTTCTGGATCTAGGCAGGACACAGTTTGAAATGACAATGTATGCATTGCTTGTAGTTTGTATCATCTCAAGGGTATAAAGGCTATACCTGATTAGAAATCTCATCCTCTTTTTGAAAATATCCCAAAAAAAAAGAGAAAGCAGGTGATGTATTTCACACAAAAATACAGCTTTTTATTTTAAAAATAAATCCCCACAGGGCACTCACTATTCATAAGGGATTATGAATTGTCATACTAGTGATCTAAATACCAGTCTCCAATATTAGCTGGATTTCTAATTTGGAATGCACAGTTTTGTTAAGGAAATTAAACCCTGCAGGACATTCTGGCCTACAGGTGTATGAATAATTTTTTTAGAGATCGTCAAAGGAAATTCTGATTTCTAAGTATTTGGATGTGTAATGCTAAGCAGAGGTAAAAAAATTAGCAGTTTATTCCTCTCACTTGATAGAGTTCAAGGAAGTAATACTTCTAGAAATAATTCATCTGGATTTGACTTGATTAGCTAAATTGGATTTGCTGCTGAGCTCTTTTAAGATTCCCTCCAAAAGTACTTACGATGTGCACATAAATGAAAGAGAGGAAATACTATGACTGAGCTTAGTTCACACTGAACTGCAATAGAGCATCAAGATATTTTCACTGAAATACGATACAAAAAAATTTATAGAAAATCCATATTTCCCATTATGGTCCATGATATAAGTGAATAGGATACTAGATTTTTGTATCACATCAGTTTCAATCATGTAAACGTAAATTTTATTGCCTTTCAGTGTTCATCATTCATTAGACATTGTCCTTATTTCAGAAGGGATAGAGTTAATTTTCTTCCTAGCAGCTGGTATTATGCTGTGTTTTGGATTTAGGGCAAGAATAATGTTAATAATACAGTAACATTTTAATTGTTGTTGAGCAGTGCTTACTCTGTCAAGGACTTCTTTTTTTCTCTGGAGGTGTACAAGAAAATAGGAGGGGACACAGATGTGACAGCTGAGCCCAAATTATCCAAGAGCTATCCCATACCATACAAAATCACACTAAGAATATAAACTGGGGAGAGTTGGCCAGGGGCTGGTGGTCCACTGCTCAGGTCAACAGTCAGTGAGTGGTGAGAAATTGCATTGTGCATAGCTTGTTTTGTAGATTCTTTCACCATCCTTACTATTGTTATTTGCCATTCCTTTTATGTCCTACTAAACTGTTTTTATCCCAACCCGTCAGTTTTACCATTTTTCTGATTCTCTCCCTCATCCCACTGAGGAGAAGTGAGTGAATGGCTGTCTGGTGTTCCTGTCGAGATAAACAACAGAGATTAAATCCCTTGTAACTTCCTGCAAGCAGAAAAATGCAAAACAGAGTACACTCTTGCCATTTTGGATTTACTTATATGAATTAATATATTTTCAAGAGGTAGAAGGGACCATTTCAGTTTTTTACTTTAACCTTATACATACCATGTCCTTGAACCTCTGAAATAATTCATGCTTGAAGACCAAAACCTATTTGAGCCAGGAAAAACAAAAACAAAAACAAAAAAACCCAAAACAACAACAACAACAACAAAAAAAACCACCCTCAAATAAACTAAACCAAACCAAACCAAACCAAACCAAACTAAAAAACCCCTTACCCCAACAACTGTTTATTATTAAAAAATCATTTTTATATAGACCAACATGAATGTTTTTAAATGTATGATTCTGGTAGCATAGATTTTTTTTATTCACTTTCAGTTAAAAAAAAAAATTGTTTATTTGTCATTTTCATATGCTTTGGCCTACCAAATCTGCTAAATCTGCATTTGCCATATAGGCATTCGCAAGGCTTCTAAGGCTGGTTAAATCTTGAGATCAAGGGTTTTTTGAGTATGCTAAAGGATGAGCTCCGTGGCTAAAACAAAAGGATTTTTGGTTCCATTTTAATCACTGTAATGGAATTCACTTCTGGGCCATCCTTTCTGAACAAAGACAATGAGAATGAAATTTAGGAGTAATATAACACCCCTAATCTGACTTAGTATTCCTATTTCTGTCCTCAAAGATATCCCATTAAAATCTTTGGCTAGAACACTACTCTGGGTAATTCATATTCTGCTTGCTACCCAGGAAACCCACAATTAATTTACAAAACAGACTATTTTGTCTTTTAATATGCATGTAATACAATATTTAGACTTGCAAATTTACTTTTGTCTGTCTTTTATTATAGCATGTGTTTTAAAATTCACTCAATTGCCTCACTTGCCAGATGAGATTTTCTTAGTTTGTCACGTCTTTTTGTTATTTAGCAGTTCTCCAGTTCCCATGGCAATAAAAGATTTATCATTACCACTTTGTTTTTCATTTTGATTTCCAGATCATCAATAAAAGTCTCAAATAATCTTGAAAGATTACAAGGCCCTATAGGATTGTACAATGATCATACATCCTTAGTGATAATTTTTCTAATTATGCTTAGACTCTGAGATTTGTTGAGAAGTTTCAAGAGCCCTCATAAGGTGCCTCTGTGGCGGCTGCAAGCAGTTCATTTTCTTACCAAAATGTTACAGAGTGGAGTCATGTATTTACAGAACCCTGCAAGTACTTTAATACAACAATGTGACTTCCGTAATGCAAATATTTTCATTCTAAAATGTGAACTGTCACAAAATTTATTAACAGTATTTTTGGTGTTATAACCTTGTTCAGAATTGCTTTTGGGTCAAAGTATGCATTCCACTAAGTCATCTGTGCAAGTCCTGAGAGGTATTTTGGCAACTGGGCACTAAAAGATCTAATGAGGAGGTCAAACTTCCCAAAGCTATGTAGGGAAGCTGTGAAGCTGAAGACTCCCAAGGAGCTTTCATTTGATTTACACCCAAATAATTCCCCCATGCACCACTACCATAGTAGTGGTGCACAAATTTTCTGGGAAAATAAAATGCCACTAGCAGAGGACATGCTTTTGATACCAAAGTCTTAGTTCAATAAACTTCCATCAACATTAAGAACCAGCAAATCTAGAATATTGGTGTATCTACTGCAGTCTCAGAACAGTGTTGAATTAACCCTTACCATAACTCATTCAAATTAACATGGTTGCCAAGAATATTTGCTGCCACTTTCATTGAAATTGAAAGACAATAATGTGTAATTAAACTCCTGGGGTTTGTGGTTTCAGGGTTTTTGAGGCAAAAATTTGATAGAATAGAAAAACTTTTAGACAAAAAGGAGACTATTTTACATTATGACACAGCAGGAAAACAGTCAATGTATTTTTTTGAGGTGCAGAGAATAAAGAGCTTGTAACCCTCCTCATTCAGCTGAAAGACCCAGTAAGTGTATACAACAAAATTTTCCATTTATAACATGTACTTATTTTCCTCTTAAAGAATAGCTTCATAAAAAGTGCAGCAGAAGAGAACAATTATTTTAAACAACTTTTATCTTTATTTATAGTGTGAATCAATTTAGCTTGGAAGCACTGCATGGATTTCTGTTTAATAAAGAATTTATACTAGATCCAAGTCTTGCTTAGTAAGGAACCAGCACTGAGACTTGTGAACTTATATGGAGACAATATTTATTCTTGTACAATTAAGGAGACCAAACTGAGAATAACAAAGTCCAAATAACAAATGAGCTTACTCATTATTTAATCTCTCCTTTTTCAAGCACAGTGAAAAGTTTGAAAAAAGTTAAAGTGCACTTTTTCAATACTGACCTACCTTTAAAGCAATTAAGTGAGATCATCTGTATTTTTAGGATTCTAGTCATAAGTCAATAGCACATAATAATAAAAAAGGAAGACAAAGAGGAAAGATAACTAAATTGTTCTGAAATTTCAAGAAGCAACAAGATGGAAAACCTTATTAAACCAATATATTTCTAAGACTGAGACAGAGATATAGAGGAGGATGCATGTTCTCTGGCTGAAAAAATGTGTGCATGTGTGTATATATATATATATATATATATATACACACACATGTCACTATGACATTTTTATGAAAATCCTTTTGTCAGAATTTTCTTTTCCTGAGAAGCTGAGAGGCCTCAGCTTCAAAATGTAAACAAATTACTGTCTGCTACTGTGGAATGCAACAGGTGCTTTCTTGATTGGTCCATGTTGGATGTTTTTACTTAATAACCAATCAAGGATGCAGCTGGGTCAGACTCTCTGAGAGTCACAAGCTTTTGTTATTCATTCTTTTTTATTTTTGTTTTGCCTTCTGATGCATCTTTCTTTCTGTTCTTTTAGTATAGTTTTAGTGTGGCATTTTTAATATAATGTCTATCATAATATAGCAAACCAGCCTTCTGAAACATGGAGTCAAGATTTCTCCATCTCTCTTCTCTCGTCCTGGCTGCCCTGAAGACCACATATACACACACACACAGATAGGTGTGTGTATATATATATGTATATACACACACCCTATATATAATATATATATGGTATATATGTATATGGCATATTGTAGAAAATTCGGCAACACATTTTGTTTTTAAAAACTGTCTTGCTATAAGTTCCTGCCCATGTTGATGCCACAGATCCCAGGAATAAAGAGTACCTTATCATACAACTGGCCCTGGGAATATGTCACAATATGAATTGGGGTGAAAAAGAGGTGTGCTCTTTAACTGAGTGCAGTTCATTAAACAGTCTGTATTTTGTTTCAATAAATACCAGTTTGTAGAAGTATGGCATGGATTACACAATGAGCAGGGAGTAGAACAGCCGTACCAAGGAGCTTTTTTTCCTCTTAGCTAGGTAGTTTTTCTTTCAGGTAGCATATAAATGTCTAATAAAACTTTTGAATTAAAAGTGCTGCATAAATTGTCTCTGCTAATTCAGTGGTGAGTGGCATTCTCCTGTTCTTACACAGAGGAGCAAGTGAATTTCATGGAAGGATTGAGATTTATCTGAATGATCTCATTGCAGTAGTGATTAAAATATATTTTTTTGTTGGGCACTGTACAGCACTTAAGAGATCCTCATCTGGGAAGTGACTCTATAATCTGAAAATAAACTTAGTATATACGTTGAAAATATGAACCCAGTACCTTGTTAAACAACAAAACAAACACATTTTTGAAGGTATAAAACAACTGAGTCTGTTTCTAACTAATTAGTATCTTCTTTAAGGAAAAAGTACTATCTCATTATTAAATTAAAGAATCTGAGACAGTGAGGTTTTGGCCGGTGTAAAGAAGTCTTCTAGATTGAAGCATGAGTAATGCACAAACCTGTACAAACTGGCATTTTGGATGAGATGAGGTTATAAGAATTATTAACATTTGTAAGAACCTGGGTTTTTATAGGTTATGATGTTTATATTTATCTGACAGATAAATTGAACTGAATCTGAATGGGGAAGAGGGCACATTGTGTGTATATGACAGTTGTACCACCTAGTATTTAAAAACTGTATGACAGCACTTGCACATTTGATAAATGAGAGAGATTAACATTATTCAGATGACTGCTCAGCACCGCTCAACATAGTGGAGAAATGTTTTAAACAGATCTCTACTGTTTTTTACAAACCATGCAGATATCATTGGCCATGTCTATAGTGAGAAATAAAAACGAGCCAGCGAACAATCTTATTTACTGGAACCAAATCCTCTATACTGCTTAGGCCAGCATCAGCTATCCCTTTGTTTTATTTTACCTCACTTTTATTAGTTCTAACCAAGTAATGTCTGGATGTCCTTTGGAAATAGTTCTCTCTATGCTAGCTCTGCCTCTGAATGTACTAGCTTGGTTTGCTGTTCCTAAGTCAAGCATTTGATATCATCCCAACACATTCTTTTTTCTTCAGCATCTACCACATTTCGGTATGGCACACACAGAGCAGACAAGTGTGTTTTGGATTCACTAACATAGAGCTGCCACACAGCTCTCACACATTTCAAGTATTTCAAACATGAAAAATTCACATAAAACAATAAATGTATCTTAAGTCTCTGTAGACACCACATGGGTCTTTAAAAGATCCAGGTCCGTCTGTTAAGTAGCACAGATGCTGTCTGCTCTAAGTGGGCCTAAAAGAAAGGGCCAATAAACATTTCATTGGGGTCTGTTGTGGTAGAAATAAGGGCAATGGTTTTAAACTGAAGGAGATTTGATTTTGGCCACATATAAGGAAGAAGTTTTTTGTAATGAGGGTGGTGGGATACTGGAACAGGATTCCCAGGAAAGTGGTAGATGACCCAGCCCTGGAAATATTCAAAATCAGGTTGGGTGGGGCTCTAAGAAAACTCATCTAGTTGAAGATGTCCCTGCTGATTGCAGGGGAATTTGGACTACATGGCCATTAAAGGTCTCTTTCAAACAAACTTTTCTATGATTCTATGTACTTAACCATTCCACTTGGCCTCTGGGCAAGAAACTGTTGCCTGATTTTCTCATATAGTGATAAAGACCTTTTGTGGGTTCTTAAATAAAACTAAACCATACATCCCCAAATACCACTCTTTAAAATCTATCTGTGAGTCAGAGTTGAAAAAAAATTTAAAAAAAAATCAGAATTCTCATTCTGTCAATCCTGAAATTTCCTTTTCAAAACAGGTAATTACTAGGGACATATACAAAAATTTGGGTTTTCTCTGAGGCTCTCCATATGTGCTGCTAACTTGCATACTATATCTTGTCTTCAGCTGTTGCAGGACAAATCATTTCCAAAATATGGCAAATGGGATCTCCAACAAACAGGCAGTGGTGGAGGTGTAGATGAGCAAATCAGTGGTGATTGTGATGATGAAGATGGTTGTGGAGGATCTGGAAGTGGAGAATTCAAAAGAGTTCTGAAAATTACAGACCGTAAGTCCATGATTCTGTTTCTTTCATGCATTTAAAGAGTGAATTGGTATGTTTTCCTCTAATACATGCCACTGAATTATCTTGGAAAAGATGTGAAAAGTCACCTATGTGGTGCTCCAAGATTTACAGGAACAGGCCTGCAATTATAGGATTTCTGTGAGCACAGTATCAATGAGTATCAGTTTTATCGTAACACATGTTAAAATATGTTTGGCACAATATAGACTTAACACAGTATTTTGGTCAAATAATAGGTATAAAGTGGCATGTCACTCTGAGTTATTACATTAACATAAGAGATTTGGCAGTTAAAAAGAGAAACTGCACCAATTTTTGATGGAACTGTGACCATGAGGTTTAATGCAGGTAGTTGCATTTCATGGAAAACTATTGGAACCAATGTACGGAAGCACACAACAATAATGCCACTGCTGTTTCTTATGCATGTTTCCACTTTTCTTACAGTCATATTTTTATGTAGTTTGGGGTTTTATTTGGTTGCATTGTATTTTTGTTTTGTTTATTCTCTGAAACACATTTATAATAATTTTCATTAAAAATCCTGTGGCTATTCACTTGATAGGCATAGGACTCTAATCATAAGCAAAGTAAGTTACTACTTCTCTGAATCAGGACATTTTTCAGCATGTCTTATTTCTCTTCTTATTTCTCTTCGAGTTTAGAAATACATGCAGAGATAGTGACAGTAGATGAATGTTTTTCATCTACACTCCATTTCTCCATTTTGATTTTTTTCACCCTGCATTTTGCATTATCTATATTCACTGAATTTGAGGGTGTTGCATGTTTTCAGGCTTAGATGTGAACCCCAGGTCCTTTTTGACTTGACAGTAAAGAGGCAATTAAAATTATGGCTGTAGAGAACATGTGGTTTCCCATTTCTTTTTGAACTGCTGGAAAAATGTGACAGAACATTCTGGGGCATGCCTTAATAATTCAGTTTGGAATCAGCCTAAGATCCTCTTGCACTGACACTTAATCTATACATTTTCAAGTCCTACTAGAAGTCTAGGTGGGATTTTGAGCAATATCCAAAAAAGTTTGGACACTTACTTCCTTAGCGTGCCCTTGGAGGTTTAACTTTGGAGAAAGAAGTTAGGAGTTCAAATATTTAAAACCAGATGTTCTTTGTAATACTGTATATATCTTATATCTATTTGATAATGACACACTGTGGTATTGAAGTACTGTAAAATAGCCTTAGAATGTGACTAGAGCTATTAAGAAAGTATTAAATGACAAAAGAATTTCAAGAACAGTATATTTCATTTCACTCTCTCCTACTGCATTAGAATTCTCTTAATATTGATATATTTAGTGCAATCTTTTCAAAATGTCAAAATTATAATTAGCCTTCATATCCTCTTTATACTACATCTTCTAAATTGCTAGAATTATAAGCTGTGTGCTAGGCATAGTGAAATTTGCATGAATTTCTGTTTCATTTGAACTTTTTCTATGATATTATAGAACAAAAATATGAACCCATACTGTTCGATATTTTGACTTGTGCATAAATCTTGAACTACTTGTACCTTCCACGAGCTGTTGTGATTTCATGGGTTTATGCTGGCATGCATTTCCTTTTTGGAATTCAACTTAAAAGTTGTCTTTAATGTGTACCAGAAAGAGTCCTACTTTGTTCTGGGGCATCAGATATGGGCTGTCCAACAGAACAGTTAAAACATTCCATTTTGTACAATTTTATTACAATATAGATCAAGATTTTTTTTTCCCAGAAATCACTGGTGTCTTTAAGTATATGTTAAAGTATATGTTTAGAATAAATAAAACAGGTGTTTGAAAAATTCTTCTATTGCATCACTGTGATATATGAATAGGAATTTGGGAATTTAAAGTTAGATTTAAAATGGAAAACAATATACTTTACTAAGAAAAAATTATCTTCTCAAGATTCAAGACTTTATGTGAGGAATTAGAATTGAAAAAATATAAACATAGTAAGAATTTAGGCTTATATTTTTAATATCTATAGTTTACATATAATTATGCAACATATGTAATTTTGTGTATTTTTCTTGGCTTTGGGTGACTAATATCAATTAAAAGCTAAGTCAGATTTTAAACTCCTTGTTTTTAAACTGAAGAGATAGATTCATGATGATGATATTGCTTACAGTGACTTGAAAAGTATGTCTGAATTTCAGGCAAGCCTATGAATTGAGCCTATGAGTAAGTTTGATCCTCAGCACTAGATCTCCACAGAGTCACATAGTATTATTTCTCCTGATCAAAAAATTTTCTGCATTCTTTTACTTCTGGACAACTTTGCTTTCTCTCATAACCAGCCAGGAAAGAAAGGGAGATTACTATGTATTTTTTCCATAGTTAAGTCTAGAGGTCCTAGCCATAGCCCAGGGTCTCTTTTTGGTAGCTTCTGCAGACATTTTCACCAAGGAGACAACCCCGTGTGCAGCAAATCAATGATCTTAATAAGCTATAAAAGTATGATACAGAACCAGCCCTTTTATTTAATTGCTGTGTATAAAAATAAAGACACATCCACCTTTTCTTTTGATGCCATGTCATTGCCTAATGGATGTGTGTCTGATACTCAACCCCAGGAGGAACAGACAGGAAGGGAGGGGATATACTTTTGCCAAACAAACTTGTACCAATTTTATGTGTACACGTAGCTTGAGAAGTGAAAGATTCCTTGTTTTCACATTCAGTGCTAGAGATGTAAGGATTTATTTCATTTGGTGCTGAAGACTGACAAATGTGTGGTGACAGCCTTTGGGCTTTAGAAGGCCAGTCAAGACATCTGGTATTTGTAATACAGAAGCGACAGCCTTGCATTACAAAAATGTTTAAAATGTGTTATATTTTGAAAAAAAAAATCTAGTTTTCTATTAAACAGTCCAATCATTGCATTATATTTAATGCTTCAATGTGCTACAATAGTGCTGACTGGTTTGCTCTTTCAAAATGTAAAGAACTTTTAAAACTTTTAAAACATGGTAAATCGTGCCGTTATTTTAAGAAATGCTACTAGAAAGGGTAGTGCACTTTAAATGTATAAAATAAACAGTAGTATAAAGTCTTGACACTTCATTTGCTAGTTTTATTCTCCTCTAACCTGGGAGCTCCCACAGGACTATTTCATGCGTCACAATGAATTACCTCTCTGAAACCCCCTGCGGAATGCAGCAGTAATAACAACAAATACTTATCACCTACATATTGATTTGAATCTGTTTTCAAATAGCTCTGTGAGGAGGGGCTAATCCCAAAAATCACTCCACTGAGGTTCTCAATACCATCTATCAAAATTCTCATAATTCTTCTATCAAGACCACCAATTCACTGAAAAATGCTCTACCACTTGTTTGTCTTTCTTAGCTCATTTTAACAAGCAACACACATGTTTCAATACTGCAGCCAGAGATATCCTAGTGATCTCCCTGATCTCAGGGCTCAAATATGCAGAAATATCGAGGATATCTTTGTGCTTAAGATATATATGGGCAAACCTTATCTCCCCTTTTTTTTTTTTTTTATTCTCACCTGATATTCATCCTCTTTGAAGAAAGAAGTCTCCTGAATGTTTTATTTCTCAGTCTTCTTAATCTGTGGGTTATTATTTTCTTGTTCAAATCATGCTGGAGAGGTAAAATTCATTGGAAAAGGCTTTATGTTGTAATCTCTACATAAATAAACCAGTCTACATCTCTTGCCTGACATTATACATTCTTAAGTCTCAAATGCCCTTTCTCCTCTTTCTGCTCCTTCACCCACTTCACTATAGTTGCTTTCCTCATTGTTAAATCTGATTCTGGTGGCATATTCTGGGACCAAAACTACTTAAAGCTGGTAATAAAATCTCCATTATGATGTTTGCCATCTGTTAAATTCTTTTTAACTCTCATCTAAATTCTGTTACCTCAGTAAACTAAGACATCCCTTATGTCTGAGTAGGATTTCAGGTTTTATTTACACACAAGAGTATTCTTCCTAATTTCTAAATGTTAATGTGAGGTGTTATTCAGGTGTCTTTGGAAGGGCTACATGACTTCACTGTTCGTAGTTCACTCAGTTCAGAACATCTCAATTCTACTAAAAATGAATAAGAAAAATAAAAGTTATTGCTGTGAATGCCACATTTGGTCTGAATATTGCAATAATAATTTTTAACAATAACATTCTCATAGGCTATTGTTAATTTAGAGGCTTGGGGATCTCACCCTTCCTTTTCACATAACCTGAGCTCTTTTTTCTCATAGCCTTGTCTTTTGTGAGGCTTAAAATCTTTTGAAGAGAAAGATTTATTGCAATTAGCATGTTCCCGTGAAAAATTTGCATTTCCAGAATTAAGAAATACTAAGCAAGAAGATACATATTGTCAACACATATGAAGTTCAAATATTTTTCTCTGTGCATGATCAAGTGTTGGCACAAAAATACTCGATGATATAAATTACTGAAGCATAAACAAAGGCAAAGGATAAACTATTTCCAAAGATTTCCACAAAAAAAAAAAAAATCCCAAAACCACTTTTGGGTTGTTAAGCATAGACCTTCATCAGTCAGTGAAGTTTGAACAGGTAAAGTTGCCAGATGTACAACAACATGAAGCACTGTGGTGGGTTGACAGGTGCCAAGTGCCACCAAACTGCACAGCACTGTGAGGGCTGCTATGGGAAAATGAACTCTAGCTCAGCCAGAACCAATACAAGCAGTGAGAGAAAAACCAAAAGGATTCCACTTAAAATGCCTTGTAAAAACTGAGAAAAGTTACAATACAACTTCTTATGCAGTATTTTGCAAAAAGGTGTGACCTGCATAATGATATTATACATTTGAAAAAAGTAAGACAACATTTCAATTTTTGATTGTTTTCTATCAAGAAACCTCTTTTAAAGAGTATCATCTCTCTCTCTTAGCACGTTGTCTAATGAGTCAACATTTGCACTTTTTGAGTGATTAATTTAACCTGAGTAATGGATTGAAACTGTACTGTCATGTTGGATTGTTAATTCAAAAACAAATAAGGGGAACGGTTCTGTAAAATTTGCTGAGGGAATTTACACAGAGACAGAAATAAAATCAGATAATATAAAAATAATATTTTGCAGTGGTATTTTTTGCCTTGTATTAATATGTTTTATTGACATGAAGATTTTTATGACAGCACCTATCACACACAAAAAAAGAAGCACAATTGCTCTTCAAAGGTTCTAAGTTATCATGAAGTGTTTAATGAGAACACTCACTGGTCTAAAACAGCACATCAGAGCAGAGCAATTATTAAAAACAACCTGCATTAATAACATGAGGTTATATTTTGCTGGGAATTACCTTACAATAATACCACTAATTCTGAAGTTACCAGAAATCTGGAGCCTTTTACTACATGTATTATTTCTGAACAAATGTATAAATATTTACACTCATGTTTACCAGTAAAGAAACAATCTTCTGGCAAAGTTCTAATGTTTATTGCTTTCTCATCCATTCTATAATATTTCCTGATGAAAACTCATAAGATAACAGGTGTCATAGCTATTTATCAGGAAAAAGAATGTCCTAAATTCTTTTTCATTTCCAAAGCAGTAGAATCAAAGTAGCCAGTGCCACTCTTACAAAAGTGTTATTGTACAGCATCTACCTGTTGAACAAATTCTGGTTTATTACTCATTACTAGTTTTTAAAAACTTCCAAAATCCCCTTCCTGCCTACTGCTTTATGCTTCCCAAACTTGAGGACAGGGGACATACTCCAGCATGTCCTTCTGTGCTCTGGATTCTCCTTTAAAGAGAGGGAAAAAAAAAAAAAAGGAACAAAAACATTTATAGATATAAAGGCTATAGCTCTTCAAGAGCTCCCTTTTGTAAATATCAGAGAAATACAGAATATGGTATTGTGTGGTCAAGGTATCATGCAGGTTGTGTATCATCTGAACTGGTATGCTATACATCAGAATAAAGTTGGTATCTTTGTGGAGATAGACACTTTATGTGGTAATAGATTAATAAAAGTGTAATTTATCAGCCTGGAGAACACTAAGGCTCCAATTAACTCCTCTCTGTGGATTTATGCATTTTCTTTTAACTTTTCACCTGCATGAACATCCTTCAGACTATTTTCTTGGATAGAGAGAGGGGAAAAAACCTCAAATTCTTGTGATCGGTCTTCCAGATATGTAAACACTTCAAAGCTTTCAATCAACAAGTTACCTAATGATTGAATAATTAATACACCATTTCCTTATTTCACCTAAATTTTATGCCAAAAAGCACAGAAGCAATTACAGAGGCAAAGAAAGCCAAGTACAGATACAGTCCTTGCTTAAATTGACCTGACAGTGAAAGTCAAGTTTCCTACTGTGGACTACAAGATTTAATTCTGAATGGTACTGTTAAGAAAGGTGGAGAGTAAAAACACCTTCTGTGTGGAAGTTTTTGCCCTACATAAGGCAAGGCTGTATTCCCTCTTTCGAAATGGCATGGATTGTTCTGTGAGTTCCCCCATTTCCTACTCCTCCTCTACAAGGATCTTTCAGACATATCTCAAACACAAACCACCAGCTATAAACAAAATTATGAGATGGGGAATACAGACAGACTTTTTCTTGATTGATTCATAAGGTTAAAAAAGCTGACATTGAATTCGTTAAAATGCATCAAGAACAATCACCAAATGTCACTTCTAGCTAAGCAAGAAATGGTTAACCATATCCATTCCACAAACACAGAATAAAATCACTATAAATGCAAATGGTTTATGTGATACCATAGAATTTGTGTTATTTACTAATCCTATCCCCTGAAACGAGCCAGTGGCAAACCAGTTAAGGCTAATCCTTCAAAAAGCAGCATGCTATCCCAAGTACATTGTTTCCTACCTTTACCTACTGTAAGTGTCTCTCTTGTGCAAAGGCTGTTGAATCATTTGGACAGAGTAGGAGATAATAGTCAGGCTAAGTCTCTACAACTATGGTTAAAGCCATTCAGCTGGCAGATAGACTAAAATCAGAATAACCACTTCACCAATGTCTGACCTGAACGTATTTTTTTTCCTAAAAAAATCTAAAGTTTTATGAATCATCCTGTTAATAGAGAAGAACTTTGAAAATTTCATCAAGGCAACAACTCTTAAAAAAATAAATGTACCATTTTTTTTTTTTTTCTCCATACTAGAAAATAAAATTCCTTATCTATTCTATATTAGGTTATGGACTATTTATTTTTGCATGTGCATCTGATATATGCAAAATCAAGTCAAAATACACTGCTAGTTTATGCAAAGTATGGTTAATTGGAAAATAATATGGCTAATTTGTTGGGTTTGAAATTAGTTCTGATTGACTTTATTCTGAGTAGGCATCATTTCACTGACTTCATATGAGTTTGTACTTTCCAGAGAGACCACATAATAAGTTTAAATGGAGTTAAAAAGGTCTAATTCTATTTTTAAAGCCATTACCTTCTAATAATACCACTACTTCAGAAGTTACCAGAAATTTGGAGCCTTTTAAGGCATGTAATATTTAATTGAACCCATTTCACTATGACATTTTAATAATTTCTGATTAGTCGTTGATTATAATTCAATAAATAAATAAATATTCATTATTTGTTAATGTGTTCTTTGAAATGTGTTTCATAATAATGTATTAAGGACATGAAGAGAAAAAGAAGTTTGTAACTCTTGATCCCTGTATTCTAAGCACTTTTACTGTTTTATCAAATACTTCCATTAATTCAGTGGATGAGAATTTATAATGTTTTCCTTTATACAAAACAAAAATGAGCAGGTGTTTTGCTGCAAAAATACATTCCTTTTAATTAATTGTATTTTAAATCAATCCCTTTCTCTGAGTAGTGATGTCTAATCCTCAAAGATGTGAGAATTTTTACTTCAAATAAGCCCTCAAAAGTCGATGCATTTTTAAATAACAGACCTTCTGAATAGTCACTTTCATCTCCAGTTACCCTTATGACTGATTTTATTGTGCCGAGGAGATCTTTCTATAAGAAATTCTTCATAATTTTGAAATGTTCTTTTAAAATCTGTCCATGTTTTAATGGGTTTTTTGGCAGAAGGAGGGGAAGAGCAGCATCTCACTCTTGATGTTCCATCTCCCTTACTGCCTGTGATAGCTTTTACTATCCACTTTGGATGACTCTTTTACTCTCCCAGTTTAGTCCTACTCTACTGACCAAAAGCCTCAAAATGAGTTGCCCTCTTTTTTTTTTTTTTAATTTATTTTTGTAGAAATGTACTGGTTTTATTTCTTTTAGTGAGAATATATTAAGCTAACCTCTGTAGTTTGAAACTATTATCATATTCTAGTAACAATTCCTTTAAATGATCAGATTATCTACTTCAAGGTTACAGTAAAAGTGCTACCTGTTACCATCCAAAATCTAAACATGAATATTGGAGGACAGCCATAGCCTACTGTGTATTTCATTTTTTTCCTTAGTATGCAAATCCTAATTTAATAACAATAGACACAGAGACAGGATTTTTCTTCATGAGCTAAAAAATTTAGATTTCTTTTATAGTCACTGTAAAGAAATTAACACGTATCACTGAAAATGAGTAACCTCATGAGGGTATAGCTCATTAGGCCTACATTAAGCATGCCTGTTAAGATGAGAATTGTGCCCTACAATCCTTATTTCTCTCAACTGACCATAAAAGAACAAGCTTCAGTAGCTTAAGCACAGATATCTCAAGTTAGTTAGAGAACACCTTCCCAAAGTTAGGTTCTTTTGCATTCACTCTGGTTCTGATTCAATATTGATTTTTATTTTTAGATAAGGGTTAAATATCTTTAAATGTACTTCACAGTCTTATTGTCAGTATCACTAATGACTTATTGCAATAAAAAATAGAGGGGGTACTTGTTGTGATGCACTAGATTGTTATTTGGATGCTGCACTGGGTGTTGTGTCCCCCCTTTTCTCAGATGGTTGTTCCCTTGGTACGGTGGTCTGTCCCTTGCAGCCCCTCCCTTTGCCCCTCCTCACTGGTGTCCCCTTGGCTGCGGCCTTCCGTCCCCGCCTCCCATTCCGTGGGTATAAATGTCCCTTGGGTTTGAAGCTCTTCCTCTTTTTCCACCTGGAAGCTCTGCGATGCAGATGTCCCCTTCCAGCTAATAAACAGGACATCAGAACCACGTGGAGAAAGAGCGCTTCTCGTCCTTTACTTCATCCATGTAGGAGCCGTGCGGGCTTAAATCCCAAACTAGCCGGGGGGACTTAGAGCCTGAAACCCACGGGTTCCTTTAGGTACTTGCAAATACAACTAATAAGACCTGTAAAACAGAATTCATGTTTTCTCAAAGCTCTAGTTTGCTGGGAGAAGAAATCATTCCTATTCTCCGTCATCTGTGATGGAAAAAAATGGTTACTGGTGAAAAAAGAATTGGGAATGTCTGTAAATCCCATGGTCTGTTTTGTTATCAAACTGTCTTGGTATCTTTTTCACCTATTCTTCCTTTTAGATTTTGAACACAAAAATAAATGTAAAACTACAACAACACAAAACTTTCACAGCCCTTACATGAATAAGAAATTACTTCACTGAATCAAAAAGGAATTGTAAAACACTTTTAAAATCTACCTATGAAAGAATCTGTCCTTTTTCAAAGTTGTGAATGATTTCAGACTGCCATCTTTCTATTTCTTAAACAGACTGTAACCATGATAAATGTCGCACTTTGATTTACTCAAAGGTGATTTATAGTCAAAGGTAGCTCTTCGGCCTGTCATGCATCTCCAGGCTTTATTATATTCTTTTAGAAAATCAAAGTGTGTGTGATCTCCTGAGAGTTCCCTTTCCAACCTGTGCAGAGACTTAAATATTATTAGTTTCATATTTGTGTCTTCCACTATTAATGATTATAACTCCAATGCCTTGACTAATCTGCTTCTCAGTAATTCATGCTGAAACCATTTGCTAACTTTTAAATAAAAGAGAATCTATTAATTTTTGTTTGTTACAGAAACTTAGCACTATCTTTTTTTTTCCCCTCAGGAAACAATATGTCAGGGAGATAGAGACCTAATAAATAATTTGTAAGGGAGATACTAAGAAAATCTGGAAATCCTGTGTGAATACATATATATATATATGTATGTATATATATATATATACACACACACACACACAGACACCCACATATAAATAATCAGAAGTTCCCTAAAAAGAGTGAAACTATTCAAAATACTCAGTTATGACCTGTATTCTGTAAAATAACATATCTGGAAGGCAGTAAGTGTACTTTTCTTTTTCTTTTGTTATTTTGAAGGGAAATGGTTAAGTATAATTCCAATCTGGATTAGAATTGTGATGTTTCATTTCTATAAATAGTCTGATAATAGACACTAGTACTGTTTTTTAAGTTTCTGGAATTAAATGTATGAAAAAGGCTTTTCCAAGGCTGTGTAGAAAAGATTTTGCAAGGCAAAAAGCTATAGCAGATACCTGATTGGAGAGGGGGAACTCTGTTGCTTAGACACGCTGTCATTTTAGCAGATCATTTCAGGAGTCTGTTTCTGTATGCCATCGCTGGTTTATTTTGATTTTATGAACCCTGTTTCCAATGTCTATAGCAGAAGCCAGCTCAGATTTATTACACCTTATACTCTAGAGACCTACATTTAGGTAAATTAAACTGGATATAAATTCCAGTTGTTGGGTTTTCAAAGGTTGGCTAACGAGAACAACTTTCCCAGATATTGGCCAGTAGCAGAGAGGTTAGATGTGCTCAACTTTAGTTATTTTCCCTATTTAGAGCCCCATTAAGCAGACACTTCTCAAGGCCAGTAGATGTGCTTAAGGAAGGGAAAATCTCCTGCTTCATTGTGATATGCAGAAAGAGAGGGTTACACCACAGCTCAACAGACACAGACTTCATCAAAGCATCCTTTGTGGAACCATGTAGTCACTAGCATTTTTTATGTCAAGCCCATTAATGTCTCTGAAACATGGATCTTTTCTCCCATTTGGATTCCTTTCTCAAGTTCATGCTGCCTGCAGTCATCCCCATATAAATGCTTTTACAGCACAAGCTGAATTTAGGGCCTGCTGAGTAGCTGCTGCATTTCTCATACAGTCATATGCTTTGGGTTTGTTATAAACATAGAGAGACCATATGGAAAGATAGGTCAGATTTCTAGAAAGGACATGAAACCCTTGTTTTTATTTTATTATCACTAATGCCCTAAGGATTATGGACATAGGTCAATCAATGTCATTTTATTTCAGGGCCAAAATGTCTCTGAGATCTAGCCTGGAGAAGCAAAAATCTAGCCTTGAGAACAGGGACAGGATGTAATAAATTGTCTAAGAATAAGATACTCCCAAAGAGAGGATTTTTTTGAGGAAAATGTTTGATTGAGACGTCTTAATAAGTCTGAATAGAGAAGGATGTAAGAGAGAAATACAGAAATGTGCTTGTACACTACCTTTACCATGTCTCTTCCACTGCTTTTCATTTTTTTTTCCCCAGTGTTCACAGTCTAAAGTAGAAATGCTCATAAATGTAAGTCTGCATCTCTGCGGCTAAAGAGTAGATCCTGTAATCAGCTTTGGGATGTGAGAAACACAGTTTATGGCACTTGCACAGCTGATAGTGATGTAGAAAGTACAATATTCTTAGGAGAATCTTATGGATTGTAACAGTGACATTTGGAAAATATGTCAGTTGCTAGAGTGGAGACAGCTAGCTGTTAAAAAAAAACTATTTCTGAAATGTCAGGGAGCAAAACCAGAATGTAGGAGTTGTTCTAAAAGGAAGTAGCTACATATATAACTAAATAGCTGCAAAATAAGAATTTACTACATATTGTGTTGTTGTCTTATGTATATAAACACAGTCATTCACAAAAAAAGAAAAAAAGGAAGGAGCTATTAGATATTTCCTAATAAAATTGTTCATCAAAAACTAGTTATAGACAAAAATATTGATCATATGTTCTGACTTGCAGAAGACCTTGAGATTTAATAAAATATTTATTCTTTTTTAAGGGTTTGCTAATTAAAAGTGCACATCAGGGATTTTGTTTTCAATAACTGAAAATGCCTACTCATATATTTAAATGAACTGAATGATAATAAGGAACTTGAATAGGTTTGTTTCCAGGTTACAATTTGCTTCTCTCTGGTAGTTCCAAGACACAGACACATAAGACACCCAGAAACACCTCAAATACAGGGAAACTAAGAGTACAGACTTTCATTTGCAAATTAATTTAGCTGAGAAGGTGATCTCTGCTGCCCACCTTGCCCATCCTCTGCAGTTGTATCTCTTCTAGCCACTATAGCAGAACCACAAATGATGCTCTTTAATACAGACCAAAACTTTGGTGCAAACTGAATGTGTTTCTGCTATATATTAATATAGATGTGCAGGGTTGATTTGGTTGATTGCCAGATAGCTACTCAGCTGTTCTCTAATTCCCTGTCCTCAACAAATAATAAAAATATAGTGTGATAAGACAAAAGCTTTCTTGTGTCAAGATAAAATCAGAAAGATCACTTACCAATTAACATCCCAAAAATTAAAAGACTCAACTTGAAGAAAGTTAATTTCTTGCCAATTAAAATAGAGTCAGATGGTAAAAGCCAAACAGCTTCACCCCCATCACCCACTTCTTTTCAATCTATGTTACTGCTTAATTCCCAGCTCCTTTGCCTCCCTCTGACTCTGGGTGTTGTAGGGGCGACAAGGAAAGGGGATTGATTGCAGCCAGTTCATAACAGCTCCATTCTGCTGCCTTTTCTTCTCACATTTTCTTTCCTGTGCCAGCGTCAGTTCTCTCCAGAAGCTGAAGCTTCCTTCAGGGCACATCCTGCTCCAACACAAAGTCCTGCTCAGGCTGCAGTGTGGTAACCAGCTCCTCTCTAGGTGCTGCAGGGGAGCCTCTGCTGTGGTGCCTGGAGCACCTCTTCCCTCTCCTCCTTCTCTCACTTTGGTGTTCAGAAGGTTGTTTCTCTCAGTTTCTCTCACTTCCACCACATTCACCTCCTCCTTCTCAGTGAAAAGCAGAATTTTGCCCTTTTTAAAACACATTTTCCCTAGGGCACCACAGTCCTGACTGGTGGGGCTAGCTAAGCCGTGGCCTGGATGGATCTGCTGAATCCCACGGCAAAAGCCTGTGTCAGGTGTGAGGCATCCCAGTGTCTCCTCACAGATGTCACCCTACAGCCTCCCCTGACAGCACTGGGGCGCACACGGGCACTGGTGTGTCAGATAACACAGGGGGGTCCTGTCCTTACCAAGAGGGAATCACTTTTGGAAGTAGGGCCAAGAGGACAGGCTGAGGTTAATCACTCACTGCGGTCATGAGCCATGAGCTCTCTGGCCAGTCCTGGGGACTCAGCTGAGAGCCCACTGCTGCACACACACGCAGTGGTTTGGCCTGTTGAGGGCAAGATCTGCTACTTTTTCGACAGCTCCCTCTGCACTAAGTTACCAAGTGTTTGCTTGCAGATCAGCTTATGCACACTCAGGACTTAGCTGCTCGTGCTCCTGCACCAAGTATTTTGATAGATTCTGGGTTAGGTCCTTTGAGACAGTCACTAACTACCAAAATCCCTGTAGCTTTCCATTGTGAAAAATGGCCCTGTGATTGATAGCCTGATACTGGTGTTAACAACTTCCACAAAAAGGGAAAAATTCAAGAGACAGTAGAAAAAATGTAACTTCTCATGACCTGTGTTCAGAACCTGTGTGACCTTCAGGCTCTTATGAGTAGACTGAGGAAGGTAATGCTTCTGCTTCTCAAGATTCACTTCTTGAATGCACTTAGCAAGATGTGTGATGCATAATGACATAGAATACATCATAGAAAAGGAAAATATAATATATAATTAAAGAGATTCTGATTAAATGCTGTGAGGTCTGTAACATTTTTATGAAGTTATAAAGTAGTTTTCTAGTAAAATTTCAAATGTAATATTCAGTTCATTAACAACTCTCATCATCCCCAAATCCATAAACATTAATTTATTTTACTGCGTAGCAATTTCAAAGAAATGTAAGTCATAAAATGTAAAAGAAAGTGTTTAGCTATGGATTCAAAAAGAGAACCATTAGATTTTATTTCTCTTCTAGTTAGTGCTATCTATTGCCTTTTTTCTTCCATTTTTATTGCTGCTTCCTTTTTTCTAATTAAGTACCATTTGTCATTTTATATCAACTGACATAATTATAAGTCATTATGTAGGATACTAATAGCCTTAGGAGCAGTTGACTCACACATAAACTCTGTGTCCAAACGGCCACTTAGCAAGGAAGTGGATTTTAATTTCTCACCATTCATTACTATTTTAATTGCTCTAAACAGAATAATTGAAGAACAGCAGGTGCTTTTTATTTCAGTTCTTCAGTCTTGTTTCTTAACTTACCTTTTTAAATAGCGTGTTCTTTCACAGCAAGAAGGCAATTAATTCTTCTGTATGCCAGAAGATGCCACTGTAGCACTCGCTTCCAAACAGTAAAGACTGATGACAGGGGAGCAGGACATGAATATTATCAGATACAGCATCTGATTGATTGCACCTGAGAAGGTATTACTGTGAGTATCCTAAAAGTACAGGGTCTTAATCTGGTGAGAGAATGAGACTCTGCAATAATTATTTATTTAAAAAAAATAAAAACAACTACCTATGGGGAATTAAAGGAAATAGTTATTTTATGGCATAATTTCATAAACTGCAATCCTAGTCCTGTATTTGCTACCTTGGATATTTATGTGCTGCAGCAGTGTACCAAACACTAATAAGAGTACATGTTCTTTCTCCAAAAGATTTTTCCAGAAAGGATTCTCCTGCTGTTTAATATAACATATAAATCACTTTGAAAAAATAGTGTTCTTAGGTTGCTATTTCATTTTCTTCTGTATCCAGTTAATCGCAGAGAGGTTTGAGATCATCTATCTACTTCAGTGTCATGGTTCTCTTTTTTTCCTTTTTTTTTATACTTTAAAAATTCTCATAGTGGGCAGTCCATCACTAGCTTTAGAAACTAGGTTTTCCCTTAGGTGATAAAGAAACAGGGCAGCCAGAAAATATTTCCCCAAAAGGTCTACCTAAAAGGATGCTTTATTTTATTTTGATTTATTTATCTTTTAGGAACAATTTAAACATTTTACCTCTTGAAAGCTGTGCTACTTGCTGGTGACAGGGGAGAAGAGGAAGGGAGGTAACTGTGCAACTCTATGATGGTCAAAAAAGGTTCAAATTGATAATCTATAAGGAATTACAATAGGAAGAAGCACTTTAAAAGCACTTCCTTTGAACAAGCTCTCTATTAATTAATTGTTTGTCCTCAGGGTGCCTACATAAGAAAGCAAGCAAAGTGTGTGTGCACTTAAGTTTTCCAATGGGACACTGCAATCCACTGTCAAATGTGAGTGTCAGCAAATGGACAATCACAATGCTATTGTGGAATTTAAGTTATGCAGGTTCTTCTGCCATAAAAGGTGGAAAAATTACTCACAAGCACTGCACAATGCAAATTTTATGCCATGTATTATCAATATTCTCTTTTTTCAGTTAATATTTCAAGACCTCATGTCTTGACATCAAGCAGGTTTATCATCCAGAATTTAGAATATTTCAGTTCTAGTGACTGACCACCAGAGAGGTGATACCTCATTTACTATAAGGCTTTGGACCTGACCCTTCCTGTCTAGCTGTATGTTGGACATTTTATTGATAAAAATGCTGTGAGAGATAGTATACAAAGCTTTTCTAAAATCCCAAACACCCATGTTTACTGCCTTCCCTTTGTCTACTGGTCAAAAGTGGTTTGTTTCCACTTCCAGCACATCTATTCAGCCTGTTCAGTGCACTCAGTAGCTCCTCTGTTAGTAATCATCTCCTTAGTGAAACGACAGAATTTGTTATCAGAATTCATACGTTTCCATACAGACTAAAAGCCTGGTCTCTGTGCTGTGGCTTTGAAAGGCACATTGAGCTCCACCGGGTGGTGGGGAAATTGGAGATATCTTTTACACTGAAATTTATGCCTTCTTACCTATGTTCATGAAACAGTAGCTGATCATTCTGTCCTTTCTTTAAAATTTCTCAAGTGCGTAGAGAGCAGCAAGAAAGGATATTAAGTCAAGTGACAGATTACTGAAGAGTTGATTACTATGAGGAAAAATAACAACTCACATACCTGCCTATTGTAATTTTTGATTAAACATCTATCAAAAGTTTTTGCTGAAACAATCAAATTACTTGAATACAATCCATGAAATTGGTGAAATAATAGCAAATGGTCAGTCCTAGGGACTGAACATGTGTTCTTACTGGACCCACCAATAAAATGTTATATAGTAATTACACTTTGAGACTTTTTGTTTTGTTTAATATCCGTGTAAAACTTTCTTCATTACTTCTCCATAGCAACTCATCTGTGCATCTTTTTGTTTTATGAATACTAAAATACACCCTAAAGTTGAGTACTTATATTTTTAACTTATAGTTGTATAATTAAAAGGTGAAAGTGCACATTAAATGCGTCAGCAGAGTGCATTTTTGGCAAAGAAGGTAAAGTATAGAAAACGTGTACCCCATCTGTTACAAATGTACGGTCTTTTCACCAGTAATTACAACAATTTTATCTGGAAAATAGAATTTATTCTATCCTAAATACAGCTAAAAATAACTGTGAATAAAGGTATGTTTGGAATTAAATAGAACCCACATAAAGCCTAATTTTGATTTTAGCAAAAACTAACTCAATTTCTACCACAGTTCCTGGGTTTCATGTTTACTGATGTTCACATGCATTATTCAGAGGCACCAAATATTAGGTGGGAGACAAAGCACAGTGTGGCCGAGGCATTTAGTATGCAATAGAGAATTTTTTTGATGACTCATAGATAGGGCCAATGATATAGGCAGCGAATATTATGTCAGTGTGCACATCAGTGTTGCAGCAACAAACTGCTTATTTCTGTTTTGATGCATTGAATTCATCTTTATCTTTAGAAAAGTATGATGGATCCAAAATAATTTGTGATGAAGCATTTAGTCACAGCTGTGCCCACATCTCTTTTTGGAAAACATCACTGGTAAATATTATTATAAAATGTTGAAAGTAATTAAAATTAAAGACTTTGATGGACCACTTCTGAATATTCCTTTCTATGAAATAATCTAAATTTCACTATATAGTGAGTTGACCATCCCTGGATGCCACGTGCCAACCAAAGTCATTCTATTATTTCTCTCCTCGTCAGAATAGGAGAGAGAAAATAAAGTCCAGTAGGTTGAGATAAGGACAGGAATAGGTTACTCCCTGATTACCATCAGGTGCAAAATAGACTTGACTTGGAGATACTACTAAAATTTAATACCAATGAAATCAGAATAGGGTCCTAAGAAATGAACCCAACCTTTAAAAGATCGCCAACCCCCCACCCCCTCATGCCTGCCTTATGCCTGGGCTCAACTTCATTCCTTATTTTCTCTACCTCTCCTTTCCCCAGCAATGCAGGGGGACCAGGAATGTGGACTGTGATCAATTCATCACGTGCCTCTGCCACTCCTTCCTCCCCAGAGGAAGGACTCCTCACAGACTTCCCCTGTTCCCTTCCATGCATGGGCCTCTTCCATGGGGCATATTCCTTCAGGAACAGACTGCTCCAGCATGGATCCCCCAGGGGATCACAAGTCCTGTCAGTAAACCTTCTCCAACAGGGGCTCCTTTCTCCATGGGGCCACAGATCCTGCCAGGACCATCACCCCCTTTAGGTATCCATCTGTTCCATGGGGTTCTGCACATGCTGCCGGTGGATATCTGTTGTTCCACCATGGCCTCCCACAGGCTGCAGGGGCACAGCCTGGCTCACAGGGTCTGCCCCGTGGGGTGCAGCAGGGGAATCTCTGCTCCAGCACACAGAGCACCTCCTGCCCACCCTTCTGCCCTGACCTTGGTGTCTGCAGGGCTGTTTCTCTCAGATATTCTCCCTCTTCTCTCCGGCTGCTATTGCAGTAGGGTTTTCTCATCCTTTTAAAATTACATTTTCCCAGAGTTGCTAGCCCTGTCACTGATGGGCTCTGCCTTGGCTGCCGTGGAACCAGCTCACGTTATTTTTGTCAGACAGTGGGGGAAGCTTCTGGCAGCTTCTTACAGTAACCACCCCTGTAGGCCCCCTGCTACCAAGCCCTGGTGATGAAAATTCAACATATACTAAGATTTTATTAAAATATAACAGAAGTACAAAGCAAAAAGTAAAGAACATAATTGTACTTTTAGTTAAATTTTGTAGTGTGTTTGGGAGCTGATTTTGATTGTAAGCTAAACCAGTAGTTTACATGCAGGACTGAAGTATGGTCGCATAGCATATTATATTAAGGTTTTGTGAGGCAATATCTCATGGCATCATGCTTTTTCAGACTGTGATCTTTCTCTTTTCTTTGGCTGTTTGTTTTAAAAAGTTCAATATTTACCAAGAATGCCTTTTTCCTTAGATTTTTTTCTTTACATTGAAAGATATCCTGTAAATGCATTCTTAGATTGTATACAGTTTTTTAATCCAATAATTAGGTCAATATTTAAAACTGTAAATATCAATTATTTGAATGAATATTATATTTAGCATACTACCAATTAGAAGGTTATGTAATCATCAATCTTGAAAATGGTTGTTCTCATATTAAAAGATTAAAGAAAAATATTTTCTCTAATTATCTCTTCTTGCATGAAATATGAACCTTTGATCACAGAAAGCTTTCAGTCATTAACATGTTAATTTTCCTTATATTGTCTGCAATTCATTTCTTCTGTGATCTAAGTATTTAGTCAGTCTTTCTTCAGGTTTGTGTACACTTTCACAAGGAATAGAAACTGACACTGACATAACCTCTTTTGTTTTTAATTTATGGAAGTACTTCTCATTATTTTCTTGAGTACAGTAAGAAGCAAATAGCAGATTTGTTTGTTTTGTCCATAATTCAGAACATCTGTTTTGAAGGTGCTCTGTCCCTTGGTTCTTTTTTCTGAAGTATACTAGCAGTATTTTCCTCACCATATCCTACTATCTTCTCTGGCTGTTCCTGGCACACAAAATTTCCGTTTCACCCGTCTATCAGAAGCCAACTGCTAGCTCTCCTTTGGTCGGGGCATAATCTCTGTGCTGTCATGTTATGCACAAATAATCCCTCATGCTGCTTTAACAAGGTTTCACTGAATGTACATTGCAAAAATTAACATCTCAAAAATTGGATTTTGAATAGGTTTGAATTTCCTCCTGATTATTTTAATGCATTTTGTTTCCTTTTATTCTACTTTTATTGTCATAATAATTTAAAATTTTCAAATTTCTTTCACAGCAATAAGCAATGCGAAAAATATATTAAAGGCCATCTTCCTGTAACCTCATGACTCATAAAGCTCTGCCTTTTACAAGGGCAGCAAATATCCACAAACTGATGATTTGAGACAGCTGACACAACTTCAGCTGCCTTAATCCTTTCAGCAGACTTTGGGAGCAGAGAGAAATACAGCCCTGGTCATAGCCCTTGATTTACCTATTCCTATTCTCGAGTTTACAATCAGTGAGAGTAACGGCAAGAAAGGAGGTAGGGGATATTGCATACTGTGGTATTACCATGCATTCATATGTGGACAAGAACCACCATTCCTAAGCCAAAGACATCACCTCCAGCTTCAGTAAATATTGATCTAAAAAGTTATATTGATTGTATTGTTGAATTTAGTGAATATAGAATACAGATATCTGCTCTCTTCCTTCTCTTAACCTGTATAAACAAAAAAACAGCATTCTGCTAAGTGTTTTAAGACCTGAAGAAACAGCTAATGGATTTCTGCTCCTGTTTTCATACTTTTCTGAGGCAATGAAGAATGAAAAAGTACTCAGAGGCTGGAGACTGGTTTGTAAAAATGATCAGATCTTGTATTTTTCTTTTATGCATAGAGTATTTAGCTGAGCCATACAATATGTAGAATGAAAATTGTTGGCTTGTTGGGTCTGAGTACCCTTTCCTTTGCAAAAAGCAATCAAATTATTTTTTTAGCACATTTAATATCAAATATTGATTCCTCCACTAAATGAATTTCAACTACCAGACTCTTATTCTTTAATTATGAGCACCAGTGAAAAAAAATCAATAAACCACTAAAGATTTAATTGAATCAACTGTATTGAAATTATTTTATTCTTTACATTGAAATTAATGTCCTATTTATAGTAGTGGTTTTGCAGCATATATGCAATAGCATACATTGACTAACAACATACATCCTTTTTGCTTTGTACAGCTTAGTTTAACACACAGCATGATGCCTTATAGTAAAAGTAAGACAATGCCTTTTTTACATGAACTAGATCCACACTGAACAGGAATGTATTTTTTAAGAGAAGGCAATCATAAACTGAAAATAAGACTGGCCTTTTCTATATTTTAAAATTATGTGAATCATCTAAGGCCATATGTTTTCTGATGAAACTACTTAAGAGAAAAATGATGAAAAAATAGATAATAGATTATTCTCTCTTTCTAGCTGATTGAAAGGAAAGCTTATTATGCTTTTAACTTCTGCTCAGGTTCCTGTATCATGGTTGTCATCACAGGGCCAATACTAATCTTAAGTAACACGGCATTGTCTGTCACATCATATTTGCTTTTCCTTTCTCTCCTTATGGATGAATTATGGTGTGTACACCAGAATTTTTAATTCTGTGCAAACCAAGGTCAAAGAATTGTGTCTCACATCTGAAGTGTGAGAAGCTGTGCTTCTGATGCCCTTTATCCAGCTTGGCTAGGGACATCAGTAAGACTGATGTTACTGAGGGGCCAGACTAGAACTGCATATTTTTTTCTAACAGGTCTCCCCTGCACAGAATTAAACAAGTTATCTGTTGTGCTGCTTTGAGCTGGGATAGAATCAATTTTCTTCATAGTGCTTTATAAGGTGCTGTGTTTTGGGTTTGTGACCAAACCTAGATTAATAACACAGCAATGTATTAGCTATCAAGCATCAAGGCTGTTTCTGCTTTTCACAGTGTCCAATCACGCTGGGGGCTGAGGAGCCACAGCTGGAACAGCTGCGACCAAGTGACCAAATATCCCACACCCTTCTGGTGCCATGCTGAGCAATGAAAGCTGTGGAGGGGGAAAGAAACAGGAAGTAGGGGGGGGACTTTCAGAGCGATGGTGCTTGTCTTCACACTGTTGCATGGATTCCTGCTTTCCTGGAGATGAACACCTGCCTGCCCATGGGAACTGATGAATGAGTTCCTTGTTTTGCTTTGCATTTGTGCATGGCTTTTACTCTTTCTATTAAATTGTCTTTATCTTAATCCACGAGTTTTTCACTTATACCCTTCTGATTCACTCCATTCTCCCAGTGGGGAGGGGAATGGATCTGTGTGGGGCTGTGTCTGCTGGCCAGGGTTAGACCACAAACCTGCAAAAAATTTTGTCTATTTACTCCCTAGGTGAATATATTGACCTTAGCTTATTTTCCACAGCTCTTTACTCTGTGTATATATACTTTTTTATTATTATTATTTTAAATTTGAAAGCTTGAAGAGTGATAGGAATGTTCTGTCTTATCATTAAAGAGAACTTTTCAATGGTATTGTGCTTAGTGCAGTTTTCTCGGTTGAAAATAAAATTATACTTATCCACAACGTATGTATGCAGGGCTTAAAATAAAAAAGTTTGAGGAATACTAAACCTGCTATCCATCACCTCTTCACATTACTCTGTAAAGTTCAGTTTAACAGTTTAACATCAAAAGAGAAGATACCGATGTACTTTTAAACTCCTGCATAGCAGAAAAGTGATTAGAGAAAAAACTACATTCAGATGAGGTCATTAGAAATGAGAATAGGAAAAATGGATATGAAGAAGTACTATGGCTACACTAAGTTATTTCAGAGAAATGACTGTTCCTGACAGTGAGTTTCCTATCCAAAACCAAACCAAACCAAATCCCTCAAATCCAGTGTGCTATGGCATTGTCTAACATGCATCATTAAAGAAACACTGTCTTGAATAATATATTTTATATTTATTTTTATCTTTTCTGATAAGATCTGTAGAGATTTTCAAATCTTCCCTTCCAAAGTGTTAACATTCATTCTCTACAAAATTAAGATCTGATCTTTCCTTGGTGAATAATTGAAATAAAATGTTTACAAAGGAAAATGTAGAAACAAAAGATGTTAAATTACTAAGTGGTAGATTTTTTTTTAAACCAAATCAGCATACATCTTTTCTTTTAGTGACATTATAAGCCATAATTGAGTTTGGAGCTTAACATATTATCACTTCACATCTTAGTCTAAGCAGGTATTTTTAGAGTAGGCTGTAAGTCCTTCCCAGGTACAAGACAATATAAATTGTTTTGAACTTAGACTAATTTCAGAAACATCCTTCCTCTGGTACATCATCTTTTATAAGTTAAGAAGAAATCTTCAGGGTGGATCCACTACCAATAAGGAATGGTTCCAAAAAAGAGGAATTCTGACCTTTTAGGAGGAACCCTTGCTTTTTCTAGAGAAAACAATAACTTTTCATTATCTGGCTTCTAAGCCTTTCCCGTTTTGTTTGTTGTTTTATTTGTTTGGGCTTTTTTTGTCCATTTACGTAACAGAGAATGTGCAACAACTCACTTGTACAAGTGCTTCAATGTTGGAAAAATATTCTAGTCAGAATACAGTATTTTTCTACTAGTAAATCACTTTATGGATCCCACCTGTAATTACAGTATTGGTACTGGTTCTTCAGAGGCTAATTTGCATGTGCACGTGAATACATCCAAACTAGAAATTAAATAATGTACATCCTTCTCTGTTACCCCTGTTTTATTTCAAGTACGGTAAAACAGTGGCAACCCTGTACTCCCATGGTATTAAATCACATTTCCTATTTTAAACTTTTATAAATCATCAAATGCTTCAAAATTTTCCATCACTTGTCTTACCTTGCCTTATCCTTAATAAATAGCTGTCTGTTTTCCAGGTTCTTTCTCCCATATCTTCCTTTTCTGTAGATTCCAGATTACTCTTTAAAAAATTCAAGATTACTCTTTAAAAATAGCCCTTATTCTTAAGCCCAGTTGAAAGACTTCTTTTGAATCTGTTCCCATTTGTTTTATCTTGGGTTCATGGTGACTGTTGTGCTTTTGGCATTCTGACATTTTTGTTTTGCTAAAGCGTGTCGGTTTGGAGAATCATAGGAAGAAAGGAAGCCTTTAGTAATTAATCAGAACTAACATCTAAAGCAATAGAATCACTGCTGAAAAACACTTTATCTTCACATTTATGTGATTAGATAAATTAAATGTTATGTATTTTTATAATTCTTAAAGGCACATATGGTGAACTTCAGTAGCAGTGTTTTACTTCTGTAATTTCTGAAAAGTTAATATAGAGCATTGTTGTACCTGCCTATATATTGCATCATTAAAATATAGGAAGACTCTCCACAAAATGTATTTGGTAATAAATATTAGGAGAGTAAGCCTTTTTCCCTATGCCAGAATTTAGGATTAACACCTTGAATATTTAAAAACTGTCTGAATGAATGCGTATATTTTTGATGGTAAAATCATCTTGTCCATCTCCAAACCTAAAGAGTATCAGACAGATCAGTTTGAGGGTAACAGAAAATATAGTAGACTTGAGGACCTTGATATAACCTGCATTTTGCAAACATTAAAAAGACTAAATTAATGCTGACTTTTTCTAAGGTTGCTATGAACTCATATAATTTAAATATGAATGAGATGGAGCATTTTCTATAAAGCATTTTGCAGACTGAAAGGGAAGGTCTTAATTTAATGTGCTACATTTAATATATAAAAATTTTCAGCTTGTAAAATTCTTCTCTTTCTTTCTTTCAATCCTTTAAAAGGGGAAATTAATGAGTTATTCAATCACTGGTGCTATAATTGTCTCAGATTCTATTACAGAGACTTTTCTCTTTGCTGCTTAATCTCTGTCAGGATTCTTTTCTAAATCCTTGTCTTTCAACAAACTGGTTACATTTTTATTATATTTTCACAGGTCTTCAAGTGTCATTAACTTGCAAAGAAACCAAAATAATGTAAATATATTTGAAAATCTACTTTTCATGTAGAGAAATAGTTCTGAATTAAATAAAAATAAATCCTTCCTAGAACAGTTTTCTGACTCTAGAGTAGTTCACTATTTGTCACTGTATTACAATAGTCTTAGTGGTGTTTTTCCCAGTTTGTAGTTGCTGTCATTTCTGCTGATAATGAGTGGGTTGCCTAGAAGTTGAAATAAGAAAAAGTAATTTTTCTGACAAGATAGTCATATAGACTTGTATAGATATGTTTAAAGAAACCAGTTTCAGATATTGTAATTGCCTTGAACCCTGAGCCTTCATGCTTTCCTTCTATTTCCTCTCTGTCCTATGGGAGAGTGAGTGAGAATCTTGGAAGGGGTTTGGCTGTTGCTGAGGTCAGCCCACCACATACACACTGTCAGATAATTATACGTATACACACCACTTATAAATGCTACAGAATATCTAAAAACCCATTCCAGTGGCATTTCCATTTTTTTTTTATTCTTCAATGTAACTTCTGTGTGATTTGTCCCACAAGAAAAATTCTGACATGTTTTGCATGACCACAAGACATTACTGCGTTTTTTTTTTTTTTGTTTTAATAATGAACTATGAGTTCCTATAAAAGAGTGACTTAAATAATAACTAATGTTATTTTATGTCTTTGGCTAGAGGGAAAAGATAATTTTCTTGTGGCTTTTATTTGGCTTTCTAACTAAATAAGCCATGTGCTATATCACTCTATAATTTAACTCTGTGTAGCCACTGTAAGCTATTTTGCCCTCATGAATGCCTAAAATATAAAGATCTTTTCCCTGTGCTGTAAAAACAATGTCCAGATTTGCAATGCATCATACAATAAGGGTCCTAAGTTTTTACTCTCAGAGAAAATTGATTTTTTTACACTTATCAGCATTTCTATTAATCTTTTTCTCAGATATATAAGTGAAATGCTGAGTTCAAATTTTATTATTAGCCAGCTTATGTATAACTAACTTTTAGTTCAGGTATAAAACAAAATATGGGAGAAATACAGATTTTTTGAAATATCTTTTCTTATTCAAACAATGAATAAAAGTGATATAAAATGGGATTTATCTCAATTTAAAGGTTAGTTCCTAAATCTAGAGTACTCTAGATTCACTTTATGTTCTATCAGGAAAATTGGATAATTACAAATAAAGTTTTCCTGATCAAAAACTATGGCATTAATAAAACCTGGATTAATTTTTCCCCATACGTAGCTAATTTTTTTATGATGACAAGAGAGAGACTCTAGATCACTCAGAAAATGGAAGGATATCTAAATATATTTCCATTAAAATCCGACTTCATGCATAAACCTGATTTTCAAAAAATATCTTAGCTATTTCACACAAAGTCATCTTGATTTCTAAATGCCCAAGTTTTTGGTTTTCTTCATGGAAACTGCGATTCTTATAGACTACATTCTCAGAGATAATTATGTGCCTACATATGATTTAATTTTCGAAAAAGGAATCAAATTTCTTTCTGAAAACTTTTATGTAAATTATTAAGTAGTGTATAGCAAAACAGTAGAAAACACTGGAAATAATATATTTGAATTTCTGATGAACCAAAGGCATTAAGAAAACTTTATCTTGCAAAAGGGCTGATTGCAACTGATAAACAAATAGAAATGCATTTTTAGAAAATATTTGGGAGGTTTGAACTTCCAAATGTGTGATGATGCTAGCAATACACAACAGAAGATATGACTACTTTTTGCTTATCGTTTTTGGTTGGTTTGGCACTGTTTTTTTGTCAAAGAAGTTGATGCTGGTGGAAACTAACTTATAGTAAAGTTCAGTAATGACAGATAATAATAAGCTATGCTTTTCCAGCAAAGGAAATTTGCATATTTAAAAAATACTGACTATAATAACTTGCATGCAGTGCATTACATAATTATGCATATAAGATTTCAGTCTTCCTTTCTTAAAAAATAACTATGTTTATATTTACTTTATCAAACTCTGATAGTGGGGATGCTGGCCAAGTTTTCATTAGTAACATCTTAGAAGTCCTTTGAGAACTCAGTGTTTATGTAAATTTTCTTAGCAACATTGGAGAACTAAATCTCAAGTACATTCATGAGAGAAATTCTAAGAACATAAGTAAACAGATGGAAAATTATTAATATCTCAAGACTGTTTAATGTAGTATAATAATGGCTCCTTGTAATTTTCTTCATACTTTTGGTATAATTTTTTATTTCTAGTCTCACAGTATAAACATGTGTGTTTTCTGTCCGCTCCACTAAGAACAATTATTACAAGAGCCAAATAAATCCAATCCACTCCATTCCATTTTTTATCCTAGACAATGTCAGTCTTTGCTCAGAACTCAAAGTACTCACATAATTGATTAGAAAAGACATTTCTAACTTAAGCAGGAAAAGGTTTTTGCTACTTTGCAAGGATAAACTAGGTATTATATTACAAATGTAGAAGAATGTTTTACAACCTCTAAGGGACTCCTACAGATTTGACCAGTCAATTATCTGCAGACTTTTAACTGTCTAAAACAGTTCCTCAAACAAAACAGCTGTCTCATCTTAAGTGTCAGGATGCACAATAGAGGCTGTGGAAAGAAACATGCCTTCTATGAATAACATGAATTAATTAACTAGGAAAGAAATAAAGTCTTAAAATGTGTTTATTTTCCCACAGTATTTAATTTACTCTCATGTATTTTTTAACTAAGTTTTTGTTGAATACTAACCTTAGCCTCTGGTGAAATCTTTACTTACATGGACATGATGAATTTACAGTGTCTCAAAAATGTTTGCATTAAGTTTTGCAAAGCAGCAATCTGTAATTTTTTTTGTATTTAAAATTGCTTTCCTATTAAAATATCTATTTAAGAGCAAAATGTTGGGCAGTGCTATGAGATTAGGAGATCAAAAACATTCCTATCAATTAAATTTTAGTCAGATTTCTTTAGCCTTTGCTCTGTAACCAGCAATTGGACTGTTTTGAATCAGAATGGGTCTTTTGGACAGAAGCTTTATTTTAATTGCATTTGTAAAGGTTTGCTACATTGTCTCTTTCTGAATGGGTGCTACTCACTCTTTCATAAACCAAGTATTTTTCTAAGTCAAAGTCTTGGCACTTTGCTCAAGTATTCTGTTTTAAAGTGAGGTGCTGACGTAGGCACTGGTGTCTTCTCTCTGGTGACCAGTGACAGGACTGAGGGAATGGCCTGAAGTTGTGTCAGGGGAGGTTTAGGTTTTATATCAGGAAATGTTCTCCACCCAGAGGGTGGTTGGGCACTGGAAGGTGCTCCCCAGGGAAGTGATCACAGCACCAGCTTGACAGAGTTCAAGAAGAATTTGGACAATGCTCTCAAGCACTTGGTGTGATTCCTGGGGTTGTTCTGTTCTGGGCCAGGAGCTGGACTTCAAAGACCATTTTGAGTCCTTTTCAACTCAGGATATTCTATTATTCTAATGTGAGTGTCTGCTCAAGTGGATTGAAATATCCATTCTTTCCAGTAGCAGCTTATAGTTGATACCATTATTCCTAGAAGCACTAGTGCTCTGTAGAAACGTGAAGAAAAAAAATTGGAGCACCAGACTTTTAGTTTGTTGTCTCTTTAGTGCAGCGCATTATCTTCTTCTGTTTTAGGATTAGTACTGTTCTGGTGCCTCTCATTTTGTCTTGATCCAGCTATGCTTTGCAGTGATATTGTGAACCACTTTATTGTGCTTGTGCCCTGCTTACGTACTCTTGCTTCACTCCAGCAGTATTGGTCTCTCCATGTTCATTCTTTCCACTTTGTAGCCAAGTGCACCTGCTGTCAAGAGCTCTCATAAATGTCTTGTTGTGCTGTCATCTTTCCTACTACTTGTATTGACTGCTGTATCTCTTCAGTAGAGAAGGGAATATTTAATGTGAGAGTACCCTGACACTTCTGAACAATGATCTGAGGCACAGTACAGATCAGAGAGTTGCTATAATAGATTTTGTTGGCTCTTTTCAGGGTTACTATCTAAGCACTGAACAGCTAGTGAACTATTTTCTTTTCATTCAGTTACTATCATCTACATGCTGTAACACTAATAATGATAAGTAGTCAGACAGCAATAAGATTTCTTTCAGCCCCAAATGCATTTGCTGTAATCAGAGAAGATAATTTAGGGTGAAGTAGTGATCATTAATCTAGGATTTCTAAACTGTCTGAAGATCTCCATGGAAGAGTTATTTTGCTGAAGTAGTTCTTTTGCTGCAGAAACTCTGCTAAGATGAAAAATTTGGCCATATCCCTTATTTGGTTAATACCAAACACATAGGTACCTCGTGGAGATGTGCCCTGTACTCGGTATGGTTGCTTTGTATCGCTCCAAGGCTCAATACTTTACAAAGCTGCATCTCTCCTATCAGTTATAAATTGTGCCATTAGGTTATTTTTTTAATGCTATTTTTCTTTTTCTGGAATTGTTTGTGAATTGATTAACATACTATCAGATGCAGGTAGATGCTGTGCTGTGAAGAGACTGACCTTTGGCGATATGCAACACAAATGGTGAAAATTAAATTACCTTTTCCTCTCTCAGTCTTATAAATCTAATGTTATTAGTAGCTAAGGAAATGACATCCACTAAAAAAAATTACTTTTATCCTGCTAGTGTCCTTGTTAACTTTGTATTTTGCAACCTTTTTTTTTTTTTTTTTGGTTTTATTCATAGCAGAAAGTCAATCTCATGACCTTTCTTTTGGGTGATTGTTTTACAGTGAGTTTAATGCAGTAATTCAAATGCAAACCTATAAAATAGCCTGAAAATAAGAATTGCTCTAAACAATGCCCCCCACTTCAATATTTGTGAGGTGCTTGCAATATTCTTTGCTCTTATGCAATGAGTAAATAAATTGAAAGGAGCCAGTCTATAATTGTGAAGCCTCATATTTCTTTGGGGACAGTGCAATGTAGATCTCATTGAAAGTGCAATGACTGTTGTGATATGACATCCCAAAAGAAATCAGCGTCTTCCTTAGAGAATTATAGAGACTTATAGCTGTGGGAAAAACACCTTGGAATTGATAGGAAATCCTGCAGCAGGCACAGGTCCATGGTAGCAAATGTTTGAACAAAAGCCACAGATTCACTGAACTTTCACATTAACAGGAGGACACAGGTGCATCACTTTGAAAGAAAATCCCTAATGCAAGTGTTCACAACAGAGAGTCACTGGGCATTTTGCTTTGGCAAATTGTGCTCTTTTCAACTGAAGAGGTCTCTTAAGAGAGACTTCAGGAGAGTACAAAATAGGATCAGATCCTTCATCTTACATTCTGCCCAATGCGAGCCTTCTAGTGAAGTTGGACTCACTCCACATCCACTCCTTGGACTCACTCAGTGTTTCAGGCCATATTTAACTCCTTTTAATGTAATTATTCCCTTTATTTTTATTGAGTTCTCATCTGTGTTATATGGTATATAATGGTGTATATGGTACAGTTATTCTGCCATATAGGATGAAGCTTTAGCAGCTCTGTGACGATCAATAAGGCAAACAAATAGTATAAATTCTGAAAAACCATTATTCCTGCTGTAAAGCATTACATCTTTCTCTCAACCTTTTATTAAACAACAACAACAACAACAACAACAACAATAATAATAGTAATAATAATTCCTTCTTTTTAAAATGGTTGGTAGGATAGAAATTAAAGTTCTAATGGTTAACCTTGAAAAAAATACCCTTTGTACACATGGACATGTTTTTAAAGACTAAAAGTCACTGCAGATTTGTTGACATAAAGTTGTGGACATGTTTAGAAGACTATGGATAACTTAAAATACTTCTGACAATTTTGAAATAACATCAGTCTGTCATGATGAATCTATTTTCATTCAAAATGAGGACAATCATAAAAAGGCATGCCGAATCTTTATTTTTATGATTTATTAGTTTCCAAAGTGTAAAATAATTTTTAGACTACCATACTTCACTAAACTCCTTTTCTTTCAAAATCTGACATTGAATGAATGTAGTTTTCTTGATACTTGAATCACTTTTTCTATGATTTCTCTTTTCTATGCTGAGCTTCGGACTGAAGAACATTTTACCTTAGAGTTATGAACCTGTGAAACCAAGGGCTACAGTAAAACTGCTGATGCACTGTTAACTACAGCAGCATGAACACTTTAATTGTTAGTTTTATTTACAATGAAAATACTTTAAAGAACTTTCTAAGAATTTCGTAAAGGTGGCAGATAGAAGACTGTGGGCCAAGATTATGAACTTAATGATCTCATAAACTGCAGCAATACCTTTGTTTAAACTATGACTTTCCTTCTATTTTTTCCTGATAATTATTTCTCCTAATTGTTAACCTTCTTCTATGCTTTGACCATAAGAAAATACTTATTCTATATAGTGAGAATTTTTTGAATTCTTTACATCTGCTTGCTTGGTAAGAATATCACAACATGTATGTCTGTGGTTCTTGCCTTTACGGGACATGAGAAAAAAACTTAAGAGATGGTAAGTTGAATAACTTAAGGCGCATTATTATGTTAATCAATTTGTCCTGATCCAAAATATTATTTTAAAGGCAAATTAAACTAAAATTAGAGAGGAAAGAAAATTAAGAACAGTGTCAGAACAGTTCTGGAAGGAACTGTGTGGGCAGTAAGGTGTTTGAGTTGGGGAAGGAAAGGAAAATGAAGAGAAATGAACCATGATAGGTGGGAGATTTTGGCTACCCTGTTAATCAGTCTTCGAAGTAAAATCAGAACTAACGTCCTTTATGTTTTTCCATGTATTTATTCCTGAAATCATTGGGTCTGGGAGACATCCTTGCTGGCAGATGATTTGAGCTTGTTTTGACACATATCATTAATCACAGGACTGATACAAAGAAATACTTCCTTACTGTTTCTCTCAATGTATTTCAGTGTAGAGTCAATGATTATCAAAGTAACACAAAAACATAGGTATGAAGAAAAATATACATATAAGAAGAAATCATCAATTCCGCTCAGCCACTCTTCTCACAAGTTTTAAAATTGATGTTTCTCCACAAATTTACATAATTTCCCCAAAGATATCCTTTGCCTTTACTCATCCATCCCCTTGCCAGGATTTTAATTTTATTTCTGACATATTATTATGTTAAAATACAATTTAGGACAATTTCCTCTTATTTGTAGTTCATTAACCTACACAAAACTATTTTAGGTACAGTTTACTTAACTGCAAAAGAAAAAGCATTGTAAAAAATTTCAGAAAGACTGACAGGTTTTTTTTGAGTAAATAAATGTCAGTGGCATAACTATCAGCTCTTCTCTGTATTTCTACTTCAGAAGTAGGTTAACTTACCATAAAAACACTCACCTGTTTAACTTGTGTAGCAAACTTTTACTGATGCAATCAAGCCCACCATATGTACAGGCATCATGTGAATAATTTTGTAGGGATAAAATGGATCTAGATTAAGGTAGCAATAATCCCGTGCCTATTTTGATGGCTTTCTCCAAAGGAAGGAGAGTAAAGTGTTTCTGATCCAAAAAGTCATACACTTTCTGCATAAACAGCTAAACATATGGGAAGATTGGTGAATGGTTGATGCTACTGTGATCACAGATTCTCAGCCATGTATGACTTTGATAAATCTTTTCACCAGATTTTTGATACAGCCATTTTTTCCATCTCATTGCCTTGAGTAGAACAGGTTGAACCAAGACCTTGCTCTGTGTCTGCCCCATTTGAACACCTCAGTACTGGGAAACTGAACTGAAAAATGGCAGTATCACCTGTTGGGCAGGCTTGGAGAAGAAGAGTAGACTTTTGTGATGAAGCGGTTCCTCGGGAGAAGATGAAAGAATTGCATGTCTTAGAGATGCAGGAGGAGGTGAAATGACTCCTGGGAACAGGGCTGCCGGGGGAAAGAGCTCCCACAGCCAGGGGTCTGGATAATACCTCTGAAACCTCTCATTGGCGCATGACATCTCACTTGCCTTGAGCAAGGTTTTACCTAAAATAGGAAGCACAATTGGTAGAACCTACATGGGATGGCAGAGCTCTTAGAAAGGAGATGCAAAAATAAACAAGCAAGGGAAACAACCAGAGAAAAATGAACACAGAGACAGAGGCCTAGAAAAAGAGCATAAATGATGAGCGCTGAGAATAAAACTAATAAATACAAAGGCTATCAAAAGAAAGGAACAGGTCTCTAAAGAAGGTCAAAGATCCAAGCAGGTGTTAAAATTCAATTTGCATTTTGAAAAAAAAATACTTTGTTTGAAACCCTAGTTTCATGCTGATGAGGAAATTGCAAACTCAGGATTGTGTTTTTATGACAACGACTGTTTTGCATGCAGTAAGAGTGCAGGTCCTCAACATGTATCAGGTGGCATCCACTTGTGATTATAAGCAATATTTTACTCATATTACAGATGGATGATGCACTAATTCTTGGGTATTTCTGAACCCTTTCTTCTTGTGCAAGCAGAAATGACTTCATATATTATGTTCTGTATTTCTGTTATACAAACCTCTTTCAGTGAGATGTAAATATTTTGATTTTGTTTTTTCAAAAAAAACCCAAGCTGGTCCAAGGTGAATTAAGGAAATTGAAGTAAAACCAAAAGTGATTTGATGTTAACTTTTCTTACTTAGGTAACTTCGTTCTTCTTCAATGGCATTGTATTTATTGAAGAAACACCTGCCCTTAAGCATGACAATCTCCTTGTTCCTCACAGGTACAGATTCCAGTTTTCCAGTCACATCGCAGGACTAAGTAGCTCCAAAAATGCTGCCATTCAACACCATCTCATATTTGAAAGTGGACTAGTATGTTCTAATGGATTATGTTTTACATGCTACTGTAGAGACCTGTAAGAATCTCCATCAATTATAGGCTAATTTAAACAGCAACAACAAAAACCCTGAACCAAAACAAAAGCAGTAATATAAAAGAAATTTAAGAGAAGATAAGAATAAGAGAACTTTAGTTCCCTTAGATTCTAGCCATTGGCAGATATCTAAAGTTGTAAGGTATGTCTTTCTGCGTCTTTTAATTAAGTGAATGAACTCAGAATGACAGAGAGTTTTGTAGATTATTTATAGTTTTTAAGGTCTCCTGAGTCCTTTTGATGCACAATTACTATGCTTCATTTTTTCTCCTAAAAAAAATCTCACAGAAAATATTTTGAATAGTTTTTGAATACTGCAACATTTTGTACAGCCGAAGCAGATAAGATAAAAGGATAATATTTACAGCGGATGGGGTATCAAGTATTGCATTTACTATTTCTCAATTGATGCATTGTATTAAGCAAATTCACTTTTTGAAGTGTCTCAAATGTCTCATTTTCAGTGTACAATGAAAAGTTATATTTTATTTTCATAAAATAAATCACAATATAAATTCTCAGTTCCTACTTTCTCCCATCCCATAGGCCATAGTTTTGTATTGTCTTGTCTCTCTCTCCATCCTAAAAACACAAAGAATTAAAAACTCCAAATAAAAACACACAATGAAAAAACCCCAACCCTTCTGTAAATAGGTTTATGAGCTGATAATTTTATTATGTGCAGAAAATATAAATAATTATTTTTTCTCTGATTTAAAAATAAAGTTAAACAGCAATATTTTTGTCAAAGACCAAGTTGATAGTGACAAATGAGACTCAAGTAAAATATGTAGTTCCATGTCATCCTGTCTGTCCTCCTGTTAATGCAGGAATTTTTCTCAAAGGGTATATTAAATAATAAATCCCATTTGGCTTTAATAATTTTAGTAGTGTAATTCCTACTCCTTCTCTTCTGGGATCATAGCATAGCACAGGAAATCTTCTAGGACCTAATTCTGCCAATTTTACCCTGAACTGTCATTTAATCCATCATAATCCTATGGAAATAATTTTAGGGATTTGTAAAGGAAGGTGTTAGCCAAAATGAAAGATATGTCTTATACAAACAAGTTATGATTGCTATTTTTAGCTTTCTAAATAATTTTACTTCTAGTGTGTACCCTTAATTCAAAATGTGTTGTGGGAAGAGGAGGAAGACAGGTTATTAACTTTGATTATTCACAAATCTTCATAGTTTTCACTTTTGCAAATCGTAGATAATCAAAGTGGCGCCGTAATTTCTCTTATAAATCACTGCTCTTCCCTGCTTATTGATTGGTCAAACATTTTGCTTCTCTGATTAAGGTTTCTTTTTTCTGTGTGTGGAAATCTGAAGGAAAAAAATTACCTCAGTCATTTCCAAAACCGAGAAAAAATAAGGGAATTTTTTCCCGCTTATTGTTCCATAAAAATGTCTGTGAAGAATTTACACAATTTGAAGCAGCTTGTGTGTTATCAGCAAATTCTGTGTCAACCCATCCAGATCTGACCTATTTGAAATACTAAACCTATTAAAAAACCTATTGAGTGCCTAAGCAGTAAATTTCAACACAGTAGCGCGATTTTCCTGGTGTACAGTTAATATGTGTGTAAATGCAATGCTAATTCTCCACACAGAGCATGGTGCAACTTGAGTAGAAATACTTACAATTTCTTTTCTGGGGGAATACTTGTTGGATTTGAAGCAGGAGACCAGAACAGGAGACAAGATAAGGTAATTATACTTGCATTTCTCACTTTTACTACTCATTAAATGCTGATCTTATTTCATTTGACACGGTAGGCAAGATGCAGTCTCCCATTTTATAAGTGTTGCACATTTCTCATTTTTTACCCACACTACTTCTGAAATTAAGATACCCATTCAGAATACTTTAGAGGATCTGTTGATTATATTCCCTTTCAAAGCCAAATAAACCCCATTGACAAAATTCTGCTTTCTAGAATTTCTAGATTTGGAACATCAGTATATTTACCTATAATGTACACAGAAGAAGATATCCTCAAGTCATGACCCTTTTTCACCAGGGGGCTTTCTGGAGGAAACAAATGTGTCAAATGCTCATTTAATTCTGCTGACATTTTGGTTCCAAAACCCAGACAATCTACTTTCTTCTTTCAGGCTTGAGTCCTTGCTCATAGTTTTCCTGAATATAATGTGTAATTACTTTTAAATTGCTACAGTGATTTCCTTCAAGAACACCAGGTGGATGATACCTCATATTTATCTGTCCCTGTAGGGATGGATAAATATGAGGTATTCTCCTGCAGGGGACATGTGGGCAGAATTACACTTTACCTATATAAGCATTCTGGTTCTGCACTACTCCAATATATAAGATATTTTCCCAGATGCCCCCACAGAACTTAATATCTCTGTCCATTTTAAAAACAGAGCAGAGATTTTGAGTTTTCTAAAATAGAAAACTTGCTTGGAAATAGTAGGTATTCGCATTTGCAACAGCTATTTCATTTTAATTTTACTTGAATATCTAGTTCATCAAAACATAAGCTCTCCTTTCAGAGGCTTTCTTCACAAAGCCTTATTAGCCATGAATCAAATACTACATTATTTCCTCACACAAATAACTATTGAAGTCATTAGTGGAAGAGAAAGCAGCAGAATGAAAAGAAAGATTGGAAGGACAGCAAGTTAGAAGGTTAAAAATAACCATGGAAAACAGCAGAGCTACCTGTGACAAATTACTAGAGTGGAGCTTGGAATTTGGCCTTCTCATTCCACAAAATTAGGATAGCTTGGCAAGACCTTTTAGCTGCAGAACTGGAAAAAAGTAAGTTTAAAGTGGTCCTGCGCTTTTATTTTGAAAGAGTGATAAAGCACAGAAATGCTGGATTTACCTGTCTTTTTCATTACTATGAACTGTATTTTTCCATTTCATCATTTTTAAGCCATAGGGCCTTCAAAATAGCTCTTCATTAATTTAAATCAAATCAATTTAAATTAAATAATGTGTCTTCTTTTGAGGAAATTTATTTAATTATACATGGTTTTAAAAGATTAATTACTTGTAGCCTATATTTTAAAGGAGTAACTGGCCATAGATTGATTATTTTATAATCCTACTTTCTCTCCCAGGAAATCCAGAATTCAGGTGGATCCTGCAGCCTACCCCCAAACATAAGTAGACATAAAATTAACCCACTTGTTTGTTGATCAACCTGGATTAAACAAAAAGAAAGAAAAGTGTTTCTGGATTATTTATCTTGGGCCCAGAAAATAACCTGCTTGACTGATGTCATCCAGACTTAGCTCAATCAAAACTTACCTCTGGAGTGTAGTTTTATTACAAGCGATAATGAATGGCCTAAGGGTCTAAGAAAGGCAGAATTGTAGGTAGATATAAATTAATTAGATCTATTTTGTAAATTTTTAATTACTTTACATGTGACTTCTGACCTACTGTGTTTCCAGCATAGCAGTTTCAGATTTGTAGAAGCTAATACGTAGCCAGACATTGGCACTGCCATGCTTGGTGAGGGCAGAAAGCTTCCTTCTTCAAATATCCATGGTAAAATGGTGTCCATCTTATATACTAGCAGGGAAATTGTTTCGTCTGGAGTGTCTGTGAGTGCCAGTCTTGGAATCACGTTTGGAGGAGCAAACTGAGGTCAATGTGCTGAATACGTGAGTCTAATGAAGACTTCATTTCACTTCATGCTGGATCATCATCTATCAGAAATCATGTGAATATTACAACTCCTGTCAGAAGACTAGGCCAGTCATTGCTGTTGTTTATTCTATTTCAGATCTCACATGGATTGGGAATTTTCTGACTCCCTGTGCTGAGGATACATAAGAAAACTATGTTTTGTTTGAAGTAAAGGGGAGATGAGTAAAGCTTCTGAGTGTTCTTGGGAGAAGCTACATAAATAAATAATAATTATTTTTATATTAGAAATAGAAGACATAAAAAAATGCTTGCATGATTACTTAATCAATTAAATTTTTCATTAATAGTGGGATTCATTCAGTGATAGGGTGAGCTGTCCCTCACGATGTAATGAAAAGAAAATGAAATTAAACTATTTCCATTTTTACATGTAAAGAGTGCCCAGAAGAAAACATGTTTCATTGTAGTTATTACCTCCTTCCTGATCCAGTTATTTCCCTTATACTATATTGTATTAAGAAACAAATTAAAATAATTTAATTGAGATTTTCAAAGTCAAACATGTAGAAGTCAGGAGATAATAGACGTGGACCTTAATTTTTATCCTATGTGCTTGAATGAGCTTGGATGTACTAGGATCCTGTGGAAATGCTCATAAGGCAGGAACTCATTACCGTGTACCACAAGCTTTTATAATGTTGAATTTCAGGACAATTTCTCAACACTTTCTCCTTCAGGAAAATAACAAACATTTCCTACGTGTAATTTAAGAGTCTTCTTGCCCTACAGCCTACATTGCTTTCACATATATAACAGCAATATTGCATCTGCCATCTAAGTATCTGAACCAAAGGACTATCCTAGAAAGCAAAGAAAGATGGTCAGAAAAAAGTCAGTTTGTCCTAAGTTTCTTTTTTTCTGAACCGAGATTTAAACAATCTCTACCTTCCCAAAATCTGGATGCAAACTAACTGTGACCTATGGCATTTGGAAAGAGCACATTGCTCCTTTTATACCTTGCTACTCTCCCTTTGAGTTTCTAGTTTAATAGGCATAGTTACTATTGTTTTAATGGAAATACTAATTGAATCCCTAAATGATATATTTGGCAGTGCTTGGCATACATGTACCTCTCTCTATTAGTACAGGGACTAATGGGGGAAAAACATTGCAATTTAACTTTTTGCATCTTAGAATAAGCTCAAAACATCATAGAGAAAATGGTATCTCTGTAATAGAAAATCTCCATGCAAAACACAGAAAACTTTCCAACTAGAACTATGACGTGAGGGTCTAAGTACAAGGTTCACGGTTAGTGTCCCAAGAAACATTGCAGTAAACTGTTAAAAATGTTACTGCTTTCCCATTGGTTGCTTTCTAGAAAGAAATGGGAAAATAAGGTTCATCATTGGGCTGAAAAGGAGAGGAAAAAGGCATCACTGCTAAAAATGGTATTAAAAAAAGATAAGAAACATTTTTTTAAAGTCCTGCTTTAACTGATATAACTGGCAGATATAACTGACAAAATTCCTTTAATTTCTCTGGAGTGCTTCTTAAAAGTAGAATTCTTAGTTCATACAAATGGTGAGAATTCTGTATTGTTTCTTGGCTTTCACCTTATTTACCAACATTAAATACATGATTTGGGAAGGAAAGGGCAAGAATGCTGTCACTACACATCTGTATGTATTTCACTCAGATATCTAAATTAACAACCCTAATTTATTGCAGTGTTAATGAGGCTTTCATACGATTTCAGCTGTAATACATCATTAACTTTTTTTGGGTGTCTCTTTCATCCTGTGAATCTCTGTTCCATCCCAGATACCTCTTCCTGCCCCTGCATCAGTTCTGTTCTGGCATGGGCACTTGTGCAGCTGTGCAGAAATCAAGACTGGGAAACTGACTTCTCTGAAGTTACAACCGTTCAAATAATTTGTTCTTCTATGCAATCACACAGCTTTTCCAGGTGAACACAGGGTCCTTCACCCAGCTCAGCAGGCAAGAGTAAGGGGCAGTTATTCAAATTACCACTGAATGTAAACCTATGTTTTTGGGGCACCTGCTGTATAGCTAGAGAATTCTGATTTCCTAACTTTGTAAAGTCAAAATGTGCCAATAATATATTGTGTTTGTTATTAGCACTAATTTATTATATACCTAAATGATCTGGATATTACTTCTAGAGGCTCAGTAAAAATAGATATTTTTCCATACAGAAATTTTGAATTATTCACTAACTTTGAATATGGTCTAATGCCTGATCCTTAAATTCAGCAGTTAAAAAACAGTGTTTTCTTAAACTAAGATCAGCATTTTGTTTAGTGTTACATATACATTTTTAAACTCCCTAAACCCTCTTCTGTTAAATGTTCAGAAATGCTAATTTATAAAATATCTGGTTAGAAGAATCTATTTTCCACTACATTTCAAGTTTATTACATTATTTTTCATTATTGACTTCTAAATTAATTTATCTTAATTAAAGACGATTTGGTACACTAACTCTTATCTTTTCATTAAATGGCAACACTAAAATTTTCAGTATGTGGTGTTTAGTTTATTCACCATGATAATGGTATGATGTGAAGATTCCTTTTCTGTGAGAATGTTTTACTGAATAGTCTGTTAAATTGTCTTACTTCCATTTATTTCATAGGCATTGAGAATCTTTAAAACTAAGTGCTTGTGATTTTTCATGGAACTTCTGTACCAATGCAGCCAGCATAACAAATATAATTACCCCTGAGCCTTCAGCATTCTAATTCCTGTACTCTAATTTTATGATTACATAAAAAAAAAAAGAATAGCATTTCAGTGTTCAATGATTTTTAAGCAACATAGAAATTTATGTCAACAATAAGGTATTATGAGGAATGACAATAAGATGTTATCTTACCTTCCTCATTCAAGTTTGAATTACTTTGCTGTTATTAACCAAAATGACACTGTACAAAGAAACAAAAATAATGAAGAAAATATTGCTCTGTATAATGGAAAATAAATTGAAATTATCAGTTCAGAATGCTAAATGGCATTAACAGTTTATCACTATTTACCTGTGAGAATGAGATTAGAATATTTATGAATCCAGACAGAACTGAAACTGTGTTTTTTTATGAATTTTTGCATTCTGAACAGATAAATGTCAGCTAGATCATTGAAAATCTAATCTAGTTGTTAGAAATATCCATTTCAAATGCATATCCTTGTATCTATTTTGATGCTGTGTTGAACAACTTTATATAACTTCTGGGATATAAAGAACTTGAAATCAGTATTTAAAACATTGTAAATAGAAGTGTAGAACAACAGAAAAAGAAACAGGTAAAGAGAAGGTAGTTCAGTATGTTTGCTACTATAATTTCCAATATACTTATTCCTATAATGATTTCATGTTTTTACAGTTATACTGCTGTTAGAAAAAAAAATTAAAAAGTAGGATGGAGCCCCAGCCCTTTTCTAGATTGTAGTCTTGACATTGCAGTTGGCCCTATATGATCAAACTTCTTTCAAAGAATACATCCTCATGAAATGGACTTAAGTTTTAAAATGGTGCATTCTTTTCTGGATCTTTTTTGGCAGTATAAAAATGCATCTTTCCAAAACAATCTGCTCCGTGTTGATGCAGCAAGCTAATAAAAGCAAATAAAAGTTCTGTTTATGAAAGCATATGGCAACCTATTTTTTGTAAGATAGCAAAACTTGCTATGAGGTTCATATATAAATAAAAACTTAATTCAAGGAAAATATGAACAGTTGAGAAGAAATAAAACATGGAGCAGCTTTGATTTATAAAATCTGATAAAATATTATCTATATTGAAAATGTGGAAATGGGAACAATTTCCCTTCCTCTCTTCATGATTCATTTACATTTATATGTTCCTGAATAAATGATCAGTATGTGTCTTCTAATAACCACTCACCTATTAATAAAACAGATATGATATGCAAGTTGAAATAAGAAGAATTTATTTTCCATGGCACAAAATATTTTTGCACATAACAGTTAAACTAGTGAGATGTATTAGGACTTGAACACTGGAAAACAGAATCTAAATAAGCAAAAGCTGGAAAAGAAGAGGCTGCTGAGACTAAATGCTTCAAAAATCTTGGTGCATATTTCCGTCTACCTGTGACATGGTGATTATTTTTGTTTAAAGAACAAGCAAACTTGCATAGTAGATTGTATATAGGGCCACCATTTAATGATATCTTCACTACTAGGATTTCATAGCATTTCCTGTTCCAGTGCTGCAGACTGCCTTGTTACCAGATGCCAGTGGATATTTAGACCTATAAGAGCAGGCCAGACAAATAAGATAGGCTAGTTCAATTTCAGGATTGCAATTTGTATTTAAAAGTTTATTTTAGGATAAAAATATGGAAAATTACAGAATTATTAGAAGGGAAAAGCAGCAGTGAAAAAAAGGGGTGAAAATAAATGGGTAATGGGTAGAATTTAAAAATTATGTATCCTCCAAAAATTGGTTTTGTTTTAAAAACACATCTATTATAGGGATTATTCTAATTAATTTCTTTATAACAGTCTTAGGACTGGTTTATAATATTTTGAAAATAAAGTTTTCCTATTTTTATAGTTAAATAGAACACTGAAGAGAGGAATTTAATCGTATATTATTAGGTTTTTGATATTGCAAAATGTAGTAAAAAGGGCATAATGGAAGAAAGAATATCAAGCATGTATTTTATCTGCAATCTTCTTTAAAAATGTATTTTATCTAAGTCAATTTGTCTATTACTTCTTTTAACAGGGATTTTATTACCGCAACTTGTAGGGGAGTTTATTTGGAGTACTTGCTCCAAAACCAAAAGGCAAGGATTATAATGCAGTTAGAATTCATTGACTGCAAGAAATTAAAAAGATATTTGTTCTTTGCTTTACAACCGAAGTAATCTCTTTTATACTGGAAGAGGCTGAAGTGGTTCGTGCCCTTTGGAGTTGAAAGTTCATTGTATCAATTGTCAATTCAGCTCACAGTATCCAGCTACCAAAGCCAGGCATTCAGCAGCAGTCTGGTGGCAGAGGAACTCAAATGGTTTCCTTTTCAGTGTAGTCCCTATCACTCACAGGCTTTTCCAAGTTACCAGATATATACAGTAAATTGTCAGTTCTAACTTCTCCTGGATCTTAATCTTTCTGTTATAACATGACCTTAGAGGCCAACAACCTAACTGAAATTTCATATGAATCATGACTTCATACCACATGTGGCTACAGTGATATTGGACAAGTGAGGATGCAGAAGAGAACTGGGCTTTGCCCTGTGCCTAGCTATTGCACATCTCTTGGTAAAGTGTAGAGTAATGCTGTCATGTTAGTATATGTGACACACTCCAGGTATTTTTAGAATCCTCTCCGTACTTACACAACCACAGTTAAGACTGCTCAGTCCTGTTACTTTAGAGCTCCTATAGCAGTTACTTGCAGGTCTGTAGCTTACTCTGAAGCAAACCACATCCCCACTGTACTCTTTGGTGTATATTACAATTCCTCACCTTTACCTTACTTAGTCTGGTACAGACTCCTTAACTCATGTAACCCAGTTCAGATATCTATTAAAGAATGAACTGTACTCCAGCAATCTCTGTTTCTGTCCATGTACTGTACCGAGAACTATCAGAGAGTTATGTAATATATCACAGAGATAATGTAATATGCCCACAGTTGCTCAGATTAAGCATTTTCAAAGTGATGACATTAAAAAAAATTAGAATGCTCTTTCACTTAAGGAAGCTTTTAATCATAATTGAGAGAGAAAAAGGAGCAATTTAGACATAAAATCAAGGAAAAAGGTTTTAACTCAAATGCTAGCTGAGGGCTGTAAGTAACTGAGGAAAGGAACCTGAGAGTTGTACGTAATACAGACAAGCAGAGACATTACAAAGTGCCTTGTGGTCTAGACCTTACAGGAAACAAAAAATGAATTTGCAAATACACTGTCTTCTTTCTGCCTGAAAGGCAATTTGTGAGGGAAGGATCTATAATCAAAGAAGGAGTCTTAGAAAAAGGGATCAGAATGCTTTGGGATTCTTGAAGGTAAGACAAAACAAATTTGAGGAGTCAAATTCCAGATCTAACAAAGTCAGTGGCAACATTCCCATTTACTTCATTAGGAGTCAGTATGAATGGAAACATGAACAGAATATTAATAAAGGAAGATTTCTCCAGTTTTGTGATGCAGCATCTTATGTTTATGTACAGTCTGTCTTCCACAGGGAAGGGCTTTAGAAACTTTATACGATAAATAGCAAGTGCATCTGAAATGCAAGTGCATCAAAGATGAAAGGTTTAAACTTTTCAACACAGCAATCCAACAATACATAATTGTTTGCTACAGAAAACACAAAGTTGTTTCAATGACATATTTTAAGAACAGTGGAAATGTCCTTAATAAACTCAACTGATCACCTTTGAAAGTCTGCTTTTGAAACAGTTCATGAGCTAATGCTGTAATTTACATTGCTATAACAGCAGATTCAGAGAGAAAAAGGTCTCCTGAATGTCAACATCTCCTCCTTTATCATGCTTTTTTTCCTTCAAAAGATGTGATTCCACTTTATTTATTTATTTTTATAGTTTAGAGTCTAACCATACCTGGAGCTCCTAGAGCCAGTAAGACAATAGAGTAGTGCCACTTAAAAGAATTTTTTAACTGGTGCTATTTACTTCACTCACTCATATCCATAAAACTATATATTTATAATTCAGGCTGGATGTGTCCATGCATGAATATATCAAAAACATAGCTATTTTCTTTCTCTCTCAATGGAAAAAAAGGTCTTCATTGTTTTTGTTGGAAGTTTTCCAACTGATGTATTGCATGAAAAAGCCCCATAGACTGAGGTATGTCAGCTATTTTCTCCCTTCCTTTCCTTTTCACTGAAAAACAAAGGAAACTTACAAATTACAGAACATGAAGCTCATATGAGCAAGCTCTTGGTGGTCTGGGATATGGAGCTTTTTACAAAAGTAATCTGTGAGTTTTAAAAGACAAAAAGAAAAGCAAATTAAAAAAAAATACTGGTATGTAGTAATTACTGCATCCTAAAAAAAAAATCTTTTAAACTGTGGCTATATCAATAATTAAATATCTACGGTTGATATTTTATCATATAGATAATATAACTTGATTTCTAATGAATCAACATGTTGCTGTAAACCATTGTGTGCCATACATAACTACTTCTTTATTAAATATAGAAGTCACCCAAACTTGATTAGATGCATTACATTTTGTGTAGGAAAAATTGATTTAAAAATACACTTGGAAAAGGGCACACAACAGCATAGCATAGCTTTCAGTGGCTTCAGAGAACTGCAAACCAGTAGGCCTACTTAAAGCAGAGCTTTGGAAAGTATGAAGTCATGCTGAGGAGGGGACATGTTTGATTTCAAGATCTTAGGCAATATCTGATTGCAAAGCTAACGCCAACTAAAATATAATGGAAAACTTTGACTATGTAAGACTCACTACCTGGGAAAATTGATTATAATTTTTTATCTACCCTATTGTCTGCAATGCAGAACACCTGTGTTTTAAATAAAATATATTATTTTGTAACCTATAAGCATAAATAAGTATTTTAGATAATTATTAATCTGACATATTTAACATCTTGCGAGAAAGACGAAGATTTAAACCAGTTCTTGGGAGAAAAGTTGCAAAATTTCTACATACATGATGTGGGCCAGATTACTTCTACTCTTAATTGTTATCATGCAAAGCACCACTGCTTGCTGTGTAGTATTTTTGTAAAATGTGCTATGTATTATCACCATTGAATTGAATACTCTAGTAAAGTATTATTTTGTATTTATGATAAGTTCTTAAGTTCCACAAACTGTCCTGATTTAATGAAAAATTAGTAGGTGCGTTATCTTACTGATTTTTTAATTTACTGTTATTACTTATTGGTACATTTGGATTGAAAATGTACTCAACTTAGTTACTGCTAGGAAAGCTATTTGTGATTACACTTATACTCACAGATACATTTATTATGTTTTCTGAAATGTGGAATTTAGCTGTTTGAGAAAAGTTACAAAGCCATAAGTGGCTTATATTCAGTGTTAACTATTTGGTTAAAAAGGAAATGTTGTGGTTGGTCTTCTTAGATTGTAGCTGCACCCCACCCAGTGTTGCAGAAAAACTCCTGAAGATATTGGCTATAAAATTTAAGGAGTTTTTGAACATCCACATTCTTCCACTCAAAGAACTGTTAAAACTCGAAGAAAACAGTTAAAGAACTGGTAAAGCTAAAAAGGCAACCAACCACTAGGCACTGTAGTAGATAGAACACATATGAGAATCACTTCTTAAGGAAATAGTAACACTGGGGCTTTCAATTTGTAAATTCTTTATTTAGCTATAGTTTACTCTAAATATGCTATATAAGTATTAAATATATAATCAAACTAGGTATACTTTTGGAAGTAAAGATATAATTTTGTTTCTCTTTTCTACAAAACTATAGAATTACTGCATTCCTTTTCTTCAATGAGAGATGGTTTAATCTTAAAATTTGTGTTTAAATTAAAACATTGAAACCATTCTACAGAAGTTTTTGTTAATGATTTCTGACTTTCAATAAGAAACCTACTTCTTTTAAGAAAATATATGTAATGGATACTTTACAAAAGGCTGTTAATAGGAAATATGTTTTCCCTGCATTTATATACATGAAGGTGAATCTCATTTTCTGAAGGAAGAAATAGCAAAAATGACAGATAAAAACCCTGTGTTTTTTTCAATGAAGTCAGAAATATTTGAGTTTCATATGAAACTCATACAGGCATTCATAACCATTTGACTGAATATAATTTTTAAAAAATTGTATTTGACAGGATGTTGTGAATTCCAAATGTATATTTATACAGATTATGCCAGAATGACACTTTTAAATATTAATTAGCTGTTCAAACATGTTGCATATCAAAGCACATCTGGTCTGTGCCAAAATGTGAAAAGAAGTGGCACATCAGCTTTTAAGATACATTGATAGGGTCACATAGATCAGCTTGTTCCTATCTCCACTCAGGGAGTTTCATCAGCATCTCACTTTTTATGACATAATTTGCATTTTAGAAGATACTATAGTGTATGCTGACATGCCAAAAATTTCTCAACAAAAAGTTGTTATCTGAGTGGTGAAGTAGAGCTTCAGGACTGGAATATCTGGAGCTTTTCGTTCCTGTCCCCAGGGGCTTTATACTTGTATCCTCATGAGAGTTTGAGAGTTCTCAAGCACAGAGTACACAGGCATGATGTCCTTCTGGTAAAGTTGTGCCACTGTACAGCCAGCAATGTGAGGTGCAAGGGGCAAAACTGAGATCAAGGAACAGAAATCTTGATAGTTCTGCAGGATAATATAACTGTTCCTGGGGAGATGGAAAAGCTGCAGTTTTGTTTCTGCTCCCATGATGACTTTTAGTCTGTTGACCCTGGCTGAAGGCCAGGCACCCACCAGAGCTACTCTATCACTCCCCTAAGCAGCTGGACAGGAGAGATAAAATATAATGAAGGGTTCATCAACTGAGATAAGAACACAGAGAGGTCACTCACCAAATACCATCATGGGCAAACTGGGCTAAACTTAGAGATAGTAATAGCATTTATTACTAACAAAATCAGACCATGACAATGAGTAGTAAAATATACCTTAAAAACACCTTCCTCCTTTCTTCTTCCTAGCTCTGAGGAAGCTCTACCTCCTTCCCCAGTGGCAGAGAGACACAGGGGATGGGGGTTATAGTCAGTTCGTGACCCGAGGCTTCTCCTGCATATCAGGGAGAGGTGTCTTTGCCCTGCTGCACCATGGGGTCTCTCCCACGAGCAACAGCTCTCTGCAAACTGCTGCAATGTGAGTCCATCCCATGAGTCCTCCCAAAACTGCTGCAGCATGGGTCACTCTTCCACGGGGTGCAGTCCTTCAGGCACAGCCTGCTCCAGTGTGGGTCCCATCACAGGGTCACAAGTTCTGCCAGCAAACCTGCTCCAGAGTGGGCTCCTCTCTCCATAGGTCTGCAGGACCCTGCTCCAGCACAGGCCTCCCACGGGGTCACAGCCTCCTCTCAGGCACCCACCTGCCCTGGTGTAGGTGTGTTCCATGGGCTCAGGGTGGATCTCTGTATCCCCACGGACCTCCATGGGCTGTAGGGACACAGCTCCCTCACCATGGGCTGGCTGCCCCATGGGCTGCAGGGGAATCTCAGCTCTGGCACCTGCAGCACCTCCTGCTTCTCCTTCTGCGCTGACCTTGGTGTCTGCAGGGCTGTTCTTCTCAGATGTTCTTACGCTGCTCTTCTCTGGCTACAATTTCATCTGCACAATGACTTTCTTTTCCTTAACAATGTTATCACAGAGGCATTACTGTCATTTCTGACTGGCCCAGCCTTGGCCAGCAGAGCTGCCCTGGAGCCGGCTGCCATTGGCTCTGCCAGACATGGGGGAAGCTGCTGGCAGCTTCTCACAGAAACCACCCCTGTAGTCCCCCCACTACCAAAACCTGGCCATGCAAACCTAATACAGTCTTGTTCATCCAAAAGCTCCTGAAAACAGTGCATAAAAACACATGTTAGACACCTCTGTTGTAGATCAGATGAACCACATACTTGTCTGAGATGTGCCCTTTTCAACCCTAGTTCATGTAATTTTACATGCAATTTAAACCCCTGTCCAATTTAAGGTCATGATAAGTAGGTCTCCTAGAACCATATCAGTTCCCTTAATCCTTTCACTTCCTTAGATCTGGAGTTGTTTTCAGGTCAGGTAAAACAATTTTAAGCGTAATCAGCTTTTCATGTATAATGTAGTTGCTATTTTACAGTGATTTTTCAAATCTGGAAGTCCTTATAATATATGAAACTGGAAAATGCATGAAATGTAGGTAAAGACCTATCTGGAATAGTACTGTAATATGTAAATACTTTGGGGGAAAATGTTAAATGACAAAGCAGCTTTTGAGATTATCCTCCAAGATTATTTGATACAAGCAGATAATTTCAGACAATGTCTTTGTTATCTAGGAGTCAAAATTAGGTGCTCAGATACTAGAAATAAAAAAACCTGACCTTTAAATAAATATTTCTTTTAAAATGAGATTATTCATCATAAAGTGCTAAGAAATTGATATGAATTAACACAAAATTTTTCTGATCATTCACTGAGTGTCGGAGTCTCCCCCAGGTCAGGGTGACCCCAAAAGGTGGAAAAGTTTCTGCTCCAACCCATGCCTTCAAAGAAAGACTCAACAGTCTTCAGTCATCTGGTCTCAAGGTTGTTTATCGTGTGTTATCTAAAAGATTTTCTCCCTGAGCTGCTGAGGTCTGCTCAGCAGGTCAGACAGAGGCACACTCTCCACCCCTGAGGCTGGTGCTATCTTTTATACGTGTACTATATTTACAACTCTGTTCCAATAGCTATCACCTATGTTAGACAGTCAGCTTCTATTCTGAACCAATCTAAAAGTGCCAACATCACCCAAATAATGGAGGCTAGGAAGAAGAAGGAAGAAAGACGAGGCATGCCCTGATTCCCCCATCTTGGGACTCCTGACCCCCCTGTACAGAGTCCAAAACCCCCCTGTACAGCCCTCAAAAATTTTCCCTTCATCTTGTGATTATTTCTACTATAATACCTAGACTTTTGTGGCTTGTAATTCTTCATACAGAGTTGGTAATTTGCTCCATGGGCAAAGATTGAAACACTATGTGTCTTTGGCTGCATGCCGGGGTCTCAGAGCCCCCTGCCAGCAGCTGGGGCCATCCAGGGCACCCAGAGGGATGTTCTGGGTTCCGACAACTGAGATTATAAAAATTCCCCTGTGACCATAGATAGAATTAGAGAAGTAAGAGTGTTATTGACAAGGACAAAAATGAAAGAAAAGTAGTTTCCTTTACAAAATTCAGCAATACTAGTGCATAGCAGAAAAACTTCAGATTCTCATAGCTAATTAGCTACTACATCAATAAACTGTCCAACTATAAATAATAGAGATTGTCTATATTTTATGTGACTTTAGTAAATTTTAGGAATCATATTAAGGTTTGTGCCAAGACTTTATTAAATCAGATTTGTGTTCTCATTTAAATGAATTTTTCTACTTCACGTGTGCACTAAAGTTCTGCTAGAGAAAGCACTGATAGGCAGCTTTTATAAGTTATTTATGACTGTAAAAAATGAGCAATGATTGTAAAATTCGCCCTGCTTCCTAGACAATTTCCTTCCACAAATCTGTGAAAACATTTCATAAATGCTTGGAAATAAATGAATACTTGCGTGAAGAATTAATTCCTAAAATCATTGAAAATGCTGTTCTTAATATATATCCTTTATTGTACCTCCTTCCTGTTTTCTATAGTATTCCAATTTTCTTTTCAACAAATTCCAAGAGAGAATAGCCAGAATTCATGTTTTATGACAGATAGATCAGTGATCGGTCAAGTGATTGATTGAGCTGTGCCCCCAGTATAGCTCCAGATTGTGGGCATTTACAATGAAGTAACCAAATGTAGGCCCTTTATTCATTTGTTCCAAGCTAATCAGGTAGTCCCCACATATAATGTCTGCATATGAGCAGCTGAACTGGGTTCTAGGGATCCCCTGACCTAACTCACCTACAGACATTTATGTCATGGTTCAGTTGTTGTAATTATGGTGTTTATTAATGCATTCTGAGGTTCAATTTTCTTCTCCTTCTGCTGGTCCAGAAGTACACAGGCCTCTCACAAGACTTCTGCAATATATGGCAACCCCAATGGAGGTTTTGGATACTCCCTATTTCTCAAAAGGTGTTTTTGTCTAGGTATATGGCAGGTTTATAAACTTTTATCTGAAATCAATGGAGATCAAGGGCTTACTCCTCTCTCCAGCCTGGAATGGGCTTTGCCACTAAAGGCAACACTATGGGCTAAATGTTGAATTCCATTCCTGCTTTCAGCTTTCCTAAAAATATTTCAGTCTGTGCAGTGAACAAGCAGCAAATCTGAGGAATTATCCTTGGGGCAACAATCTCCCTACAAGTACACATTTTCTATTTCCTGAGAGCTTTCTCTTGCATTTCACCATCTCATGCCAGAACCTTTAGCTGACACTAGAGGCAAAGGGGGACACTTTAGAGCTGGGAATAGGCTGTTGACCACTGCGAAGTGCATATGGTCTGTGTGTAATTCAGATAAAGGACTATGAAAGAAGCACATACACTACACACTCTGCTATGAGGAGTGAAAGGCATTGCCTAAGATGAACACAACTAATTTACATTTTTCCTCCTTGTGCCTGCCTTTCTGCCGCAACTGAATTTTTTCCCTTTGGCATCTCATTCCATCATTCTTTCTATTTCCAAAAGTACTGCATTGAGTAGTGAAAAGTAGTAGTTCAATGTATCTAAAAGGTTCAGACAGAGGCAACATGTTTTGAGGGGGTATAAAGTAATAATAAAAATGCTTCTTCAAATAAGCATTAAAAAGCTGCTTGGAACAATAGCAATTTCTCAGTTCAGATGAAATAGGTGAAATCTTTGAGAACTATTAATGAGAAAGTAATTAGTTACTCAATAGCCCAATATTGTTATGAATTCATTATGTGTTGTGCCATGCGTGCTTACAAATGCAAAGAGAAAGTAATATTCAGACTAAGAAGTCACAATTATGGTAGTAAAAGAAGTCCTATTTGAGGAATCTTATTTCTGACAATTGAACACACTTCTTCAACACAGTAGAGTATAAAAGCTACTTTTAATTCTGTGATCACCATTCTCAATGACAGCAAATTACTCCTTGTACTTTTTTGAAAACAGATGTACATACAGAATAATTTTACTCTTTTTTCTTTCAGTAAATAAGCTTCCTTTTTTAAAGAGTTAGTTATTCTTAGGGCACTTTCTTAATGGCTGCAATTTGCAGTTACAGTATGACACTCAGAGGATCAATATATTTTCTGCTTATATTTATTGAATGCTTTGGAATGGGTGTTCCTGGTGAGAAAAGTGAAAGAAAGTCTTATTTACATCACCAGGAAGAATTTCAGGACTAATTTCGCTGCTAAGAAACTGAAGAACACCATAAGTTTCTCTAAGGTATTAGTATTTTTTTTTCTACCACAAGGAATAATATTTTGAGGGCACATACTAATGTGAAAGGAATTTTTTTTACTCTAAATATGCTTAATGTTTCAAAAACAGTCTAGGTACTTCTGGAACAAAAATATTTGCCTTTCATATTATTTGCTTCCTATCTTGAGGTAATGATTTGTTGCTTGATTTGTTTTTTCTCCCTTGGATGCTTGGTTTGAAGAATTATGGTTGAAATATATATTTTTTTCTTCTTACTTTTTTCTTCTCCTCAAGAACTAACTTGTAATATATCACAGCTGTCATTGTAATGAGAGAAAACATCATGATGCAGCAGAACTTAGTCAATTCAATTACAGAGAAAATGCAGTGAAATTATTTTGATAGAAATGCACCTGCTGAGGCTGCCTGCTAGGCCAGTCCACAATTAGATACTGTGTAAAAAGTTATTAAAAAGTTCATTTAGACAATTTATCTCTCAAGTGTGTCTGGGGAATATTTCTCTGAAGAAATGGTCAAAACTCCAGAGAAATGTTTCTTTCAAAAGTAAAGGTAATTTAGGCAGCCCTGTCCTAATATCTTAGAGATACACACTGTAAAAAGAAATTCAAAGGTTTAACAGATTTTGTAGATGGATGGGATCAGGCCACCCATGAACTGTATAGCCTTGGTCCAAAGGTCTGAGAAAAACATGAAAAAAAAAAAAAAAAGGAATATCTCTAATGAGCATTCCACTGATTTTGGATTGCATTGGTAGTAATAACACAATAACAAAGGACAAAAAGAAGTTTACTGTAGAGAATGACCCAGAAGAATGAGCAAAGGTATATTCTGCTTTGTCTGAAGAGCCATACTGCTAGCATTTTGGAGTCAGCTTCTCCCCCCAGGACTACCAGGAAGAATAATATATTTCCCTCTGTGAATGGCTTTTTGATGCATCTCTCACTGTTCCTGGTTGGTTGTGTCACATCAGCAACTGAGGCAACAGCATATTGAGCTGGCATGAAGCAAAAGCTTTCCATAAAAATACTCATACTTGCAATTAGTTTATCACACTTTGCCCATTCACCTCCTCAGAAAGGTAATAAATCACTTCTGGAGCTTACATCTTCATGACTGCTAGAACCATTAATCTGCGATTTTATTTTTTTAATAGCTTATTTTGCTTACAAGTTATGACAGCTTTGTCCCATTTTTCTCCTAAACAAGAGTGATTGCTTTAACAACAGGACACATTCTTACAGCTTATATTTTGAATTTAAAAACTGCTGATTGTTTTAACAATGTTTTATAAAATGGCCCTGTTTCAGTGGTGGTTCTCAGGAGTGTGAAAAAGATACACAAATCATCTTCTCTAGTATGGTATTGTAAACTGCTTGTTTTAAATGAATTTTAATATTGTCACTGTAAAAAGTGATTTGTTCCTTTGGTAGTTGTCTTAAATTTTCAAGATTATTTATCCATGAAGGAAATATGAGGAATATTTTCTTGGTTTTGAAGAATGACAATTCACTTCTTAAAGCTGGACAGCAGATGGCCAGCATGCCTTTGGCATTATTGCTCTATAAATGCATGTATAAAATCTAGCAAAAGATACCTACACAGAGCTGTTTAGCAACTTTCCTCAAATTATACTAGCAACCAAAGAAGGCTCTCATAGAAGACTTTCTACATGACATCCTTTCATCAAGTATGTTGAATAAATGAATTAAACTATACTTATATATAGTAAAATTTTAGGTATACACTTAGCAAAAAATATTCTTTGTATGTTGTTTATGTAAGAATAACTTTAATGTAATACTCAAAGAAAGGCAATATGTTGTCTGCAGAAACCATGTGGCATGCAGAGAAGTCAAGGAAAAGATCTTGATTTATTTAGAAAATTAAACTATGTGAGTAGAAGATGGAGTCTGGGTTCATACCTTCTGCTCTGAAAGGCTTCTCAAAAGAATTTTGGTTCCAATTCAAAGCAAACATGGCAAGTATTTGAATACCATTTTTTTTTTTTTTGTTTTCTTTTTCCTCAGCTGTTGGCACAAAATGGTGCTGGACCTGCAAAAACTAATGAACTTCATAGATTTTTTGGGTTTGGGGGCTGCAGTTATATAAGAAAGTGTCATAATTTCTGACATCTTAGAATGCCTATCATGTGATGTATTTCAAGCATTACCTGAGATTTGCAGTTAATTCATATCTGCAAAATCTCAGGGTATCTCATTTTCAAACACATATTTTATTAAATATTTTAGTTTACATTTGAAAATGAGAAATATCTATCATTTAGCCTTGTTTTGTAACAAACATGAAGGTGTACATAACTGAAAAAGATTCAGGAATGCTAATGATAGGCCAAAAAAGCCTTATTTTCACTTAGAACAAAATAGGGTACCACAGAATAATAGATTCATAAAATAATTTAAGCTGGAAAATACATTTAAGATCAAATTCAACCATTAACCCAGCACTGCCAAGTCTACCACCAAACCATGCCCACAAGGTCCCATATCTACCCATTTTTTAAATACCTTGAGGGCTGGTGACTCTACCACTTCCCTGGGCAGCCAGGGAATGTTTCAACATTTTGGTAAAGAAATTTATCTCATGTTTAAGTAAACCTCCCCTGTTGCAGCTTGGGGCCATTTTCCATCTTATTCAATCTCATGCTATTGTTTATATGTATAGAAGACTTTTGAGTAAGTGTTTGTACATATACAGAGCTCAAAATTGTTTCTTCACAATGATGAAGGAGACTCAAACTGGCCAGTGAAAATAAGTATGTAAACACTATTAATGATTAAATCATTGTTTCAATAACATGAATAAATCAATTAGACTTCATGGCTTTTTATAGCATAATATATGCCCTTGTGTTCATGAATAATTTATGTAAGCAACAACAACCATGACAAAAACAACAAACAAAGATAAATAATCCTGTAATATATGTTGGTTAATTCCTGAAAAGGTTAAGAACATCAAATTTTCAAATATCATGACCTGACTTTAATGACCCAGTAACAGGCTGACATTTGCAGTACCGTTTTTATATAATAACACATCACATGCAAAGATCAGCAAGTGCAATGTAACCGCTTATCTCAAAGGAGAAAAATAAGTAATAATGGTACAAGAGAGGTTAATAACAGGTACAGGTCCAGCCCGGCTTTTATCAGTCTCTTTAGAAAACGAATTGGGAATTGCTGTCAACTTGATTGGAAAACAGAGAGGAGAAATAGATACATATGGGAGACATCAGTCAGAGTGGAGAAGACTGGTCTGTGTGAAGGTTGTTTGCAAGGTTACCTGGTCTGACGCAATGGAAAGATGGAATTTGCATCTCAAAGCTTTGTTCCTTTCTCGACGTAGTGTCACATAAATTGTCCGCCCTGGGGTTTTAATTTCACAGATGTCTAAGCTCATTTAGAAATTAAAGTGCAATAATCTGTGATCCACACTATATCTCATCATTCTGGTTTTTTTCTCAGGAAATGTTACATGGTGATTGTTTTGTTTACACATCAGAACCATACTCAAAGTTATAGGCTTGGGGTTTGGGGTTTTTTGGTTTAATGTATCTGTGCTTTTATGCAAAGATTTGACCATTATAAATTTTTCTCTAATATTTCTGTTTTATTTTGGGGACAACTTAATATTTACTTTTTATTTTCATGTTTTATAATCCGTGTGGTTTTTCAATCCCTAATGAGTATAGCTGGATGACAGATGCTTTATAAAGATTTTAATTATCTCCCTTTTTTTTGTTGTTCACAGGGATATTATCCTCTAAGGTATTGTCTCTCAGTTAAAGAAAAAAAATGTGTTTTACTGTTCAGTAGCTTCTTTAGCAGTTTAATTGTACTTTGAATCCTAGTAAAATAGTGCATTATTGATATACTGAAGGAAATTTTGTGATTAATTTTAATTTTACACCATGGTTTTAGATTTCAATAAAAAATATGTACATGTTTATTCCAGATTGTGATTACCAGGACTGAAGACAGAAATAAGCAAGCAATTCATTAGCAAAACTTTCATGAGCAAATATTAGCATGTAAGGCTACAACTGCAATCTCCCCACATTTGGAGCATAATTTAAAAAAAAAATTAAAGATACAGTATTTTATATAGATATACCAGTTCAAAAAACCCAATGAAATAAAGATTCTTTGGAAATGTCTTTTGAAAGTCTCTTGATTTTGCCTTTGCAGATCATGTGCAGCAGTTCTAGAGTGCTGGAAACTATCCTGCCAAACAGGAGCCTTTCTTATTTAAAGCTATTTTGAACAAGCCTCTTTTGGCTCGGGCACCACTTCAAGGAGCAGACATGACCTCTCCTAGTAATCTGGTCTTCCATTCAGACTTCATAAACTCCATTACAGTGTTTAGTTGGCACACTTCAGTTTCTGCAGGATTTCCTCTCTCACCGAGATGCACAAACAGATCTGATAAATGCACCACTCCAGGTCACCCTTCAATGTGTCCTTAGACTAAAAGCCTTTTACATGTTTTAATATGATCTTTAAAATAGCAGAAAACAAAAAAAAAAAAATTACAGCATTATCTATAAAGATCCTAATTAGCACTTTTAAACTGTGTCTGTTTGACTTAATTTCAATTTCCTTTCTTTCTTCTGTCTGTGCTGTTTGTTAACAGCTGGCCATACAATCTTGTTAGATCAGTGGAATTGTAATAAACTACAATACTAATTCAAAGCAGTAGTGAAGAGCATTGTATTTATTACTGATTTAATGTTCAATTTAAAAAGGTAAGGATAAAGAGAAAAAGAAAAAGGGAAGTTCTGACTGAATTTTTGATGGCCTTGTTATTGCTAGTAAATGTCTACACCATTCTTGCATATCTGCAAATACAGTTTGCTTAACAGAACCTTTCCCTAAGAAAGAACTATGGGTGGTATTTATGACACTTACAGGATGACTGTTATGAAATGTATCATATCAGAGGAAAATTGCCCCCAAGGCGGAGTATTCAGACACCCCATGATTTCCCCAGAACCTGTAAGTTCTGCAGTTTCAGTTGCTACAGCATAGCTGCAGGCAGGGTAGGAGAGGAGTAATAGGAGCACTCCTATACATTTTGTGGTTTTTCAAAGCAGTACCTAATTACCACTGAGAGTGGTATTCATCTCACTTGACTCCAGCCATCTGTATCTGATCTAATTACCCTTGAATATCTCTGCTAAGGAAAGGAATAAGCATTGCTAGGGCACATCTTCTTCTCATATAGACATCAAGGGCTAATTTGAGGACTCTAAATTTTTCTAAGATGCTTTAAGGAATCCAAAACTTAGGGTTTGGCAGATGTTTGAAACTTCTCTCCTGATGCTTCCAAAAAACCCCCAACCCCAATATTATAGTTTCTGTGACAGAAATTTTCCCTTCTGGTACATCAGTGGAAGACCATGTGGGATATCCTAGCCCAAATTTCAGTAGACTTGTTTAGGCAACTTAACTGAGTCCCTGGAACAGAGGTGAATAATTTCCTAGTTGAGAACATTTCTCTACATTGTCTGAGGAAGGAGTCAGCTTGGTTGTGTATTTCATCCCATGAATCCTCCTTGGAAGATGCAAAATGACCCTCCTTAACCCTACGGGACTTAGAGTTAACCTGGAGTATGAACTCCTCAGTTACACCCCTTGTATCCCTCAAAACCTTTGCATTTCTCCCTGACAGCTGATCAGGACTATCAGAACACCAGGGGCTGGACTACAACAGGAACCTGAACAGGACCAAGTACTTGAAAACTTGTGTATGGAGTTTTATAAAGCGGTGATGTGGTGGTTCAGCAGGATAGAGACAGTAAAGGGCTAGAAAATGGTAATCTTATTCAATGTGAAAAATAATACCTGAGGCCACACCCTGGTAGTAACTGCTTTAAAGGCTTCATTTTGAACACCACAATTTTCCCTTGACTGTATTGAGAACTATAAGACTCCTCAAAGCACAGTACTGTGTTAAAAAGTCTTTTAATAAAATTTGGAGCAATGGCTCCTGGAAGATAGAGTGATCTAAACTGCTATTAAAAATAGTGAAAGAAGATGGTGTCTCAGTGCTGTGAGAAATGAGCTTAACTTACCACAGGATCCTCCTACAAACTGAGGAATTATTCTGTTTTCTTTCAAAAGATTTATTGCTTTTGAAGACAGAAGGCTCTCTGGGCATTAATGAAATATTGAGTACCATTTTTGTATTCTTTGGGTACTTATACTGACTACAACAGTAGAATCTACTGTAAACTGAATAATTCATTCTCTACTTGTGGTGGGCAGGCAGGCATTCAGCCGCCTCCAGGAAAGCCTAGCTTCATCACGCATCACGGTGACTTGGAAAGACCAACACTATCACCCAAAACGTTCCCTTTTTTCTTTTTACCCCATCTTTACATGCTAAGCATGGCACTATATGGTGTTAGATATTCCTTTCATAAGCTGGGATCAGCTGCCCCAGCTGTGTCGCCTCCCAATGTCCACACACAGCCACAGATGGCTCACTGGTGGGCTGAGTGAGGAGCAGAAAAGGCCCTGACTGTGCAAGCCCTGCTCAGCAACAGAAACATCCCTGAGTTATCAACACTGTTTGCAACACAAATCCGAAGCAGCCCCATACCAGTTACTGTGGAGAAAATTAGCTCTGTCCCCTCCAAAACCAGCCTATGTAACACAGAGAGATAATATTTCAAATATAGCACAGCACAGTCCTGAGAATGAGCTACAGTTCATTTTGGTAGGACCAGATAAAGATGCAGTGCAGTGCAGCATGTTGGAATACATGTATTCATGTATTTTATTCAGCAAATGAATAAGCAGAACTTGCTGTGACAGAAATGCACACACTGTGGCACAGGGGTTAGATAAAACCAGATTACTAGGATAGCATTTGTCTATGTCTGTGATGTAAAACTTGCATAAACTACCAAAGATTTTCCCTTTACAGGGAAGAATTCCCCTGTATCAGAGTATGTATACATACAGTGTGTATATGTTCTTCTGTATACAGAGGGTATGTACATGTAGCAGCTCTTGTTTCCACACAAGATCCCACATGGATCCTAATAGCATGACAAGCTTATCGCAGTTTGTTAACAGAAACTTTCTATGAGTTAGAACAACAACCATCAAAGGCATTAATTATAATTACTTTCATTGCTTATATTTTGCTTCCCCACAGTCTCCAGATTTTAAAGTAACAAGAATCACAGAAGTTTCTACTTTGTAATTTTCAAGTACATTATGCAAGTTGACAGTATTCTCTTCTTTCCTTTTCACACACTGTAATAGAGGTCTCTGCAAAGATACATTTTAAATGATGCCTACCAGCACTTCAAAGCCATCTCTTGCATGGTAGACCTAAGTTTAGCTTAATCAATGTTTGGTGTAATGAAAATCTCTTGACAGAAGTTGATATACTTAGAAATAAGTCTCTGATGCTTCATTATATATTCACAGAAAGGTGAAATTTGTAGTGATTATGCACACCTCTGAAATGTGTCTCATTGGATTAGCAGCTATAATTAGCATTCACTTTTATGAAAGTCAGCTTAATAATATTACTTTCCCCACCACAGGTAATACTCTTCTTGACAATAATATTTTATTCCATGAACAAAAATAAAGAAAATGCCATTATCGTGCGGCATGTATTTTATTTAATTTATCTCTATTTTTAAAAGCCTAGATTTTCTATCTACCCAAAAGCCTTTGCTGATCTAAATTAACTGTATGTATAAACACACTTTTTTTCCCAACAGCATCCTTAAAATATTGAGGAAAATGGGCTTCCTCATAAGTAGGGAATCAGCTGGGGACACTGAGGGCAGTCAAAAGCTACCTTATATTCCATTCACAATGCATTGGTTTTGTAGTGCAAATTTATTCATTACTTCTACTGATTGACTGTAGTACCGGATTTTTGAAATTTGTCTTTGTATGAAGTCCAATCTGAGGTAAAAAAATTGTATGTTTCAAAGGGTGGTTTTGCAGAAACCCTGCAGAACTATACTAAAAATACTTTATGTGATGCAGCCAGCACAATGCTGTTCTCCAGCATTGTCTTATCTTGATGGTTGGTAGTTATTGTATAGTTAACCAACCCAAGAAATAGTTCTTTTTGTTTCTCTTCAGTATCTAAGTATTTCAGTCAGTCTATACCATTGGTGATTTTCATCCAATTACTGTTATTCATAGATCAGAAAGATCCAGTGATTCCTGTGAGAAGTTCCAGTCCCTCTCCATAGTGATGAGAATGTCATCAGCAGACCTCATGAATGTGGTCCCGGTCTTTGTGCCAAGGTGATTTTAAAAAGATGTTGAATGTCTTCAATTATAAGAATGATTTCTGGGAAAAACCAAACAATTGCCTGTAGGGAAAGATTTTCATAGGTATAGCACCCAGTTGTCTTTTTGATGTGTCATCTGCCTGTTTAGACAGATCAAATGAAATGAAGAAGAAAACTGGTAGTACTCATATTTCCAATAAATCAGCAATAATAGATTTTTAATTAACTCTCACTATAGAATGAAAATTTAAGGCTCTAGGTAAATTATCCTTTAGAGACTAATTTTCAGCATCATAACTTCATTGTGTAGCAGAGAGTAGGTGAAAACACAGAGAAATCCTGGGGGCTGTATATACTGTACAGGTTTCTACCTGTGCTGCTCAAGTGTAATGGAGAACCAGATCAGATACACAGAGTTTAATTGCTATCTCAAATATGTTGTGCTTTTGCTAAGTTTAAAAGGGGGAAATATTAGCTACACTCCTTTCAATGTGAAAATAATTGATTGTCTTTTTCCAGTGTTTCCATGAAACAATCTTGTGTTCAAATCTACATGCTAGCAGTGCTTTATAAACTTTTTGATTCATACTAGACCCCATACCAAAGTGTTCCCTTAAGTAAGATGATTGCACCTATACCTGTGGAATTCTTAGAGTAATCTCACTTTTGTGGCATTTTCCCAAAAACTCTATTAGAACAGGTCTTTTTTCTAGCCCCTTTACAGGCTTTCATCTTCTAGCACACCTTATACCTAATACAATGCTATAAAATTGTTTATAAAAAGCAGCTACTATCATTTGTCCTATCAGTAAGTGTCACGACCCACAGGTAAGGGCTGTGGTTTTCCTTGTAAATTCTCATGAGGCTGAACAAAGACATTGGACCATTTGTCAGGGAAACCTTGTTTTATTTTACAGTCACCAAAACTTTGGCAACCAGCCCACTACTTAGACTGAGAAGGGGCTGGCTAACAAGCCTGTAAATTCATACAGTAGACTTCCACAAGTGACAGACAGCAAGCCCTTTATTTTGCCCACTACACTTCAATAAGCTCTCAACTCCACCAGAAGCTCCTCGCAGGTCTGGCTCACAAGCCGCAACACACCATTACACAAGCAGTGTACTCCCCACTCCCACAGCAGAGTTAAACATGGAGTATGGAATAGAATATGATAGTTGTGCTTTGCTTAGGTAAAGCAAGGAAAAAAAGACAAGCAATATCACCAGTCCTGAGATCCTCCGCTGATGCTGCTGTCTGGATGATCAGGAGCTGGGGCAAACAATGAGACAAAGAAAGCAAAAGTGTGGAGAAGAGAGAAAAAAAGAGATGCCAGAGACACAAAACAGCAAGGAAGCATCTTTCTAATCTGTGTTTTTTATAGTTAACCTGGTGCAGGCCTCTTACATAGATTAGACTTTTCACATATTATGTGTATCATGCACAGCCAGCCCTTCTCGAGGAAATGGGTTGGGAGGGTGGGGCTGAGCACCAGTGTCCAAGCAGAGCATGAAGCTGGATCAGAGCAGCTCTGCCCCATCTGCATAGGACCCTTCATTTTTGATCACCTCTCCTGTAGCAATACTCAAAATGTTTGAGAAAAATCATTCTGAAGTATGGTCCTCTACAGAAAGTTACTGCTTATTTACAAGCTGTTTGTTTGGTTGTTTAAAATAATTGCTTGGCCCTTTTTATCATATAAAGACCAGAGGATTTTTCACTTTCCATAGTCTTTACAGGATTTTCAGTGCCATTTGTGTCAGTGAACTTGTTATTTATCTTCTTTATTCTGTCCTGTGTTATTCTGTTTGAGAGTCACTCCATTGCACTGTATTTTTAGACTAAAAAATTATGAATCTCTGTTTAATGTAAGTTGCCAAATAAGGATATTTCTCTAATACATAAGTAGTTTAAAATCTGCACAAAAAAGCAGTCTTGAAAGAGTAAATTTTCAAGTAACACTTGTGAAATAACATTTAAGGCAGTGTTTATCACTTCAGCTCTAACTCTAGAAATGCCCATGATCTGTGAACGAAAAAAAGATTCATGGAGTGCTTAATCATACTGAATTGAGAAATAGTTGTCTATCCCTTCTCTGTAAGGCATTTCTGGACCCCCTGCAACACCAATGTTCACTGAGGTGCATTTAGATTGCACATTAAAGTTTCCTTATGGAAAAGCTCAGCTCTTACAGTCTCTGTGAACAGCTTGTGTTACTCATCTCATTAGAAGCAAACAACTCTGAGATGACCGAGTTGTGAAAACACTGGTATTTCACTATCAGGCACAGAGGATTCATTTCAGATTATCATTTAAGGCAGAGTTGAAGTGGGATCAGAATTTCAGTGCCTGATTCCTGCTATCACTTTTTTAATTGTAGTGTCTTCTTAATATGCGACTGTAGCTAAATGAAATACACTAAATAATTGGATGACCACCTCATGCAACCGTTTCTTTTTGCACTGCATATGTTCAATCAGTTAAAATAACTGAGCTGCTGAAAATATATTCAGTATATACTCACAATAGTACAGTAAAAATAAGATAAATCAATCCTTGTATAAATCTGTCTGGTATTTTTCATTTCCAGAATCCAAAATGTCCTGTTTTCTACATTTATGAGGTATCTTTTTAGCATATTAATTTGCATTTTTTTGCTGTCTTTAAGACTTAAACTTTTGTTTTGTTTCAAAAGTTATTTATTTCATATACTCTTATTAGTATGTAATAACTTACTGGCATAGCAAATGATATTAGCTGTCCTTTATAATAATTTATTTCTAAATAGCTGTATAGTAGTGATGACTATATGATTTCATGTTCTCCCAGTACTGCTTTAGGAGTGGCAGAAATCTTACACCTATCAGGAACTGTTGGCTATTGGAGATACTTGTCCTGCATGACTTCAAAGGATCATTGCACTACAAAATCAGTCAACACCTAAACAGTTCATGATAGGAATGATAGGAATATATATAGGGTTTGGGCTTTTTAAATTTTATGCACAGCTTATTCATTAATGTCTATGAAGACTTTTTTTCTATTAAAATGTACAATGACATTTACAGGAAGCATGGATTGAATGTCCTCCTTTTATTTTTTTTTTCATTTTACTGTTGCTTTCTGGTAAAGAACAAGCTATGGTGAAATTGACTTTCTGTCAGCTTAATAACTATTAATATATTGGATGCAGTGAAGCATCACCCTACATGATCCATCTTTAAAGGTAAAGTTGTTTTTCAGGAAGGTCACAATTTATTTATTCTCCATTCATTCTTTCATCTTTGAAGAGGAATCATTTTATAAACATTGAGCACATTTGCGAATTCATAACAAAATTTTGTGTGTTCTCTGCTTAGATGTTTAAACTGGTAAAATTCATAAAGCTTTCAGCAATATAGTGAGGCAATTTTTTAAAATTTTCTGTAGTGACTGATATTTTTACATATTTTTCAATGTGGAATTTTTCAATTCAATTAAACGAGTCTGTGGAGACATCTAATGATGTGCTTATTTAATTATATTCTTTAACAATTATATTTAGTCTCCCTAGATTTTCCCAAAGTAAAAGGGGTCTGAAATCTAACTTGGATCAACATTATTCAGTTGGCAATATAATAGTACTTCCAGACAGATGCAATTACAAATTCTTAACATTTTGGAACAGTTTCAGAAATAAAACCTTTATTAGGCTTCAGACTGATTGCAAGTCAAATGCATTCAAAGTTCCAAAAGGCAAGGTTCATCGCAGTTTGACTCTCCCTAGGTCTGATATAATCTAAGTGATAGGAGAAGAAAAAGGACTATGACAGCAGGCTTTTGTGATTTGTTTTGTAATTTAATTATTTAAGTACCTTCATTAATCCGTATCATAATTAATCCAAATTAAATTAATCTAGAAAGGTAGAAACAAACTTCAAATTGGAATATAACAATAGTGTTGCCTTTGGCTGGCAGCCTTTAAATAAATTTTCCTGCAAGTTTCCATTAAAAAATGACCATTATTGTTTAAATTTCTTGTTTTGAACTAATCCTAATTGATCATAATCAGTGTTCCAGGGCATATGCAAGCATATGTAAAATGGTTTGAGAAGGGTGAAATATCTGATTTGTCCTTGCTGAGATGAGTTGAGCTAGTTGTGTTCATTTACTGGATTTAGGCAAAAAATTATATGTTGTCTCAACATCTTTCCATGGAAAACATGGCAATATTAATTTCTATTTTCTGCAGACTGAATGCAGTAATCCCACTTCTCTGGTTTCAAATCCAGCTCAGTTTTCATGTACAGCTGTTTATCATAAAATGCTTCTTAATGGGCAACTGGTACTGCCCAGTGGATGAAAAGATTATTGAAAAGTGTGTTGCAAGAGAAAACAAAGTTTTCCAATAAAACTTGTCCTCTTGCTTTAGAATTATGTAAGGTAACACCTTTTCTTTCCCATAACTTCCAGAACACTTTAGAAAACCTTGGTTTAAGACTGTTAAGAGCTTTCTATAATTTCTTATGCTATTGAGCAATTAGTCTTTAATAATCTTCTTTAGTAAGTAATTTTAAATCCCTATGTTTTAACCAAGCAGGACCTTCCCACAGTTTAATAATGCATTATCACCACCACAGGAACTTCAAGGGAATAGCCATAAGCAATTGCCTTAGAAAGAATCATTCACTCTATATCTGGGCCTCACATCTGTTTTTCAATGGTATGTGCCTACTCTGCACCAAGGTCAAACAGAGGAAGATTGCTTTCACTCCCACATGCAAACGAGAAGGGTGCAGCAGCTGCAGAGTTGCCTGTGCCTTTGGAAGTTGTTAGAATAATATTAACAATATCCAGCACAGAGCAGTGAGCTGTAGAAATGAGTTTATTAGAAATTGTGAGGATGGTGACAGGAGTGTTTGCAGCATCTCTCCAGGGACCCGATTCAGCAGATAATATATAACCCTTATTTCTTGCCTGAGTGTAAGCATTTGAGCCTTTTCAGAGGAGGAGAGTAATATTTTATTTTAAAACTGCCTCAAAAGAGTAGGTGAGATAAAAGGCACTGGAAGCACTCTCGCTTGCTTGGCAGGTGCTGGAGATGCGATACCGTAAGTCCAAAAGCTGCCTCTTCCAGCACTCAGAACATTGTGCTACTCTTTTGCCCTTCCTATTCTGTCTTCAGTAGTTTTAACTAGACTTTGCTCCCAGGACTAAGACACACGGCATTTTCCTACTAGAAGTAAGTTTCCCAGGTATACCCAGCCAGTTCAATATTGCAATGCTTCTTATACGGACCACTGTCTGGTTTTCTGTAAGAAATAGCAGTGCACTACTACTAAGAAATGAAGTTGCAAATGTTTCATAAAATCTCAATTTTCATGTCATACTTAGAGCTTATTAAGTGTAAAGGGACATGATTTAATAACTTCTTAATACTTTTACCTTTGGTGTTTCTTTTTCTTAGTTACTGCAGTAATAATAAATGGTTTACAGCAATTTAGTTAGGCAGACTTTTTCCTGTAAGTCTTGCTCACCAATCTTCATCGTTTTTCAGCACGTGAAAAAGATATTGAAGTTAATTTGATTATGATGTCTTATTTTGATTGGTTTAAACCTAGTTTCTGACTCCCTCTATGTGCCTCTAGACTGCAAAAGTAAGAGAGGGAAGACACATGGCAATCTTTAATTTAGAAGTGAAAATTTGGTAGTGGTTCAATTTCCCCTTGATCAATCAATTCCATCTAGGTTTTAATACTTCACACAATATAAACAATTGCTGAGACACCGCATTGCAAATTGATGTATTATTGTTCATTCCTATATATTGTATCTTCTCATATATGGCCTTACTACAGTTTATGGGGTTTTTCTTCAATACTTGTTCTAACTTTGAAAAATGTAAGAGCTTAACTATCTTCATTCTCTTCTTATATTGAGACAGTATTTTTAACCATTGTTTTAACCTGTTCAACCTTATTATAATTTTCTTTCCTAATCAGAACCCTTATTTTAGCAAGGTATGACATTCTTAACCTGTTTGCTTCTACTTGCAGATAACTTTACATTGCCAGAAAGAGCAAATATAATTTTGTAATGATGTCCCAGAAATTCAATCAAAAATCCTTAGATTTTGGACATTGATGAAATAGAAACTTCATACTGAACAGTTGTGGAAGATCAAGGAAGAAAAGAGCATTTCTCATTTGTTAGATTAAACACAGAAAATATCAAACGCAAAAAAAAAAGAATGTGTGTTTATATGAGATAAACAGAGCATAATGAGCTAAATAATGTTTGTACAAATAAACCAGTTTAAAGGGAATCCAAAGTAAAATGTTAAAATCTGGAGTATTGATACACTTATAAACAGCTTTATTTTCCTTTCTATTAAAGTTTCTACAAAGGAAACATATAGAAGTTGAAGTATAGGGTTTCCTCAATATACGATGTTAAAATATTTTTGAACACAAATTCCCATTCAGTCTGAACTCTAAGTATTTTCAGCTTGCCATCCAAATGGCTGATAAATATTTCTTCTCAAAGCCCTTCCTCCTTTTTTCATGTCTAATTGACTTTTATTTTATGTCCCAAATAATGAAATAACATATAAAGTGCAGGGAGAAGTATGTCCAAACTTCTTACGATGCAAATTCTTCTGCACGAGATGCTGTTCCCATGTGAGTTAACAACAAATACATACTAAATAAAAGAAAGACCTCATTTCCTCAGATGAAACTGCAATATAACCATTAATGGTACTGCAGAATTGTCATTGTAAACAAATGAGTTTCTCTTTTCATGTATCCTTCTTTCGACATCTTTATAGACGTCACAGTAATCATCAGTGTCCTGAATACAGCTATTAAACTTTCTGACTGTTTTCCCATGTTTCTGAAATCTCAGAAACACATATAAATCTATAGTGCTTGTTTGGCCTTAAAATAATGACTATCATGTGTTCAGAATATATGTTCTAGTTACATCTAGTTAAAAAATGGGATGTTAGGGATTACCTTTTCTAAGATGAATTACCATGTTTAAAAAGTGATCCTAGCTGCCCCTCAATATTCTGCTGCCTAGCCCAGAGAACCACATCAGGTTTATTTTACTTAATCTGGCAATTTTTCTAACTTCAATTTGAGTTACAGTTCTTTAGTAGGTAGAAATATTACATTTTAATTCCAATGTAATTAGCTGCACTCTTCATCAGAAAAGTATTTCTTCAAGGCAAGGCTTCAGAGAGTAAATGAACTTGATTACACCTGGATTACAGACAGAATCATTTAGACTTTTTCTTGCTGAGAGTCAAAGCAATTCCTTCCAGGTATGAGAGAAGGCTGATATCTCATGGTATTATTTTCCCTCTCCAAACTGCTATCAGGAACAGAGCTTTGAAGACCTTCTAATACAGTCAAAAATTTAGCAGGTTCAATTTTTTATGGAAGAAGTGCTATCAAAGATGAAAAAAGCCAAATACATAAATTGAACATTCAGATACTTAAATATTTTCTAAATATTTTGACCGTAATATGGCATATTTGGTTTGCCTTAATCTCTGTAGTCCTACTTTCAGGAAGACAGGTAAATTTTGTATATGTTGTTTCTCTAGCTAATTTTCCTCCTTTAGAATTTCCTCCATATTACCACTAAACCATGTTGCATGTGTTAGTTTGGTTATTGAAAAGAATGTGGAAATGTACTCTTTACTTGAATACATTTTTCCCTCTCGTAAGCATTTTGTTAGGGTTGTAATAAGTAACAGCTTGAGTGCTGTAAGAAGCTTTTTCTTGTATGTTGACCCTTGACACACATGAAACCACATTGTCTTGAATCCCTCTTTAATCAGAGGAAAGGCCTCCTCATCCAGTCATCCACCAAATAATGGTATGTGGTCAGCAGCCAGATTAGCCTGAAGCCAGTGCTCCAGTTTCTCTAGAGGCTGCCACTCACACATGCACACACACCAACCCCAAGCCCCAAACCAGCCAAAACTCATTTCAAGTGTTGAAGCTAAAGTGAAAAATTGAAGTTGTGGGATGCTTTTTCTACTTGTTAATAGAGAAGGGAAGGACTAAACCTGGTTCCCTTAAATCCTGCATGACTTGTACATTGGAAAACTAAATTTCCATTTGGGCCCCAGCCACTGCTTCATTCTACTTACTTTCTAGCAATACCCAACCCTTTGAGCACCTACCAGAAGGCATCTACCTCATTGCCCCAGAAGTGTCCCAAAAATCAACTTTCAATCACTACCAGGGAGCACAGATGAAACCTGAACCTTTTCAGTCCATATGAAGTGAGGGTCCCCAGTGGGTCACCAAAATATCTGCTACAGTAATTACAGCAGAGACATCATGAGAAGAGCCCAAGTCTTGACTTGCTAGAGCATGAATAAGCACAAAGACTGTTTGAAATCAAAACCAGCTTTAAACTGAAAGAGAGTACGTCTTGATTAGATATTTGGAAGAAATTCTTTAAGGATGGCGAGACACTGGAATAGGTTCTCCAAACAAGTTGCGGACCCTTCATCTCCCCCATCCCTGGAAATGCCAGGCTGGAGAGGGCATTGAGTAACCTGGTGTAAGGAAAGGTGTCCCTGCCCATGGAATGGGGTTCAAACTAGATGATCTTTAAGGTCCCTTCCAACCCAAATAGAATTCTATGGTTCTATGATTATGCAATTCTAACCTGATATATGTTATTTTAAAGGAAAAACAGCTTTAATTAATAATTCTCATTGTGAAGGCATTGTAAATATCTCTACATTTACAACTTTAGTGAAAAAGCCTGAGCACTGCTGTTAAAACCAAAGAGCACATTCCACAGGTTCAACATATTTAAAGACAGATTATATTTTGAACATTTGACACATGTTATATAGACCTTTGTCTTGAGGTTGTAATACCCTATTTTTGTCTTTTGCAGTGCCTTTATGGTTAATTATCTTCTTTCATTTTAAGGTAGATATTTAAAATTCAGATTCTCATAGAAGGAGTATGTTTCATGAAAAGTGTTGTTTCTTTAAAAGACATTTTATTTTTTTTCTCTTTCTAAATGGAAAAATAATATTTTTTCCACGGCTGTTAAAGTTCTACACAAAATTGATACATACTAAAAATGAATGTGCAATAAAAAAAGATAAGTAAATAAAATATTAATTCTCTTTATTGATAAAATGAAAAAGTTTATTTGTGACCTGTTACATAGGTTTGCTGGCTCAATGGTCATTGACAAAAGAGTCTATGCTTTTTTTTCTAAAGTGTAAGTCTTTTATATATTAACAAATTAATTGGTACTTACTCCTGGGAGCACTTCTGTGGTTGGTTTCTCACGTGATACGGGTCTTGGGCCTGTGAAAACTGTTGCTTATTTCACTAACTCTCTTGGCTCTGCTTTATTTAAATTGGAATTCTCTTTGAACCCTGTCCCATGTTAAATGATTTCAGTTACAATCAAGTCTCTGCTGCTGGATGGAGAGACGTGCATGCTCAGAGTGTAAGGGAATGTGAGGGCAGTGTAAGGACACCTGGTTTGCAAAGCAGCTTGTGAATTTTTTAATTCACATTATAAAGAACCATATGAAGTAATAAATTAAGCAGCCAGATACACAAAGGAAGTATCAGGATGAAACAGAGTCACTGGAAAAGTTCAGAGCTCTGAGATCACTGACTGATAGGCCTTAGAAGGAGTCAAAGCCTTGAGGATGTCCACCACAACTTTTTCACTGGTTAAAAGCAGTCTCATAAAAACCTGTCCTGGCATATGGGAAGGGGCTTGTTAGATGGAACAGAACTTATGGTAAAGGCCAAAAGCAAGGAAAAGGAAAGATCAAGCTAGACTGAGGACAATGAATGTAGGAGGAGATGGGATAAAGGTATACACATGCACATATTTCAGCAGCTGGGAATTAGGACTTCTAGCTGTGACCTTAAAGATCTAATATTTTCACCACTATTCTTTTGTGCGTTTTATATAATTTGAATGTTAAAGAAGAGATTAGTGTGTAAACCTCTAAAATCATTCAGAGTTGTTTGTTTAGGGCCATGATCCCAGTTTAACATTTTTAGATAATCATAGATTCATAGAATTTTAATGGGGAAAAAAAGAGCATAGTGCAAAGATAGAACAATTTAGACATTGCAATAATATCAGCTCTGTCTGAATGAATGATGATAACTCATTAATATCCAGTATACTTCAGCATAATACTAGGCTCAACAATGCTGTACAATCTTAAGATGAGCTTCAGAAGGGATAAATACATGTGATATATTATCAAAAATAGCAAGAAAGAGTTAGCAAGTTAAAAATAGTGCAAAGAGACAGACAATAAGTAATTTTCTAGGCTGAAAAATTAGAGATAGCTTGCAAAGTTACACTTCTTACTTTACTTCTCCAGCTTGTCCTAACAGCCAAAATATAATGACTAGGGAAACATGCAAACATGAAGAAAGTATTGCTCTGAAGAATTCTCTTTGCTCTGCCATTCTTTTTTATTGTGGTAACTGCAGGGTCTTTTAACTTATGACTCAATGAATATTTAAAAAAACTTTTGGGCTGAAAAGGACCCATCAACTCCACATTTTGGTTTTTTAAATGGAGATTTTGAATTGAATTGAATTGAATTGAATTGAAAACACTTATTTTGAGATTATGAAACTGTACATGGAAAAAAATATTTTATCTTTTTTTACTGTGGAAGTACCTGATGGATATCACTGGCTGAATGTAGCCACAAAGATGATGGAAAGCTTTGCAGCAATCTCCTGTTAATAATCCTAAAGATGATAAGGAAGAGTGGGAGACTTCAGGTCTATTTATCTCTTTCATCTTTGGTCCTGTAGCAGATTCTTTAGTTCTTTAGTGTCTTTGTTTAGCAGATTATTCTGGTTCTTTCGTGTCCCTGTTACAGGCATCACTAGTAGAAGCAACACTGAAAACTCTGCTAGGCAGTCATCACACACATAGCATTTGTCCACTAATAACAACCATTTCATTGGCTGACAGTGCTTAATGCCCTCTGCTCCTGAGTGTCCTGCTAAGTTCTCACAGGTCATGCAACCATAGAATGGCCAATGCTGTAAAAAGACCTCCAGGACAATCAAGTTCAACTATTGAAACTCCTGCATTCTTAAGACTAATCATGAAGCTAAGTACAACTCAGTCTTTAGGAGAGTGCAGCTCACTGCTCCCATTAACCTCTTTCTGGAACTGGAAACAGGTCTTCTGCCAGCCCCTGATGAATCCTTCCCAACTGGGCTTCCTTCCTATCAGCATGAAGTACATTACCACAGCTAAATCCAGTCCAAAGTCTTTTTTTTCAGGGTTCCTGAGTGTGGGTTTGGGGAATTTTTTGGTAACAGGAATTGATCAAACCATACCATTCTCTGCAGTCAGACATTTTGGGCACTCTTTGATAAAAAATATTGACACACATGGATTACTTTTCAATGCCTATGGAAGGAGAATAAATATTTTGTAACCTGCACTACTTAGCTTCATGAAAAATGGCATTTATCTCAGGTATGCAGGGCTACTCAAAGGGCTGGGAAAAGGATCACTGAGATGATAATGCACACCAAGACGTGGGTGGACCTTTACTGCTAGTTTCATACAAAGATGAAACTTTGTCTTTGCCAATAGTCTTTGTTCAAGGGAGTACAACAACTACAAGAAGAAAAGCAGATGCAGAATGATTTTTTATGTAGCATTCTTTTGCAAATTTGTTAGAGCTAGTTCTGGGAGCTTCTGCTGAGATTTAGCAAAAGCATTTGCTGTGTGCCACATTCTGCTTATTGCACACGAGGGAAAAATTGCAAAGTTATGCATTGTCTTTCAGTGGAATGAGCAAGCTTCTTACAATGATGAGGATTTAACAGAGTGCTGAGATCATGCTTCTTTTACCAAAAATTAGGATTCATTACTCTTCTGTTTGTTGTGACTTTAGAGGATAATAGGAATGAGATAACAGCAATATCTACGAGGCTTAATACATATCAAGTATTTGTTATACTTACCTGTTCCTAGACAGGCATGTACTCTCAAATGAAAAATGTGTTATGGGCTATTTAGTTATCCACCAGAAAGAATAGCAGGGAGGGGGCTGGGTGGGATAGTAAAATGGATGTATATAGTTTGCATTTTGAAATCCATAAACTTAATTTCTGAAATAGGCAGTACTTTGGTACATGAACTTCAGAGTGATTATTTATTTATTAATTTATTTATTTGGTCATGAGAGTGAATAGATCACTACCTGCCCCTCCACTTCTGCTTGTGAAGATATTGAAGATGACAATGAGAGCTTTCCTCAGTCTTCTCCAGGCTAAACAGACCAAGAGAATTCATCCACTCCTCATTTGGCTTCCCCTCCAGCCTCTTCACCATCCTCATTGTTGTCCTTTGGACACTGTCTATAGCTTAATGTCTTTGTTTTATATTGTGGTGCCCAAAACTGCCCTCAGTGCAGAGCAGAGCAGGACAATCCCCTCCATTGCCCAGCTGGTGATGCTGTGCCTGATGCCCCCCAGGACACATTTGGCCCTCCTGGCTGCCAAGGCACTGCTGACTCACATTTGTCTTGCCATCAACCAGAACCCCCATGCCCCTTTCCACAGCATGGCTTTCCAGCCTCCATCCCCTGGTCTATGCACACAACCCAGATTGTCCTATTCCAGCTGCAGAATCTAAGGGATGAAATAGGAGGAGACACAATGCTTGAAAAAAAAATTAATTCTAAACTGAAATAGTAAAGCAGAATTCATAGCTACACCAGACTGCAAGTTTGAAGGAAACTCATCTTTCTAGAACAAAGCAGAAAATTAACAGGATATTTCTAAATTGATAGTCATAGACTAGATTGGCAGATGACATTATTGTCAAAAAGTAAATTTGAACACACCTAAATAAAACATAGAGGTAAACAGTTTATCTACAAATCATGGAGTTATTTTTTTGCATTTGAGCAGTTGTTGAATCTTCAGGTGCAAAACAATTCATTATTATTTCAGTTTTGATCCATCTTGCCTACAGTACCTTATCATATAGAAACTACATATGTTATAAATTAGGTAAGTTTCTCAGTGAGAAAACACCAGAGATCTTCCTGTAATGTTTATTTTAAGGAGACTAGAGTAAATGGTTCTCTGGGGTAAATAGCATCACTATATTTTCATAGATGAATTCAAGTGTGCGGTCAAGTAGCAGGTAGATTTAAGAATTTCACATACGAAAATAAGCAGATGCATGATAATCTGCTCATCTGTTTCCAATAGAAAAAATATTATTTATTTACAGAACATCTAAAATTGGATTAGGAGATCTTTTGGAATACTGTGGTTTAGAAGAAGTAGACTCCTTGGGTGATCCAAGAGGCCAGTAATGGGAAAACATGCTGCCACTATCTGTAGGGCTCTTCATGAAATCCAGTCCAGGTCAGCAGTGGTTAAGTATGTAAATTTATATAAAAGGAAAATGTACTTTAAACTTCATTTCTAAAACTGTAGGATAAAAAATGCTTCTTTAGGAGCTCTTACAAAATGAGTGAATAGTTTGCCCTTTTATTCACACATGATTCAGAGTCATAAGTCATCCAACCTTTCTTTTGCGCCTGACAGCAACCACTCTTTTTACCACTTTGAAACCCTACTTTGTATTGGAGCAAGTAGTGTGGCTTTGAGAGTTTTGTGAAAAAAACCCACTTGTTTTCCAGGACCAGCATTGCCAATATATCAGGGGTTTTAATGAAGTCTAGCTCCAGTCTATTTTTTATCATCATCATCATCATCATCATCATCACCATCAATTATTATTATTATTATTATTATTATTATTATTATTATTATTATTATTATTATGTGATTAGCTGTTGGAGTGCACTAGGTGTACTCCTAGAATGCCTCCTTCAGTTCAGTTCCATCTTGACTTGAAGTCAAGTAAAAGGGCTTTGAAAAAAACCCCAAAGCTAATAGTAATCTATCTTTCAGGAATCTGGAATATCATCTCACCCTTCATCTCTCAGTGAAAGAGTGAGAAGGAAAAACTAGTCAGATATGTTGGATCTCAGAACTCTTCTGCTAACCCTTAACTGGGAAGGTTAGGAAAACTGACCAATTTCTGACAAAATCTAATTATATAAATGGACAGACCTGAATTAAAGGAAGACTTACAAATGTATTTTGTGATACAAACACTGTGTTCTTGACACGCGCATCTTTACAGAAATCATGATGGACTGAAATAAGGCTGGATGTAACAAGGAGATCAGCTGGGTAGACAGAAGTAAATTAATATAAACAGATTTTTTTCCCCCTGTTACACTAAACTGTCTCGTCATAGAATAGTTGAAGCTGGAAGAGACCTATGGAGGTCATTTGGACCAACCCCCTTGCTCATGCAGCGCTACCCAGAATCAGCTGTCCAGGACCATGTCCAAACAGCTTTTGAATATCTCTAGAGGTGAAGACTCCACAACCTCCCTGGCAACGTGTGTCACTGCTTGATCACTTCCACAGTGAAAAAGTGTTTCCTGATGTTCAGAGGGAGCATCCTGTGTTTTAGTTTGTGCCCATTTAACTGCCAATAACTTAATCATAGAAGGTTATCAGATTGGTTTCCAGGATTAGTTGTTTGATTACCTCCCCAGGGATTGAGGTGGGCCTTACCAACCTGCAATTCTTACTAACATAATTTCTCTGAAATAGGAAATTAGTGAGTTTATTGACCTTTTTCTTAATTTTTTTTTGTTGTTGTTGCATAATGGATAAGAACCCAGCAATCAACATTAGAGACTTTGTAGCTGGAAATTGAAGTCGAGGCATCCAGATTTCCAAGATTTCCAGGCTCTTATGTAACTGCCAGTTTGGTTTTTTGGGTTTTTTGTTTGTTTGGTTGGTTGGTTTTTTTGATGTGTTACTATATTCAGGAATATAAACAAACATTTCATAGGTAATGCTGAACAAGTTAATCACCCTATGCAGATGTCTACTAAAACAATTCAATTTTAAAAATGTCTCTATGTGAAAAATCCATCATTTTGTGAACTAATTTAGCATCTTGGGTAATCACAAAATATCACTTCCTAAGCAGATTTTTAAGAGGGGTTAAATTTGAAATTAAAATAGTATTCTGCAATTAGGTTTACAACCCACCATCTCTCTCAGTACAGACATAGATATACACAAATATGGATAGATAGATAGATAGATAGATAGATAGATAGATAGATAGATAGATAGATAGACAGATAGAAAAACATTTTTAGTATGTCAGCTCTCTTTCTCATTTTACTTATAAATCTTATAGGTTGCCATTAGCCTTTAAAAGTAGGTCTCCAAATTTTCCAACATTATACTTCTCAAGTACACTGTTTAGTTTAAATAAAGTAAAAATCAACAGGTTGGTAAAATGGAACATTTTTTGTCTCTAAACTGGATAATATAAAACTAGCTGGGAGAAAACATTTCATCGCATACAGCTCAGTGATGTTCACTAACATATAGGATATATTCTGAGTTTATTGAGTTAGGAGATAAAACTTGTAAGTCATTGCAACAGAGGGAATATTTTTATTCATCTTGTTGGAATCTGATCAGCAGAATATCTGCCAGATATTGAAAGAATTGTTTTTAAAATAGGAATAAAATACTCTCTAATCCTTAAGGTGCTGTAAAAAGAGTTCTGAATGCATCTGTTAATGTTCTGGGCACATAATACAAAGAGTATTACTTTGTTTCTAATACATAATAAAAAAGAGGAAAGAACTAGAATGAAATTAATAAGAAGCAGGTGAGATAATAAAATCAAGACACACAAAATTATTTCTGTGTCTCTTAGGAAAGTCCTGGAACTCCAAAGAATAGCACTATTATTTTATAACAACTGCATTTTGATTCCATGTGTATTTTACATAACATTTGCAGAACAGCTTCAAAATCCTGTCCTCTGGTAATCTGTGATCTACAGTAGTTTTAAAAACTATATTAGTAAATGAGGAAATGCATACTGAGGACTGGCTTTATTACCTGAAAGTTAAGTATTTGTTGGAACTTACTGCTGTTAAGAGCAGTTTTTCTAAACCAGGGAATGAATTCTCTAAAGCCTGTATTTTTAAGCCTTTTTTTTTTCTCAATGTAGTGGTTGTTGCATTTGTATTGTATTAACAAACAACTGGGAGTAGTTACTGCTTTGTTCCCAGTGGATACTGAAAGTCCTTCCAATCTATTTGGAAGTTCCCTAGAAAAACAGGACAGGAAATTGACCTTATTTTCTGTCTTCCAACAAGATGCAATGCAAGTGGAAAAGTGTCATGGGAGGTATGATCCCGTAAGTCAGATATGCCTAGGTGTAAATGGGGGTTGTTGACATACTACTCTAGCAGTTCATGGTGTTATAAGTACAAAGAATAAATACTATTTTTTAACAATTTGTTTGTTACAGAAATATACCAAAATTATTCTAACAAAAAATATTGTACCACATATATAGTACCAATCTAAGCTAAAGATAAAACAATTTGGGCAATAGCCAGTTCTAATTGTCTTGAAGACTGCTAGCAATGAGGGGACTTCATTTGGACCCTGTAAGGCTGCAGAGTCTGACATTATCAGAAGGCTGTGTCATATTTTCTACTTGGCTTCTAACACTGTAAGTCACAGTGATAGAAAAAGTCACATTACATTTTCCCCGCTGTTTAATCACCTGTAATTAATATCTTTAAAACTGCCTAGCAGTTCTTAACTTTTTGATGTACAAAATAGTTTAAAACACTGTTTAAGTTATTTGCTTTCTTGTATAACTCCTGTCAGATTTTACATTACAAGTAATTAATAGATTTTTTTTTTTTTGCAAGCTCTACCTTTTGGCTTGTATATGAAGGATTGAATAAGAATACATTTGTTTATTTCAGAAAAATTATGGTCTGGTAGGAAACTCCTTTCTTTTGCTTATGTTACATTTTTGGACAATTTTTTATTTTGGGTTTTTTTGTTTTTTTGTTTTTTTTTTGTTTTGGTTTTCTTATCTGTGCTCTGAAGAATCAAAAGAAAATTAGTTAAAATTTCTTAGAGGCTGAGTGGTGATGGAAGGAACTTTAATGACAATCATTATACACAGGGTATTCACATGGAGCACCTCGTAATGTTCAGGTCACACTTTAAAATACTGTTAAACTGGATCTTTACATTGAGTGCGTGTGTGTCTGTGTATTTAAAATTATTATAATAAATTTAATATTCCTTTAGTAACTGAAAGGTAGCATCAGTCCAAATTGATGGAAGTTTGTTAGAGTACTGCACCACTGGTGCTGCTTACTTTTTCTCAAAGACAAAGGAAGAAAGAATGGATAGTTACTGACTAATGAAGAAAACCAATCTATGCCGAGAACATTTTACTGTTGGTACTTTGAATCATAGAAACATAGAATAATCTGAGTTGGAAGGGACCCACAAGGACCATCAAGTCCAACTCTTAGCCCTGCATAGAACATCCCCAAGAGTCACATCATGTGTCCAAAAGCATTGTCCAAATACTTCTTGAACTCTGTCAGGTTTATGCTGTGACCAGTACCCTGTGGAGCCTGTTCCAGTGTCCAAGGACCCACTGGGAAAGAACCTTTTTCTAATATCCAGCCTAAACCTCCCTTGACTCAACTTCATGCTGCTTCCTCCAGTCCTGTCACTGGTCATGGTTAAATATCAGCTATGCAATCTGGAAAACAGAGCAATCCTCTAGGTGTTAAATCCATAGCAGCATGATTTTGTATATCCATGTTTCAAAATTACTTGGAGACAGTCATTGGTTTTAGCACTTTTACATCATTAAACACTTTCACATCATGAAACACCACCTTAGAAGTAAACCATGGAAACTCCCAGTGGCTTTGTCTACAGAGCAAACCTGGATGTTCATTTTAGAGCAGATAGTTATATTTGGACATAAATGCCGTCCTGTGCTGCTCAGTCATTTCAATGTGTTCTTCCTTGAGTTATCTTGTACTCTTACACTTGGATGTCAATCAGTAGCATTGCTTTCACTGTCTCATTCCTTTCACAGTCATATAGGTTTGCTTGGCAGTCATAGAGACAAAATAGACCCTTTCAGAGGGTGATTATTCCTCCCAATTATTTTAGATATTTATCTTCAGATTGGATGAATCACACTCTGAAGGTGTATCTCTGTCTTTTTATAGCATTTAAAAAGCCTGATGATGGGTTTAAATTAGGTTATTATTTCATCAGCTGAATGTTTGGGGTCTTTTCCAGTGAAGGTAAAATAAGCCCAGATAGGAGTCATTATATCTAAAATCTGTTTGCAACCTTGTTGTTACATGCAGATGGAAAGATTACTTTGGCCACCACATGTCAGCTGGAAGTCGAAATGAACCTGCAGACTCTGCAAAAAGATGTGACTGTTAAAAAAATTAATACCTGTCAATAAATGAAAAAAATTCATACCTTTCAATAAATGTTTGTTTTAGAGTTCTAGTGATGATTAAAACATAGATTTTCAAACTTCATCAAGTAAAAGATGAAGTCATCTTTCATTCAAGAATTGATTACAAAGTACTTTCTAAGACCTAGAAACTTTAAAAAAATATTATATTTAGTTGCAATTTCTATTGTATCACAGATACTTATAACAATACTCTCTGATTCCTTTAGATTTCCAACTCCTCATCTTTTCACAACAGTTTTATACTCAGTTCTAAAAATTTATAGTCAGCCATTTTCGTGAGGCATGTAAAAAATAGCAAGTTTTATGACCCTGGCCTCAAAATTACTGCATTTGTATACCTTTGAGTATTTTTTTTCTTTTTGTGCACGTATTTTTTGGGACAACTTCTCATGTGAATTGTAGGATTTTTGTACTTTTAACTTTATATGGGAATATTTCTATCTCCATATACTCTGTGTGGAAGTGAGACATTTGAAATATATAAAGACACTTTTAAAATACACTATTAAAATAGTTATGCTGTCATATTGAATATATCTTTATCATATTTAAAAGTGAAATTTTGAAAAAAAGTCATGTTCTCTAACCTGGGCAGTTTTCTCAAGTGATCATTCATTGCATTTGCTATAGATCCAAGAGCTTGGTCACAAAACTAAGATATGAGATAGATGGTGACATGGAACCACACTGCAACCTTCCTAATTCAGGAAATTAAGGTACAAAACCATTACATTTAAAAACAAAGAATAAAGAATATTTATTTTAAAATAATTCCTGGGTTTTGAGGGAGTGTTTACTGAGGAATCAAATGTAAATGGCACAGGTAAGGGACAGAAATGTGAGCTATGCTCTGACAGCAGTAAATGTGTGAATTATATAGGCAAGCATATATTACAGGCAGACTTGTTTATACTGGGATCCTGCTGAGTTAAGAATAGTCTCCTTCGTTTGGAGCCATCTACTCTTCCTACTGTATCTACCAGGAACCTAAGGAAAATGCTAGCATAATCACTCACTTTTCTGACAGCTACATTTATCTGAAGTAAGTCCTATCGTATATAAGAAACATACAAGGTTTTCTAAAGATAAAGAAAGCTGTAAATGTGTTCACATATCACTCAGTTACATAAATAATGACTTTTCCTTCCCTCGTTATTCTTATTCAGTTTTTAAATCCTCTAGAATATCTCAAACTCTGCAAAGTGTGTGTTGATTTTTTCCTCTATCCCCCATTGACAAGGAGCAGCCTAGATTTGCCCAGAAAGCTCTTGTCACTCATCTTCAAGCAGAAAAAAAGCAAGATAACTTGGAGTATAGTCATGAAAATCCCATGTCCAGAGTTAAAAAAACACCATGAGACAAGAGTACAGATGTTGCTAGATAAATTGGTTGCTTCCTTAACATTTTTCATTCTCATGGTTTTTTTGTTTTTTTGGTTTTTTTTGTTTTTTTGGTTTTTTTTTTTATTTTATAACAGGTCTTTTTAACAGTGCTCCTTTCTGTATGTAGTACTCAAGGTATTAGAGCCAAAATTAATAAAAAAAATTTGTAGTTTTCTTCTTTTTGATTCCAGTGGGGGCTTTTTGGTTTTTTTTAAGTTTTTGTTTGTTTGATTGTTTGTTTTTTGTCAGGAGAACAGAATACTTGGGTACCATTTGTCAATCTAGGCATAATCCTTCCTTCCTTCCTTCCTTCCTTCCTTCCTTCCTTCCTTCCTTCCTTCCTTCCTTCCTTCCTTCCTTCCTTCCTTCCTTCCTTCCTTCCTTCCTTCCTTCCTTCCTTCCTTCCTTCCTTCCTTCCTTCCTTCCTTCCTTCCTTCCTTCCTTCCTTCCTTCCTTCCTTCCTTCCTTCCTTCCTTCCTTCCTTCCTTCCTTCCTTCCTTCCTTCCTTCCTTCCTTCCTTCCTTCCTTCCTTCCTTCCTTTTATTAAACTATTCTTATGCCAATCCACTAGTTTTTCTTGCTTTTGCTCTTCTAATTCTCTTCCCCATCCTGCTTGGGACAAGGGGACTGAGCAAGCTGCTGGCCAGGGTCAACCCACCCCAGTCTGCTATAGTCAATGAAGATCAGCAATATAAGGTGGGATTTAGTTTCCTGAATCTGCCATTCCAGGTGCCCTAAAGTATCTTATCTGTGCCCTGCTACTTCTCTAGAGGAGTATGCCATACCTCTGCTGTCATGTCTATCACATCCGGCTTTCCTTATCCATTCCCCCTCTTCCTATGATGCTGGGGCTTCTTTTTTTTGGTGGAACCTAAGAAAATAATAACAGGTGTGCACAGCACAGTTCAGAGAGCTACTCCTTCATCCCTAAAGTAGGTCACCTGAACATGGAGTCTTTGGGGTCCTTAGAGCCAATGAGCCTGGACACTGTGGTACGGTGCCAGACTTCAGATACGAAAAAGAAGCTGTGGTGACAGTCAAGCATGGCAAATTACACAGTGTGCCTCTATTAAAGAAATTGAATAGATCCCCAGATGCCCTTTGACTGTGATAGATGCACAGATAATTAGTGTATAGTCAACCTCCAGGCACTTTGATGTTGAATGCACAGAATTGAATCTAACCTTGTACATACTCACCATTCATCTAGGTTGAAGAGCTGGCTTTAGACTGCTTTTCATTATTTAATATTAGTTTTAAGGAGAGAATGGCTAGAATTAACCATGAGGTTTAAAAACTACTTTGCTAAGGCCTCTACAAGGAGAAACTCATAGCACTCTTTTTCATTGTGTGCTGATATATGACAATATATACAGCATAATAAATTGGGAGAAAAAACCTGCAGAGGATGACATGATAACTATGCATATTTTATCTACATAATCTATGACTGTTCTCTGGGCCACAGAGTGATATTAAATTAATACATTAGAATTTACTGCTAAGATTCATAATGGAAGACTATTCAAAGTGTCTGCCCTTTGTTTAACAGTGCATTGAAATCTTTTACTTTAATTCAGATGAACAAAATAAAATCTCTTTAGAAAGGCAGATGAGAAGCATTGACATTGGTAATAGGTGAAGGGGTTATAATGGGAAAGTAAAATTTACTGGACTGCTTCTTTTTTTCCTAGAGAAAGTCCATGCTAAATGTATAGGTAGGAGAATATAAAACCAGGAAATTTTGAGAGGGAATGTGAGGGAGTAGGCAGAGGAAATAAGCACATTTATTAAAAGATCACAACAACACAGCTGAATAAAGAAATGTGTACAAGGGTGGTCATGGCAGAATTAACTCCTATCTTCCTGACAAGTAAACCAAATAGAGACGAGACAGTAGGAACCTAAAATTTTTATTCACCCCGTAGTCCAATCTGTACATGAGTAGTATGATAGTTATAACCCAGAATCCCTTTAACTTTCTGAGGGCTAAAAGTATTCAGACCTAGTTAAGGTATGAGTATGTAATTCATTAAATAACATACCAGAGAAGATAAAGTGGTTTTTTGTTTGTTTTTTTTTTTTTATAAAAGCATATGATTTTTTACTCAAATTACCCAGAAAGAAGGAGGAAGAGATTTTTATGGGTGATGTGAAGCAAATAAAACATTAAAGCTCAGATGAAAAGTGAAAAAGTATGATACACTGGACAACAGAAACAGAAGTAAGCTGCAAAGCACATGACTGTGAGGAGATTATACAGGGAAACTGAAATTACAGAAGGATTTTCTTTAGTGAAAATCAAAACCTAGGAAGTTAATAATTTCATGTACACAAGAGTGGATTAGGCAAGCAAATTACCATGTAAATGAGATGTTAAAAAAGAGACAAAAGCACAGAACACAGTGCTTATGTCTCTGTTATTATACAAATGACTAAATAGATGGGGTTCCAGACAGCCTTCCCTGAGGATTCATACAGAATCTGTTCATGGACTGAACTTTGATGGACTTGATTGCAGGCAAGACACAGTTTTCTTGGTCTTTTTAGTCAAGTGACATCAAAAGAAATTAACTCTTGAGCTGGATGTCATAGAGAAAAATATGAAGCCAAAACCAAGATGGCACTAAGCCAATGTCTGATTGTTTGGAATGCCTTTTTTGCTAGACAAAAATTTTAGCAGCATTTTTTCCTGAAGAAAAATTAAGCAACATTCATTATCTTTTTCCTCCAAAATACAATAACTGACTTTCTAGAAAATAGACTTCATCTGTGGAAGGACAAAATATGTATTATTTAAAACACTTTAATTAGCTAGCTTGTCGTACTGTATGGTCTGTATTTCCATATTCAGTACTCAGAGCTTTTTGACCTTTGAAAATGTAGCTCATAATATATCACAAAACCTCTTGCAATAATTCAAACATTTTTGTGCCATTTGTTTCTTTGCTGTGTCCATGTGTGTGCACTGGTAAATGTTAAAGTGTCTTCCTGTAAGGATAGCACTCGGATTTCATTCTCTGAAGTGTGTGAACAGATAGACGCTGCATTATGGTGGTACTACTGACATTTCAATTCAGAGCCAAGGCCACCAACACTCTCAGCCCCTGCTGTTCTGTTAAATATTTGTCAGTGAAAAAGACTGAGGATTGCTTTTCATATTTCTTGTACATGCTGAGCTACACCAAAGGCAAAATGTCAGGTAAAAACTAGTGCATAGCCTTTTTCTGATAGCAAAACTCTTAGCTTGCATATAGAGGCTGTGGCCTTTCAAGAATATGCTATCGCCATGTGCACTGTGATCCTTTAATTGAAAATCGGTGTAGGTAGATAATTGTGCAGATTAGAGACAGACCCACAATGTGTGCCAATTATGCATGAAAAAAAAATTGAGACTTTGTATGACGAGGGGAATAAAATCAGGCTGATATAATCATAGTAGAGACAAACTTTCCACATAACTCCCACATGAAATTAGAACTTGTAACTTTTAAGTGACACAGTGGGGGCTGGTTTATTGCTAATGCTTTTGAATAGGCCCTGCAGGGCTTGTTCACTTTTAGTTTCTTGGTAAGTACTTTGAGCATAAATGGAGCTTAAATGAACTGGCATGATAGACTCTCATTTCTGTAACACCTGTAAAATTTTCACTGTAGTCATCTCCTGCTCTGTCTCGTCCTCTTGATAATCCTGTGTGTGACAGTGTAAAATTCAGAGACAGGATTTATTTGTTTATTTGTTTAAAAATCTGGAGGAAGTGGAAAACAGGAGTTTCGGAAAGCAAGTTATTTAGAAGTAGTAACCACAATCTGCTCAACAGACTGATAGCCTTCTAGTGAACAATTATGTTTTTACCAGCATCCAGCATTTCAGCTAATCACACAAACTATTATCAATGCAGTCAGCCATACAAATCAAGCACAGATAACTGTGTCGATTTATGGCACTGATGGCATTCATGGTTTGTGACATGACTGATATTAAAGTGGATAGGTATAAGTTATTCTTTTAAATTTCTTTATTTTTGAGATATTTTAATTATTTCCTTCATAAATAACTTCCCTCCATCACCCACTCAAAGAAAAAATTATGGGTTTTTTCTTCTCAGTCTTATGGCAAGACAGATTTTAAGTGTCTGCTCTGTCAGGGAAGGATTGAGTGAGAAGCAATCTGAGAGTCTCACTGTGACAATTGGGAAAGCAGCTGTGTGTGAGACAGGTTTTGGGGGAAATGGAAAAATCCAGAGATTTGTTATGTTTCTCTTTGGCACAGTTTGAATGTGTATTTCTCTGCTTAGCTGGGGAAAGAAAGCTTTTTCTTCTAAACTTATGCTGTAATTTTGGGGATAAAGTTGGAAAATTTTCTGATGCCAAGAAATATAAATTTCAGAATTTTCAGAATATTCCTTTATCATTAACCATAGTGAACCTCCAATCCATGTTGCATCATGCAGCTTTGTGGGAGATCGTCTCCAGTGCTTCAAAATTCTTCAGAGTGCCTATGACAGTGTATCTTTATTTCAGTGTTTCTGTTTTGCTAAAACAGAAAGGAGGCCATAGACAGGGGAAACACACTTTAAATTTAATGCTTAATATGGTAACATCATGATTTTTAGTAATATAAAGTACATGATGTAAGTTGCTGACATAATCAGCCTCTGTACTGGAAACTAACACAATGGCTGAATTATTACAAATAATGAGTAATATGTTGAAGAAAAAACATGATGTTATTTTACATGTTAAAAAACTTTTGAAAAATATAAAATTTTGCGTGAGTCTAAACCAGTTAAAATCTGGTATCACATTGTAATATTTGAAAGTTAACGAAATGTGAATATGAATATTATATGAATCACAGTGGAAGAATTTAAGAATAATGGGTTTGTATAACAGCGTTTTATTTTAGTTTAGAATACTTTGCTTTCATTTTATGAACTTATAAACTGCAACTGTTAAACAAACCTGTGATTAAAGCATATTTTCCAGAGGACCATGATAGCTATCAGGTCCCCTTCACATAAATTGTTTATCACTCATTTCCTTCAGAGGTAGTTGTTTAAAACAAATAGACACAATGAATTATTGCCTAGCAAGGAAAAAATTTGTCATATGGTGCACCACACTGTTTTGTACACAGGCATTCATTTAAACAGACATTATAAGATTTTAATGTGTCTTCTGAGAACAAGAGTGGTACATGTTTTTAGGTAGCATCAAAATAGCCTCACATTTTTTAAAACCTCATTATCATATCACTAAGCATTGAAATGCATATTTTTAGGTATTTCTGATTAATTCATAAACAATCTCTAGGATATTTACCTCGTTTTCAGAATCCAAGGAACAAAATTTTTCTAAGTTAAGGGCAATTACAACTGTGCAATATGTAGGTGAGAAAAAAGCACTCAAAGCCTCTGCTTATAATAATTTCCAATATGGTCCCAGTATGTGATTGCTTAATGGCTGTTTCACACCAAACCCCTCCCATTCCACTCTCAGTGTTTGTTTCTAATACACGCATTGGTGCAATGCTGTAATAACAGCAATTTTAAAGGACCTACTTTTCATACATGATGTCCATGTGGCTGTGGTGCAACAAGACCATCTTCAGGGTGATAAATCTTAACAGAAACATAATAAATACCAATGTGCAAAAAGGAACCTCACATAATGTGGTTTGGATTGCCATTCCTTAATAAGATTCATGGAATTGTTCAGTTTAGAAGAACCTCAGGAGCTCTTCAGTCCAACCTGCTCCAAGCAGTGCCAGCCCCAATGTCACACTAAGATTGTCAGGTCTTGATCCTTGACATTTAGAGGAATGCAAAAGTTCCAGGTCTCTCTACAGTCACTAAAGAACGGTAGGCCAATTAGTTAATTGTCCAAGATTTGGCGAGATGAACCTCAAATATTGTCTCAATAAGTTTAAACTATTATCAGAGTACCTCTCATGCTTTAAATTCAGGTAGTATCTTAAAAAACACTCATCTGCTAAGGTAAAAACTAATTCAATACTTCTGTGGAATGTTAGAAAAATATTTAGCATTTAATTTTTGGTTTTTACACAAGAAAAAGGAAAAAGTTTATTTGCTTGAATAATATGTTAACGCTGTAAAAAAATGACTTGAAGCACTGGTTGATAGCTTTCCTATTCACTTTTAAAATAATTTGAAAATTATATTAAAAATTTTGCTGATTTATTGAGCCACATTGCATCTCAGAGTGTTCTGGTTTATCCTGTATCATTCTGTTTGATCTCATCAAACAGCACTGGTGTTCAAAGTTATAATGATGTATAGCAGAATGGCTGTAGTCTCTGAGGAAAAATCATGGAGATAAAAAATTGACTTACCACTTTCCTACCATAACCAATCAAATTTTAATTAAAATTGTTTTAAATTAATTGACTTAAGTAATATTATTCAAAGCTCATGTATCTGTGTCATAGACAGGTGAACTAAAGATGGTCTTATAATGTACCCACAAATGGTACTTTCCAAATATAGTGGAAGCTCTATTTTTACCGTCTTCTTTTCCACTGCCACAGGTAGAAAGAAACATTTCTGTGAAGAAGCTTATTAGTCTGAATGCAGTGAAAAAGATCCTGTGGGGAATTGTTTTTGAACTGTAGCACATCTATTGTCAGGAATCATACATTCACAATTTATCTTTGATAAATAAATATTTACTTCATTCAGATAAGTAGGTCTGTCAAACTGCAATTCTTAGGACTAGCACTTCTGAAAATTGGCTTATGCATATACAAGTTCACTGGAGACTCTTTGTTCTTTTTTTCCCATTATATTATTGAAAATACAATGTTTGACATATTTGTGCACAGAGATTTTTATGTTACCTGGCACTATAAAGGAGTTGAAACATCTGTTGCTAGAATCTAGTCACAGCTTTGCTCACATTGTGAAAGGGGAAGAATGACTAGAAAAGCCATTTTTACAATAATAAGTGTAAGAAAGACAGGTCATATTGCTACTACCTTGAAGAGCCTGAGTATTCAAATAACACCAGAACATTTTTAGCTGAAATAAATACATCCATATCACTTAAAATAAAAAACAAAAAACCCCATATGTATTTACATGCTGAGAGAATATACTACATGAGGGAAAAACTACAGAAGTATTCAAGGCAAGAATCTCGTTTACCCTAGTGAAGCTTACACAGAATGGGATTTTCAATGTTTTGACCTACATCAACTTTTGTTTACATGAGATGGGACTGAAAGGTGGGTCAAAAAGTGAGAGGGCTTTCTCTGATGTCTTATTTTCTTTGCATACTCTGCTGAATTTTCATCTCCTGGAATGTGCTTTTAATGCATTTTTGACACACGATTTCTGGTTGGTAGGTTCTTTAGGGATGGATGTAAGATGTAGAGATACACATTTTCTTCTTCTCCATTGAAACTGTTTGAATCACAAAATAATACTTTGTGTGTACTGGACTGCAATGTTAACTGCCAATGTGAGGTGTCAGATAAAGTTTCTATTTTAATAGAAAATGGCCCACTTTTAACCTTCATGGTGAAACCAAAACATGCCTTATAGAAATATTTATGCTATCACAGTATGCCAATATCCTACATATATTTTCTGTTTTTTCTAAACCAAAGAATTACAAAATTCCCTTGCAAATAGCTTCTGGCCATTCTAAATACATCTGGGTTTTTTTTTAAGGTCAATACAAGTATGAGGGAGCACTCAAACAATCCATGGCCATAGCATAAAGGAAATGTTGGTGGTTTTATTCCTTGATCCACACAGAGAAGCTTGGAGTGGGTCCCAAATGAGATGTGAAAAACAGCAGAGATTTTGTTTAAAATTGGAAGATGTCACTGGAAGACATTGCACAACAGGCTGATAAATGAACTGCAGCAAATTACCACAACCACATGCTAATCACCTAACATTTTTAAGCATTTAAGTGGAAGAATAGGCATAGACACGTTTACTTGAAACTATCCTGGCTGTTGCCAAGGTACTGCCACAAAAGGGGCAAATGCTAATTTTTCAAGGAAGCTTCAAAATAAATCCTGAGGAGAAAAAAAGCCTGATGAGTTTGTTAAGAAACAGTAGAAACTGTTTAGAAGAGTGGGTTAACTAGCAGACAGACTAACATGATACATTGAGAAACTGCTGAAATACCTTTTGTAAAATGAGCCCATGGTTCACATTATCCATTAGAGTGCTCTTGGATTTAAAAAAAAAAAAAAAAAGTTGACAAGTCCCTAATAAAGACTTGTAAAAAGTTTAGGGATGAAGTTTTGAAAACAACAAAAAACATAGGGAACAAAAAATTCTTTTATCTAGATGAGGAGGTTGTTAAGGATCTGGATGTAGATATCCCATGCTGTTCATAGTATTAATAAAAGGTTTCAAGAAGAGCATGAATATTGAATATATTTATTAATAACAAAAATTATACTCATGGTTGACATATGCAAAATGACCACACAGTACTTAATAACTGGTGTTATTACTCAGGAATTAGATCTTAATATTTTTATCAGCAGCTTTTTGAAACTAGCAATGCTCAGTAGGAATGAACATGAAAGAAAATAAAATACTGACAATATTTATGAAGTGAATGGAGTAAAAAGCTGGAAATGTCCTTAAGGATCTTGTGCAAACACACTGGATGAGTGTAGTTAGGGAACTTCCCCACATATTCCCATTGCAAATGTCTGTATAAGATTCATAAAGGCAGTTAGACAATCAAAGCTATGGTGTGTCTTCTTCACATGCCATCATTAAATACATTTCAATGAAATATGTGGCTGATCTATAGTAAAACAAAGCATTTCCCAGAGAAAAAAACGTGTCTTGCTTGCCTTAAAGTTAATTTCTTTGTGCTTCTTTTTCAAATATTTTGTCACAGCTCTTTTGTAATCCATGCTTTTATCCATGATGCACACAGGCTATAAACGATCAGTTTAAAAACTCAAGTAATACATAAAAATCTTGCTTATGTAGCTATGCAAGAAGTAAATTTATTTTAGATAATAAAGTATGTCATTTGTAAAAGATAATTTTCCTTAATTTTATAGCAAACTCTAAAGAGGTCTCAGTCTAGCTCTTACAATTTCTACAAATAACGCAGTCTTAGGCTGTCAAAGCCTTGGTAGACCAAATTTGCACCAAAACCAGAAGACCTGATGGGCCACTTTTAATACCTGAAAGAAAAAAATGATTAGTTTGTTGTGTTGAAATATTTTGTTTGCTTTTTTGTTTATTACTTTTATGATTTTATGTCAGTTTCATGCTGGAGCAGAATAATCCTGGAACAGATGAGACGCAACGATTTCAGGGTTATAACAGATCGTAATTCTATTTACAGATGGGACTGAAACATTATCAGAGAAAAATTGTGCCATATATGTTAAACATCCAAAGAAAGCAACTAGCATTACTAACTAGATCAATGCCACTTGTCATGGGTACTTATGAACCGTATCAGTTATTGAATTGCTGCTTATAAGTGCCTATCAATTATTTCCTGTCACTTTTCCTAATATGCAATGTATCTCTAATAGCAAGAGTTTGTGTTTCTAGCTTTTCAGTGCTTCAGCCTTCTAGCTTTTCAGTGCTTCATACATCATGAATGTAAAATGCAAATGGTATAGTGACCAAACCCAGCCTTTGCCTCACACCTTTATCACCATTCCACTTATTAAGAATATCAACACTTTTTTCAAAAAACTATCTCTCCAGAAAGAAGATGGGAAGCAAAACCACAACACTTAGAAAATTGATAGAATGGGTAACAGCATTAGAAACACAAGAAATAGAATTTCAGGAATATCCATGTAACTTCATGAATTGATGGACAGGAAACTGACCTTTGAGGAGGTCAAGTTTCACCTCAATCTCAAGGATATTAAAACCTGAGAGAATCTTAAAAAAAAAATCTTCTTCCTGTGCTCACTGCTGGTTTAATACAGGAAATATTTTTCAGGAGTTCAATATACATCTTTTTCATTCAGTCTAAATCAATGAGAAAAGAGCACCTTAAAGATCATAGGACCTTAACAACAAAGAGCCTGGACATTTCTAAAAAAGGTTGTCTAATGATTTGCAACTCAGAAAGCTAAAAAAAGCATCAATACAAAATTAAAGGATGATCTCAACAAAGAGATTCTGCTTACTGTAGAGACTCTAGCTGATAACTGTGTTTGTTAGGTGGCGAAAGGGATTTGTAAGAAGAACATAAAAACTTGGTTTTATTTATTTCTTCATAGATGCTTTTGTAAAGAGAAATATTATCCTTGGTATTGTCAAGACTGGAACTTTGCTGTGGTTCAGCTGATAATTAAAGCAATTAGAAACTGACTTTCCACATCTCAGGTACTGTGTTTGGTTTTGTGACCATCACTATAAGAAAGACATTGAGGTGCTGGAGGGAATTCAAAGAAGAGCAACAAATCTGGTGAAAGGGCTAAAGCACAAGTCTTATGAGGAGCAATGAAGGAGCAGGTAATTTTTAGCCTAGAGGAAAGAAGCCTGAAGGGAGACTTCACAGGTGTCCTGAAAAGAGGTTGTACTGAGGTGGGTATCAATCTTGTTTTCCAAGTAACAAGGAAAAGGATGAGAGAAAATGGCATCAGGTTCACCAGGAAATGTTTATATTAGATATTAGAAAAATTTCTTTACAGGAAGTATTCTAAACCATTGGAAGAGACGTGTCAGTAAAGCAGTGGAGGCACCATCCCTTGAAGTGTGATTTGCATCCCAACTTTGTGCTTCCTTCTTTGAGGCTTAAAACTACTTTTTTACCTTATGATTCTGAGGCTTGAAGTGGTGTGTATGTAAATGGAGAAGTTCCTACTTAAGGAAATCGTAATAAAGTGTGATACTGATTTTTCTTACATAGAAAAAAGGCAAAGTATTAGTTCAAAGTCTGAGATCTATTCTTTTGCAATCAAGTATTGTAGACACGAAGAACAACCTTCAACTGGCCAAATGTATCTCTGTACAAAGTAGTCTTTTACCTCTGAGCTGACCATCTGGACACTCTTTACAGTCAATGAAAAGAAACAGGTTCTGTGGGGCATTATTCACCCTCTAAAGCAGACTTACAAGTGACGGTAGATGTTTGAGAGGTATCTTAATCAAGCTTATTACAGGAAATTGCCTAGTACACTTTAATACTATAAGATAACGACAATTAAATTACAGTAATTGCTGAAGAATATGTCAAACCTCTTGCCAAGAGCTATTAGACTTCAAATGATCTTAAATTTAGCCACAGTCCAGTTGTTTAAAGAGTTGAAAGACTCTTTCAGCCTGCTCAGTCTCTCCTAAATTTTTTCTGAGGCAGATTTCAGAGCTTACTCTCTGTCATACTCTATTCAAAGGGCTCCTTCTGAATCCTTAATTATCAATTAAAATTGTTATAAATTATTATCAAAACAAGTTATCCATTTGTTTTGTGGTGTGCAATAACACCTGTCCAGCTAGGTGGAATAGGAAATAACTTTTGTTCCCCAGAAAAATTAGAATCCAAAATCAAGCTGTAGAATCACAGAACATGTCAAGGTGGAAGGGCCCATGGGAATCATTGCATCCAACTCTATTCTCCTGGCAGGACTATCTAAAATTAAGTCATGTGACTAAGAGCATCATCCAGGTATTCCTTGAACTCTCACAGCTTTGGTGCCATGACCACTTCCCTGAGAAGCCTGTTCAAGAGACCAATCACCCTCTCAATGAAAAGTCTTTTCCTAATGTCCACTTTGAACTTTCTCTGATGTAGCTTCATTCAATTTCCTTGTGTCCTATCCCTGATTACCAGAGAGGAGCTCTGCTGGATCACCAGAGCACCTCCTGCTCCGCTGCCCTCCTAACAGCAAGTCACAGGCTGCACGAAGTTCATCCTTCAGCCTTTTCTTCTCCAAGATGAACAAACCAGCTGGTCCTCATAACTTTTGCCCTAGAGACCTTTCACATTTTATTTGTCCTTCTCTGGACACACTTTGCTGTCTTTCTTGCATTGTGTCACACAGAACTGCGCACAGAACTTGAGGTGAAGCCATACCAGTACAGGGCAGAGGGGGACAATCCCCTCCCTGGCCTGGCTGGCGATGCTGTGTGAGATGCACCCAGGACACAATCAGCCCTTTGGCTTTCTTCCTCAGTAATTGTTTAGCCATATAGACCAAGGAGGAGGTTTACTGGGATCGTTTGAGGTGCTAAATACAGTTTAGGTTCAAGCCAATGATCCTTGCATGAAGCATGCAGGTCTTCACTTCTGCTGTAAATATTGATCGCTTACCTCCTTCCTCTTTCTAAAAGCATTTCTAATCAGGTGTCTCTGTGACTGTAATGCTACAAGCTATAAAACATTAAAAAGTTTCTAAAGAGAGAAGAGGATCATTCAGACCTTCTTTTGAACTCTGATTTTTTTTTTCTCATACCAATATGCCAAGTTCATTCTATCTGACTGTATTTTCTCTTTCTTATTTGGTCCTGAATACTTCTATCTATCAGAATCCTGCATGAGTCTTATTCTTTCTGATGTTAGAGGAATAAACCGTGAGTGGCTGTAAAAAAACTTTAAACACTGCAGAAGGAGCTAAGCAGTCATCACAGTGTTTTTGTGACAGACATGAGCAAATAAATAACTAATCCTGATTTAATTAAATTGCATAGAGGAGAAAAATGATTATTAATGTCAGCCAACTGGAGTGGTGAACAGGAATTTAAAAATTATGCTTACCACTAACATAGCTTCATGTTTTCTGTCACAGGCTTGGTACTACTGCATTTTTATAGGTATGTCTATTTTCATATCTGATGCATTAGTAAACTTCTTTTTTTTTAATTCTAGGTTTCTCATCTCATAACATATTTGGCTCAGAAAATTTGTTTTTGCTTTGTTATAAAACCTCTTTTGATTATCTGTATAAAAATGATTCTCAGGATGAGAACTGTCTGGAGAAGTATAGAAGTTTAAGTTTTGTGAGGCATGTTTTTTAGAATACTTGAAAAAGACAATTTAAGACCATAAATTTTCTATTTTCCTTGAGGGGGGAAAAATTGTTGGCTTTCTGTCTCTTTCTACCCCAATATACAGCTCCTACTTTTCATGCAGTGCCCAACCCTGTACTTCTTATGCAGTAAAATGTCTACAAACTATACAAAACTTTTGTCTGAGAAAGGGCTATAGCTCTGGTGCCCACAGAATTCACAAACTGTTTGACATTGTCTTATAATAATTAAATTACACTGTTGACTTTTTTAATAAACACAATCAATCTCTTTCAAAATGTAATGGATTTGGTGTGGGGGAAGGGTTGCAAGGTGAATGTGCTTCCACTTCTTGATTAATTGGTGTCATTACTGGTTAACTGCCCTGATTAAATATCTATTTAAATACTTCATTTTAGAGTTGGAATATCTTGTATTTTTATATAACGTTCTAATTCTGTTTCACTTGGTTTCTTCACAGCATTGTAGCTGACATTTGCACATTATTTTAAATTGGCTTTCTTTAGCACAAAAGTAATTTTGGGAGGCTATGTTAAAAATTAATCTAAATTTTAAACCCAGAATGTTTGTGTGTGGTGATCCCTAGAGTACTGACTCATTTTGTCTTGAGGCACTATTTGGAAACAATCTATGCATATCTGTACATTCCTTGTACTCCTGAATCCTTTGGGAAGGTGTTTATTTTAATAAAGAGTGCCTATCCCTCAGTAACCATAGTTCAGGTAACTTATCTCTTCAAACAGTCACCTTAGTCATAAATCTAGATTTAGGAAGAATTATTCTGGATACGATACCTAAGGAAATATAATCCTTCTTTGTGGAATTCAGTGCCAGGCTGAAATATGTGAATGTTTTGAGACCATTTCAAAGTATTTGTGCTTCATCCAAAGCTGCCTGTTGTATGAAAGGCTATCTGTTCATGACCATTGTATAGAGTTTGATCTTAGCTTAACACTGAATTTTTAATGATTCTGAGAGATTTTTTTGTCTCCTTTCCCTCCAAAAAGGTCTAAGTTGTAATGTGATTTTAGGGACCAATATTGAGTTTCTTTTGAAAAGTAATCACTGGTGCAAATAATGTCTTCTACAGGGATTTGAATACCTGAGCAATACTTCTAAGTCAAAAGGCACAGATTAAGGAACTCAGAAAGGATGCTAGGAATCTCTGTGAGAAGAAAAACCTCATCTATTTTATTGCAAACTTTTTTGGAAAATAGAGAAGCACTGATAAGAAGGCCTTAGGTTTTGGAAAGAGTAGGAATACTGATGGGATTTTGATGAGCATAGACTTACAAAAATATGAGATGATTACGTTTAGAAAACCAGGTAAAGAGCATTAGAACATTCAAGTTAGTACCCAATGAACCAGCAAAAGGAGAGAATGAGAAAGACATAAATTCTGAGGAGAATTTACAAATTCACAAAATATGTGACCATTTGCATTACCATATATTGTAATTTATTCTGGCTTATAATTGTTCATTACAAAAAATGCTTGGGATTGTTCCAGTCAGAGAAAAGCATGAAAAGGAAGGAATCCAAAATCTCAATTATTTGAATATTAAATCAACTGTTGGTGTCAGCTAAAATGAAATAGTTTTTTATTCAGCTTTATACATGGGATGACATAAGAATGTGTAAGCTTGTGTTTTTTTCCATAATACCCTTGGGCTGTGTCAATATTTTCTTCATATTCTTTTAGTCATATAAATATATAGATACATTCTATTGTAAGAAGAAACACACATTGCCAATCCCTATCATCTGACTGTCTTTTACTATAGAAACATGCTTGTAAATGAAGAAAGATGTTAGCTTGATTTATATTGGTACGTGTATATATATATATATAAACTTTATGTGTATATATAAAAATATATATATGCATTTGGTTTACATGAAGAAATATAGAAATATTTTGTATATATATATATTTAAAATACATATAGAATATATATCTATAGAATATCTATATCAATATATGAGTACATGCTTGGTATACATTTCTAGATGAAGCAATGCATGTTTGTATTTTCTAATCAACATCCTGAGTATGAACTCCCAAATAAACCAACTACTACCAGCAAGTATAATCCAAGCAACACGAAATATTTTTTTCAGCCAGTTCCTTGCTGCTTGCATTCTGTGCTGAAGCTTAACACAAAGGACAGGGGACACTGCAAACACATCGAACAAAAATGGCAATGTTGTGCTGAAATGCACTAAAGGATAGTTATGCATATAAATTGTTGTCATTAATTCAGTTTCTGAAATCGATACAATTGCTCCCTCCTGAAACACTAGAGGTCAAGGGAATTGTATTTACTAAAATAAATTGAAGACAATTTTCTTTTCCTATCAAAGAAAAACTTCTATTAGCCAAACACAAAGCCGAGGGGAGCAATAGCTTTCCATGATAGAGAAACAACCTGATAGCCCGTGTGAGACTGGCAGAACTTTAGCTGTTATAAGCTTCCTCATCTTTATATTATTTACATTTTTATACAGGCTGGTAAAATTTTGTTATTATTATTCCAAATAAAATCTTCTGCAAATGTCTGAAAGGTTTTGGTGCTGTCCTCCTGTCATTTAGGTACTGTGCACACTCAGCTGTTCCTCATACATGTCCTTTTGACAACTTAGTACTTCTGGAAAAAAACTCAATGTGTATATTCTGAAAATATGCTGTGGCCTAAGAGACCAAACAGGAACATTCAGAAGTTGTTTTTATGCTAGGGATTTAAAGGGGCCATTTTTGTTTGAAGTCCTCAGACTTATCCAAAGTGTATTTTTACTTCTGTTTTAGGATATCTCTTCTGGTACCACAAAGTATTTAATTGTTTTCTCCTTTTTTCTCACTACCCAAGAAACTGGCAAAATGTTATGTCACGATCCTAGAAACTTTGTAGCTATTTTATTTTTCTATAACAATGAAATTATTTTCAGTGCAAATATGTTAGGCTCCAAGATTGTTTAAAAATACTCTCATCTCATAATAATTAATATACTTAGACCCAAAGAATAGAAAATATTTTTTCTTTAAATGGGTAATATACTTTACATCTCAAATACATATTTCATTAATCTTATCTTCCAAGACCCTCAGTTTCTCTCATGCATTGTATAGTGTGACACCTATCTATTTTCATATTAATTTACAACTCAAGATTTCTGATCCAAACAGGTACAGAGGCAATCCCTATTTAATCCCTATATAGATTACAATTCCTTGGCTTTTGAAGGGAATTTGTGTTTGACTGTTATGACTTTGTCCTAGTGGAATGCTTCCTGTTCTGCAAGAAACAAAACAAAGCAAACACCAAGCCACCAACCACCTCACACCCCAAAACATCTTCAAGTCAGGGGTCTTCAGTTCTACTCTTCTGATGTTGCTTTGGCTGTTATTTATCCAAGGTTTCAGTATTATGTATTTGTACGATGGACATTACCCTTATATTTGTCTTTAAAAACCATGCATATAACTTTATGCTAAGATAGTCTGATTCATGTCCAAGCACCCAGTGCTTGAAAGTGCCTTTTTCTGGAGCCCAGACAAAATCAAAGATTTAAAACTAATACATTACATCAGGCTAAAATGTACAAAAATAGGGATTTAGATGGGAAATCCATGGTGAGGAGAGCAGAAGTAAGAATAATAGGTGGAAGAGAGCTCTTGAATAAATTATTTCAAATTAATTAATCTCAAATGAGTCCCTCTGACAATCAGACATAAAATTCAACTGCTGTTGAAATACTTTTTATTATTAATAACAGGGGAGCCAAATGCATGAGAAGATTATGCTCTGAAAATGGTATTGAAAGAACTGAACATATTTCTTTTAAGCTGAAGAAACCTAAAACAAAGGTTTCTGGAAAGTAATTCCAGACTCTGAGTCTGGATTTCCATGTGGGATTTTCAAGCTCAGTGCCCAGAGCTTGGCCGTAGCAATCTAAAAGGAAAGGTACTAAAATAAAGATTGCCTGCTCTAGATGTCTGAGCAGTTTGAGGTCAGCTCTGCAACCCAGAATCCCACCACCCTCCCAGGTTTCTGCTGCCAGAGCACGTTTTCCTACTGTCACAAAAATTAGCAGCTGATTTTTAGCTCTTGCTAAAATAGCGTCCTGCTTTAGTGGTGAGGGAGAAGTTGGGCAACAGATAATGCTTCGATTATGAAGTCCCATTTTTCATGTCTTAAAAGTGAGAAAAGTTTAATTACCTTACTAAGACTTCTTCCTTTTCCATTATTTGTTCATGAAGTGCAGCTGGACCAGATGACCTCCTGAGGCCCCTTCCAACATCAACCATTCTGATTCCATGATTCTGTAGTCTTTAGTTCTGTCAAAGCAGGTATACTGTTACAATTGGTTTATTCAGGACATGAAAATAAAAACCAAATCTTTAAATTCAGACTTGACACTGACACTAAGGGTTTGTTGTCAGCATCCCACACATTTTAACCTGCTGATAATGGTTCATTTTTTTTTCCTCCGTCTTGTTCTTTCTGCAGCTAGTTGATATGAAAATGACTGAGCAATACTATTATATCAAACAAAAAATAATGCAAATTTGCACCTCATTGGATATACATGACCAACAGTCTTTTAAGGCTAGTTTCTTCTCCAGATTATAAATACCTATGTAATACAACCTAAAGTATGAGCAAAAGTAGAAGTTATTTGGTTTATTCTAAAGAGAACACCTAGATTTTTTTCATCTCAACACCACTGAGACTCTATTCCTGAATAAATACCCAGTTACCCTAAAACAAGATTAGAGCTGGTTCACATGAAAACCTTGCACATATATACTTAAACACGGGAGGTGAAAATATGGGAGCAAATTACTCCTGTTGGCTGTATAGACAATGGGAAGCATATTTTAAAAAAAATAAATCTGTTTTATCCTGAACAAGGTACATACTATGTGTCAGAAAAATGCAGCTCAAGAATGCAATTTGCATTCTCTGTAGGGAACTAGCTCAGGTACAAACATCCTCTCTGAAAATCTGCAAAAAGCTAAATTGCTGTTATTTGATAATTGGACCAAAAGACATATAACTGGTAAACTACAAGGAAGCACATACTGTACAAAATATCCTTGCTAATGCTTGAAGCACAATATTATTACCAGGCAAAAAAAAAACAAGCAAGCAAACAAAACACCTGCAGTGTATGATAACAATTCAATTTCTGAAATAAAACCACCTTAGGGTAAATATTTAAAACACAAATAATTTCTCAACTATTGTTCAGAGAATGCAACATGCCAAACATGGTTCACAATTAAAGAAAGTAAAATCTGAAAGTGATTTACATGTGTTATTTTTGATAGATGCTAACAACACCGACATTACCTTTTTTTTTTTTCAGAGTAATTTGTTTGATGTTATTTCAGCTCCTTGCTTTTAAAGTGTCTTATCTAAAGTGAGTACTCATTAATATAAGGCTATTTGCTGTACTCAAGGTCAAATCTAGAAATAGGTCTTTACAAGATTATTGTTAATATCTGAAAATCTTTCCTCTTTGTGCAAGCCAAACAAATGTCTGTGTTGTTCTTCATATCAGCCAATTTTCATTTTTCCTAAATGTGTGTTTCTTTATTCATTCTTTCCTGCTGCTTTCTTCCTTCTGTCATGGTCTTCCTTTGGTCAGTACCCTATGTGCTTCAGAATTCTCCACTTCTCATTTATGCAATTTCCCTTTTCTTATGACTTTTGTGGTTCGCATCTGATATATGCTGTGTAATCCAGAAATCAGTGCCCATGAATTTCAACCTGAAATATGTCCCAGTTCTCCACCAAGGAGTTGATGTTAGATATGGAAACAAAGGCAATAAAGTAACGATGAATAAATGTATAGAAATGAAAAATGCCAGTGCTAAAACAGAAATAAAACTAAAGAAGTGCAATGCACTAAATTCAGTTTTCTCCAGAAAAGTGAATTGTATCGTACTGACTATTCTGACACAAGTGACATTTCAAACCAGAAGAAGTTTGAACAGAATAATTTTAAAATCTGGAGTATTATCCTATGTCTGAAGAATAGAAAATGCTTAAAAAGTCAGGAAAAGCAATACAAGCAATCTCACTAGGCTGTCCTCCATAAGATTTAGATTACATTAGAAAGAAAAGAGTAAAATATTGCATTGATTTACAAATATAAACAATGCCAGAATAATCTGATTTTATATATGTCTCATATATATATATATAGCTAATATATCAATATCTATCTCATCTGAGCCTCTAAAAGAGGAAAATTCTTTAAACTTTATCACCTGGATTTCAGCAATGTGACGTATTGGTGCCACATGAGAGTTCATATCTCAAGGTGGAAAAATGGAGATTAATTAAAATATTATGAAATTGGTAAAGGGCTGAAAATACTAGTGATAGCAGTTGGTTCCATCAGGAGAAATACAGAGCTGAAATGTTAAAAGTGGCATTAACACTGGCATTTCTTAAGATTATCCTTGAAACTAACTTATATAATTTTTAAAGTGAGAGTTTAAATACAATACGCAGGAAAACTCGGAGGAAATTTCTGCCTAAGTTGGAAGCACCATTTATATAAAAGACAATAGGAATATTACTTTCCTTGAGGACTGGAGCCGTGACAATGTCATGAAACTTAATGATGTTGAACACAGGACTGAGACATATCTACAAGGAACATGCTTTGCTATAAATGGAGACTTTTTCAGCTGGAAATGAAAAAATCAGAAAAATATTTGGTATGAAGATTTGCTGTATGAATAGCAAAGTGCAATCTGAAGGTTATTAGAGGAAAGAATTGTATTAAAATCTTGTATTTCTTTTGAAAGAATTGTATTAAAATCTTGAATTTCTTTTGAATTTCTTGTGTATTTCAACTGTAACACAAGGCATTGTACTCATAAGATATAATCTAGAGTCCTGTGTGTACTCCTGCTCATTCTTATTTTAAAAAGTTTAATATTAAAAGGAAGAGATGCAGAAATGGCTTTTAACAGAATCAGGAGAATGAAGAAAATTTTATTTATGAAGGGAGACTAAATGAATTTAATTTACCAAACCTACCAAAATTGAAATTAGGAGAAGAAGTGCAATTACATTACAAAGACATTGGAGGAATAAGCACTGGGGAGAGAGGAAGATGTTGAGCTGAAGGGTGGTGTTGAATGAGAACAAGCATTTGTCACTGTTCAAGAACAAATTTAGTCTGGAACTTTAGAAGGCTTTTATGGCTTTTCAGGGATTTGTGAGCAAAATTCCAGTATATCCTTGCAGTAGAAGCAGAAACAACTGGAAATCTAATTCTAATTGTAATTTCCATGTAATGCCTGACAGATATTTGATGGATGTTCATGTAACACAAAGGAACTGTATTCAGCAATCTGTGAGATCATTTATAAGCCTATGATCATGATAAACATATAGAAAAATTACCCCTTTCAATTAAATTTTATATATTTCATTAGATATGTAGCATAATAAATATTGATGTTGAGTACCACAATGACTTCATCATAGTTCAGATACTGGAAGATAAAACCTTTGCTGAGTGTAATGTTAGGTTTTGAACCAAATAATGACCATTTTAATCTTTTATAAAAGCCTCTCTGATTTCTTATTCTCAGAAGACAGTAAACCTTAATATTTATTTTATAGCATTTTAGTATGTCTGCAGTCCTTGCCTTGCCACCATTTAAATTAACATAGATTATTCTAAAATGTTCTTAATACATGCTGTTTACAGGAATTAAGCTTTTTAATGAAAGGCTAATTTTAAAATAACTAAGATTACTGGCATGAGCTATGTATACTGATTTTCCTAGATAAACTGCCAAAGTTGTTCTTTGGAGTCTGCATTAAAAACCTATACTGTTAGCAAACTGTGAATGAAAAATAATTAGATGTGTGCTATGCTATGCAGAGGAAAAATAATCTGGTATTTATTACTCTTTAGGCTGATTAAAATGGGGAGGATAAATGAATGTGTTGAATAAAATATCACTTAGCAGAAAAGTATTCAAAGCAAATCTCCACTAATATTAACCTGCTTGAAGACAAATTATTCTGGAAAGAAATAACTAAAATAATTAACTAACTAGCTAACTCAAAATTTTCATGATGGTGGTTTTTTGCTGCTTCTTTGCTTCCTTACTTAAAATGATAGCTTTATGAAAAAAAAATTTAAAAGTACAGAGTCGTTACTTTGCTTTTGTCAAACCAAAATTGCCTTTTTCTATTGATGGAGGGGTTACTTAAAGATACAAACTCAGCAGATCCCTACTGCTTCACATTCATGAAACTTTATCCTACCTAAATTTCAACACTTAAGGTACAGGAGCAAATCTCCTTCTGTTCTATCCTTGTTTAAATAGAAGATTGCCTAAAGTTGGAATTACCTTACTCATTCTTTCTTTTGAAGATTAGGTGGCAAAAAAATGAAAATATGCTAGGTGTTGACTCAGCAGAGTGCTAAAGTATACCCTAAAACGTTTTACCAAGTAAGACACAAATGTCTTAAGTTATTTAGAACCCTAAGTGCCCTTGAAATCCCTGGGAATTGCACAGTCACCTTCCTTTATGGAGTTCTACCTTATGACAGATAGTGCAAAGAGATAAAATACTTTAACATAAGGCTGAATTGCCTTAGAGTTATGTGGCTCCCAAATGTAACAGATCTATAAAGCTCCTTAACATAAATGGCTTAAGAGAGCTGGTGAATTACCATCTTCTTCATAAAAAATTAAGGCTGCAGGTACACCAAGGCAGATGCTGTGTATTGCTTGGTAGTATTTAGATAACTGAAAAATAAGTCTTAGAAGATGCAAACTTTAGCACTGAAAGCATAGATTTCAAAATATTTGCAGTAAATGAAGTTGGGGCTTCTTTTTGTTCAATTGGTTTTGGTTCAGGGTTTCTTTTGTAGTCAACATAAATATAATTTGAAAAAAAATACAGGGTTTGGTAAACTTACTCATAAATCTTTATCCAAGAGGCTACAAATTGGTTAATCACAACTTAACAAACTCATTTCATAATTTACTTGGCAATGATATTCAGAAAGCATTACACAAGTACAAATACCATTTGTAAAACCAATTTAGAAGTGTGCATTCATGGCACATTTAGTATACATGATGACTGCTGGAAACAGCTGGCTTTTATCAGACACCATAATATTTTTAAGTGTATTTGAGAAGAAGCTAGTTTATTTACTGGTTTTTAAGAATTAGTGAGTCAAGGAAAAAAGTCAAATTGATTAACAACATTAATTACACTATATATATATATATATATATATATATATATATATATATATATATATATATATATATATATATATATTTAATAATAATAACTAACTCCCGCACCAAGTGTTTAAATCAGGCATAAGTTTATTAAATATGCAGAAAGCCTAAAAATACAACACACATTTTCTATAAAACAACATCTTGAATGTTGATCAAAAAGTAAATTAAGTATATTTAAATACTAATATAACATAACACTAGATGTATTTCTTATAGTATAAGTACACCAGCAATACCTTGGTAAAGAAAATATGCAGCACCCAGCTGACTACTAAAAATTTTGGTCAAGCTTTTTCCCCCAAATAAGTATATTTCTTTTATTGGTTGAAAGGCAGCACTGTAGCCACACGCAGTAGGCAAAAAACAAATCAATTTTACAATACAAGGCATCAAGGTGAAATGCATGCCACAGCTTCTTATAGTGCCTGTGGACACTGCACATGTTTTTCATAGTCACAATGATGTTCAGATTTGCCTTCAAGAGAGAAAAAAATATCCTCTTTATATTTTTACCTCCTGTTTCTCCCACTGGAGTATTTCGATATCCGCACAGGCCCAGAATAAGGTACAAAAGATGGTACTGACTACTGATGGATAATTTCTGTTCATGGTTCTCAGTTTTGGGAGTCCAATGCGCTGAGTGCTCTACACCACTGAAAATAAACTACTCCAGGGATTGCCACAGACATTTGGTTATTCCTGTAGCAATGCCCCAAAAATACCAGACAAGACTGAATTTCCAGTTTGCATTTTAACATACATGGTCTCCTACTTTAGGCTCTGGGCTGGTTATTGCAGCTTTGTTAAAACAATTTAATTGCATCTCCTGATCACTGATGTTCCTGAAAGCGCAGTTGCCAGGTGTGAGTCTCTTACTGGTCTATTGCTTTGCAAATAAAATGCATTTATTTAAATGACCTTGGTAGTGCTCTGATAATTTTAGATATACTTTCTAAACTACAAATACAACTCCAGTCCTGTGGATAATATTGTAAAATCATTTTCTATCAAGAGCTACTGAGAAGTTTTAGATGGTTCCAGTCCAAATTTGAGGTATAAACCATATCTCCTTGGATGACTTGTATTTCACTACAGTGAAGTGTCCCCACAATCTGAGATGCCTTTCAGTATTGCCTGACAGACAGACCCAAGTAATAAATTACAAAACATTTCTTATTCTCACAGAAAGATAATGAAATTTAAACCTAGTGTTTTTCTCTAATATCCTCTCTAAAGGGCATTCTTTAAAGGGTTTCTATTTTTTAGTTTTGTTGAAATAGATAACTGTGACATTATCTACTCTATATAATACATGAAATTTGGAGGACAATCTTTGTTAAATCTAACTTGTGATGCGCTATAATCTTTTGGACTGAATGAAAGGAATGTTCTTGACTTATAAACAGAAGAATAAATTAAGACATCGTACACACTGTATAAAAATTTTGAAATAGCTAAAAAAGTACCTTTTTCTCAAAAATAAAGTGTTTTTCTGCAACCAAGCAGTAAAGTTCAAAAAAAGGTATTTCTGTTCAGTACCAAGATATATATTATTTCACAAAATAGCAGTAAAGTGGAAAAACATGAGGATATTTCTTTCGGATCAGACATATCTGTTTCTACAGATATGGATAGAGTTAATCTGTCCCTATTTAGGCCTCCGAAATTAACAAAACTGTAGTCTTCAAAAGTATTTTTATTTTCTCAACAGAAATACACAGTCATTTCAAGAGTAAATTTCATTCCCAGGGAGATAAAATGAATATTCAACTGAAGATTCTTCTCCATTGACTGTAAAATTGGACATAATCAACTTATTCAGACTTAAACGTCTTATTACTAGATATATACATAATTGTTAATATATTATATATATATATATATATATATATATGAGTATATGAGTTTATATAATATTAACATTTAATTTATTGGAAATTCCTAATAGAAAATCCAATTCTTTCAGTAAAAATCATATAAACTTTAAGTAGGAAAGAAAATAACAAAAGGGTGTATTTCTTCCTTAAGTTCTTTTCCTAATAAAGACTTTGTTTTAATAGTCTCACAACATAGATCTTTGGATAAAATACTAAAAAGCTTTGAGAAGTAAGAGTAACTGTGGCTATATCAAATGGCCCATCCATGCCACAGAAAATGTCTTCTCTTTGTATTAGAAGTCAATTCATGATACACACACTCCAGATAGCCAGCTATATTGGATTAATATCACACATAAATGCTGAAAGTATTTTTACTTAACTTCTAAGGAAAATGAAAACATCTGACATGGGTTTCCTTTATACCAAACAAAATATTGCTCCCTGTTTCAAGTTGCAGTAACTCTTGATGGACTGTAAATACGGTTACGTAATTATCACTTCATGTTGTAGAGTGTTGCTTGAAACTACAACCATAAAGAAAGTCTGCGAGGAAATTTATAAAGTTAGTCATACCAGGAAGGTGCTGGGCTGGGACTTTGAGTTTTTGGTTCAGTTCCAGGGTCTGATGTATCCTTAACTGTGTGGTCTTTGGCCACAGCTGTAGAAATGGAGACAATATTTTTCTGTCACCACTGGATTTTGTAACAATAAATGGAATAATGTTTGGGAAACATGGAAATAATGCATTGATGGTGGTCATGCAAAGTAATAAATAGAATGTCAGTTTGTTAGAAAATGATTCAGCTCTTATCAAAATAAATATCTACATGAAAACCAGGAAGCAAAAAATTCAAAATGTTTTGTGTGTGGTCTAAAAAATATAGACAGAATAGACAGACTTAATTTGGTTTTATGTTGCTATCAGAGATTATAGTTATTATAATCCTTTGTTCTATCTACTACAGAAAAAAGAGCTGCCTTTGTTTTGCATAACAGTTATGTTGACAATCAAGTTTCTTAACTGATCTAACTACATTAGCACAGGAATAGGAACTTGGTATCTCTTTAAAGAGCCAAAAGCAAAATATCCTTAACAGAATTAAAATGTTTCTTCACATTATGCATATTTTATACATAAACTGCAGGGGATACTTGTTTAAGCTTGTTGCCACAAAAGACTGAGCATTTAAGAGGGGGAAAATATTTTATGCAAAAAGTGTACAACTTAGCCATGTTTTAGCAAAGACGTTCTACTAACATAACGATGCTTGCTATGCATTTCAAGTGAAGTTGTCCCTTTCACATGACAGAGTCCTGAACGACACAGAGAGAAATTACCCCATGTTTCTGTAAAAGCAAAAATACCAAACTTCTCACAATGAAAATACAGGCAATTTTCTTGTCTCTGAGGATCAGAAGCCTATTTCCTACAATTCTGCATCCTGTGGTTGATTGACTGCCATTGTTGGCTGAAGTATTTATAATGTGTCTCTGGCTGTGTCTAGATGACACCTGATCCAGCAGCCAAGAGGGCCTCAGACTGCAGGCCTGGGTTTGTCTTCTGCCTCTGTCAGGGCTGTGTGCTTTCTTCACACTGCCATCCCCACAGATGTAATCTTCTTATGCATCCTAAAGAGCTCCCATGACCAGGGAATCAAAATTCCAGGGTTATGTGCCAGTGTGCATCAGAGATCGCCTGAGATGTATCTAAAGTATGAACCTTATGAAGAAGGTATTATTGTGTGCCTCAGCTTTTCTATCAGAGAGGCTCTTCCTCCTTTTTTCATTTCCTACATTTACAAAACACAAAACCAATACCTTTTTAAAACCTTTTCAACAATTTTTGGTTGATATTAGGATTGGCATTAAAAATTTCCTGAGGACAGCTCAAGGGTTTTACAAACGTACACATACACACACACACACAGAGCTGAACTGCATGGACCTAGTTTCTGTATGACACCAGTCTTCAAAACTGGATGAAGAAACCAGAATGTATACTATTGTGATCAAATACTTGCCTTCCTTTTTCTACTATTCCTGATTTTTGGGGGTAAGCCACTTCACATATAGGTCTAACAAAAAACCTCCATATCGCTCCATCCAAAAAAACTGGACATACAACTGAGCAATACAAAGAAACGGAGTACAATGGACCATGCAAATGCTGGTATTTTACTGATTGAGAAAAGTATGGGTATGTAGTTATCTGTGTCAGAGAAAGTTCCTGCAGGAAGTATTGAGTCTAGAGACAGATTTTACTTACACTTATTTTAAAAAATAAATTCAAAAAAATCATCTACTGTGAAATTGTTCAATGAAATTCTTCACTGTCCCATTGATGGATGAAATTGATTTTAGTCTTTCTTTCACAAAGAAGACAAAAGAAACACTTGATTATGTTTAAATTAGAGATGCTTATGATATTAACTAGAATGATGGAGGGCATATTGTGGATATATACTCGATTTCACATTTTATTACTTAGATGCAGATTTGTCTATTTACAAGAACAGCTGTGATTTCTAAATCAAATACTCAGTTAAACTGTAGCAAACACTTCTGGGAAAGACAAGTGCTAAAGTAATGCAATTCTGTGGAAGATGGATAGAGTGTTTGCAATGCTTGTTAACATTGTTGAAACTATAGAAGTCTCATATGTTTGTATAGAGACCTACCAATGAGTCAAAAACTTCCTGCTGGTTCATAAGTTCATAGAAGGATTATTTCTTCTGTTATTTATTTATTTATTTATTTATTTATCAGGAACTCTCAAGAAGGTAGACAAATGAAATTATATCAAATAAAATATATGCCTGCCTTCCCATTGTATTCTAAATCTAGAAATTATTACTGATAAAAACATATAAATGCTTGTAGACATAAGGAGATAAAGAGTCACCTCTCTGAGAAGCTGCACATCTGTGATAACAAAAAAGAATTCTGCTGGTTTGGCTCTAGTCCCGATATTTAAATCCTCTCTGCTAAATGCAGTTAGGTTTTATTACTGTCAAAGGAAGGTTTTGAGGAAGTACTTGAATCTGCAACCAGGATTTGATGCACCTATTCTAAAGCAGAATATAAATGGAGGCTTAACAGCAGAGTTTGAAAGTGAGATGTGAAGTGTTCTTCATTCTCCTAATCTAACACACATTGCCGAATTCTAATTAATTTTAGTAGAAAGTGAGTTAGTGAAATGCCTAACACATTAAACATTTTACTAAAGTGGTTTAACACTGTTTTTAGTTTTAATGTTGTTCTTTCTGTTAGGGGAACAAGAGTTAAAACATAAAGCAGGAAAGTTATTTTATTTCTGCTCAGAAAACAATTAAGGCCCTTTCCTTACAAAGGAAGAAAGTGAAAATAAAAATTTGTCCATTCCCATGAAAATTAGAACTGGGCAATATATTGTTACAGCCCAGTTCTCACCAGATCTTAGTGGGGTTAACCCTGAGATAAAGACAGGGAATATGTTTGCATAGGTCGTGATGGATTAACTTCTCTCAAAGGTCAGTACAAAAGCTGAGTTAGGGAAAGTGTGATAAATTGAAACATACCTGATTTGATAGAAAGCCCCTATGATGATATATTTGTTGCTTGGTTAAGAAGAATGTGCCGAGGCCATATATTTTAAGGGAAGTTCTCCACCTAGAATTACAGTCTGTGACTGTCCAGCTTCTTTTGCATTGTTTTCCTAATGAATTTACACATCATGTGTGGTACTAAGACTAATTAAATAGAAAGACCAAATTAAATAAAAAGACCACAATGTGTAACTCAATACAGAATCTGTATTATACATAAAGCTTTAAGGTACAAGAATCTAGGATTAGATTCAGTGCAAGCTTGTATGCATGTTATCTAAATTTGAAAATAACACCATTCTTTTCTGTGCTTTGAATGTCAGATTAAGATATTAACCATATTTAGGTGTATACATGCAATCCAGGTGTCAAAATCAATGGAAGTCTACAATTTAATGAAGTAGCCTCAGTTGGGGTATGTTATTGCATCTGAGACATCCTGAGGTAGCCTATTAGACCTTAGGCTGACCTTAAGTAACCTCCAGTCTTCACCTCAAGAAAGTAAAAGAATGGCCCATACATCCTCAGCAAAGCCTGGTAGCCTTAAGTGGATATCTTGGAAGCTCACAGACATCTCAGATATTGCTATATTTAAACATCAGCCTTTCACATAGAACAGGAATATGTCAAGAAATAGGTTTAGGGTCTGAATCATCAGGTTTTCTGCTCAAATGCCTTACACATTTCTTATGCTGAGGATGCCTAATGCAAATGGACAGGATCAGGTTCCAGAAAACATTGCTGTTCCTGCTTTTCTTTTTTTCATAAAGGTGGAAAGATAAAGGAAATCTTTCTGCTTCAGCATGGTCTTCAGTATGTAGATAGTTGGGTCTCCTCATTCCTACCACTATGCCCTGACCTCTAACAGATCATGATGCACTCCCCATCCATCCACTTTAGGATATAATACATAATGAAACAGTATGGTAGCCAAAAAGATGCCATATTTCCATTAGGGAGCTCATCTGGCGCTTATTCCAGATATGGCAATTTATATTGCTAATTATGACATGGTAAAACACCTTTTCTACCTTTCCCTTAAAAAAAAATGTTCACAGCTGCAGGAAACTGTTGCTGGTGTGTATTAGGCACTCGGAAGAGACAGAGGAAGAATAACATCTAAGGTGATATTCATTGACCAAATTTATAGAGCAGGTATCTGCTTCAAAGTCAGTTACCTGAAGTTGTCTTCGCTGTCATCAGCAGGAGGTAATATATTGGTCTAAGGCATAGTTCATCACCTGATAAAATATATATATAAATATATATATATATATATATAGATATATATATATATGTATTTGTATATGTATATGTATATATAGAGAGATTTTTTTACTATATTAGCTGTGCCTTACTCTCTCAGTAAAATACAGCAGGAGTTTACTGACTACTGCAGGATTCTAGGTGACTGACTGCCAAAAATATGAGATCTTGATTTTAGGTATTGATGTCCCTGACTGGCTATATTTCCAATATAAGGAAAGTGATATGAAAAGTCTCAGTCACTGAAGAAAAAAAAAAAATGAGATTATTACATACAAGTGAAAACAGGAGGCTTGCATAAAGCACAGATTTAACTATAAATTTTATTATCATATCAAGTAGGGTGTTTTGTCCTCTGAAAATATGAATAAGGATATCAGCTACTTCCTCTGGCAGTTCTTTGGGAGTTTGATGATAGAACACTGACTTTCTGTATATAAGGTCCTTTTGGATGGTTTCTTCAAAGGTGCAGTTGCTTGTAAGGGTACCAAGACTTGCAATAAATTACAGTTGCCATGCCAGTCTGTTTCTATGATGGTGTGCCTTATATGTGTACGCTTGTACAATAGGCTGAACCATAGAAATTTTCTCTGCCTATTGTATTTTAATAACCCTTATGAACTGGAGCTGCAGTGTAGGTTTGAGGCTGTTTGTTGCCACAGGTTGGCTATTCCTGTAAGACAGTATGAGCAACTGATGATCAATTTATATTTACTTGTGTATTTTGCCACGTCTAACCTACTTGCAGAATACTAAAATAAGTCTTGACTTGCATAACTGTATTTTGCAAGTAGCACATTTTGCTTTCCAAAATGCCCAACACTGTCCTACAAAAGTGAGGAAAGAGTCTATTTCCCCAACTCACAAGCGTATTAAAATGAAAGATTGAACTCCCTTTGTTTTTGTTTCATGTTTGCAAATCTTTTCTCCAAATAATTCTGCAGTGAGGAGGCTCTTTGTAGTAGCTGATCTCTTCTATAAAGGGGCCTAGATATTAGATTCACCCGTTTTCACTTAATTCTCAGTATGGAGCTCTGACCTGGTAAATTAATTTTTCCTAGATGTTGACTGGCAATTCCTTGTGTACCCTTGAGAATATAGCCTTTGTGGTGACACAAATGAAAATCACAAGCTTCCAGAACAGCCAGACCTAAACATCTGTCCAAGTAATACAGGAAATTATCCATCTCTTCTTATTTCTAGTAGTTCTGGGTAAATTTCTGAGCAGAATTTTACTTATAACACCTGGAGTGCATTTGTAACACTAGATATGGCTCTGTTCCAACAGTACAAATCCATCATCTTAGAGAAGTTCGTGCAGCTAAATGTAACTGCTTCTGATAATAAAAATGTATCCACATTTTTATTGGAACCATTTGTGTATACAAAATTCATTTCTCTTGATTTTGAGATTAACTATACTGTTATTTAGTGCCATGGAAATGTTTTCTTTCACACTGTGTAATAACCTTTTGGTTGACTTGGCCCCAATGGAAGATTTAGCCCTAAGTGTATACTTTGAAAAAATAACATCTGTTCCTGTAAAAATAAATTTGGTAAAAGGCAATTAAATAACAGAACATTTGTGACTATGTTAACTCCATGAGGAATTCCTGAAAGGATCAGGACCTTTCTGACATAATATTATGGTGATATATATAGTCTTTAACCAGGAATTTCATAAAAACTTAGAGTGTGAGTCTCAATAAAGAGGAAACATTTCAAAGTAACATTTATCCAAACAATTATACTGTTTAGTTAGAGAAACAAGGAAGAATTGAAATATAATAACAGGAAGAAAGATTATTATAGATCTTCATAGAAATGATGATTTACAAAGAACATCAGATCCTCCTAATGAACTCAGGAGTAGGAGTCTTGCTAAGGAACTGATTCACGCCTTTTAAAAATGTATGAAACTTTGAAAATACTTTAGCTTCTAACCTTACTTAGTAAAATTAAAGCCCCTATGAAATTGAAAATCATATCAAGAGATTGACTAGGTGACCATTTTTGTCTCATATGGAATTTGAACTTGCATTCGATGGTAAGAGAAGATAAATTTTAGTATATAATGAAAACTCTGACCCCATTACTGAACACGAAATTTATATAAAATGTTCCTTTTTAGAGATATAGTTCAATCTACTAGATTCCTTATCCTAATTTAGATTTCAACAAAACAGATTCTGAAACAGTAGTGCTTATTGTGTGTCCAAATTTTGCAAGATATTACACTCATGGTTAGCTTCAAGCATATAACCACTCATGCTGCATATAAACACACCAATGTGTGTATGTCAGATAAAACTTGAATGAGTGCAGTGGGACTAGTTTTTAGTTAAGTTTTGGTACAAGATGTTTACATATAATATATATTGTAGGTATATTAATGTTCATAAAATAAATGTCTTGAGCTAAAATTTTTCCCAACTAGTTGAAAAAAAATTTTTTAATAGAATCATGGCAATCAAGCATCTCTTTCTCATCTTTGCCATTTTATTCCCTCCTATTTATGAAGAATAGAAGACTTACATGGGCCTAAAAAGGGGTAGGAGATGACATTTAATTATCTTAGTGTAGGTCACTAGTACCACTTTTAGCGTCTTGGTGTATGGGCATGACTTCTGCAAGTCTTACATGTTTTGTGCTGCCTGTGAATATCTCAGACAAAATGTATCACTTCAAAATACTAGATACCTATGATTAACTGGCTAAAATAAACTCACTGTTACATAGTTGCCTACAGTTTGGACATGTAAATTAAAGCAAGAAAAATTGTACCCAGAGTTAGAGAAAACTTAGAAGACAGACAATGAAGAACAAGCACCTCAAATTGGTGGTGGATGATCTCAAGTAAGAGCCATCTGTGTTGCCAGTCCTTGTCCTACTTAGATGTTTATATGATGCTTATCATTAATGTCCAGATGATACAGAAAACAGTATTCAGGGCAAAAGTCACTCCTGAAACAGGAAAACTAAAGCTGTGCTTCCATGGGTCAATCAACAGCCAAAGCTCTTGTTCCTCCTCTCTCTTTCCTTGTACCTGTGTCCTCCCACTTTCTCTTCTGCTTTTGCAGTTTCACCTTTTCCTCCATGCCAAGTACATGCAGCCACTGCCGAGGATTGCTCAAAAATTACTAATTCAGCTGAAAAAAAATCCAGTTTTGATTTTCCACTTTTGTTTTCAATTTATTTAGAGAGCTAAGAAAATGCACAGAGGAGTCCAAAACAAATCAGATATGTTGGCTGAAGAGGAAAAGGAAAAGGAAAAGGAAAAGGAAAAGGAAAAGGAAAAGGAAAAGGAAAAGGAAAAGGAAAAGAAAAAAAGGAAGGGAGCTGAATGGGAGAGAGAGAGGGACAAAGACTAGAAAAAAGGAAGGAGCTGGGTTTAGGAAGAAGGAACAGTATTTCCCCTTTTGTCGCCAATAAGTCATGTACCTGGATCTTATGCACGTGAAATCAGAGCATTTTTTTCAACCTGTTTTGTAAAACTTAGTATTCATTGGCAAAGGAGAAGGAAAAATGAGATTTTTTTGCAACTCATTGAAGAAACATTAATTAGTCACTAAATTACAGGAGATGTTATCTAATCTAACAAAGAGATATCCCTAAGCAAGTAAAATGATGCTTACTTTAATTAAGAAGAATAAGCAAACTGTCTCTTGGATAAGGAGGAAATAAAAGTTTCAGGTAGAAAGATTAAATTTGTCTGGACCCTTGGAGGATTTCAAAAGTGAGATTGGTTACCACAATTCAGCAAGAAAATCTAATCTATAGTTAATTCAAAAAGTGTTAGTGCAGAAGGAATGCCTCAAAGCCATGAATACTGTCAGAAATTCAGATGGATAAAGGTGAAACAGAGTGAGTGCCTTTCTTATATGTTTGTAACATTCTGATGTGTTTTAAATGTGGTGGATAATATCTTTATTTACTTGTAATATTAATTTAGTTTTAATTAGGAATATTTTTATGGCAATTACATACCAGAATTTCCAATTCAAGAATCTTAAAAATCTATCAGTGATGTTTCTTTGACATTTTACCAAGTAATTGCAGTAAAGATTACTTAAAAAATAACTTTCAAGTAACCTTATCTAGTAGAGTTTCTACACAACCCAAAGAGTTCTCAAAGAGAATTTTCTTATTTCTCTTGCATTGGCTGGCTGGATAACAACAAATCTGGAGGGTCAGAAAACCAGCCATTATTAAGAAAACAGAGTGGCATCAAGGAGATATTTGGCTTAACATCTGAAAGCAAAGGGTACTCTAGCGTTTTGCTTCAGACTTCATTTTTCTTTCTCAAATTCAAAGAAATTAAACACAGGATTTGGAGATATTGGGTTGAAGACTAACTGGCAGAAACAAATTGTCATTCAGCTTAGTGCTCAATATTTATTAAACCCCAGTGTAGATGCTATCTTGAACTCTGAAGAGAGATCTTCCAATTATCAGGCAATTGACATCTTGATTTTTCTACGAAAGACTATGAATTGTACCAAATTCCCAGGAACAGCACTACACCCATTGAGAGGGAAGCCAACAACCTTAAGATCATTATTCTTTTTCAATAACTGCAGTAAGAAATATCTGCCAAGAACTTTATTTTGAAGATTTGTGTACCTTACATGAATTTCAGGATGTCTAGTACATCTTTTACTTATTGAAACCATTTTCTGTTGCAAGTATTTGAATGATATTCAAGATTTTTTCAATAGACCAAGCCAATGGTATGTAAGAATTTTGGGCTGAAAACCAAGGCTGATGTTTGCACATTTCTTGCACACAGAAATGCACACTGAGTGCAATTCTTGCACTCAGAAACCTTTCAAAAAAGAAAATTATTTCTTCTGGGTATAAAATTTCCAGGCATTGTGGTACTAAATCTGGTGGAGCCATCATCACTAATTCTGCTACTCCTTCCTGTAAATGAAAGTCCATTGCTGCTCAGCATAACTTCTCCAATGTAATAGCGTATTTGTCTTGCTGATTTGGAAGAGAAACGAAACTGGAAACAATCAAAACAAAGCAGCATGTGTGTTCTCCTTAAAGAGAGGATGAGAGAACATAAAACACATTTGTGACAGATGTTAGTACCATCACTTAGAATGCTATTGAACATACACTGATGCAAAAAAAAAAAAAAAAGAATTATGAAATAAGAATATATACAGTGCAGAAAAGAAAAATTTTTATTATTACTGCTCAATAAATATTTTTTTCAAATCAATGGCCACATGTTTAAAGATTGGGATAATGCTGCTTAATGGACTTAAATGAAAATTAGTTTAATATTCAGAAAATTTCTTTCAAGTATTATATGCAGTGTAAATAAATAATTGTAATACTTTCTGACAATCCTGCATCTAACTATTACTTATAAAATTTATTTTACATATACAAAGAAATTAAAATACATTCAGGGTTTGGGGTTTTTTTGGGTTTTTTTGACAAGAAACTAACATCCATGATTCAGATTTTTAAATTTAATTTTACTCAACAAAGGAGGTCAAAACTGAAAACATTTCCATCTGTTAGGGAAGCAGTGGTATGTTTATTTATATTCCTTTTTATTCTTTAATATTTTTATTTACTCATTTTCTAATGTAATTTTTTACCAATTGCGGTTTCTATACTGAGCCAAAGGCCAATGTTTTTACAAGTTATGGGTCAGCCTAATATATTTAAAGGATGTATAAGTTGTTCTGTTACAAAACAGAACAAATTGCTTATCTCTTGGTCGTAAAACCTTGTATCAATGGATATCTCCATTCCTCAGGACTCCATTCAAAAGCTAAAAGGATGAGTTCACACACTTTTATAGCCTTACAATCCAGTTAATTATATTTCAAATCAGCTTATGAATTTTATAATTTTGTAACATGATTGTTTGGTTGTGGGTTTGATTTTTTCCCCCAAACTGTGACTCCAAATAAATTTCTGTTGTATTTTAACTTTTTTTGGGTCTAAAAACATGAAAGTATATAGTGCTTCTCAAAGGGCTGAAACTAAAAATATCCAGTCTGTGTTCTCAGCTTGATCTTTGGACTGCTTATCCATTTAATTCTAAACAGACAGTTGATAAAAAGCAGAAATAACTGAAAGCACAAAGAATTTAGCGCAATGCTGCTTTTTTTTTTTTCTGGATTTATTATTTAAATAATATGTTACTAATCCTGTGTTTCCACAGCAGCCTAAACTGATGTAAACACTGGCTGCTGCAGTCCCATTCTCTGCTGCATTTCTCATTCATGTGTTCCACCTCCCTTCTTGACCTGCCTTTGGGATTTGTTGCCCCCTTCATTTACCCATCTTGTATTCGGTGACACAAAAAAACACAATTTGGGTCTCAGAAGGAACCACTGAGAACTGAATTGAGACCCAGAAAAGATGTATCAATTCATACTTGAGATTTTGGTTAGTGCAAAATTACAACAGCTGCAGCTATAGACTCATAGTCTGCATCTGGCTCTTCTTGGTTGCTCTTCTCTTTGCTGTTTTCTCCCCTTGAATTTTTGACTCTATGGGGTCTAAAAGTCAGTTTAAAGAGGCTGTCATTATAGAGGCTTATCTCAATCTCCCAAGCTGTGGTAAGAATTCAGCCTAGGAAGTTAAATGGTGATTTATATAGCAGGATATAAAACCTAGTGTTAATGAGCAGACTAGTTCATTTCATTCAAAGGAGATAGCTAGCTCTATCACTGATATTTGTTTTACCTTTTTTTTTTTTTGTGACACGCCATAACAACCATAAAAGCTAACCGAGCTGCTCATGTTGATGAAATGGCAAAAGAAGTGCACATATACAGTTATTTAAGACCATAAATACGTACAAACCCATACACATTTGTTTTTATATATAAAAAGCTATATACACATATAGGTACACATTAGTAGAGCAGACAGTGGTTGTCTCAATACTCATTGCATCTGAACTGTGCCTGAACTGTGTCTGCAGTTCTTACTGTTTGAGGACAAAGAAAGTAACTTCTCACAGTGTATTGGGTTTGCCTTTGAAATAAAAGCACAGAACTATTGACAAAAAGCTCACCTAACAGCAGAGCTGAGATTAGGTGCTGAGGGTTATTGTCTTCCTCTAGTCTCAAAGCTATGTGAAATGTCAGTTAATTGAAAATGGTAATTGTTCCACACAACAACATCAACTGTTTCATTCCAGGAAATGTGCTGCTCTTAAATTAATAGCCATCGATCCAGAGGTATTTCATGATCCTTCTCCATCGTTTTCTCAAATTATCCAGCTATCAGTCCTTGGGAGAAAACCTATTTCACCATTTTTATTGACCATCCTTTACTGAGTGACCTGGCTTCCTGTTCAGATAGACTAAAATAGGTCTATCCATCTGAATGTTTGTCAGGCACACTGAGACACCTAACTTTCAAAACACCCCCTACTTTTTACTATAAATACTCAGAATGAAAACCATTAAGTAATAGTACAAAGCAGTTACATGGTTATTACTGATTAATACAATGAAGTACACTCTCATGCTGGGAAATTGCCTTTGTGATAGTAAAAAATAGTTCCTTTCAATAGTGCATTTCAGTAAAATTTAAATTCCAGTTTGATTTCTGATGAAAGAATGCAGGTTATTTTGGTTTCTTTGTTTGCTGAAGGAATATATTTTTTTTCAACCTCTTTGAAAAACAAATGACAATATGTCTTTGTTATTACACAGAGAACAATTGCAAAGGCCTTTGCATTCCTTAGCTGTTCCTTTGAAAGCTTAATAGAGAAATTAAGTGGTACAAAGGTGTTCCATTGAGGAGACAGTTAACCTTCTTTATATAGTCATTAAAAAAATCAAAAACTACCATTTAGATAAGCAGTTGAAAACATTTATTGAGATACAACTCAATGCTTTCTGTGTTTGCAGTTCAGTAAATTTTTTCTAGTAAATTTAAAATTTAATTTCAAAATAAATTGCAAACTCTATCAATTAATAATCTTTGGAAGGCAACAGTCATATTTTTAAACCTTTCATTTCCATTTTAACTTGAAACAGTTTCACTTTCACTGATATATTAATACACTGTTGTCTATTCTTAATGTTTAGATTTCAAAGTGAAATTTGCATATAAAAATGATGGCAAAATTGTACAAAAAGTATAACATTTTAAAATAAATGTATAATAATATCAGTTATGCAGTGGCCTAGAAAATGTCTCCTTTAATCTCAGAAGAAAATACTGTACTTTTCTCTCTCCAAGGGCTTTTTCTTACCAGGGGATGCAATTTAATGTAGACTGAAACTGTTGTCAGCAGGAAAGAAAAAGCAGTCTTGGGTAATATGAGATACCTTTCTATTGTTTCAAAAATAATAGGCTGGTTGCAAAGAGTTTCTCTGTGTGATCTTAAGTTGCTGTATTTTTGTCTTCTTTTATTTATTAATAGACAGTTTTATATTAGAAATGGAAAGGGAAAATCTGATTAAAGTTTCTAGGACAGCTACAGTATAAAATCAGTTGAAATTACATTTCCACATAACATATATAATGACTTCTGATATGTTATATACCAGTTTTAATGCTCAATCTGGTTTATAGTTAATAGAATCAAAAGGTATGTGAGCCAGGGAATATTTTAAGAAAAAAAAATTTAGCAGCTCAGAGGGACCGAAAAAGATCCTTAGGCATATGGGGCTAAGCAAATGAAAGTGAAAATTACTTGAGTGAAGAAACATAAAGGACTCAAACTAACTACAGAAGGTAAGCATATTTTTGCATCATTTATACTTGTGACAGTGAACATATGCAGAGTTTGCATCCCATTCCTTGCCATTTTGTACATACTTTCTTTTTCAGTGAATTTCAGCTGCATAGTTGGAAAGTAAGCGTGAATCAGAAATAACTGAATAAATTATTTGGTGGTTATGCAATGAAGGGTAGTTTTGGTCATAGAGGCAAAAGTTCCCCTTCAAAATCAACTTTTTTTTTTAGATCTTGTGTCAGATTTGTCTCCCTCCTCTATTTTATTCCATTTCAAAATCTAAGCTTGACCATCAGTGTTTCATTTTTGTTTTTATTAAAAGAACCCAGGAAACACGGGTCCTTTGAAATTATTGAATCTTCAACATTGTCCTGCATTTGCCACTCTAAACCCACATTATTCCAAAAGGTTACCTGTTTTTTGAGAGCTTTTGAAAATTTGAACCATGGACAAATTTGTACAGCAATGATACTCAATTTGAAATCTATGAAAATATTTGAATATGTAAGCATAGCTGTAAGTGTGTTGCTGTCACAAGCCTTACTAAGCCTTGAAGATCCCAGCCATTTCCAGCCTTTTATCTCTTTAAAGCTTATATTAGCAGCTAAAGCCTGTCTCTCTCAAGTGATTTCACATTAAAATATCATAAAAATAACATTAATTATAGAGATGAGGATTACAGATGTAGATAACAGCTGAACATTGAAAGTGCTAAGCAGATCTGCAAGATAGCAGTAATGACTTAATTAAAACAAAATGCATCTGTATCTGAGCACAGCAATAAAGGAAAAAGAGGCAATCCACAGTAACAAAAACATGAGCGATTCAGCTGAAGTATGTAAGAGTAGTGAGCAATAGATTGGCTCATGTAAGTCTAATTTATGCCAACCTTAAACATTAGCATTCCAATGGCTGCCAGAAATTTAGAACATGTTATCTTTTGAGTGCCAGGTAGTTTAGAGGGTAACTACCAATTACCCATAAACTGAGTCATAACAGAAATGACTTAATGTTCTATTCCCTCCCATGGCCAAGCTGGCTCCAATACCTTTGCAACAGACTTCGTTAACTGTGCTTCCTGATCTAAAGGGAAGCTGTCCTTTCCTGCTTATCAAACGGACTGAAATGACCTCAACAGGGAATAAAGTTTGTGCCAAGAAGCAGAGGAGCATTGAGGCCTGTTCATACCAGGTGATATTCTATCTGGTGCATATGGCCCACACTTGGCCCACACAAAGCTCATCTCCAGTCCAGGCCTGGTTCTAAGAAACCCTCATATGCCGTATTCTGCACGTTCTGAAAATCCAACCATTTGTAGTCTATATGGAATAGCATTAGTGTTTTTAAAAATACATTAAATTCCTGTGACAAAGCTTAAAGGGAGCTGCATTTTCTCTCCCTGGTGTGGAGGGGACAAAAAACAGATTCCCTTCTTGTCAACTTTTCCTACATAGTTTTTAGATGGAAAAGGCCACGGATAAATTCTCACTGGAGGTACAAACAGCAGTATTTACAGTTGTTATAATAATCATAACTACCATTTTTACCAGCCCGCTTCTATCACAAACCGTGAAACCTGATTCAATAAGGTGCCTAATACAAAACCCTTCTCTTTTTTTTTAAATTGGAGACCAATTGCTTTCTTTTGACCATGTAATATCTTCCTCTTAATGAAGAGGAGCAATAGCCTGACTGAATCATGGCAGCAGTAGGCTTTGGCTGCATTAGTCCATACTGTAAGCTGTTTGTAAGGAAATTAATTGTCTATTTTATGTCTCATATTGATGTTGGTCAAGTAGAATTGATATACTGCATTAACATCCAAAATGGCTGATTCTGCATGGATATGTATTGTTTTCACGCAAACAATAAAATTATCACTTAAAATCATAGAAACTAAGTTAAGTGGAATTTACATCATTTTGATGGGACTCTACAGATGTTTACAGATAAGAGACTAGAAAAGGGAGCTTTAATTTGCATGTAGTGTACACGTTTCATTTTACCATTAATTAGTAGACTTATATTTATACTTATTTATTTATACTTATATTTATACTTATATAGACTTACATAATTGATATAGAAATCTGCATTGGCTAAGGGCTTTTTTCTAAAGTGAAAACACTACACACTGTATTCAAGTCACAAATTTTCACTAAAATTATACTAATACTTTTCCCTCCCTGAAATATTTATCTTCACTGGAGGAAAAAAAAATGTTTCCTTCACTTATATATGTGTCTGCCTATTCCGGATCTCATATTATGTTCTTAAACTATTAAAAATTATTTTAATGTGCGAAAGGTTTAATTGCCTTTGCAAGAGATAATGCAATTTTCTTCCCCTGCTATAAAAAAAACTTCACTATTTTATCTGAAAGGCTCTCTGAAAAATGACAGTTTAAAATTACAGAAAATGTTTTCATGTAAATAAGAAGTTACTTTATCTAAGAAAATAAAAATTAAAAAATATTTTTTAGTCCACTAGTTTTCATGACGTTTGATCTTGCAGTCATTATCTAAACTCATACATTATCTAAACTCATACATAAATTCACTGAATTTAATTTCTTTTAAATTCAGAGAAAAGCTCTGTATGACTAGGTGAATATAAAAAAAGTTTAGATCACTAGCTAGTGGAAAAAGTGCAGATGATGCCTAGACAGCTAGGTCTGCAATTAGTTAAATAAAAGTTCGTGTTTGAAAGAAATATGAAAACTGAAAATATTTGTTTGGCTGCTGTCTGTAGATGAATGAGAAGGAAACCAGCTGTGTTGAACAAAATAATGGAAATTAATTGTAGCACCCCTCAATTCTGAGAGAGACTGAATATGCAAAATATGCAGCATTTCCACTGTCACTGAGAGCTCCCTCTCTGGAAGACACACTTAAGTAAACTTTAGTTTTCCATCCGTCTTTCCTGTTCAGCACAATTACTTTGCTAGGGTAGCTGAACTGCATGGTCTTTTTCATACTAAGCAGTAAGGTCCAACTTTCCTCCTTTTTGATATTGACAGTGTCATTTTATTGAGAGAATGAGATTTTTGGTGCAGTATACTCTGATAGAATATCAATTGGATCCCATTCAACGGCTATTTCAGAGCTACTTCATTTTCAAAATATCACTGAGGTGTAAGTTAATTAAATTACATAAATTCAAGTCAGTGATGGAAGAAGTAATATTTGATACAACTAGCTGTAATTTTTTACTGAAATCCCTATTAGGATAAAAGTATGATGACATATCACCAATGTAATTAATAGTCTTTTTATGAGTCATGGGAGAAAACATATCAAAAGTAAGTTAGCAGTTCCTAGGCAGGTAAGCAGGATCATTGCTGTTTCTTCTTTCTGTGCCTGTAGGGCAGAACTCAGTCAGACAGTAAAATTTAATGATGTACAGTCTGATATTAACTGTGCATGTATTCATGGGTCATGGTAAAGAGTTTGTCAGAGGTGGCAGCTTGCCGCAGGTGTTTAATGTCACATGATCCATAGTAAATGACTTGAAGCTCCCAAGTATCTACAACTAAAAATAATTCTGCTCTCTGCAAGTGCCCTCCAGAGCAGAATGGCTATCTGTCAGCACAAGATACTGGGTAGTAATTGACTCTAGTTAGCACCATCTATGAGCCATTTCTCAAGGATAAAAAAGTGATAATGGCCAGCTCTGTCATTAGAAACCATGTTCTTAGCACTGGCTTAATTTTTAATATTTTCCCTTACCAGCAATGTAAAAAACTAGCTTCTATCTTTACCATGTGTAATGTAGAATTGCAAAAGTCCCCATATGTCAGACTTTAAACACAATAGCAATATTTTTAAGCTTCTTTGGATGTGTTTTCTGAGATAGAAGCTTTCTTCTTTTTCCCATTTATCCCCTTAATTGAGACTGGAAAGTTTTCCTTCAGCTTCCATGCACATCATACCCAAAGCAAACGATGGGGTGGGGGACATTGGAGATTTTGCATCATTGATGGTGCTAAGCACATTTGAAAATTCAATCTTTTGAAAATTTACAGTTGACCTAAAACTTGACAACTTGCGTGCTTCTAGAATTTCTAGTGCAGCTTCTTGCTTCCGGTTCTACTTAGAATTGAGAAAAGCAGTAATGCAAAGCTGAAAAAAAAAAAAAAAAAGGTAGAAAGAGTTCTAGTACTTTGAAAAATATCAAGTGTTCTTTATTTTTTTAACAGCAACCATAAAACATATCTTACTTCACATTATCTATCTTACTCAGCCCAGCACAGAATCCAGAATAATTTACTGTATAAGATCCCAATTTCCAATTTATGATTTTAAATTTAAAAGAAACTTACAAGCATACAATAATTTTGAAATCATAAGTTTCTATTCAGAAACAGCACTACTAAGTTTAAAAATATGTCAAATGCTATGGGAGTTTTCAGTGTGAAAACTTCTAAAATGTATAAATGATTAACCAGATTTCAGCTGTGTTTCTCTCTAAGACAGACAAGGACACCTTGTTGTGCAAACCAGCATTCACCTCTGTCATCCCAACACTGGCAAGGGGAAATACAGTAGACCTGCAGCATCTTTAGCGCTCAGTGCCTGCAAAAGCATCACAAACTGGTCAAGGGATGTGTCTGTCCTGCTCTACTCCATGCTGCTGTGCTCTCACATAGCATCTCAAGTGCAGTTTTGGAGACCACAATATATATTAAGATATAAAGCTATTAGAGGGCATCGAAAGGAGGGCAACAAAGATGGTGAAGGGTCTAGAGGGGAGGCTGTGTGAGGAGCTGCTCACTTGATCTGTTCAGCCTGGGAAAGAGGAGACTGAAGGGACACCTCATTGCAACCTGCAACTTCTTCATGGAAGGGGAGGGGCAGACACTGATCTCTTCTCTGTGATGACCAGTGACAGGATGCAAGGGAATGGCTTGAAGTTGTGTCAGTGGAGGTTTACGTGGGATAGCAAGAAAAAAGTTCTTCACCAAGAGGGTGGTTGGGCACTAGAACAGGCTCCCCAGAGAAGTGGTCACAGCACCAGCCTGACAGAGTCCAAGAAATATTTGGACAATGCTCTCAGACACAATGGTATGATTCTTGGGGCTGTCCTGGGCAGTGACAGGAATTGGACTTTGATGATTCTTGTTTGTCTCTTCCAGCTCAGGATGTACTGAGATTCTATGACAATACAATAAACCTCTATAGCAAAACTGACTGTCATATTTGCAGTGAGTTAATATGTCAGTGTGTCTGAATAGCATGAAATTCCTTCGCCATCTCTGCACCATGTCATTTCACTAGAGCATATTTGGAACTTGCTTGCCCTGCTTTCAGTGGAAACCTAGATATCAGACATCCTCTGATATCTAGAAATCTGGCAGATCTCTTCCCAAAGATCAATGCATAAGGTTGACATTCTTTTAAGACAGGGAATATACTGAGTATATTGAGACTTTCAAATTTAAGTGTCAGAAGTTGAATGCCTGTGCACATGCTCAGTTACAAGATGTGCAAATGCAGGTTCCAGTCAATGGCAAAGGAAAAAACACCACCAGAAGAAGTCGAGATTAAGTGCCCCGAATTGTTCTGACTGTCCTAAGGAATGTTTTAGCAGTTAGTGAAGTAACAATAAAAAGAAAGATTATTGACAACAGAAAGCTTCCTACCTTCATCTGGCAAGGAAACCTTAATGTGAATATTGTACCGCAAAGCTCTTTCAAGCAGAGCAAACAGACACGTTTTCCTTTTAATGTGAAGGCATGAACTGGTGCTACTCCTTGTACAGCACATGTAATTTAGGAAAGTTTCTTTTTTCAGCTGCCTCAATAGGTGATTGGAATTGATAGACCACTCCAGAGATTTTAGGTCTATTAAATTATTCCCTTAAGGGGTAACTGGCTAGGGAGGAAAACCTTGGTAATTAAGACTGTGAATTAGATGCTTCAGTTAAGAAGATCGAACACAAGCTAAGGCAATTTAAAGAAAAAAAGTATAAAACATAACAGCTAAGAGAAGGTATTAATACTGTATATGGAAATATACACATGAGCTGGATTCTTTTTCACCATAATGGAAAAAAAAATATTCTAATATAAGCATAATGCATAAATTTTAGAGATACTTCAGGCTGACAAAACTTGTGAAATGGTATTTGTATATGTACCTAATCTTTCATCTGATTTGTAAAATTTGTGTTACTGAATTTCCAGTCATTCTTTACTATGACTGTGAATAGGGTCACATAGACTGGGATATCAGTTGCAAAAAGTTTATGGTCTGAGTAACAGGGGAAAGGTAAATAATTACTTCTTGGCCTTTGCTAGTGAAGTTTATGACATAAAACATGTTACTTACAGATCTTGACAAATTTTATATATGCAAATATAGATATTTATATATAAACACATATATATAAATTTAAGAAAGGGTCTTTTTCAATTTGAAACCAAATGTGACCTTTAAAAAAAAAGAGGGGAGGTGGGAGAAATGATTAATGGTCTTAATTAATATGTAGAATAGGCGAGCTGGAAAGGTTACAAGTTAAATAATTTTTCTGCCTGTAAATGCAAATAGTTCTTCACATAGTTGGTTATGCAACACTAATGCAGGAATATTTGCAAATATTTTCACAAATCCTATTCAAAAGCTGCAAAATGCCAACACATACTGTTGGTCAGTAAACAGACTGGAAGACACAGAGGGCAGTGTGCAATTATAAGTCAAGGAAGGAGTCAGAAGGCTAATGTTAGGAGTGACAGGAGGTGGAACAGAGCCAAGGAACTGCAGAAAAATTATATATTAATATATTAGAGATCTGTGGATAAAAATCTTGACAGAGTCTTCTTTCACAACTTCTGCATGCTAAATTTCTACTGCTAGTCTGTTGCTATTAGAGACCTTGCTTCCTGTAAATTCTTGGAAGTTGTATGAGGGTAGAAACCTTCTTTATTCAATCAATCACTTTCAGTACTTTTTGATAAGAACAATTAAGTGAAGTGAATTAAAATATTTTGACTGGATTTTCTTTTGTTATTACACTGTGGTGTTTATAGACAGGCTTTGCAGATGTGCTCATAATCTAATATTGAAACAGAAGCAAAAAGTTGTATAGGCCAGCTGTTCCATAGAAATGCATATAAAAGTTGTAGTTGCTACATCAGAATCTGGAGAAGTGTACAACAATTTCATATTTCAGAATATTTCAGAAATATTGGAAAAGGGAAGCAGAAAATAATATTTTAAGGTGCATTGTAGACTCTGTGATCTTGAAACACACAGTAAGGGAAAGGTTTAAAGACAATTTTGTAGATTGTCTTTAGGAGTGCATGCATTTGCATAATGTAATTTGGAAGATATTGACTGTGCAACTTTCTTCGCTCTAAATAGATCTTCTATTAATATACTGATTCTTTTAATAATGATTTCACTCTGCTTGTATAGTTTTATATAGTTACAGCTGTAACTGTAATTCAATGTACCTGAATTTCACAGTGGGGTGAGAAGCAGATCTTTCCAGAAGACTAAACACAGTCTGAGTGCTGTGTTTAACCTGACCATGAATTTTTTAGAAGTCTTGCAGGCAGTTTTTCTGTGGAAAATATGGTTCTGCAGTCGCATAGTCTATTATTTTCAAAGAGTTGGAAAAACAAATGTAAGACTTCTCTGGGTGCAGCAAAATCAGCTGGCAAAGAGATATTACCAGGGAAAGGTGTCAACTGGTAGGAAAAGTAAAGACAGAAAACAGAAGGCACTGTAATCTAAATGTCTAATTACAGATGTTTGTAATCTGTTCACAACAGATCTGTTCACAACTTTGATCATACATGATACATCCTTCCCCAGCACACCCCTTTGAGCAGTGAAACTACTATTTCATCTTTGTACATTTGCCTAATACAACCTGGCTAGTCTGTGTTGATGCAGGGTGACACAGAGTCCCCAGGCAGTGCAAAGGAGAGCCACTTAATTGCAAAAAAACAGTTTTGCAATTCAAGCAGTTAGGCAGTTACCAGTTTACATGGTTTTAAGGCACAACGAGCCCAACCACCATACACCACGATGTGGACGCGCAGCCGTCACGAGTCACGCAGCACGTCTCTCACGTCTCTCTGCCCCTCCCTATTCCAACTGAGTCACTCTCCCATAGCTCCTTTCTACTTAGCCTAAGTAGCAGGCCTGAGCCATGATTTTACAAGGGTAACAAGGCCCTTATTTTATAAGGCTTTACCTATATGCAGCAGTAGTCTCACTAATAAACCTAATAAAATTGAGTAGAAAACTTACACATCCAATTTATTTCCCTGGTTTCCTAAAATTTCTTTTCCATTTCTCTAGTGGTGAATTTTTCCAGGTGACCGAAAATTCTTCATTGGATCAAGTTTTCCCTGCATGTAGAAGGGGCATATAAATATTCACAATAAACTCACTCCTCTTTCTTCTAAGCATTAAAATGAGAGAACAGTAAGCTTGATATTCCTACCTGATAGCAGTTTTAACTTCACAGTTAGTGGCCAGTTTGAGAGGCAAGCTTCAAACCTTCTATTTCTAGAGATGCATGATAGTTACTTTGGGGAATAACATGCACATGGGCAGAATACTTTGGTCTTTGGATGTCCTAACGAGGAAGTTACATTGCTATGATGGTGGAACCAGTTCACTTCATAACCATTTGAAGAAGAAATAGACTGTTTAAATATTATACTTGTACTAGGTACTTATACTCCATTAATTGTTGTATTAAGTGTTTTAAAGTTACCCTGCTGCTAGAACATTAAAGTGTGGACTTCATAATGACTATATGGAGGAGTTATAGCAATCACAGTTATTTGACATAAGAATTAAATGAGGAATAACATATTCTATTATTATTTTTCTTTACATAAGCAAACCGTGAAGACTCAAATGTCATTCATGGAGACCACTCTAGAGGGAAAAAGAGATTCCTGTAATTGAAAGAAAGTTACAATAAGAAAAAAAAAGTTTTTTCTTAGGTACTTTATATATTATGACTTAACACAACAGTTGACTGATGGTTGCATAATATCTTGGAAATGACAATTTAATAAAAACATTTTTCAGACTGTGAGCAATGCTTGCAACTTAATTCTGAGAGACTAGAAAACTATCTAGTATAATTAATTTAAGCAATTTTCTAATTAGCTAACAGAAATGGAAGAGATTTAGTTGATGTGAGATATTTATTTAATAGAATGAATACGTACTGTTTTAAAAATTTTTTAGCCATTGCAGAAGTAACTCATTCTGTCCTTAAGCATCCAGAGGTCTGGTTGCAATGCATATACAAAGGCTTCCAGAAAAAAACAAATCCATGATGTTCCTCTATTATGATGACAAATAGAAATAATATTCTTCTCACTAAAGTAAGCTTATACATGCTCTTACAGTTTGTGAAGGATTTATTATGCTTGGCTGAACTTACATGTATAAAGTAGGAATCAGTCTGAATTTTATCTGAAACCTGAACTGAATTTTCTGCTTTTCTTTCTTAGATTGACTCAGAGTAGTTTATCTACTCTATACATATAATTAAAATTCTATAACATATTCTTATAAGTGTATATTTGTTATGAATTTAAAATATTGTTGTGGTGTATACTCATTTTGGAATCTACGCCTTTGTGCTTCCTATCATTATGTATTTTAAATGGCTAATCAGGAGATTTGGTGGTTGAGATCTGCTGGTTAAAGTTTGCTGATATCATGGTTAAAAGGAATCTTTTATAAGCCCTCACAGGTGTGTAAGGGTACTAATAGGAAATGACAGAATATATATCTTTCAGCTCTGGATCTGTATATCCGTCTTTATCCTGGGGCCCAAGAAACTGAAAATCCCTTGAATGCTAGCAGATTTCACCTGTGTTTTGCATTTTGCTAAGCAGATGGGGAGCAAACTCTTTGTACTTCCTTCCTGAAAGAGGCACAGAGGAAGAGTCTAATAATAATCATATAAATGAATGGCATTTCTGCTTGAAACATTTCCGAGAGAACACTATACACAACCAATAAACTGCTATAACTGACTGCAGATGGTAATTTAAAAAATGAATACATTATTAGGTAGACTTGTCTTCCCTTCTAAAACTGAATAAGGAGGTCACTGAATTAGTTTTCATTAATGAAGTCTGTGACAGGTATTTCCGACATAGAGCTAGTAATATCATCAAAACCAAATATTATTATTTAAGACTTTAGCTTTAATCAGACTCTGGTTTTTGTCCTTTTATTTTTATTTTTTTAAGTACAGATCTGTTTCTTGTATGCTATTTTTAAGCAATTGGCAGAAAGATTAGTCTCTGAAGCTATAGTACCCACTACCACTTACACCTTTTTTTCAGCAGGTAAACTTTGAGGTAGGTATTTCACAATTCAGTGAATCATGTATGTTTTTCATTTGTTTTTTTTCAGCTTCAAACAGAGATCTTGTTTCCTCCACCATCCCCAGAAAGTCAAGTTCAGGGGCCTCCAGGAAGTACATCTTCACTGCTGCCCTGATTGATTAGAAATTAAACATCATCATTGTAAGAAATTCTTTACTTGGAAGCCATTCTTTACTGTGAGGGTGGAGAGGGACTGGAACAGGTTGCCTAGAGAGGCAATTGATGATCTCGATGATCTCAAGAGACAGCCTCGATGATCTCAAGGGTCTGTTTCAGCCTAATGCTGTGGTTCTGTGAACTAGATGGTATTTACAGTTCCTTTCAACATAAGCCATTCTATGATTCTATGATCATTTAAATCTTGGATCAAGATACTACCCTGCAAGAAAAGACAAGGACTGTGCCCACTGTGCCCTTCCAGAATCCCTCAGGAATTCTGTGGCCCATGTTATGCCTTTCACAGAGTGATTTTGAACACTGTTCTTGTGCTTTACATCACTTTTAAATGTAAACAGAATATGCCCTGAATTTTTTCTTTGCCAATTGCAGCCTGCACACTGTGCCAGTTTTGTTCACCTTTTGTCAAGACTTAGCCGATGGGTCAGAAACATCAGCCAATTTTTCTCTCAGCTGATCATCCAGAGTGGTATTTGAGTAAAATGATTTTTTGGCAAATAATATTTTTAATTAATTTTCAGCTTATTTTGTATGCTTAAAAGTACTTCATTAGAACATGTGCTTACTTCATAGATCCTTTTTATGCCTTTAAATCTCATACTGAAAATAAGCAGCACCTTTTAGAATCATGAAAAACATAGGAAAGGGCTTGATTCAGGGCTAATATCATGGATGAATAGATTAATATTGAGCAAGCAGGGCTAAGAATTTAAGTACTTTTTACCAATTGGAACCTCATTACATTTTTTGAAAATGCAAGGCTTGTTTCAGAATTCTGATTTATTTGTTATTTTTGTTCGTGACTGAACATATTACTTACCTATATTCACCTTTATGTGCGTGTGTTTGTTTCTGCTGACTTTGAGTTCCATGTCTGGGACATGTTCTCTTGCATTAAAGCCTATATGAAATTGTAATCAATGAGTAAATGTGTCTGATGCATATATCATGCATTAAATACTTTTATATAGACTTATCTGTTTTGTATCCCATTACTAGGAGGCATAGAGCTTCATGATGAGTTCTGTAACAAACAGAACTAACTGGATATTTTCCTGGAGACAGTTGGAGACAGCTTCCACCAAAAAATCTGTTTGCTGAGCCCAAAATGTTTTCATTCCTGCATTTTATTACCATATTTACTTCCATGGATTTTATAATAATCCTCTGAAGTCATTCTTGGTTATATTCTTGCCTAGCCACCCTAGATCAGAGACTCACCTCATTTTTTTTTTTTAGTCTTGGGTGATGTCTGGTGACTACAAGTTTCTGGTCTATGCAATCCCAAAATTTTTGATCTGTGACCAGATCTAGGCAGACCAGCTAGAAAAATAATGTAGCAGGCGCAGGCCCTGTAAACCTGCCTTGGTGTTCGGAAGCCTAAGATAGGCAAAATGCTGAGTCATGATGACTGGACCTTAGGAGCCCCTCTCTCCTGCTCTTAGGCCCTTGCTTATCTCTCTGTAAGGCTATAGGTCACTTTCCTTTAACCTTTACCCTTGGACAATTCTCAATCCCCTTTTGCCTTTTATAAACCTCTGTTTCTGCATGGCTCGCCAGAGAAGAGCTGTCACTGAACCCCTCTGCAGAAAAGAAGATAATAAAAGACATCGCTGCGGAATATTTCAAACAGCCTCTCTCCTCTCTTCTCTTCCGGCATTAGCCGAATGCCTGCTGCATGCCCCAGCCGAGCCTAGCAAGCCCAAGAGCTGAAATCACTAATGAGCTGGAGATCACAAAAGCTGAATATCACTAAAAGGCTTGCTAAAGGCGAAGGCTTGGAAGGCGCTGCTAGAGCTCGGGCGGGCAGCTCTTATCAGAGCTGAGCCATCCGGCTTTAATGCAGCTACCTGGGAACACCCCGTAGCCCAGCAAGCGGCATTAAAATAACTTTGGATAAGTATGCCAGATGAACTGCTTGTAAAATGTCAGAGGTAAATATGTCTAATACAGCCAGGAATACCTGAGTATTTTTTATCATGGAGATGGGAACTTAAAGTACTTGACAGACTTAACCTTGGCTCTGGGTTCTGCCACAGAGAACTTGGCCATCAAGAAATTTCTCTCATTTTCATCACATTATGGAAGGTGTTTTATATGGTCTCTGTAAGAGTACATATTTAGACATTAAGGAAACTGGATATGAATTACATGGAAAATGCATTAGTCAAGAAAAGTCTAATGCCCCAATCAATCAGTGTTGGACTTGAGTATAACCATGTAGGTATGATTATGATCAGAAATCACTGGAAAGGTAGAAGGAAAGTACCAAGAACTTTGTTTTGCCCTAAAAGTTCTGTATATAATGCAATTCTTGCAGTGAAGAAGCAGAATGCCTTCACTAAATTGAGAAAGATTAGAGGATGGACAGCTCTTCGTAAAAATAGATTAGCAGAGCAGTAGCAAACATCTTCAAATTATCAGGATTACCTTGACAATGGAAAAGAACAAATGGCACTCTGTGAATTTGAAATTGCTTTCCTAATGTTCTTTTTCAAACATACCTGTTTATCTCCAGGCTGTAGGAATTAACATCACACTACGTAATAACAAGGGCTGACCTGTTGATTTATTTGAGGGATTAAAGCCAGTGTTGCTATGACTTTTGCCATAAAAGGAAGAGCTGGAAGGGTAGAAGAAAGATTTGCCACCCTCAAAGTCAAAACAAAATAATCTTAAAGGCACTATAGTCATTGGCATGATAGCTTTTGTGGTCCAAGTCTAAAGAAGAAAAATTGTCTTTCCAGGATTGGCAGTCCATTAAGAATTCATTACTTTTTCACTTCTCTAATTTTGACTGACACATTTCCTAATTTGTTTTCTCTAAGGTGGTTTATATAGAAAAACTTTCAATGTATGAAGAAGTGAAAACTTGGTCTTATACATGTGGCCTCAATGAAAATTCCTAATTATGTCTGATCAGGAAAAATACTTTTGATTAAGTAATAAGAAGATGAAGCCCAGGGGTTTATGTATAATGAAATACTATACCAACTTATAGTATTTAGGAAGCTGGAATGGAATCCATGAAACCAGACATATTTCTCAAAATCCTTGCCAGGAAGACTCATTGTAACTAGGTAACTCAGGCACCTCATGACATCCTGGCACAGAGAGGTAGAGGCGTGACCCATGGTCTTCACCCACACTATGAGGAGACTGGACAGAAGATAGATCCAGTCCAAAAATAGGTTTATACATTATGTCAAGCCTATGCCTGCATATAGATCCATCAGACTGGCCTTAATAAGTCACTATTGTGGCTATCACCTGCAAGAGTGCAGCTGCAAGGCATTTGCAGACTGAAAATATCTTGTCTTCCACCAGTTTGGGCTGCTGTCATGTTGACTCAGCTTGGCTCACACTGATGTACTTCAGATAATCCTTTCAGGTACTGACAGATGGTTCTCTACATTCTCTGTGTGGACACAGAGGAAGGATCAAAAGGTCAAGTCCCATACCTTCTTTGACCCAAATCTGCAAATCCTACTTCTCCACCCAGATTACAGACTGGGATGGATGCACACTTCAGGTTGAAGCTGGGCAGTGTTGCCATATTGCACAGCCAATAAGAAAAGGAAAGGAAAAAGAAAAGAAAAGAAAAGAAAAGAAAAGAAAAGAAAAGAAAAGAAAAGAAAAGAAAAGAAAAGAAAAGAAAAGAAAAGAAAAGAAAAGAAAAGAAAAGAAAAGAAAAGAAAAGTATAAATATTGCACTGGACACAGGCCTTGTGGGCATACCAGGAACAAGAAAAAGTCCAGTGTTGTGACTGTTTCTTTTAATCCATTTATGAATTTTGTCTTGTGACTCTTTTGTGCAATCAGCATAAGTAATTTGACAGAGTAAGAATTGAAGCACCTGCAAAAACTCAAATAAAATGCAGTTGAAAGCATCTGGATCACATTTTTAGTGTTAAATTTTGCATAAGTTGCACTTCATGATCATAACACAATATTGAATATAGCCCTAAAATTCTTCTGGATAATATTGCACTCAGAAATTATTTAAAGTTATTTATGACTTCTGAGTACTATTCCCTTTTGCTTTCCTCCCTACACCACATATGCTTCTTAATTAGGGCTCTTCTTTTTAAAAATTACAAACTCAATTTTGTTTGGCCTAGAATTTCGATTTTTAAGGGGAAAGGTAATGTCGAAAGTTATTACTCAGTAATATATACATAAGTGGTAATTTGATGTGAATGACTTTTTTTTTTATAAAAATTCTTGTCATTCCTTGAAAGTTACTATACAATTTTTGGTACATATAATTTAAAGGCCTCTGGTCTCCAAAGATTTATTGTCATGATTAATTTTAAACATCTGCTTAAGTCATTGGTTTTTATGAGGTTACTTGTGCTCAAAGTTAAGCATGTGAATATTTTATGTAAGAACAAGGTTGTGATTTGCTGCAGCCTTACACAGTTAAATAAAATAAAACAAAAAACTAAAAAGTTTAAAATAGAACAGTTGCAAAAGCCAAATTGCAAGAGCCCCAGTAAAATATGTTACTGCAATATTTGAAATACTTTAAAATAATATCATTTTTTAGAAGAGTCAAAGCCGTATTTTCACTATTTAAAAAAACAAATTGAAAAATTAAAATGTATGTATAAATATGCTAAGTGAACACATACAAAAAAATGGGGTTAGTCTAGGAACTCAAGAGTTTCTCTGACATTCTTTTGTTCAAAATAGGATTTGTTGTTATGTATACATAGATGTACCCATACATATGCCTGTCATAAAAGTGAACATTTTTTTACTTTTAATTCTTGTTTTTTATTATTAAACTTATTGTGGGTTAAACCCATAGTCACCCTAAGTCCTGCACAGACTTAGCAGGGCTCACTGCCCCACTGTGGGATGCAGAAGAGAATCAGAAGGGTAAAAGTGAGGGGGCTCATGGATTGAGGTGAAGATACTTTAATAAGTAAAGCAGAAGTTGCACACCAGAAAGCTCAAGAGAGGGCGGGTTAAATATCAGGAAGAAATTCTTTACTGCAAGGGTGGTGAGGCCCTGGAACAGTCTGCCCAGAGAGGCTGTGGAGAGTCCCTCACCAGAGGTATTCAAAACCCACATGGGCCCAGATCTACGCCCTGTGCTCTAGGATGAGCCTGCTTGAGCACGGATATTGGACCAAATTACTCCACTGTGGTCCCTTCCAGCCATACTCATTCTGTGTTTCTGTGGAATGAACAATTCCATATCTGCCAGAAAAGATTCTACTGACTATTTAGAAATCTCTTAGGCACAAGCAGAAGGACCTGTCTGAGAGAGTTTCTGTAATTGCCAGCAGTGTCCCCAGGATGTTTATCAATACATCTATCCATACAGACAATGTCTATTAATTGGCGTAGGTTCAGAAAGAGCTTCCTAGAGTAAGGATATGATGGTAGGGCTGTCTGAAATTCCCACGTGAAGAAGTTCTGTGATAATTTGTTGAATGTATTCTTTTAAACCTGACAGCAGCTCAGTCAGCCACCTTGTCTTACATCAGTTCCTTGTCTCATCTTTACTCACAATAAACGTGACATTCTGGGCCACTCCAGGAACAGACTGAAAGTCACTGTGATATTTTATGAAAATCCCTTTGCCAGGATTTTTCTCCTGTGAAGCTGAGAAGCCTCAGAAAAGAAATGTAAACAATCACCTATGTGATTGCTTTGGAATGTGGTCTGGAAATGGTTTACCAACAGGCGCATCTTTGATTGGTTCCATGTGAATTGTTTTTACTTAATGACCAATCCCAGTCCAGCTGTGTCAGAATCTCTGAGCAGACATGAGTTTTTATTATTCATTCCTCTCTAGCTTTCTGATGATTCCTTTCTCTCTATAGTTTAGTATAATTTTAGTATAGCATTTTTAATATAATATAATATCATAAAATAATAAATCAGCCTTCTGAAACATGAAGTCAAATTCCTCATCTCTTCCCTTGTCCTGGGACCCGCAAACACCTCCACAGACTGAATGTGCTTCTTATGTACACAGGTACAGACCTGACATACTGGTAGTCAGCAATTGTAACTGAATTTTCTTGCTATACTGCAATTATTGCTTTCATTCTGTAAATTTTGCTAGAGGGTCAGTCTGTTTACAAATAGCAATTTCTTTTCAAAGAGACTGGGTTTTTTTTAATGCACACAAGATAAAAAGACTATCCCCATGTAAATAGATTCATTCTCTTTTGTGAAAGCTGAATTAAAGTATTTAGGCAATAATGTCTTTCAAGCCTTTCTTAACACCATTTTCCCCTGTTTCTTAATAGGCATGTGAAATCTACTCCCAGGTGAAATAATGAGCTACAACTGGAGTTACAGCGGTTGCAGGGATATCCTTCCACTTTATTGAGTTAATCTTTATCAACTCCAGGAAGGTCATTCCTGACAGATTTTGTCAGATCTGGTCTTAAGGATTGCCAATCTTGAGTCTCTACAATTTAGTTTAGTAACCTGTTTAGCTCCTAGAAGTCCTTCTGATAGAAAATCTTTCTCAAAGTCTAGCCTAAAGTTTTCCTGCTTTATTTTAAGTCTGATACTTTTTATCTTTTCTACTATGGACATTGAGAACAGAAGATTTTACATACATTAAGGCAGTTATTATGTCTTCAGTTTTCTCTTCAGGCTACAACTCCTCTTATGAAAACTCTTTTACAAAGCCATAGGTGTTAGAGCTCTATCACTGTTATGGATTTTTTTTTCTGGATTTTCACAAAATATACCATGTCTTTTGGTTCTGCAGATATGAGCATTTTATCTTTACAATAGAGGATATGTATTTTGAGACTAGAAAGTAGATTTCTAAAAGGTTAAATTGCTAAATGAAAATCGAGCAAAAAATTTACAGATTTTCATATGGGAAATCATCATAAAACATATGGATAGAAATAGTTTTAATTTTGTGAGTTCTGCCAAATCCAGCTTTGATTTTTATTTACTATGGCAGAAGTTCAGGGAAGATCATCCTGCAGGCACGGATTCAGCAAAATTACGTAATCATGTACATCAAAAGTAACGTGGGAAAATTAATCTTTCATTAAGCAAGTGGACTGAAGAACTAGTTCATAAAAAAAATAGGCCGAAGGCTCCTGGGCACAATATACTAATTGATCCCATGCCCATTGGTTTCTTTTCATATCTTGGCCATCCATGCCAGTGCAAAACTTGCACATCACTTCTGATTATTCTTCCACAGCCAGTTTCTGGTTGTGCTTCATGATTTAGAATTAAAGCATAGAAGAAAGGAAAGCTAGAGAAAAAGTGTCGTGTTGACCCCTTTTTCTGCTCAATTCCTCCCAATGCTTGACATCACAAAAAAGCAGCACGTCCTTGCACAACAATGATATCAGGCACATAGTCTGTTGCATGAAACTCTTACTGAATACTTGTTCTTCAACTAGGGACAGTTCAATTAATACTTGCCCTGTGTCATATATTTTTTTAATCTACATATCTGCAACTGACCAAAAAGAATGATTTTTGCTCTGATCCAATATCATGGTTATTTATTGCTATGTTATATATACTTGTTTTAATAAAGATTAATTTTGTACCATTGACTTTTCCATAGCAAAAATCAGAATCTATAACTATTGCATTTCTTAACATCTTAATAGTTTCCCTTCTGTCACTAAATCCTTTTCCTCATTCTTTGTTATTTTTTTGTCTTTTCTCTATCAACTGATCATATTTTGCAGTTTCTTTTTCTTCCATTATGTCTTCTCCATTTTGTTTCACAAATAAAGGAAAATAAAGACAAAGACACAGAAAAATATGTTCATTTTTTGCTTGGGCTGTTGTGTTTATGTAAGTCTCTTGCTGTCCTTATTCTTCATCTCTCTATCTTTCTTAAGTGTTTTTAGGACTGTGAATGTCCTTTGTTTGCTGATGCTGCTAATGTTTATAACATTCCTGAAATTTTACTTCCCTTATTGCAGTTCCTGTATTAGAAAAAACCACACTAATAAAATTCCACATTTGCACTGCCCCTTCCATCTGCTATGCCACTGAGATTCTACTGAGACGGCACTTAGAAAAGGCAATGTCACAATGCATAAAATCCAGCAGGAACCAGCAATAATTAGGTTAATACTGTTTATTCCTCTGATTACAGTTCTTTTTTTGTTGGGCTGTCAGTGTTGGGATAACTTGTTCATGTTTTCAGACTCTGTGCTAGCATGGCTTTGAGCAACTGAAAGAATATTTAATGAATATAAAAAATTGGAAGGCAGCATGTGCTCTTTATGGTTTTTGATAATTAGCCACAGCCACTGTAATGTCCTTCATTTTACCTAAAATTTTGTCCTTGAAAAAATTCTAGGCCTCTTCTGTTCCCATTGTGCTTTGTGATGATCTTTGCCTTTTCATTGATTCAGCACTTACCTTTGAGCCTTACTTTTCAAATATGTTGAATTTGCCTTTTATCAGCTTAAAAATGTGAATCTCATGCATATTTACATTGCAAGCTGTGACAGCTATGGAAGAGGTCAGTTGTGTCAACTGCTCTATACATCCACAAGAAACTCTATTATCTCTTGAGCAGACACAGCTTTACAATGTGTAAAACTAAGCATATTTTTCTGATAGTATTGCCTTCTTATTTTAAAACTCATAGTTTGGGTGTTTAGTTTTAAAGTTTTAAATAAAAATGGTCTTAACACTGTAAAAGAAAAAAAGTAAAAGTTTTAATGAAAAAAATCTTTCTTCCATTGCAGTTTTGTGGCTGTCATCAAGAAACACTGTTAGCTTTCAAATTATAGCTGTGACTTCCTTTTCATTGCAATATTGTTTTTTCTAATTATGGGCAGAGAAGGGCAGAGAATCTTAACAAAAAAACAAACAAAAAACCAAAAACAAACAAACAAAAAACCAAACAAACAAAAAACCCACCAAAAACAAAAAAAACCCCCAAAACCCAAAAACCCAAAACCCAAAAAAGGTTGTTGAATCAGGTATTTCATAGGCTAGAACCTGATTCAAAACTCTTCTTTGCAGTACTAGAACACAAAATATTTGCATTCCTTTGCTTTTAATTTTTTCTCCTCTTTTTTATAGCTGGACTTTGTCTGTTAACTCATTTTAAAAATATATATCTCTTTGTGATGATCAACACTGGGATAAATTATTGGTGAAATTGAATTTTGTCTTGAATTGGATTTAAAGCTCATGGGAAGAGTCAGGACAAAGGAAAAGATACACAAGCACAGTAGGTAAACCCAGTCCTGACCTTCAACATTTAAGAGGAGAAGTTGCATGAAAGATGAAAGATGAGGCTAGGACTGCTGTAACTTAAGGAAAGAAGAAAGAAGGCAAGGGTTTACAAAAATACATAATAAAACTAAGGTCTAGTGGGAACTTTTATTTGTTTTAGAGAAATCCTAACCTATCTATACATATGTTCTTAATTGCAATTTTAAAGTTCTGCCTGCACAGTTTTCTTTGCTGCCCTTTTGCTGGTTCCTACAATCACTCTGAGTGATATTGGTCACTTATTTTGATATAAGCACTTTTATCTCTTTTAAAGTTCCAAAATACTCTTTTTACAGTATTTATTATGTTACAAAAGAAGGTTTACAATATTTTTGGAGCCTTATGTTGCTCTCATTATGACAGGCTGAATTTATCCAGAAGGAGACTCAAAAATCTAATGAAAAAAATCCCTAGCTTTTCCCAATGCTGAAAGAAATATTTAGAAAGTAGAAGTAATGGTAATTTATCATTTATGACAGCATCTGGCAAACATTTTAAACCCTGTTGTACAGCTTTAAATTCTATACATAAATCGACATGAAAAACTGAAGTTACTATCTTCAGAAATAATTAAGGGAGATTTTTCAATACAAAAATACAGAAAAGGAAAGAAGGCAGCACATGACATTTTTACATTGAGTTAGAACAGATTTGTGACAACTTCATGAAATATTTTGATAGGAGAACACTTCCATCCATCAAAAATGTTTCATTTCTTCAGTTCTTATTAATATATGCCTCAATCTCTTGTTAGACTATGAAACTATATGTTCCATAGTCTAGTACAGCAAAATTCAGACAGGATTTCTGTGAAGTATCACATGTAATATCCAATATTTTATATAAGATTCATGTTTGGGGAATTGACCTTCCTTTAAATATCAGAAAATAGTCACAACTATAGGAAAGAAATTATAATTCTTCTTCAAAAGGATATGTTTGAAAGGACAGCATAGCAATATCAGCAGATATTGTTTCTCCTGTTACAGAACATACAGATTTCCAGAGTTATGTCTTCCATTTCTTCAGCCAAGAAAAAAGAGAGAGGAAAAAAGGGATTTTCGTTTTTAGACTAAAGTTTTAGACTAAAAATTTACTGTGTTTTGAAATGCATATTTTCAGATTTCATATGGGACGTTTTTATTTCAGGAGATGCTAGGAAACAAGTTAACTAAAGTGGGATGTAATCTCTCTGCCCAGGACTCTTCACTGCACTGGGCCACCTCTTCTGCCTCCATTCATATTCTCAGAATTTTATCAGAGACTCTTATAGCAACAGGGAAAGCAGTCAAACTGATACAAAAAGCCAGCAAGAAATACATCAGTGCACTGTTCCTCTTACATGTCTACCCAAGGTATCATCCTGTCTCATCCTGATCTTTTTGGCTTGCTTTATTAACAAAAGATAACCAAACCTGGTTTTTCTTTCATTGCTATTAAACGATAGGGCATAGTGTTTAGTATGCATAGGAGGAAAACAGATGCACTTGAAACAAACCAAGAAAAAGTGTTGTTCCAAATAGCCTTCATAATTGCCTATATTTTAGAAATTTTTTTTTTTTTTTGCGAAACATTTATGAACTCATTTGAGCACCTTTTACACTCTTCCCTACTGAGCAGCATTGCTCTTGGTAAATGGTGTCAGTGAAAAAATCACTGAAGGTGGATTTCATTATCAGTAAGTATAAAAATGTGGTCCTTACACATCTGTCATTTCTTCTTAAACTACTCGGTATCCTTAATTAGCACCAAAAAAAAAAAAAAGGATTAAATTTTAACTTTGTTTTTTAGACTTTTCAATTTTAAGGAGGTAATTCTAAATGCTCAGAAAGCAGGCTGCCATTGCCAATCACATGCACACAGCACCATAAAAATAACAGAAACATGAGCCAGCTGCAGATTAAGAAAGGCAGCTACTTGAAAGTCATTTCTTTACTTCTTTAGCCTTTATTCACACTTCCACTAAACTACATGCTTTAGGGGGAAAAAGAAAAGGAAATTTGTTTTGTTTTGTTTTGTTTCTGTGTTAGGAAGAAAATGGAAACGGTATTGAAAACTCTGCAGATATCAAATAAGGGCTCCATTTGGCCACTGCATCTTTTCTCTCTGTTTCTTTCTATATATTTGTTTGTATTTTTTAAATTGTCAGGGCACTTTGAAAAGAATAATTCAATCTGAATTAGTCCTCTGTTGGAGTTTCCGCACTAAGACTGCAGTGAATGTTGCTCTTTCTAGCCCAGGCTCTGGGCTCTCTGCAAGGCAGAGCAGTTTTATTTCTTTGTGTGTGTGTAAATTGAAACAATTTATTTGAAGACTTTGAGAGTGAAATAGAAAGCTAAAAAGAGGCTAATAAAAGTCAATATCTTCCCTTTGAGCAGTGTCAATCAATTTGACTGAAACAGATTCCCTGCTTGTTCAATAAGAAAATTACTTTGTGTCACAAATGACCTGAAGAACTCTTGGGTGTCCTCATTATCAAGAAATATCTGGTGTTTTGGTCTAGCATTACCTGTTTAATTGGCAATGGCTTACTTGTATTAAGTTATCTATTTCAGACAATTTAGAAGAAAATATTATTTTATTAAATTATATCAAACTGAAAGATAAGTAGCAGTTCCCAAGACAAAAAGTGCTATGATAAGTTTGGAATTATTTATCATTAAAATAGCTTGGTAAATTGATAGTGTGTAGTGAATATTGAATCAACTTGGCAAAAATATAGGTTTGAAATTTTCATAATACTTTTGTAATACTTTTTGAAATACTCCTATTCAAAGAGGGATGCTTAATCTCTCTTATCTGGCTCACATTTTAGTGGTAATTGTCATGGTAAAAATAAATAGGAAAATGTAAATTTATTTAAAAGGTCTTTTTCATTTAAGTGGTAAAAACATTCGCCTTGTACATTGCATGCAGCTTTCTTGACAATATTAATCGAGTTACAGTGAGACCTTAAAACAGTAGAAATATTATTTTTAAAACAAATTTATTATTTTTATAATAAATTATTCTAATGAAGAATTTGTGTTTAGATTACTAATTTGCATCAAGGTACCAAAGAATTTTTTTTTTAATGGAACATAGGGTTATTATATACTTAGCACATCATGCTACACTGGGCTTCAGTTGTGGAATGTTAAGGACTATTTTGTCTAAACTTTCATAACAGGATTGTTTTATCTGCCTTCTGATTTAATATTTTTTTCTTTTCATTTTTTTTTTTTTAGTTCTAATTTCCAGTCCTTAGGCTTGTTTTTTCACTCTTTACTGATCAATAAAAATGTACAATCTCTATGCTAAACAGTGTTAGAAACAGTTCCTCTGAGGCATCTAATGAGATTTTTGCTTATTTTCAAGGATATTTACAATGCTTCTTAGTACTTGTTCACACCAATCTTCTTGAGGGAGACATGTTAAACACCCACACATTCTTTTCTATCCCTACCATAAATGTTGTACAATACACACATTACAATACACAGCTTGACTGTAATTTGGTCCCTGGCTGATGAAAGGCTCCAAAGATTTTGTTTCTGCTGACAATCTTTTGAACAATTATCCTCTTCCACCATAGACAACTTCTCTGCTACGTACTGTCTTGTTAATACTGGGGTGGGGGTAGAGAGCAAAAACTGTCTGGAAAAACATCTGGCAAAGCTTCCTTATAGAAAGTTGATGTAGGACAGCACGCCTGCTTTCAGAAATTAATGAATTTTATAAATGGAAAATTGCAGATAAGATCCAAATTGTCAAAAATACCTGTGCCTGTTGGTAAAGTACTAAAAATGTTTTCTTAGATGACTTACCATTTTATCTTCCCTTTTTGTGATGCTGCATGAAAGATGTTTTATTATATACTATGTAATTACTCTTGTCCTTCCTTCTGCTGTGTTTGCCTACACATTAAAGACAAGGAAAGACAGCTGCCCTATACAAACCATTTTGCTGCAAGCCAGAAGTAGGTTAAATATCTCCAACTTCAAAGCATAGCTGAAAAGCATGGCATTCTTTACCCACGAGGCTCCAGATGTTCTTCTTATGGCCACACCTATAAAGAGTAGAAGTAGCTTAATTAGAAATTACTATTTTCTCAATCAGTCTCCATTTATTGAAAATACCAAGGTGATGTTTCCAACTCATTTTTCTCTCTACCATTCACAATGTCTCGTAAAACACTCTATTCTTTCATTATCTTCTTCACTGAGAAATATGGATGTAGTTTGCCTCACAGGTGTCATAAGTTGTAATTTATATGCTTCTCCACAGGTGATAACTGAATGAAATTATTCAATTCTTGCTTTCAAAATAGTGACCTTAGAATAAGTAGATAGCTAAGAAGGGGGAGAGATGGGAAAGGAATACTTTTGCACTGTTACTGTGTGTCATATAAGTATTTCAAGGAGCTATTAATATGCAAAACAAGAACTCTATATTCTAGTTTTCTTAAGGGATGAGAAACAAAACCAAACCAATCAAACAAAATATTTGTCACTCTGTGCAGAGCTGTAAAGAAGAGAGAAAGTGCCTTTGCAATATGCTCTACCTACACTTCCAAAGAACTAAGACATGCTTGAAAAGAAAAATCACTTTAAGAAGCTTTTTTTGTGGCTGTTGTACTAGCATGTCTCAAACATTCTTCCAAAGCAAGCCCCAAAGTATGGCACACCACTAAACCTAAATTTCTATTTTAGTATTTATTATTGGATTTTCCAACTGTATGCTTTCCTTCAGTACTTTAAATTAACATTTGTAGCAAGGGAATAATAACATGTTGCTCTATTACATTGACTCCATCTCACAACATAAAATGATAAGAAATTGAATATATAAAATTGACTCAGTTAGTATTAGAAATTGAAGGGTGACTCTGAAATCTGCCATAAGAAATAAGATGCCTTTGTTCATTCCTTTTGTTAAGACACTTGACATGTCTTTTGAAAGGATGAACTGCAGGATAATATTTACACCCTCTCTAGGTGAAGCTTGAGAACAAAATAAGAATTATGTTTTCAAAATATCTGAGTGCATTATTACTCTCTGCTTAAAGAAAATAAACAAACTACTTGACAAAGGAGAGATTGTATCATACAAAATGATGATGTCAGAAGACATGGAAATTCCAGGAACTGGAAATTAAGAAATTGATGGGAAATCAAGAAAAGGTTCCAAGAGGAAAATCACAGATCTCTGAATGTATCTGAGATGCATGGGAGTAATGATGAAAATTTGAGAATTTGAGAGAGACTGCAGTGAAGACAAATGCAGGCGGATAGCAATTTACCCTTATTAAGCTGACAACAGAGAAGGAAGAGAAAATACTGGAGGATGAGGGAAAGATTCTAGAACAAATAAATCAGAAAAATACAGAGTGATTTCTAAGCACAAAGTGCATTATCTAACACTGAAGAGAGTATGAGATAGCAAATGGCCTCAGGAGCTGAAAGCTCCTTTTCACTAAGTAAAAAGTGTAAGAATTTAAAAGTACTTGTAGAGATTGCATGCTAAACAGCTGTTTGATTTTGGCTTAGTTGGGTTTGTTGGTTGGTTTGTTTTCTTTCTTAAAGGGACATTTCTACAATCACAAAGTTACAAAATAGTGAAGAATGTTGGCAAAGTGTTGCTTGCTGCAACTTATTCTTTAAATAGGGAGTCTAAAAAAGACATATGGTGAAGCTTCTTAATTTGATTGAGTTTAAAGCTTCCCTTTTGCAACTATTACACTGTGTTGCTCTTCTATATATCCTTTAGAAACCACTGCATGACCCTAGGTGGTATATAAGAGTGTTGTAAATTATGGAGGTGAATAAGGACTATATCATACAATATGAGAATGTGGAAGGATCTAAAAAATTTCAAGTAGCAGGTGTAAAATAAACAACTGTAATAGTTTTTCCACTCAGCACGAGACTTTCTAAAAAGTCAAAAACTATTTCAACAGGATCATGGAGAAATTATTTGTCTGTGGCCATCAGACATCACATTTACAATAGATGTTCCAGCTGTAAAAGTAGTTGGAATTGTAGTTTTTGGGAAGAGGAAAGAACAAGGCAAGCCTTGCGCACATCCTGTCTTATGTTTTCCACACATACAAGTTATGGACTGCTATTAGTGGTGCTGTACTTTACTCATCCTGCACTTATGGTACTACAAGTATGATGGCATATGCATTTCAATTGGCAATTTTAGATAGCTAAGAATTTGAGAAATTACTTAATTTGGAAATACCCAATCTGTGATTTCCACATAATATTTTTCTTGTGCAACTCTCCTTTTTTTCCCCCCTACTATAGGAAGTTTTTCTCATTAATTTCTGATATAATTCTGTTCTTTTTTTTTTAATTTAAATGAGCTCTGTTTTAACAGTGACTGATCTCATGTTTAAATGTTTTTTATTAATAGTTTTGTTTGTTTGTCTGGAATGTCTGTGAGTATATGAGTTCAGGAAGGTAAAGCCTAATGACTTTCACAACATCTGAACTCCAATAGAAGAGCTAAATCAGGTCAAGCTATAAAACACAGGCAGAAGCATCTTTCATTAGGTAATGGATTCATAGCTCTAGTATTAGACGAATTTGTAGCATTGAGTTCCTAGCATTCCTAAAAAGATTTAAATGTATATTTGCAAATATTCCAAGGAAATACTGTGAAATACTTAGTGACAAAATATACAACAGACATTGTTCCTGTCCTATGAGTTACTATTTAGTACTAGAATTTTTTTAAAAAGTGTTTCTGAAGGAATAATGTTAAGTGTAATAATGAATTTTATCCATATTGTTTGCATAAATTTAGATTAATAGCTTTCTTGAAATAACAGCAACTACAAAACAAAACCACACCCATATTTTCTGGGTTTGGCTTGCCTTTATGTAGTTTCCCTCAGTATCAAATAACAAATTTATGTACTCTGAAAGTGGCTGGACTCTACAGCTCAAAAAGTAAATGAAAAATTATATCAGACTCAGTAAAAAGTTTCTCACGCAAAACTCATGGTCATGCAAAGCTGAAGTGAACAGAGTGAAAAAGCAGTCTAACTGAGAATTTCATTTTATAATTGTATTGCTTAATGGATACAGAGAAAGAATATTTTCTTTCTAAAATAATACCTCATTGATTTAGCTCATCCTTTCATTATCTCATAGAAAGATCAGTTTCAACATAAATCTTAACAGGTAGATAAGGAACTTGACTGTACATGTTCAAATTACAATAGAAGAACTAGATGTTCTCAAGAAACATCTATTTTCCTAACTTTTTTCATTACACATTCTTCTTTCATTGTGCCAAAAAGATGAATGGTTATCTTAATATTTCAAGCACCAAAACAAATATACAATCTCATTCTATGAAAGGTGAAGCAAAATTATGACAGATATGATTTAGAATGATATCATAATAAATGCAGATATGAACTTATGAATTTTTGTATGATGAATTTTACTTCTTTTCCTCCATTGTCCTTGAGAGCTAAAAGCCATCTTTTTGTTTTGTTTTGTTTTGTTTTTGTGACTTTGTGTTAGTAAATGTCTCGGGAGATAACACATTTGCAGTTATTTTCTGAATTCAAAAGAGCTTTGGATATATGAACAGAGAAAAAAAGTATTTAGGCAGGCAAGAGACATAAAAATTGCATTAACTCTCTTTTCACAATCACTTGATGAGGAATATTACAAGCTTCCGGCTGAATTATATTCATGTTGCTTTTCCTCCATAATAATAACCAATAGGATACAAAATCCCTAGTAGGAATATTGAGTAGAGACACTCTCTGGTATCCAAAGATGAGGACTTAAATCATAAAGAGTTCAGGAATGTTCTTACTTCCCAGTATATTATGTTTTTGAGAAATACGGGGTAACATTCTATCTGTAGGTGTCTTTCAGTATTCCAGTCCTTCCTTTTCAGGAAAAGGCACATACATGTGCCTTTCCAGTATTTAAATAAATAGTGCTGGCAACAGCACAAATGTCAGTGTTTGCCTTCCTTGCAACTCTGTCCATATGTAAGGCAGGATCAGGAATGTGTATTCTGAGAAACAGAGCTCTGACTAATCTAGAGACCTTGAAACACTCTGGTATCCTTTTAAAGCAATGGACTTCATAAGGGGACTTCTCTGACCTGTAGAGGGTAATTTTAAAGACAATAAAACTGGTTTAAAGAGAGTTTGAAAAGAGATGCTTAGGGGCAGGAGTTTGGACTGGGTACCCTGTGTTGCACAGCTTTGTATTGGGTGTGGGTGGCAAGGTTTTAGCATCAAGTGGGCTACAGAGTAATCTCTGTGAGACCAGGGGCTACCCTGTGCCAGACACAGTTGTGTCCGGCTGGCTTCACAAAAAACCCACTGTAGGACACAGCTGAGCCCATCAGCCAAGTGTGTGGTGCCTCCATAAACATATTTATAAAGGGAAAAAATGCCAGACAAAGAGCAGTGTGATGGGGATAAAAAAAAAAAAAAAAAAAGAGAGAAACAACAGTGAAAATGTTAAGGTCAGAGAAGGAGCTGAGGAGAGGGTGCTCTGGGTGCCAGAGAAGAGATTCCCCTGCAGACAATGGGAGAGAACATAATGAAGAAGGTTGTCCTACTTCAACCCATGCAGAACTGTGCTGGAGCAGATATCCACAGTGCAGCTAGTGGACAGCCCTATGGATGTTTCCTGAAGCCCCTGGAAATACCCTTTATAAGTGGAGGAAAGGTGTGAGGAAGAAGGATGGGCATAGAGGTGCTGCTGACTGATCATGTGTCGTGGTTTGAGAGGAAGTGAGTTTTTGGGAGGTGGTGGTGGTCAAACCAATAGGTGCTCAGATGTGAATATTGGCACCTGGTTTGGCCATTGAGGATATGGATACGCCTCTCAGAACACAGGGGTTAAAAGCAAGGAACTCCCAGGGGAATGCTTTCTTGGTTCCGGTGGATGGAGAGGTCAGACCTCCCCTGCCCAGCTGCGGGCTGGGCGGGGGAGGGGAAGCCATGAGGCCGGAGGGAGGTAGGCCGGAGCCTTGGGCAGAGACGGGAGGTGAAGGCCCCTGTAGGACAAGAGTGAGTTCCCCATGGAGGTGGAAGGGTGGAAGAACTCTGAGAGGCATCAGGCAGCCCCCCTTTCCCAGGAGGGAGAGAGAGAGAGAGAGGTGCCAGTGCTACCTTGAAACTTGATAGCACCGGCCTGGCCGAGAAGGAGAAGGGGGGGGCGGCGAGAAGAGTGCCCGGCAGAGCCAGCGTGGGAGTTCGGGACGAGTAGAGACTGTGATTTTAACCCTTCTGTGGGATGATGGAAACCTTGCAAATGCTGATCCTCCAGGAGTTGAAGGAGAAGAGAGACGGGGATAAGTAGGAGGAAATGCGCAAGTGTGGTGCAAGTTGTGAAGGTGAAGAAGGACGAGAGAAGTTGAGAAGAATTTTAGGTGGGAGGAGGTGATGGAGTGGCTTTTGGCTGGACTTTTCTTGTATAGCCATGGACAGAACCTTTCCTGTAATACAGAGACTGTATTTTAGGGGGAGGCGATGGCTTGGTGCCAAAGGAGTGATGTGAGCGGAGACAACAGGTGATGAGGTGATGGTGCTCTCGAGACTCCTCGGCCCCAGGGGGTGAAATATTGGGGGGGACTAGTGTCCCAAAAAGGTGAGAGACTGTCGTTTTCTCCTGGAACTGGGCGAAGCATCCTTGAAAAGGGAAACCCTAAAAGCAGCTCTGGTCCATGTGCAGTAGTGAGAGCACTGAACATGGAAGGAAGAAGTCACGAAGGTGATGCTGAGTGACGGGGAAACACAACTGGTCTCGGCTGTGTTTCCAGGGGAAACCTGTGGTGCAAGAGGGACTCCTCTCTCTTTGATGAAATGAGAGGTGATTGTCGGAAGGGTGGAGATGGACTGAGTTGATTATTTGAAGGGTGTGGGACTGGGTAAAAATCTAAGGTCTTGTTTTATGCTGTGGGAAATTGAGTGGGGGGAGGAGAAATGTTTGAAAGGTTTCCATTTTTGCTCTGTGTGTTCATTTTATTATAATTGTAAGATAATAAAGTTTTTTCTTTATTCACAAGTGGAGGTCTGCTTTGCTCTGTCTCTGATCGCATCTCACAGCAGACACCAGGGAGGATATGTTTTCATGGGGGCACTGGCATTGTCCCAGCGTCAAACCATGACATCATGAAACCCCATTCCTCATCTCCGTGTGCCACACGAAGCAGGGGTAGGTATGGGAGTTGGGACTGAACAAGTGCAGTTGGATCTGGGAAATAGATGGCAGGAAAGTGTTTTAAAATCTTCCTTTACTTCTCACTACCCAAATCTATCTTAATTGCTAATAAATTACATTAATTTCAAAAATAAACTGAGAATTCACCTTTGGTAATATAACCAGTCCCACTCAACAGGCCTGCTTGAGACTGTAATATGACATCTTGTACTGCTGTGCTCCATTTTTTTTCCAGAGAGTTGGCACAAAGCAAGCATGCATAGATCATAGAATGGTTTGGGTTGGAAAGACCTTTAAAGATCATGTAGTCTGACCCATTGTCCATGGACAGGGATAATTGCTACCAGTTCAAGTTAGTCAAATCCTCATCCGACCTGATTGTGAACACATCCATTGTTAGGGCACCCACCTGTTCCAACGTTTCACCACTCTAATTGCAAAAAATGTCTTCCTTGTGTCCAATCTAAGTTTATTCTCTTTTAATTTAAAATCACTAAGCCTTGTCCTGTCACTACAGGCCCTGCTAAAAAAATCTCTTTTCGTCTTTCTTGTAAGCCCTGTTTTAAGTGCTGGGAGGTTGCTATAAGGTCACCATGGAACCTTCTTTTCTCCAGCCTAAACAACCCCAGCTCTCTCAGTCTTCCTTCAAAGCAGAAGTGTTCCAGCCGTCTGATAATTTTCATGGACTCTTCCTCAAGTGAAGTCTATTTTGCTCATTGGTAAATGATATTCATTTGCTTATCTTACATAATATTTTCTCCCCCTGTGCCACTAAGGAATGGGAGTGAGAGAGCATTGGGGTAGTATCTGGCATGTTTCTATGTATCAGGATATTAAAGATAGCAAACTTCCAATATTTTGTTCTCTCACACATTTCTATTTATTACACTTAAATAGAATTGTTTATAAGTACTGATTACTTATTTTAGTAACTTCATTGCCAGTCTCAAATACAAGAGTAAATCATAGGAAAAAAAATAAAAAAGGAAGATAAAACTGACAACACTAAGAATGTTAAAGTTCACATTGTCCCATTGTTAGGTAAATTGTAAACACTGTTTCCTCTGGATGAGATCTATATATTTTCTGAGATAGGTCTTTCCAGATCATTTTATCACCAGCCCTGCAGTTAATACAGACTAGCATTATAGTCATGTCAGTATCTTGATAAATCAGCATTGTTCAAAATAAATCAGTTTTGTTCAAAAGCATTTTATATCTATCTTAGTTGTCCATTTCAACCTATTGGATACTAGTAGATCTATTCATTGACATTTGAATTGTTACTCCTAGGCAGCATCTATCATTATGAAGAAAAGCCAGATCAGAGGTGAGATTTTCTAGTTGCTGTGTGAAAAGCAATCACTTAAAATCAGATGGCTATTTTTGGCTGCAACTCAGTCCTTGTTATTATGCTTGTTATGCTTTCTTTTAAGTGTGGTTAAATTACTACCCCCGAAACTTACAGTAATGTGCAAAATGTTGTGAAATGCAGATTTTTGCATTAATTATCTCATCTAGCAGCTCTGTAACACATTAATCTCTGAATAACCTTCAAATCATACTATAACATGGATGTTAATGGTAGAAATTAGAGCTGAAAACAGCTATTTGGTTTTCTATTTCATGTAGTCACCAGATTGTTCCCTAAAGAATATTTCCCAGTGCTTTGTCTCATCTTGACTTAAGTGTACTGAGCAATAAAGCTTCTACTACTTTCCTTTGGAGACTGTGTCACTATGTAATAGATTTCACCACTGGGATTCTTTACCCTATTCAATCGCAGTAAAATATCTCACTTTCTGTGAAATGGGAAAGAGGAAAAACATAGGAAAAGCAAAAATATTTATTGGCTAGAAGCTAGCAATAGGGCTCTTGAAAAACAAGGTATGTTGCACCTCTTAAAATCTCATTCTTTCTATTTTAATTTCCTGTGATATGAAACCTGCCATTGCATTTTTAATCACATTTTCCTAAGGTAAAGACAAATCCCATCTGTTCCCTTTGGCTGTACCAGTTAGCTCTCATTTTGAATTTCTTATTTGTAGTTTTAAGATTGTCTTGCCCTTGAAAGTGAAATGCTGAAATAGCCACATAACCACCAAGTTTCTTTAAGTTAGATTCATTAATAACAGTGAAAATGTACTTAAGACAAATAAGTGTATCAAGATGTCATTACCTTTATGAAGCATTACCTTCTTATTCCCCAAGGAGGGAACAAATTTCCATAAGCAAGAAAACAAGTTTTTATTTTTCAGATTAATGGATCAGGGGCAAGGATGAGGATAGTAGTTACACACATTACTAAGGCCACTGGCTAGAAAATACCAAAATGACTGAGAGATACATACAGTCACCCATTCCTAACATGCTCCTACCACACAGCATGCAGAAGATTTTGATCAGTTCTTGCATTCAAGAAAATATATATTCTGAGTTGTAAAATAGTCTAGGTACTGTTAAATATTACACAAGGCTACATGAAGAGAACAGATCAAGGTTAAGGGCAGCTGAGGAAACAATAGAACTGTTTATGTGTAATAAGGTCTAACCAGCAAGCTAGAGAGTTACGGGGAAATATACATAGAAATTGCAAGGAAAGACAGACGCACCCACATATGCATGCTCATGCACACCCCCCTACACACAGCCCTGGACAACTGCAGGTCAAAAGAATGAAGGACTTCTGCAACAGGCAAAGAGAGCTAGAGCTGCTACTCTTGGAGCAGGCAGCAAAAGAATGCAGCTCTCTCACTATTCCAGTCATCTCACCAATTCTGCTGAAACAATTCCTGTCATAAATACCTCTTCCTCTATGCACCCATTTCAAATCCTGTCATTTTACACAACGTTTGTGCTTCTTGGCTGTTGCAGCCTTTAGCTTCTGCTGACAAGACTGCAATGTGCACTGAGGGCGTTACTCTCACAGGCAGGTGTCTTATCCTGTTGCTCAGCTATTTTTTTTTTTTTGCTTATCTGCTTCTTTTCTTTAGTATGCTGAAAGGAGCCTTTTCCCCATCGTCAGTGTTGTACGTCTCCAGTGACCAGTAATTAATTGACATCTGGGGATTGTTTGCAGGTCTAGGTCTTCTATTTTCCAATATACTTTCAAGGCACTTGCTGTTATCTCATGCTTGAACTCGACATCATAACAAGAGACACCTGGTATCAAGCTCAAATTCACACAGCCACTTCTCATAACAAGTTGGTAACATGCTTCAAAGGTCAGGACACTGTCTTTGCACAGTAGGCATAAGCTTTCGTTTGCATTTTTACTGGGCCACTGTACAGTGTCCCTGTTCTGAATTTCCTTTTTTTGTTGACTATGTAGACAGTAAGAAGTGTGAGGCAGATAGAAAAATAAGAAATCAAGTCACCTTCACTGCTAGTAAGTGCATCCCTTGCAAATTAAAATAGATAAATTTAAATGGCTTTTCAACCTGTTAAATCAGGTCAAAATATTGTGTTTAAAAGATCTTTAGCTCTGTTCTCAGAGAAGGTAGTCACTTCAAGCTAGTTTCCCATTTTACACAAGTTTTGTATCTTGTTTAAGAAATAAAGAGAAACTGGTGTTTAAAAAATACATACAGTTTTCATTTTTAGCTTTCAATGAACTGAGACTTTTGTTTTAGGATAATTTTTGCAATGAAGTGCAGATCAGACCATGAAATAGAGGCCTTCTGTGTTTTATGTATTTTCATAAAGGTAATTTATTTTTTTATATTGTTGGATGTTTAAGTAGAAAAACTTACAGCATCCCAAATAATTGTGGTCCAGCATTAATATTTTGTAGCTATCAATCAAAATTCCTTGACATAATGCTACATATATCAGTGAAGTTACAGCTAAGGTAATAGCGTGTTTTATTTTCTAATTAAAAATTATATGGTCATGAGTAGATGCAAAATATATATCTATGGAATATAATTCAAAACTTATCACTTCCTTTATTTTACAATCTATTAAATAAAAGTTTCCTCTAGAAATCTGATTATAGCTAGTTTAAGTAACTTTGGCTCCTTTGGTTTGCTGCCAAATGCAGTAGGGATAATTCTGGCATATTCAAATTCCTTTCTGTGGATATTTATAAAATTTAAATAATATTTTTAAATGTCATGTCTGTTGGATAAATTATTGTTACCTTCACATTTACATTCTCAATATACTTGGATGTTTGTGATCCCTCAATTCACTGAATGGCATTTCTTTTTCAATATAACCAAACCGCAAATATAAAATATAGGATTTTCTTGTTTTGTTTGTTTGGCTTTTTTTTTTTTTTTTTTTTTTTTGTATGGATATATTTGTCTCAGCTTTTAGAGGACTTCTTTTAAAAAAATTAGCCCACTGTAAAAGGAAACAGGGATTTGTCAATGAGGTAGGATATGACTTATCTCTTATCTGAAGAAGGGAGTTATAATCTATACACTACAAACAGTGTGGATAGTGACAGTTTAGTTGTGGCCTTGAATGCCTAACACTGCTCTCAAATCGAAAAAAGATTATTTAACATGTTAACCTTGTAATCATGCAGGACTGCTGTAAGATATAGTTGAGCACACCAGGCATACCAGATTTTAATAGTATTAGATATGTTTAGGACACGGTTCTGTGGGAATGAGATATGCCACGCTTTTTAGCAGAGTGAAATTATGTGCTATGCCTGCAGAGACACAATCTCTAGGATTTATGATTAACATAAACTGCCATTATGACTGTTAAATTCTAGACTGTTCTGGCAAAATTGGATGTGTTGCATAACTAGGTCCCTAGAAGAATCTTTGGCCTAGAACGGCTAATTTTCTCATTGATTCAAAGCCCCAAAACAGTGTGAGGACATTTTGTTCCTGAGAATCTTTTACAGTAAGAAGGATTGAGACAGCACTGACTGATGTCCTCTGGCTTTCAAAAAATACGTATTATGTCCTCATGCCGTATCTCCAGTGTTTCCTTCGTGTCCTCCTTTTCATGCAGTAAATCCTAGCTTGGTAAGCTTCATCACACTGCTCCCAGAGCAACACAAATCCTTGGAGAAGTACACAGAAATATTATTGTTATATTTGATGCCTGCAAGAGATTCAGGAGAAGTGCTGGATGATAGAGAAGTACCTAGTCCTGAGCAGGATGCTAAGATGCCTTCTGCAAGGTTAAGGTTAAGGTTGTGTACTGTCTACTGCTTGTAGCATAGAAGAGGTGCAGCAGCTGTAACCATTCAAAGTGCTCTAGTAAGTGGCTCTGCATACTGTGATCCAACTCAGTCTTGCTTCTTCAACCTCTAAAGAAGGTCTTAAGAGCAGTCCTCTAGAACTTAAATATATATTTCAAAATGTAGCAGGAAGGCAGGAAATCTTGAACTGTTACTTATTAAAACTCCCACCTGATTTTCTCATTAGTGTGAAAAAAACCCTAAAAGCAACAGAAACCTAATTCTTGTGGCTTAAGACCAGATCACAAAGTGAATACTAAATGGCTGTGGATACCAAAATAGTTTAATCATAGATATATGCAACTTTATGAATTACACAATGCCCATGTTCCACGGGAGAGACAATGCAGCTGTGAAGTCGTGCAGGTTAGTGCAGCAATCAAAGCCATGGGATGTGCGTTTCTGGGGCTAGGCCACAAGGTCTGAAGTGGTGGAGTCATGGTCCCAAAACATGTTTCAAGGACATGCAATCCCATCAGAGTTTCACATGATCTCATTTTTCTGTGTCCCAGCTGGAATCTCTTCCTCTGGCTTCTCTGAGTATTCTTGAGTGTCCTCATTTGTTGGGTTGGGTAGAAAATATCTCATTGATGATCAAAATGAGATCAAATGGCATTCTTTTCCCAATTTGCTGTCACTGTTGGCTACTTGTTGTGGACACGCCAGGAAATGTTTGCATGTGATGATCAACAGGTTGTTTTTATAGTTTGGCTATCTATCTAATTGAACTCACAAAGCAAATATTCTGTTTGGAGCAGATAGATTGTTGTATTTTGCTTACTTCTACTACATAAAAGAGTTGGTACACTGCTTTATTCTACCAGTTCTGCTGGCTAGACTAAATGCATGAAACCTACCTTGGTGCAATGAGAGAAGAGAGATTGTTTCTATACGAAAAATTTTGAAGAACTTTTCTCCTTCAGAAGCAAATATACGAATGTCTTTCTGTGAATTGTGTTCCCACTCTGTCTTCTGCCCAAAACACATAGACAGTTCTCTCAAGAAATGGAAAGATTTGCTGTAAATTGTATCTGTCCATTAAAAAGTCACTGGTTGTGAAGTTTTCTGACATTCAGAGGTCTTTCTATTTTGGAATGTATTACTGAAGATATCACAGCACATTGCAGTGAGACATGTTCCCACTTATATAACAGTACAGCTATTAAAGTACTTTATGATCAAATGTCAATAAAATTTGAAATTGAACAACTTTCCTTTTAATGTTTTAAAATTAAGCTTTATAACCCATACTTCTTCACTAGTTTCACAATTCTTGAAATGTACTTTTTACCAGAAACTTTGATTAGTCAAGACATTGCTTTGGACATTTTTCCACTTACCTGTATAGGGCATCTAGCATAGAGGACCCATACCTTATTTTCAAAAAGTTTGTGTACACTAAGATAAAAAAAAAAAAAAAAATTTTATGAAACAGCATATCTTTCAATGACTTACATAATTGTCAAAATTAAGAAGAGTGCACTGATATAAACTCATAAATACTAGATTTCAAATATAAAATTGCTCACAGTTGGTAATTCTGAACAAGAGTTATCTATTACATTTTCTTTTAATCACAATGAATTGAATTTCATTATGCAGGGAACCCAAATTCTTTTAATTTAAATGTTTTTTTCATAACTGTTCAGTCTGCAATAACAAATATAAAACATTAGTTAAAATAACTAAGGTATTAAGGTATTAAGGTAAATAAGGTAAATTTCTCACAATTCTTTTCCCATTTGCACTATCTGATCTTACTTTATGATATAAATTGTGAAACTTCAGTGTGAAATGTTCTCATTGTGCCATTATAATAAATCCAATATCATTTTCATCAAACTATAAACAGACCTTAAGACGGTTAGTTCAGAATTTTGATGGTATCTCTCTTTTTTTTTAATCTCACTTAAACACATGATGCAGATGTCTTCTTTTTAGAGTTCAAGAGATGCAATTTTTATGGAAAAATATTTGATGCAAAGAAAAAAAAAAAAACTAGTATGGTTTGTGTGTGATTTGTGAAAAATATAGTGCCTACCAATCCCAAGCAGAAAAAATTTCTGCAAATAGACTTAATCTTCAATTTCATCCCAGTGGTATAAGGTACCCCATCTGGACTATTGGGAGTTCAGAAATCATAGCCATTAGTGTCAAATAGGTGGAAGTAAAAACCAGTCCAAACAGAGTTATGATTTAATCTTCCTGAAAGCTAGAAGATTTTTGTTCTTCATTTCTATACTTATATGAAATTTGACAGCTTTTCTTGCTAAATCAATGGGAATTGCAGTACCAGGGCAAAAGTGAAATAGCTGGACTGAGTAGTAAATACTTTGTTCCCTCACTTTTTGTGGAAGTCCAGTTATTGAGTCTAAAAACAAAACAACCAAAAAGCATTTTTGCTTCCCCAAGCACTAGTTCTAATACATTTTCATGTTATTACTCTTCACACACTGATTTTCAGAGACCAGTCACCTAAGTTTTAATATAAATACTAAATAAACTTTTCTTTCCCAAATGCATAAACCTAGATTTCTCTCATTTAGAATAGACTTCAACATTACCATTTTTAAAGAGTGAAGCTACAAAATAGGTTTTGAATGCCTGAAGAGGAGCAGAAGGAAAAAGCAGAGAATGTTCTATCTCTCTAACATAAAATGAAGAAAAGGATAAAGGTAAAAGTTTTATCACGACAGTAGACCTCACACATAAAATAAATGCCATCGAGGAGGACCTGGACAGACTTGGGAGGTGGGCCTGCTTAAAACTCATGGGGTTCAATTAGGCCAAGTGCAAGGTCCTGCTCCTGGCTTAGAGATTCACAAACATGAAAAAAGGCTGAGTGATGCTGGAATTGACAGCAGCCCTGAAGAGAAGGGCTTGTCATTAAAAACTGAGTATAAGCCAGAAATGTGTGCTCGCATTCCAAAAGGCAAGTCGTATCCTGGGCTGCATCAAAAGAAAAGTAGCCATCAGGTCAAGGGAAGAGAATCTCTCCTTCTACACTGCTCTTGTGACCATCCATCTGGAGTACTGCATCCAGCTCTAGGGCCCTCAGCATAAGACCAGGACCTGCTCAAATGGATCCAGAGGACGATAAGAAAGGTCATCAGGGTTGGAACATCTGCCCTATGAAGACAGACTGAGTGATTTAGGTTTGTTCAGCTCAGAGAAGCGACAGTGCTGAGGAGACCTGATGGCAACATTCCAGTACATTGAGGAGACCCATGGGTAAGAGGGGGAGGGATTCTGGAGCATAGTGGCAGGAGAATGGACAGTGGTTTTAGACTGAATGAGGGTGTGTTTAGAATGGACAAAAGGAAGAAATTATTTTACTATAAGGATGGTGGAACACTGGAACAGGTGAATGCCCTGTCAAAGTGTAAGGGATTAGGTTGCCCTTGATTAACCTGAACTAGTGGAAAAATTCCCTGCCTGTGCCAGGAGGGTTGAAACTAGATGATCTTTAAGGTCCAGCCCAAATCATTCTATGATTTTGTGATCTAGACATACTTCCATTGTAAAATGTCCCACACACTGGAAGCAGATGTAGCATGGCAGTTTGGATTCTCTCTTGCAGTCTCAAACAGGGATACCAGGCAGCACTGACTAACTTACAAGGGGTGAATTCAGAAGTTCTGGGGATGATGTCTCTAACTGGCCAGGTTTGGAAGCATTTCTGAATTTTAAATGAGTTTGAACCATTTCTGACATAAATACTATCAAGGATGCCATTACCCACAGCGTCCACCATTTTTCAGGAAAACAGAGGAATAATATTAGATTTTGAGCTCTTGGAGAACTCAATGAAATATGTCTACAATTTCAACATTGATCAATACTGATACCATCTGTCCTCACAAAGGTAATGCTGCAAGTGGCAATCATGCCTCAAGATAGGATGATCTGTGCTATATTATACCTACCTTCTCTTTTTTTCTCCTGTCAACTCTCCATCTATAAAACAGTAATATACTTCCAAAAAACAGTAATATACTTCCAAAACAGAATCAGAAATAGATGAAACTCATTGCATCTGTACAAATTTACCATCACTTTGTTACAATATTTACTGGAAATTTAGGACGAATAAAGAATATATTGTAATACAGATGAAGATATATATTCTCTGTATTCATACAAAGAGCAACAAATCTTTTAAAACTCCAAATGTTTTATTATTTAGTTCCTCAAAAAGTAATACCTAAGAAAAATGGGAGAATTGTTATTTTAGCACAATCATAAGAAAATAAGCATCTTTTTCTGATGTTTTGGTTTGGGGAGTTTGGTTTTTTTCCCCCAAAATATCCAACATTTAACTCCATAAAGTCGCATTCCATTGTGTAATTCAGATGCTCATCTTTCTTGTTGGTAAATAGTTCTTGTTCCTTTTTCATGTTTCTAGGGTTTAAAAATTTTCAAACCTTTTTCCATGAAAGGTTACATTGTGAAGAGTTCAATAGCATTCATATGCAAAACTGGAACTCAACAAATGAAATTGGAATAAGTGTTTTCTCAGTATATAATTTCATAAAATGTATCATTACTGTTGCCATTCCAAAGTGATCATGCCCTGCTCTGTTGGCATCTAAAACTCCCTTTAAAACCAACAGGCAGGAATGTCCTCTGAGCATGTAGTCTCCATCATTTATCTTAGCTAAACATTTAGATAAAAATTTTAAGCAATTACAGTTCACTTCCTTCTGTAGTTTAAGACCCCCAGTGACTTTTGGCAATTTTTGTGTGTGCTCTCTGAAGTTTCTTCCCCAGATCCTTCATTAGCTTCAGAAACCTTAATGTGTGCTTTAGTTTAAATTTTATGGGATCTAATTTATTGTAGACACAGTGACTATGGTGCATAAATGGGTAGATTTTATAACCTTGAAATAAAAGTACATGTCATGCTGGGTTTTTCACTTGTATTCTCTAACAGTTTCTATTATTTGCATGCAATTTGGGGACTTAAGTATAAACATTCAAACAACTTCCTGATAAACTTTGTGTTGATAATGCCTACTTGATAGGGTCTAAATTTTATTAAATTATTTTAATTTACATCTTTCTGCTGAGTTTACGATTGATACTAAATTTCATATTGTATTTATTTTTTATCCCTGTTGAATCTGTAAATAGCATTATAACCCTTGGAGTCATGCAAGATGTGAGTTTTAGTTTTGTTAAAAATATGACAAATTTTATGTCTCTCACAGTGCAGGACCAAATGTAGTGTCATAATAGTAAAAGTGTATGTTTGCGTACAAAAGTACACAATGAGAAGAAACTCATTGTGCTTTTAAACTTTGCAGAAAATTAAGACTATAAAGCAATTAAGGACACAAAATCTCTTCAACTTTCATGTTCTTTCCTAGTATCTGTTTACAAGAGATTCAATCGCATTGTGCTGCTGCTCACGCACTATTCAGGAGGCATATATTTTAAAAACACTTCTGTGTCTTCTTGGTGATGAAAATACTTTGTCTGATTCTTGCAAAAAAGGAATTACCTACTGGATTGTATTAATTTATCTGCAGACGTGTCAGAAATGGAATATTTATAATGGATTTCAACACAGTTCCCTGAGGAAAAACTGCCTGGCAAAGCATCATGCATCAGACTAAATATGCATGTAAGGTAGATTTTCTATTCCTTAAAAAGTCTACTCTGATACATAAAATTCCCTGGCTGTGAAGAATATGTCACAGGTTATCAACAAGGGAGCTTGCTCCCTCATCTTTAGTCTTAGAATGCTCATTAGGTAATTCCAAGGTTTCAGTGTTACTTTAATTCACCAGGTGGCTGGCTAAGGTCATCAGCAAATTAGTTGAAATGCATTTGGTTTAGCCTTGTGCACCTTTTGAGAAAATGTTTAGCTAAAATCTATTTTTCAGTATACTCAGGGACAGTCTAGGCTGCCACAATGGGGTTTGGGCTTTTTTCCCCACTAAGTTGTGAAGGTCTTTGTCCAACTGTTTGAATGAATCACCAAGAGAATGGTGATCAGATATATAATTCTTGTCTGTATTTAATTTGAACAGGGAATAAGCTGCAACTCAACTGAGATCTGTTTTGAAATAGTTCCCTAAGTATAAAACACTTCTGAAACCAGTCAGCAATTTTCTGTGCAGATAAAGGACAAAGGAAAAAGGCTGGAGGGTAAGTAGGGAGATCTTGCCATGGTAGGATCCCTGATAGAGGAAGACTAGAATGACCAAGAAGTACAATAGGGCGGAAGTCACAGAGGCCTGCTGGGACCAATGAGCTGCTTTCTTCTTCCTTTGTCCTCAGCTGTACTTTAAGCTATACTTCTCTGAAAGGGCATTTGTTCCTCTGGGAAAAGACTGTTTGGTCTTGAAGATGTCCATATCACTCTCTTGTTTTCTGGAGGCTACAGGAATGATGTAATTTACAGGTCAATGGGTTTTGGGTAGACATTTGGCCTTATAAACTTTTAATCACAATGCTGCAATATTTTGTGGCCCCTGAAATATTTCCACATCTAGTTCCTGTTTTCCTGGCACTAGAGAAGGAGGGTGCTAAAGGGAGGCATTATATGTCATCTCTGCCTTGTTCATGAAAGGGAACAATCTTCCTAAACCTGCCTGTTAACATCTTGATAGCTCCAAAAGCACTCTGTCCACATGGTTAAAAGTAATCATCCTTAGACTTGGTCCTAGGAGCTTTTGGTAGAACAAATATGCCATTTTGCTAATTTGCAAAATACACACTTTGTAGATTCAATTTGTAGATGTCTTTAAAAATGAAAAAGTACAGTTTAGAGAGTCATTGAATTCTTGGATGTATTAAGGGGTTTTTTTGAGTTTGAAATTATTTTTGCCCAAGTGAATCTCAAGACTACATGTACAGAATGAACTAAATTCACAGCAAGACTAAGAGCAACAATAGAACTCCCACATGGATATCTAAATTATTGAACACAAAGAAGAATGTTTTGCAACTTTGATTAGGGAATTGTTAATCAGGCTCATAATAGAATGTAGGTCAAAAACCAATTATAAGAGTCTGACTAGAATTTATGATTAGGCAACCATTAAAAACACTGAATAGTAAAAAAAAATTAAAAGAGGGAATAGATCCACAAATATGAATTCTTTTTTTCTTGAGCTCTGGATACAATGTGGCAGCTTGAGCATCAATAAAGCAGTTAAGTTAGCGATCAATTACTAACTTCGGGAACAGAGAAATTGTTTGGCTGATAAAAAGCATATTCAGCCTTTGACAAATATTTGGCTGTCACTATCATTTATTTGAAATACCGCTGTAGCAACCCTAGCTCTGGCTTTTATTTTTTATATCTTCCAAACAAATAAACTGTGTATGGCAGTTTTAGTCAGGCTTTGAAGTTCAATCTCTTCTGGCAAGGAAGTGGTACTTCACAAATTGTAAAAATACAGTTCCTGCTGTCACTTACCCTGCAGAACCATTCTCTTATAAGAAAGTCTTGCAAAACAAATGAGCAGTTGGATCTCTGGTAAAGTTTTGTGAAACTGCAACAGTGTGACAATAAAAGAACATAGAAACTACTCCAGTACTGCAAAGTGCACAAAAATTTCAAAGAAATATATATTTATCTGATTTTTGATCAACAAAAAAAAGTGATTGGCATATCTCTTCATCCCATCTCCACTTGAATCTCCAATAGTAATAATTTCATTCTTAGGACCTTGTTTCAAATAATGTTTTGCCAGTCAAACCTGACTGTGTATGCATAAAGTACTTAAAATTCTGTCTTTAAAATTTAGCAAACACCATCCATTTCACTTAAAAAGAAAAAAACAAACAAACCAAAGCCTTTTTTTTTGTTTATTGAAAGTTTTTTTTTTAAAAAAAATCAAAGACAAAAGTAGCATTTGATATTAGAAGAGTATTAAAGTGGGAACATTCTTTTAAATTACAAATTTAAATTAAGTTTCAGATTAATTCAGACTAAGAAATCTCAAATGGAAGTGAGACAATGAAGTTATTGTCATGCGTGAACTGTACTCAGTTTAACAGGATTACTGATATTGATATGCTCATGTTCTGAAGAGAAGATTTCAGAGGAAACTAAGGGAATAAAGTGGGTGTTGGAAGAATTTCAGAGGACAATCTATATCTTGCCTTTTTCAGTGTAGTATGTTTATTCTTTCATAAAGATCCAATAAGGAAGGTTGACAGTGCTGTCCCCTCATAGATATATTTTGGCAGTAAATGTATGAAACTTCAAGAAAGGTTCTGGTTTTTAAAGAAAGAAATATACTAATAGGAGGAGAGATATTATGAAGGTAAAGGGGGAAGAACTGCATGTCTTTTTATCTTTTAAAAGTAGTTTTGATGATAAGATACAGTATTTCTGTTACTAGTTTTTAATAGATACCTGTATACATTTATTTTCCAAATAGAAACCTGAGATATTATGAATAGACATAGAAGAAGAAACATAGATATTATGTTCTTCAGTGAAATAGGTCAGGGACCAAATCAAACCTTCTGTAGAAGGTAGCTTCAAATGAGGATTTTTGGGAAGAATTGTTAGCAGTAATTTTGGACACAGCCCTGCAAACACCTTCACAAGGTCTGAAATCAGTGCAGGACAAGTGTTTCAATTTGCATTATAAACAAGGAGAGCAAGCGTGATATAAATGGTCTGCTTTATCAAGAATAGAGTAGCCTGGGCCTAAAGGAGGGGATTAACAGCATTTGAGCATACTGATGATGGATAAAGCACATGAACTTTTTTTCTGGCCTGGAAGAGAGAGGAAAATCATATTTGTTGTTCTCCATTCATAGCATCTAGCCCTGGACTGCCTCTGACTCCAAAAATTACAATTATCTTTTGTGTGTACTGTTTTCAATAAGGCAATATGAATACTCTCTTGTAGATCGCCACAATTAGATTTTTCACAACATGAAACTGAGGGCAGAGTAGACATGTGAATGGTGCTCTGGATGTGGCATGAGACATTGAATCAGCTGAAGTTGCAAAGACTGCTATAATAGTGTTGGAAGACTGCCAATGGTGCCAGGATACCAGTTTTGACAAAACTGCCCATAGATGGTAATGTCTGCCGAATAGATTCCCTTGAATTGTGCCTGAGCACTGCCCAAAGCATGATCAGAAGGACCAGGAACTTTTGTAGAGCCCCTGCTTGATGTTCCTCCTTCCTCTTCTATATATGAGTACAGACATGACTAAAGGGGCTAGGGATAATCTCAAGGAGTTGTTCCTTCAGGCTCCCCTTTTGATGAATGAAGAAAGAGTTATTAACTTTTACAATAGTTTTCTATTCTGAGTCTCTAGAATTGTCTGTCTTTCTTCATTGACTGTAACGAATAATATTTTCATATATTTTTCCACCTCTCTGAAGTATCCTCAAGATGTATGCAAATTATAAATGTAAAAAAAATATGATATTGACAAACTTAATTTAAATTTCTTATAAAAATCAATGAGAATAAATACATTTTATAATATACCCTATTTTACCTTGAGGGAAGCAGGACCATATTTACATTTTTGGCTAATTCAACTGTCACAACTAGCAGGCTAAATTTCAAGGAAGCTGTATATTTTTATCCCATGTTTCAAACTCCTTATTTGTATTATCAATACAGCTATGATGCCTAGGACAATTCTGACTAGGAGATGCCTAAGTTATTAGACATGGTCTAGAGTTTGGGCATGACAATTCCAGAAATTTATGTAAATCAAAGTAAGGGATGTAGAAAGAGAATATGCTCCACACAATATAGGATGAGAGATGTCTATGCGTATCTAAGAAGCTCCTGGTATTTGCTTTCTTTTTCATAAACATTAAATAGGGCTAAATAAGCTTGAAAATAGCCCCTTGCCATTTTAATTTTCCCCTGTGGTGACTATGAAATTCCTTTTATATTCCTTCAGAGACACAGCTGGAAGTCATGTGGACACCCTAGAATCTCTAAAATTGTACTCAAAACCTATTCTTAGGCAACTGAACTTGCTATTGGATTAATTTGATTTACAATTAGAATTTTATAGGAGATGCCAAACAGACCACAGCAAGCACCAGCTCAGAAAATGAGCTATACATCTCCATTGATCTTTCTTCACATACATGAGCTGTCCAAGGGAAATGTTTTGGTTACAACCTCCTGGCCATATATGTAAATTTTCAAATGAGATTTTGGCTGCCTTTCCCTTGTAATAAAATTAAGTCTGTCGAGTCACACAGTACTCTATTGTTTTTCATTTTAATATATTAACACAGAATCACATAATTGTTAGGATTGGAAGAGACCTCTGGAGATCATCCAGTCCAAAACCTCTGCCAAGGCAGGGTCACCCAGAGGAGGAGACACAGGAATGCATCCAGGGAGGTTCTGAATATCTCCAGAGGGGAAGACTCGGTGATCCACAGAGGCTTGGCAGCCTGTTTCAGTGCTCTTCCACCCTCAATCTAAAGAAATTTTTCCTCATTTGAGATGAGACTTCTTGTGTTTTAGTTCGTGGCCATTGCCCCTCATCCTGTCGTTGAGCACCACTGAAAAGAGTCTGGCACCATCCTCTTGGCACACACCTTTGAGATATTTATGTGCATCGATGAGATCCTTCCTCAGTTTTCTCTTCTCTGGACTAAACAGGCACAGCTCCCTCAGTCTCTCCTCATAAGAGATGCTCCAGACCTCTCATCATCTTTGTGGTCTCCAATAGACTCTCTCCAGCAGTTCCTTTTCTCTCTTGTTTTGAGGATCCCCAAAACTGGACACAGCACTCCAGATGTGGCCTCACTAGGGCTGAGTAGAGCAGCAGGATGATCTCCCTGGACCTGCCAGCCACACTCTTCCCAATGTATCCCAGGATACCACTGGCCTTCCTGGCCAGAAGACCACACTGCCAATTAATTGCTAACTTGTCATCCGCCAGGACTCCCAGGTCCTTCCCTGCAGAGCTGCTCTCTAAGAGGACAGCCCCCAACCTGTAATGGCACTTGGGGTTATCCTTCCCCAGGTGCAGGACCCTACCCTTGCCCAGTATTCCTGGGGAATGCAAGTGACTACAAGACTTCTGCCAAATCCTACTCTAATGATCACAGCCCTCTGAGTTCTCCCATTTAGCCAGTTCTCAGTCCACTTCACTGTCCATCCATCTAACCCAAACTTGCTGAGCTTACCTATGAGGATGTTGTGGGAGACAGTGTCAAAAGCCTTGCTGAAATCAAGGCAGATGACATCCACCGCTCTGTCCTCATTGACCCATCCTGCCATGTCGCCATAAAAGGCTTTTAGACTGGTCAGCATGATTTCCCCTTGCTGAATGCATGTTGGCTACTCCAATGACCTTATTTTCCTCAACATCCTTGGTGATGACCTTCAGAATGATCTGCTCAATCACTTTTTCAGAGGTGGGGGTGACAATGACTGCTCATTAGTTTCCTTTATCCTCCTTCTTGCCCTTTTTGGAGATGAGAGTAACATTGGCCTTCCTCCATTCATGGGCTACTTCTCCCATTCTCCATGATTTTTCAAAGATGATGGAGAGCTGCAGAAAAACATCTGACAGCTCCTTCAGCAGCCATGGGTGCATCCCATCAGGGCCCATGAATTTATGGATGTTTAGTCTGCCTAGCTAACTTGTAACACAAACCCCTACAACCTGGGGGCAATCTTCCTTTCTCCAGCCTTTTTCTCTTACCTTGGAGATCTGGGATTCATGAGGGCTGAGCTCAGCAGTAAAGACTGAGGAAAAGAAGGTACTCAGTAATTCTGCTTTCTTCTATCCTCCCTTGCCAGGACGCCCACATGATTCAGCAGCAGCCCTGCATTTTCCTCAATCTTCCTTTTACTGCTGATGTTGTTGTAGAAATCTTTCTTCCCATCCTTGATGTCCTCTGCCAGACTCTATTCCAAGTCGGCCTTGGTCTTCCTCATCATATCCCTGCATATTCTGACAGTCCTCACACATGGTCTCTTCTGTTTCCCACATCCCATAAATTTCTTTCTTCTGTTTGAGATTTGCTAGAAGTTCCCTATTTATCCATGCAGGTCTCCTGTCCCCTTTGCTTGATTTCTTGATCATTGACATACACTGGTCCTGAGCTTGGAGGAAATGGTGCCTAAATAATGACCAGCTCTCTTGGATCCCTTTCTCTTCTAGAGCCCTAGCACATGGCATTCCTCTAGGTAGGTCTTTGAAGAGACCAAAGTCAGTCAGTCTGTGTAAATTTAGGTTACTAGTCCTGCTTACTGCTTTGTTTCCTCTAAGCAGGATCCTGAGTTCCACCACTGCATCGTCACAACAGCCAAGACTGTCTCAACCTCCACATCTTCAACCAGTCCCTCCTGGCTTGTTAGTATAAGATCCAGCAACACACCTCTCCTCATTGGCGCCTTCACCACTTGCACCAAAAAGTTTTCTTCAGTGATCTATAGGAACTTCCTGTGTGTCAAGCCTTGTCCCTCCAACAAATATGAGAGTGGTTGATGTCCCCCAGGAGAACCAGGGCCCATGAACATAAAGTGATTTCCACCTGCCCACAGAAAGCCTCATCAACCTCCTCCTCCTCCTGATCAGGTGGACTGCAGTGAAAACTCACAACAGTGTTACCCATATTAGCATGTTCCTCACTTCTTACTCATAAGCTCTTGTCTCCTTCATCTGTGCCTGGGTAGAGCATTCCAGTTGTTCTCTCCTATAAAAAGCAACTCTACCACCTCACCTCTCCGACATGTCCTTTTTAGAAAGTACATGGCCATCCATCCATGACAGTATTCCAGTCACATGAGCTATCCCACCATGTCTGTGCAATTCAACCTCATATAGATTTGTAGTTCTTGTTTATTCCCCATGAAGCATACATTTGTGTACAGTCGTTCCAGACAGGTAATGAAAGCCTGAAGGTTCCCTAGAAAGGTTGTAAGAGGAACAGCAAAAATACTTTCGCTCCCTGAATTCTTCACCGTGCCATTCTTCTGTGCCTTAATTTACTCAGTTTGTTCTTATTATTATTACCTCCTTCAGCTTTATCAACAACTGCATTTTTGTTGTTCAGTAGGTATTTGAGTACATATCATTACCTGTAAGAATCCACAAATTACCTTTCTGTTTCAACTAATTAATTTTAAAAGTCAACTCAAAGTTTTGTTACAAGTGTTCTGGATTATATGTGTGGCTTTTTCAGAAATAATTATACTCCCTTTTGGAGATATTACTCCTTTTTTAGACAGTATGGTCTGAATAGATAAATTGCTACTGTGGCCTCTAACTGTCACAGTGTGCATAGGCTAAAGAGAAGGTTGCAAGGAATAAATCACCTAATTCAATGCGACTGAATTTTCTAACTCTCAGTAAAGATACATAGGTCTGTTGATTCACTGAGTTATTATGCAAAAAAAAAACAAACAAAAAAAAAAAAAAACCAAAAAACCCCAACAACAACAACAACAAAAAAAAAACAACCAAAAAACCCAAGGCACAAGTAATTCAAATTCAATCAAATTCAAGAAAGCAATAAGAAAATTTCTGATTCCTTACCACACACTTATTCTTAGAAAAAAAAGAACCGATACAATTATAACATAACCTTGAAAAATCGATAAGTATAATTTATTTTATATTAAAAATATAGGATACAATACCTACAACATTTCTGTTGCAATAAATTAGACGCAGAAAATTTTGATGTAAGATTTGCTTATCAATAGCTATTTCTGCATAAATTTTCAGATTTATGCTGCTATAGAGACACAATCACTCTTTTTAAAGCTATTTAATTTGCAGATCATATACCTATCTCTTCTGAAGTCTGTCTGCAGCAAGACTGCTTCTCACTCAGCTCCATCAGATGGTGCACATTGAATCTGCAGGACAAGTCCTGCTCACTTCCTCACCTACAAACAGGGGAAAGAGAGGGGCCTTTTTAATTCTTAGGCCAATATGCATGGTGGTGTCTAGATTTGTTAATGTAGAAAGGAGGGAACTGAGCCAGAAAGTTTCTCTGGTGCCTATGAGTGAACCCAGAGAAATATTGCCTATTACTCTTGCCTCATGTGCATGCTTGGAAAAATTAATATTTTTGGATGTAACATATGCACATGAACAAACACAAAAGGTCAAGTATACATCTGGCAAATGGAAGTAATGTAAATTCAGCAGCTTGGATCTATCTAAATAATATGTAACTTGGGGATACTTTGCTAAAAAAATATCCTTTCTCCTCAGTGTTATGGAAACTCCCAAGTCACAGTGTGGTACTATTATACGGACTCTTAAGCTTTGCATTTTCTAAGCAGATAGACACCTGAAAAGAAAAGCAGATAGAAAAAAAAATGAAAAGCAGATAGACATCTCTAAGCCTGGAAATAATTGCAGAGGCATTTAATCAAAATTTCTCAGCAATGAAGCATATGAAAGAACACAGAACACTACCTATCTGCTTCAATGTCATTATTCATACCTATCCTGTTTGTCTTACTGTGCTTAAAAGCAACATTCTGTAAAAATAATGATTCTGATTCTGGCTGATGTATGGTTTGCTCTAGGAGTGCTTTAATAATATACATTCTGTATATTATTATAGTGCTAGAAACATGCTGTGAGCAGTTATGATCCTTTTCTGAAGTTGGTAAAGGTCTGACATTAATACAGGCTGTAGGCAGCCCATGTGGAACCAGGACTTTAACCATTTAAACAAGAGTGAGAATTGCTTCCTCTTTGCAGCATTGCAGAGCTAATGCTAATATACAATTGCCTGTTACATGTGTATGCTCACATCTGCATCAGTATTGAGTCACTCCCTTTCTTCATTCTTTCTTTATGGAATTGAAGTGCACATCCTTGCAGCACTGTTATGCTCCCCCACCTGTACATGCACACATTTATACTTCCTTTTTCCCCCATGAAAATTTAAATAGCTGTACATAACATCATGCACGCACACATGTGTCTATGAGCCATCGCACATGCATTTACAAGGCAGAAATGGAAAAGCTAGTAAGAATACACATAGCCTTAGAAAAATTGTTGTGTAAAACAGGAGGTACAAAAAGGTGCAAGCTGTTTTGTAGATGTAATTTTTCACATCATCCCACAGATTGCTTAACTAATAATTTTTGTCTTTCAGTATATATTAAAAATCTGGTAATTATTGTAAAAATATTATTGTAATGCTTAGGATAAATAGCTTGAAGCTCCTTGTTTTTTTTATTTTAGTGCTGAAGATGTGATAATGTTATTCTGTTACTCTGATTCTTGTTTTGTTTGGTCTTATTTTTTTTTTTTTTTTTCTCAAGGAAGCTTCCACCACTTGCATATAATAACCACAGAATTTTATTTCTGTCTCCAGTACATTGTTTAAACTCATTCATTTTTTTTTAAAGTGAGTAGAGTGTGTCCCTGTCACAAGACCAGCTTTGAAAGAATATGAAAGAATCTGCTTTGGGCTAGTTTTTTTGAGTACTATGGGGTTACCTGCCTGTGTTTAGATGCATGAATCCCACCTGTGTCATCAAAACTCTTGCCCTGTTTAGCCAGAAACTAAAAAAGCATGTGTCCAAAGAATCTCATGGGAATGAGCTATGGAGTCTACCAATTTGCTAATTTTAACATAAGCACAGTTTTTCTTCAAAAGGAATTGATCTTATGACACTGAGCTTGTAGGCACGTTATATTTACTTTTAAGTGTTCTTCAATGAAATATCTTATTGAATTGAAAGGCTTTATCTGGAAAATTAGTCTTGCTCTATTTCTGAAAGATTCTCTTATAAAGTTTTGTGGCTTTCATGGAAAACAAACAGGAATAATATTTCAAGTTATCTTTATGCATATTAGACTGACACCTTTGCTTTAAATGCTAGCTTGAGGCTGTTCAATGTCCAACCCTCATGAAGCCACATCTCCTCTGACTGTGCTTTCAAGGGACCCACTGATAGTAAGATGAGAATCCCACACTGATGTTCTGTAGAACCTGAGGAGGGATAGTATATTGTTGAGAAAAATGAAGCACTGTTGAGTGTGGAAGAGTTCACAAAGTCTGATGATGCACAATCTCTGCACAGGCAGCACTCTGAGAACTCTAGACCCTATCACAGCTAATTGCCTTCCTGAGAGAGCATTCCTGGGCATCTAACCTTCAGCCACTCCTTCCTTCTGCTGCAAATTTAATTTTTAACAACTATTTCTTAAGACATCATGATCATATTTTTTTAAACAAAGACACATTTGATTTTCAATGGACAGAAACATTTTGTTATTTTGCCTGGTATGACAGAATACCAGCTCATTTACTTGCTTAAAAATGACAGAAACAGAATCACAGAATGGTTGAGGTTGGAACAGACCTCTGGAGATCATCTGGACCAACCCTCCTGCTCAAGCAGGGCCATTTAGAGATGCTTGCCCAGAACCCTGTACAGACAGATTCTGAATATCTCCACAACCTCTCTGGGAAGCCTATGACAGTTCTTAGTCACCCTCACAACCCAAAAGCATTTTCTGATTTCAGAGGGAGCCTCCTGTCTTTCCATTTGGGCCCATTGCCTCTGGTCCTGTCACTGGCACCACTGAAAAAATTATTCAGATCCACCCACAGGCCTTCTATTCTCTAGTCTATACAGTCTCAGGTCTCTCAGCCTTTATTCATGGAGGAATACTCCAACCTCTTTGTCATCATGTTCATGGCCCTTTGCTGGACTGTCTTTCTTTTCTCCATGGCTTGTACCAGGAACCCCAGAACTGAAAACAGGGCTTCAGGTGTGGCTGCACAGTGCTGAGTATAAGGGCAGGATCATCTTCCTTAACCTGCTGGCATCACTCATGCTAAGGCAACCCAGGATACCATTGGCTTTCTTTGCCACAAGGACACATTCCTGGTTCATGTTTAGCCTAATGGGCAGAACACCTAGGTCCTTTTCTGCTGAGCTGCTTTCTGGCTGTTCCAGCATGTGCCAGTGCCTGGAGTTGTTCCTCCCTAGGTGCAGGACTTTGTGCTTTCCCTTGCTGAACTCTGCGAGGTTCCTGTTGGCCCATTTCTCCATCCTTTCAAAGTCCCTCTGGCTGGCAGCACGTGTCTCTGATAAATTAGCCCCTCCTTCCAGCCTGATGTCATTAGCATGCTTGCTGAGCATAGACTCTTACCCATCCTCTGGATCACTAAGGATGTCAAACAGGACTGCACCCAGTATTGTCCCCTGGTGAGCACCACTCTAACTGGTGTCCAACTGGACTTTGGCCTGCCAATGACAACTGTTCAGACCTAGCCACAAGGTCAGTTTTCAGTCCGTCTCAGAATCTGCTTGTCCTGCCAGTACGTGAATAGCCTCTTTATGCACATCTCATGGTAGACAGTGTCAAAGATCTAATTGAAGTCCAAGTACTATCCACCACTCTCCCCTCATCTACCAGGCCGATCACTTCATCATACAAGTTTATTAAGTTGGTCAAGCATGACTTCAACTTAAAGAATCCATGATGACCACTCCTGATGATTTTTCGTTTATTAATGTGCCTGGAAATTATTTCCAGAATTAGCTACTCCATCATCTTCCCTGGGAACAAGGTGAGGCTTACCAGTCTGAGTTCCTTGAGTCCCCCTTCTGCCCTTTCTTGAAGGAGGTAATATTTACTTCCCTCCAATCTTTGGGCAAAATACATTTTTGGATCTGGACCTAAATAAATGTACTCTGTATTGTCTTACTAGAATATAATTCTGAGTGCAGCATGCTCAGACACTGAACTAACACAAAGGTTAATATTTTCTAGGCATAATTTTATCATAAGTGAAATTTTTGCTTGGTGTGTTAATTTGCATTTCAATACTTCTCTTGTTACTATGTTTCCAAATTATTATCTGCATGTGGTTCTGAGTGTCACTCAATGCATTATGAAACATTCTGAAAATAAATACATTTAGAGAGTGCTGTAGTGTCTTTTTATCTATGAAAACTTCACTTTATTTATTTTTGTAATTAAAGCTGTATAAAGAACAAAGCTAATATATAGTCCTTGCACAGTATAAGCCAAGATTTATTCTTGCAAATGTCTACATATGTGTTTAGTAATACTTGCATGAGAATAAATATTTATCAAGTACTCTGGATTACTTTTAAGTATAAATTAAAATTTATCTTTCCAAAAATGTAGGTTCTGAAACAGCCTTCACATAAAATTAGCAGAAACAACAAAGGCAGTTGGTTTAAAAAGTGTTAATGCTTTTCAGGTTGACTAATGTAATTGCAGGCATATAAAGTACAGAACTCAATCACCCAGGAAATGTCCTTTGAACTTATTTAGCAGACTTGTGCAGATATATGGTAAATAGGTTTATCTTTGTCAGTGTTTGGGGATCAGAGATTTAATACTTGTTGGAGAGTTCATTTTTAGGAAGCCTGCTGTCTTAACTTAAAAACTAATTTTAAAAATTTGTCCTTCCTTATGTATGTAGAGATTCCCTCTCATTACATCTTGCGAAACACTTTTTAAACTACTTACAAAAAGAAAGTATATAAAAGGTTAACACAAGACTTATTTTTAGCTTCACATTCCTATGAAAAAATGGCAATTTGACTGGATTCATTGTGATCTGAAACCAGATAAATAATAAATAGTTCAAGTGATAATTACCTTTTTTCAATATTTACAGAAAACTGGCACTTCATCATCATCAAAGCACATTGAGAATTGTCTTATTATCTACACAAGTGCCTGCTTTCTATAAATATTGAAATTTGGTAATTATCTCGAGCTCTATTTCTTCCTTATCTACTTTTCAAAATTAAGCAAATAGAAATATCATTTAGTTATTAACATTTTCCAAATACATATCTGGTTTCTTTTTAATGAGAGTGCATATGTAAAGAAAGCTAATTGCAAAATAAGGTCAATGAAATGGAATGGAATATCTTTGTATCAGAGGCATCCAAAAGAATGGGTTAAGACCTTGTTATTCAAATAGCTAGATTTAGCCTGAGTCCATTTCTAAAAGCTAAGACCTCTTCACTAAGAGACCTAACTTGACAAAAAGGAGTGATTGACATATACGTATCATGAAATTAAACCCTTTTTCTATTCTCTCTAACACATATTGAGCCAGGTTGTGCAGAGCCATTCAGTGAGCTTCACTGAGTCAAGCAAAAAGATGACATTTCCCCAGGTTATTATCCCTTATAAGTCCCTTTGGGACAGGGCAGACAGGACCTGAACCTGTCTATATGTTGCAATTGTGTTTTTCCCGTATTTTGGTTTATGATCACACTGATCTATACCTCAAATTATCAAGAATGATTTATCTGTAACAGAAATATATAGAAATCTGTTAAACTCTCATCCTTCATAGCAAAAAGTAATGGAATGTTGTGAAAGAATGTTTGCATGGTCTTAAGGGAGACATTCACAACCTGAAAATAGGGCACAGGTTACTCCATATCAGTAAGAGGTGCAGTTTGTTACAGATCTTTTCAGTGTCCTAACATAAAAATCTCTTTTGTTGCCACTGTATTTGGGCACACTCTGGAGTCCAGCTCTAGTCTGGAGGGATCTTTAGACACGTCTGTCCTGTATACAAATCAGGGCCTGTGAACAGGCTCAAACTCTGTCCAGTGATTGTCCATATAACTTAATTATTTACCTGCTCCTCATCAGGTTTGGTTCAGGTTTGCACACTTCTACACATGCTGGGGCAAAACATGTAGAGAATGATCCTGAAAGTAATTTAGATTGTTTATTTACAGCTTTATGTACTTAATATCCATATTCACTTTTGTTCCTCTTAAACTAGATGCATTGACCACTAAAATTTTTAATGAGACTGATTGGATGGGACTCACATTATCCAGCCTGAGATGCCAAGTAACTTTATTATCATAGCATAACTGAACTGTAAACAGGATTACTTTTTTCAAAGGATATCAACAGAATCAAAACAATTAATTAGTATGTAGATGTCAATGACATATAGTATGTGTCATATTTTGAGGGTGGATAAGATTATGGAATCCCACCCTTCCCTGTTTTCTTAGCTTCTTCTTTTACACTTTTATTCTCATTATGTTATAAATACAATTGTTGGAGATGAACACCCTTCACATACTTCAAAAAATTCTTGTTCATCTGCCTTATAGAGCAGTTCAGTTAATCTGTACTTCTCAAATTCTTCCACCCCTAAAACAGAATCACTTGGAATAAAAGAAGTACCTGATCTTTTTTACCACCTTTCACCATACAGATACTATAAAAGAACTGTAATGTTGTCACAGCAGTGCTGATACGGCAGTTCAGCATGAAATTATGCCATAATTAAGATCACACAAAATAACACTAATTCTCTTCCTTTTTTAAGATTCAAGTACCTACTGACCTAGATAAAACAAATGTGCATTTTTGGCATTTACTGTATCTTTCCATTAGAAAGAGCAATGTAGGTAAAAACCCCATTATTCATAACTTAGTGATACACAGCCAGTCCAAGCTGTCTAAAGAGATCAAAAATTGTGGAATTATTTTCCCAAATCCCTGTCATAATGAAAATTTTAAGTCCTTATGCAAATATTGCACTGGTGAAATTGGTAACAAAATTGTTTGGGTATCCCTTTGCTGTCATTTAATTTTAAGTCTTCTACTGTGGGAAGGCTGAGAGGAAAGCTACTTCCCTGATTATTCCATATATTACAGAAGATAAATACTAATATCAGTCCCTGTGCACTATTCAGCAGCAGGAAAGCTATGAAATCCCTGCATTTTCTTCAGTGGCCTTTGAAGCAAGAAGAATGAAATCAGGAAGACATAATTTTGACTTAATATATGATGAACAAAATCAGAGGAGCAATTCATAAAAGGAAACTAGAAGTGAAGATCACAAAGGGTGCTCTTTCTATAAGCAATTCCTGCTATTAAAAATTACTTGAATATATAAAACCAGTAATATATCAGGTCTAGGATAGTTTAACAAGTAATAGGGCTGAAAAAATCAGCACTGTGAAAAAGAATACATGTTACATTTTTGCAATACCTCATTTTATAAATAAATCTGTGGTTTTTATTCTCAAATTAAATGTAAAGCAATGAAGCCTTTCTTTTTCTCTTTGCCTTTTTGCACCCTTTATCCCAAAGTACCAGAGACACACATAAAACAGGCTCTAGACAGGAAGTATAAGATGGAAAATAACATGAAAATCCAACTCATTCAGTAATGTTATGTCTTGTGTACAACAAACACAGTAACACATTGTATAGCATTTGTCCCTCTCTGCACTCCTACAAGTTCCTCACTCTTAATTCTGACAGGTTCTTGTCAAGCAGTGGCAAAAGCTGCCCTGTCAGACAACGGTCTCTGCAGAGCCTAGTAAGAGGGGCCTCACAAACAGCATCTCAACACTTCAAGGGCTTGGGCAGAACAAAGATCTGTCTATCCTCCATGGCAGGCAATCCTATCACAGAAATAGAGTTCTGAAATCCAGTTCCTGAAATTCTGCAACCACCTTAAACCACAAAAGGCTTTTCCAATCCTGCTAATACACAATATCTATAGCAAAGTGTAAAAACCATAAATTATAATGTGCCATGAAAAGAGACATGAACTTGTGGGTATATTCAGCAAAGTCACCTAATAAAAAGTGACATATTCCAGATTTCTATATAATTTTCCAAGGTTCTCAAGGCAGCTTCATAAATGTGGTTTTATTACTTTGGCAAGTGAAGACTGTATGTTCAAATAAAGAACATTGCAAACATTATGTGTTTTTATGAGGAATCAGAAGGAAGTAATGCCAGAGCATCTTGACATCAGAATCTCAAAACTTAACAACATTATATGTATCCTTCAGAAATGGAAAACTGGACTCGTACCATGAAACTGATGACAAAAATTATTTCTTTTCAAAGTACAACTGGACTATCTTCCTTGCTACAATTAATTTAAACATGTGTTCTAACCTTCATATTTAATATTTTTAAAATAAGGAGTATCAATTTCAAACAATTTTGCCATTTTAAAATGTTACAAGAAACAGTTTTGATTTAACTGCAGAAGATGAAAGGCTTAAATCAGAAATAGATATCTCAAAGTGTATTAAAGGCTTGTGTGTCAACGACTCAGGAAAAGTTAATACATTATAAACATGCATAACTGACAACAGGTTAAGAGAAAGGAATAATTTTAAACATATTAACTACTGCTAATGCATTCTCTTTATTTAAAAGATGCATATTTCATTATAAATGGCTTGCTGAATTATGAGATGGCTTTTATATCTCTTTATTTCATTTTGAGTGTGTTAAGGTTTATTCTATCCTGCCAGCAACTACCACAACTATCCTTACTTCACTTTCAGAAAATGTTTTCTTTACACATTGTTTCTAAGTATATTTAAAGTATTTACAATTAATTTTGAAATATGAAAATACATTTTATATATCTTTATCACATTGGGATTTTGTGTCAAATGAAGGTGCACTGTTGATGTTTGGAATTATAGTTTTTATGGGTTTGTCTATTTTTATATCCATTTGCAAATGTATACCTGTTACTAATACTGTAACTGATGTGTGAAGGACTCGCTGAAGGGCAGAGTCCAAAGGGTTGTGGTCAGTGGGGCTACATGTGGCTGGTGACCAGTTGCCAGTGGCATTCCTCAGAGCTCATTTCTGGGGCCAGTCCTCTTCAATCAGCAATCTGGATGCAGGACAATGGAACATGCCATTAGGAAGTTTTCTGACACCACCAAACTGGGAGCTGCTGTTGACACTTTTGAAGGGACAAAAGGTCTTGCAGAGTGATCTGCATATGTTGGAGCATTGTAATGAAATTTAACAAGTTCCATATGCTGGATTCTGTACCTAGGACAGAGTAAAGCTAGGCAAAAGTAAAAATTGGGAGAACAGAGGCTTGAGGTCAGTACTGCTGCAGCCTCAACCAGAGTGCTGTGTGCAGTGCTGATCCCCACATTTAAGAAGGATATCAAAGCCCTCCAATGCATCCAGAGGAGGGCAACAGTTCCACTGAAAGGACTGGAAGTCATGTCCTGTGAGGAGTGGCTGAGGACTTTGGGCTTGTCTAGTTTGGAAAAGGAGGCTGAGGGGCCATGTCCTTGCTCTCTACCTTCTTGGGGAGGTGCAGTGGAAAGGGAGGAGCTGATCTCTCCTCCCTGGGAGTTAGGATGTGATGATAGGATGTGTGGGAATGGCCAAACCCTGGAACAGGAGTCCTAGACAGATGGGCACTGTCTAGGTGTCTGTCAGATGCCCCACTGATTAGGAGACATTTGGCCAATGCCCTTAACAGCGTTCTTTAACTTGGTCAGCCCTGAAATGCTCAGGTAGTTGAACTAAAGGGTTGTTGTAACTTCCTGTCAAATTGGAACTATTCCATTTATTCTGTTATAGGCTATGCTATGCTACTCTAAATGAATGAAAATGCAGTTGATACTGCTGAGGAAGTGTAAAGACTGGCTACATCATCATCAGAGAAACACACAGGATGTGTTTAAGTTGCTTAAACATTTCATATGCTTTCCCACATGCTGCTAAGCCTCCAGCTGTGAGTCCAGAAGAATGCAGTTCTGTTGTAGGTCTAGCATAATGTCTGTCATGTCTGAGAAAATGCCTCTGGGTACTTAAAATGACATGATATCCTTTGGCTTAGGTATCTGAATAGCCCACTCATTGAATCATTCCCTTAATCCTTGTGGAGGCATTCCTTGAGTCTCTGTTGAATGTAGTGGAAATTTAAACATGTATAGCTCACATGTAAATATCTGCACTCTTAATAGTAGGGAAGGTTGAACCTCATGCCCACTGCTTACCACTGAGTGAATTCCCCATGATTGTACTCTTTCATGTCACCTGAAGTCAGAAAATGTTTGATTTCTTTGTCCCATGAATAAGAGGTTATCATTAATTTCTCAGATGCCTACAATACAATGCATTTGTCTGAAAATTTGGCTGGGTGAGAGAGATTACCTATATTAGACTACAAAATTTTATCCCTAAACAGTCCTATAGGTATAAGGTGATTTGAAGATAACTCTAGGTGAAACAGTTCACTCAAGACAATTCAAAAGGGAGAGGATAATGAGTTTTATTATTTTGTTTTCAATAAATGCCTCTATTATCTTCATTCTTTGTCCATAGCTGTCTTGCTAGGTTTTGGAGATGTTAGCATCACAGTGCAATTGATACTAGGACATCTAAAAAGATTAACCAAAGATTAAGTGGGCAAAAGAGTTTTTTTCTGACATGTACTAAAATTAAATGCCCTGAGAAAAAACCCAACAGCATATGGTAATACTTCTTCAAGCCTACAAGATTTCCTGAGGCAGAAAAGGTTTGTATGGATTTTTCTGACATGAATTTGTCTAGTCTTCCTACAAGCCCATTTACATTTTTATCATCCACAATATTTTGTGTCAAGGTGATATACACTCTATCTGTAACCATGTTTTGAACCTGACAGCTGACAGCTTCATTTGATGCCTACTACTGCCTTTGCTGTCAAGGGGCAGAGAACAACAGATCAGTTTTCTACAAGCCCTATCATTTCCCCCTCAGTCATTTCCTCTTCAAGCAGAAGAGTCCCAGACTACTTATTTATTCCTTGTAAAGACACTGTTTCATACTTCTTGTATTCTTTGTTGTCCTTCTCTTAACCTTATCCAGTTCCTCTCTATCATTTTGTTTTCTGGGTACTTAGAGTACAGACAGTAGGCAAAATGCTTTATGCAGCTTTATAATAACATTGTCCATTTTTTTATTCTATGCTTCATTTCTAAAAACTCAGTAGTTATTGTTACTGAGATTCACCTAATATCTTAATGATTTTCTCTGGTATATCTTCAAGATCATTTCTTTGACTGATAGAAATTGACTGAAAATTCAAAAGGGAAAGTGATTCTTTGCCACAAATATCACCTTATACTTACCTACTGGCTGCATTTTGCTAGCTATTTTCTTCCCTAATCCCCTAGAATGCTTTGTTGGATCCTTAATGGTTGACACCAGTCTCCACTATGTCAAATGGCTTCATAATAGCAATATTTTCACTTTATTTTTCACCTCTTTTCTAGGTAATTTATGCATATTTTGAATGATATGGGGCCCAACACAAAGTCTTATGGAACATCATTGATGTTCTCCACCCACAGTGGTAACTGGCCATTTACTGCTGTTTTCTCATTCTCTTTTTGAACCATCTTTAAATATTTACCAAGATCAGTTAGTCTGTAGTTTACCTAATAAATGTTTGTGGTACACATAGTGAGCCCAGATCTCCTTCAGCACTTGCCTGTTATAACCCCACAAAGTCGGTTGTGACAACACAGGGGTAAAATTCTGTGTATATTCACCTCTAAGAAGTGAGACTAGGTGATAAAATATCTTCCTTGGCCCACAGCTCCGTGAAACTCTGCAGACAGCTGCTATCTGAGAATGAAGAAGAATGTGAAGAGCATGAACATAGGGGATTGTGTGACTGTAGCAAGATTGTATTTATAAACTAACAAGCTCATAAAAGTATTACGACTAGTACATTTAAATATTAAAATGCAACAAAATCATACTGAATCCTCACATTTTTCCCACATGTCCCAGAAGGCTTTCTACAGAATGAATACAAGAACAGCTATGAATCAAGTATAATTCTGGCTGCAATAAATAAGATCAACAAGCAGCCCTAAGGGTAGCTCCAGCAAAGGAGTTTACCATCTTTTTTATTAGTTATATAAACAGCCTCAAGATATTTTGTCATGTGATATCCCCCTGGCATCTTTAAAAAACCTGAAACCTTTTAATCTGCCTGTAAAAGCTTGTAATGTGTAGCTCAGTCTTGTAGCCCTGTGCCTTATCTCCATGTACAGCAAAGGCTAATTTGTCCCCTTTAAGCCTTTCACTGCAACCTGATGCTCTCTTAATCACCCCCTAAAACTCTGCTCTGTTTATCCTCTTTTACAGAGACAGGTGCAAAGGATTTTATTAATGCAATACCTTCTTAAGTGGTTTAGTTTATCCCTTGCTATTGATCCAATGGTTTAAATCCATTAAGAGGGTGTGAACGGACACTTTTATTCTTTGCTTAATAGAATCCATTCTAGAAAAAACAGGACATAGTATTCTGTCCTCTTCTACACTATTTTTTCTCGCTAAAACCTGAGACCAAAATCAGATTACAGAACATCTAGGTGCTATGTATTTTGGTTGACATTTGTTTTTCTGCCTGTTAATGTCCAAGTAATTTATTCAGATTTTAAAAATTCATATATAACATTTTTGTAACAATATTAATATTCTAAATATGACTGCATAAAAAACACCTGTTGAACTTTTCATACAGGCTATATGTTACACAAGACATGGACATACTGGAGAATCTGCATTGAAGGGCTACAAAGGTGATTAAAGGTCAGGAGCATCTCATTTGTGAGGAAAGTCAGAGACAGCTAGACTGCTCATCCTGGAGAAGAGAACCCTTAGGGGAAATGTCGTCAATGTGTACAAAAGCCTGAAGGGATGGTGTGAAAAGAACAGAGACAGGCCTTCTTCAGTGGTGCTCAGTGACAGGACCAGAGTCAATGGGCAGAAAGAGTAACACAGGAGATTCCCTCTGAACATCAGGAAATGATTTTGATGATGAGGGTGATTGATCAATCACTGGCACAGCTTGCCTACATAGGTAATGCATTCTCCATTCTTGGAGATCTTCAAAAGCCTCCTGGGCATGGTCCTGGGCAATCATCACCTAGCAGGCCAGCTTGAGCAAAGGATTGATCCAGATGTCCTGCATTAGTCCCTTCCAACCTTAATCTTTTTACATTCTGTGGAACGGTTAATGGCAATTCAGTCTTTTCTAATCTGAACACATAAATTTTTTTGTGAATGCTCAGAGATCCCATTAATTCAAGATAATACCAATTTTTATCAGTCCAGAGAAGTCTTTGTGATTTCCACATGAGTTATTACATAGCAGAGTCAATCCAAACTTTTAGTGTGCTCTGCCCTGGAAAGAAATGCAATGATAGCTTCCTGCCATGAGCTTTTAGCAGCTAAAGTAAACAAGCATAGTAAGAGATGACATTAAACAAGACAGGTGTAATTTTTCTTTGACTTTTTAGTAGCAATAAATAACAGTAATGAGGTTTTGAGTAGTATCTAACCCCTTTCATGCTTAGCCATGGAAAAAAAACAAGTCTTCATGACAATGGCAGTAGAACTAGAAAAGTATACTGTCTCCATTAACAGGACCTCAGGGATGAAGGCTGGTTCACTGCCTTTCTTGATGACTTTTTAAGCAGTAATTCCAGCATGACTGTCAAAGAATGAGGCATCTATATGTGGAAAGAAAGAGTGTTTAGAACCATTCAGGCTATTCTAATGAAAAGCAATATTAAATTAGCAGCCAAGAAAAATACTAGTCTGCTACTTATGGATTCAGCGGAGATGTATGGGATGTGTGCTTGTTTGCATAACAGAGATACATCTGTTAAAGTAAAACAGTTCACATACACAGCAGTAAGGGAGTAGTTCTACGATAAAATATCTGTGGTTTGGAAGCTATCTATTTTTTAAAATATGTAAATTTGCTCTTTAGAGGTGAAAATCTTGTTCTTTGCCCAAGTTTTATATTTATCTAAGTTTTTTGTGAGTTTTAAAGTTCTGCTTGTTCTCTAAGGAATTTAACAACCTCCAGGTTATACTACTCAGGAAAAAAAAAATGAAGTACTATTTCCACTGAAAGAGTAGTACTCCCTTTCTGTAAGACAAGAGGAAGTTTGCAGTCTCTCGCACTATAGTACATGCTCTCAGTGAGGTTATTATGCTGCTATTGGTTCTGCAACAGAGTGGAACCTGGTTAAGTATGAAATAGTTCACTTTAGCTTGTGTGGTGGGCCTAGATTTCTGAAAGAAAATATGGTGGTATTTTACATTCCTGCTGTCTTCAGGAGTTCTGTTATTTAAAATCCTCTCAACGTCTTGCAGTTCTACAGATGAAATAACCATATATTTATACAAGTGTTCTCAATACTAGAGAATAGAATGGCCTTCAAGTATGAACAGAAGCGGAATGAGATGGCAGACAAAGGTTTTGTGGATTTATTCCTCTTTCCCCTCTCCCCTTGTATCTTCTCACCTTGCAGTCTGGTTAATGTCAGTGTGAGCTGACAACAGACAAATGACACATAGCTGCTGCCATGCAGTCACCACGTGCCAGCTGACTGCAGCTAGTGCCAGCTCTAACTGAAGGCAGAAGAAAGAATCCTTCCAGCCTATTTCTCCTTAAAGGATGGGGTTTCTGTCCTGTGAGGATTCAAGTACTTTAAGCAAATTCCAAAAAGTTAAAAAAGAATGTTTTACAAAGACTCTGCAAATCTGAGTCAATAATAGTCACAGAATAAAACATGTGAAGGCTTATGCATGAAGGAGCAAGTGAAAAGCATTAGGGAGGAAGCACAGGTTGTTTTTCTTTCTCTCTCAATATCCTTTTTCTCAGATTTCCTCTTGTAACTCCTGCAGTATTTTTTTAGTGTGCTGACAAGGCAGTGCTGGCGGAACTCTATGAAATCTTTTTTCACTAATGCAGGAACCAAACGTTCTATTGGCTCTTTTTTTACCAGATGTCAAGGGTATTTGGTTATGCTCCCAACTATTGGAATTGGAGGGGTTACTGTCTAGTGTAATTGCTGCCTTCCTCCATTCTGTTACTGCTGCCAGTTTCTACTGAGCCAAATCAATCCTGACAGCTGGCCAGATGCTTCTTGTGCCAGTCAGCAGGATTCTGGTCTCAAAAGAGCATCTGGTTATAAGGAAATTTTGCAGCAAACTATACAGTCAATCTTGTTTTCTAAAAATATCAACATAAACACTGAAGAAAAAGTATTTAGTAGCTTCACTAATACACTGTGCTTTTTAAATGTGGGGGTGAGCACTCAACTTTTTCACTACAGATTCCATTTATATCGCATTAATGGAGACTAGTAAAAAGTTGTGGGGTTTTTGTGGATAAGCTTTGTATGTCATATCTTTATTACAGTCTGTGTAGCCCATAGACTCAAAAGCAGCTGCCTGAAGTGTAAGCTAACAGCACAGAACACATTTTCTCTAGTACTTGTTTCATGAGGTCACAAGTTATTTTGATTTGGAAGAGCTTTGGAAAGTGGACTCTTCAGATGACTTAGACATTTTTTCTACTACTATATAAATAGCAAATAATAGGAGGGTTTGGGTTTTTTGCTGATCAGAGCAGTTAGAAAAGAACAACACTTTCCATAGAAGGCATCATTGTGTTCTCTTGCAGTTTTTTCAGATAAACCTGGATTTATTTTCATACAGCTTATTTTCACTTTACTCACGAAACCTTTTTAAGGGAATAATGAAGAATGCATTATTTCCATACCGTCTTCATTACTTTTTGACAAGGTAGAGTGCTTCTATATTTATTTCACAGAAAAAATGCCAAGTATGGATAGGCTGACTGGTTTTTCATTTAATCATTTACTTTTCTAAATGGAAGCAGTTTGCATTATGATCTAAAAATATGTCTGTTCATCCAAGGAGTGAAGAAGAGGGAATAAAAGTTCCATACAGGGCAAAGGCTATTTACTCTTTCGATGTGTTGGTCCACGTGTAAGAGAGTATGCTTTGGATGCCTCTGCATGCGCTGGAACATACAAACGTTTCTTGCAATACTAGAAAGCAGGTACAGCTGGTGAAACCCTACTAAGCCCTCAAAGAGGCCTCCCACTGCCACTTGCATTCAATTGTTCTCACAATACCATATAAAATGGCTTGTTCTGCTTTCATTTTCTGTCATGAAAACAAGCTGATGTTGTCCATATATCAATTCCAGCATCTGAAGTCCACATGCTGGATGTAGTTGTTTCTTCTTTGCTGAGGATATTTCTGTTGGGGAAAAGAAGATGCCACAAAGTCATAGCATTTCTGGGACTATTTGTTTATTGAGTTAACTGATGATACTTCTTTCAACTAAGGTATTTATAAATTGCAGATTCCTTCCAATGGAAGCCTCAGGTTTTCAGCTTTTCCCTCTTTTGACTTATTTTGACAGTATAAAACATCCTTTAGAGTCATTATACTAAATTATACCTCCACTAAAGAAACTCTGGTAGAGTTCACATATATGGTACGCTTGAGCTAAAAGCAGCAGCAAGAAGAAAGGGGTGAAACAAGGAATTAAAACTCCTGGTTTCTCATGGGACTTCTCACCATCTCAGTCCTGAGTTATTTCAACTTACTTTACCATATTCAAAAGGCAGTTACCATATGTCCCCATTTTTTCTTCCCTTTAGTCACACAGCTCACACTGAGAACATATGTTAAGTGACTTTTTTTTCTTTTTGCTTTCTTTTGTGCTGTAAGTGCTGTCTGCTACTAACTTTTATATCACTATATAATGGATTCCTCACAATCATTGTTTTTTCCAGTTAATGGAATGTCCTGATTTGAAAAGTTTAAATAAATCTTGGAGTTACATCACTTCAGAAATAAGGGCACAGGAGTTAAATATCCTATTCACTTAACTTCATCTTTATTTCTCCATTTTCATTTTACAACTGAAAGCCTGGAAATTTTACATCTGTTTACCAATGACCACACACCATTTAACATGATAATACCAGCCAAATGAATCTCTCTTAAGTCTAGTGCTGTTAAATATGTCAGAACTGAGCAGCAGTTATTATTACCCTTAGTTTAAAGGTAGTGAAATGATCTCCTGGGGATAAATTCCTGTAAAGTACCAATTAGTATATATCTCTTTTCCTTGCATTGCTAGTACAATCCACTGTGACCAGTGAAAAGAATTCAGAAGACCTAAACATTGGCCTGACTTTTCTACGTATTGTATTGGGAGACAGTAATTAAACTCTTAGTATATCGTCTCCATTTCAACAAGGTGATTTGAGCTTTTATCAAAGAAAAAAGTCCATATGAGCTGTGAATCCTCATTCTGAAGTTAGCAGGAGATATTTCTGGCTAAACATTTTGCCCACAGCCCTTGTTCTTTCTTGTTTCTTCAATGCCTCACCTCTGTGCTACCCTTTCTATGGGTTTCCTGCCCAGGATTAATCCCAGGATTAATCTATTTACATGTTTTAGATGAGGGCCACCAGCATCCAGAGCAGCACCAGCTGATTGAAAAGCCTGTTATTGCTGCTATGGAGACCCAGTTGAGGAAAACCTACTAATTTTTTGATGCCACTCAGGAAGATCTATGTGAATAGACTAAAAGGCAAGCCAACACGGGAACAAAAGAGCACCTGTGACTAGAACTTGCACTTGAAGAGGTTGGGAAGTATGGATGCATTGCTAGGAATGCTGTGCCGGTATCTGAGAAAGCAAAGTGTTTGGGAGGAAGCTTGAAATCTTGAAGTCCAAGGGATCCTGGGTGAGATGATGAACAGGAAGTTTCAGTACTGTTGTAACCAGCCAAGTGAGTATGACTGACACAGATTTCCACTATCTTAACCATTTTCCAGCCTTTCCTCACAACTCAACTAATCACAGCCATTTTGCACAGTGTGTTCATTGAGGTGGCTGGGCTTTCTGCATGTATTTTTGTCTCTCTTTTCCCCAGGAATGCCTGATTCTGGTGGAGCATCATGCCTTCTCCCCTCCTTATTCAGGCATCTGGCCTGACACATAGAGGCAGGTTTCTCTGCTGCTATCACAAATGTTTTGGACAGCAGCAAACAGGCCTGTTTAATTTTCTCTCTGCCTGTGCCTTTGCTTGCTTTCCAGAAGTTCAGCAATGATCTCTGCTCCACATAGCATTGTCAACATGCATGAACACAGCATTGCTTAGGACTATAATATCTGTTCCAGCTGTGCATTTTCAGAATTTGCATAAAGCTTCCTTCCTATGGATATAATGCATATTTTGCATGAGAAAACAGTGTGCAGTGACTTAAAATTATCTGAAAAAAACACCACTAAATCCCAAGTTTCCCTTTTTGCTGGGCAAAGGGCTTTCCTGGTTAGCATAAATTGAATTCTAATATGTTCTGTCTTGACAGAAGTCATTGTGTGTAATGCAAAATTTAGTTTTTGCATCTTGGTGCTCATTTGCTTGAAAGTAAGACTAAGAAAATCAGATTATTTCAACTTGCCTACCAGTTGAATGACAGATAAAAACATAAGAATGTTGAAACAAGCATCTTTGTAAACTGTAAGTTTTATTTCAGTTTTTTTTCAAAGGCCAATTCAAATTCTACCAAGTAGTCAATGGGATATCATAATCTTTATTTGGGTACCCTTGTTGTGAATTACAACTCATAAGAGAATTTAAAGTGACAGAACAATAAAGGTATTTTTGTTGGTGGATATTTAAAGCAGCTGTCTATCCAATTTTCAAGTCAAATATTTCTGAAATGTATGATTTAATGCAAAAAAAAGGGGGTTTGTTTATATCTGTTAAATGATTTTTATATTCACTCCTTATATTATTTCATGAGGCTTATGCTATGTATACAGTCATTAGGTAACTCCTAATATTGATTTTAGTTTTGCCTGAAGATGGAAGAAATCTTGCAACAAATGTTGAAAATATCGCTAAAACATAGATGAATAGGCAGGTGCTAAATGAGTATAAAAAATTTCTTAAAATACATTTACTGTTTTCAGTCAGTTTCTGTGCTTACTAAACTTGTAAAATTTAACTATGTGGTATATAGAATTAATTCATTACAGTCCTACTTAATTCAGTATGTACCATTTTGCATTAGCATAAAATATTTGGCTTTTTTAATCTCAAAATTAAATTCCACTTTAAAATTAATTCAGATTTTTTGGCCAAAGAAAAGCTATAAGAAAATACAAGTGCATGACTCATAGTCTCACTTCTATTGTACAAAAAATATTCAACTGAATTTCATTTTGGTTGACTGCCACAGATAAGGAGGTTTGGCATTCTGTAAGTGAGGGAAAGATAATGCCAGGCAGGAAGAGTTTTGCTGAGGAGCATCCAAATTCTTGGTATTGTACCTCCCTTCTCTGTGTCTTGCTGGTTTATGACTATCTCTTCTTTTTTTTTTTTTTTTTTTTTTTTTAATTGAAGACTTTTATGATGTGACTTCTAAGGAAGATATTCCATCGTAGATCTGAAATAAAAAATTCAGCACTGAAGCTGTCATCATAATTATAATCTGTAATTATGATTATGTAGTCAGATTGCTAGAGTGACTTGTTAAGGACCATAATCTCCATAAATAGGAGGATCTAGCAGAACACAGTGATGTGAACCTGCTCTTGTCAAATGATTAACACAGAGAAAAAGGCACTTCCAAAAAGTGGTTCACTTTTGTATGGTCACCATGAGTCTACCAACAGCAGAGTAAGAACAGGAGCCCATCTGACATGGAGCTGACCCAGGCTCTTCAGCGCACCTGCAGCCACCCACCTATGGAATTGGTGACAAGGCTTCAGCTTCTCTGGTGGAGACAGAAGCCAGAAACCTCTCCTGATGCTAAATTGATGTGGTGACAGCATTGATTTGGGAAGAGGAAGCTGGGTGCTTGAGTTTCCCAGAGGGATGCTGCAACCACTAGCTGGTCAGTAACTAGCTGAGGACAGTCAAGTATTTAAAAGGAATGGAGGCAAAAAGGGACGATAAGAGCAGTGGTCAGAGAGTATTTAGTCTGCAGCACTTGTAGGCCAAGCTGTGTGTCTTCCTATGATATTGTATCTATTCTGGACCAGAGCTTATTTCTATTTTTGCTACTTTTTTGGGACGTATGTAAGGAAAAATAGCAAGAGTGCTTTGAATTTGATGTCTATTTTAACAAATGCTTTCAGACATGTTTCTGTCAATTACATCTTTTATATAAATCAAGCAAGAATTACATTTCCAATTCATATTCAGATATGTTAACACATCAGATCTCATCATGATTCATCTCATCAGAGAACAGACATATTCCATAAGACCTACCTAACCTTTACAAAATAGGTTGTTCAGGAGTTCAGAAAGTTGCTGCAACTCCCACAAATGATAGAAGAAATCATATCCTATTTTTTGTGTGTGTGTGCGTGTAATGATTTCTGGTAATTTATATCTTTAAAAAGTTGCAAATGATTCATGTAGCAAAATGGTGACACTTGCTGAGTGTGCTTTGTGAGTTACTCATCTACGCTAACTTAATATGCCATTTGATTAAAGTCATATGCTCACAGACTATTAAAACAAGAATTTCATTGTTAGGAAAAAGAAACTTAGCAAACCATACATTTTTAATACAATGTCTTGGTATTTTTTTTTTGGTAAGTACATTTTGCTTTCAATAACCAAATTTTACAATTTTCCAGAGACTGTTGATTTTTTTATGATTCATTTCATCTAACTTTAGATGTCTAGATTGCCTAAGCTTCTACAGCTAACGGAAAGAGCAATTCCAAAGCATCCAAGGTATTTAACCTATCTTATGGCTACTTTTCAAGATGACCTGGATTGCTTTGTGCTTTTCTCTACATCTCAGTTAAATTTGGTTTTTAGATGCAGTCTAAGTGCATTCCTGTGAAATTAATAGAAGACTCTTTTCCCCCCTGTTCTGCAGAAAGGCTTAATGTGGTCTCAGTTATCTGAAGTTGCTAGAGTAGGACAAGTAATATCCATGGTGTGTTTGACTCTGATTCTCTTTTCCTAAACCCACAATAGAGAAGATAAACTTATTTTCCTTTCACACTCTTCTAGGGGAGTTCATCTATATTCAAATGTAAGTTCAGTTTTCATACTGCTCCAATGAATAAAGCTCCTCTAGCATGGCTTTCATAAAGCTTATAGAGAAGCTGAGTCATTCAGGAGTGCCACATTGGAGGACAAATGTATATTCCAAAGGCTACATATATTCATCCCTAAATCACAGGAGAGAGATAACTTCAGCAAATTATGTGAGAGGAAAAAAAGCAGTCTTTCACTCCTTAATGTAGGCTTGATCTAAAGCCTTATGATGCTGTATTGAATCTTTTAATATGAGTTTAATGACAATCCAGACATAATTGAAGAAAACTCATTGAACTGGAACTCAGCTTCTGTTTTCCTGCACAGCAAGAGCTTACAAAGATGAAAGGCCTCAAGTAGAAATTTATCTTAACTAAAAGCATTGTTTTCTCTTACTAGTGTTTAGTCCTCATTTTATTTGTTATAGCCTTTTCTACTATAATTGAAAAACTAATGAACATTAAGAAATAAATTTAAGTGATTTACTCATTTTCTCATGGGAAAGGGAGGGAGCTTTTCTTTAAGGATCCCTGGTTGTCTTTGAAAAGTGAGTGCTGTAACTACTGAGCTTCTTACAGTTGTTGAACTAACCATGATCTTTGAATTGTTACAAGTCAGCCTCCAAGCAATTGGAACGTCTTGCTCATGTTGATGCAATATCTAGTTACTGTGAGCTCAATTAAGAGACAAAATTAGAGAAGACAAGATCCAATTTCCTGGTTTTCAAAAGTTTAATATATTTCAATACCGTAAGGGGAACAGGCAACCTTTAATTCCTGAGCATGTTTTCCAATGGTTCTGCTGCTGCACACCAACCGTAGACAGATTTATGTTCCAATTTGATATAGTGACAGAGGTTGATTTTTTATAGACATAATTAAAGAAAGTGTTCACTGAGGTTTGTAAATTCATAGATACTTCACAGTATATAAATGTATTTCATCAACAGTAGCTAACCCAAATTATCCAACAATATTTTATAGAAAAGGGTCTGTTGACCCACGCCAGACTTTGATTTTATGAAAAGTGCAGCAATGGCTGTCATGAGGTTTTACAAGGTATTCATTATGCTTTGTAACATCAAATCATCTTTCTGGATAGATTTTTCCTTTGTTCTGTTTTCTACAAGTGAACCAGTGGCTGCATACATATCTACATCCATTGCTAGTGAAAGGAGTAACAAAATAGTACAATTCTAGGATTATGCAGACATATCCTTGTTTCTGTGAATGAAGTTATATCATTATATATCTAGTTTATCACAAGCATGAATTACATTTGCATTTTTAATTTAGATCTTATGGGATAGAACTCATAGTTGAAAATGCATTTTCTACTGTTAATGGTTAGATTCTGTGTATATGTATTGAACTGATCTTTGTTCTATCTAACAATACTTAATGGTCTTTGTATAGTCTTTAAAATTCTGATTATCTGCTTGTTTTAAATTTTAATATTTCACATCACTAGATTTATTTCATATATTCATTATATTGGGATAGTAATTGTTCATGCTGAGAAGTATATGAAAAGATTAATGGGTTGTGACTCAGTACCTGCTGAGGCTTCAAGGAAAATAATTTATGCATTCTTAACACACTTAACTTTGAATTTACTCCCCAGCAAAAACTATTATCTAAGGTGAAAGCATTCATTGACTTGTAATGGTAATAATGCTATCTGGATGTAGGGGTAATAACATGCATATTATTGGTATTGAGGATAAGATAAAGGCAGCAAAAAATCAAAGTATGTTGAGGCTAACCATAAAGGTCAATGGGAAAGAGACAGTCTTGCACAAATACATCAGTGCAGAAAGAATTACTGAGGAGAAAGTAGAGCTATTAAAAGAATAAAGTAGTGCAGGCAATTAAATAAATGGTAGAAATTGCTGCCATGTTATTTTTATTCAAAAATTTTCTTCAGCAAAGAAGTAATATGAGTAATTAGCAAGGAAAAATTGCCTGTAAAGTTGAACATGTGCAAATCAGTCAGCTGAGATACTGGGCTGCCCAAGATGTTAATATTTTTGTTTAAAAGGTAGAAGGGATTTTCAAAGCTGTGAAGGACAAATGGTGTCCTACTCTCTGCCAGTCACTGGCAATCAAGAGCCTTGTGGCTGCATGTTTTGCTATGGTCACTAAATGTGACACCAGTTGTCCTTCCAACCTAGAAAAGAAGTCCAGGAAGGTTTTATCACAGTTTCAAGTACTTAAAGGGCAGCTACAAAGATGACAGAGGCTCTGTCTTCACAAGAAGCCACAGGGAGTAGACAGGAGCATGGGTACAAGACCCATTAGGAGATAAAATACGGAAAATTTTACACTGACAACAATTGATCACTGGAAGAACTTCCCTAGTGATGAAGTCCTTATCACTGGAGGTTTTCACAACTTGACTAGAGAGGATGCTAAATAACCCAACTAAGCCCCTTTTTCCATTGAATATTGGACCAGATGGTCTTCCAAGGTCTTTTCAGAGAGAGGGCTATTCTTTGGTTTCATGGTTCTATTTCTGAAGAATCATGGATAGTGAGGAGTAGTAACAAAAAAACTAAAGCCACAGGTTAGTAGTGTCCTTTTTTGTTTTTCTTTTTAAAAATACAAAGAAGTGAAGGCATGGACACATGAGTGCCACACATGTGATTTCCATTTCTGCAATACTGGAAACAATGCTTGAGGATGAGAACCACAAGCAGCTTGAAGACAGTAAGTTCCTGGTAAGCAAGCAATATGGACTTTTAGAGTCATTTTATTTTGCAAGCTACATTAATTTCTTATGCAGTATTTGTGGGCAAAGCCACCTTATTTAATAAAACTATGCTGACCGGAAAAGGTCATAGCTGGAAAAAAATATTTCAATCGGAGAGGAAGGAAGAGTTGTGACCTGAGAAATAAGTCGTCTTCCATGTATGCCATACTATTTTAGAGAGCTTGTTTCCAGGTATCTGTCAATAAATAAGCTTTTGTCATTTGAATATACGCTTTCAACATCTTGCCATTGATTGCAGTGCCTGCAGTGGGTACCCACATCTTGGCCTCAAGAGAATATTTACCTGTCTCTCCCATACCTTGTGGTAGCCATAAATATGCACCACATTTACAGCCCTGCTCTGGATTTGAATCTAGCAGGGAATCTCTCTAGAGGGGAGAAGAAGGATTGTTACACAAATCAACTCAAATCACACCCAAAGGCTTCATTCTGAATCGATCCAGAAACTAACGCAACCCTCAAGATACATTCGTGATGTATTGTCTTCTTATTCTCAGGCTTTTCACAACCACACCACCAGAAGGGTTACCCCAGTAGTCAGAGTCTGCAGCCAAATGACTCTGCTGAGAACGAGACAGTAGCCTGTCCTGAAAAACAAGATCTCATTTCATTACAATTCACCTTCCTGCAGCTCTTTGGAGTGTAAGCTTTCAGAAAGAATCTATAAAAAGATTTAGAAAGATACAAGGGATTCTGAGGAAGATAATATTCAAATCATTTTTACTATTTAACTTGGGAGAAGTAAAAAAAGAGGATAGATGTATGTATTACACAGAAGTACTTTTTGGGTCACATGGCATTCTTTGGTGCATGACCGTTTCTGATGGTGGTAAAACAATAGCTGGTAAGGAGCAATATAACTGAGGCAAGGGGGTTGTAATACAGGCATTCTACAGCATGCATCTCTTCTGTTTCTGCTTTCTGGGTGCTGCCTTCAGGAAACCTGGGCCTATGTTATGTGTGAAGCACACACAGTTAGCCTGACACATTGGGATTCACTTGAGCAATTGCCTGTGAGCTGCACAGATGGCCAGAACACACAGTATGCTTTACGTGTTCTGGATGCATTGCACTGATTGCATATGCTCAGCAGTCTGTTATTCAAAACATTTAAACACTTGGCCACTGATCAAAGTTGTAGCTACTGCTCAGGCCAGGTCATTGATGTTCAGTAATCCTGGAGAAATGTTCTTTTCTCACTGGTCTTAAAGGAAGGGTTAAGCCTGCTTTTCCCTCACCGGTAGCATGACATTGTTGTGAGCAATAAGAACATGTGGAATCCATTGCTTCAAGTCATAAGGGACTAGAGAGGAGGCCAAGTGAATTTGAAGAATCAAAACAAATTTACATGTGAAGCATTGTTAGATGGACTCATAGACTCACAGAAACACAGAATGGGTCAGGTTGAAAGTGACCACTTTGGGTCAAACAGCCCAGCCTCCCTGCTAAAGCAGAGTGAGTCTAGAGCACGTGGCACAGGCTTTCATCCAAACAGTACTTGAATAACTCCATTGAGAGAGACTCCGCAACCTCCCTGCAGAGTCTGTTCCAGTGCATGGTCATTCACAGAGTAAAGAAGTTTTTCCTTATGTTCAGAAGGAACTTCCAGTGCATCAGTTTCTGTCTGTTGCCTCTTGTTGTATTGCTCAGCACCACCGAGAGAGCCTGGCTCCATCCTCTTCACACCCATGCTTTAAATATTTAGAGAAAGGACCTCTCTGAGTTGCCTCCTTGCAAAGCAAACACACCCAGCTCCCTCAGCCTTTCCTTGTAAGAGACATTCTCCAGACCCTGGGCCAACTGATTAGCCCTCTGCTGGACCTGCTCCAGGAATTCCATGTCTTGTTGTGGAGCCCAAACTCTTCACTTTATTTTACCACTAGACACTGACATTACTAGATCTGTATCTCCACAGGAAAATGCAGGAGGATGCTCAAAGTGACATTGTAGAGGTTGGTACCTCTCTCAGCAACCACAAGAGTACTCTAAAACAACTTTAGACCCCAAAGATCATTCACCAAGCTAAGTACTGAAAGTAATGAGGGTGAATCTGATAAGATACTAATTAAAAAATCCATTGTAGTTAAAGTAGAAAATACTTAATTTTTAAAAAATAAATGCGTAACAAAGAAAGGGTCCTTTATTCTCTGTGTATGGAAATAAACAGAGAATATTCCATGTACAAGCACATGGATGCCTTTTTATGATGCTCTGAAGCTCTTAGAAATGGCCTCAGTGGGCGTGACTTATTGAGGTGAATCATTGCTACCCTGAAGAACTTTGGGGGCTAATGTAGTATAAAATAATGAATGCTCTTCATCAGCTGACTTGATAAATTTGGTTCTGATTTATTTATTGCAAATAGAGAATGAGGATTAAAGTACCTAACACTGTAATTGAACTCAAGTCCTTTTCAAAATCCCTGTGAGAAAAGCACCACTGTACCTTTCATCTATTGTGATATAATCTTTTATCTGTGCTGCACTTCACGGTTCTTTATTAGCTCCCTGTACAACTATTTACTGTTCAGGATTACTTCAGGTGCCTTTCTGAATAAAAGTATCCTGGCTCTGGTAAAAAGAAAAGAGGAAAAAGGAGGAAAAAAAATCCTCATAGAAGCTTATCATGTGTATAAGGCACTTTAAAGAAAGACAGTAACTCAACCAACACATCAAACATAGTGTTATGAATATCATTCAAATCTAGTATTTAAATATTCCTAAATTAACAATGAATACAACTCCTAAAACTAGGAAATTTAGACAAATAACATTGCAAAATCACTTTTATTACCTATGATTGTCACCACTTTGAGTTCATTAGCATTTTAATAGTAAACCTTTATTTCAATAATTACTTTTTTTTCTTCTTAATTCTAAAGAGCACTGTTGATTTTGAAGACTGGTGATTAAAGGAAATATGACTTTTTTCATAAGGGCTAATTCTTCAACTGTTCATGTAATTACAGGCATGAAGGCTTGGCCATTGCAATTTCATAAAGGTCAGACTAATTCTCAGCCTAGGAGTACTCCTTTACTGGATACCTTCATTTATGTTTTTTGAAACAAGCATTGTTCGAAAAGTCACTGCTTGTCTCTCCCTCTCTGATATATTATGCAAAATACTTGCAAAGGGCAAATCAAAGTACTGCTTCAAAAAGGTAATATATACAAGAAAAGTGGATTTTAATTCTGCCGTGTTCTGAGGAAGATTTTGCCTCTCCTAGAACAAATTTGAAAGGCGGCCAACAGTCCTCACAAGATGTGGGATTCCCATTCTCTATGCTAGACATCATATTTAATACTTTACAGTTATCCATCAGTATTTTAAGAAACAAGTGAATTTGGGCTTTTGAACAACTTCATTTGCTGCATTGCTTATCCTAAAGTAGCTTGATCAGATACATTTTTTTATCAGTTCTCTCCTTCTAATCAACTTCCTGGATAGGAATGTTCCAGGGCTGTATTTTCATGGGATTACCAGCACTTCTGGCTTTTGCCCACATGTAGAGGAGCAATAAAATTATCTACATATTTTCTTTCTTTGTATGATCACAATTATAATTTGAAATCTAAGACTATTCATCATATCTGGATTTCAATCCTGAATGAAGCTGTGCATGATTAAAAACTAGTTTTTCCTTCAATGCCTATTGGCTGTGGTTCTTAGGATGTTTGACATCTGATAGGAAACACTTAGCTTTATACAGATGGGGAAAGAAGGCTGCATATGCTGATATCCCATAGGACAGTTCTTAATTGCCATCTATACTTTTATGCCTTTACTGACTATATATAAATCCCTCTGCATAGGTAAATCTATTAGAAGGTGACCTGCTAAGTTTTTAATTAAAAAAAAATAAGTTCTGCAGACCCCACTGTCCCCTTTTTATGATCTTCAGGTAAGGGAAAATAATGCATCAGGGATTCGTAGTATCATAATTAGCTTTTAAATGCAAAATTAACCTGAACTGTCTAAAAACCAAAGAGTCTCTTACAAAAGGTAAATGAATGACTACATAAATGACTCAATTTAACATCAGCACAAGGAAAAAAAAGACATAAAATCTTATCTTTATATATTTAAACTTCAAAATTGTCAATTTATTTATCTATACAGCAGTATATTTTGATATGAACACTTGGAACATCTGAGATTAAAAAAATAATGAAATCTGAATCCTTTTGTGGGGTCTTGTTGAAAATCCCAGAAAACAAAGAGCGGAGAAAGGATTTATTGGCATCATTAAACTTTTGATCTGTCATTACAATATATTTTTATTCTTCACATGCTGTTCTGTGCTGCAAATATTGTTTGTGTATTTATTATTCTTTAACAAATAAAACAGAGCTTGTGGAACATAGAACAGAAAAAAGATTTTTTTTTCTTCATCTTGGATGTAGAGGCAAATCTGCACTTATTTGTTATATTCCTGCATTTGTGCATATGGCATTTATTTTTGTACAGCTTTTCAGCTGAAGTGAAAGGCTTAAAAATAGTCTCATTTGAATCTTCCTCCTACCAAAGAGTAGGGTACTTGTGCCTGCTTAAGAGAAGAAACACCTGGAGTGGAGGTTTTGCCACTTGTAGATCAGCTCTAAACACGACTATACTTTGTTTCTTATCCTCCTGGGGCACGCTGATTATGTGTCTTTAATACCTGATAAAACATCTTAGTGATCTGAACTAGTCAGGCCAATGGAATGCAGTTATTGTGGAGAGCGACTGCCTGCATTGAAGGAGATGCTGAAAACTGGTTTTACTTACTTGTCATACAGACAACAAGCATTTGCCATAGCTCAGACAGCTATCAGTAGAAAAGGGAACACTTTGGTAATTAATACCCGCATCTTTATTTTCATTATGGCTCCCTATATTTTGGCTCTTTGCCAGTGAAGCATTAAAATCTCTTTGTCTTTTTTTCCAAGCTTATCTCCAGCCAAATAAGTCAAGACAGAGTTTCAAGATACCAGAATTTGTGTGGAATCTTCCATTTTATTTAGCAAATAAGTAATGCTAGTGGAAGTTGGGGTAACAGAGAGCAGCTGGCTCTGTGTGTGCATATGTTTAACGAGAGAGGAAATGGAGGTGGCTAAGTACAATGGCTTGCTTCCATGGTAAAGCAGGAGGTAAATCTGGTACTGTCCAATTGATTTGCTCAAGGTGTTTGCTGGAAATGGCTGCTGTCTTACCCATATATTGCATAGCGTGAACCTTGTATATTTGTCAGAAAGATTATTCTGGGTTTTCCCAGTGCAGCATGAGTTCTTTCCAAAAACAGCTGTACTGGGTGTCCAAAGCAGATGGTGTCACCAGACTTTGATTGTGGGCTCTCACTAATTTTGTTTTGCATTAAATAATAGATATTATTCCAAAACAGATGTTTGAATAGGGATGGTAGAAGAAAATCATGTTAAAATGTTGTGTGTAACTAAAATTCTTTTTTTTTTCAGGAAAGTGACCGGAAAAAAAATCAGGATTAATACAGGCATAATATGACTCTCTTTTTGAATCCAAAGTAGTGGAGACTAAATTCAATTAATGTTCTCATTCTCCCTCTTTCTTAATATTTTTAAAAGAATTCACCCTAACCACACATGAGATGAGGACACCTGTTTTAAATGCTGTGCAAATTAGCCAGGGGTTGGATATGTATTAGCAAATTTCTGTGCAGGAAATTCCATTATTGTGAATATTTTTAATGGAATCAGGGATTGCTGAAAAAAAGCAAAATGGTATTTCAAGAGGAGTTTGGTTAAGGATTTGAAAGAAACAAATGCAGAACAAAGGAATAAAATGGCTTTATGCGTCTAGCTTCTCCAGATGCCAATTAAAAATACACATAAAATACATATAATACAGTTTTTTGTAAGAATTGAAAGTACAGTTCTAGAAAAGTTTAAGATGATTTAAAGAGGCGCTGCTGCAATCACTTCTTCCCTCCCATACTTGCTCTTGCACTTCTGACCCTGCTTTGCAGTCTCTGACACTCTTTTGTCCTCAGTTGTGGTTATTTCAGAGAACTAGACTAGAAGAAAGCCAATATCTGGTGGCAAAAGAACATACTGTGAAAGGCCAGAATTATAAACAAAGTGTTGGGAAGGAAGACCATCTTGGAATAATCTAGTGAATTAAATAATGATTTAGTTTTATTAAAACACCTAGAATTAATTACTGACACATGCAGTTTCTAGGAAACCTCATCATGCAGGAGACATTAAACTTTAAAAAGCAAATGTAAACATGATGTGGAGAAAAATCCCATATGGTTGTGAAAAAAAAATAGCTTTTTCAAAAAAGTTAATTTTTATTAACTTTTATTAATAGAAAAGGTGAAAAATAGTAAACAAGACTTAGATATTTCCCACTACTAGAAAACTGGTGGAGGAATTGAAACTGGGAAGAATCAATCAGTTCTAAAACTTCCATTAAGTATAATTTTTATATTATTAATAAATAAATTTTAAAAAATAAAACACGGTGAAAAAAAAACCTTAACAAACATCCTAGACTACAGAGACCATTGCATTGATTATTAATTATTATAGCTGTTGTTATTTGCTTTCATTTAGAGATTTGTTTAATTAAGTCGTCCCAATTCTGTGCATTAACATATTTGTATTATGTGAACAGCTTGCACCCATTTCTTATTAGTAGAAATGTAATACAGCATTGAGTATTTAAAGCATTCAGCGGAAACTAGTAATAGAGTTGAATTAAGTTATTCTGGATATATACTGATAGTGGATTGCCAATGAACACAAAGAGCTTGGAATTCAGCCACTAAAATCCATCTGCAGAGCATTAATTTAGTTCCTAAAGGGGAGACCTGGGAACTCCTACCAAGAGGGAGTCAGAGGATTCTGTGTGAATGAGGGCAACTGAGAAATGATTGATTGTACTGACCTTGAAAGGAAGGACTTATAGCTTGACTATACATCTTTGAGACGAAAAGACTTAGGAGTTTTTCTTGTGAATAAAATTGGAATATTCCTTTAGTTGCAGTTGCATGCAGGGAACCATTGGCAAACTCAGATAATTTAGATGTTTGTAAGCAAAAGACTTGCCATTTCTATCAGTTCATTTTCTATCCCTATTCCTTTGGTTATCTGAGTACCTCAGGGCTGCTCCTCTTCTGACTTTTCCCTGCTGCTGTGCTCAAGGCACCTTGAAGGGTACCTCAGGCAGGGGTTCAATACCAGCAGCCTGGTAGATTCCCATCAGGAGTTATTTGGGCTGGTGACACGCATATCAGAAAGTAGAGCTTGTGCAGAACCCTAATTCCTTTCCAGACTACAAAAACTGGTGTGTAATAAGCCATTAACTTAGGAGAAGCGAGTAATTTCACTTTATTGGAATCTCCAGGCACCATTTTTTTAATTCCAGATACACTGACTTGCTTATTGTTTGCACGGCAATGAAAATTGTCCATTTTTTTAGTTTTACCTCTTTCCTTTGGTTTCTAAGATTTAGTGTTTCATCTGGGCTCCCTCAACAGCCTCAGAAAATGATCCAGTAAAAAACAAAGTAAATCATATACTGAGCAAATATTTTGTTCAATAGACTTCAGGCAGATCTGTCAAGAAAACATGCTAAACTCCTCTGACACAGAGTTTTAGCTACCCAAAAATCTCATCAGCAGAAGAGCAGTTACAATTTCTCATCAAATATGCTCTGATACAATCAAATTCAGATTTGCAGTCGAATATTCTACCTTGTTGCTACTGGAAATATGAAGCATTAGTCACCAAGACTGATGCAGAGAAAAGTGAATAGATTCTATAAGTCGGAATATTCACAGATTTTTCCACATTATCATATGAATTTTGAGAGGGTGACTAGGTTTTATTAACAATAAATTATCTTGAGCTGTTATTAAATCGTTCTCTTGGGCACAACACTGATAATGCCATATGTTACTTTTTTGTGTTTCTCATTCTCAGGTTTTTTAATTAAGGGTGGATGGGTGAAAGGAGTGATGTCTCATTAATTTAATTAATGGATTGAAAGGCCATATGACCATGAATTAACATGAATTGCTCTATGGAGAGACAACATTATTTTTTTGAGGAAATAAACATTGCACTGCCCTCTCGTCACCTAAGTAAAATAAGCAGAGATAATCAACAACCTGAACACAATCATTAAGAGATCAGGAAATTAAAAAAAACCCAAACTTTAAAAGGATTCTTACACATTAATTTCTTTTAAAGTTGCTACTTCAGCGTACTGAACTTTGAAAAAAATCTGTTAATTCATTTTGGTTATCATTTATTAGTCACCGAGGTACTTGCAAAGGAGAAAAAAATTGTTTTTTATTTGGGCTAAGAGAACAGAATTTAGGATATATGTGACAATTTTTATTTTACTTTTTCTGCCAATGAAATGGGACACTTGATGAGAGTTTTTTCTGTGCTTTAAGTTTCTCATCTGAAAAATTAGGATGTTCACTCACAAGCAGCTTTTTTAAGCACATATTAATGAAGAATGTGATATGTGGAAAAATGAGCACTGTTTAGCATGTTAAGGAATTCTAGAGAAAAAAAGTTTAATTTTTAAGGTAAGCACTTTAAGGATACTTAGAAATTCAAAGAGTCTTTGTAGTGCACTAGTTGATACCAGCATTTGATCACCAAAATAAGAGCTAGTTTTATTTAGGGGCTTTTTCTAAGATTTAGACACTTTGTCAAAATGTGTCTCTAGAAAAAAAGTAATTGTAACAGATGAATATACATTAAGCAGTAAAGTGGATATTTGAAATAATTAAAAAGAAGATATTTCTACAGCTAATCAGCAGTAAGTTATAATGACATTTAGGATGCAAGTGGTTCTGAAGGACAAGTTATGTATTCGTCTTCTCTTTGCTTGATTTCTTAAACAAATAGTTCCATGGGATTTAAAGAGTTTCAGTTTTTTGTGTGTGACATTTGTCATGGATTTTTAGAGGGATAAATGAATACATTGTTAGCTAAATATTTGGACATCAGAGTTTTTGATGTATTTGGTTCCTTATTACAACATGATAACATGTCTGCAGTAATATAAATGAAACAGACATGAGATTTAAATAGATGTAATAAAAATACTTTGTCCTGTCCCAGAAACAAAGAGAAATCATATATCTAATTACAAAAGAATATGAAATAATAATTCTTCTCAGTTTGCCTTATGACTTGAAGTACCTCCAATCTTTGAACCACATTCTATCAGAATGCTTATGGTCTTGATGCAGGTATGTGTTGGAGATTTTCTATTTACAAATGCTGCCAGAGTCACCAGTGGACCACTTACAGATGTATACAACTGAAGTGAAATCTGCATCTGAAAACCACTCAAAAAAGTGCATTTATGAAAGAACATGCCTGCTCTGCTACTGGTAGTGTTTTATGTGCAAAGAACTACTGCACCAGTCCGGTAACATTTTTTGTGTCTTCTGATTTTTTTTTCTAAGTACAGTTCAAGGTATAGTATTTTGCCCATAAAACCTTTTACCTTTTGACTCCTAAGTATCTTAAAGACCTGCTCTGTCTTCTACACTTTATATCAATAGCTGAGATCAACTGAGACATTTAAAGTGACAGCCTCTATATTTAGTTTAAATGTCATGGGTCAGGTGACACATTCTCCTTAGAGCAAAGCCTTAGATTTCTACAATTCACTTCTCCTGTTGTTACATCAGAATTAATTTTAGGCAGACTTCATTCACAAGCTGTATTCAGATAGAGCAGGTTGCTTAGGAAGGCTTCTGATCGACTGGGGAATTCTTTTCAGTCATTTGCCATTCTCAACTGTCAGTCTATATTGTTATGAGACATGCTTTCAAGAAGTCTTGCTGTATTTGTGCCTACATCTTTTTTATCCCATCCATTGGGAAAAAGAGCAGCTATACTGGGAAGTTGCTAGGACAGCAAGAATAGCCTCCTGAGTGGGTACACAGAGTGTATTTTGAGACCTCTAGTGAATGGGAAAAAAAAGCAGTAAAAAGCATTTTGTAATTTTAAATGTATAGAATAACTCAAAAATATTCTCTGCAGTAGGCACAGAGAATGCCTCACAAAAACGGAGCCATAGCTTCTATTTTGATCAGACTTCCTTATCTATAATACATTTTCGCCTCTCTTACACCTTCCATTAGGCTCTGGAATATATGAAGCTCACCAGCATGTAAAATATTCTTCATGATACCCACTGAGCTATTTTAGTTACACTGTTCAACTTTCAGCTGAAGTAAAGAAAGCAGGCAGGTTACAAGGGAGAAATTCTCTATGCAGCCCATCTCTTACCACTGTCTGCAGTGTCTATTGGGTTGACAGTCCAAATCCTATTGAAGTAAATGATGATGATGTGATCAAAACCTCACTGATTTAAAAGTTTATCTCTGACTGAGTTTCTGACCTGCAATCTAGGAGGGCCAGAACTATATATTTTGTGAGTCATTTAAACAAGGAGCAACTTTCTTCTCTGTCCACTTGTGTAAGTCAATTTATTTTCACGTGATGTGATTTAACATAATGAATCCCAACACGAACTCTGGTCAAATTTATTAGCCCTAGCAATTTCTATCCTGCACTTAGAAGACTTTGTCACTGTAACTCCTCAAAAGTTAAATGGGAACAAAGTTGAGCTAGGCCAAAACTGAAGTTTATAAATCTGTCTGAAGTTCTAGCCAGTCATTGGAAATACATAATACTGTAGAGTGTTCATGAACTTTAACAGCTATTTTGGCTGGTTAATATTTTAGTTATTTCTCTTGCTTTTGACATAATTCATTTTATCCCTTCAATTTAACTTATTATCTACATTTTAAACAAATTCCCATGGATTCAAAAAAGAAAAAAAGAAAAACAAATGTACAATTTCTTCAAAATTCCTTGCATGTTTACCTGGGTCCTCCTTTTTAAGTATCTTCTGCACTCCAATAATCAGTTCTCTTTTCTGTTTTTCCAGTGATTCTGGAATAGCTTGTTAGGCAGCATAAGAGGGGGAACAGAAGGGAAAGAAGAGATGATAATTTTTCTTGCACTAGTAATCTAAAATTATGGAAACTAAAATCAGGAAGTTTGAAAGTCTGTGTAAAAAATAAGCTTATATATCTGTATGAGTTATACATTCATATGCATCTATGCTCTCAAAACAATCCAGAAAATGTTTTCTAACTCTTCAGAAAAAAATGTATATATAGTATATTAAAAGTACATTTTAAATTCTATTTTTAAAATTAATTATGTATCACACGCATAATACAAACTGCAGCTGATAAAAGATAGTTATATTGCCTAAAGACTACATTTGAATCACAAATCAATTTGCCAGTAGAAAAAAAATTGATTAGTTTTTTTAAATACTCAGCATGACCCAAAGTTAAATACTTTTGGATTATAGGGCAGATAGTCCTGAAACTGTGCCACAATATTGTGTATGAGCTTCAAACACAGTTGCAGGAATATCTGCCTGTATTTCTCATCTGAAAGACAATAGAATCTTTACTGGAAAATTGTAACACATTCACAGTATTCTAGTGGTTAAGAATCTTTTTCTGATTTCCTGAATATATTTTATACATAGTCCAGTTTTCCTTATGTTCTTCAACTAAAGTAAATCTTTGGAGTTTTTGCTTTGTTTAAATTCCAAAACATCTCTAGACAGCAAATATATCTCATAGGGAGTTTTGTTAGTCTAGATAAACTAAATTATTTTAGTTCTCATCCAGATGTCCAGTCTTTTGAAACATCCAAATTGTCTTTGTTTGTAGCTATACCAACCTAAAGATGTATTAGACTACACAACAAGTAGTTCTCTGCGTATTAGTGTAGCTGCAAAGTGCATATAAGCACTACCTACAGCACTAATCTTTGCACTTGATGTAATAATATTTCATTCTGCAGCCAATAGAGAGAAATAACCCAAACAAGTTCTAAATCACTCAAAATACATGTGTCTCTACTCTGAAAAGAGAGAGAATGCTGAAGCAAATAAAGTCATAAATTAGGGATGTTGTGATCTTTATAAATACAGGATATTAAGGAGATAATTACTTTGAGTACTGAAACTGACTGTCTCAGGTCTAACCAGGCAAGATTTCTCAAAACAGAGGTTTTAGCACAAAAAGCATCTTCCTCCTATATTAGGATACAAATATCCTCTACACCAAAAAAAAAAAATCAAATATGCATCTTTGAAGGAAAATTTTTCTGTTCCCCACCCAGCCTCATGTTGCTTTGATTAAAAAAAAAAAAAATAAATTCATGCAACATTTAAAATATATTCTTACTCTAAACAGTAAGATAGGATAAGGACATTCTCAAAATGAAGGAAAAGAAAATATTAATGAATAATGTAAAATCTGACCTAACCTCTTTCTATGTCGACATTTATGTTTAGTTTTTGCTTCAGAAAAGAAAGTGTTGTATGAAACTTGTTCTATATCAACCTTAGTGCTAGAAGATATGATACCCAAGATAACATAATTTCATTTATTATCTAAACTGCAACAATATTTTTAAGCTGTTGTCTTCTTAGAATCCATTATAATATAAATTATTTTATTCTAAATAGCCCAAGATTCTTGGGCTAGATTATTTTATTCTATTTTAATCCTGGACTAGATTGTTTTATTCTAATTAGCTTTGTACTTCTTCTTACCCAAGCAGTAAGAAGAGAGGTATTTCACTGTTTTGCTTAAGAGTAGGATAAAGACGGCAGGATTTGTCACAAAATAAATTATGGGATTCCATAGTTTATAATAGTGTAGGTCAACTTACAAAGAAATTATTTTGGAAACCTCCAAAGCAGTACCAGCTCTAAATCATTAGACTCACTGTCATGAAGTACATTTCATTCATCATATTTTGTAAAAAATAAGTTATCCAACCTGTGCTGGCTCAGCAGTGTTCTGATGAAAATCACTAATAGGTTGATTCTAGCTCAGAAATTTGTGGACTCCTAGAAGATAAATGAGTCTCCAGAAAGAAAAAAATGAGCATTAGGGACACTCCCTAAACCACTATGGTTTTCTGACCTGTGCAACACAACAGGTATTGTACTTCAAATTTACTGTCCACTGCCACCTCCCATAGCAGAAAGCTTCAGGGAATGATAATGAAGTGTATTTTAGGGCACAATTCTTAGCTCTGCCAGTGGTATTCATTAACAGCAACATGGAAATCAGATAACTACAGCGGGTTTAAAACTGTGGGAGTAAAGCTGTCATTGAATCTCAAGGTTGTTGGAACTTGCTGACAAGTATTCTGCAGGAACTTTAATCTGTTATTTCCAAGTATCTACTGCAAAGTCTGTTCTAGGTATTCTGGAAAACAAAAACAAAAACAAAATGCTGTTCCCCCCAACAACAACACCAAAAACCCAAAAATAAAACAAAACAACAACAACAAAAAGAGAAACAAAAAAAATGTGTTATTTCATATTTGGCAAAAGTGGCAACACAGCCTGGTGGACATACATTTAATGTCATTAAAAAAACTGGGCAAGATGAAGGAGTTTCCACCCAAGCTGCTCACAGAAATCCATTTAGTGTGCCCTTGCAGCAGGGACAGCCAATCTGCAGATGAAAATGTGATCTCATAGCAGCCTTGCAAATTTGTATCAGGTTTGTCCCCACTTCAGGCTTTTCTGCTTCCTGGAAAGAAGGGGTATCATCACAAGCCATCATACTTTCTGATTCCCCAGTTCAGTCTGATGTCCACAAATGTTAAACATCCAAGGTCTCTTGCCTTCTGGGGTACAAGGATTTATAAATGTTTTATTCAAGAGAAAAAGGCGCAATAGGCACATACCTACAGATCTAATATGGAAAGATTGACCTCAAGCTGCTTTCACAAAGATGGGTATAAAATCTATGGCAGAATCTAGAAAAAAAGGATTGAAATCTTGACATGTTTTTAAACAGTGTCAAAAATCAATCATCTTTAATAACATTACTATTAGTATTTCATAATAGGTCTCCTCAGTTCAGTCTTGGGTCTTGGTTTTAGATTGTGTATGACATAGTATCTAGAATCATTATATAAAAGGGAAAAGGCAGTGTACATAGACATAAAGTGAATTACGGATCTGGAAGTCTTCCCAAAACCAATGTGGAAATGCCAAGGTTGTCAAAATCTGATGATAGGATATTAAGAAATCTTTCATTTTATATTTCCATGCGAGCATTAGTGAGTGCATTCTAAATATCTAGGAAAGCCATAAACACATGCAGTACAATTTTGTATATCATAACAGTGACAAAGAGTAGCTACTGCGTTAAATTAATTGTGAAAGCAAGTTTTTTGTACATTTCCAGGTGTTACCAAGCACAACCTTGAACGTCAGTATCTTAGAAATCATTGATTGCACCCTGTGCTAAATTATCATCTAATGTCAAGGAAAAAAAGTTAAATCAGATTGTATGAATTATTCATCACTTCCAATTCAATATGAACACTGTTCTAGCTGCGTGTTAAGCACTTTTGAATAGTATCATAGAAGGTGAACACTTTTCTGATAACAGAATACCAGAAACTGACCTGACCTTTATAAAATACAGGTCCCAAAGAATAAAGAACAGATACTTCAGGAGAAAAAAACCAAACTTACGACTAAAGATATTAACTTTGTTAATAGAGTCATATACGTATTTGCATAACATGTTTCAGATCAAATCCACTCACATTGAATTAAAACTCTCAAAAATAATGTTAGAAATCTATTAATGTATGTCTCTCTCCGCCGTCCCAAGAGTTTCTTCAGTTGTGCTTTCAGTTAAGGAACAGAGCCTGTTTGCCATATGCCCATTAGTAGACTAACCTCTTACTTATGGGGGTATTCCTAGAGCAATTGTTCCTACTGCCCTGGTTTGGTAGGATTTTGTCTCTACTTTGCTGAAGATGCACATGTTGGGGGAGAATGGTGAATTGGGCTGCTGATTTTTTTATCTGTACATTCTTACAGTAGCTATATTTCCCCAGAGTTAAATGTTTGGTGTCAATTAATGAAGGTGCTATTTGCATAAAAAATGATTGTCATGTGACTATTCTATAAACTGCCACATTTCATACTGCCCACTTCAGAAGCACACTTCAAAGCACACTTTGCCTATCCAAATAAACTTGGGTCTCACAAATCTTACCTTCTGGACTGATCATTTTGGTGTGGGCATGGAAGGAAAATTTAAAACAAAAAGAAAAGACACAGCAAGAGACTGTTGCCAAAATCCAATTACTGTGTGAAAAGTGGAATTTAAAAATCCCACGACCTGAAAAGCCTGCAGTGACCTGATGACCTGAAATTTGAAATTTCCGATCTGAAGTAAGATTATGAAACTTGCTTTCTTAATCATATTTTAATTTTTTAAAAAAACATATATTAGTTGATGTATAGTATGAGTGTATAGGAAAAGCATCAGATGTTCTTAATTCACCACAGTAGCACTGTTCCACAGAAGCTGCCTTACATACTGTTTAGAAAGCTACTAACCTCCAGCTGGCCTATGAGTCTGCCAGCTAGGAGGAAAAACTGTAGAGAAGTAGAAGGATACAGCAACAACTTTATGAAGTATAGCAAGAATCTTTAGTCCAGGAGAAAGTAGAACTGTCCCACTAGCACTTGTGTTCTCTCTGTGTCATTCTACGCATTACTCTCACTCTGAAACTTTTTTCCTACTAGTTGCTAGCTATCTGTTAATTCTAAATTAGTTTATTAAGGAGTTGATTGTAAATATTAGTGTGATAGAGTTCTTCCTTTGCCTTTCCAGATACCATGTCCTGCACATGATATTTGCTTAATACAAAATAGTGAGACACTCTTGTGAACCTGAAATTTAAAATAATATCTTCACACAAATTAGGACTAGGAAAGAAACTAAGAAGTTCCCTGAGTAATCACTTCCACAAAAAGCTCAATAATTATCTATTCTTGAATAGGGGAGGTAAATGTAAAGAAATTTTTTTGTGTTTTTTTTTGGGTATTTTTTCCCCCTTCACTTAAAGCATTAACACAAATCTATGGCTCCTTCAGTTTCCTCATGGATGCATTCACTTATGCTGCTAGGTAAAAGAGACCCAGGGAGTGAAATTGAGGATTGGATGCTCGATTGAACTTGCTTCTTAACTGATAGCTACCTCTATATTTAGTTTGGACTGCTCTGACCTAGATCTCAGAAAAAAAAAATGGTATAGAAGACAATAGGTCTAAGTATTTTAGGTAGAAGTTAGTAGTGTAGATGTGTCACGCCTGTTGCACTTGACTCCAAGCTTAAGGACTTATATCTGCCCCTTTCCTATTTAGTGGGACAGACAGAATCTGTCCAGATTCCCAAGCACAGCTGCATCTTGAAAACAGCAGTCTGAAAGCTAGGTAATCTCAGTCACCTATTCATCTCACAAACAGAACTGACGGAGGAATCTTGCCTGAAGAGAGATCTAAGGTCAAAAGCTGTCTAGTTCTAATTTGGTGTCTAAAACAAGATGGAAAGAATTTTAATCCCAAAAATGACATGGTATAGCCATACAGTGTATATATTTATACTCATAATTTAGAAGTAGTGCTAAAGCTTCAGCAAAGCTCAGTGTGCAAGGGAGAGAGGAAAAGAGTCAAACTGGATAGTTCTTTAAAATAAAAAAAAGTTATACGAAATAAATAAAAAATGAAGTAATACAAAATTATGATAATGAAATTTTGCTTGCTTCTATTTTATGATAATTTTGTCATTGTCTGTTTAATGGAATTCTAGTTTGTGCAATGTTTCCTTAAGATTTTTTAATGAATCAAAGAGACACTTAAAAAGAAGGAATGTCATTTAGATGATAACCAGGCATTGCATGACGTATTTTGGCAAGTAACTGAATTTGTTTTAGGCAATTGCATAACACCAGGGTTATGCAGCATAAACTGATAGCACATCTACTATGGTTTACAACTATACAGATAAATATTTATCTACATTAAATTCTGGTACACTCTGAAACTTGAACAGCGTGGAAGTGAGAGTTCTATGTTAAAAGGAAAGTGCCAGAAAATACATTAATGGGTGAATTTATAGCTTTTTTTTTCTTTAAAAGGCCAAATGTTTTAAACAGCAGGCATATATGAAATAAAAACATTATGATATTCCATATATCCTGAAAATAGAAACATCATGTACACTGGTCTTTACATGATAATACAGCAGATCTGGCTGTCCTGGTAGATTTTTTTTGCACAGAAGAGTAATAAGAGCATTAGTTTAAAAGGAATCTGAACGTTCCAGAATAATGGGAATTGAGTGCAATATGTGGCACCTATTATTAAACAAAAATGGTCCAGACTGGTAGAGAGTGTCTCCTTGTGCAATATTGAAAAAAATTACTGGTATCTTCACAATGTGTGTTTTCTCTACGGACAATTTATAGGAAGGAGTACACAGAGATTTGAAGCAGCTGTCCATACGTAAGTATCTGGTAAAACCTGAGATGCTCCAGGGAAGGTGACACAGGTTCATCAGCTGTGACACAGGATCTAGATGAGAACTAACCTATGAGAGGATCATCTAAAGCTGGGCAGGCTGTTGCTGTGAATCACACCGTTAACTATCACTTCTGTGTGGGCACCTGAACTGAGCCCAGGGTTAAGATGTTAAATAGCCACACAATAGGAAAAAGCAAAATGTACTGGAGTGCAAGTTATTTTCCTAAATATAAGGGTCTTGTGCATTTTCATGTGTTGAGAGTTGTCCCACCTAGTTTCCATCTCTAGAAAACTGCAGGTCCCCTATGGCTCGCAACTCAGGATTTTATATATATATATATAGATAGATAGATAGATAGATAGATAGATAGATAGATAGATAGATAGATAGATAGAAATATACATTTATATATTTATATATATTAACAGCTTCCTCAGATGTCCCAAGCCGGCAGACACCTATGCTGCACAACTAAATACAGTTCCTAAAATCATAATCATAGTATAATTTTATGCCAGATCACCTCTGATGGATCTTATTTCCACTCCTCCTGTTTTTTTCAGGTGGTCAACTACTTGTCTGTGTTTGTGAGCTCTTTTCTGAACTGATACATCTCTCCAAGAACCGGAAGTGATGCATAGGTATCCCAACCACTACAAAGATGTTAAATCTTTCTGTGATTTAAGAATAAAAAATAGTTGCACCTAAGACAACAAGAGTTAAAAAAAAATTTAAAAAAAGCCCCAAAATTACCTAGAGAGATTTTCTATTTCATTATCTAAAGGATTTCTCATCAGTATGCTGATAAGAAAAAGACACAGATGTGTGTTTCCCATATCAAATAGTGCTTGTTATTCTGTTCTTGAGGCTGCCCCAGCAACCAGTGACCTGTGTGAGAACCTGTGCTGACAAGCTCCACAGGTATCCAAGCTTAATGTAGCTCGGGAGTGCTTTTAATAGATAAGCATAGTCTATCTGTTCTGGCAAAGAAAAATAGGGCAAGCAATCAGACAACCATCTTCCATAACCTGAGTAGAATATTTAACACAAGTCAAGGGTAAAGAAAACAATCTTCCCAGAACAATGCCTTGAAATGCCATTGAAAAAAACCCCATCAGTGTTTATACTCATTTCTGTGTGCATATATATATATATATTTGTATGTATGTATATATGTATGCACTTAATTTACAAAACAGAAGCCCTTTCTACATAATAGCTAGGAGATATTATATGAAACCAGAATAACATAATGACGAAAAAGTGTTGACCCACAAGAAAATGAAGGTTTCTTTACTCATTCTAATTGTCGAGAAATGAAAACTCTTATGCTGCTGCATAAGATAGCACAAGGAAAATACCCATAAGGTTTTATTTTTTTAACACATTTTCCTTTTTATTGGGTTTTATTTCCTTTTTATTGCCAATAAAATCTACAGTAAGATGATTCTGGTGTAATACTGTGTATTGCAAATTCCCTCCTACTGAATTGCTTTTTTTTTTCCTTTTTTGTTGATTTATACACACAGACAACTGAACATAGAGAACAACAGATTTTTTAAATTTTTAGATGACATTGTTAATTTTTTAAACCCTAAATTTTAAAGGCTTACCTATTAATCTTTATTTGCTATTTTAAGCATGGTTCTGTAGGGAATAAAGTCTGTGATCATTAATTTAAAAGAACACAAACCAGCTTATTAGCTTATTAGTTAGAGAAGCTCTAATCATGTTTGAAGTACAAGACATCCTGAAAATTAGAAAAAATATCTCCTTTGAGCAATGGGGTTGGAGTACCAATGTGCTGATAAGACGGAGAGAGATGAGGAGCTTGGATGTTCCCATTCTCTCTGAATGGTCATCTCACGTGACATGGGGAGGAAAAAGAAGAGAAAAAAAAAGAAAAAAAGAATAAGCAGAGAAAAAAAGGCATACAGAAATGAAGAATTAAGTCAGAGTCTGACTGAAACCAGAGAAGATTTATGATACAGGGGAAGACTGCCTAAAGGTTCATAATTTCTGATCCCAAATATCTAAAAATCATCTTTGAAAGCTAGCAAAAAGCTCTAATGCTTCCTTGTAAGGTGGGGGCTACTTAGGTCTTCAAAACTGCAAAGATTAGATATACTAGACATACTTTTAATTAAAATCTGAAATTATTTACACAATCATCACTTTCAAGAGGTAGATACTAATGTTAAACATTAGCTATTAGAAGAATTTATAACAATAGCATGAAGGCTGACCACTGTGCAAGTTTGTTAAAAAAGTGAACAAAGGAAAAATATCTTGTGTGAGTTGGTAGCATCCCTTTGCTGCTGTAATATGAAAATCAAGTGGCATAGAAGAGTATTTCTTAAACTCACTGTCATTCTTGCCTATTTACGGCCACTTAGGAAGCTATCACAAAATAAACACTTTGCTATTACGATCAGAGATATAAGAAAAAAAGGTGGGGATAGAACTAAGTTAAAATTAGGGTTTTTTTCAAATTCAAATATTACTTTTCTCTCATATTTTATGCTCCACACAATATTTTAGGCTCCTTTTCAGTACTGCCATCAGTGAAACATATCCCAAGGTGATAAAACAAAGCTACGTTGAACATTGATATGTAAAACTGAGTCTGAAGCCTGCATTTGTTAAAATAAAAGATATGTTTCATGTAGTTCTATTTACTTGTCTCATTAAAGTGGTGGCAAAATTCTGCTCTGCTGAAATCAGAGAGAGTTTTGCCACTCTTTTCCATGATGCCAGCATTTCATTTACAGATCCAACATCTACTCTATTTCAGACAGAGTTTTGGCTCAACATTTCCCTTTACTTTCTGTCCCATCTCCCAGAGACTGCTGTTCTCGTAAAAGAAGGGGAAGATGATTCTGAACTACTACAGTCTACAGGATAATATTCCATGCAGTGGTCATAAATTCAGATTATGCCTGTCTACTTTCAGGTTTGTGAAAGATAAAGTCTTAAGAACTTTATCTATTTCCAAAGACATTCTGGCACAACAAAAATCCACACCATATGAGACAGAAAAAAAATGGAACAGTGACTGTAGCTTGCTACAAAAAATTAGGTGCATTGTAATCCAGGAATAAAAATTACCAAAAAATAAAACATTAAAATATATTTTTTTTAAGCCAGAGCATACTTTTTCTGTTTTTCTTTACCAGTTTCACTTAGTGTTCCTTTTGAGCGTCCATAAGAGAAGAAAAAGAGCACAGAGAGAATAAAAAAGGAAAGTAGGAATTTAGGAAAAATAAAAAGGTGGAAGTATTCAAAATTAAGATACAAGTAAAGAAATAATTCAGATATTGAAACAATCAAATTTTTAAAAGAAAAATTAAAGCCAGACCACAAGCATAGTCTCTTACTTGCCTTAAGCTATAACTCTGAGGGGCATCTAGACACTCAGACACAATTCTATGTTCTCTAAAACATGCTGCGACACAAATTGTTATAAACTAAAAACCAACATTAAAAACATGCTCATTTTCTTTCTAAGACAAGTATTTCAAGCGCAGAGGTCCTTGAATGTAATCGCCATTCTCTGGTGAGACTTTCAAGGACTTGTCCTGTCTTACTCATCAGTGGAAGCAAGCCGGCAAGGTCTGGAGCAAACTCTGAGATGGTTTTGTGCTGTTTTCCAGGAGAGCATTTAAAACCGAGTGTATATTCTCTGGATAAATATTCTAAGAAATTTCTGTCAGTAAAAAGCCTGAAACATTTCAAGAGCTCATTTGCTTACGAGCGCAGCACCCGCAGGAGTGATGGAAAGTTTATGTGGTTGGCTGCAAGGGGAGGGAAAGGTGCCACCGGTTCGCTCCATGGAAGGTTTATTCAGCCAGCTTATTTGGACTGCATGTGCAGCCAGGCTCTCTATGTCCCTGCCTGGAGCACACTTAGCTTTAAACTGCCCCTTGTTACTTATTTTCTTCCTGTAACAGTTTAATCTTAGGTCGTCCAGAGGTCAATTCAATATGTATGTTCCTGAGATAGGGCTGTAAGCCATATGGAAGAAACAATACACTGGTTCATGATTATGGAAAAGCACAGTGTACTTTCTTCCTCTTATTCTTCCTTTCTGCTTTAATAACAGTGAGGAAGCTACATTGGTAAAAGCTACACATTCAGCTTCTCCTTGGGGAAACAAGTGGAAAAGTGAGATTCTATGCATGAACAATGGGATTCAGCTAAAATGAACCAACAATTTTTTTTCTCTGACTTACGTGGAAGCCATGATCTTTTTATAATATGTGTTCTTAAGGATTTAAGATTCTCAATGTAAAAAATGTGTGCAATTAGTAAACCCCATAATATATGAAAAAAAAAAGGGTGTGATTTTACTAGATGGTTCTGTAGATCATATGTAAAACAAAGAGTTTATCACATATTATCACTCCATATGAGTTTCAAGATATTGATGTATTGTGTGGGGCAGAACTGGTCCTGGATTTACCTCCTCTTTTGACCTGTCTTTCCTTAATAAACAGGCAACTTTGTTCTGACACAATGAAAAAAAGATGTCTCACTACAAATTTGTTTTGAACGACTTTGTATAACACCTTCAAATTATTTTTTGAAGTTTTCTCTCTGCTGGACCACACTTGAACAAATATGGTCATTCTTCTTGCTAACATTGGTATTCCTTTTGATAAAATGCAACTCATCCTGCTTTTGATTGTGAAACCAATATACAGCACATTTTGCTACCATTACATCTTGACATTTGAAATTACCCAATCCAAGTCACATTGTATAAGCTCATTATGTTCAGAAACAGGAAAATACATATTTTTTTCTTTAAAGGAACTATCCAGAAACTGATTAAATCACATGCACTGCCCAATTACTTCTTTCTCAACTCGACAGCAACTTGTATTTTCTCGTCAATAAACTCCTGGCAAACAATCAAGTCACTCACTTGGAATAAATGATTGGTTGACCTCTGATAGCTGTTGAACACAAATATATCAACACAAAGATATCACTTATGCTTCAGAAAGTCCCTGTAGTGCAGATGCTTTAAAGCTGGGAAAATAGCCTGAAAAAAACTATCCCACTTTCAATATTTTTCCTAAACATCATCTATAAACCATTATCAGATGAATGATAATAAACTTTGGTTCATGTAACACACTACATGAACTTACCTATGTCCTTAATATTTTACATAATGACAATGGTCTTACCTATGTCATTAATATTTTTTGTTGAGTGATTTGTATGTTTTTCATGCTTCTGTTCCTTTATTATTTAATCTTAATGTAGTACCAGTCAGAAGGAAGAGGGGCTGGAGTAAAGAATTTAGAGCCAGTCAAGAAGCAATAAATTCAAGTTTTCTATGGTGTTGGATAAAGACTAAGAAATGTAAACTGAACTGCAGATATTAAAATGTATTCTGAACAATGAAAGTGTCAATATACCACACAGAGGAATCTGGTGCTATTTGACAAAACTTAAGGCATCCTGGACACCACACATGGGTGGCAGATATGATACAGGGTTGGCCTGTGTCCTTCTGGAGTTGCAGACAAGGGTCCAGGAGTATTGCCTAGGCAGGCCCAAACAGCCCTGGGCATTTTTGGTTAGACAAAGCAATTGAATTTGTTGGTGCAGCACCTCCTTTTGCTCATTTATCTCTATGAACTTGGAGCTTTGCTCTGCAATCTGCCACTAAGTAGTTTCTACCTGAGCCACATCTTGCAAATTTAGATGTTTTTCTTTAGTTTTTAAAGCTTCATTGATTTACTGTAACTCTATCTGCAACTTCACCTTACTTGTATATTTCTATTATCACTTCTACAGGTTATTTCAACAAGAACACTCCATGTTGCTATTTTATTCTTCATGACAAGTACAATACCTGGCAGTCCTGAGAACAGATTCATGTAGGGATTTTAAACAAGGACCATCTTTGCAGAAGTCGTGGTCTTTTCTAGAGGAGGCTGCACTGATCATGGCATCAATAAGAAATTTTCATTGACTATTTTTGTGTCTGTTAATAGATGATAATTCTGAGATTATGCTGTCAAAGCTAAATACAGTTTTAGAGACTTCTGATAGACTCAGATATTTCCATACTGAATAAGATACTTGCAATTCATGGATCTTTCCAGAGAGGAGCTTAAAAATACTGTGAGAATTTTTTATATAACTAACTTTGTTCCCCTGAAGAGAACTACATTACAAATTTGATATTCAGGATTCTGAATCGCCTTTTACTTTTATGTTAAATTTCCCCATGGTTTCCTTTACTACTTTATTTGGTTTAATTGTCCTTTTGCTCAGCTCAAAACACCATGAGCTTTACGACAGACAGCATCCTTTAGTGACAGTGTTGTTTTGTTTTGCTTGAATAAAAGGTGGCATTTATGTTCTATTAAAGGAAGAAAAGCAGAGAATAAAAAGAGGAGGTTTTGTTTGCTTGTTTGCTTTGCTTCCATTTCCCAGAGTCTATTCCAGGATGCAAAATACAGAACACAGTGGTAGAGACTGCACCAGCTCTATGTGGTGCATTATGAAAAACCTTTTATCACATTGGGAAGTAAAGGCAGGAAATTGTGTCACAGTTTATGGGACATAAAACAGTCAGCCATCTCACTGTGATTGAAGGAATATGGTTTATAAGTGCAGGTTCTTCCAGGTCTGTGTGCCATGATCTCTGCTGGAATGCCTTGAGCCCTGGGAAGGCTGACACCCTTTAGCATCTCTCCTGTGGACTAAGGGAAAATACTGCATCATGAGCCAATTGCATTTTCCTTTTACCTTCTTTTATAGAATCTTCTTTTCTTTCAGCAAACAAGCAATAATACCTTGCACTAAGACACTGCCATTTGAATTGTTTGCTGCACAAGCAAACAAACAAAAGTATATACTGTTTACTTACCCTCTGCTGCTTGTTTATATGTAAGGCCAATGATGAATCAGACTTGGGCATAGAAGTGTGTAAATCCTGTATTTTAATCCCATCTTACTTAATTCTTGGATGAAAGACAAGCCAAATTTCAGGGCTTATCAGAGCATTACATGAAGTTAACTTCCAGAGCTATTCCCAATAAAACTCTGATAAGCACATTTTAATAGTTCACAGTTAGCTAGAGTAAGATAGTCACAGAGAGTTTTTCTCAAGAAATTAATGTTTTCTGAAAATCAATAGCATTGAAAATACCAAATATGAGTATATGGAATTCACTAGTTGTGCTTTAAAAGTAGGTACAGTCCACTTTGAGAAAGGATTAGCCACAAAGTTTATTGGTGTTTTTATTCACACTCCATTGCTTTTATTGGTGTATAACGAGTATAGAGCACCACTGCATGCAGCCAAGTGTTTAAAGAGGGAACAGCTGTATAGATTTACACCTTGCTCAAGAAATCTGCCATTCTTCTGAGGCATTATTGTCTAAATATCCTATCTTTCCAGCTATCATTATTCTGAGAAAAAGGGATGGCTCTTTCATCTCAAAACTTTTGAAAAGCTTTGCTAGAGAATTTGACAAGTCATACATGTAACTGCCAACTCCTTATTTGATTCAAAATGATGGTAAAAAACTCATTGTCTGAGTTTTAGTTTCTTTCTGATGGTGAATGAACATTAAGAGTGTGCTACACTTTTTGCTAGATTTCAATTAATAATTATCTGATTATTCAGGAGCTTCCAAATAACTGAAACACCTTGCTCTTTGGGGGCAACAGTGGTTCATGGACTAGGAGTTTTCATTTTATTAATTTAAATTATCAGTGTTACAAGATTATCCTTTTTTCTTTCAGTCATTCCAAGTTTTGTTATGCACGTACCCTGCTACTTCATCAGAAGTAAATGAGAGCTTTGCAAGCAACTCAGCTGTAAAATTTCTCCTGAGACAAAGTTTGGCTTCCAAAGACTGTATCAGCACAGGGGCTTGTATTCAAATTAAAATACAGCAGTAGCTTTACTTTCTAATGACTAATGACAAACTGAAAACAGAGGGAAAATCCAGGAACTGTTAACCTGACAATATACTATACAATAACCATTAAGTTCTCACAAACTTTAGTATGAAATAATTCCCATTAAAACATTCTTCTGATGTAGCAGACTTTGTGCCACATGCAAGTCAGGCACTTATTGTAATGAAAAGTGAGTTGATCATGATTACAAAACCTTGAGAACTATGGAGATAGGAAATATCGGGGTCTTTATATTTGGGCATAGATTTGCTATCCCTAGAAGAGGGTTTATATATGATCATGTTCTGAGGGACAGTACTTGTGAAATATGAGGCAAAAAGAATAAGAGTTTATGCTCCTCCCTGGGCTTGTTTTCTGTCATGAATGTGGAATATTGCCCTAGCCGTTGTAACATTATTGAAGAGTAGAGATAAAGGATTAACAACAAAAAGTATCACCATCTTCAAATAATTGGCTTTTGGTGTTGAAGATATATTGATTTTCTTCTTAATATTTCAGTCCTCTGTTTTTTCACATGATATCAACATTTCTTTGCACAATTTGTTTGACATATTATTCTTGTCTTATACTTTACATAATGTTTGTGGTTTGCTACTGCCCTATCAGTACAGGAGATTCAATTACAGAAATACTGTATGCATAGCTGAACTAAGAGTATATCAAGTATAGAATACCTGAACCAGTTTTATTTTGTAATATTTAAAAGACCTTAAAAAACAAACCTTTTCCTATTAGAGGAGCATCAACAATGATGTATAAAAAAGAAATTTTGGTGTGTAAAAAAGGTTCATAACACAAACAGGTTTTATGGTAGGACATAAAGCTGGAACATAAGCATAAATGCAAGATAGTGCAAAACCCCAAGAATGTGAAAGTACATTGCCTTTTATTTAAAAAAAACGCATAATTCTAGTTTGTTGAAAAAAAAAAATCATCCATGCTTACAGAGCATAGCAGAGTGCAGTGCAAGAACAGCTGAGCTAACACAGACCTGCTTGAATTTATTAGGTTCATTGTTACAAGGAAGACTTAGCAGCAAGCACTTTAAATGTGTGCTGGCTGTACCAGCCTGTTGCTGCAACCTGCCTGGTAAATACACTGGATCCAATATTACCTTGACACTACACCAGCCTACCATGTCAATGAGTATGTTGCATGTACAGCTTGTATTTCAATGAAAACTGGCTCACAGAGCAACAGTTTGATTTTATATTCCCACTCCAGGGTGTCTGTCTCTACTTTTGCCAGTAAAACTATAAACATATTGGTCCAAATTAAAATGTCACATGAAACTGTTACACCAAGCCTCAGTGCAAAATTACTGTAAGTCTATATGAGACTGTCCTTAAGGAACTGTTTGTCCCAAAGGGGCATATTTTGGAAGCTGTTTCTTAAATAGTTGTTTCTAAAAAGGGGGATTTTTTTAGGTACTTTCCTAGGAATTGTCATCTGTGAAATAGACAAGTAATAGAATTCAGTCTCTAAATTCAGTTCATCCAATACAAGGCCAATTCTTTACTGCAGCTCTGTTGAAGAAGTATTCCAAAATAGTACATTTATAAAATACAAGCATGGATTCACTATGTGGAGCTTCATTTGTGTATGTTTCATTTTATATATCCTTGTATTTATTTATACAATCAAACATATATAGAAAGAAACCTAAAATGGAAAAGTAGGGAAACGGAACATTATTAATGTTGAAGTAAAACAGTGTTTGTATAATAAACATAACAGAATTGAGTCAGTGAAATAGAGGAATTAGTTGGTAGATTTAAAACAGAAGCAAAGCTTCCTGTTCTGGTTTCTGCCCGTAATAAGTGCAGTGAAAGCAATTTTGAATTAAGGTGTTTCTCCAGTTTAATTCAAGCATAAAGGAAGACCCATCAGTTGTTTTTACAAAGCAAGAAAGATGAAATTGCTGGACTCTCCCCATTGCTGGACTGCAGTGCCCCTGTATGTACCATCTGCTGGTTAACAATGTGAGAGGACTCATTCTTTCTAAAAAAACCCAGCTTTTTGTTAAAAATAACCAGCACTGAAAATACAAGAAGCTTCTCTCTATGTTTGCAGTCTGCTTTCTGTTGTGTTTGCTACAAAATCATTGCTGCTATAATTTGGGAGGCTTCCAGTGGGCAGGCTCTAATTGTCTGCTTTCTGCAAACCCTGTCATCCACCAAAGAAGTAGATCCATCCAATCTCTACCATGCATTCGGGTATCTTTCAGAAAAGGAGAACCTTCTGCAAACAAAACACTTTGGTATTTCTCTGTGTTCATAAAGAGGGCTAGTAAAGCCTTTTATTGAGGGCTCTGGTCCCATTACATGTGGCCAGCAGTGTGAGGCTGTGCAACACTCCGAGTCTCAGCACTGGCATGGATGTTGGAGGATGTCCTAATGCTCTATAGCTGGCCTCAGATGTGCTAGATATGTTTTCAAAGCTGGGTACTGGGATGTGAAGGCAGCTTAAAATCAATTGTGCCCTAAAATGAAAGAGGGATGGTGATAAAGCAAGGAAAAGCATAAAACAGGGAGGCTGAGATATGCACTGAACACAACTGCTTTTCACTCCAGCCAGGCCTTCCAGGGAGCTGGAACTGCCCAGAGTTGTGACAAAATAAATGAACCAAAAATGGTCTCTTTATCATCAGCATCATTTCCCTCCCCTGAAACTTCTTCCTCAAAGAAAGAATGTTCTGTTGGATGTTCTGTTCTTTGGTCCAATCCTACCATGGCCATCATTGAATTTTCTGAATGCAGATGTGAGAATACAAGAGTTTCTACAGGAGTACCACTCAGTTCATAGCCTTGCCCACCTACTCCAGTAACTATCTCTAGAAAGGGTCCGCCATGCAAAGTTTTTCCAACTGTGGAGGACCAGAATGTACAGTCATGCTTGCCTGCATGAAACAGTCTGCACTTTTGATGATCTGAAGCAGCCCAATGTTGCTTCTTACTATTTAATTGTCAATAATGTGCTTTTCTTTTATGAGTTTAATAATTACTTAGCAACTTCTTTGTTATGACTGGTGAAATGGTTCAGTTAGGTTTATATGTATTTTTAAAAGTCCACTATCATGTCAAAAATCGTGTTGATCCTACTTCCTCCTCTGAATAAGGACTTCCAATTAAATTTCTCATGGAGGTGATTTCATTTCACATCATTCTCCAGCTCCCTCTTTCAATAAGTTCTAGTATATTTAATTTCTCTTAGCACAAAAATTATTGTATATTAAGCTTCAATAAAACTTGTTTATTTTCTCTGTTTCTATGAGTTCTGCTGTACTCATTTCACAAGCTGGAATCAGAAGTCCATATAGTCAAGATTCAACACATTATTTTATAAGGGTGATTTCATCTGGTTTTATTTTTATTATCCAATATTTCTTAAAATTTCCATTTTTTTAAACAATGAACATGAAATCAGAATGTTCATGCTACCATCTTTAGTAAATCATAGGTCCCAGGCAGTAGGTGGTTAGAATCAGTCATTGTATACAGTTTGGTTTGTTTTCCCACACTGGCTAATTTGCACTAATCAACTCTGAATTTCATTTGCCACTTTGTTACATAGTCAGTCAATATTTTGAAACCCTACTGCGGACCTTTACAGTACTTTTTTACTTTTATAATCCTGAATAATATAAAATTATCAGCAAATTTTATTCTCACTATTTACTTTGTCTTTCAGATAATTAATGAGTATGATGACCAACACATACTAAAAGAGGCATCTTATTTGAGTGCCTTCTATTGAAAAAAAGCCTATTTATTTTTTTTTTCCAAGTGTTTCTATCTGCTGTGACTGATGTAATTAGATGTTTTCTGTTTGGTTTGGTTTTCTGTTTTGCTTTGTTTGGGATTTTATTATCTTTTCTAGGATACCCTGAAATCTAAAATGTATGATGCTAATATTTGTTTCTATGATTTTTTGGGCAAGACCTCCTTCTGGAAAACTTTGTTGACTTATCCCTCTTCAAACAGTTTTTATAGTGATTTTTATAATACCGTATATTCTGGGATAATGCTGTTTTTTCTATGCAGTGTCCTGCTGTTGCAGCAACATTTCAATACATCTGAACCTTCAGTTCTCAAGGTAAAATGTTGGACAACAGTAGCTGATAATTATGTGGCACTCAAGGCTTCAATCCAGTATGTCTCAACTGGTTTAAAATATATGTATTAAATCATACAGTTTCAAGGCTAATGTTTTCTAAAATAATACAGCTATCATCTAAGTATAGGTATTTCTTTTCAAAATTTTCCCATCAAATTTGAAGGATGGTAGAGGACATTTAAGGTAGAGATCCACTGGTACAAGTACTGAATACAAGACAGTTTGAAGCTACGATTTACTTACTGGCAATATAATTACCAAACACCATTAATAGGTGGTGTGAGTCACTCATCTAAGAGAATATTAATACAAATTTCTCTGTACTTGTGCTATTTGTCTCATAACCTGAAGTGGTGGAACGTGTTCAATGTTTACAGTCAACAGAAGACTGCATTTGAGTAGATATACTATTGTGTACTTCTCTTCAAAGTGAATAGTAACTTGTGCTTGATAAAGACATGTTTGCTTTATAAATGCCACAGTACCAGGAAAAATTCATTATGTCATTGAGGAGGGAACAAGCTAAGAAGGATGGAATATTCTGTTTTCATATAAATACCAAATAACACAGAAAATAATATATTTTAGGAAAAAACAATTAAACACATCTTTGAATTGTACAAACACTGGAATAGGTGGCTGGGAAGGTTGTATAGCCTCTAACATTAGGCAAGTCTCCCAGGAAAATGATTTAAGGATATCTGAGCATAGCATAGGAGAGAAGGTTGGCTATATGATTACTTACATTTCCTACTAACTCATTTTCTTCTGATTCTAACATAGTCACCCCCTCAGTAAGCTCTACTTTTTATGTTAAAAGTAGAATTATAACCTTAAGATAAACAACGTAGCCTGTTAAAAGGAGACAATGTGCATGTCACTGCTTCTTCTTTTATATGTAATTGTCAGACCTTCTATTTGCTTTGAAGTTTATTTTTTTAGCATTTGTTTAAAACTGCATACACCAAGCTTTTAGAAAATCTTGTTCTGTGCATGTATTAAGCAAAAAACAAGTGTTTTGTCACACAGCTAGAAATTCATAGATTCATTTTAGTTTTGCATGTTTTGCAGTATTTGCTCACAGTAATAGACTGTGGATTCCTGAACTGTTTCCACAGAAAAGGCAATACAAAATCTGTTTCAAGTAATTTTGGTGAGGGCTGAGTTGTCACTCAATAATATGTTTACCGAAGTGAAATCCTTACTTGAATGAGAAATCCAGAAGCCTTTACTTTGCATTTCTCCCCTAGTTTAATTCTAATATTCCCTTGCATAGAGTGGTATTCTGTTCAGATATCTAAATTCATTTGACTAAATGTATATGTCGCCTACCACTTGAGATGTTACAGTGTTTCTAAGGCACAAGCCTGGCAAAAATTATATGAGTCACGGGAATTCTGCACCTTTTGAAAGGAGCAGCTGAAAAGCCAGTGAGAATATCTCGAGGCATCTCAAAGCATCAGACATTTGTGGTTAGACATCTATTATCCCACGATAACTGAGACATGCCTTTTTAGGTCTTCGTTTTACCACAAGGTTGGCAAACAACAGTCAAATGGTGATTTCTACAGCTGATAGAAAATCACTCGCTGAGTTTTGCTTTTCCTATTTCACACTATCACTCTGCTTATGCTAACAGTTTTTGCTTTGTTGATAGTGCTTTTGCATTTTTATTTAAAAAAAAAAAAAAAACCAAACCAAAACTGCCACTCACACTCTTCTTTCTTGACTTTTCTTTATTTGAGTCCAGGTGCAGTTTAGCGCAGAAGCTCTTAAGTATCCAAATATCCAGAGTCATCTGCAAGGTGCAATCCACATTCACAACATGTCTGTGCTGATTTGCTTGTTAATTATAAGCAGACATAAACAAACTCATATATTCCCTGGAACTAGCCCTTGCACAAAGACTTCATAGGACTTCTCAATTTTCTCAAGCGCACAAATAGAAATGCTCTTACACTTCTGGATGAAATAGTTTATGAAATTATCCTTCACAGCTGCTTTTTACCAGCCTTGCAGCTGAGACGCCATAACTGATCATGTTAATTTCCAGACCATTTTTGTGCAAAGGGAAATAGATTAGTTTAAGCTAACACTGAAGCTTTCCTAAACAGATTTCCTTCTTTGCATTGAAATGGAGAGTGTTTTTCCAGTGAAGCAGCTGTGACTCAAATCATTACTGTTACATGGAAAGGAGTAAAACTAAGAGAGGAGACATTTGGGTAAAGAGTACACTTCAAACTGAGATTTAGTCAAAAAGTAACGAAGGTTTTGTTTTAGAAAAAAGAGCACTTCTGATTTCTTAAATTGTTTGCCACACACTCAGCATTGTGCAAAACATGTTCTCTTTGACTGAGTAAATTGTTTATTAAGCCAAAAACTAGCTATGATTTTTTTTTCTCTGAAGCTCTCCTAGCCCCAGCATTTTCTTTACAACACTGACATTTGAAAATTCACTGAATAATTACATCAGAATGTTTTTTCAGAGCTGTAAAAAATTGACAGTAGGTGGCCTGAACAACTAGCCATCAATTGCCATGAAAGCATGTAGCAGAAAAAATAAATTCTCTGGGAGATGCCTATTACTGTGGTTCCACATTTCTCATATTTTTCCTTTCCCTCTGTCTTGCTTGAATCATGTTTCCTCTGCTGAGGCTGTATATTCTGTAGCTAAACATCCCCATCTATGATCAAGGAGGTAAAGGGAACTGATTTCCCTGCTTGCTTTCTTGCAGGCTTGTTTCACAGGCTAAGTGACTTCCCTTTGGAAGCTGAAATTCAAATCTTTTCTGTTCAAAAGGCATTAAGTGCAGCATATATTCTTAATCTTCTTAAAGAGTCTCTGTATGTGCATAAGTTTATACTCAGAAACATGAACACACACACCATGGCTGCAGAGACAGCGCAACTGGACCTATGTAACAACTAACATAATTTGTATTGTGAAATACTGCGGATTCCAGTGCGAGCATTCCTCACCCAGCACAGACACTCTTGTCTGTTGTTCACAGAAAAAACCCCAACACCATCAAAACAATCCAGTCCTTACAATTATCAGCTCCCAGATGAAGAAGTCAAGCAGCTGATACTGAAGGTGAAAAGGGCAGATGTGACAAGTGCAGAAAATACTTGGATGTTCTTGCAGCTACAGCCAGGTTCTTCATGGCCACAATTAATTAGGTTGGGAGGGCTGCTGGATTGCTCTCTGAGGGACCTCAGCAGTCATAAGAATGCATTATGTCCAGTTGCTCAAAGCCTAGCAGGCTATGTCCTGCTCTCAGACATATGTGTTTTGCCATCTGGACTAAGACAATGCAACAACATACCTGGGCATCAAACCATCAGCCTGTAGGAAACACCACCTGCTTCACAATTTATAGCACATCCTGCCGCCAAATGAATCAGCAACTGCAAACACTCCCAGTTCGCTCACGTAGCTCTGCTTTCCCAGATTACTGAAATATGACAGAGGTGAGTTGTGTAGTCAGGGTTTCCCAGAGCTCAGGGAGAGACACTACACCTGGTGAGTTAGCTTTTTGAGAGCCCACTCTGACTGATCGCAAATAAAGCAAAGGTGACAGCATCATCTTTGTAGATGCAAAGTTATGGGGTTTAGTCTGTATATCAGCTGTGAGAGTATTTCTGAGAAGCTGGGAATTTTACAAGGGTACTGGGTCCGGGAGGCTGCGATCTACGTACTTATATGGTGTGTATATGCTGACAATCTTGACCATTTCTTTCTCTGAAATTTTGTTTCTCAATTTGATTTTTATATGAACAAAAGAAATTATCTTATGTTCACTAGAACTACCTAACAAGGAAATAATAGCCGGAAAAGTGAGTGATTAAGGAGATCTAAACACTAATTTAATCATTTTCTGGATCAACTAAATGAAAAAGGTTTATTGGCGACCCCTTACCTTTCCCCTTCACTTTTTTTTACCCTGGAATATAAAATAGATGTTGGACTGAGACTGAGCTTAATAAAATGCTAGGGTTGTGGCAGTTTTTTTTTTAATTTTTTAATGAAATTACTTTGAGCAGTGCTGGATTTTGCTTCTTCATAATCCTTGGCAGATAAATTACAAAGACAAGACTTATATATTAAAGGATAAGGGATACGAGTACCTTCCTTTGAAGTTTACTTCAGTGACCTCAGGAATGGGCAAGCAAAAGGTTTTCCAGAACTCAGCTATTTTTCTCCTCTAATCTAGTTTTCCTGACTTCTAGGTTGCATCCACTCTGTGCTAGTCTAAGAATAAAGAAAAACAGTCTCTAAAATCAAGCATCCACTTTTGATACACCTTTGAATAAAAGCACCCTAACCATTGTATTCTGTTTCTCAGGTTTGTAAAAGTTTCTGTGATGGAGCTTTGATCTTCAAATTTTACTTTCCCAATTTGTCCGTCTTCTTTCATTCTAAAATCAAATGCAGTTATCAGAGAAGTCCAGGGCTTCTTTTCATCTTGGAGATAGAAAAGAGCTCAATCTGCATCTAAAAGCATGCTCAAGCCATACAGTTTGTTCCCATTATAGAGACAGATACTGAATTATGCAACAAGTTCCCAGTGAGCAATTACATTTTAATCACAGTAAAGATTTTTTCTGCAAAGACACTTCTATAGATGATTTATTTCAAAAGATAGGAATTTTGCCCATATAGCTTAACTGGGAAAGTGTTCAACTTCCCCAGACAAATTTCCTGGCAGAAAGATTGTTTGAGGAGACCAGTAACTAATATTTAAACCACCTTTTTTCTTAATTTCCCCCTTTTATTTTTTTTTTTATGGTAAATCTTTAACACAACCTGACCTATGGTAGATAAGTCTTAGTCTGCAGTTCCATTTGGTCACTCATAGCTTGCTTTCTTGGATTAGAAGCTCCATGAATTATTTTTACTTTCCATAAATGGATTGTGGTGTTTACAGTATTTGCCTTCTGTGCTGCTAAATTAAATAACCATGTAGCATTTCAAAGAATGGCTGAAAATAGAAGTATATTATAGAGGAATGTTCCAGTGCATTTACTGTCAAAATGAAAGTCTCACAGTGAGCAAATAAATGTGATATTTTTCAGAATTAGAGATATGCTTATCATCATGCATTAAATATAAATTAAAAGATATAATAAGTTATGTAAAAATTATAAAATTAAATATTTAAATTCAAAAGACTTTAAAGATGCTTATAATGTTCAAGCTGTGCTGCCACTGCGCTACCAGAAACTTTGGTACGTTCAGCCAAAGGAGGAAAAACTTAAAAGAGATGAGTCCAACAAAAAAGAGATGAGAACCCTTTATTGGTTGGTCTTTCTTCCAAGAATTTGAGCACAGTTTATAATTGGCATTTGTGTTTCACTCATAACTGAAATCCCCACATTCGGTTGCTTGCACAGTCATTGAAATTCAAAAGATATTTTTGGTTTTGATTGGAAAAAAAAGTCAGACTGTACTAAGAGACATGCCAAATGAACCAGTCCTTTTTACAGAACATGCTTTTCTAGCAAGTATAAACAAGCTTGCCTGTGATTAATCTGTCTGTAGCATTTTCACCAGCAGAAAGGAGAAAGCTGTGAAATGGCAAATGCCAGCCCCTTACGGATTTACAGAACACACTCAAAAATTTCAGCTCCACTCAGGAAATCACTTTCTGGAGAATGTTGTTCATGGACTTCAGAATTCTGCCAGGCTGCTGCAGCATGCACCACCCTGAGATTCCAGATAGATTTCCATTAAGTACTTTTTAACTCGCAAGTACTTTTTAACTCACATAACTAGTTGCCTGAATCCATGTGTATGACTATTTAAACAAGCAAATAAATGAATAGATAGGCAGATGCTTAACATGGATCAATGCCATTCATTGCATAGCTGTGCAGTTTCCATCACAAGAGGAGGATTCAGGACTTACATTTTACAATCGGTAACCAATTTTATTGAACTCTATGAAATATAAATGGATGAAGAAATTTTATAACCTGGACTGCAGGATGCTTTCTGATCTTCTCTTAATGCTGAATATTTGTAGTGGTTTTGTACAAGAAAAAAAAAAGTAAAGCAAAAGCTTTGACAGTCACAATGCCTAGCTGTAAACAAGACAGACTGGGACGTTGGGGAAATCACTAAATTACTTAGCACAGCTTGTTCCAATTCTTTTGTATCCTGGAAGAGGCAGTTTGAAAGTGCAACATAATAGATATTATTGTAGCATTCCATTCTAGAATGATTTATTCCATTCTAGAATGATTTATCTCAGTATATAATATTCAGTAATAACCTGAATGTAATTATTTATAGGCATACAGTAACTTCAGGACATGATACTTTGAGCAGTACATGTTGACTTTGGTCCTTTCAAATATTATTGCCTAGCTGTTAGCTGAAGTCTTTACAATTTCTTGATTTTAAAAACCTTCAATATCTTAAAGAAATACCTAGGATAAAAGATAATTATTTCAGTAATCTATATAATCCACACTCACAATTTTAGTGTGTGAATAAAATTGAATAATTTTGATCAAACCGCAGTTGCTGACACAGCAGTCCAAGAATCTTTTTTTTTCTTTTTTTTTTATTTTTCAAATACACAGCCTGATGATAAAGCAAGTGGAAACAACTCAGAAATGAGATAGCAGCCTATACAGAGACCTCACATTTATTTATGTCACTTCTTGAATATTTAAAGAAAATGTTATGATTTTTGTGCCCCATTGTCTATTTTGGAGTGTTTGAGATTGTCAATATGAAGCTGCAATAAAAGTTATGATGGAAGATTTTCCTGATGAGACCCGAAACATTTGGTGTGTCAAATAAAAATAACCAAAGTAAACAAACACACATTATTAGCTAGAAGTGTAAAAAAAGTGAGGGAATTGCATTAGTGCACTCAGATGTGTTAGCAGGGTTTGTTATGAACAAGAATGTTGAAGGTCTAAATAGTATTTTTTTCACCTGTTTGCTGAAAGCATTCTCACGCTTATTTTTTCACTCATTTTTTGGTCTACCTAAAAATCTGTCTTGTTTGGATTTTTTTCTTTCCTCTTCTACAGTGAACTTCTCCACCTTCTTTTTACACCCTCCATTTTTGACCCTTAGGCTCACACTACCATGACAATTTTCCTTCCAATAGTCCTTGATGGAAAAGCCATTCCTTCACTTAAAACAGATTTATGAACATACCTATTGTACTCAGACAGCGTTAGCTCAAAACTTTGAGGAGAGGAAGTGGTCTGTAAAGGCTTAGTGCACCATTCAATACAGTCAGCCTCCATTTGAATGATGCACCCACTGTATTTATAGAGTAATTCAAAGGTGCTTGGCTCCCTGAAATAACAGCAGAATGTTTCATTTTCCACCATCTGAATTAGAACATGTTATATTATTATAGGTAGACTATTTTACTTCAATGAAATGGGAGGAAACCTCAAGAGTGAAGCCAACACAAAGCTTGGTATTAGCATACCAATAGCCTCTGATAGAGGCTTGTATTGCTAATGACACTAGTAAACCAGCTTCTCATTATGCTTTCATAACATGAGAGCTTTGAAAGGTGAAGGGTGCAATACTACCTGCTTTATAATTAATCGAGATTTTCCTGTTGAATATATAGGTTTAGGATTTCATCGCAAAGGTTTAGTTGTGGGAAATTACCTAATTTATTTAGGAAACACATTTTCATTGCAAGTGTGCTTCAGATTAGTAAATATGAGGGCTAAAATCAGAAGGACAACCCAGGAGGACAACCCTACCATATACAACAATGCCATTACTTTATTATATGAAGAGTATGAGCATGGTAGCTCAGAAGCTACACATTTTGATCAGCCTCCTTAGTTTTGCATTGTTTTCCCATAGATGCTGTACTGTAGCCTAAGAAATGGGGTATTTAAATAGGTTTTCTACTAAAATTAAAAGGTCAATAGTTATGATTTTCACCTTAGATAATTCATTCTTCTTGTTCTGCCAGCATATGAAGCCACAGTCACCTACTAGAAAACTTGCCTTGGATTGTCTTTTGCCCCAAGTCCTGCTTTATTTATAATGTTCCTGGCTAATAAGCCCTTTAAAATTTTATTCATGGGCACACAACAAAAGCAACTAGGAAATCTCTTTGTCTCTTCCCCTAGTTTCACTGGGATCTCATAAATATATCTAAGATGTGTTTATATAGCTTCTGTACTTTGATAGGAATTTTTCTGTATATGTACGTTTATAGAGCATTTCACCATTTCAATAGATAGCATCCCTTCACTTGCAAAGATTAGTTAGAATGAAGTCATTATGTCACAAGAAACAGCAGCTTTGATTAACACTTTGCACTCATGAGAATACTGCATGAATTTAATTTAAGCCCTTCCCCCCAAACAGACAAAACTCCAAGGTACACAATTTCAAACAGAGATTAAAACTGGTGTGGGAATAACTTGTAATAGAGTAGCCATTAAAATTAATTTACTTTACAAAATTCCATTACGATTTTCCCTTTACATGTAAAAATTAGGTGTCTTTATTCTTTGGTCACTGCCTTAGAATGGAACAGAACATAGCATAAATTTTTCAACCTCTGTCAAGATTTTGCATTAAACTCTTTGCTCAAGAAAAAAATGTAAGAACAAGTTCAAAACCTGTATAAAAAAGATTGTGAAAATAAACATAGTCATGTAAAGCTGGTTTTGTTTCTCTTTTTCTTTTAATTGAAACCTATCTTCCCAGTTAAATTCCTAGTTAATTTTCCAACTATTCCATGCCCTGAAAATAATAGAAAGAAACCTGACAATTAATGGATTCACTTTCCTTAGAATTCTGAAATATCAATTTCTCATTACTAGAAAGATTAAAAAAAAACAAAGGCTTTTAAAAATATTTGTCAGACAACTTTTGCTGGGACAGCATTTTGGCACTCTGATGACACAGAATTATTTTCCAACACTCTGGGTACTGCTTGAGGGATTTTGAGATGCCTAATTTCTTGTACATTTTCCCTTTTTAATTTTGCTGAGTTTGTGGGCAATTTGGATTTCAGAGCCACTCTAACTTCCAAAATCTGTTTCTAGGCTTTCATTACAAGATTAGTGAGACTTTTACAGATTGCTAATGATGCAACCATGCATTGCAAATAATACTGAGGTATTGAATCATTGACTTTACAGTAACATATGTTTTCTGATACTCTTGTGACTTTCTCTCACTTAAAACAATAATCGATTCAGATCACCCAGAAATGGTTATATTTTTTGGTAGAATATGGGGAAGGAATATCACGTTTCCCATTCTTGCTCACAATCTGTTTTACCTGCTAATGGCGAAGGAAAATGCACAAAAGTACCCGGTACAAGGGCCAGGACTTGATGCTGTCCTCCTGTAAATAATGTGTCTTAATCACCAGGTGAAAGAATCAAGCTCCTTATTTATGGTTGCCCACCCATCCCAGACTGAAATGATGCCTGTCTAGAATAACAAAAGGCAAGCTTTTGGGCTCTGCACAGGCAGTTTAATGCATTCTCAGTGACCATGAATACAAATTCTCCCAAGCTGAGAGAAGGTGAGGCAGAACACAATTTTGTGTCTAGGGTGCTCACCTGAACCAATTGGCCTAGGGCTACTTCTAACAACTGATATTTAATGGTGATGCTTGAAAAATAAGTCATCCAAATTGCATCCTGCAGCTCTGAATTTATTTAGGTACCATAAATTTTTCCAAGCTGGTTGAACTTCAGCTGGGTATGGTTCGTGCTCCACACACACTGACAGCAACAGAGTGTATATTCTTTTCTGAGAGGCAAGAAGCGTTGTCTCAGGGGCAGGATAAATGCAACTATGACTTCTGAGTTGAGCCACGGTTCTTCAGCTCAAATTGCAGAGAGAGAGGCTTGTGTCCATCCTAACCAAGACAAATGTGTCTGAAGTCTGCTTGCACTACACTTGGGCAGAACATCATACTCTTAATGTCACCTTTAGAGATTTGGGATTAAAGTCTTACCTTTTCGGGAGTTAATATACGGCATCCATGGCTTCACTTAAACTTTTAGAATATAGGATTTGTAACAGGATAAATGGGATTCATGTCAAATAGTGTGAATAATTTCACTCAGAAATCATAAGAGTTGAACTTTAAAATGGAGGGAAAGTTATTGAAAGAGTTCAAATTTATTTACAGTGTGAAAACTCAGCTATGTGCAACTTACATAAGGCAGAATCAGATGGAGAATTATTGTTACACTAAAATTGTCAAGATAGAAAGTGATGCTATGACCTCACAGAGTACTCTGCTTTTGGTCCAGGAACACTTTAATTAGCATTTTTTGGGGATGAAACACAGAGGAGAGTAATTTAATTCAAAGGAAAAAAATGGAGAGGAAATTGCGAATACTTTTGAGGTAAATGCTTTTAATGAAAGAACTTTATAAAATTATTGTCTTGGTGAGCTGGAGGAATTGCTAATGTGGTGGAACTTAGATTCAATTACAAATTTATAACGTTCACTCTTCTCTTAAAGGAAAATCCAAACCAGGAAAACTTTGCAGAGGAAGTCAGGGAGGAAGGAATGATTTTACATAATTTGATTTCTTTTCTTCTTTCACTCATATTTAATAAACATTTGGTTCAATTGTGATCAAGGTTTCATTTTTTAAATAACACCTTATAATGAATTATTAAGTAAACAATGGATACTGCAAGAGCAAAATCAGGCTCAGAGAAAATACATGTAACATCCACCTTTTCTAAAGACAGCATTTCTTTTACATGGTTGCTGCATTTAAAATAAGACATGCATGCATATGTAACAATATTTTAGATATTAAATAAAAGAAAAATCATCATTTGTTTTCACCTTTCTAACATTAAAAAGCTGCTGCAAATTTTCAGGTGCTACAAATATACTGACATCTGTAAACTAATCTGACTGAGTTGTGTCATAAGTAGCAAATACTCATTCTACTTTAGAAGAACAGCCTGCTTAACTTACAGGAATTTCACATAACCTTTTTCAAAACAGAAATAAGTGTCAAGTTTGTACACTCACTATTTTTACTAAAGCACATATTTATAGCTAAAAGCATCACTCTTTCCATAAAGCTGCCGCAAACCCTTTGTTTTACAAAGGTGGTGAATACAAATTCTTAACTATGGTATTGCACACATTCTTTAACACTGTAACACTAAACACATAATCAATAAAAGCTCATTAAATACTCCCAAGCAACAGAAATGACAAGAAAAACCTTACAAAAAAGGCCAGTCTAATCGGGGGAATCTGCATGTTCTAAACAGCCAGCTGAAGGTCTTGTCCATCAATGTCTATTTCAATTCTGAGGGCACCATTGACAAGCAGCTCTGTGCTTCACTAAGAGACACTGGCCTGTGAACTGATTTGGAGGTCACCTGTCATTTTGAAAACACGATCAATACAATCCTGAAACGGTCCTCAGATTCATTTAATAAGTGAGAAAGGAATAGGTCAGTTATGCCCTGGTGAGTTGCCTGTTATTTTCTGAAAAGCTTTATTTTTTTTTATCAGTGCATCAAATTCCCTTTGTGCTTTTATAAGCAATGGAATTTGCGTACTTTCACACTGAGAAAATCCCTGAAGAGGACATATCAACATGTTCTTTAATAAAATATGGGTGAGATTTCCCATATTTTCACATCCATGAACTTGTTTTTAGTTCTAAAGTGATAAAACAAGCCCTTCCACTGATTGCTTAATGGTTTGTCAGTCTTACATCAGAGAAAATAACATGAAGTGACTAGCAGGAGGCAAGAAGAACTTAAATGCCATTTCTGATTTCCTTTTTGAAACCACTAAAGTCTACAGGTAATAAATGGTGTTTAGAATAAAAAAATAGAATGTCTTGCTTAACCAGTTGTCAAAACTATTCTTTTCTGTTAAATGTACCTGATAAAAACAATAGTTTCTTTCCAGCTGAAAAAGTTAATTTAAGTCCATTGTATGAAAAAATATTATTGCTGCTTTTTGACAGGAGGAAATAGAAGTTTGCATAACAGTGAGGAAAAGTGGTTTTCCACCCATGATGTCTAACCATTCAATTGATTGCTCCACCTATTTTTGTCTACAGGTGGAGATTTCAGAATTGCACATATTTTCTTGAAAACACGGAGACTATTTTGCAGAGTACTGTTAGAAAATAGTAGCAGAAATTCACCAAACCTAACTGAGGGGCCATATCTCAGCAGAGAGAGCAGCCTTGAGCTGCACGCGTGGTCCCAGGTGAGCACAAATGAGATCCCTCACTTCCCACTGGCTCTGGATGACTCAGCAGAATCCAGACCTAAGAGAGTAAAGAATGAGGGGAGAAACCAAAAGAAGGTGGAGCCCAGATTGTGGGGCTCCAAAATGCAGTGTGCTCTGGACCACTGGAAGATGCTTGAAGCAGACACAATGTGGTATCCCTTCTTCCTCACCTTGTCCCTTCCAAAGGGACATGAAAATGAAACAAACATGCGTGCATGTCATCTTGGCAGATGCCAGAACACCTCTCCTTCACAGCTACCTATTAGCAGTGGCCTGTTTTCTACCTGGAATACAGCTGTCTCCTCTTAAATCCAATGAGATTCATCCTCAGCAACTTTTTAGCAGAGTCCAATCCTAGACATACCCATCATCCCTCATCTGTTGTGGCATTTGGTCCCAGCTGTTTGACCAGCCTTGAACTTTTGCTTTTTAGGCACTTTGCTGGATTGCCTGCCACATATCAAAGGTGGGAATTCATTGTAACTTGTCAGAGTTCTGCTTGTTCTGCAGAGTTAGCAGTTTAATGCTGTGGAAGAAAAATGGCACACACTGCGTACTGCTGACTTCCCTGGCCTCTGTCCCTCAGACTGTAGGTCTTCAGTCCCAGAGCTGGATCAACTCACATGACCTCAGCAGTAGCTTCATCCTGGTGTTTTCCAAGGTCTTCTGCTCAGTTTGCCTTGTGATGCAGTGCCTAGAAGAGGTGAGCCCAGGGCATGACTGCCTCAGTTGGTGAAAATGTCCCCTGCATGGGCAGGAGATTGCTGAAATAATTGCTAAGGCCTACAGGCTTTTTGATTCAGGACTACTTGTACACAGCTTTCTAAGCCACTTCAAGCTGCCTGGCACTGTACTGTAGGGGATGTAAGATGTCAGGACTGGAACTTTTGCTCTTTCCTCCTTAGCTTCTTGTTCATCTTTTTAGGATTGGAGCAACATGTGCTAGCTGCCTCAGGGTTTGCTTCAGGTGTGTGTGGAGGATAGCTTGGCATCCTTGCTACTCACTGGATTCTCTTCATTTCCTGTAGACGACACTTTTTTTTTTGATGTTCATGTAGATGTTTTCTATGATGTTCGTAGCAGAGTTTCTCTGTGATGTAATATTACTGAGCATTTGTCCAAAATATGATCAGAGACCAAGACTTCAGTATAGCTGGGAATAAAACAGCATCTCTTCTTCATTGTTCTATGGAGTCATCTTGAATCCATGCACGCCTTTTGATGACCTGTGATGTTTCATACTCTTTCAAGTCTTCCAGAGACACTTTGGTAATTTTTAATACCTGAAGTTATTGTTCTTCTTACATTTCCCAAATAATCATCTACAAAGACAGCAGTAGGAGCCATGGGATATTTCTCCTTGCCTATGTCTAACTCTTCTCGCTTGCAGCCTACTCTTCTGTTAATGATCTCCATTTAAATTGCAATTCAAATAAAAGAAAAAGAAATTAAAAAAACCCCCACATTTACTGAAAATTAATTTCTTTTGAAAACTTTACTAAGTCATCTATCTAGACATTCTTGCAAGGAATTCTGTTAGGATAACCAACTGTGGTTGCCTTGTAAGAAGAAATGGTACTCAAATCCCAAACTCCAGGCTTCTGTACTTGGCATGGGACATAAACAGTTACCCCATGGTGTAGTTTTGCCTTGCTACACCAATTAGTTCAGATCCACTGACCAAGAAAGATGAGTCAGACCCATAGCCAAGGACTAACACAATGTTGAATAAAAAGAAAAACCAAAACCAGGCTTTGGATAGTGGATGCAGTATATCCATATCAGTGAACACAAGACTCCTTCTGGCAGCCTGCACAACTGCGTAACTGGTCTCATTTATTACCGGGTCATATTGGAAGCAGGGGATTGTGTTGAAAACTCCTGTTCACACACAGCAATTCAGGGGTAAGTTTTGTTCCCTTCTTCAAATTGTTTGTGTGTGTAAGTAAAATTGCATGTAAATTAACTTACTATTCTAGTAGGAAAAAAATGAAAATCAAGCCAGTGGGGGTTTTTAAAGTTTCTTCTGAATCTACTGACACTAGTAGTAATTTGGCTTTCACAAGGAGAAAAAAGAATAGAATATGTAGACTGACAGTTCAAGTGAGATTTTTTTTGTTCTTATATCTTTGGCAAGAATATATTGCCTTATGCTTGTAGATCTTCAGAAGCTGTGTAGTGCTTTTTTTTTTCTTTTTTTTCTTTATTTACCAGACAGGCAAAGCTGAAAGCCATATTATTTTCTGAATAGACGAATTTCTTCCAGTTTCAGCTGGAAACTTTCTTATCTTGAAAAGCCTTTATCAATTTCAAGAGCTGTTCATATTGCTAAAGTAGGAATCTTTCTTCAGGCGACAAAAGCGGGCGTATTCTGTTTGTTATAAGGAAAGGAATGTGATTTATATTCTCACCTTTTTGTACTTGCTACATTCTCTGCTGTTAAAGTACAAGTACTTTAACTGTAGCTGTAGACATTTGCTCTTTTTATATAAAATAAAAACCTACAGACACACTTTCACCACACCAGAATTCTTCTGGTGTCAGTCAGTGGTTTCTCCAGATAAAAAGTCAGGAAAAAAAGAGTAAGTGTTCCCTAAAGAAAGGCAATTGCACCGGAAGCAACACAGAAATACCTCAACCTTGGGTGTATCTATTTAATTCCACTTGGTCCAGACAGAATTCTAAAGAAGCAATAAAGCTGTGCAACAGCCAGAATAGCTGTTAAGGCAGGCACAAGTAGGAGGGAGAAGAAGGAGTGAAAAATCCCCAAACAACAATTGTTATGGATTTCTCTGCAGCAGTAGTTTCCATGAGTCTTACCCACAATATTGGCATTTGAAAATATTCTGAAAGACCCACTTGTGTAGTGCACTTGCACCTATCTCTACCTCTTTTTTCCCCTCCTTTTTCCAGTATCCAAAATATACTGACAAATTACAGAGTTAGTAGTGATCTGTGATGAGCCAAAGAGCCTTTCTCAGAGCAGTTGCAAATCTACTCATTAATTCCTGATTCATGGAAGTAAACTCTTGCTCAAAATCTGAATACTTTATTCATAAATAAAGTTATATGAGATGGAGAGAAAATAATTTGGTTTGGTTTATTAAAACTCCAGGTGGCACAGTGTATTCATCTACAAATACATTTCAGAAGTTTGTCTCACAGTGCACTGTGTACAGTACGCATGAGAGAGATTGTTATTCTAAAACCAGCATGTATCAATTCAGCATGGATTTCCTGGTGTGAAGCATGGGGATTCCTATTATTGTTACAGAAACTTGGTAGCTCTTCATCCAGCCTTAGTCCTAGCTAGACTCATCCTTTCTTTGTCTGTGACTGGATGACACTTAGATCATATCTAAGTGCAATTGTGCATCACATCCAGTACAGTTTTTTATCATGCAGTGCACCCAAGCTGCTGTCAGGAGTAGGCAACTTGAGTTTCCCTCCTGTTAGTCATTCCTGAGGGATAGCCAATCTCATGGGCCAAAGCTCCACCCCAGAACTGATCGAGCCAGCTAGGGACTGGTAGGGCAAGTGTTCCCTGGGGGAGCCTAAGACACCCTCTGGTCTCAAGTGCTGAAAGCAATTCTCAGTTGAAGAAATTATGCCAGTGTTGTTGCCTTCTGCTGGCTAAATAGCATATAACATGGAGGATCTGAATAACTTCCTTGGAATAATAGTATTTCCAAATAGTCATGTTTCAGCTGGCGTAACATAAACATAAATGTAAGAAATGCTGTAGGGGGAATATCTATTATTATGCCAGATGCTATCCTTGAGGAAAAGTATCCAGAAGACAGAAGTTACCCTCAGTCAGAGGGGTCTAGTTATTTCCCTGAATCTTGGACATGCAAACATCATCTGTCTATTACATAAGTTAAATATGAGTAATATGAGATTTAAATGCTTCGGTTTTTGTTTTGAGAAAGGTCAAAGGGTTTGGCAACTAAACACTGAAAATGGAAAAAATCTGTAGTTATTATGTATATATCATTTTCAGGACCTTTTTTAGGGTGTTTTTTCCACACTCTTTTAATACTGTGCTCACTTTAATTCTGCATTTGACTGATTTAGTGTTTTTTAACTGTGTTGTGCTTGTGTCTTCTGTGTGACATCCAGCAGTACGTGAACATTTCCCAACTTCCCAAAGCAACTTCCACTTTAAACATATTTCATGAACTTTGAAGTTATTTTACAAAAGTTCTTTTATGTTTTGTCTTTGATTTTCAAAGCAAGCTGCTTTTTGTTTATTTAATTGTTCTGCAAGGGTTTTTTCCTTCATTTCTTTTACGCTCTAATGAGGCATCCCCCTTCCTTTTTTATCTTTTTCCTTTTTTTTTTTTTAATTGGAGAATTAATAGACTGGCAAAAGGATCACAAGTACTCATTTTATACATTTTCTAAAAAGCTTTGTGATTCTGATTACTAATTGTCCTGGGAGTGTTCTCTGCTTTTTTGGAACCTCATTTGCAGGGTACCAAGAAACTAGCAATCTCAGCACAAATAAAATAAGTTACTAGATCATTGAAAATGCTTTCATTTGGGCTTCATCTGTTATGTGTCGCATATTTCTAGTGATCTGCTGAGTAACTTGCACCTCATTCAAAAGGAACTGAAGAGGCTGCACATTTTGCTGGACTGCTCATTTCTTTGTGAGCCTCTGCCACTCTCACTGAACAGCATTAATGACATTCTGGCTGGGGATTTGAATTTATCCTTGACAAATATTTTTCACTGAGAAGATATTTATAGGCTGCTTGAAACTTGCTAAACATATCTATTTAGAAGAGAAGAGCTACGTTCCTAAGTCTAGCAGCCTAAGATAACTCATATACTTCCTGAATCAATGTTTTGGATAAAGAGGATGGGCTCCAGCATTCACTGTCAGTCAGATATGGAAACAAAGCAGATGTCAGACAACACTCTGCATTTAGCCTAGCAGTTTGAGGTAGCTATCTTGCTTTTAGCAAAATAAAATATAAATTCATAAATGGAATTGAAAAAAGGAAATGAACCTAAGAGTAGCCCTGCGTGCACACATATACATTTATTCCTAGGTTTCCATAGATTATATAAAATAAATCTTACTGTGCATATTAACGAGGGAACTCATTTTTCTTTTTCATTTGCCCAGCCGTGTAATTTTGAAAAACAACAATGTTATACATTATTAAATATATTGCAGACACAAGCATCTGAGTGAATGGTCAAAATATTGCAATATGGTGAGATTGTTTCAGGAAATATATATTCAGGTAAATTCTTCCAGATAATAGTGTATAAACTATTGTGACTTTAATATACGGCATTAGTGTACCTGAAAATATTACAGTTTAGGTTGAGTCAGCTTCTGTTAAAAGACATTTGTGGTACAAAAATAAAACATAAATCCATGCTGTATGCTTTTGGATTTTTTCACCCATTTTGTAGCAAAATAAAAATCACAATATTTTATTTGTGGGTTTTTAAATTTTTAATTATAAGACAAATAAGGATACAAGTTCTAGTATTAATGCAAGTAAGAAAAAGTAATGTGATGATATGTGGAGAGTAAACGCCTAACAACCAAATAAACATGGTCATTTCTCATGAATATATACCTGAGGGCTGGGACATTCTGTGAAGGTCTGTCTACATTCTGTGAAGATAAATCAGAAGAAAATCCAAAGCAACCAGTAACTAATGCCTTCATACCACTGTACTACAGAGACTTCACTTGGGACTGCAGTCACATTAGGTTCTTAGATAGGCAGTGAAGAAAGAAAAGGCAATGTTGCCTAAAAATGCCTCTTTTATGGCATCCTAATTTGCACTGTTGAGGTCTTTGCTACTTCCCATTAACTATAAATGAAGCCATGGGCGACTACATTCCTGCCTTAGGGATTTATGTTATGTGCCACAAATAGGTGAAATGAATCAGATCAAAGCACTCAAGTACATGGAACTGGTGGTGTGTTTTGAGACATCTGAGAACACGATGTATATAGAGCACTTACGCATCACTTTTGGGAATCCCAAAAGCAGACAGGGAAGCAGCTCAGCCCATGCAGTCATACAAGATTTTGGCAAGTGCATGAGAGTAAGAGAGAGGCCGGGGGGTAAGATGAAAGCATCAAAAGAGTGATTTTATCCAGTGAGCATTGCAATGCCAGAGCTAGTATTAAAATGGTGGAATTGACCTTAAAAAGAGAGAAAGAAAAGTAAATATCAAAATGCTGCAGAATGTGGCTGAGCATCCAAGGAAATCTTTAGTATGTTTACTTCACTCAATTGTGAAGTCAGAAGAAGTTACAAATTTGGAGAGGACATGCAGTCTGCATTGAGAGAAGGCCAGAAGCAATACAGCAACAGAAAGATCTCCTTTGTAACTTCGGTCAGGAAGAGGATGAAGGGAGCCTTCACGATGCCAGAAGTGACTAGCAAGGGATTTTCAGCTCTAACCTTTTAGCCCTGTTCTTAGTGGTTAGGAAATGTAAATAGCAAGGACAGCTCTCCAAGTCCCACACTGAGGAAATTATACCCAGGATTCATCTTTCTACATGAGTGGTATATTTATGGAAATATTTGGTTTATCAGTACAATTTGAATACTACATTGTGTAAATCAATTAGTCAAAAAGCATTACTTGAAATATAACAGACCTACTTCAATATCATATATTTGTTTTGAATTACCAGCTCTAGGATACAATGCGTAATCAAGGATACTCTGAGTGGATTCATCTTGAGATTGTGAAGAGTTAACTCCCTCTGTAGACTTTGGACATGATTTCTTGGTTCATTTTCCTAGTATTGATTGGTATTTGTTTTTTGTGCTTTCAGAAATTTTGCTGTTTGCATTAAAGCAGGCAATATTTTCCCCTCCCTGCATCGCCCACACTCCCTCACCTTTACTCCCAGCAAAAGACTGATTAAGAGAACACTCTTTATATGGAACATTGGTCAAAATCTTCAGCCTTTAGAGAGTTATCCTCAGGAAAACAAGTAGAATACATAAAAATGTTCTGCCATCAAATACATGAATCAACACTAAACCTGTTAATTTTTTTTAAGTTCTGAGTCCACTCTTTGCCAACCTCTATTTCAAATATGAACATAGGAAACAATAATCTTTTGGAAGAGTTGGTTTTCTGCTAAATGCATTCATTCAACTGAATCCCAGACATATGCACTGTCAGTAGCAAGAATCTTGTACCCAAACAAGATTCTTTTCACTTTTGCTGGAAGCTTCAGACATCAGATATTTTAGAACTGCACCTAAAAAGCTGTTCTCCATTTCCGTTGGCATGGTCCTTTGCTTTTGCTGTTGCTACTTCCAAGGACAGTACACAAGGTCTTCATGGGTGTCTTGGACTCCCAAGAATCAGGGATCAGGACTGAGCCCTGGTAGCCCCCAGGCTATGGACAGAGGTCCCAAGGGTGGCTTGGCGTTCTCAAAGACTCAGTGCCCACTTTCACTGCCAAGAACATCCTTACTCTTCACAGCGCTTCCCAGTGTGGCCATACACTTCTCAAAATCTGTGTGATTCCATTCAGCCACCCTTCACCATTGGCCACTCATTTGAGCTCTGCACCTGGTCTGCTACCACAGACTTGTACTTTGTTCCCAAGAAGAGCAGAAAAAAAGCTTATTTGGCCTTTGTGTTGGAGAAAGCAAAACTAAATTTTTTCTTGTGGTGCTGAAAAAAACTTTTTACTGATTTTGAAACTAAAAGTAATTGATCTGAATGTTGAGTAATCACTTCAGTGTTTGGTTTAAAATAAACAGTTTTCATCAGACTAGACACAAGAGTAAAGGATGAAAGGTTTGAAAAAAGAGCTCATCTTGATTGAACAGAACATCTATAATTTATAAAACATTTGTCTAGACCGGTTAAAGCCCTTTCTTGGGTGTTTCAGATGCCATTTCACTGTTAATTGATAAATAAAAAGTGCCAAATTTTCCAAAAGTTTATTTTTTTATTTAAAAGTATGTAAACAGTCTTCCCTGGAAGCTTTGGGAAAACCTCATTACACTGTGAACAATTTGTTGGAGCAAAAATACTATGTCTCTGAAGGAAAGTCACAGCTTCCAAAATATATCTATGGTCTCACTTTTACAATATCCTACATTAATGATCTTCATTAATAATTTTATACAATCTGACCAAACAGTTCTTTGAAAGGTTGTGCTAGTGAGGAAGGGATATTCTGGGACATAAATCCAAAGAAATCAATAGAAAAATGGCAAATAATTTCAAAGGGGTAAACATTTCCTCTTAGAAGTCAGTGTAAAATCCATCTTTTGAAGGTTTTATTCCTTATTTTATGGGAGGAAGTATCAATTCCTTAGACAGACAGAGTTCTCTGTTATCTCAAAATTTTTCTGTGATTTTGAGACACACATAAAAAAAGCTGAAAATTCTAGTAGAGTAGGAGAACTAGCAATGAAACAATGATGGATCAAGTCTCAGAAAATTAAGCCAAATTCAGCTAACAGAAGCTCTGAACTGTTCTGGAGAGGTTTTTCTGTGTAATTTGGAACAGGAGTCAAACTTCAATTGTGCAGCATCCTCACTGCTGGCAACATTTGAGACAATCCACCTGGCATCTTTCTGCCTACAAGGAGATTAAATCTGCTTTTTAAATGGAACACCATATCCATCACTCTGTTACTCTGAACTTTTCTTGAGTGAGGAAGTTTTACCATGGTATTAATCTATCTGGATATCAAGACATGTCATTGCCAATAAACTGGTGTCCTTGCGCTATAAGTTTACTTTGCTGACTAACATTCTTTAGTGTTGGCATATATAGAGAAAACTAACAAGTTCAATTATAACATCTTTTATCTTTTCCAATCTTTTTCTATTGATCATCATCTATAAACCCTTCACTTTATTCTTCTTCCTTATGAGATGTTGTTTCAAAAGAATTTATTTCCAGTAAGCTTAAAATTATATGGGTGAAAATAGTACAACTTCAGAGACTGAGAGCTTCTGGAGGTATAATGCTTATTTTATACTGCATTCTTGGAGCATGTCTATATCATATTTATAGAATCATAGAACCAAGTAGTTCAAATTGAAAGAAATTATTAAAGATCACCTAATTCAATCCTTCCTTGCCATGGAGAGGGACATCTTTCAGTAGATAAGGTTATGCAAACCCTCATCCACCATGGCCTTGAATGCTTCCAGAGATGGAGCATCCACAACTTCTCTGGGCAACCTGTTGCAGCTTTTTACCATCCTCATCCTAAAAAAAAAAATCTCATCCTTATGTGCAATTTAAATCTACCCTCTTTCAGCTTAAACCCATATCCTCTTGTCCTACCACTACACACCCTTACAAAAAGTCCCTTCCCATCTTTCTTTTTAGTTTCTTTTAGCTATTGGAAGGCTACTCTAAGGTCTCTGTGGAGGCTTCTCTAGCTGAGGCTGAACAACCCCAACTGTCTCAGCCTGTCTGCACAGAAGATGTATTCCAGCCCTCTGGCTCCTTTGTGTGGCCCTTCTAGGAAATCATTCAAATGGCTCTATGGCTTTCTTCTACTGAGGAGCCCAGGACTGGATGCAGTTAGTATTTAAGTTTAAAAAAAAAAACACATTACTTTTAGTTCAGCTGCATTGCCTGTGTCTTGTGTGACTCAGTTAGCTATTTTGGTAAGGATATTGAATTATGGGGTAGACTGTTCAATGCTCTGTCTTGAAATATGATCTGGACACAACTGTACTGCACCATCTGGCTTTGCAAATTTAAGCCTGGTTTTAAAAACTGTTGCCAAAACCACCACGTGGTGCTATATAGTGCCACAGCTTCACTGTTTTTCTGCTATGGAACTTGCTGTCCCTGACTATAGAGCAGGAAGGCAATAGGCTTGCCTGCAATCTTTAGAGGTGAATCAGGCTTCTGCGGAAGGAATGCACAGAAGTACCTGACCACTGAGTGGATGGATCTGGTTTCAGATCCTTATGCAGATTTCAGAGATTTTCCAGTTTCTGAAGTGTCAGAAATAGAGCAAGGACTTGGATGGGAGAAGAAACCACTAGGGAAAACTCCTCACTTTCTCAAAAAGCTTTTCAGAAAAAATTGAAGTGGTTCTCAATGATTATTTCAAAGTTATACTGTCAAATGCTTACAGCTGTTGCAGCTGAGCAGTGAGATCCTAACAAGGATAAAATGAGAGCATTCTCCATTTTCTTGTTAACAGGAAAACTGAACAGTACAAAGTAAATCTATATCTCTAGCTCATTTTTATTTTCTTATTCTTTTTTTTTAATTTGAATCAAGAATAGTTTTTTATAGTAATTCTCCATTTTTTATTGAGTATATATTTGTCTGTACCAGTGAGAAGATTAAAAACCACCCCCACATCATTAAATGAATGCCTATAGGAGTCACCACCCTATGATGTGTGAATGCTGAGCTGCAAAATGCATCCCATGAGCAGCAGAAAAATACATTCTTTCAGGTACTTTTGCCCCTATTACTCACTTTGTTCAGATTCATGTTTCTTCCACTGTGAGACTGGGCTTCCTGGGGCAGGTATTGAAATATTCCTTGCAAAGCATCAGGAAGCCATTCATTGAAAATTAAGTGAAAGGAGCATTTTTCCTTTCTTTTGAGATCAGTTTTACTTATGAGGAAACAAACAGAGAAGTATCTCTGTTCTTTAATCAAAAAAACAACTATATTTCTGTGTTTGCCAACTCTTAAATAGAAACAGATTGAAAACAAGAATAAAAACTAATCTGGTATTCTCACATGTTTTCTTCAACAGTGTCAAAAAAAAAGAAGCCATTCATTTTGGTATTTTTACCAGCATAGCTCTCAATATTTTTCTAAAATGTTGCTTATATTTAGTGTGCAGCTTGTCACATTTTTCATTACTGCAGAGGCAAGCCTATCCTCTATTAAAAGCGTGGGAAATCCTGTGGTATCAGTTAAGAGAGGTTATCACCAGTTGCAAACTGCAACATTTTCGTCCTGTTTTGTTGTGGCAGGTTTCCTCAGAAAGCTTTTTGAAAGCATTAAATTCTTATTTGGACATACTTAGGCAGTAGGTAAGGAGTTTTACCGCACCTGCCAATATCCTTTTCCTGTCTGTACAGTATTTGAAACTCTATCAGAATAGGGTAGGACACAGCTCTGGTAAGAGGCAGGTGACTTGAGCAGAGTTGGAGATGTGGGAAAATGCACCACTGGCACTGCTGAGGGTCAGCTCATTGTAGCATATGCAACTGGGAATGTAGTGCCAGGCTATATTCATATGTCCTTCCATCCCTATCGAAGAAAGATGGAAAAGGCCTGGGAATCAAGGGAATAATCACCAGGCACTTATCAGGCTCCATTCTTTCTGCCCCTTATTTTAATCCAACAGCAAATAGCTTCCTTGTTCCTTTCCTATGCCAAAGTTTGAGCAGGGAAAAAAAAAAAAAAGCCCCAGCAGTCTCTCTGAAGCATAGCTGCACTGGTAATGACTTAGTTTTACTCACTACCTGTGGCCCTGCTCAGAGTCACCACCTAACTTTACAGCATCTTTTGTGTGTTCCTAAAGATTATGGGTTTTTTGGTTCTTTTAAGCAAAATGAATTGCAAAGCAGCTCTCCTTCCTTTGTCACTACTCCCTGTGGTGGAAAAATAGTTAAGCAAAAGCCTGAAGCACTGTCCTTCCTGCTCTTTCTTCCAGCTGCTTCTGAGTACTAACAAGCATTTCAGCTAATGGATATCGAGTGCTATGACGTATGATATCTTTGAATCTTCAGAAATATTAATGTAGCTGGGGAAAATGGCACATAGGGCCTCACCACCAACAACATATGACATTGCACTCTATGAGAAAATCATTTGGGATCTACAAGGAAGTTGTTTCAGACCTTTAGTCAAAGATTCTGCAGTTAAATGATTTTATGAGAAGTCTATCTTCTTTATTTTTACTTTTCTTTGTGTGCCTCTAATATAAGTGGAGTTTATCCCTGTATGCTGATATCAACATAGTGTCAGTAGGAATTATTGGTTGTCTTTAGTTTCAGCACTCTGCATACCAAAAATTTTTCACTCTAAGAAAAGCACAGCTTATCAGTTGTATGACACTGCATTTGCCTTTGTTTAATTTCAGATGGTTAAAGTGAATTAAAGTGGTGTCAGAAGTCTCTACTGCTAAACTGTTTTTAATTTGAAAAAACAAGCAGTAGTTTCTTATAATCTTTACCATAGCTAATAATAGTGAAATTTAGGCTTCAATTAAATACCTTGAGAAAGCATAAATTTTCAGAAATACTAAACTCTACCACTCTATAATTGGTAACAATATAGATATGGACAGAAACTGGAACTCTCCAGTTAAACATCTATTACATTTTAATGCATTCTGTGGATAGAGGGAGAGTGGTGTTGCTGTACCACTTTATTTTAGAAGGATTTTGGAAGTTATCACATGATCGTTTTATAAACAAGCAGTGGAAATACTGTCCAGATTAAACAACTGTAATATGGATATGAAATTAGAGGGAAACTATTTTAGGAAAGAATTAACTGTGACTCTTTTTCAGAGTGAAAAAATGTTTGTTGTGGTATCGTAAAAGTCTGTCCAAGGCTCTGCAATATTTTTCACTTGTGATAGTGGAATAAATAATATCTTTATTGAATGTTGTTGAATTAGATGCTATGAAGCTCTAGGTGTGCAAATACTTTGGAAAATAGGATTTAAACAAAAAAAAAAAAAAAACAAAAAAAAAAAAACACCAAAAAACAAAACAATTTATCTCTTTTAGTAATGTGCCTAAGTAAAATATAAGTCAGCAGGAGGAAAGGATTCTATGGTGGCAGGAAAATCCTGTGATACAAATGCAGACCAACCAGGAAAGAATGTGTTTCACAGAAAAAGACCTGAGGATTATTAGGGACTACAAAGTGAACATTTGCCAACATTTAATGTGGTATTGTGAAGAAATAACTTCTCTGTTGGGACATACAATCCACAAAGCCTCACAAACTTTTTCAAAATAGCTTTCCCTTTCTTTACTTCCCTTCCAATTATTTACTACAAGCAGTGATCCAAGGAAACAAAATAACTCCAATTGGAAGGAAGCTGTAGTTGAACCTTCTGCTCAGAGTCTTTGCCTTACCAGCCTCCAGGTAAGGTGTGACCCTTTAGTCTAGTCATCCAGATACTTTTTTTATTAACCTGGATTTTCACTATTCTGAACCCATTGAGATGCAATGTTAGGAATGGACACAAGCCAGATGGCCTTGGGAAGACTGGGAACCAACAAGCTCTAGAAATTAGGACCTAAGGCAAAAAAAATTTAAATATTTGGGTTGTAGAGTCAGAGAAGGAAAGCCTGGAAATTGCTGTAATAACAGCCTTCCCAATGCGTTATGGTTGCCCACAGAGGAATTGTAACTAAATTAGTGTAATCAAATTCAAAGGCCTTCTAGAAAACGAAGGTGACTTCCAACTCCCTGCCTCCTTCCTCCCCACCCCACCCCCACAAGGTATGTCAATAGATTTATTTTTCACACTTTTACTTTCATAAATTTCATTTATTCAACATGCAGTAATTCTCTAAGTGGTCTGTTCAGCATTGCTTGTGTGCAAAAGAAAACAGGATACAAGTCTTTGTGCTGTCTTTGTTTTTCTCTATTTGGTGGCAACAAACCATTTTTTTTGACAGATCTTTCATGCATTGTAGGAGTCAACAGCTGGATGGTCATTTTTCCTAGAACCTTGCTTAACTCAGCTTCTCTGATTCTTAGGCCACTTTGCTGCTCATTGTATATTTTCTCTTTATTGGTACTCCAAGTTTTTCTGGTGGGCTAAAAGGAAGAGGACTGATATATATGATATGCTGTAAGCTTATTGGCATCCTCCTGGAGATTGTATGTAGGTTCCTTACTGATGAGACATCTGTTATCAGTACAGGCCACTCTTACCACTCTGGGATGTGCAGTTTCTTTTTCAAAAACATATTTCCATACTTCATTCACAACCACCTCCAGATTTTTCTTCAAAAAATCTTTACAACAGGTAATAATAAAGTTGCTTTTATGCTCACTGTGAATAGGGCAAGAACTGATGGGCTTTAAGGTACAGCAGGAACAATTAAACTAAACATCAGGAAGAATCCCAAAACTTTCTAAAAAGGCAGCCTTAGTCTAGACTGCTAGTTAGGTTGCATAACTCTATCACTGCAGGTTATGAAAACCAGTAGGTGTTGACCTTGGCTAGAAGTTAAAGCCTTCCTACAATTGCTCACTCACTCATCTTGCATTGGGATAAAGGAAAGAGTCAGACAGGTAAAACTGAGAATAACTTGTGAGTTTAATGAGGGAACTAAAATGAATGGGGGAGTCAGGGGGACCTCAAAAACCAGCAAGTGATGCAAAGGCAATCATTCACCACCTCCCACCAGCAGACTGATGTCCATTTGGTCTCTTGAGCAATAGCTACTTCAGGAATAGTCCCTGCCCTACACCCATCATGTTTTATTGGTGAACACAATACCCCGATGCGTGGGAAATCCCTTTGGTCAGTTGGGCTCAGCTGACCCAGCTGTGTCCCCTGCCAACCTCTTGCCCACTGTTAGCCCACTCACTGCTGGGGACAGTGAGAAACAGGGAAGGCATCAACCCATGCAGACACTGATCAGCAATATCTAAAACACTGGGGTGTGATCAACACTGTTTCGATCATGAATCCAAATCACAACAACATAGAGGCTGCCATGAAGTAAGCTACCTTTATCTCAGACATATCCAGCACATCACTTTACTCAAATATATTCAAGAGATATTTTAATTTTAGCAGTTCTTTTTTTTCAGGGTTCAAAGATTGAAACAAACTAAGAGCAACACATTAAGTCACAGGTACAGCTTTCCTCACATCCACACAGCTAAATCCTCTTACGCCCAAAGGAGATGGTGACTGTGCCCAAATTCGTGTGAAATATTCCTGCCATAAGGTATCACTGGAGCTATGTCCAGGCATCATGTGGAACTCTAATAGCTGGCAAAGACCAAAACCATTAACAGAAACCATGTTAGAAATTAAATAGTAGGAGTAGTCCAGGACTAGGCCTTTTACTCAATTGTATGGACGCATCTTCAGAGTTCCGATCAAGCTGCTTTACTACATATAATGCATTGAAGTAAATATTTGTGTATTTTTACCTCTTTTGATAAAAATTAGATGTGTTGAATAATTGTTCTTTTGTCAGAAGGAAGGACTTTACCTTAACACTGTGATAAATTGTCTAGCAGTGACACATGGAATAAAACTGTGTTCTGGAAAGAATTGTTTATTAACAAAAAAGAAAAAGGAGGCAAAACCCCCTCATCAAACAGCTCTTTCTTTTCACCCATATGGAAAACAAAGTATAAGTAATTTTATATGTCCCCCCAAGTCAAAGAAGTTTGTGCAGAAGTAGAAACAGTACAGCCCAGAATTCCTTCTAGTGGCACGTCTGTACCTCTGTGCCCTTTGCAGGTAGTATTGACACATATATGGGAATTGTAGGAAAGATGTCCCTCTATGCATCTGATGATGAGATGATAATTACACAATGGTTTTTATGTGCAATTTTTTTTAGGTCTAGTAATTTCCTGCAGCTTTCAGAGGGGAATTAAATTTTAATCTCTTCTAAATATTTTATCTATTGTGTCCATATATTTCTTGACAGTTCTGTTTGAAGGTTCAGACTGTTGTTCTTTCTAAAATGTCCTAATTTCACGTACTGAATAGGACATCAGTACAGCACACAGAAAAAAAATTTCAGGACATTCACAAATAAGGTTTATCTTCCTTTAAAAAGTTTAAAAAAATCTATTTTTAAATTGAGAATCTTTATAATATTTAAATATTTCTTTCGCATATCAAAAAACAACAGGTTTATCACACTCAGTAAATTTGGTACATGCAAACATAACAGCAGTTTTCACTGATTATTTTAATCTCCAAAGTCTTTTTTCTTTGAGTAATATCCAGATCTCTATGTAAACTAATATATGACAAATTAATTAATGTAATTTCATCTGTAACTTTCTGTATTTTGCCTATTTATGTTTTGCAGTAAAAAAAAAAAGCATATACTCTGCTAAACCTTTTTACAAATTACAGCTTTCTATTTCCTTTGAAATTCATCTCCAGCTCACTTTAGGTCTGATTCATATGTTGACTTTGTAGGTAGAAAAATATTTTGTACTGTCTATACTGTACTGTCTAATATTTCGTACTGTGTCAGCTCTGCCAGTAATATAAATAAATATTCAGATCAATGTTCCTTCAATTCCCTGTTATTTTATTTGGGACTTGATATTGTCTAGAGGAAATACCATTTTGTTAATTTTCTACACATTTTTTGAAATCTACTTTTCCATAATATGACTTCCACAAAGAAATACTAAGCCTCACTGAAAATGTTTTATTCTGTTAAGGTGACACATGTTCCCTCTGGATCTAAAATATAGTTCACTAATCCAGCCACATAATTTCTCATGGAAAATAATTGTTGCAGTAGTGGAAATGAAATTTAACTTGCAATTCACTAAAATTTTCTCGGAATTTCAGTTTTGTCTGCTTTCAATTTTTACTTTGTTTGATTTACTTTACTAATGGACTTGGAGAGGTTGCTGAATTAAAAACTAAGTGTCGTTTAAATAACTATTGGCAAAAGCAGAGGAAATAAGGATCAATCCTGTTAACATTTCTCCTTTAGGGTGCAGAAAGCCATAGAAATTACTGCATGCTGTTGAGACCTTTTGAAAGAAAATTTATTAAAAAATGAAATGAACACACAATAGGTTACTTAGTGTAAATACAGTTGTCCTGTAACTTGCAGTCACAAATTCATGTTTCTTGAGAAAAGAACTTGTGATTTATGAGAGTGTCATTAGTAGCAAGTTATTATTCCATTATGTCAGGTTTTTAAGACTTTAACTCATTATATGCATTTTAAATCTTGTTGGACGTGTAAAGGTGTCTTTGCTACTATCAAATATGCCAATGTAATTGCAAAAATGTAAGCATTAACAGAAAATAGCAGACTATTTAAGAGATCAATTGTCAGATTTATAGCTGTAACACACAAATTAATGCATAGAACCCCGTGTACATTTTGACATTGTAATACATAACTGTATTACATATACAGTTTTATGTAGTACAGTTATGTATTACATAACTGAAATTTATTTCATCTCAATTCCAGTGGACATCAGTGGATTAGGGAATTTATGAGAGAAGAATAAAAATATGTTGCTTCCCCAAAGTTTTTTTGTTTTGGTTTTGGTTTTGTTTTTTCCTCAGATAAAGCAATAACTTTTCTTGGTGCACACTTTTCTAAAAATCCATGCATTATTTACAGGAAATATTTTGTCTTTGTACTCCACTGTGATGCAGCTATTCCTAAAAACTGGCTATGTTTGCACAGGGAGAGGATTACAGTAACAGAATCTGTAGGATTAATGCCTTAACTACCTGCTTCACAGAAAACATGGTAAGGTTTTATGTGGACACTAACCATCTGAAACTGTGGTAGGGTCAGACACAAATGGTAGTTAAAATATAAATGTTAAAATAAGCACAAGGAAAGCACAAAGGCAAGAGAGAAGAGGATAATAAACTTGTAAAAAAACCATAATGTTCTGGTATTCTGGTGGCTTGGAGCTTTGCAGGAGTGGTGTAAGCAATTTCTGGGGTAAAATAAAAACAAAACCAAATCAAACAAAAAAACCAAAAACCAAAACCCAAAAAACCCACTCAGTTACATGTGTATTAGTAAATTAAACTCGACAGCTATGATTAGAAGATAAATATCAAGGAACTGTAAAGTCAGATGAGCAAAGTCCTTCTTCTTTTCACTCCTAGAATAAAAAGGTGTTAATCATCCCTTGTGTTGCAAATAGCCCGTCTCATTCAAATGACTCCTAGATTCTGTCTGGAAATGTGGATTGAAACCATACCCTGGAGTTTGCTGGCCATTACTGAGGACAGATTGCTGTGTCAGTCATCAGACCTGTGCTTTTGGTCTGTGTAAATTGCTGCTACAAACAGAGTTGGAGTGATCATGCAAAGAAAGTGTGGGAGCATAAGGAAGATTGCTAGAACAGGTAAGGGAAGTGAGATAAAGATGCAAAAGTTTTCAGTATAGGGATAACTGATGCCACAGAATGGGGAAAACAATCTGTTTCAGCTATTTAGTAGAACCTTGATATTTGGCATGTCTTAGGGCTGTCATATAAAGTAGATTACACAATTCAAGGTACTACCTGAAGCAAGCCAGATCTTTATTTTAGCAAACCTCCAATCCTTTCAGAAGAAAAAGCTTATTTAATACAGCAGACATTAAAACCTTTTCTTGTCTACCGATCTCACCTGGATTTCATTTGATTTCTTGATAATCCTTTTTTTTTTTTTTGTTCCCTAAACTGACTTGCCATTACCTCCTAACAGTACACAACATACTGTGTTCCCAGAAAACAGCACAAGGGCATCTATATTGCTGTTCTGAGACAGTTCAGGGTGCCTCAGACTCATCTATTTTACTTATCATCTGTCCCCATTGACTAATAGTAGCTGCTTAAGGAAAAGGATTTACAAAAACAACAAGACTAAAAAGTCATTGATCATTTCCTGGAATATTTTCCCTGTTCTTGTCAGTCTGCAACTCAGGGCTTTCTCGATTCAGAAGCAGTTGCTTTCAGTAGCAAGTGAAACATTAATACACTTTCATTTGGATGTCTCCATGCAACTGCTTAGCTGTGAGCTACATGTCTAAGCTTTAATTATAGGTAATGCACTGAAATATAGTTAATGAACTGTCTAGTCCAGACAGTCAATAGAACCTCAAGAGAGATTCAGTTCATGCTCAAGTAAACATCCGATGCATAAGCACGAATGCCTGGTGTCACTTGAAGTACCCAAGTTTATCTCACCAGCTCTGGTCAAAAAAAAAGGAAGATGTCTTTCAGGTTTAACATCCACCTGCAAGTTTCTAGGGTGCCTGAAACAACACTAAATTTTGAAGTTAAAGGAAATAAGCTGAAGGGGTTTTTTAACTGTTCCAGCTGGACTTTCCTGCAGTAGTTTTACCCAAACTGCTTCTTGAACTTAAGTAATTCATCAAGTCCACAGCATCCCATGGCATGTATGTTTTGTGAGAGGATATACTTCTTTTTTTTTTGTTATTGTTTTGTTTATTTGCTAGGTTTTGGTTTTGTTTCTGTTTCTTCTTACTACGTTTTGCATCTAAAACCTCTTTTTCAGCAGGAAGATTGAACATTTGCCTTTTATTCAATTGATAGTAATTTTTTAGATTGCATTATTGTCTAGTGATCTCTCCAGCTAGTAGGGCTACACAAGGATAACCACATCTAGTACATCCCAGACACACTTTTTTTATAAACTTTGAAGCACATCTTGCAAGTTGAATTGCAACTTTCCATATAACTTAGTTGTCCAAACACTGCTTATTCAGTCTTGGTCAATTTCCCGCTGCTTGATTTTTGAGGCTTTCTTGTCTTGCCAAATTCTAAGTGTCTTGGGATCTTTTACTTTTTGAGACAGTCTTCTACATTGTCTCATGCACTGTCTACTGTCTGCCTCAAATGAAGCTACTTTCCTTTTAAACACACATTTAAGTGCTTTTCTGAAATGATGCCCAAATTGCTAGTCTTCTCAACCAACATGTTTTCTTTGTCTAATTCTGTTCTATTGTTGTATTTTTTTCAATAAAAACTTCATTATACTCACAAGTGTTCAAGATAGAAACATATTTTAAATTAAACTAAAAATCAATTAAAATTGAGTTTTTTTCTAAAAAAAATTGGCATAAGTTAAACAAAAATTTTGGAAACCATGCATCTTTGGTGGAAGTTCAAATTAAGCAAAATGTTTTGTTCTGCCTCTTAAAGAAGCATATATCTTGAAAACAAGAGATCAATTTTCCTGGGAAAAAAATATTCTGGACAGCAAAATTTAGTGAAATTAACTCAGGCAAAGTATTTATCATGCTCACAAAGACTTGTTATCAGGTAGTTATAAAACTCAAAGCAAAATTTTAACTTTAAAACCATGAAACTTGTTATGAAGAGGAAAAAAAGAGGTTAAAAATTCAGAAAATCACTCCTGCCAAGTTTTGTACAGATTTAGTAAGAATTCATGCTGTTCTTTGGATGCCTATACCTCAAACTCAAAAAAATATTTTTAGAATAAACTATTTCAGTTGGAAGGGACCTACATGTATCATCAGCACTTCTTTCTCCACTTCCCCTCCTCAGGAAGCTGTAGACAGCAATGAGGTCACTCCTCAACCTCCTGTCCAAACTGTACAAGCCCAAACTTCTCAACTAGCTCTCACAGGACATTCTTTCCAGCCCTTTCACCAGTTTTGTTGACTTCCTCTGGACACTTTCAAGGACCTTCACATTCTTTTTAAAGGGTGGGCCCTGCACTGGCACTCCAGGTGAGACCACATCAATATTGAATACAGAGGGATGATCACTTCTTTTGACCATCTGGTCATGCTGTGTTTGATGCACCCCAGGATGTGGTTTTCCATCTTTGCTGCCAGAGTACATATTTTCTAAGTATCTGAAATGTTGCAATGAGCACAGGGACATTTCATTCATGTTCTTGTACGTAGATTTTAAAAAATCAAAAAACCTAACCAAACATAAAAAGAATAAAGTATTTTTCCAATGAAAAATACCTTATAAAATTGTGTAACTTTGTGAAAAAAAAACCCAACAAATTAAACATAAAGATTAAATGTCATGTATATAAATAAGTATATATGTATCTAGAAGTATACATAGATACATGTACCTAGCTACATATACATGCACGTATGTACATATATACATACATATTTATGTACACATAGATAAGTAGCTATGTAGGTACAAAAAATTTCCAAAAGAGACAAAGAGGATTCTTTTTATTAAATCTATGTATTTTTTTCCTTCACCTTCCTCTGCTGCATAAAAATTAGTATTTAATATTTAATAGTATTCGGAGAATACTAAGGGCCCTTCACAAGTACTCTTTCCCATGAAGAGGCAGACAGCCTTAGAGATGAATCTTGCTTGGCATTTTGAACTAAAACATTTCAGAAAATAATGTACAACAAAGTGAAATTAATAAATCTTTTAGTCTCAAATGAGATATTCTCCTGACCAATGCTGAATAGATTCGTCACCTAATATTCTGCTTGTTGTAGCATTGAAATCAATATAAACACTTTTCTTCCACATAAATGTCTAAATTTACCTGGGAAAATGTAGTTCACTTTAACTGTAAATATTTTGCTTTAAATTTCCACATGCAAATCTGATTCTTCTGGATGAGTAAAATTGAGAATAAATGTAATTTTCATACACCTAGGACAAGATTTATAAAACAGAAAATCATAGAAAGTATTTGCAGCTGCAAAATATAAAAACCTGTATATAAAAACCTGCTTTCATTTCCATTTTGAATATTTTTGTCTTTGATATCACAGAACTGTGATTAGCCATACTTTTGAAAGGCACCCTCAGTAAATGAGCAGAGAAAGTTGGCAGCAACAGCTTGAAATATTTGATAAATAGTAGAAGTTCCTCCATTCAAGGATATGACTGGGGCAGATTGAAAAGTATTTTAGACTTTCAGAATGGAAAAGATTGATATAAAAATAATGTACTTTTTCAAAACATTAACTAAGTATTTAAGCCACAGTGTATGTAAAAGATTAAATCAGTTCTTCCAGTCTGCTATTTCTCCTATAGCTCTCTATTTCATCTTTTGAATACTAATAACAAGTAGAAAACTCACACCAACTTAGGGAATCCTTCATTATAGGTACACATGTTTTATTCCATGTATGTTCTGTGTACTTTTCATTCCCACAAGAGATGAAGTTGTGTTACTGAGAGTAATACATCAAATCACACAAAATTTTTGAACACTTATTGTTACTGTTCCATGAGGTTGGACTAGAGTATGGAAAAAGAAAATTTGTGCAGCATTATTTTTTTCCAATTCTTGGTCTGGGATAATCTTTGCCTTTTTTCATTCCTGTAGTTTTAGGGATGTGACAAAGTATGATTCCATCATTCTAAAGCCATGGAAAAGAATGTTGTGTTGATTATGTCGCCTTCGTGGCTGATAACGAAAGATGCTTTCCTGTTTCTCAGGTTTGTGTTGAGGGTCTAGTCTTAGGAATATCATCACATCTATCTACCACTGCTCTCTAGTTTGTAGTTTTATTTTGTTTTTGTAATTTTTTTAAATCTCTGTGTTAAAATGTTTTTTATTCCATTACTTAGATTTAATATCTGCTTTCTTTAAAATTTTATTAATTTTTACTGGGATTTTTTCCATTTACGGACCTGCTTAGAAATAGCAAGACTATGAGAACCAGGCCCAGTAACTTCTTTATGAATGCTAAGGTGTGTGGCCATAGGAATCTGTTGCTCTGTGAGGTTTAGCTGCAACCTATCACATGAGAATTGCTCATGTGATTGTTTTACTACTCTGCTCCTGAGGGAAATGCAATCATAATGTAGTTTCTCCAAAATGTGCTGATATTTCAGCCTATGATTTGTTTACAGGACAGGCTGACCAGTTAGGAAGATGAAAAATTATAACCTCTCTTTCTGGAAAAAGATCACTTAGTGTGGCAGGGGAAATGATAGTTCGCATCTGAGAACTTACTTTTTTTCTATGTTAAGGCAAGTTTCATACCACTACTTTTGAAGAGCAATGTAAACCCCATAAGCCAATTAAAATGGGCATGAAACATATTTTTCAATTTCTGAAATACATAATTCAAACATTTAATTTAATTTTATTTTAAATTCACTTAAGAAATTAATTTGTAATCAGGCTGTAATCAATATCAGAAATTAGGTGATTTATTTATGAAAGATAATTTGTTGGGAAATCAAAATTTAGCATCCCTATTACTTTCTGAAAAGAGTGTTTTAAGATTTACCACGTTTTCTTGGTTGTGATAAAGATATTTTCCATGGTAAATGCTATTGTTGAAAATATGATAGAAATGGTACCACTGGAGTTTTCATAACAGTTTAGAAGAAAAACAGAAATTGCAACAAAATCTGACAGATGAGGGCTCTGTAGAGGCTGATGGATGCTAATATTCAAGTCTCTGTTGTACTTAGGGCAGATAATTGAACTTGACTTTTCCGCTTTTCAAATAATCTACCTATTTATATTTGTTCTGGCATTTATGGCCTTGCTGCATTTTTGTGGAAAAAACAACAACAACAAAAAAAAAAAAAAAAAACATGGAATCAAAGAATCGTAGAATCATTTATGTTGGAGAAAACTATTAAATTCATTGCATCCAGTTAACCAAGCAGTGCCAAGTCTGCCACTAAACCACGTCTCATGGCAGCACATCTACATGTCCAGTGGATACCCCCAGGGGTGCTGACTCAACCACTTCCCTGTACAACCTGTTCCAATGCTTAACAACCCTTTCTGTGAAGAAATATTTTATAGTATCCAATCTCAACCACCTGGTGCAACTGGAGGCTGTTTGCTCTTGTCCTAGCACTTATAACTGAGGAGGGGAGACTGACCTCCCTCTCACTAGGTGTCACTTTCAGGTAATCAAAGAATTATTTAGTTTGGAAAAAACCTCTACGGTCTTTTCGAAATCCAGCCTTTGCCTGATCACCACCTTGTCAATGACACCATAGCATTAAGTGCCATGGCAAAGTGTTCCTTTGACAGCTCCAGGGGTGGTTGAGAACCAACCCCACCCTAGGAAGTTGGTTCCAATGCTTAACAACCCTTTATGTGAAGAAATTCCTTCTGATGCTCAACCTGAACCTCCCCTGACCCAGTTTCAGGTTTGTGTCATCTTGTTCTGTCATGAGTTGGGATAAGAGGATGACCCCTGTCTGGCTACCACCTCTTTTCAGGCAGCTGTAGAGAGTGATAGGGTCTCCCCTGAGACTCCTTTTCTTCATGTTAGGCAGCCTCAACTCCCTCAGGTGCTTGTTATAGGACTTACCCTCCTGACCCTTCACCAGTTCTGTTGCCCTTTGGACACACTCCAGCATCTCAATGTTCTTCTTGAAGTGGGGATCCAAAACTGGACAAAGTACTCGAGGTGTGGCCACACCATTGCTGAGTACAGGGAAAGAATCACTGCCTTGGTCCTCATGGCCCCACTGTTTCTCATACAAGCCAGGATGCCACTGGCCTTCTTGGCCGCCTGGGCACACACTGGCTCATGTTCAGTGGCTGTCAACCAACACCCCCAGGTCCTTTTCTGCTGGGCCGCTTCCTAGTCACTCTGTCCAAAACCTGTAGCATTGTATTGGGTTGTGGTGACTCAGGGGCAGGGCCGAGCCCTTGGTCCATAAAATTGGCCTTGGCCCCAAAACCTTTATATTTTTTAATAACACAGTAAAGAAAAAAAATATAAATCTGGAAACTTTTAAACTAAAGAGTATTCTGATGCTGGACAGACTGCACTACTTACTTTTTTGTCCATCTTGAGTGTTTAGCCAGATTTTTAAAGACTTTTAGTTGCCTTAAGTCTGTTGTGTCTGCAGGGGAGAGTTACTGCGTATTTTATAAACCTATTCTTAGATTTCTTTTCTCCTAAAGTAACAGACTCAGTTGGATAGCAATGAGCAATTATTCCTCCTCACTGAGTTTAGAAAAAGGCTCTTGTCCAATTTCTGCTGTTGGCAGACAGTGTCTAATCCATGCTTTCTGTCACTATTACAAGCATTCAAACTGGGTGCATTTTTTTCAGGCAGATCAGTGTCATTAATTGTCACCTTACAATGGCACATAAGGAACTGTTACAGAAGGCACATAACAGAGGAGGAGATTTATTTTTAGGGCTATAAAGGAACTTCCAAATTTCAAATCTGATTCAACATCTAAGTCTTTAGTATTTTTCATACTTGGCAGGTGTATCTGACAAACTAGTCGGATCAGTACTAATGTAAATACAGTTTTCCATAATTTCTGAGCATGTTTCATTATTAAAAATAAACTTGAATAATTTATTAGCATTGAAAACCCTAGAAACATCTTTGTGGTGAGCTGTATATACAAATGATTACCTATTTAGGATTGGTAATATTACTTATTCTTGCAAGGGACAATTTTAACTGAATTTGTACAGAGAGAAAAAGAGCAGTATGAGAATTTGAACTTAAAAACCTCTTGGGTTAGATAGTAAGGATTTGTCTATATCTGTAAACTAAACAGGCATGAGACTCTTAAATAGCACTAAAGTCAATTGGACAGAAACATTTAAGCCCTCTTTCCCACCAAGACAGGGTGACCAGACCCAAAGTGACTATTTGCTTTCATGTCTGTGCTTCATAATACCTTACAGCCTGTGACTGGAAATAAGTTTGGAGAAACCATTAGTAAAAAACCATTCTGAAAATTCAGAATTACGAATCTTCTACTTTCAGTCACCTAAAACACTCCCTCACAGTGCTTTCTTAGAAACAAAGATGTAATAAAAAGTACAAATCAATTCAGTAGAAGTGACTTGGATTATTACTTTTAATTTCTTAACTAGTTGACTTTACAGTCAGATATTATTGCTCTAATAACATTTTTTGTTTTATTCCTTTTTTCATTTTTCTTTTTTTTTGTCTTAAAAATAAGTTGAAGAAAACACTCCAAAACAAAAAGAAATCCTGTTGCTTTTTTCCCTCATTTTTTATACACTTAGTTACAATGACAATCAGTGAGTCTTGAAGTGAGTCTGCCAAAACTCTGCTGTTTCAACTAAAAGATAAAATGAGAATGAAGTAAACAAATTCTCTAAAGCAGCTGTTATACAATTCCACTGTGTCTCCAATTCCAAAATATAAGTCTCCTTCCTACTCTAGGTTTTGGTACTTAATACAATGGTAACTGATCTCGATTGATCTCTCTTTTGTTTCCTGCAGTTTTAAAAAATTAACTCTTTTTTAAAGTACTACTCTTTTAGTTTCCATCTTGTACTCATTCTTTCACCTCTTCATTTCTAGCTTCATGTCAAGGTCAATTTGACCCACCAGCTGTTCTACTTTTCATCAGATTCCACTCTATCCTTGTTTGCTCAGCTCAACTACTTTCTTCATTCACAAATCTGATTTTCCTGTCAGTCTCACCATTCCCTTTGTCACTTTCTTCTTCTGAAGAAGAAGAACATGTCTGACCCAAACTGAATGCCCTTTTCCAGACAAAGTTTCCAGTCTTCCCTATATTTTCTTCTTGTTCTAAGCTCTTCCTTCCTCTTCCTTAGTCTCATAGTCTTGGTATAAGCAAATTCAACCAGTGAATTCCCTTCTCAACAAGATATTTGTTTCCACTGCATTTGAACCAGATTTTGTTTCTGTCTCAAAATTAGGCTGTCACTCTGTCACAGAGGGAAGGCCACCCTTGTTTTCTTTGACAGTGCTCTGAGACAGCAATTTGGGGAAAAAAAAAATAGAGGAAAGTTTTTAACTTGTGCCCACGTTAAATAGGAAGCAAGGTCAGTTACTTGACTGTAATGATGCAGGGGGAGTTTAATCATAACAAGGAGAACCAAGGAAATGCTTTCTTCAGAAATATTAAGGAAGAAAATTAGTTTTCTACTACAAAAGCATACTCAAAACTACGTAACTGTGCATAGTCACAGATTTGTAGTGAGGAAATTAAAAAAAAATCATTGCAAGCCACTAAATGTCCATTTCTTTAGCTAGTGAAACACTTTCATAACCAAATGTGACTAAAGACCCCACAAGAGAAGATGTAAATGAAAAAGGTGCAAATGTTTGGGAATCAACTTGTATCTTAACGAGTGTCTCTTTCACTCATATTCAAATAACTTTATCTGAATATTTATGAATAAATAATTGAATTCTACTTCATTCTACAGTAAATACTCAGAGATTTTTGAGTATAAATAACCCTATTCTGGCAAGCAGGAATCTTGTCATCTTTAATGATGAGTCCAGAAAGCCTTAATTACAGATGACACCAGTGCCAACACCAGTGAATATCTGATGGCAGAAAATATTAAGCTCCTTTCAAGATATGCATTTATATCCTGGAATTATTCAGGATACACAGTCTTATTTGATAAGTACTCAAGAAATAAACTTTTATTCAGTTTTAATAAATATGTGAATTTTGATATCTCAATAAGGGCATTCTGTTGAACTTGAAATGTCACATACACTCAAAATCAGTATGATTCTAGTAAAATAGTGAGCAAGACAGTGGAAAATGAAATAAATTTTACCCCCTGCAGAGATTAAATTTACAGGAAATATTGAAGAAAATACTATAAACACAGGTTTGACCTGTATGCAAAAGCAATTGGAGCAGAAATTAAACAAGAAGCTCACTTTGCTCCTAATAGTCCTACTAGCCACTATTCTTGATGCACACATTATATTTACATGCAGTATAGAGGAAGAAAGCAGGAAGTAAATCGGTTACTGTAATAGATGTATCACAATGTACCTTAAAAAAAAGAAAAGGAGAAACAGATGTTCCTTGTGCAGGTATAAAATTCAAAAGAGTAATAAAGCTATCAAAGAATGTGTAATGAAGTGTAGATTAAAGAGCACAGTCTTGTCGTTACAACATATGTTCTGAACTTTCATGAAATAGGAGGGTTTAAAACTAGACACGTTCTCATGAAAACAAGGAGATTGAAAAGACCTGCAAAAGAAATGTTCTTTTTATGTTCTGAAAGGTACAACCTGCAGAAGGAGATGAATGCAGCATTAATGTGCTGTAGGAATTGTAGAGCTAGACTGATGCAGTAGCATCCATTATCCAGTTCTCTGCAACTGAAAGTCACTTTGATTGAAGGTCATTATGACCAAAGTGCAGGTCTTTACAATTCTTGGAATTTTTTCTGGTAGAAACAGTCCGTGTTAATTCTGTTAATTATCCGTTTCTTTTGATTAACACTAAAATGAAAGGACTTTTTTTTTAATATCTCATTCTTTTTCAGACTTTTTGGAAAGGATTAATTTCAGTTACAAATGGAATGATCAGTCCCTGATTTTTATGATAAATCATGTCTTCATGTACTTCTGTGTTATCTAGACACAATATAGCTGTCTAGAAAAAAAATATTTAACAGGTAACGGTATTGGAATAAAATCCAGATGTCAGTAACATATGTACATCATGTCATTTTTCATTCTATCGTCATCACACACCACTTAGGAAGTGGCAACAAAACCCAAGTTTCTAAGTAATGTCAGTGAATAACTGTAACTGTGTGATGTGTGATTTATAGCAACTGATCATAAAATAGAGACATGGAAAAATTATACGCATATATTGCAATCCAAGAATGAGAAAAATATTATCTAAAAAGATATGAAAGAGAATGGTTTTGTTATGTATGAAACATTAGATAGTCAGACTTTTTGTACACACTTCCATATGAATGCACGTAAATTCAAATTATGAAACAATCTGAAAAGTGTAGAAAAATAGAAACCCACCTTAGTACTTTCAGATAACCAGCATATTATTTTCTTTCATGACTTTTCAATGACTTCATCAACATCAATTATATTATCATTTATGGAAGCTAAGTACGGCAGCCATCACACAATCACCAGAACTGCACATTCTCCCTGACAGATACTGGATCTGATAGACTTGGAAGAAATTTAGAAACATTTTGCTCCTGATAAATGTTTATTTGGATATTCATCTGGATGAGACACAGCTTTGTTTCAATTTCAAGTTGTCATTCAAATAAATTGATTTGTCCACAGGCAAGGAGCAAGCCTAATTATAAACTGATCATGTCCAAGAACGGGAAAATCTATGATACCTCTAAATATTGGTAAACAGAGATGGACCATGCAGTGTCAAGATGACAACCCAAACCAATTTTGATTGATACCAGAGTGGAAGACAACAACAACAGTGGGATTCTTCTACATCTGTACTGATAGGTTCATAACATCTTCCAAGGTATAGAAGAGTATCTAAGACAGGAGGCAAATAGGTACAACGCATATCTCACAGCAAGTCAGCATTCTTCTTGACTGACAGTAAGTAGCTAAGCAGGATACGTGGCAGGACCTGAAACAGCTCTTACTAAGTGTATGCAGGCAACTGAATCACAAATGTGTCTACATTTGGGAGATGAGTGCTTTTGCTATGCTGCCAGACAAGTGGTTCCACAGTTGAGATGCACAGAATATCAGAAAGGCCTTAAGGACTTGTTTATTCCCTAAGGGAATTCATCCCTTACTCTAGTTTCTCCCATGAAGTGGGAGTCATTGAAGTCATTCTATATGCCAGGAATTTTCTACAGTACTATGAGGAAGGCCTCTCACTGGTCTGTGCATCAAGGCCTCTATTGCAAAAGCACAAGTAATGTGGAAATTCATAATCTGTTTGGTTGTGTTCTGAGCTCCATTCAGAATCCATGTCCCATCAACTCCACCATCATTCTTTCTAACCACAACCAGCTGCTTGGAAAAATTAAGGTACTGCTTATGAAATACCAGTACTCACTCATGATATGGCAGAGAATGAGTGTACAAGCACATGTACTGGGGAAAAAAAAAAAGAAAAAAAGAAAAAAACCTGAAACAATCACAAAACCAATTGTGAATTGAATGTGCACTGAATTTCAGGGAAACAGTAGAGCTGGAAGAGATGTCTAAATGTAAAACATGTATCATGTTCAGGTTCAAATGGATAAATCGCCAAGAGGATTGCTTAAAAGCACTAAGTCTAGTATCTTTGTTCAGTAATTTCAACAGCTGAAAGCTCCTGTTGCTGGAGAGGTCTGACAGAAAAGTACATCCTACTCTTTGGCATCAGGATATGAGAACAGCCACACTGGTTGCAAAAACTTAAAATAATTTCTGAAGATTCTAATAATCTAAAATATTTTTGACCCAAACCTGCTTCACTCATCAATCATTTCCCTTTTTCTGAGCTATTATTTCACTTTATTTAGCCCCAGATATGCCTACAAGAATGTGTTTACTTCAATAAGGATTTCCTTCTCATTGAGGTACTCTGCGTTACTTCTGCATATGCTGACACTTCATTTCTTCTTATTACATTGACTGGCCATCAGGATCTTTCCCTAGTGTCTCTATAAATCTGAGAGATGATAAAAAACCTTCTCATGCACTGAGAAGAAATGCTTCAAGAAGCCTTTTACTTGTCTGGATTCTAGGACAACCAGCCAAATCAACAGTAACCAGGAACATTACTGGGCAGTGGAATTCGGAGATTAGTATCAATAAATTGTTGGAACAGTACTTAAAATATAGTTAGCCTGTAACAAATTCTTGCAATACATTCAAGAGTACCAGGCTGGGTGTGCTGTGCTGGAAATGCTGGAATTACATGTGTCATGGGAGAGATCTTCGGATGTTGGAGTCTAGAAATTATGCACATAATGCTGGACTTTTATGTAGATGAACACATCTTCCAGCTAAAAAGCTTCAATATGTTATTTTTGCTCTGTTACAGGACCTTCTTTTGGAAATCTGTCCACTTTAGCCTGCAATGCCTGTATTTTATTCAGCAATTGCTTTGAAAACAGTGGCCTGTAGTCAAGGCTCCAAGGCAACTTTACTGCTCAGACTACCTTCATTACTGATTGTAAAGGTGCCTTCAATGTTCAGGCAAAATTGAACCCATTATTCTGGATAATTTTGAAGATCTGAAGCTTTGAACATTTTGATTGTTCATCTGTCTCCCCTTATCTGTACAATTTTTGTAGTGCGGATGGACTCCTGTCCCCATTACAAACCTGGCACAGACAGGAGGCTTGGCTGGGGCTATTCATGCTCTGACTGGGTAGCCAGCCCCCAGCAGCCCATTCTGTTTGCATCTGTACAGAGCAGCTCAGCATCAAGCACACAGGGTTTTGTTTTTTTTTTACCTTATCAGTTTTCATCTATAAGTATTTGAAAGCCAATCTTCATCAAGAAAAAGCAAACAGAAAACAACCAACTAACCAACCAGCCAAAAACCCAACCTCAAACCAAACAAAAATATAGCACTTTTTAAAGCTGAAAATCTATGACATTTGTATTCTAGTTGAAGTGGGGTTTATATCCATTTTCATTCAGAATTGAAACAAATGGAAAAAAGCTTTACCCAAATATATTAATTTTTCAGACAGATATATAATTTTCCTAATGTACATGTGTACTCCCAGAAGTCAAGTTACACATAGATTTACACAATTACCTGTATTAAATACTAGAAATCCCTCTTGCCCTGAGAATTTTCCTCCAGATGCTCTGAAATAATTACATTCAGTTGAAAGTATCTGTAGTTGTACTGCTGAATAAATTGGTTTATTGCCTACTTTGAATTCATTGAATATTATTCTTGTTTCTTCCTCTGTGTGAATCCTTAATTTTATATTCCTTCTTGCCAGAAACAAATTGAAATAGATGTGCTGAACACATGGATATGAAGCAGTCTGCCCAGCAATAATTGCTTCATGACAGTTTTGAATTCTTCCAGTTCTTCTCCCTTTGGGATGCTTTAGTGGTTTGGATAGCATTAGTAAGAGATAGACAAAGTGCTGTCTCGAGCTAGATATTATTAGTGCAGACTTGATAAAATCTAAACATTTTTGAAACAATTGTTCTCTGAATAATTAAGTTGGTTCGGAAAACCTCCAAACATTTCTGACTTTTACTACATTTTGCAGTTTTTAAAAGATCACAAAAGAATTCCAGTCTTGGAGAGAAGTCAGCTTTCTAATGACACTGGAAATATTTCAAGAGCAGAAGATATCCAGGGCAATGGTTTTTTCTAATACACTTTTTTTCAATATTGTCCATTCATAAATAATTACATAAATGGTGCATACAAATAAAACCTTTCTAAAAGTAACTTTCCAGCTTTTCTTTACATTTAATGGATATAATATACTCAGGAAATTCTCTTGTTTAGATTTCAATATGAAACAAAATGCAAACACACAGTCTCTAAATAAGTAAATAAACAAATCCATCTGTTAATAATTCTTGTATATCAGTTACAGTAGTGTAAAAAAAAGAATAAATTTGGCAATGAACTACAAAATAAATTCAATAGAGAATTTTTTTAAACTCTCCTGAAAAAACAAGGTTTTTTTCTTTCCCTAAGCAAGCTTTGCTAAAACTTCAGCATTTTCACATTTAATGCTTGGACATAGCCAGTGTATCATTGACCTTGTATATCCAGTCTTGCCATCACTGGTAGATTCAAAATTGCACATAATCTATTTTATAGCAGACTTAGAGGGACCTGCTTTGCTTTCTTTGTCTTTCTGTGGATGCAGAGGGACCGCTGGGCTAGGATTTCTGGGTTTTCAGTCTCCTGATGGTCATGCAAACATGTTTGGGCAGTATGTCCCTTAATAGCAGTACTGCTTCTCTATGGGGAGAGTGTTGTCGGGGGTAGCCATAATTAAACCAATTAATGTGAAGATGATCAAACAGTTATCATGCTAACCCTGCACCTTCTCAACATGTAACATCTTTAATATTATTATTAACCTTGATTTTATAGTCTTTTTTATCTTTCTTTTTTTTTTTTTTTTTTTTTTTTTTTTTTTTTTACTAAAGAAGGTTTCTCTCTCCTTCAAAATATCTGGAAATATGCCTGGAAATGCTAAAATAATTAATTACATATTAGCATAAATAGTCTTCTTAAGCCAAATGACCACCTCAAGTTGCACGTCAATATAAGCCAAATGTTTCAGAAAATCTGGGATATGTTATAAATCATGGCTATGCTGGGACCACAGTATACTGGAAAGGATGCTTAAAAAGTAATAATAAATTACATACCTTCTGTTATACAAGCTGAAAAAGTGGTTTAGGAGATGCAGATTTGAGTAGCTGTATTTTCTTCCTTCATAATTACTCCACAGGGCAAAAATGCTGAGCACAGCCTCGCTGTAATCTTAATATTGTTATTGAACATTTAGACCATGAACTATTTTAAGATACCCCTTTAACAATAGACAGAAAGTTCTAGAACACTGACACAATAGTAATGGAGGAAGGTTTCTTATATTTAATCATCTGTTTCTCAGGTTCTCATCACCGATAAAAAAACCACCAAAATCACCTACACTCCCAGAGGTACAATATCTTTCCAGGGAAAGTATTTGCATACAGGAAGACTTTGAAAAATGTCATCTGAATACAAAACATGGGGAAGACACAAGGTACAGAATTTCTAGTGCCTAGGTGGTGCTTGGGGACTTGCACAGTGCTGAGTGTAGTGCTTCATGTAAGTGTCTGTCAGCATTCTGCTAGAAAAGCCCTATTTTCAGGAATTCATCTCTTTAGAAGTTATGAATTCATTTTGATGCAAAAGTGCTCCTGAAAAAACAGTCTCTTGTGATAAGAACTATATATTTGAATTGATTGTCACTTGCAAATTATAAAAGTTCAACAAAATATGGCAAAATATGTAAATGTGAGAAATTTATGGTAAAAAATACATACTGAAAATGTTGGCATTACTTTCAATTTTAAAAAAGAAAAATATTTCAAAATAATCCAAGAATTAAAAACTACCTTCATGAGTCTGGTCGAGTCAAGTTCACTAGTTAAGGCTGTCCTGTTTGTGAGCATTTATATCTGATTCCCTATAATTAGAGAGTTTTCAGTTGAAGAGATAATGTGGAAGTTTGGCTAATAAGTATTAATTCCAGTTCAAGAGGATTTCAATCTGCACATAGCTTATTAAGTCTACAGCTAAAAGAATTCCATTCTGATCATTTAGTCTGATTTTGTGCCTAGTGCAGGCCATTGAATTTTAATATATCAAGATATCCATGCACAGCCCAGATGTGTCATCTGAAAGTATGCTCGGGAATGAATAATTATTTATGTCTGTGTGTCTCCACTTTCCCATTTACAGCTCCTTTTCAAGTCAGACAAAAATCCGAATGAGACCAACTCACTGTCTCTATCATGCTATTTTGGGTGGTGCAATTTAAGTGTAATACAAAATGCAATTTTAAATAACTTAACAGTCAAACTAGAGTGCATCTCTAATTCTTTATTCTTGAAGTTTCCATGTGCCCGATTAAATTAAAAAAATCTATTTTACTGATGGATTTTAAAAGAATACCAAGGTTACAATTCATTAAATACAGAAGTAAAAGAATGTGCTTTTTTACACTTAGAATTAAATCAGTCTTTAAATTACAATTTTATAACAATGCCTAATCATACTTCATTTGGATTTTTATTGATATATGCTGTTAAATATATTTGTTATTCACTGTCATTTTATAAATCAGATCAGTTATTCACTGTCTATAAATCAGATGTGTGGAGAAAATCTCCTTTATTTATGCTTCCACCTTCTATATACAGAGAAAGCCACTGAAAGTAGTTTGCATGTGGCAAGCTGATCACTGTGACAATAACAGGTTTAAACAGCAAGATATTTCCCTGCTTTCAGTAAAATCTAGCAATTTTTGTTCACTCTATGTACACCATTCAATATTTTCAAGCATTATCAGTGTCACACATTTCTTTTTTTGCTCTGGAAAACTGACTACATTATTACTACATTTGTAATATTTAATGTGTCATGGAAAGCAAAAAACATCCCTGAGAATGCAGAAAACTTACACAATTTGTTTAAAATAGCCAATCTTTCAGACAGGGTTTTTCCCAGGAAAACTCTTTTTAAAGCCATTTAGTACCTTGATTGTTTAAGATATAATAATATTATTATGATATTTTTCCACCAACCAAAAATGGTAACAGGGATGTAATTCCTGATTATGTTTTTAAAAATTTAGATTTTTTTTGTTTCATTTTGTTTGGATCAACTTAAAGTTGCTTGATACTAGTGTGGTAAAACATTATCTCTACAAGCCTGCATAGTTTTATCTCAATCCTTTATTTTTTAGCAGGAAATTTAAGTTTTGAACTATGGAATAGGTTCCCATGGGAAAAAAATGGGAGTGATCAAGCAAAAGGCTTTATATAATTTACAACACATTAATCTGTCTTTAATTTCAGTGAAAGATATGTCATACAACAAGTCAGATCTAGACTAAATCGTTTCAAGAGAAGCTTGAGGAATGCAAAGACTACAGCAAGGGATGATTGGATCAAGCGGCAGGTGCACAGTTTAGTGACAATATCAGCATGCATTTGACTAAACAAGCTACTGAAATCATCTTTTGCTATGCATAAATGTGAGGAATTACAGTTGTTTTGCTCAAATGGATCCGCATCTTCTGACAGGATTGTGTCCTTTTGCCCTTTTGGTGGAATCATCAAGTCAGTGTAAGACTCTGTAAGTTCTTCCTCAGAGAGTGCCCTCCCAGCTCCAGGCATGCACTCCCAATGCCAGCAGGAATTCCCTGGGTCTGGCTTTATAACTACCTGCCTCTTTTTTCAAGCCCATAAGGCAGAGGGGAAGGGCTGAGATGGCTGCCTGCACCATGAGGAATGGAGGAAGACTTCTGCTGCGTGAGGGGCACTGTACCAACTGCTCATCCAAACTGCGCTGCCTGTGCTGTATTGAATGACACGAGTGGAACAAAAACCTTTTTTCAGCAGCAGGCAACTCTCTGGAAAGTGGATGAAATCTCAGGATATTCCTTGGAAGATGAGGGTACTGAGGAAATTACACAAATTAAGAATTAATTTCAGACAGCTACTGAGATTTAACCATGGTCCCTATTCCAAGCCTTGACGGTCCTGACTGGCCTCACCTGTGGGTCCCACCCATGCCTTCTTGGCCCCACAGCAGCTCTGTCCTGTGCACCTAGACCTTCCCTGAGCTATCCTGTAGATACAATCATTTCTAGTCCTGTCCCCTGAATGGCCCCGAGCCAATGTTGAAGGAAAACTCTTCTCCAGACCTGTTTCTGGCCCAATTTCCCAATCTAGCCCCTGGCTGGTATTCCTTGATGGACCTAGGTCTCATTCAATACCACAATTTACCTTGGTATGACTGAGCAGTGCTCAGAAACTGGCTCAGTCACCAACCCAGGACTTCTCAGGTGCTAAGGACTGCACCCCACAAGCACTATCATGGCCTGTGCTAGGGTCACACTCAGTGCCCAAATACACAGAGTAGTAAACCCTGGAAGAATTAATCCTATCTTTCACCTTTCTGCAGCTCTGCTCCCAAAATCAGACCTGTTTACTGGTATCTTGCCTGGCAAAGGGAGGAGACATCATCTTGATCTGATGTCTGGGAGGGTGTTGCAATTTGATACTTCCTGCTCTAAACATTGAGAGTGTCTGCTGCTCCCTAATTCCCTGCTGACTGTAGAAATCACTGGAGCATGACTGGAGTGTGCTGAACATGTCCTGGAACTCCTCCTGTGTGGAGGAGAAGCTTGACATGATATAACTCATCCATGCGACTGAAGGAAAAAGAGGGGGCTCTTAGGAAGAGAGCACACCACAAGGGAGGAAATGTCATGATTACCACTTAAGCTTACATGACATTCCCAGACTTGTACTTTATTGACTTATTAAAAACCTACAGTCGGCATTTTCAGCAGTTTAACTCATCTGCTTATCCTGCTGAGCTATTTTTGGAGAATTTCCTTTGTTGCTTAACTTACATTAGCTTTCAAATGCATTCATTCATTCTGTTCCAATTCTGCCTCCTTAGTCATGTAATTATTTCCATGTTTTTATGCCAAATATCTAGTTTGTATAAATTCAGTCCTGGTCTTCTTACACTGGTTATAGATGTTGATGATAGTACTTCAGTAGCCTACTTTTCTTAATGTTTCCATTGCTTCTTTACCTTAAGTGGTGGCCAGATATGCCAAAAGCTTTTATATACATGTTAATATTTGGTAAAATAAAAAAAAAAAAAAAAAAAAAAAAAAAAACCAACTTGGCTAAACCTAACTTCCCAAAATAAAATGCTTTAAAGTAAACAAGTAATTATTTTAACACTTGAGTGTGCAAGATAAGATCTAGAGATCTAGGTAATTAATTCACTTTTTTGAAGATACAGGCTTTTTTTCACTGTAGACTGAGCTTTTTTTTTTTTTTTTTTTGCTTCAGGAGCCAGGCACTCCAATTCTTTACCTTACATATATGCTAATTTTCTTCAGAGCTGCCATTTGGAGCCCCTTAACAGAGAAAGATCCAACTGCCCTGAGAAGATACCTTTCTTCAGAACTGTCTGTACTGCTAGAAATAGGTATAATTTGAACCAGGTTTTGTCTTCTCTGTTTTGAACATTCACCCAAACCTATGCCATGACCTTTAATCTCTCCATAAAATAACAAATCCTTGGTGTCAGACTGAAAAGCAAACCTGTAAAACAGCCATCTCATTATTCAGCTCCCGTTTTTTGGAAGAAGACTATTTAAAAACAAAAGCAGTTTCAGGGCACAAAGAGCTATTGTGCTTTAAAGTGCCTCATATCCAGGCTTTACTCCACTGGAATGACTCCCCTCCCTACCAAGTCCCAAGAAATGATGCTTCTGCTAAGGTAGGCACATTAACTTAAAAAAACCTTAACAAATTCTGGGATGTCAATTACTGTTCTCTGGCATACATGTGTAGACTTTTGGGTTGAGGCTTTCAGCAAAACTTTCTCTGCTGCACTGTCTGGGATCTGAATCCAATCTTCCTTCTCTTCATCTAAAAGAAGAAAAATATGAATATGTTGTCTGCCAAGGTCACTGTTACCATCTCCCCTTCTTTTGCCACGTGCTGATGCTTCAGAAGAAACAGGAGTGTGGTGGAGGAGGCGGTCTTAGTCTGTTGATACAGCATTTCCCCTCAGTTCCCATGACCCATCCATGCGTGGAAAAAGCACTTTTTGCACTTTGACGTACCTTTTCACTGACAATGGTACAGCCCAACTTAAGTGCAAACCTATAGTCCTCAACTTGCAGTCCACAAAGAATAGCTTTAAATAGAGGTCACCTTTCTCTCTTCTCTTTGCTTTTCAGCCCTCATCCATTATTTACTCAATTCTTTCTCTCTTGGATCAATATCTTCAGGCTAAAAACTTAAACTGTGAAAGTTCAGCTGTTTCTCATCCATCTGTGTTCCTGCTCTCTTTGAAGAGCTGTGTTGTGACTAAAATCCTGTTTAGAAAATATGTCTAAATGATCAAATTAACCAGAAATAGTGGTTCTGTTTCTTTGTTTATATTTCGGTTAATTAAGTGAGGTAACATAGATGGGCACTCAGTTAGAAGAAAGGATCAGGCACAACTTAACATATTTTTAAGAGGAAACTCTTGAAGTCATATGGGTTTTCTTTTTATTTTGGCTTTCCAAATGTTCACAGTACCAATCCGGGAAACAAATCTTTTTCCCTTAGTATTTCTTTTCCTTTTTCTGACATGTTATGTTTAGAACTGTTATTACATTACTCACATTGCTGCTAGCCTGGAGACTGATATCTTTCTTTTGCTGGTAAGTACTTTTGTCCAGTCAGTCAACCACAGCCAGTCAAGTCAATGGTCAGCCTTGCTAGGCTGTGGGAGCACAGAGTGATCAGCAGTTATTTTCTCTTCAAGGATGGATGCTTGGGAGCAAAGCAGAAGCAGCACTATTCAAGTGTTGCTGAATTGGAGCTGTATATTAGTATGAAACCTACATATTTATAAGAATTCTGCAAGGCCAGCTTTCCTAGGGAGAGGTTAAACTGCTGCAGATATCAGGTTGGTTCCCTGAATTGCCCTGTGGTTATCTCTGAACTTAAAGAAGACACATATTTTGATGTTTAACTATTTATGTTTAGTGACTTCAGATCAAAGATCTTGTATTTGTGGGATGCTCTGAGACACAAGACTTCCTATGGCATTTCATAACACTAAACACACTGAGGGATGTAGATCAATATTCATCAGTAAGAACCATAGAATTCATTGCTGATATTCATCTTGCCTGAAAGAAATAGAAATGCTCTGCCAGAAAGAACTGTCTCAGAAATGAAAATCAGAGAGGAAATATTTCTGTGAAAAACTGTGGTTTTTAAAATTTCATAATCTGATTAGAAAATGCATTTCTAAGATGATATTGGAAAATTTATTCTTTTTTATTCTGTGCTTTTGATATATTTTCAACATAGTAGCTGAGTTAAAACTTGTGGAAACAAAAGTAAACCTTTTGGAGGAAGAGAAAGCAGCAACTGAAGGGAATCTCTGTGTTGCATTTTTATTTGTAAGGAGACAAGCTGTGCTTTTGTTTACAGTGACGGAATGGAGACAAGGACATCCACTTTCTTTACAGCTCCACGCTTCCTTTTTGAGTCAGTAATCCAGTCTTTGATGTGGGATGAGTCAGACATCAACATCAGATTTTACATTTTGTTAGTCTGCTTCTGGGTGCATCACAATGTTATGATTAGCTGAGAGCTTAAGTTCTTTTCCAAATTATAACAGCATGGTTGTTCTTCCTCTTCCCAGCACATACTAGATCCCACTGTGGGGTGGTTCTAAAAGTGAGCTCAAGAGGCAGTAAAACCAACCCATCAAGAAAAATCACAGATCTGATCACTCACCTTTGGGAACAGGCTCACAAGGGGGGTGTTAAATGTGCCACTGCATGGGCAACAGGTGAGTTTAGTATCTGCCATCTGCAGGCATGATAAGGAGATGACTGTAAAATCTTCTCCCGTAATTAGTTCCAACTTGTAGAAATATGTCATAAAATCTGCTTTTCAGGAAAACTTAAGAACTACTTAATGTATGACTATTTTGGAGATTAAGTTAATTTACAGATGATGTTTCTTTTAACAGGGAGTGGAGTGACTGGAATGACTGGAATTCTAGGTAGACTGACCTGAAAAAAACTACGAAGTTACTTGAACATCTTGACAATGGAAATTGTTTTAGTTCAGATTTATTTTTCAGAAAATGGTGATTTTTTGCTACTTTAATTTTAGAAATAGAAACAAGATGAACAGTAGGATAATGAACTGCTACAGTGAAATTGGGCCATAAATCAGGGAAATCTGAATGATTAAGAAAAAATAAATTGAAAAACATTTCATTTTTTTTATGTCCCTAACTGGTAACGTTCTTCCTCAATCCTAGTTCACCCATTAATGTCAGGAGTTTCAGTTCAAATTCATCTCTTTCTTCTAGTCTTCTATATGGTTAGTTTTGCATAAATGAGAATTGTTGATTATAAATCTCCTACAGCAAAAATGAAAAAAAAATAAAAGAATAATGGGTAAACTGTTTTAAATGACAGTAATTTATATAGGACATCTGGACATCTGACTCATAGGAAGCAAACTAGTACTGATAAGAAGAAAATTCAGAGAATGAAGAATTTGCTTACTTTTACACAGACTGATTTATGAGACTTTGGCCTTATTTTAATTTTGTATTGATTACAAAGCTTTTGCATAGGTTAATGATAAAGGTTAAAACTCCTTCAATAATGAAAAGGATTGAAAAGATGGATTTCTTCATTTAAAACAGGAATTATTGGCAATGCTGATTCCAGCACCCTTGAGCCTTGAAGTTATAATGAACATGTCTTATAATGAACATGGATTTAGAAACTATGGCCCAAGAAAGCATTAGGAATAGATCTAATGAACGTTACTGTGATTCTCTCTACATCAGACATAGTTATGTTTGGTCTCTGTCTGGAAAATAAACCCAAGTATTTTAGACACCTAAGACTTGTTATTTTAGCAACATAGTCTTAACATATACGTTGTTTATGCTAAAACTGACCTACAAGTTAAAAAAGTACATGTTAGCTATTTCAAAAAATGATGTTATCACTTTTTGATTCTTAATAATGTGAAACAAATGGAAATGTTCTGGTCTCTGACACCATTTGTTTGTGTTACATTAACTCATAAAAGCTTTGTTTTCTCAATGGAAATATTGAGTTCATTAATGTATAATGTGAAACAAATGCCACTGTCAACTTTGAAAGAAAACTTTCAAATACTGGACTAGAGACTTCATGTCTGCTGCTTTTTTAGTTAAAATGACTCACCAGACTTATGGTAAGATCATCGGTTACACTCTATTTCTTGTGTATGCACGTTTCATAAAATATGCACAATTAAACATGATATGTTGGATTCATTTCCTAATATATTGTTAACTATGCAGAATTTTCTTAGCTAATACCATTAGGCAGGTTTCTTAATTGGTTTCTAACAATAACAGTAATGCTATTCCTTTGTTTGTATGTGAGATTACTTACATTTGATATTCCCTCTACAGTTAAAATTGCTATTTGTGTTGGTTTGTGTATTATTACAATGATTGCTAGCATATAAAAAGGTTAAAAAATGAGGATTTTAGATAAAATTAGTGCCTCCAAAGAAATATTACAGAAAACTTCTTGAGTATTTATGCAGTTTGGTTGGTTTCTAAGTGAGCACGATCTCTCTGTTCCACCTCACCTTGTGGCATACAGCTCAGGTTCAGCTTTCTGATTCTCAGAGATCTCCTTGGGATCTTGATACAGGTTGCATGGGCTACTTAGATACAGCAATGAAAACTCAATGACTGCTTTTCACTGAAAGAAATGACTGGCCAATTGTAGAAGTGAGACTTATGAAGACATTGAAAATTTGCTGCTAGGATTTATATCACATTATAGAACCTTCCTATGATACTAAGCAACACTCCAAATTTAAGTGATTTCATAGGCTATGTCTACATTGTCAACTAACTTAGCTTGTGAGTTGTCTCCTGGTTTCAGCTCTGCTTACCCACATTGCATGGGCATTTGTTCACTTGATGCCTCAGGTTTTAGCTTTTATATTTTTCAGATTCTGTACTGCTTTAGTGTGTAATTCTGAGCTTCATATTAGGACACAGTAAGCTCTCTTCACAGAGTAGGTAGACAAAACAATTCCTTCTCTAGCTGGAGGCCAAGGACAAATCAACCAAATCTCAGCACAAGAGCATAAACAATGGTGGACTGAAGAGAGAAAAACAAGAAGCATGGGACTTCATAAGCTAAAGCCATAGTTGGACAATTAACTCCATTGTGTTAATGGACCAGAACTTATAAAAGTGTGAAACTCCATGACCAGTCATCTATTTTGTGACCATTTTGGGTTCACCTGGGGTGTAGCCCTGACTGGGCTCTCGCGCTGCCCAAGGTGGATCCAGTGAGGCCTCCTAAAAAATACCTACTTTATTCTTCAGCTCTGTCTAGTCTCTGTTCCAGGTCAGCCTTCGCAAGGCATCACACTCCATGGCTGAGCATTAAGGAAAATGATCTTGGTCACTCCAAAGTAAACTTCAAGTTCTGTGGATAATTCATTCCAAGGACTACTTCCAAAAGGCAACACAAACCAGACGGCTGAAGGCTTGGGTTTCTCTGCCCTGCAGAGTCCCTCAACAGCAGGCTTTTTATTTTCAAACACTTTCCCTTGCCTGGATATCATATCCCAGAGTTTGTAATGTGTTCCTTCAGTTTCATGTTATAAAAACACCACCTGGTGGGTTGCAGCAGAGCCCTCATATTTATTTCGAACACTTTGAACTAAAACAAACAAACAAAATGATAACTGGATCTCTGAGCCTGGGAGATCACTGTGTGTGGCTTGAAAGACATGCAAGGCATTGTGCCATGTAGAGGAGGTTTTTTTAGCAGTTTCTTCTAGGTATTGCTGTCCCTGAGCACAGCAGGCATGAGCCACTCAACAGCACTTTGCCTGAAGGATCTCCTTCTGGGACACATATTTAATATGTAAATGTAGCTGCAGTGACGCTTTCTGTGCTTTAACAGGAAACACTTTCATGAAGTACTGGCTTCTCATAAATGTTTGCACACATCAGATATTGGCTACTTTCATGGCAATATGCAGCCCTTGACCCTGCCCTTCAACACCAGGTCCTAAAACCAAAACGGATTAAAGGCATGGGTTAAGGTATAAAAGTGAAAATATACTACTACAGGAGAAGGAATATGAACTTGATCAATATTTCACCTTTTTTTTTATTATCAGTTATTTATTTTCCTGCCTAAAATTTCTAAAATGTAATCTATTTGCCACATCTACATGATTCAATATTTAGTTTTAGTTTTCCATCAAAGATATAAAGCTTGATGATAGGGGATATATTGGGAAACACTCTCTGGTCACTCAGTGTTGAATGTGTTATGTAACTAAGCGTAGGGTTTCTCTGTTCAATTTCAGACCAAATATGTACATCTGAGGATTCCACCTTCTTCTTCTGCATTTTCTTATTTCTCTGTGTTCACTATAATGCAAGTTGCTGTAACTAACTTTGCTTCAGTTGTCTACCTAGAAGCATCAAAAGTCACTGGAGATGCTCTAAGATGTCCAAGACGTCCCTAAAGGGTTTTATAAGAATCAGGCTACTTTTGGACAAGCAGCTGTATGCCAAATGTGATACCTCTCTTTCCTACGCCTAAAATGCCTGTAGGTAGCTGTTTAACCAAGGTGTAAATGTAGACTCTACAGATACCAAGAACGAGGTGGAATTATTTGTCCCTTATAAATCTTACAATCTTCTAAACTTCCGCATCAACATAGTGCTACTTTATAATGCGTTTGGAGTGGTGCTCACACTTACTTAACGTTTCTGACACAAACTGAACTGGTTAAACAACACAGCAAACAGATGAAATTTTGCTCTGCCAAAGTATGAAGAACTTGTGTTCTGATGCTGTAATATTAATCACAATGTTTGTGGAAATTCTTTTGCTGATTATTTTTTCTAAACCAGAGCAGGACAATACTTTAAATTGCAGCTATTTACACAGTTTCAGAGCTGATGCTGGGGACACAACTGTAATACTTGTCTGCTTTGCTTTATGTAGACTTATGCAAACATGGTATTTGGATTTTAATTCCCAAGCTATTTATCTTCCCCTCTGCTGAAATTCTAAATTTCATCAGAAAAAAATTCCCCTGAATCTCAGATGAGACTTCTAAATTTTACCATCTTTCCAGTCAAAATATTAGTTCTACTATGATTTTATTACTAAACTAGACATTTACCAGAGATCATTTGAAATACTTGGTAAACTTAAATGCCTTTTCTGTAACGTAATTCCAGCTTCAGAAGTGAGAGGAGATTAAAATCAAACAAGTTTGTTTTATTTCTGCTCTGTTCTGCTAAAAATGATTGGCTATCTCTCATTGCAAGTATGCTGTGAACTATGAAAGTTAAATTCATTTACAGGGAAGGTTCCCTTCTTTTACAGATTATGATATATGAAAGGTGGCATAAATGTTTAAATCCTGATTCATAGTGGACAACAGAACCTACTAATTTAAATAAAAAGGATAGCCTAGGTTTAGGAATTAAGTCTATAGATTAGAGTTAAAAAAAACCCCAGCAACAAAGCACAGCTCTCTTTAAATAAGCTATTTTAAAGGAGTGTTTATCTTTTCAGTGATTTTTTCACCAGATGATATCTATACATATTTTTTTGACTTCTTGTTTCAATAAAGTCAGTGTGGCATAGACTTATGGGCCTGAATAGGTGGCAGGTTTGCTATATGATTACACTACAGTTCTATTAGGGTATTCATTTAGGATCAGCGATTACACGTAATGATTTATGGCCTTTTCAAAGGAAAACATATAGGTAGGTTTGAACTTTTTTTTTATAACACTGCTTTCATGGGAACTTCCAAAGTCTGCAGTTTTCATTTGAGGCTGGAAAGAAAAAAAATAAATTCCCATCAAAAGAAATTCCTATTTTTGAAATAGTGTAAATTAAATTTTCCCTAGAAATTACACCTGACTGTCATTGATTGTTATCTAGTCACATTTTCTTCAGATTCAAAATACTTTCAGTGGAAGCTGGTTATTTCTTCAACTGCAAGATCTAGGAATACTTTTCATCTTTATATGATTTAGCTTTTATAATTTATGTCCTGCATAAGACTCAATCTTTCACTACTCTGATAGTGTATCTGTTATATTAGAAATATAATATTGGAATAAATATAATATTGGAAAAATCTACTTTGTTATACCTATGGCACTTGCTGAACTGCTTTGTTGTGTAGGTGAGAGTTGAATTTTTCACTTACTGAAATTAATCTCTTTTAAATATGAGAAGACTTCACTAAAACTCTGAAGAAATTATGAAAACTCTTTTTTTCTTTTGTTCTACTTAAAAACCTTCCCTGAAAAAAAATCCTTGATATACCTTGATAGTGATGATCCACTCAAAATACCTTCAGTGAAGCATTGGCTGACTGATGTTTTTCTACACAGGTTACTGAAAGTACATGATGAGGAAAAGTCGTATTCCCTCCTTCTCAACATCTGTTCTTTCAATCTTCCTTATTGTATGTCCACTTGCATTGTACTCTTACAGCTAATTTTCACAAATTCCAGGCAAGAGAATGGCATTGAAAAATCCACATGAAATATCAGGGTACACTGCTTAGTACAGCAGCAAAGAAGATTAATTCATTCTAGCAGGTTTTTTCAGAAAGCATCCAGCAGGTTTTTTCAGACAGCATGTTTGACTTTAGCTGACTCTTCCCTTAATGCTTTTTTTCAAGGCTGCAGGAAGGATATTTGAGTACATAGAGCAGAAGTTCACAAAAAAGCAGCTTTCAAGCTGCTTTTAGAGAAAAGAGTACTTTTAATGCAAGCACAAAAAAAAATTGTTCTTTTTAAGAATGACTGTCCTCTGCAGCTTCTGCTAAACCAGCTCAACAAAGAAGATAACACCATGACTAAAGTATTTATACTTTGTTATAGTAATTTTGAATAATAATTTAAAAAATCACAAGTTTATTCATCTTTACTAATGATGCAGAAAGGAAAGAAGCACCTAAAGAATAAATACTGATGCAGAAACTCAGACTGTAAAATCAATATATCAGCTCAGTAGAGCTGAGCTTCTTTCTAATGCTGCTGTTGCAGCAGCAGAGTTTACCTTCTGAATTATATATATATTGACCTAATTACATAAATATTGACTTTGCTTTATATGAAGCTTTTTTCAGTCTCGGTGTAATTACAATGTCAATATTTGTTGTATGTAATAACACTGAATTTAGACTTGTTAATTTTGATTGATAGTGGCATGCCACAAGTTATTATATGGGATAAGACAGTTAGTCTACAAGCATGCATAGCAGATACAAGCAGCTGACAATGCTACCAAATTTCAGTGTGTCTGTAAGACCTTCTCTTTCCTATGTTTAATGAGGCAGAGGAAATATAATGGTTGATTACATACTTGTTCCATAAGAGTACTGTTTTGAAGTGGAGACATATTTACCCTGGTAAAAAAAAAAAAAAAAAAAAAAAGTACAAATATTCAGCTGGGAACTCAGTAAAAGGGTTCCTGTTCAAAGTTAGCTTTAGAACTTTTCCTTACGGTATTGTAAAGTCTATTTAAATTGTGCCAAAATGGAAGTTTTAAATAGCAACAACTATATTTTTCTGCACACCTTCCATGAGTTATACATTATTTTGTAATAATATTTTATTTTGCAATAAAAAACCCAGACACAAGAAATTTCATATTAAATTATTTCCTTTTTCTTCAAATCCAAGAAAGATGTGAGCAGTGGATTTTTAGGTACTTGCAAAACTGTTCACTTCAGTCTGTAAATGTTTGTTGAGATATATTTCTACAAGAACAACTTTGTTCAGAGTTGGCAGACCTCAGAAATCCTTTCAACGATGAATAGCCCTATAGTATAGTGCATATTTCTAGATGCAATTATAAAGCATTTGAATTTGGCAGTAACATGAGAATTAGAAACCAAACTGTGACAGTCTGTGTGCTGAGGATATTTAAATTTTTTCTAGCTATAATATGTTGCCAGTAGTGACAAGGCATGCATCATACTGTATTTTCTTATTTGTCTCAGCAGGGATGCCAGACAAGACGAACCTCAGGGACGTAAAGCAAATCCATCAAACCAACGATGGCAGCACTTTAGACACAACTGGAGCAGGATGTACAGCAATGGCCCATTATATGACATTTATGCTGATTACTTTGGTAACGCTGTTTCTCAGTCTTTGGTAACTGCTCATTTCTGGCTAGATATATGTATCTCATTGTCATCTATTTATCCCTACTCACAAGCCTGGAATAAGGGATCTGATGATTATAGCAGTATTTATGGTATCTTGTATAAGATCAGCCAGTGATCTTAGCCCTGAATATTAACAAAGAATTTTGTGTAATACTTACCTGTGTTTTTTTTTAAACACCTGTATAGTCATAAAAATAATGTTTTCTTTTTTAATATTTTATGTTGAAAATAAGTTGTCTATGATAATCTTTCTCCTAAAGCAATTTGTCAAAAAGAGTATTACCAAGTTTGAAACGGTCTCTGGAGATCATCTAAACCAACCCTGTGCTCATAGTAGACTCATTTCTTGCAAGTTTCCCAAGACCAAATTCAGTTGACATTGGAATGTCTCCAAGGAGGGAGACTTTTCTGGCTTCCTGGGCTAACTGTACTAGTGCTTCAACACTCCTAGCAGATATTTTTTAGCTACTGTATTTCAGCTTGTGCCTTTTGACCATTTTGCCCACTGAGTCCTGTCACGGCACCACGGACAAGAGTTTGGCTCTATCTTCTTTCCTCCCTTTATCAGGTATTTATACATTTTCAAAAGATCCCGCTCTGCATCTTCTCCAGGCCACACAGACCCCGCTGTGTCAGCCACTCCTTCCACAAGTTTTGCTCCCATACCTTCAAAATCATCATTGTCCTTTGCAGTGGAATCCATCCACTATGTCCATATCTCTCTTGTCATTGTCCTTGAGAGCTCAGACCTGAACATAACATTGTAGATGTGTCTCTCTAGTGGAGAACAGAGGGGAAGGATCACCTTCTTTGACCTGCTGATATTTTTCCTGATTCAGCCCAGACGGTAGTTGGTTGTCTTTGCTGCAAGGGCACAGTGTGAGCTCTTTTTCAGCTTGGTGTCCCTTAGGACCACAAGGTCCTTCTCTGCAAAATGGCTTTTCAACCAGGAGGCACTGACCTGTACAGGTATATGGGGTTATTCCTCCCCAGGAGGAGGATTTGGCACTTCCCTTTCTTGAACTTTCTGAGATTCCTATCAAGCCAATTCTTCAGTCTGTCAGGGTCCCTCTGAATTCAGAATTATTTTTATAGTTCAGAAAAACCTATATGTTACATACTAAATATGTATATGATGGCCGATTTTACCTAGGGATAACAGCAAGGTTAAGATTCAGTGTTGGATTAAGGCATCTTAACATATATGTCAACATACAGATATTTATGTACATGCTTTTCAAGCTGTAACTGTAGTCATTGGATTAAATTGCTAAAATACCAATGAGTGCCTGTTGTGATACACAAAAAATCCCCACCTGGTGTCCACGACTGCTCTGAATGGCCTCAGGTCTTTCTCTGGGCAAGCGACCACAGCCCTTTGTCAACACAGTCAGTGAAGCCCAGTGCATTTTCCAGCTCATATAGGGACTGACACCCCAAAAAAGCAACTCAGTTGCCCAAAAGGAAATGACTGCTGCCACATAAGATTTCTTGGAGTATCAAAGACATCCTCAGGGGACTGGCATTTATGATGCAGGACTTCTGAGATGTTCCAGAGGCTCCCTTAAATGGGAGCCATGGGGAATGGCAGCTGGCAGCTAAGTGGGAGACATCCTTAACTCAGACAGATCTAGACATTCACATGTGGGCCCATGAAGCATACATCAAACCTCCACTAATATCACTGATAGCTTAGATACCTGGTTGGGGTGGTGACACATGAATGCAAACCTGAATCACAACAATCCCAGCCCAAGTTCTTATGCGTCATAAAATGAGGCCTGCAAAAGTGTGCCACAATACTAATGGTACATTATGTATTACTGTTGTAAAATTTGATTGTTCTGCCATGACCAATTCTTGTGTCATTTTAACCAGGAAGCATTTAAGAATTTTTGTAACAGTTATTTCTCCTGTAGAATATTTTACAAGACAAAAAAAACCCCACCTGTATGTATTGTATGTATTCAAAACCAATTGTATGTATTCATATGATAACTAGAACTCTTTCTAGACAAAAAATTTTACTCTGAGACTAATATAAACATAAATATTTTTATTCCCAAATGTATATGTTAGTCATTAACACACATAGTATAACATACAGTATAATAAAGAGGTAAACTGATAGAAAAGCAAGTTAACATTTCTATGAACAATTACATTCCCAGATAAATATCATTATTAGGCAGGTGTGCCAGTGTGTACATTTTGCTTGACCTCTTTTTCCTTTGCAGATTTTGCAAATCAATCTTTCAAATGCACTAGTCTTGTTTACTTGAAATTATGACATTGGTAATTCAGGGAAAGAAAATGTGAATTCATTCTTTTCCTTTGTAATGTCAACTCACACTGATAATCAATCCACTTCGGCAACTTTTTTTTTTGAACAGTGGCCAGTATCAGTCACTTCAATGAAAATTGAATAAGGCTTTGAAAAGGAGACACAGAAATGCAGAAAAAATTCCACATGTACTCATTACTCAGAATTTTATTTATGTCCTGAAGCACTTTGTTTCCATTCCTAACTTTTGTGTGTTGTTCAAGACCTTACAGAGACTGATAGTCCAGGAATGGTAGATTTTTCTATAGAATATAGGAAACACAAGCCTCATTTTCAAATATTGATAGTATTGCTGATTAGTCCTAAGACCTCCTCGGGTATATGTGAATTACTAATCTGTAATAATCCTTTCTTTTGGTTTTCTTGGCCTATTCCCATTCTCTTCAGCACTGTACCTACACAGAATTACTCCTAAGATTCCTTTTGGAGTGGAAAACTAGGTTTCTTCTTCCCAGACACATATGAACAAACTAGCAATATGAATAGCAGTATGAATAGCAATATGAATAATAGTGTCAGGTCGGGAGATTTCTCATTCACTACTCTGCCACGAGACCTCATTCACCCTCCTGTTCCATCCATCTCTAGGCATCACCATACACTCCACATCATTGCTCAGAGTCATACATCTGCCAGGCTGCATCAAGATTTTTTCATTAAATCTACCATGCTATGAAGAAATATTCTAGTTTCTTAAATAACTATTATAGAATCACTAAAACAAACAAGTCAGAGCAAGAAGAAGGGAGGCAAGGCTCTTTGACAATCTGCCCCAAGGTCACCTTGCAAGGGAGGTACCATTGCATTAAACTGTGGAAACCAGCAGAATTTTGTATAACTCCACATTTGGAAGGCAGGGGGGAAAAAAAAGAACAAAAAGCCCCAATGTTGCTGTGCTATGTGAAAGCAAACAATGGAAAGAGGAATAGCACTGAACAGAAACATGAAGAATGCTTTAGAGAAGCCAAGATGAGAAACAGGAAAAGAACTGTTAAGCTGGAGATTGTGGTAATGGAGTATAAAACCACTTCCATCCACATAAAATGATGGACTGATCACAGTATGTAAGTGAGTCAGTCTGGGTCAATTGCCTGGGCATGCAGAAGCTTTTCCCAACATGAGGTCACACAGACTGCACAGGGCTGCCTCTGAGCTCCTCAGATGACTTCAGAAATGACATGTAGATCTTGTTTCCTCTGTTTCAATTGTTTACAATGGGGCATTTTTAACAGTCAGAATCTTCTCCGTATTTCCTAGAACATTTGGTAAACAAGATTTTGGCTTTATTTTGCCTTCTTTTAATTAATCTTTTTGTGTATTATAACTGTTATGGTCTAAAACAGGAATACCTTGCTCAAAGTGTGCTATTTCTCAGACACTCACTCAAAGACTGATCATACTAAAATTGCAATATTAGAGTTGTGTACCTGGCCTCAGTACATTTTTTTTTTTTTAATAGCGACCATAAAATAAGAAAGCCTTCTAAGAAATAATTTCTTAGAGGACAGTCTGGTTACTTACAATAAAATTCCAACAATGGAATAATTCTAAAAAAAATACAACATTTTGGAAATTCATATTTTTATTTGATAAAATCAAAATATTCCTCTTCTACCCTGAGATCAAGAGAGACCATATACATAGCACACCCATTTGTTAGGGAAGCCTGCTGCCTCCCTGACTAGAGCCCTCAGATCATTGTCTGTTACTGAATTTTCAGGAAGCCCAAGGTCAATCAAAAAGACTGAAGTGCCACAGTGAGCCCAGAGAAGTGCAAGGGAGCTGGTGACATGTTTGGAGTGTCTGAGGGAGCTGGGATTGTTTAGTCTGGAGGAAAGGAGGCTCAGAAGAGACCTTATCACACTACAAATGCCAGAGAAGAGGTTGTACAAATGTGGGGGTTGGCCTCTCCTCCCAGGAAACCAGTGACAGAATGAGGGGACACAGCCTCAGCCTGTGCCAAGAAAGGTTTAGATTGTATATCAGGAGTAATTTCTTCATAGAAAGGGTTGTTACACATTGGAATGGACAGCCCAGTGAGGTGGTGGAATCACTATCCCCAGAGACATTTAAAAGATGTAGATATGACACTTAGGGACACGGTTTAGTGGCAGACATGGCAGTGCTGAGTTAACTCGAGGATCTTAAGGCTATTTTCCAGGCTAAATGATTCTATAATTCTTGACTTTCTATTTCTATTTTCTGTAGATGTACCAGTGTTTTTAAATGTACTTGTATCTCCTGGGGAAAAGGTACTGACTGGAGTACTTATTCTCATAACTAATGTCCTAGCACTTTAAATAAACATTTCAAGGTAACAACTTTTCCTGTGTGTAGCTGGTGAAAGAGAAAAAGAAGCACCTGTTTCCTTGGAAAGCAAATATCATGGTTCCTTTAATGAATAATAAAAGATGATACATAATTACAGCTATGTAAAAGGTTACCTTTTTATTTCTTTCTGTAGGTAGATATGCATATAACTTCTTTACTACTCTGTACCTGTATATTTATATTTATATTATTGAGATAATATTCTTGTTGAGATTATAACAGGGTTTAGATTAACCTATTGAAGATTTCAGATTAACTTTATCATTTCCATATCATCTTCTCAGGACAATGAATTAAAATGTGTAGTTGAAGCTATCTCTATTTATTTTCTTTTATATTCAGTTCTTCTATGAAATAATTGTGTAAGCATTAATCTTATTTAGAAAAATATGTGCTTTTCTATGTGCTCTGAGTCACAACTGATTATAATAGGAATTAAAATAAAAGTTGTTTCTAACTGTATTACACTAAGAAAGCTAGTGACTCTAGAAAAAGCCAGATTTTCTTCTTGAAAATCTCAGCAAAATTAATTAAGTTTTAATTCCTAATTCTTTCTTCCTGGTGATACATGAACAAATTTTGGGAGATAATATTTGCATTTCAGGCAGTTAGAAACTTTGTCTTTAATTTATTTTAGTACTTTTTAATGTGAAATGCTGCAGACAGTATACCTGGTACCCCATGAGGCTCTTTTCTAGTTCACATTGAGGAGGAAGCTCATGCTGAGCTTCTGTGGCTGGGAGGACTCAGTCGATGCCATCTCATCACCCCTCACAGCGCAGAGGGCTGTGCTAAGATCACCTGCGGTGCATGCCTAATTTAGGTGTCACAACAAAGTCTCTCCAGGTTTGTCAAGCAGTCCAAATCAATTGTTAGTCTCTTGAATATAAGTCACACGGAGGTCTTTCTCTGTGGCAGTTTCTGATTTTCCTGCTCCTCTCAATGTCACTCTCTTTCCCATTTGAGCTGGTGCAAGAGTTTACAGGATCATGCAGTGAAACTGGTCAGGGTATTTCTGACTCAAAGGATCTCCTTGATCCACTTCACCTTGCATCTTCAAAGACAATGCTGCTGGTACAATGGATGGTGTGGGCATAGTGCTCCTTGAATTTTAGCCACATAGTTATAGCAGGTGGACACAACATGAGGGAAAAGAAAACCACTTAAATAACATAAAAACATACTGCAAAATTGTTTTCATAACTATATTATGTGTGAGGATTCATCCTTCAGTATATAAAACAGGATACAGCCACTAAAAATCATGGTCAAGTCTGATTTTATTCATGCCACACATGAAAGTGTATAACAGATATCTTTTGCTGATGGGCAAAAAACATACTGCTCAATACATCAGCATGCCTTACCACGAGTAATTTCTCTTCTTTGTATCTGTCTTTAGGGGATCAGTATTGCATAGAATGTGCTTTCCTGTTTACTTTCAGTTCCTCTTACTTATAGGTATAGCTAACACCTTTATGATGGCTGTTAAAAATATTTTTCATGTCTGTTTACATCCCTGCTTTTTGGCAGACAGAGGTGTTCATGAAACCCATGTATTTCACTTACTTTATTAAAAAAACAAACAAACAAAGTTTATCAACTTTACTGTTGATCAACAGTAAATCAAAGTTTATCAAGTTTATAAAAAAAAAAAAAAAAGAAGAAAAAGAATTCCAGGCCTTCAGAAAGGTAAAAAGCATCATCCTGAATCTTTAGCAAGCTATAAAAAAAATATGTTATTTTTAGTTTCAGAACATTACCAGACTGGAAATTATTTCATGGGCCAGGTGGTTCTTTTAGACATTTGTGATGCTACTGAATTCCATGGATATAACTGTAAACATACTTTGACTTTGTATTATCTACATGCAAAATTGAATTGATACACTTAATACAATAAGATTGTTTTCAGAAAAGCATCAAAAATTACAGGTAATATCAATTTGTGATTCTCTGCTCTCTCCTGGTTATATGTACACCATAACAAATAAAAATTAATTTAGAAAATAAAGATTTATAGTGTGAACCCTTACTTCCGTGGTTCTTCGGAAAAAGTATGAAATATGTAACTTGGTGATAAATTTCAGCCTTTCAGTAATCTGAATATATGGGAAAGAGGAAATTACACAGTTTTTATCTTTTTTTATAACTTCATAGTCAGTCTTCCACTCTTTGTATGGGTCTTAAAACTGGCAATTTCAGATTGCAGAAGAGGGGTTACATTGGGTGGGCAGCCTCTGGGGTCCTTCAAAGGGAGGAATATTACATTGATGCTTTATTCTTTCTCACTTCCAGATTCACTTTGTCAATATGTTTGCTTTTATTCCTTTGTTCTTCCTTCATTCATCTGTTGCTCCAGGTCACATCTGAATCTAATATATATGGTGCCATTCACATATGTTAGGTGCTACTTCTTGGTTCTCTTTGTTACCCTTAAAACCAGTTTTTTCCTGCTCCAGAGCTACATTTCTTCAAAGACCATGGGTTGGTTGTCTATCGCTATGGGATCTCCAGTAGCAACCCTGTTCCCAGTCCTTTGGCATCCCATGTCTGTGCTTCCTCTATGCCACCATCTCAGTCTGCAGTTGTCTGCTCTTGCACTAAATCTCTATTGCTCTGTGTTACAACATTGTCTTAGAGTCATAAATATCTGATTCTGCATGAAATAACTGCTTGTTACTGCTATCTATATAAAACTATTGTTTCTTCATGCAAAGATAAATGAAAGTGTACCCAATTTGCCATAGTCATCGGGTCAGTCAGGAAAAAACCCTCTTGTCACAGCTAAAGTGAGCAAAACGAAGCTGCAAGCAAGTAAAGAAACATTCAGACAGCCAATCTGAGGAGTTCCAGTCTGGAGGGATCGACAACAAAGCCATAAGGGCCACTTTAGCCATGACAAAGCCATATTCCAAGGCTACACATTTATACCAGGATGGTCTGAGACACCTGCCTTAGCGTGGCCAGATCAACCGAGTTGTCAGGATCAAAGGGCCACCTTGGAAGTGTGATTCCTCTCATCCTGAGAAAGGAATCTAGGATCACATATATCTCTTCTGGTAAAGAAGAGATTAGTTCAGGGATATCTAATAGTTAATATGTGAATTTACAAGAGAAAAAAATTTACTTTTATCATGGGATTCAATCCAGTTAAGTCCTTCAACTTTTTCTTTCTAGAACAAAAACTTCTTAAGTGTTACTTCTCTTCATTACCTGCACAGGGAATTTGAATACTTACCCTAGCAGGACTGGTCCTCTACATGCCCTGGTACTCAGGCACCATCTGGATCTGCTGCATAGCCTTCTACAGCAGCAAGGGCCTAAAACCTTTTAGAACTTGAAACTAAGTAACCTTGAAAGTAAGTAAAAAGAATTATGGAATAATTTTTATTTAAAAATAATTTCTTTTTAATGTGAGAAAGCCAGGGAAAGGTCGTCTCCATACATTTCTGGAAAACTACTGGAATTTCAAATCATATTTGAGAATTTATAAACCCTCGAACATACTTGCTTATCTAAGCAATGATCAGTTCTGTTTCAAATGTAGATGTGTAGTAACAAAAAATATAAAACATTCTGTACCATACGCAAGTGAAATTTGCTTGTGTCTAATAAGTTTTTATTTTCAGTTTTATCTTAACGTGATGCAAAATCTTGAAGTCAAATTTACTGATAGACAATAAATTCACTGATGGATCAACAAAATCATAGCCAAAAACCAAACCAAAAAAACCAAAACAACAATAACAACCACAAAAATCCTCCAACTTTACATTATTACAATACTTAGAAGTCTGTGATGGACGTCTGACACATCTCATTCCTGTTCCCTAAGTGGTTTCTGCATTTTAGGTGCAATTGTTCGCAGATAAAATCCTGACACAGTCCAGAGAGAAGACAGTAAGATTTCATACTCTCTGTGAACAAATTCACTGTCTCTGAGCTCTGATGGTGGAGAAGCTTTTTTGTTATTGCCTCTAAAAGCTATTGTTGTCCCCCTAGAATGTATCATGTCTGCTCCTGAGTTGCCACAGCTTACAGCCTAACAATTTTCAGAAACACATTAGGGTCTAAATTGCTGTGGCATGGACAAACACTCATATCACTGCTGAAAACACAGAGATCTCTGGGACAGAAGAACCAGCAATTTCTCTGGAGCTAGTGGAAGCTCTCTTTTAATGGGAATCAGAGTGAAACTCTAGCCAAGCACTGCTTTCACCTGAAATTTAAAAAATAAAATTGTGTGATATATATACACTTGCCTCTATATGTAAACAAGCAGATAATGATCAGCAGCACAATCTTTTTTGGGTTTTGTTTTTTTTTTGATTTAACAAATGGTTTCTTTGCTTTATCTCATAAAATGATTCTGGAAGAGACTCTTCCTGTTTTAGAAACAAAAAGCAACTTATAACTGATTGAACACTCAGGAAAGAAAGATGATAAAAATATTTTCCTTTGCATTTTCATCTCTAAAGCAATAGCTTACTTCATAGCTATTTCGATCAGGACCCCATGTACCAATCTTCAAAAAAAAAGCATTGCTTATCAGTGCATGAAAACATCTGGTTTCAAAGGCCATCATTTGACTCTGAAAAAGATCCAATGTTATCAATATCCATTGCTCTTATTTTTCCCAGTAAAACTTAAACAACAGTGGGCAAAAGTAGTAATTAACATGCAAAACAATGTCACCCTAAATGTTTTTTAAATCCCTGCACAAATATGAATTCTATCTGTTCTCTAGAAAAACAGATGAAAGCACAGATGTATAACCACTAACTGGTAAGTGTATAGTTCATCCCCACAACTGCATAAGTATTTTGTTTTTTCTCTCACATTATGCCCTATTGCTCTTTTTGCATGCTAATTTTATCTACTATTCTATATAATTGTCAATTTTAGCACTTTTTTCTAATCTGACTGTAGAATTGCAGAGACGTCTATTTTTTTGTAGGTTTGTTCATGGCCTACTGAAGGGGTATCCCAATGTTATTAGACTTGGAGAGTCTATTTCAAAAATTAATGCTTAAAAAATTACTATTAGGAGGGAAAGCCTGTCATGACGTCAGGTACGGGATGCTATTGCTGGTATGCAAATTTCAGCCTTTGCTTCCATATAGATACTTTATTTAACATCAATTGCTAATTTTAATTTACTTCAGATGAGAAATTAGAAGAATCATCTAAATTCAGAGAACTGAACTTATTAATCAGATTTCCTGATGAGACAAATGGTAAAAACATTAAAACCCCAAACCTAAACAACATGTTTTTCATATAGACCTGGATATGTTTAGGGAAGTGATTATATGATTTGGATTGCCTCAGCTAGTGGGGAACTACATGTCATGGATCAGAGGTACTTCCCAGTCCCAACAGTTCACAGCTGCTTTCCAACTCCATGATCCAGCACCCAACTTACAATTTCTGATTCTCCAACAATGACTGTCAGAGGATTTTTATTGCTCAAAACTGTTTTGAAAACCCATTGTTAAATAGGTATCAAATCCTTGAGGATAAGGCAAGTAATGTTGTGGAATTTCAAATAGTTCAGCTATTCAGCCTCAGAAGGAAAATAACATCTTTTCATCCATTGCTAAGTGGCTAGATAGGTTACACTCTCCATATAACCATCATACATATTTTTTCAGGCATTAATGTTGGGCATTTCTTTTTTCATACAGTATCCTCTTCATCACAGTGATCTTTTCCACTTTCATTCTACTTTTACTTATTAAGGTGATACTAAATATCTTATCAGAGACCCTAGCCTCTATGCTATCAGAGACCCTAGAAAAGAAGGACAAATTTAATTCTGTGGTACGCCAACCTTTTTCAGGGAATGTTGTCACAGGAGCCAAGGAACTGATAAGGTGATTAAGAGCTATTTCAGCTTTAGTACATTTAAGCAAATAAGGAGCACCACCATTTGCTTTATTTGATAGCTTTTTGCTGGACTGCATTGAAGAACACTGCAGGTTTGGGCACTCTGTGACTAGTACACTACCTGATTGGCAGTTTCAGCAATGAGGCTGAGGTTTGAACAAGCAGCAGCTGAACTACACCAACCTCTCTCACTGATTCTTTCAAAATGGAGCTGAAGAAAAGTCTTTGATGGGGCAATGTCAGGAAGCCTGCAGTGCTGCTGTGGGTGTTTGTTCAGTGTCTAGATAAAAGCTGTTGGATTCCTGCACTGTTGTTATGATCCAAGTAGAAGAGACGCCCCTGCATGAATTAAGGTGCAAACAAGGACATATGCCAAAAACACCAGACATAGAAAGAGATAGAAAAGGGGTGGGAGAGAGGGGTAGAGAGAGATATTAAGTAAATATGTCACCACCACAAGCAGCATTCTGCTAATCCCTGAGTCATTCTTCTGGAGGTACCTTGTTTATACAGTCCAGGTCCTGGACATCCATGGGGTGAAGATGCCATTCCCAAAACTAGAGATGGCATGTTCATAAGCATTTTCTTCCTTTCCCAACAGCTTGACACAGTGGGGATTTTTTATCTGGATGCTAACAAAACCTTTAACTCCATTAGGCCTGCCTTTAACTCCATCAGGCCTGGAATTAACTCTTTCCTGCTGTGCATTTTATGTGTTTATTTCAAGTTCCATTGTAGTGACTTATATTATGGGAACAGCATTTTCAGAAATGCAATTGCATTCTTTCAATCCTCACAACTGTCAGTCTGACACATCTGAGAAAAAATGGTTTGTAGAAAAGATCCATAAAGCTATCAAATGCTATGGCAAAATTAAATTTACATTTCATGAAGGTTAGTAATTATCATTTCTCAAACATTGCTAGATGGTTTAAACAAAATGCTCTTGAGGATTTGTGATATATGGCACATTGTATTGAAATGGCTTTGCATCAAAGTCCAACACTGGCTTTTCACCAAATTATATCTTTGCTATATGATATATGTGCATGAAGACTCTCTTAGATTGTGAGGTTAAAAACAAACTTAGCTCTGCCCTTTATTTCTCTTCCCTTCAGGCTGTATCTCATTTTTTCAAAAAGCTTCAAAACAGTGAGTGTCTGAATGGAATTGAATTTGTCAAATTCAAATATCCCTTTTAATGTTGCCCTACCCTTTATGACACAGTAAGTACATTGTGAGATGTTATATACCCTTTTTCATAAAAAGACTCAACTTGAAAAAGAAATCCCATAGTGCAGTGCAAGCAATAGCTAGTTTCTTGTGCTGACAACCTCAAGTAGATAAAAATTCCTGTAATACTCCCTCTTATCACCTCTAAGAGAAGGAGCTATCTTTGCTCCTTGATACCATACAGGCACATGGCCCAGGTTTGGATGATGAAAAGAGTCATGTATGAAATTACTCCAATCCAGCATGCAGTAGGCCACAAAGAGTGTTACAGCAAATTTTTTTCCCACAGATTGAAAATTATTGCACCCATAACTTGCAATGTGTCCTATGAAGTCCTATTAATTTCAAAATGTGTGAAGTTACTAAAGTGTTAAATTTTACTGAACTGATTAAGTCTTTAAACACAAGTATGAAGTACTTGGTGGTTCCTCCCATGAAAAGATGAAGTTATTTATTGTTTGTCTGTGATGGAGATTATATTTAATCCTTAATACTGTGCATTTAGTCAGTACTCAGGATTTGTACCATACTTCCTGATTGGTTTTATATTTCATGTTTTAATTAAAACTTTGAAGGCATGCTGAGGTTTCTCTCTACCTCTGAATGTCAATTTACATTTATGTTGGGGCATTGTGAATGAGTGAACCTTTTAGAATATCAGAATATTCCCCTACTCCCAACTACAACTAAAATGTTTTAGAGATAAAAAAGTAAATTTTAAGAAACTTTATCCTCGACTTCCTTTGAAAATAACTTTGAATAACAGGATCAGTGTGAAAGGTTTCTGGCTCCCAAGCTTAGAAACCACTAGATCATACAGACTAAGTCTTTTTAGATACCATTAAACTGGATTTCCTCCAATGCACAAGGTGCAGCCCAACTCACACAGCCTGTCTGTTCTAAAACCAGGGAGTAATAACTTAGCTAATAGTGAAGTTAATAAGACTTAATTTTGAGTTATTCAATGGATAAAAAATTTGAGTTTTTGAACAAAGACTTTGAGAAATCAGTTCTAGAAGGAAAATTCATATTTCTTTTCTACCAAAGATCAAAATTTCAGTGATTTGGAGTTGTTTTGTCTTGCTCAAAGGAAGCCTACATAGAAAACTACCATAATGAAACTTGGATTTTTAAATATTTGAATAATAAAACTTGTATTTTTAAATCTTTGAATGAATACCTTGTCAAAGACCTTGCTGGGAATGTAAAATAAATTGAACTTGTTGGAGAAGATACAGGAGTCATCTCACCTAAGTTCATTCTTCCAAAAATAAAGTATTTGGTCCAAGCTTGTCCAAACATTCTCTTAGTCATCTGTGAAACATTTGTAGTACATGTCATATTAATACCACCTTATATGACAGGAAAAAATGAACTGTCCTTTGGAAATGCACATCTTCAGCTCTTTCTAAAAAGAACTTAGATGACTAAATTACATAAGGATAGTAAACAACAAGACTCATCCCTACCTCAGGTGTCCAGCAGGAGTGAGAGAAATAACACTGCCTTAATGACCACAAGGAATTGAAAATATAATTAAAATTATTAAAATTGTTTTTAGAAAGATGGTTATTATCATGCAAGGAAATTAAATTAATGATAAATGTAAAGGTTAAAAATTTTGCTGCCTTTCCATGGTCTAAAGACGAAATAAAAAGCATCAACCTAACTGCATCTGTGAACACAGTTTTGTTCCAATCTGTTGATTACAGCCAGCCAGCTCTGCAGCTATATCAGCCCCACAGAAGTAATGACCTGGGGATAGGACTTTGGATTGGTTATATTCATGAGGCCATGATTGGAACAGGAAAAGAAAAAAAAATCAGAAAGCTGGCCTTCTAGCTTCCAACAATTATCTTTGCTACAAACCAAATTTGACAGGCACACACATAAATTCTGCTTTCTGCTACTAACTGTAAACTTCAAAAAAACCCCAAGACATTTCCAAGGGATATTAATGGAGGTGGTCTGGATCTAAAAGGAAAGGTTGGTGCATTTTAGATCTTTGCTAATGAAATTAATGAACAAAGCCATAATGTGTAATGGAATAAATATTACATTAGCAGTCCATTTCCAAAGGATTGATGAGCTTCTTGCTTGTTTCAGACACTATTTACTACTGACGAGTAAGACTGGCTAAGAATCTGAAGATCTGAACATGTCTCATTTTGTTTTCCAAAATGTAATATAAAAAGCTCCAAATCCACACAACAAACAAAACCAAAACAGAAATAATAAAAGGCTTTTGCTCATAAAGTTCTGCTTGAAGCAAGACTACAAAGTAATGCTGCCCCAGGATACGATTCAGTATCGGAGATGCTTTATACAAAGGCTGATGAGCCTGTACGGAAAACACTATTTGCCAGTGGCAAAACTAACAGTAGTTCTACATTACTGCTAATTTGCTGGATATTTTTCTTCATTCAATAGCTGATAAATTTCGACAGTGTTGCTTCTAGGAAATATCAATTGCTATGAAAATGACATGTAAAAGTGTCATAACTCTAAGTGCTCTTGTGACAGAATTATTAATATTTGTAATTCATATTTATCATTGAAGATATGACAGTGAAACTCTTTCAAAATATTGAGTCAAGGAAATCTGTTTGCTTGGATATAGAAATTAAGAATAAAGAAGACTACATGGCAATCCAAAACCATTTTAATATTTTGAAGTGATTTTTAATTTAATTTCTTGAGAGAAAGAAGAAAGCTAATGGCTTGCCCACTTCAAACACAAAAATGTTCCTGAAAACACCACTATTACAAATATCTTCTCAAAGGGTAAATAAAACTTTTATTTCTGTAAGATGTATTTTTTTAACTATTGCTACCTTTATTGAAGGATAATCCCCTTAAAAAAAGAATATAAAAGTTATATTGTGGCAGGAAGTGTTTTGTTGGTTTTTTTTTTTGGTTTTTTTTTTTTTGAGTAACTATTTTACTAGGACAGAGAAGAAATGAGCAAAGAGAGTTACTTGCATTACCTGGTGTTGTATTTCCCAAAAGCTCTCTCTGTTAGACAGTCAAGATCAGCTTGTATAACAAACATAATGGGAATTTAATGATACTTACTAAGCAATAGATTTTTTATTGGAACAACTTGTTTTAAGTCTAAATTTAGAGACCTGTCTCTGCCAAAAAAGTACAAAGTTGAAATGTATTTTCTTCCTTACCATAAAAGTTACCATATCTCCAGGGAAATTTTTTTTGTGACACCTATTAAGAGCTGTTGACAAATGAGAGAGGTGCAGGAGCAGGAAGGAGAGGGTGGAAGGGAGAGAGAGGAGAGAGAGGAAAATTGAAAGAACGGATGCAGCAGACAAAAAAAAGAGAGAAAGACAGAGATGGGTGAAAGAAAGGGAGGAGGTGAGGTGAGGCAAGAAAATGCAAGGAAAGGAAAGAGGACAAAAGGAAAAAGGGGAAGGGAGAGGAGAGGAGAGGAGAGGAGAGGAGAGGAGAGGAGAGGAGAGGAGAGGAGAGGAGAGGAGAGGAGAGAGGAGAGGAGAGGAGAGGAGAGGAGAGGAGAGGAGAGGAGAGGAGAGGAGAGGAGAGGAGAGGAGAGGAGAGGAGAGGAGAGGAGAGGAGAGGAGAGGAGAGGAGAGGAGAGGAGAGGAGAGGAGAGGAGAGGAGATTTCTCTTGACCATCTAGGTGAGAATATTTTTCATATAAACATCCCACTCTCTGGATTTTGTTAAGATTTTGCCTTGGTGGTATTGTGAACAATTGGTATTCTATTGGTTGATTGTGTGTTTCACAGAACTGTAGACTCATCAGGTTTAGAAGAGAGCTTCTAAAGGTCATCAAATCCAGCCATCAACACCACTATTCCCCTCTAAACCCTATACCCAAGTGCCACATCTGGACACCTCTTGAACACTTCCAGAAACAGTGACTGGGTCATGTCCCTGGGCAATTTGTTACAATGCCTAACACTCTTTCAGTGATTTTTTTCCTAATATCTAATCCGAACCTCCCTTAGTGCAATATATGCCATTTCCTCTTGTCCTTTTACTTGAGACATGGTAGACTAAATCAATCCCCACTTGATGAAAACAATTATTTCCTTCATTTTAAAGCTAATGACATTTTATAGACAACAGTAACTTTTATTTTCTCTACATATTTACACTGCCAAGGAAGGAAGCCAACCTCCATTTTCCTTCCTCTGCTGCCTTCAGAGGCAGGATAAGCCTATTAGTAAGAATTCACTGGTACCTTTTATGTTTTTCCCTTTAGGATCTACAGTGGATGGCTAATGTTGCAAGATGTCAGGTAACATGGCAATAAAAGAACATATTGCAATAAAAGAGACAAATAATACAAAATAATGTCTAACAGTTTTACAGAGCAGGTAGGACTATATTTAGTACTTTGAGGATGAATTCAGCATATGTGTTATAGATCATAATCCAAACTCCTGTGAAAAGCAACCACAAAATCCTATAGCTCCCTCATGAAAGGGAAACACAGAAAATGCTGCAATAAAAACATTTATCCTTGGATAATAGGTTAAAAGCTCCCTACATTAGCTTTTTCAAGTAAAATGAAAATTTCTGTTGAGTTGCGCAAAATTTTAAGTAGTGTGTGTTTTGCCTATTTTCTGTTGACTTGATTAAAGGCTCTCAAAATGTTGTGAATCATTTTGTTTGTATTTCCTGCATAGAAGCAACATATTTAACACAAGCAAGCTGTGTTAGATGACATGGTGAACCTATTGCTCTCCATTTTGTGTAACCAAGATGTCTAGAGATTCCTCTAAACAGCAAACTAAACGGAGATCATTGATTTGATTGAAAGCATACCTGGCCAAAATGGGCTACCTGGAAATGCATCACATGTGACACTTGAGAAAAATACTGAAAGCGTTTCTTTCTCCAGGGTGGCATCAGTTTTTCCACTGCTCAGCACACTTCAGTACATTCATCCACAGATCAGTGCTTCTTGGAAGAACCAAGTGAACACATGGCACATTAAAGATCTTCCTAATAAATCTTAGATAAACTTATCTAAGGATACTTTTCTGCCAACTTATTGGTTTGTTTTCTAATACAGCTTCCTGGTTCTGAAAACATCTGGGTCTAACAATAAGGACAGTGCACATTTTGCAGAGAGATTCTTAATCTCTGTTATCTGCATCAGATAATAATAGAGATTCTTAATCTCTTTTATCTGCATCAGTCTTACTCTATTTTTCTGCTTACTCTACAATTCTGCTGATTCATATCTGCCTTCATGAGATCCTGAAAAAACAAAATTTAACACAAAATGTGGTGCTTACAAACAATTAAGGTATGTAGCATTTGTGGGCTTTTCTTCCTTCTTTTTTTTTAATATTTTCTCTTTCAAGTGTCATTTGGAAGGAAAATTTGCATTCTGATTGTAAAGACAGAAGTTAGAAGTGGAAAAGTACAAAGAGATGGATTACAACACAGGATGTACGCTGCCTTCCATCAAAACTAAACAGCTATCACATTTAGGACATCCAGGACAGCTCCCCTTCCATATAACATCTGAAAAACGTAACTAAAATATTTTTTAAAAAAATTTAATATGAGTTCCAATTTGTCACATATTCAAATTATGTACATACACCTGCTTCATGAAAAACCTCATGGCATCAAGGCTGCTATATATGGTCCATCTAACACTTAAAAGCTACAGATTAATACCTTTGTCACTATAAGTGTTTTTTTAGTAGAAAATAAATTTTATCAGTACAATATGCAAAATTAATGTAATGTGATTTTATTCTTTAATAGAAGACACAAATCAAGCAAATTCAATCAAATCCAATTGATTTTCAAATTATAGTAAGACACAAGGGAATCAAGTAGTAACAGCTCATGGATCTGGTACAAATACTGATATATCTTAATATTCATGAATTCACCTACACTGTTTCTGGATGCCTCTGTTACATTGTAAAAGGAAATCTCTATTCTCTGCCTTTCCTTTTATTCACTCATCAAAATATAGCAAGACAGGTATTACTGCAGATATGTCTCGATTCCTGATGTACAAACATAAACAGGACTTTTTTTTCCCCTTTTGTTCCTTTTTCTCTGCAAGGCTCCCTTACTGAAAGATTTCAAGTTGTGTCACATTATCTTTTGTGCTTGCCTCCATTTGCAGCCTTAACAGTTGTTTCTGGTAACTATCTACCCATCATATATGTGCTCCCTTATGTAGTTACTCTTCAATAAAGCATAACAAAAATTTTTTTTCTAAATACATTGATCAAATACTCCAATTTCTGGCATTTGCTTTGCTGTTTTGTTTCAGTTCTATTATTTACCTCATTTGCTCTTTTTTCCTTTCTGTACTTGCTCAGTGTGATAAAGTGTGATCTGCTCTCTTCCTGTCCCCACTGGCAGTGAAGCTCCCTGAGTGGCTCAAGCCCATGTGGGACAGTGTCCTGCTGAAAGTGCCAATCTCCTCCATGTCTGCAACAGCACATTCCCTCTGCCTCCTGCATTTTGGCTAGGCAAGCAGTGAGGCAGGTCAGTTTGTTGATTCCCTGGAAATTCAACCAGCTAAAAATCAACACTTGGTTTTGGTCTCAGTGCCACTTTCTCTGGCAGCACCTGCTTGCAGGAGCAGCACTTCAGACCTAGAAATGTACAATATCCTCATCTTAGAATGGAGTTGGTTGTAGCTTGAGAAATTAGGTTAATGAGGAGACTCACAGAACCTAAAAGACATGAAGTTGGACCCTCATGGTTTGTAGATGTAGGGAGTCCTTCAGAGATCAGTCATTCTACCAGCTTCATTGTCAAGTAAGAGTGAACACATCAGCTGTCATCACAGTCTCTTAGTCAACTGGTACCCACGGTTCACTTACCATCTCTGGCACTTGAAGAGATAAAAATGCACAGACACAAACAGCCCTACAGGACACTGGGATTTCTGATATATGTCTGTCTTCACCTAAAAGGCAGTTTCTTGCACAATGTGTGGAATTTGAGTTCTTCATTTATATTACACAGCTACTCAACAAAATTTGCAGTCTTAAATGTCAGGTATTATAGAAAAATTTTAAATCCCTATTTGAATATTTCACTCCAAGAGTAAAGAACTTGGTGTTACCTATATTTTTTTCATTTGTCATTCATCATATCAGTCCCTCAGTCGAATGTAGTACAATTTTCTTTTAGAGCTCCTTCAAAACCATAGGGAGGAAAATTCATCACACCTAGAGCTCTAAATGGTGTATCTATTTTCTGTCTTTAGAACCATGATCTTTCTATCAGGATCCATCTTTGGAAGTCTTTGACATGCTGACAGTAAAATTATCTTGTGTTTTGTCATTCATAACCTTTTTTTAATCTTTCTGCAATATGGTCACTGACTTCCCTAATTTAATTTCACATTCACCCTTTTTGAAGCACATTGTATAACTCCACCTTCTCTGCCACCTCCCATTTTTATTTCTTTCTGTTAAAATCAGAGAATTTTTGTCCTGACACAATCCACCATTCATGTTCTCTTAAATAGCATTCTGTCTTGGAAGAGCAAGCTGATAATAATCTGCTATGTGACCTTCTCCTTTGTCAAATTGCTCCCTCAACCCCTCTTACACTGTGAGAACTGTTCTCCCTGCCAAGTGTATTGTTATGGGCTTCCATTGTCCGTTACTTGCATTCATTGCAATGAATGTACTTTAATGTTCTATACAGCACTACTATAATTGATACATTTTTTCATTTATTGGCTTTCTCCATGGAAATCAGTATTTTTAATTTTTTTTTCCTTTCCAGGGACTTCAGTGCTTCAGTGAGTTTTGAATTATGACTTTATGTTTACTTTCCATGAGCAGCAACTTTGTATTTTGGATATTACATTTGCACTCAATGTACTATTAGACATTGAGCACCATGTGGTAAGGTAGGCCATCTCAGCAGAGGAAAAGGAAAAAGAAGGGAACAATTCTCTCCATATTTTGAATGAAACCCTGTTAAAGAAATTGATGTACTTACAGGACATTTATAAATGTGTTAAAGAATATAAAAAAGGGCTGCATACTTAGTAAACACAGCCACGGAAAAACGTTACCAGAGTACTTTAGGACACTTTAGGAGAAAATCGTTCTGCAATAGGTAAGCATCTTCTTGACATACCTGTCTCGTACCATTGGGTCTCTTCAGCTGTTCATTAAGTAATGCAGTTATTTTAAGTGTTGGTACTGATACTGTTGCTCTAAGTTTGTAATGTTTCCCCATTAAAGAAAGCGAAGTTTTTCATCAGGAAAGGAGAAAGAAATAGGAAAGGGAAAGAATAAATAAAAATATTATAAATATTAACTTAATAATTACTTAAATGAGTAATTTAATCATCATCATGATTTTAGCTGAAACAATTCCTGCTTACATCATGTAGAATTGTCAAAAAAGTATGGGGTTGTGCCATATCAATTCCTAACATATATTATTAATTTTTAATATTTATAAATGTTTTAAAGTGTATTTTGGGGAAAGGTAAATTTTATGTTATGAGTTTTCTTGTTTTTCATAAGCATATTTTAACAAGGCTTGAGCTGGCATGTGGTAAACTTTACTTCCTTGAAACATTTCTTACTAGAATACGTGATTTTATTCGGTGTTTTGTCAGAATACAATTTAAAGTAAGCCCCAAAGTGAACTCTATTTAAATTCAGAGCAATTTAAGATCAGGCTTATGCATTAGGTCAATATCATAGAACAGTTTCTTCCTCCTTTACAGCAGCTATCATTTTTTTTAAATTGAGTGTAAAGTAAAATTTATTATACCCTGTGTGCCTATAAGCAATCTCTAGTGAATATGATTGTTTATTCAAATAACTGTGTTTTCCTTGTCCATTTTATTTTGCACTCTTTTGGAACATTACAGTGGAAAAATTTTCCTGGAGAGAGACCTAGTTAATGTTTTATGAGACAGACAGCTTCCAGAATTCCTTTTGAGCTTTGCAAAATTGAGCATGGGAGAATAAAGTTGTCAGGTGTCAGAGCAGTGGAGCATTTTTTCCAGTCTGGTTTGGAGGATGAAACCACACAGTGCTGTTTCTGGGAAAACTAATTTTTGTCACTGTAAAGTGCATCATTATTATTCAGTCTGATTGATCAAGGTAAGTATATTCACTTCATTTAGATCAAATAAAGTCACAACCAAATTATTCTGTACACAGTCAGGTGCATACCATCTATCTAATCCAAAACATTTTTCTATTTTGTTACAAAAAAAAAAAGGTAGACTGGTTGCCCCAATGCAGACGTAGTAAGTGAATGATAAATAACTCAATAACTTTCAGGCTATATAAGCAGGAAAAATTAAATAATAGCAGAATAAAAAATAAACAAGTCTTAAGTCTTGCAAGTTGTGGAAGAAAGGAAGCATTTCATATAATTTTATTTGAAATATTGTTAGTATGGGTAAATGAGATGTACCTTCTGCCAAACTGTTCACCAAGTTTTGAAAGCCGATGGATTATTTTGATATTATCAGAATATTGGTACAGTTGAGAAATAGTAAAATTGAGTTCTTTGGAAACAACCCTAATTCATTCCATTATTTTATTAGACAACTTTCAAAGAGACTTGACACAACATATGATTTGGCTTTGGATGTGAAGAGAAAAATTATTGGGCTCCTGAAGTGCTGGATTGAAAGACAAGCCTGACAGAGTTTAAGAAGTGTTTGCACAGTGGTCTGAGGCACATGATGTTCTTTGGGGTGGTGCTGTGCAGGACAAGAGTTGGACTCGATGATCCTAGAGGGTCCTTTCCAACTCAGCACATTCTTTGTGATTCTTTGATTCTGTGATTATGGCTATAATAGATGAGAGGAAGTGATAAGCATGGTGAAACTACCTTAGTTGTTTATCCACAGTGATGAAATTGCTAACATTATTAACATGATTTCATGCATTTATGGACGCCTGTAGGAGTAAGCATATATTTTCTTATGGATATTTAGGGCAAAGAGGGCTTATTTTTATGCTTCCTGGCTTGGTCTGGTATATTCAAGAAATAGTTCTGCTGTTTCCACTGTGAGGAAGACGGTCTGAGTTTGACAGGGAATGGATGCAAAAGGGTCAGGAACCAACCTTATAAATGCTAGAAGATGTAGCTGGTACACTCTTTAAAGAAAGTTAAGCAGTTCAGAAAAGTACTACCTCATTTATTCTTACCCAAAACATGGGAAAACAGGAAAAAGCAGCCCTTGATAATTTACACCAGTAAAGGTAAAAATTTAAAAATAAAAATCCTACTTGAACAACTAGTTTATGATTAGTCTAGCTAAGTCAAGAATAACTGGATGACTGATTTTATTTAGCCGTGTTTCCCAGTGTCAGTATGGGTACAGTAAATTTTCCTCCCAGTAACTTGTACAGTGCTGTGCTCATTAGGATGAGAACAATAACACACTGATATTTTAGTTGTTAGTAAGTACTGTTTACTCTAAGACAAGGGCTCTTAAGCTTATTAAATTGCCCTGTCAGTGAGGAGGCTGCTGGGCAAAAGAAGTTGAGAAGATCCATAGCCACCCTAGAAAATGACAGCATTTAAACTTGGCCAGAAGCATTAAAGTTGGCCAGAAGCTGCTGCTCAGGGCCAGGATGTGCACTGTTCAGCAGGTGGTGGGCAATTGTGCTGTTCATCACTTCTTTTGTATAATTCTTTTGTTGTTGTTTGTTCTTAGTTGGAGGAGTAGTAGTAGTAGTAATAGTAGTAGTAGTAGTAGTAGTTAGTAGTAGTTATTTTCTGTCCTATTAAACAATATCAACCCACAAATCTCACTCCTTTTTTTCTGATTCTCTCTCTATCGCACTTTGAGGCCAGGATCTAATAAAATGAATGTGTGCTGTTTAGCTGCCTGCCATATTAAATCATGACATCAGGATATAGACGTTTCCTTCACCCAACATGGACAACTGGTTGTGATCCTTACACATAATTAGTTTTTTTAATCTATGGATGTCCTTTAGTATAGCTCATCCCTCATTCCATGCAACTTACCTTAAAATAAAAGAAAAAAATTTAAAAAAACCAAACAATCACAGCCAAAAAAAGCCCCCATCAAAAAACTTACAAAAGCAAGTTTGTATAGCCTATGCAAAAATACGCAAAATAAGTAGTTTGCAAAAGCTGAATAATGATACACATGGCTTATGACAGATAGTGTTTAAAGATTGACACTATTTCTATGTTTAGTGTTTCACTTAATCAAGATGAATACATAAATGACTTTTTGAATTATTTCTTTTTTTTATCTTTTTGGCATGACATGAATTGTTAGATGTAGAGCACCTATTAAAGGACTTTTTCATCAGGTTTATCATTCTGAACTTGCTGCAGCAACTGCTAGCAGTACCAGTGAACAGCGAAATTGAGAAGGATACAGCTGATAGGTTTTACCCTTTATCAGCCTCATGCTAATTTAATGCAACACAGAATATTATTTGCATTCCTTCAAAAGTAGAAAGATGCTCCCCATGGAATTACATCACTATTAAACATTTCTTACTTTATTATGTGTGAGTCAACACAGCATTAAAAACAGGGATTGTACAAACTTCATTTGTGATAATAAAGTTAATGAGCAGCACTAAGAAATGTCTGAAGAACTGAATTATGATGGCATAGTATTTGCAAAATAGAGCTTTGTATTTTTTTGTATGTTGTTTCACTAAAGACACACCAGCTTTTTTGGCATGAAATGGAAAATAAGAATACCAATGTGCATTTTAAACATCTGTCATGGTAGGCAATCACTGGAAGGGAAGCAATCTCTAAAAACATGTAAGATGCAAAATTAGAACATTCAAACTTGTTTCTTTTGAAATAAGATGGTTATAGTGTTTTGTGATGTTTTCTGTTGCCATCAGTAAAATTCCTCAGTTTTACTGTGCATCAAAAACTGGGAAAGGAAAGGAGTAAAATAAATACAGATTTATTTCATTAGGAGATGTAATTATGATAGCCTGGTTTATTTAGTACCAGACAGAATGGCTGAAAATTCTGGTACACCAACCAAAGTGAATTACACCTAACTTGGTCATTATAGAAATAACCCCAACAAAAGCCAAAGAAGAAGTCTTATATAGCTTTATATGTACAGGTTGGATTTTGCCTGGTACCTTGTAATCCTTATGGATCCAGCCCTGACAGGGATTCTCTCACACTGAAACTACCAAAAGTTGAAAATTCTAAAAATAGTTTTGGTTTTATTTTTCAAACCTGTAACATACTTAAAAAAAAAAAAAAAAGTTTGGTTTACAGCATACTTCTGGTTTTGCTTATTGTGTCTGACAGTCTTCACTCTGTCATTTCATTTTCTATTTCGATATTTATAATCACACTCTCACTGTCCTCATCCTTTTGTTCCAATTTCTGTCAATCTGCTCTCTACACCCATAAGCACATCATCACCTATTTACTCTGAATGAAATAACCAGCATGGTGGGCCTTGGGCCTGTCAATAATTCATATTGCACAGCAAAAAGGGTTTGATAAATACTTGTGATCTCTATAAATCACCTGAAAACTGATTATATCTAGGATGGTTGAGATCAGAATGACCTGTGAAACTGCATTTGGGGACAGAAAGGTGAAAAGAGTTTTTCTAGTGTGAAGGACAAACCCATATTTTTTAATTTCTTTTGTGGAAATGGTTGTGCAACTTCACCTGGTATGGCTTTTTACCAATCACTCCCACTAACTAATATTCTATTACTTCTAAATTATCTAGTTAAAAACAAAACAAAACAAAACAAAAACAAACAAACAAAAACCCAAACCAGCAAACAAACAAGCAAAAACCAACAACGCCATAATACAGATAATAATTTCAGATGGCATTGTTCACCTGTGATTTTGTTGCTGAATATGTTCATCTTAATTTTTTCCAGTCACATTTGCTTTGTTTCACAGAACTTTGACAAGGCTGTATGTAATGAGTCAGTGTCTCCTGTTCAATATCGAATGCTTCTGAAAATTACTTCTTCGTTTTTCTTAATTTGTTGAATCCATTAGCTAATTTTCTTAACACAAATTGGTCAGTGTTGTGTAGAATGTGCTGAAGACAAAGAATTCTTGAGTGGAATACACACAAGGTACTCCTTTTCGACTGAAACAGCAGAAGGTTGTAGCAGACATTCAATGGGGAAAACTCTAAAGAAGCAGTTGGGAATCAATGGAGCTGTGGTCTTTGTGATCTGTTATGATCTTCTAAAAAACAAAGAAAAGTGTGTGTTATAAAGTAACAAACACAGTTGACACTACTGATGGTAATCACAGGTAAAGCTAAATCATAGAATGGGGTATTTTTTAAAATTTTCTTCTCTGATTCAAGGTTGAGATCATTTGGCACATGACCCTTGTTATTTGTATCTTAATGAACTCTGCCCATGTTATAGTTATAAAAGCTTTGATCTACAAACTTATAATTTAGTTCATCACCAAATTCCATCTCTGTCAAGCAAATAGAAGCCACATCTCCACTACTACAAAAAGACATCTTTTCTCTGGTTCCTGTGTCTTGGTCAATGCGCAAGCCATACCCCAGCCACATATTAGGACAAGTTATTAGTGTGTAAAAGTCTTCCCCTGTACTCCCAGTTACACAAAAGTGGACCTTTGGAGCACAGGAGTTGCTCCATCTGTTGAAGGAGTACAGGCCTGCTTGTCTAGGACACAAAGCTTGGGAATGCAACAACAGCAAGGCTGGTGACAGCCACAGAAAGCTAGACAATGACCAGCACTGAAAAAAAAGCCAACGGTTTCTTTTTTTCTCTGCATACACACTTTGAGTCTACTGTAACAGAAAGTGAGAGCAGGAGCACTTCAGAACTCCACATTTAATTACCTTCTCTCTGAAAACAAACAAGCAATGGATGTAGGGTAACAAAGAGCAGAAGTTAATCTGTGCTACAATGCAGTCAAGAACGGTAGTCCAAGGGTTGTCTCCTACTCATAAACACATGATTTAGACTGCTTCAAAAATTTCTGTGGTATTTCTGCAGTACGGACTTCCCCAGGGAAGGTCTTCCATACGTATAAAAGTGGAAAATATTCAGAGGCTTTTTATTAAGTAAGAAAACATTTGAAAGAGGACGTGCTGTATCAATGTCATACTTATAGCCCTAATTTTGCTATAATGAGATTAGTTGAATAATTGTGTCCAGGCCCAAATTTGTCCTATTCGATGAAGCACAGTTATCATAATTTTTCCTAATATTTATCTGCTGTTTAATACCAGATGCCAAAACTCTTATGTTACTTTTTTGTACTAATATTCTTTGATTTAATGACATGACATCCAATGGTACAGATTATCCCTCGGGTCAGTTGGGGTCAGCTGTCCCAGCTGTTTGCCCTCCCATTTTCTTGTGAGCCCCCAGCCTCCTCGCTGGCATGGCTGCATGGGAAACAGAAAAGGCCATGACTCTGTACAAGCACTGCTCAGTGACAGCTAGAGCAGAACTGGTTTATCAACACTTTTTTCAACATAAATCCAAAACAAAGCCCCATACAAGCTACTGTGAAGAAAACTAACTCTAGCCAAACTAGAATTTTGTAGCCAACACCAGCACGCCACTGCACAGCAGGGACGAATATAATGCTGCATTAGGAGAATACAACTTTTGAGTGTATACCATGCATAGGGAGTATTGTCATAATCTACCATAATCTTTGTTAATCTTCAAATCTGGTTAGGGAAACCTGACAAGAGCATCCTTTTTATCTGTTATAACTGATAATCTTGGGGAGTTTTTTTATATGTCATTAACCTATGTAGATGTGTTAGATTATCGTGACATGAATTTTACAGCAAAAAACATTCATTCTTGTTTTTGTTGAAATAATAAAATTATACCCAACAATATTAATACCCCAATTCGTAAGCTTTTGCTTTCCAACACACCAACCCATATTTTGGAACATGTAAGTATATAAAAACTGAGTTACACTGCCTCAGTATAATGCAATTCTGGGAAGTGATCCAAATTTGGGAATGCTGTTTTACTACCAGCACATCAAAAATGGACAGATAACTCATCTCATAGTCAACTAAGAAAAGAATATAACCAAGGAGTTTGAAGAGGAGATTTTGTGTTTTATAAAAATGATGCCAGAGACTTTCCTATTTCCTTACTAATAGTGCCAAAATTTGTATTCTTTGAAAGACCCTTTTCCACTTACAGTTGATTTATTAATGGGCAATACAGTTCAAACAGCCTTTTATGCAGCCAAGATTTCTTCTACACAGATATTAAAATTTGTGGACAGAGGCAGCACAAGACAGAGTAGTGTTGTCTACAGTTTCAAATTTGCCATAGCAAAGCTGCAATTAAACAATGTCTCATTACTTGCAAAATCTTTCCAGTCTAACAGTCTTTCTGCTTAGGTAGTTTACTGATTTCCTCTTCCTGGAATCCAAAGATTATTTGAAAAGAAGCAGACAGACAATTTGTCTTTGCAGGAGGAGTAGATTAGGGAAACAGTTTAGAAATTGTAAACTCTGAAAGTGGCAGATTTGAGTGTCTAAAATAATATTGAAAATTGCCTTCCAGTGATGTTTATGTTCTCTGGCTTCAAGAACATGCAGGGCAAGATGATGAGTGTCAGCAAATAAACATGACAACTCCAAGAGGGAATCACGAAATGGCAGTAAAAGCACCTGGTAATAGTACCCAGAAATCCCAGAACTTCCAAACCATAGATTTGTAACAGCTGAGAAAGTAGCAAGATATTGAATGTGCAGCCATTCTTTCACACATCTGTAGCAGGTTACTTGGCATGGGAAATAAGCTGCAAGTCAGATTATCTTGTTATTGAGCTTTCTGCCTTTCTGATATTTGTGCTTGTTTGATATCCAGAACACAGTCCCACTTTTCAGGTTACATTACAATTCATGGAGCTTTTATCAATGAATCACCTTAAATAATATACTTAGCTTAAGTACAATACACAGTGATTGAAAATGGTTGTCTTAAAATCTTCTGTTCAGCCCATAAACTATTTCTTGCCACTGAAAGGGTCATTTCAAGAGTAAGATTCATTATTATACAGGAAGAAAATAATTTAATCTTCTCAAGTACAATTTGCTCTGTGCAGATCATCCCTGTCAGAAGTTGAAATGCACCACATGGTTTTTATTATTTTTGCCAGCAATTGAATGATAAAATCCAGACTTTAATCCAGAGAATAAAGTCCTCCAAAATCATAAAGGGACAAAAGTCACAAGCGGTCTATACCTAAACATTTTGGGACACTATGCTGAACATAATACACACATGCACACACAAAATTCAAAACTCGGTAACCTCTAATAAAGATAAAATCTAAAGTCTTTTTTGGAGAGTTTAATAGAATAGAAAAGAAAAAAAAATGGATGAACTTGATTCAAAACATCATTCATTTCTTGTCACGGAGTTTAAATTAAATTCAAATGAATTTCTGATTTCATCTTCCCATCACATTCTGTGAGGGCATTTTGAACCTGAGGCTAAAATTGATGGAACCATCAATGTGTAGAACAACTTGCGCTACCTTTAAGAAGGCGCGTGCATATCAAAACAATCAAAAGATAAAGGACTGGGGACAGATACACACAGGAGAAAATGGTAATAGGGCTGTGCATTGTCTATTCTTTGGTAATGTAGTTTTTATGTTACATTTCATCCCTCCAAAATAAATGTCATTTAAAATATTGAAATGACAGACAAATAATGAGAAACTGTGCCCTGGGAATATGACTAAAGCAAGAGGTGAGATGGGGCAAGACAAAGAGAGGAAGAGAGGGAGAGGGGAGAGGAAGCATGGGAAGGGAGGAGGAGAGAAGGAAGAAGAAGGGGAAGAGTAGGAAAGGCAGGGATTCTTTCTAGTTCTGCTTTCTAATTCAGTTTCTGATTCTGCACATTACAGTGTGCATCTAATAATGTTATTTTATGTACTGTTTGAGACTATAGAAGACACTGACCTCATTAGAGAGGAAAATCAGGAATAAGACATCTGTATGGTGCATTTCAAGGTTAAGAAAACTGTAGCAGATGCTATATAGCATAACATGGATGGAATATCATTTTAGTGATATAATTCAAACAGCAGGTATTATAGTCAAATGGGAAGTTAATAATTCCAGTTACAATTTGAAAGGGACAGAAAGAAGCTGAACCCGAAGACTTTATTTCCGCATTAATTTCCGAGGAGTTATCTATATACTGCAGCAGCTGTATATGAATACAGGATTCTAAATCCTATGTTATGAATCATTGAATGTTCTGATAAGTAAGGTAGAGGTGGTGACCAATTATATACAAATCCCTTTTTATTCGTTACAAACTTAGAAAATGCATTTATTAGTGAAAATAGATGTTGTCATGTGGAAGATATTTACATCACTAAAGACAATTTATAGTGAAAGTTACAGTACAGAAGGAAAACATGACAAGGTATGTGTATCTCAGAAATGCACTGCAGAATGAAATAAGGAAGATAGCAATTGAACTGAATTTGTTAATGGTAAAGAATATATTAATTGACATCCCAGGGGCTATTTTACATCAGGACTCTTCTTTCCCTCTCTCTTTCAAATTTTTCTTTAAAACCATTCATATATCCATTTCAAGATGCTGAAAAAGGAGTTCCTAACTTTTCTTCTGGAAAGGACTTCAATTACAGTAGTCAAGATTATTAATTTTTGTAGACTAATCAACTAATCAATTTTTTTTGTGTGCTGTGTACTTTGCTCTTCTTCAGGAATGCTTTTTTTTATGTTAAATAAAATGGTTTTATGTAAAATTTTTCTTCCAGAAATGCCATTCACAGTATTAAAATGGTAAATGGGCAAAGAGAAACTGTTCCCTTTAAATGGGCAATATGGCAAATGCAAAAGAGAGATCTCTTTTGGAAATTTGGTTGATTTACAGTGCCTGAGTATCTGACCCAATATAGAAATTTTTGTTTCTTTGATTTTGCCTTTACTTTTGCCATAAATAAGAAAACATATGGGAAAAAAAAAATTGGAAGTCACCCAGACTCTTGTTTTCTCCAGATGTTGCTCAAGAATGCAGAAGGAAAATAGAAAGAAATTGTTTGCTAGAAATAAGGAAATAATTTACAAACAAAAGAGCCAAAACCACCATTCTCATGAAACTCTGCTACAGAAGTTTGGCCTGGACACAAGCTTCTGGGTAATTTGAGATTGAACAGTAACTTCAAAAACACTGAAGTAAACATCAAAGTATACTTGAGGCTATAGTGTTAATCATGCTACCAATCTCATTAATATTTTTCTATTGAAAAAGCTTTATTGGGAATGAAGTTATTACATTCTAAGAGATACATTTTAGGCAAAAAGATTAGATTCAAAATCAGCTGAGCTTACTCAAAATCACAAAAATGCTTTTCCCTTTTCTGAAAGAAGACGGATTCAATGGGGGTACTGTTCCCATGTCTTGCAAAGTTTTGCAATAACTAGTGGTAGAAGACAGAAGGAAATGTGGCTATGGGCAGAAAAGTCTTACACAGAAAAAAAAAGACATAAAAGCACTGTTCTAGCACAATCTGTAAAACCAAACTCTAAAACAAGTAGAGAGAACTGTCTTTTGAAAATACTTAAAATTACCTAATAGCTATGAAAAGGATGAAAAATTATCTCATTCAGATTTTACACAGGATTACCTGAGCTAAATTTGTGGTTCAGCCTCAAAATCAAGACTTAAAGACACGATTTGCAACTGAGTTGCATGTTTACTCTTTTCTGTACAGTAGAACCAGTAGATTTCTTTGCAGGCCATTGGTAAAAATGATCCTTATTGAATCATTATTTTTCTGCTTATAAGAATGGACCAAAGTGATGAAAACTTAACGCAGTCCATTTTATGTTCCTAAATTAGGTATTACCATATTTGAAAAGCAGATATTAATGTGACCCCTGGCTATTCTGATAATCTAACTCTTCTGCCTACATTTTTCATAAAGCCAATATGGAGAAAAAGTAGCTTTGATATTTGAATTTTTTGAGTAATCTAAATTAGATTGCTTAAATGGAATCCACTGGGCAAACACCTCAAACACATTAAAATTCAGAAATCCCAAAAGTTATTAGACTGCAAACTGAAATAATTTTTTCGGGGGAAAAAAAAGTTTGTTTGCTTCTTTATGATTGTAAAAGAGATTGTTGCATATTACTTAGTAGTTAAACCATCAATGAGGGACAAGTTATTCCTTCATCAAGGTCTGCATCTTGGTCTCTTCTCAATACTGCATGTCCTATGCTGTGGTTATACAGGTATGCTGCTTCAGTGTATGGCATGTAAAGTACACTCTGTTAGTTCCATTGGTCTACAGACTGCTAGCTATGTCATCACCTAAAAAAAATCTACGTGTTAGTTTACTTGAGTACTTCTTATAATGCCTGCAGCAATGAGAGAATTTTAAAGCAGACCAGGCTGTGTCCCAAGGGTAGACAGTCTGTGTCTGTGTCACCTAGGGCTGAATCTTCAACCTTCAAATTCTGACCTCAGTGCAGTCAGAATTATTTTGCCTGGATCTAGCCTATTGGAATTAATCCATTTGTTAGCAAAGCAATTAGCAGTTCAGAATTTTTTCTACTAACCTGGAGTTGCTCTGAACCTTTTTTAAGACCTTCAGCAATTTATATGAAATCTGATTTGTCTTATTTACCTTTTGAGAGACTAGACGCATAAGCCAAAGAGGACCCAATGTCTTGTTTTGGCCTTATGCTTCTACAGTTGTTTTTCTTATCCGCTGCAACAGGAAAGGGAATAAAATTAAAATCTCCTGTGTTTCTCAAAGATTCTTCTTACATGGAAGATGAAATCACACTCATAGAGGTCAGTAAAGATCTCCAGACATCATGTAGTCCAACCAGTTACTCAGAGCATATCCAGCAGGCCATGTCCAGTTGGTTTTTAAATACATCTGAAGATGCAGGTTCCACAGTCTCTCTGGGAAACCTGTTACAGTCTGTTACACCTTTATAGCATTTTTTCTTACATAGGAAGATTTTATTTAATTTTCTCATGCTGTTTTCCACCTTGTGTCTGTTTTCTCTTGCTTTCCACCTGCACAGCTGAAAATTTTGACTCTGTCTTCTTTAGTTTCTTGCATGAGGTGCTTGTAGGTCACCCCTTAGCCTCTCTTCTCCAGGATCAATACTACCCATTCTTTCAGCATTTCCCCCCATGGTGCATGGATCAACCTCCTCAATAATCTTGGTATCTCCCTGCTGATCTCACTCCTAAATGTCTTCACTTTATGTCTTGGCCTCTTCTGTGTATGTTCTTAATTCAAATAAAAAAAAAAATATTCAGTCTTTTAATCTAAGTCTTAGATTGTTTGCCAGGAAAGCATTCTGCTTACCACTCCTTCTAACAGAAAAAGGATTAAGCATGCTTGATTATTACACAATGAGCACATGTCACAGAAACTCTTGAAGAAATTGTCCCACAAAGTATTTTGAACAAATTATGCTGAATTAGTAACTACTCGGAATATTGTATACTTTTATTCTTCTGGTTGCTGCACAGATAAAGCAGAATTAATGATTCATTACAAACATACATATATGAACAACTTTAATTTGAATTTTCCTTTAATTTCAGTTCAAGCAAGCTAGAATAACTCAGACTCCTTGGAGCCAAAGTTTAATGAAGTGCTATAGCTTAGGCTAGTTTCATTATTTCTAAATTTAGCTCTAGTATTAAACACTGAATCAATGGGGTTTTTTAATAGCATCATATCTTAACTATTACTAAATAAATTATTTGTACTAATCTATACAGAATGCAAACCAGAAAACAACTAAAAGAGGCTCCATTTTACAAATCAGAATTTGTATTGTGAGCCGCATTTCTTTAAATCAAGAGTACGCCTATTCTGAAAGATTTCTGGATTGTGAATGTTTGGTGTATTTAATGAGGCATGAGACTTCATAAATTTTAGAATGGAATTTTAGAAGGATTTGTGTTGGGTGAGACCTTAAATATTGTCTCTTTCAAATGCCCTGCTATGAGCAGGGACATCTTTGAGCAATGTGGTCTAGTGGAAGGTGTCCCTGACCATGGCAGAGGAGTGGCAAAAGATTGGTCTTTAAGGCCACTTCTAGTCCAGGCCATTCTGTGATCTCTTGTTCTTCTGACAGCTTAAGTGAGCCATATACTTACACAGTTAAAAAAATCAATCTGGTCATCTAGTCTTCTGTAGTATTTGTATAACTTTCCTGTGAACAATCTCACAGTTATCCATTACTCCAGAGAAATGTAGCAAGAAATCAAGGGGCTTATAAAATAATTTATTGATTTTTTAAAAACTGTATCTAGACTCACAATCATAATAATTTACTATACAGTTTTTGTTGTGTTATTTATTTTAACTGACTCTACCTCTGTAACTGTTATCTCCATTAAAGTAAAATTTAAAAATATAAAACCCCCAACATTTTGGTAAAATCTGCAAGAAGTTCTATATCCCAGATGATACTCCAATTTGAAAAGTGATTATAATGCAAACCACTAACTATTGATTCTGAATTAAGTATTGTATTGATAATACTGAATATATCATCTATCATATCAGAAGATCTGCAAAGAGCTCGGACAACTGTAGAAAATTGAAAAGTTTTATTTAGATCTTAATATTAGTTGAGAGTACAAGGTTTTACTCTTCAGTAATAGGTAACCAAAATGTTTCATCAACAAAACAAAGTATGAAAAAAATTTAACAAAGCTGACAACATTTTTTACATCTGATTTCTACCAAAAACATTCATACACTTGATCAAGGTTTGTTTAATCTCTAATGGCAAAATTTCTTTTTCCATATGTTACATTCTTTACTGGACAGAAACTCACGGCACTGCCTGGTGATAACTTGGTCATTCTGTGCAAATGAAGTGTCTACCCAGTCATTTCAAATGGCTGAGCTGAGAAACATCCCGTCTAATTTTGGGCAGATACTCAAGGTGCTCCTTCTTTAGCTTGATGATGATTTTTTCCAAGACTATGCCTGAAGGGAACACAAACCTTATGCTAAGAGAAAATACTGCCTTTGGCTCTTCTTCAGCTCTCTGGACAGAAACATTGGAGCCTAGAACACTAAATGCACATTGGTATGATCTGTAGGCAAGACTTGGCCAAGACAGCTCAAGAGACTTCAGTTTCTAGGAAATTAATTTAGAAAACCAATATGGTGTGAAAAAATACATATAATCTAAGTTCAGTATTCTGGCACACAAGCTTGATGAACTTGAATATTAAAGGACAACTCAACTTTTCTCCAAAAAACTGTTTCAAGAATGTAGTTCATATAGGAAAATCATGCATCTTCAAATGTTCTGCTGGCTGTTAAGGTCAAAATTAAAAAGCTCTAACTCAAAGACAAACCAGTATTTCACAAGACCAAGAAGTTAAAGAAGGCATAATAAATAATGAAAACATTTATTTACACAGCAGTTTCAAAGCAGTAATTCTCAGGCAAGAGTCAGAAATCCTCTGGAGAGAAGCAAACTGCATTTTTTAAATCACCTGTTTCTTCATCTCAGATTTTGAAAGGACAGGCCGTTAAGTACAGAAGGAAGACCTTGCATTGCAGCTATTCCATAGAGATTATATTGCAGCTACTCCCACCAGAGAAATAGCTAAAACTAGTTGCACAGTACTGAAGTTCAATATTTAATCTTTGAAGACCTTAGTTAATTGAGGTCACTGAGGAAGGTGAATGCTAAATATTGAGTTAATGATTCATGGTTGAATATATATATTTAATTAAATATTGTGTTCTATATATTGTACCTATTAAAACTATGATAACTGTTGCTATGAAGGTACTTAAATAATTTATATTCATAGTGAAATGATAATTTATGCATCTAATTACTAATAAAGGATAGACAAAAATCATTCAATTAATAAAACTGCTTTATTTATGAAAAACTCTGTGCCTTTGTCACTCTGTTTCAGATGTTTCATGGAATTTCAATGTTTTTTCTTTTATTAGCATGTGTGCTTTGAGATATAATAATAAAAAGTAAAGTAAAGCTTTTAAAATTACTAGTATTCTATAGACTGTTTACTTGATTGTAATATATCTACGCCAATTTCATTTAATACAATGTTAGATTCCTTTTCTTTTATTCTGCAGAAACTGTCATCTTAATATTTTCAAGGAATGCATAAGTCAAGAGAGATTAGTACTAAGAAGGAAATTTGTAAAAAGTAATTAGACAAATGAAGTAGTTGTTTGGGTTTTACTCCCATTTTTTTTTCCATAAATATCTGTGTTTTTCAGAGCATTCTATCTTACTACGCTATGTGTTTGCTCTTGTATTTCTCAGTCTTAGAATGAAGCAAACAAATGAGACTGAAATCTTTTATTTGAGCTGCTGTCATGTGATAGTCTACTGTAGACTGCAAATAGCACTGGTTAAAATCCCACTTTTGTGAGTGGAACAAGAAGGCAGCTTGCAGAATCTTCATACAGACATACTTTCTTCCCCTTCTCGGGGTTTGCATGAGGCTCTCTAAGCAAGTGTCTCTTATTGGAATACTGAAACCTTACAAAATATATCTCTCCATAACTGACCATAAACTCAAAGTTCATGATTTCAAATGAAATTAACTCAAATTAATTCTAGGCTAACTAATTCAAATAAGTATTAGTCTGTAGTGTCCAACAGAACAGGCCCTTTCAAGAATTTGAGCCTCGGTGGCTACATTTTGGCAGAAAAGTCACTAATAGATTTTTTTTGCTTTAAAATAATGCAAGCAGTTCACATAACACTGCATCCTCTCATCTATTTGAATACATATACTAATCTCAGTTTTTTGACTATGTACAACTGTACGTGCTGAGACAAGTCCTATTGATTAAAACTTGTTCTATTTACAGCATGTGACTTAGGTGCAAATTAATCTATCCAACAACAATTTATTTTACACATAAATTCAGTCTCAAGTGTAACTCAGAAGTTTTCCTCCTACAGCTCTTTTCAGAAGACATATATGAAGTTTTCTGTGAGATAGCTGATAAGGAAACAAGAAGCCAATAGAGAACGATCAATTTGATTAAAATATTAAAACCCATAATAAATCATTATGGGTTCTTCATATATTTTTCCATCATGAATACTGTAGGCATCCAAGAAAACTTATCATTGAGTCAAATATTTAAAGACTGTTATGGTTACCTTTCCTCTCCTGGTGTGTTTTCTTCTCTTCAAGTATTGGCAGTTCTTCAATTATTGCAAAGAGTGCTCATGGCAATGAGTGATCTGAACCCTTTATTGTAACTCTGGGTGCCCTTCTTACAAGTTATCATTGTTACATCTACAGAAAAAGACTTGCAGTTTTATGCAAGATGAGTATAAGAGACTGATTTATCTTTTAAAAGCAAAATTCTCACAAACTAAGACATTCAAAAGCAGAAACATCAGTGAAGTCTGCCTTTCCTGTCTGGAAAAAAAAAAAAAAAAAAGGCAGACATCACTCACTCTCCTTTTTAGGGCAGACAAGAAGGCAAAAACACTTCAAAACCTGGAAAGGCTATGGGCTAAATTCTCTGGGAAACCTTGGCGAGGCACATAAAGAACAAGGTATCAGGAACCATGGGCAAACCATGCCTAAGCATCTGTTTGTCTGGAGTGGGACCAGTAAAAACTCTGTACCTCCTACCACTCTCCTGCAAACAAGGTGAAAATGCCTGAGTGAGACCCTTCTGAGAGGGTGAGGTGACAGCCATTTGCCTTTTATTATATGTAAAATAATTTAACTTTCAGCATAATATCATATGTTGCCATAAGAGAGAGAGAAAACAGAAACCTGATTTGCAAGTTTATTTTTCTGGTTTGCAAGACCAGTAACCAGAGAGGTCATATTTAAGCTATTTGAGAATGTATATGGGAAGACTCCAATCCCTTATATTGATCACTGTACTGATACAATGAAGTTTTCCTTTTTAAAACCTGCTAAAAGTTCAGGAGCTATTTCAGAGTCAGGAAAAAAGTCCTATCAAAAACTTTTTCAAGCTAAAAAGTGATAAAATATAAAAGCTTGATTTCTCTCTCTTTTTTCCTGAAGTAGATAATAAAGCTGAAAGAAAAGCCTATCTTTTTTCTGCTTCATGTTACAAAGTCCCCTGCAATATGCTAGTCTTGATGAAAACCTCTTATGCAGAATCATTTTGTGGAAGAATGCAAAAGAAAGTCCTTTTCATCATCTTTCAAGATTAAGCATGGGTTTGAACTAGAATTAAAATGGAGAAAATTCTTATCAGTGGGCATCATTAACTTCTTGATTTCATCATTAGTCCCTGTATTTTATAGGTTTCAATACAGCAGGAATTCCTGACACATTTTGTCTGATCTTCAGAGCTACTGCAAAAGCGAAATCAGTGTTTCAGAAAGTTCCACTTTGTTCTGTGAATGAGCCTTTTCAGATAAGTTTGGAAGAGGTGATCAGAAAATAAGACAATTAAATTATGTTCAGTGTATGCCTTGGGTAATTAAAAAATATTGAAATATTAGCAAGGAAAGATAGTCTTATCTAAGAAGATATTTTTCTAATGGACTTTCGGAATAAAATCATCAGTAACAATTTGGACATCTGAAGATGTGTCAATACTTCAGCTTATTTCAAGAACCTCCTCACCTCCAGAATTAAGTGATCTAGCAGAAATCTCTTTCATGCTTTTACTTTCTAAGGAGCTGCACTAAAATGTGTACACTTATGTAATAATTTATCAAATTCTATACAGACTCTGCATAATGCATTAAAGGAAAACACATGTTTAAAATCATATATAACGCAGCAATGCATTCATGTATAGACCTAATTTTTAAGAAAGTGGCATTACATATACACTTGGTCTTCTACCCATATATTTGATCTTTTGGCACTTTATTCATCTAAGTGCCAAAAATATTGAGTTTTATTTAACATCTCAGTGTACTTCAGGTATCAAAAATGTCTCATAGCAACTCCACTGGTAGGTTTTTCCTTTTGCACATTTTTTAGGTTGGAAAATAAAGTTGACTTACTTCATGCAGACAGAACATCTCAAGTTAAACACTAGAGGCAAACTAATATCTGTAGGTTTCCTGTATCTTGTATCTTCCTATGAGATGTTTCCTGCCTTCAGACTCTGCTTGGTAGGTGGCACTCTGAACATCTGACACATACTTCTCTGACACTTTGTGAGGTAGCTGTACATCAGCAGCACACTCTTATGGGGCTGCTACCATTCTCATCAACTCCAGGGCCAAGCAGAGCCTCCTGGTGCACGTGGAGTTACTGGGGTTCTTGGCCTGACATTGTTCCCATTGTTCCTCCACTCCTCACCAGGCCCTAGTGGCCTTGCTGATACAACAGTCCGAGCAGTATTCAAATTCTAAAGCTTGGAAGATTATTTGGTCGCGTTGGAGGCACAGGGTACTCAGGGTACTGAGGAATATTCTTGGGAGGCTTGGGAGCAGAAAGGGCCGGTGCTTCAGCTGTGAGGTAGGAGCAATTCCCATGAAGAAATGTCTAGCTCATTTTAAAAAGGAACTAAAAGGGAAAGAATGGAAGTAAAGCTCTCTGAAGCAAGGGACTCAGGGAATGAGAATGGCTTCCTGGGGCACATGATGAAGGTGACAGAGATTGCCACAGCTGGTCCAGCTGTCTGGAAGGAGCCATTTACCTCTTCTTGACCCCAGACCTCTTGTCTGAAAAGTGGAAACAACAATATTGCACTATAAAGGTTTGAAAAATGCAAAATATTTGATAGATACTTGGAAATAATGCTGCTACTGTAACAAAAGAAGAAAATGCTTCTAATGGTGAAAAGTGTTTCCTTTTCAGTGTTGTCAAAACTATTTAGGTCTCAGGTACACTAAGTCCTGTGTCTCCTTCTCTGTCTGCATGTTTGGTTTCCACGTGAAAAACAGCATGAGGCAGTGGAGTTTTGGTTAATATATATGACTACTTAGAACGTCAGTGGATTTGGAACTGGGAAGAGCACTCCACAGAGAATTTACAATGTTCTATTCAGGAGCTTAGAACACTCTTGTACATGGAGTAGGTAATAATATGGGTCAGCTTTGAGATATTTTGGAGAGAAAGTTTCAGTCATAGTAAGGTTGGGCTCCACAATTCACTTTTATTTTTCCCCCCAGCTAGTGCAAAAGAAAGGATAGGCAGCAATATAATCTTTAATACAAATCTTGAAACACCAAGACTTTCAAAGGAACTATGACAATTGTGATGTGTACTGAGAACACACAGATTTATTTCAATGACTCACTTCCTGGTACATTGAAAGTAAGTATTTCCTGTCAGGAAAGATCAAACAACTTTTTATAGAGAACTACAGAAGGCAAATACAAAAAAAATAAAGAAAATTTCCTAGGAAAGTATTGTATCAGGGTGTCCTCTACCCACAGTAATTAGAAAAGCACTGCAGGTGCCAAGAAGAAAGCACCTTCTTTTTAGGGAAAAAAAAACAACAAACAAGCAAAGAAATGTTTTCTTTTTATAATTAAATCATTAAGTAATAATAACTATTCTATTAAAAAATACCATGTTACTAGTGGATATTTCCCACAAAGTACACTGAGATTTATGAGAAGCAGCTGATGTCTATATTAATATAGCAAACACCAACTCAATGACATAGAAATTCTTTCTTTGCATCTCATAGAAGTACTGTATATTGTGACATCTGAAAAAAATATCATAAATTGAATTAGTCACAAACTTTCATGTGAAATTTTTCAATTTAGAAAGTCATGATTTATTGAAACAACCTCTTAGTAAAATTGTCACTGAATTTTCTGGGTAAAAATAAATTTCTGACTGTTAAAGTTTTATAGCTTTTTAAAATCTATTTTCTGGTCTTCAGAAGAAAAATACTTTTAATATCAAAACATAAATGAATTATGAAGTGAGAAATAAAAGCCAAAATGAGAAGAAATGTTTTACAAATAACTGAAGCAGAATGTTTTGATTAATCTTTACAGATGTTTTTCTTTCTTGCACTTTCATTATGACATATTTCTCATATATTTCTCAGTGTTTATTTCCAACTCAGAAAAAAGCAATTTGGTTCTTTAAAAGTGGGTAACTAATGTCATTTATAGATGCTCTAATATTTTTCCAGATAGTGACATGGAGCTAGAATCATTTAAGGAGAGGAGCAGCAGATGAGTACTTGAAAGACCTCTGCAAGTCTACATTTAGGAAACTGAATTCTGCTTTTTGAGACCCTGTAAAACAAAATTACTTTATGAACATATGTAAACACCTCTTCACATTCAACTATTCTACTCCTCCTGACTTTTGTTTGCTTCTTCTCAGAAACCAAGTATAAAGCTCCACTCTCCTTAAGTGCAATGCTAAATAAGCAAGGGAATTTGCATAAAGATTACCTACTCCTACTCTGATTAAGTTAAAAGAATGTTTCAGCTGTTTGACTGTTTTTAAATACGTCATTATATTGATCCCAGGTTTTGATGGGTTGGACATGCAGATGGAAACTTTAACATCACAGTATAATTCTTTACAAAGTAAGAGGAAAAATCACCTGGAATTAAAGAGAAAAGCTAAATGCTTCTGAAGAGTGTTGCTCTGAATTTAGATGTCATATTTATCCATCATTTGATACTATTAAATTCAAAATTTAAATACACAAGGAAATCAACTAGTGGACCTTTCTTTGTTGCTTGGAGGAAGAAAAAGCAATAAAAATATTTGCACTAAATCAAGTAAAAAACCCACAAAACCAAAAAAAAACCCCTAGCATTTTTGTGCTTAGTGGTTTATGTTCTTATCCTCAGTTCATAAATATCTTCCTTATGAGTATCTTAAATTAAAATTAGAACAGTTAAAAAAATATTTTATGCTTACATCAATGCTTGACACAAATCAAGACTGCCTGAGACCAATATTCATATTTCAGCCATAGCAGAGTAGCACAAAAGAGAAATACAACGTTAACTGGAGAACTTTGTTTTGTTTTGTCTTTAAACCCACTTTGTTTCTAGTAGCTTATCTTTTTAAGGATTTATCTAACCTCAATTTTAAACAGACTCTCTCTTGGATATATATATGTCTCAAATACAGATATGGGCACACATATACTGAATCAGCAAAACATCTACTGCCAGTGCAATCAGAAAGAGATAGACGGCTATCCTCACGATAACTGGATCACTCAGAAGAATAATGTAATTGCAGAAAGCAGCATTATAATTCTTCAGAGCTAGAGAAAATATGAAAAACCTGAAAAAAATATGGAGAATGTGTTAATCTTTTTCTTCCCATTCCTTGGAAAAACAAATTTTGCAACTTTATTTTTTTTTTCTTGAACAGTTTGAGAAGATTCAGTGAATTATGCACTAAAAAAATGAAGTGCATCTTCCACATTTATTTCATTCAAATCAATGATTGCTTGTAACCAAAATCCCTGATCTTAATATATATTTATCTTCACTTTACATAGAATTGCAACTTGACAATGTAGTTTTTAATCTCTATCACAGGCCAGCCCATGGTTCTGTCTCTCAGCTTTTAGTAGCTTTGGACAACTGAGAGCACAGCACAGTTTGCAGGGCTAACTTCTTTTGTAAACTGTACAATACTGATATATTCAGATACCTTCACTAGATCAGAACTAATAACAAGATGAGGCATGTATTTGTAAAGAAACAAACTTCTTTTGTAAATGTAGAACATTTCCAGTTAGAAAAGCAAAGTTCCAAGCCTACTAGCATTTATGACAGGTTTGACAGAAATAAAAATAACAAAAAATCTTGACTGTGTTTAATAAAGGGGTAAATGCCTGAGAATATGCACCATTATATCTATAATGACGAACAAATGTTTCTAAAAATGTACTGGAACTGAAATAACTTGTTGAAGAACTTGAAGGTCAGTTTAAGATGAGGGACTTTGTAAATGAAAGCAGTCACATCGCCCACAGAGTTGCCCTGTCATATGCAGTACGACATTTCAGCACTCAAACATTTCTTTTCTAACAGAGTGCATCCTTGATTTGTCAGGAATGTGACACACTCTATTAGAAGAGGAGACTGGTAAGTGTCTTCACAGAGCAAGTTCTGCTGAGCAGCCTGCAGAAGTGTCACATTTTGTTAAAACTGCTACCCTGTCCTCATGTCTCATTATGGGTGGAACACTATACTGGAGGGTATCTCTTAATGAAATTAAAGCTGAAAATGAAACAAAACCCGAGATGATTGCATGACAATGACACAATACATCTGCACACTTTAGAACATGTTACAAGGTGAAGGTACATCTCTCATTATTTCAACTGGCTTCATTGTATTATAAGTGTTTTTGATGTACTTGCAAATCACTTTAAAGATGAATATAAATCACTATGGCTGCAGAAGAAACATTTCATATTTTTGTTGTTGAATTTAAGAAAACATGTTTGAATTTACTATTCTCTTTTCCTACTCCTTTATATTTCTCTGTCTTCTTAATCTCTTACTGTGACTTTTTAGACAAAGGCTTCTTCCAATGTTTACGTTCTTTAACTTGCCTATACTGGTTTAAATAATCTGAGTCTAAAATGCTTTGGAACTCACTGCTACCTCTCACAATATATTAAAAGGTAACAACAGAAAACAAAGGAGAATATAATGTAAAATATAGGAGGGTCCATAATACAGTCCTAGTCACACTAAAGTGGTTCTACCCGAATATTCTACATAGCTGATTCAGAGTTTTTAATTCTTGAAAGAAGGATCTGTCACAGAGGTGTCTGCTAGATCATATCTAAGACAACATTCAGGTTGGTCAGTGTGTTACTAGAGTTCCTGAACAAAGTGGTCTTCATCAACAACTGCTGCTCTTTGCAGCATTTAGACAAGGAAGTGTCCTCCAGCACCTTTGATGCAACAGAGCAATCCTGGGGGAGTTCAAGGGAACACACTAGTTGCACAAAATGGGCTGACTTGTACAGTCTTTCTAAATGACAACTCCTAACGCTCTTGGATCAAAACACAGGGCAAAAAGAACCTTTGGTTTGTCTTGAGAGAGGATTTCTTGTGTTCTTGTGAAACCCAAATTCACTCAAATAATGTCTTCTTTCGTCTACCCCACGATCAATTTGAAAGACTGTAAAGGAGGGGCAAGCATAGAGAAGACTTCCCATTGAAAATGCAGCCTTTGAATGCTAAGCAGAAGAGATTTACAGCATAAAACGGATCTTCAGTTCACAGTGTAGTGCTTAAAACTTTTTACCGGTCTGTGGACTCCTGGATTATGCCCCGTGTTTTGTGTTCTACATTTCAGAGTCATTGATTTTAAAATTCCCATAGTAGTTTAAAGGAGTGTCTCCCATCTGGGTTTTGTAGCCATTAGGATAGTTAATAATGCTTTGGGGCCTTTAGTTATGAACAGGGGCAGTGAAGTATTCTGGCACTGTTGTTAAATAACAATACAGGTTCTTTAGGTTTTAAACATGGATCCTACATGGCTCAGTCCTACTGAGATAATAATTTATGATAGTCATAATCTTTGTTATCATCATGCAATTCATTTCATTTTCCCCTTAGCTCAGCACTCATGATTATAACTTTTATAAAGTAATTTTAGTCAGTATTCTGCAGGACCTTGATTCACAAGGGCATACAGGGATGGGAAAGAGGAAGTAATATAATACATAAAAATTCCAGCTATATTTTCCTTGGTTGTTTAGCTCACTTCCTTTTCTACTCAGTCAAGATATGTATTCTGCTGGATGCTTTCTCTCTCTTTGTCTTACACAACATGGGAGGAAAGTAATTTCACAGTGTACAGCACGTTTTCATCTGTTGTTTCTCAGGTAATGAATGAAGTTATGCGCATTTGCCATTTATTCAGCTTGCTCATATGTGTTAGATTGTACTGTTTGAATAATTCAGTATGCTCCTTACACTCCTGTAGACAAATCAGAGTATGTAAGGGAGTCTGCAGAGAGACGTGCAACTTTCAGTGAGTTGCTATCATCTGAGCAGAGGTTATGAACAAAACAGAGCCTCTAGTAAACTAAACATGTAAAAATGGTGCAGAAATACAATATCTTTCCTATGAAAGCTATACATCAAGGGATTCACAATATGAAAATTTCATGATGCAATTCTCTCAACAGAAAGGTCATAAGAGATTAGAAGATAGCACTACAGAAACACTACACTACAATTCTTAAACCAGCAATTCTGTGCCTCTGCAGCAAAGCTTTTTTATCAGAAAGTTAACTACTGCTCTAAAAATACAAAAATTATTTTGTGCAGTGTTGGAAAAATGGTTTTTATCTACATTATATGAGAAAACTAAACTTAGCATGGGATGTTCAAAATTTGGTTTTGCATTTTTCTATTTCAATTGTTTCATTGCCTGTTTGTGAACACAAACTGTTTAGTGAACCACTTGCTCGGATCCTACAGATCACTGATAATACAGAGACCATGAGTTGAGAAACAGCCTTGGATTTGGCTACTCCTGCACCTCCTTTGATTAGTCCTACTCAGATGAAGTGTCACAAGTAAACCTATAGGAGTCATTCTGGTTTTTGATTCTTATATCAAAGTAAGGAGGGTTAGCAGAAAGATTGAGGTTCATGTGAATTCACAGATGACTGGAAACTAATAATTATTTCATTCTATACTCAATATATGATGAGATGGACTTTTGTACTGTTTTAACCATTGTGCAAGAAATAGCATGACATGAGGGAATTATTTCCTGTTAAAATTCCCTCAGAGCTCATTATACAGATGAAGTGATTACAATTCTGAAAAAAAAAATGAAAAATTCGTCTGAAAACAAAAATGAATATCACATGGAATTTGGCCTTATGTTTTAGGGCTTCTTTTTAATATGTTTTCATTTCATTGTATTTTGACATTTTTGTTACGTGGTCATCACAAAAAATTTATTTGTGGTACCAGAGGAAACTTGGAAAACAGCAGAATGGCTGAGAGAAGCGTTATAGAACTCAAAGAGTTGAACTGATGTTTTGGGGGAAAGTGGTTTTTCATATTGCTCTTCAGTGAAACTTTTAATTGGTAATTCTATAAAACACGATCCTTACTGCAGACACAATGTCAAAATATGAGAAAAAAAAAGACAAACAAAGTAAAAGTCCTATAGGATTTTCCAAACACAAAACTAGATCTCAGGTGGTAAGGGAAAAGTATAAGATTTTTATTTCTGTTTGTGACGTTGGTTATGAAGTCTTGGACAAATGGTTCTAGGTAACCCTGACTGAGCAGGGAGATTATACATGATCACCTTCAGAGGACTCAATATTTCTGTGATTCTGTGGTTGAGAACATTAACCACATTTGTGTTTGACACAAGTCAAGGAACTATAGATTTTTTTTATTATTATCATTTCTCTTTAGTTAACTGTAAGGACAATTCAGAGGAAAGTCAAATTTGTGTCATTCCCTCTGTTCAGAAAAATAAGAGTAGCCGGGGTGTGTAGCTGGACTTATTGTGAAGATGCCTTTCAATTCCATAAGAAACAGGTTTTGGTATGACACAAAAAATGTTTTTTTATATCCACAATTTCCTTGCCACATTCCCTTGCTTCAAACCCTTTTAATGACTTTTACATAAAGTGATTCCTGAATCGCTGCAATGTAGGAGAGTGGAAAAACAGTCTTACAGTCTATTCATAGGATCTTTAGATGGCAACCATGACCCTCATCTGCCTTCATCTACATTAGTAGATGTAGATGGCCAAATGTATTCACATACTGTTATCATAATGATATTTCAAGATATTTTCATAGTAAATACATTTATATGAATATACACACACACATATATATACACATATATGTATATATAAAGCATTTAATGACCATGTGAAAAAGGTGAAAACATTTTGACAAATTATAAACTATGAGAATATTTTGCTCATTTTCAAATGCTTTTTATTCATTTCATTTGAAATTCTGTTTATTATCCTGCATTACATTCACTTGCCGATGAATGAACATTTTATTATGCTTAGTCATATCTATATCCAAGTGTATTTTTTATTTCCTATCAACATTAATTCCCTTTAATCAGTATGGAAAACTGTTATAAATAAGATCAATTTGTATTAACATATTAAAAACATATTCTGTGTAATGCAGTAGCATATTCAATCACAGCACTGTCAACCTGTTGAAGGAAGTGATTGTCCCAATCTACTCTGCCCTGGTACAGCCTTACCTTGAATAGTGTTTTGGACACCACAATGTAAAGAACACATTAAGGTCTTGGAGAGTGTCCAAAGGAGGGCCATGAGGATGAAGGGCCTAGAGGGGAAGCCATATGAGGAGCTGCTGAGGTCACTTGGGCTGTTCAGCCAGAAGCGGAGACTGAAGGGAGACCCCATTGCAGTTACAGCTTCCTCATGAGGGGAAGAGAAGGGGCAGACACTGATCTCTTCTCTGTGGTGACCAGTGACAGGACTGAGGGAATGGCCTGAAGTTGTGTCAGGGGAGGTTTGGATTGGATATTACAAAAAGGTTCTTCCACCAGAGGTTGGTTGGGCACTGGAACAGGCTCCCCAGGGCAGTGGTCACAGCACCAGCCTGACAGAGCTCAAGAAGCATTTGGAAAATGCTCTCAGGTACATGGTGTGACTCTTGGGGTGTCCTGTGCAGGGCAGGAGTTGGACTCAATGGTCCTTATGGGTCCCTTGGAATTCAACAGATTCTGTAATTCTGTGATATTAACTTCAAAATACAAGTATTGAAAGATTTTATGTAAATGCAAACCATATATTTTTAGGGTCAGATTCAGTTGACCAAACAGACTTCAAGTGCCATTTGAGCTTCGTTGGGATAGTCCTCCTGGCCTACAGACACTTTAAAAGCATGTGAGCTATCCATAGATCTCATATCAGCTAGCCCTGTGTAACTAGCTAAAAGGCAGGTGAATATTCAAAATGGTACTTGGTGCCTGTGAACAGGCACTCAAATCTTAATCTAAAGTTATTGTTCACTTGAGCGCCTTTCTATTACAAAGGGAGCTGGTATCATTTCATCAGTTGGATCATTCTGTAGACTACTGGCTGTAAAGCAGTTGAAAAGACATTGATGACTGACACCATTTGAAATACCATACTTTATTCTGTTCACCCTTTTCTCCTGCAAAGGACATGGGACTTCTGTAGACCTTGTATAAGATTTGTCAGTGTGTCTGACATATCAAAGGGCACTGAGAGCCTTTGAATGGGCATCTGAATCAAAACTAAAATCTTCTAAAAATACAGTGGTATCTTGGACACTAGCTCGCAAGTGAACACCTAAATGTAGGCATCTAAATCTTTGCAGCATGTCCACATTGGGAGTTGCCTTATTTTCTCCATAAAGGTGAACACAAACCAGCTGGTTTAAAATTGAAGACATTACATTTATTGTCCCTACAGTGCACAGTGTTTGTGTTACTATTGGCTAGCAAGTCCCTATGAATTGAAAACAGAGCATCAGCTCACACTACACAAAATCATCCCTAAGATGAAAATTATAGTAGAATGAAAAATAAAACATAATCAAAACTGGTATTAAAACTATCTCTTTTGCAGAAAAAAAGCTTCCTTGTAATGCAATCTAAATTGAGATACTGTTAATTACAGATCCAAGACTACAAGAAGCATTAAACATGGAGACCTTCTCAATTACTTTACAATAAACTTCTCAATCACTTTGCCTAGAACTTCTCATTTGTATTTCATGGCATTTATTCTTAACAGCATCTTGTATCTGTTAGATTAAAAGCAAAAATACTTCTTTCCTTTTTTATTTAGAATATCAAAAAATGAAATTTATTTTATGAATTCATCTTTGAATTTCTTGTTCAATTTGAAGTAGATAGGAAAGTGAATCTTTTATTCATTATGCTAGATAGTCACCACTTTATATGCACCACAACAACTAAAGTACAGTAAGTACCTGCAGCTGTTTTGTAGCAGATGGTTATAGTCAGCATCTGACTTTTTTTACTGCTAGCAAGTGCACAGCACTTGATACAATGGCCCAATTAAAAAAAAAAAAAGAAAACAAAACAAAAAAAAACCCCACAGACCATTCTAGAAGATACAGTTTGTCTTTTCTCTTCTTTCTCCTTATAACATTGATATTTTTCAAGACTCCTGCTTGATAGCTTTTAAATTAGCATTATATGTGCCTCCTGCAGACATCCTCTCCTCTGAAGGGAACTTATGCTGATATTCTTAAGACTTCATTTCACAGCTTGAAAAAACTTACAGATGTTTCAATCTTGTTTGGGGAAGAGCTGGGAATACAGAAGATAATAATTATGTTAGATTTTTTCCAAGCACACTACAAACCTAAAAATGATTCCTTTTCACTGAAACACTGGAAAATTAGTCCAAACTACCTTACTCAGCTTCAACCCCATTCCACTTGGAGGGAAAGTGAGACTCAGATTATGAGAGGTTTCTCTACAGCCTTCCTAAAAAATAGTCTGTAGGCAGCTGTAGATCTGTAATGAGAATTAAAGCTGATCAAAACTATATTGTCCTCATAACTGCTTCTAAAAAAAAAAGTTTAATACACAACTGCCTATAAAATTGTTTATCTTAATTGTAGTTCTGTAGTTTCAACAACATTTTTTATAATAATTTTAAAGCTTTTTGATAATTCAGTTATTCCTCCCCTCCCACCCAGTAGATGAACTAACCTAACACAGGGAGAAATCAAAATCAGGATTCTATTATGGAAGCTGCCATAATAAATTTGGGAAGAGCTCTTTTAAAAAACAGTTGTTTTACTATCACTTGGGAAAATGTGGTCCTTCTTTGAGTTGGATTTTTGAGAACATGTCCTCCAGAGGTCCTGTCCGAGTAAATAATTTTAAGAATCTGTGATTCTAAAATCTGTTTTATCTTTCAAGGAGTTTGTGGCTAAATTGAACACAAATCACAAATGCCCATCCTGGAAATAAAGTAAGGATCACAGCAAAACAAGACAAATTGCATCATGCAATGGAGCTCACATGCAAGACAGGGAGAAGGATTACAAGGAAAGTGAGCTATAAGACTAATTTGTTCAACTGGAAAATTGTATCAATAACTGTTTCCTGCTTAATTCAGGGCTTATGCACAGTTGAAAGAAAGGCAGACTTGAGTGAAAATTCTTGTGATGGGACTACTGAGAGCTGTCAGGCTTATTACTTCACTGACAAATCCACTAAAACTCAAGACTACTACTTCCAAATATGCAAGGACCATCACAGACACCACTGCATTGGCCGGCCTTAGTACAGGCTTTTAGTAGCTTCTTTAGTGCCGTGTGGATTATAAGATGGCCATAATAAAGGGAGTTTATTTCCCCTTCTCTTCATAGCATTCTTTTGTCTTTAATGAAAAATGGACACTTCAAAAATCCTTTAGACCCAGAAAGTAAGACCTAAGTTTAAATTTAATCAAAATATGATGAATGTAATAGAAATATTTTTTTCCTTTTAAGCATCTATCATTTTTATGCTGTTCTAATGTACAGGACATAGTTTACTATCTTGCACAACAATACTAAACCCCATTGATCTGCTTGCATTGTATCTCCCCATCAATGTCTAGTCAACAGTAAACTAAATAATTTCATTCAGTAGGAGCACACTTACTTGAACATGGTTTTCTGAAATTGTTATGGGTGCTTGAGTGATAATGATTGGATGACCTACCTACACTCTAATAATGAACAGACTATAGAAAACAGTATAGCATATTAAACTGAGGACATAAATCTCTTTCTATCACTACTGTCTTCCTCAACACTCATGGAAAGTTCAGCTTTTTATGGTAGCTTAAATAAGAACTGGCAAATGATGGAGCAGGCAGGATTAATTGAAAGCCCAGGAGATATGACTCTTGCTGGTCTACCTGCTCCTGTTGGTCTCCCAGACTCACCTTACAGTACGTCTGTGCATTCACCCTCTATTTAAATTGCATATTTTTGGTAGATTTGGATTAAGGTTTTTATGAAAAGATTAATTTTCTACAAATATCAGGGCCCATTCTTTTGTTAACATTACATGCTTGTGTGTAAAACTTAGAATTTCCATTTAGAATACTTCCTCACTCTGTAACTCTGACATATCAGCAGCATCGGACCAAAAGTTTTGTTTCTGAAAAAAATGGTTGTTGCAGTTCTGTATCCACTATGAAACTGTGTTTCAAAATTTTTCTTTAACCCCTCAGGTGCATAAACTCCCATCAAAACTTAATTTTCTTATATTTACACTGAATAATATCCCAATAATATCTGATCTGCATTTAAATTACCTCTGAGGAAAAAACACAATTTTTGAAGATTAAAAGAAACAACCATATCCAATGCTGTCAGTTTACTTTTTTATACAAGCTTTTCTGACTTTTTTTTTTCCTGGGTTAATTTGGCTTTGGTAATAGTTAAGGTCTTTGTTGCCTTATTAAACTCTTCTGTTGTAGTATATTGACTTAAGGTTTCACACCAACAGTCAAGGTAAAAGTTAATTACTATTCAGTACCTTTAATTGCAAGCTACAGTTCAAATACTTCAGGACAAGGTAAAGCAAATAACACTTGTCACCAGTAATTACAGCCAGTTTTCACCACCCTGTCTTAAAGGCACTGAGTTGCTGCTTTCTTAAGAGGTCACTAAAGATAAATGACAGAAAAGATAAATGACCAAAAACATCACACTTCTCAAGCATCCAAATTATACTTCACTTTAATAAATCTTTTCTTATCTGAAATTATGCTTTTGTTCACCATTAAAAATAAGACCAAAAAAAACCTTTTCTATTATTCTCTTGCTGTGCATTCCAAGAAGTCTCCAAATAATTCATTTTTGCTTACCGTGTAATATTCACATACCTCATCAAGGTCTGAGTTTAGGAATAATTTGGTGGTTGTGATTTTGTTTTTAACAAACTGCCATAAAGATCTAGTAGGTAAAGTACACACTCATAAGAAAAATACACAAGAGAAAAATAAACAGAAAGCTGTACAAAATGAAATGGTCAAAGGGAGACTGGCATAGTTTCTAGAATTCACAGATACCTCTTTTTCTCCTATGCAGCTAATGTGAAAAACATAAGCAAGTAAATGGGAGAAGAAAATTTACATCAAGCTGTTTCTTAATTGAGCTCTAATGGATCCCCTTTGAGACTCAGCGTAACAGAGAAATTCGTATGTAGTCTGATTTGCATCTGTGCATTGAATTGGCTCACAGGTGTTTACCTTTGCTGTCTAGCAAAAACAGTTTTTAGGACTGGCTTGCAATCTAAATCTTCCTCTCATCTCTTCTAAGCAACACAGTCCAAAGCTTCAAAAATAAGTTTGCTGATTACTCTCTGTGAAACATATTTCCCTTTAATATCTGCATCTAAGAACTACAGGTTTTAACTGTACTTTATGAGTTTTCTCACAAAGTATCTGTGATGTATAGGTAAGCTGGATAGTTAAAAGTAGAAAACAGAAAACAACAAAAAAAAATCTCTGCTGCTAAACAGTCTCTACCATCAACAACAGATGTAGCTGCTTACTAGTGATTATAAATTGTCACTGACAGAATTGAGTGTGTGGTTTCAAGGCCAGTGTCCAATGAAATAGAGAACATTGTAAATTCACTTTTGCAATATATTTATAACATTATTGCATGTGTGAGTGTGTTTCCATTACACACACAGCAATATAAATGGCCCTTGAAATAGACTGATCTGAAAAATGTTCATCCTGCTGAGAGATGAAATACTGCAAAAGGGATAGGTAGAGCTGATATTGCCATTGAAACGACCCCGTGTCTAAAGAGAATACTTTTGTGTGCTGAACTTCCCTCACCTAATGACCACAAACTACACGAACTGGCTGCCATAATTGGCACCTCCCTATGAGGTTCTTAGTTGGCTTTGTTCAGATCATTTAAGGTATGGTCTGCTAGGACAAGCTCTTAAATGCTGCTGTACATAAAAGGAAACCTACCTAGCTTTTGGACTGGTCAGTGCTCATTTCCCTGGGTCATTTCCTTCCCTTGAACTTTCACTGGCCCCTACTGCTCAGCTGCCCTGAGAGAGGAATTAGTTGCAAGCCAGTTCAAAAGGAGTAGCAGAACATATTGGCAACTTTAGAACCAAAATGTTCTCTTCTTATATGAGGTCTTTTGAGTGCTTTTCTTCAAGCTTCATCATCTAACTTTATTTTGAGATGATTCAGGTACCTGATAGGTTCAAACCTATGGTTAATACTTTGTTTGAAAGGAAAAAGGAATTAATTTCAGTCAATTAAATAATCCCTATGAAAGTGTTTTCAATGCAAGCATAAATTGAATGTTCAGAAGAATTGCTATATTTAAATTCATTTCATAAATGTAGGACTAACAGTGATTCGGAGTTGTGGAGATCGTCAAGTTTATATATATATATATATATATATATATATATATATATATATATATATATATATACATGTATATCTATAATCTTAAATATGTCACATTTTTAGATTCCTTTGATTTTCTCAAAGTTTCCCATTAAAAAAAAAAAAGAAAAAAGAAAAATTGTGCAGAATTTTATGGGGTCAGATTCCTTGGGAAGAACACATGTGAAAATGTGGAGAGAAAGGGAACATCTGTTTACCTAGGCATTTCAACTGTATCTTTGCGAGAGATGTAGAAAATGCATAAATGTCAAGCAGCAAGTATTTAAGTTAATCAGTTTATTGAGAGAGTTTTATTCTAATGGATTGTCAAAAGCAAATAACAATGCATTTTAACTAAGTAGACAACAGTAGACCACTAGCATAGTTTCCTTAGAGGTCTGGAGAGCCAAGTATTGAATTCCATTAATACTTTTAATTTAAGTAAAAAGAAAATCATCAAAATGGAGATGGAAGTCAGAAGTTTGAAACTAAATTATGTGGCTGCAAGAATTTTGAGAGCTTGTTTTCAACACAAATAAGTGAAGGTGTTGAAAGTGCTAGTCCCAAGTCCTGGCAGTAATCAAAGTAGAATGTGTCTCAGGTGCTACTAAGGATGCATTATAATGCCTCTGCCAATTCAGTCCTTTGATAAAAGATATCAGATTCATTGTTTTCTTAGTGACTTAAGTACATTAAAAAAGACAACTGTCGCTTTCAATAATGTGTACCACGAGCATGTTTTTAGAGACCTAAAAGTATCTTGTTTCTCTTTCATCTTCCTCACTTTTTATTTAGAGACAATCATGCATAAATTGTCCAAAGACTTGGGCATAGATTAAGAGAAATGACAAGATCCCTGAAAAATAACAGGATTTAGGATGGCAAACTAGTCTCAGACTATGTCTCAATTTTTTCATCCTGTGAGTTTGTAGGCTTCACCTTTGCTGCGTGAGACTCTTCAGCACCCACAGCAGATTAAAACTCACGTGGTGCTGACTGCACACCAAATGAGAGTAGAGAGATATCAACAAATCTGAGCTGATGCTTTCAGTGACTAGTTTGGTTAAACCAAGCACTTTGTCAGCAGAGCCCCCAGTGTACACGCAGAGCATGGCAGCAGAAAGTGCTTTTCTTCCATCATGGTCTCAGTAATCCTCTCAATGACATAAACTAAGTGTGACAACGACTCTGTCAGCATAAATGTCTGTGAATAAGGTATTTTTCTAACATAACAGTGTCAGTAAGGAGTGAGATTTTTTTGGCACCACAGCTATGAAAGCTCTACTGATTAAAATTTTGAGCGTTATTTTGACAGAGACGCAAGACTAAGAAACCAACCTTAAAATGTCTAAGAACCCTTTCTCCCTTCCATCTGCCCAGAGAAAAAGTTGAGATGGCAGGAGCAGGATTTGTGAGCCACAGAAGGATCAAGATTAATTTTTTGTGGGGCTATAAAATTACCGGGTCGTGTCACCCTCATTTGAAGATGATGTCAAGGAGTTTGGGGAGAATTAAGTAGTGTTTGGGGATTGTACTGATGTCAATCTGTGACGTGGTTATCAAGATACCCCTTTCTGTACCTTGATATACTGGAAAGTTGTTTCTAGGAAATTGTCCATATAATGTAAGCTCTTTTCCATTGCTTTTTATAGGACACTGCTGGGCTTGTTGCCATTGCTCTGAGTAGACTGTCAGTCACAGTGCTCTGTAGTATAAACTGAATTTATTATGAATAATAAGAAGAAATTATTAGAATGAATGATATAAGAAATTGTAATATTTCATATCTTTCCATTCTCAGTTACCAAAAGTGTGTACTTTATTGGGTACATGACAATATGGGCAAATAATGTGCATTGTATAACATGCATACAGGTACATAGAAACCTAGACACACTATATACTTCTATATTATCAATAGTATATGTGAAGATGTGTGTATATATATATATATATATATATATATATATATATATATATGTGTATACACATCATGCCTCGAGATGCTAAGATTTAGATGAATTTTTAGACTAATTTGGGTGAGCATAAAATGCAATTTTGCTGGAAAAATCCTGATGTTCTACTCCCTTAAGTGACAGATTCTGGTTCCGTTAGAGATACTGTAAGGTCTGATCCACAAAATTTGCACATGTTAGTTAGTGAAGTGTTTGTTTATAATTACCATAATACTCAGATATACAGCCTTGCACCAATATAATCAAGAGAGTACAATTTCTCCACAGGCAGCTTCTTCTTGTATGCTATATTTAATTTTAAAATTGTAAAGTATCCTGCTAAGATGCAATTGAGAGATACCTCTGCCCAAATTAAGGGGCAAACAAGGCCACATGCTGAAGCTAATAGTATGGATTTTATTTAACATTAAATGTGAGGTAGAGAGCTAGAAACAAGTATAAAAGTAGGAGGGGTATGGGGGGAGAGAAAGAAGGGTCATCAGAAGATGGTTAGCCATTCTTCACCCTGGGTTTCCTGGTAGCAGTGGTCCTAAGGTTGTTCAAAACTTCTCAGTATTTATACATTTTTCAAAACAAAGGAATTAACAGCCAAACATTTCTCTTATTCTATTGGCCGGATGATTCCCTCACTTCTACTGCTAATTAATCCCCATGCTCACTTTTTCCCTTCTCGTGAGTCGGTGGGTTTCTGCGTCAGTGGGTCTGTGCTTGGCAGTCGTGATCTATTCCTGTGAATTTCCTTTTATTCAGCCTGAGCTCTGTGTCTTTTCATATCTCTGGAATAATTCTAGCAAGGTTCAAGCATTTTGCCCTCATTGTCTGCAATTACAGTTCACATTTAATGGTTCTATTAAAAGGCATTGCTTTATTCATAGCATTCACTCAGATTTTCAATTTTCTGCATGTTTGCCTTTGACTTCAGGTGCTTTGTATTAACTATTTGTATTTATTTAACTTGGCATGGCTGTTTTATCTGCAATTCATATACACTTAATTACTGCAATTAGGTGATTGAACTTATGAACTTGAATGTATCACATAGGTAGTAAGTAATAGATTTTCTGGTCTGAGTGCTTCCTTCTTTGTGCATTTTCTTCTAGACTGCCTATTTGTTGCCTGAGTAGCTGTTATAGTCATTGTTATTCTCTTGAGAGTCTTCTGACATGACTGACACAGGTTCACTCACATGCAGATCTGGCTTCTGATGCCTGTTCACTAAGGACTCTTCATTTCAGACAGTGTCTAGTGGTATAAAAGTTGTTTTTACACTCAGACCATACAACTAGCTATTCTCTCCTTGCTGCTTATCTCTGGCTAAATGTCTCTTACATTGCAGGTTACAGAGGTAAAGAGGTTGAGGTTTTCAAAAGCAGAACAGGAAAGTTCAGTCTTCAAAATACTCCATTACTTAGGATACTGCCTTATGAGGGGAAAGAAGAGACTGAGACTCCTCCAGGGAAAGCTGATGTACCAAATGTGGAAACTTAGAATCTTTGTGAGTTATTTCAGACACTTGATCATTCTCTAGAGCATGAATAGTAGAGAATAGACTAGACTAGACACTAAGCTAGAATTGAAGTAGAACAGATTGGGTTGGAAGGAACCTTAAGATCCTCCAATTTAACACCCCTACTATGGTCAGGGACACCTTCCACTAGACTGAGTTGCTCAAAGCCCCATCCAAGCTGGCCTCGATCACTGCCAGGGAAGGGGCATCCACAGCTTCTCTGAGCAATCTGTTCCCATGCTTCATCACTCCTACACTTAATCTGGGATAAGCCAGTCCTTTCTGTTGGGTGTGGAAAGTCCTTCCTCAGCTGGAGGATTTGCAGCATTCTCCAGAGGAAGCTACCTGATCTCTCCCAGGCCTAAAGATAATAGCTAAATACCAAACCTCTGAGGTCTAAATCATCACCTAGTGACAGACTCCTCATGAATGTGTCTAGTTAGATAAATGAATCTCACCTTTGGCTGATATAATATACAATAGACTGTCATTTAATGAGGCACTTAACTGTACTATCCATCCAGTTAAACTAATATATTGTTGTCAAGAAATTATTGCCTTTAACGAAAAAATGTGTGGTCTTGAATACAATACATAGAAGTCTTTAGCAAAGTTTTTATTTTACTGCTGCAAATATTCAATGTGTAACTTCTCTTACATTTTTTTCATGTTGTATTTCTAGATAAAAAATGGGGCTTTCTTAGGTTTTTATACTTAAATAATGTAGTAGTTTAGATAATACTGCTTTTATTGTTAATATATAATTATGGAATGCTTATCAACACTCTTAAATTAGCAAAGGCTTAGTACTTATAAAGTTCAAATCTTTCTTCAGGGATGTATAGGTGCTTTCTTTTCTTTAGGTTTATCAATTATTTCAACATCAATAAAACTTCAAGCACACCAAGATTTATACTAAGTTGCTGTGGTCTGCATTTCAGGTCCAGATTTGAAATTACAGGAAAAGACAACAAGGGCTGACTTAGACATTTTAGAACCTGGGGACAAAAGGAAAAGGGAAGGACTGTCCTTAGGTCAGCCACTCCTGGTGTTTGAAGTCTGTGGAAATTCCTACTACAGCTTTAAAGCTCATGAGCACAAAGAGTATATACTGTACATTATTCATCCTCAGAAACAGAGCCAAACAAAAGTGCCCTCCTGAAGAGTTCCTCACATGAGAATGCATAATTTATATTTGCACAGCACAGCACAGTACAGTGCCAGGCAGAGGCTGTGTCCCAGCTAGTTCTGAAATGGAGGCACCTTTGTGCTGTGCCTATGCCTGCCAGGGGTTACCTTAGTGTACTTATGTACTTTCAAGGCTTTCAAGGTCTAACATAGCATAAATCTGCATTCAGAGTATGGTACTGCACTGTGCAGTCACATTGCATCATTCAGAGCTAGCTGAGGTGTACATAATGCTGGGTATTACTTCTTGTAAGCGTGTCTTTAAAGCCCTGGAAGCTTGGACTAAAGTCAATTCATCTGAGATACTTGACACCTCTATTGGCTACAATGACAATGTTATGCCATAGTGTGAGAGTATTGCTGAATGCAATTTCTTCCTAGAAAGTAGAAATGTCAGTTCTGTGGATGGACATTGCTCTTGGTTCCCTAATGTGCCACATTAAGGAGAATCTTTAAAATCAAGGACTGTTAGTGCAAGTGTGGTTTCCATACTGTTCAATAGGAATTTGAAAAGAAAACCTTATCTAATAGCTTTCCTATGAATACAATCAAGCAGATTTTTAATTATGCTTCAGTAATTTCACAAGAATATGTAGACTATTTCATGTGCCCGTAGCTGAAAGATCACAATTCCATCAGCATATTTTATATCATATTTAATACAATTTATTAGACTCTGTTATCTGTCTGTTCTGACCAGATAAATTGCCAGCCTTGTGCGTGTGTTTTTATTTGTGTCTTCTAATCACAGTTGTCTGGGTGGTGTCCTTATTACAAGCTCTGTACTTGAGATAGTTTAGTCAGTATTTTCTCAAATTGCAACAGTAAAATTTCACAATTCACTTTCAATACTCTGTCTCTCATTTCTTATAACAATTACTTAAATAAATATTTCATTTCTCAAGTTAACTGTGGGGTTATGATTTATTTTCATCCTGACAGAGTATTGTTCTCATGCCACTGTGTTGGAAACATTGTTCATAACTTTTTGCTCCAGCAACTGGAATTTCTACACATAATCTAAAAATGTGATACTGATGATCTATGTAATAGATTTTTGCATGCATTATTTCAGGCAATAAATAGCTTAGCAGCTACTGAAACCTTTATAAAAGTTTCCCAATTGTTTCTTGGGATGCTATGCAGTATGACTTTTTAAATATTTAAATTAATATTTTTCAGGAACCTGAATCTTTTTCAATATGCCTAAACATCAACAACAGTTATCACCTGAGATTACGTGAAACATTTGCACAGAATTGGCAGACAAATATGAAGGTAGAGGATGTGTGCAAGCCTGTGCCTCTGGAATGGCAACAACAGCCCAGGCATCATGTCCCCTGACTAAAAAAATTACATACCTTACAGCACCTGAAGAAATCCCTAGCTGTTGTTTTGCCATGCACTTAAAATATTTGAATAACTGCAGTTTCAAAGCAAGATTTAAGAGCTTAAATCCTATACAATTTCATGAATTGAAAAGCATTACCGTAAAATAATTTTTATGGGCATTTTACATTAAACACTTTTTTTTTTCCTATGGATTTTGGTCAAATACACAGGGCAATGTGTAGCAGTGTAAGTATATGCATTAGCCACTTAATGGAAAAATATACACAGATTATCTCTGCAGTAAAAAATTTACACATGTGAGAAAAAAAGGACACACCTTTGAAAATTAGAGATAAAAAACTGTGTATCAAACAGTAACCAAATAAGCCTGTGCAACTCTACTTGTACAAGGAAAACTGAGAACAAAGTTTTTCTTGAGAATGTTGGAAGGTGATGTGTTATGGATTAAATAATTATAATTAACTTCTTGCAACAATTATAAGTCCTCAGAGCAACAGCAAAAAAATTCTTTACTACAATAAATTCAATATTTGATCCTGATGTCCCAATTCTGTACTGAATTAAATTTATAGCTCACTTAGCACTTCTGAAATGAACCATTTATACCTGCAACAATGGTCTGTAATTAAACTATTCCATGATCTCTATTATCTGCCTTGCAGAAAGGTTCAGGAGAGTAATTAACACTCTTCACAACAGCAAAAAGAGTTATTAATCAACAATAAAATAAACACATGGAAACAATTGTAAATTAACAGGTTTAGAAATTAATAGGTGTGTAACATGAAGACCAGTAAAATTTAGCAGCTGTTTGAGAATTTACTGCAAAAACACTGCAGAATTTTTGCATTTCTAACACCAAAGGTAGACTTAATTAGCAAAGGTGATCCTAATAACAAATTTGGACCTAATAGACAAGGGTCTTGTCTTAGGTAGCTAGACAAACACTGCTGACTTAGAATTTAAACACAAAGCTGAATATCTGGTTTGATAGTATTATCTCAGCTGTTTTATTTGTTAATACAAATGATAATTTTAATGGTTTATATTTATATACTGAGAGATATTGCAGTAGTTATGTGCGATTTTTAATATTTTTCAACCAGCCTGTAGATACAACTGTGGGTAAAATGAATACATCAGAGAGCCCAAATTTTTACTTGACATGCCTAATTTCTATTATAAAAGTTAATTTTTCTAGGTTTTTGCATAAGGTCGTAGCATTTTTCATCTAAATTGTTTGGGTGGGGTTTTTTTTCTGAGTTCTTTGCTTGGCTTTTCTTAGCTATTTCATAGAATGAGGGCAGAAGGTAAGTACTGCCTACTTACTGTAGTTAAGTGCCCTTCCTGTGCTTTAATGCTAGGCTGAGTTTATTGCCCCTGACATGAATGAACATGAGCCATCGTTTCATTAATGGCCTTATTGGGAAAAGGCCAAGGTTGGCATCACGGCAATGAATTTGCACAGGGGCTCTAGAGCTCCCTTCTCTTCTAAAGGTCAGGCTGACTGTGTTCAAAGCCAGTGCTGATGTGGTGCAGCTGCCTAATCTTTCAACAAATCACTGGGAGAGGACTTTGGGTGGCAGAAGGAGCTCACGGAGGCCTTGCTGGAGCCTCTACCCCACGGCACTGAAGCTGCGCCTCTGCTCACACCCACAGTCATGGCCTTTGTCTGAGCTGCGCTGTAGGTATGGGCATGCAAACCTGCTGGCTCAGCTGCATGTGGCCACTTCAGACTGCACTCCTGCAGGCAGCTCAGTGACTGCAGGGCTCATCTGACCATGGAGACCATCAGTGGTCCCGCTCTGCTCTTTTTGCTAACATACTGCTGGGCACTTTCCTCCCCAGCAACAGCCCACCACTCTGTCCACCTCTATTTGGATTTGGCACTAATGCAGGGAGTATTCAGAGCAGCCACTACTTCTGCTTCCACCACTCCTCTCCTGGGTTGGGAAGTTTTCCTTGCACAGGTGGTGAAGAAGGGCAAGGGCTTAAATACAGGTCCTGAACAACAAAATGAGGAGTGCTCAGAGGACTACCTGGCAGGTAGCTAAATCATTTGTCCAAAACTGCAGACCACCGTTTCTCTCCCTAATGATTTACCAGAACTACTACTTTTTCTTTTTACCCTTTATTAAAGATCTGTACTTGTTTTCTCACCTCAGGATAAAACAATCTGTTACTGTTGTTGTTACGCTGTTGTCATCCTCTGGCATTCAAAAATCATTCTGAATCACAAGGTAAAAGCTGCTCTGTTAGTTCTTTGCCTTCAATCCTCCTGATTTATGTATTAAAGCTTTTCTATCCAATAATTTTTTAATTTCATGTTTTCTTGTCTCTTTTGGTTTGAAGCTCACATTCATTGGTAATAATACAGAAGTCAGAACATAGGAAATGAAAATAATTGATTTTATGAAATCTGGTAAGTCTGAGTAATGGTTTCATGGTCTTTGTTGGTGTAACATTTTGGAAAAATCCTTTACCCAGAATTATACAATGCTTCCTCATCTCCTCTATGTCATATGGTTAACATTAATTTCATTTTGTATGGAAAAAGAGTTTCATTGAAGTACTTGTCTCTCCTAGGCACTGGCATTCAGCTCACACAGGGGTTGATACTGTAAATGATTCCATATTTCTCTGAAATTGTTTGAAGCCAAATCAGCTGAGTAGACAATGTTTATGTAGACCAGCTGATGACGCTGGTACAAGGGAACCTATTTTTGCTTTCAACCTCACCTCAAATGTGATTTAGCTGCAGCTCTGCCAGTCAAGGCAAATGTCTTGGAAAAAAGGTGTAAAACTGGCAGTTCGTACAACAAAAGTTGCATTTTAAATGTCTGTCTGTAAGCAAGAGAAGATACACACAGAAATTAGATGTTAGATAAGTTCTATTACATTTTTAGAGCACACAATGTATCAGTTTTATTTCCCTGGAGCAGTATAAAAAGAAAACATTAAATGGTTTGAAAACTTGGGCAAATATTCTAGATATAATTGCTCAGCTTTGTGAACACCTTTACTATCCATTATGAACATGGTATTCTGAACAAACCATTCAGTGTCTTTTTGTTGGTTTGGTTTGGATTTTTTTTTTTACTATAAAGGTATACATTTAACACATAGGTTCATATTGTTCTAATTGTGCTTTTATGAAGAAATAAATAGATAAACATTCAATCACAAAGAACTAGGAAAATTAATAGTGTCAACAGCATGTCTCCCACAACATCTAGAAACTTCCTCCTTCATATTTTATTTTTAACAGCAATTTTACTCCAGTGTCCTGGGGTGCTTTGAGAGATCTGGATTTGAATGTTCAGGGCACATAGGGGGCTCAGAGGTCCACACCAAGTGCACACGTAGTAGGGACAAGGCAGAGAACAGAGGAACTTCCCATTATGATTCAGTGGTGCACCCATTTCTGCAATGCTCCTGTTACCTATGGGGTGTTTCTGTGTTGCATAATCCAAAGTAAATGACTATCAGGGTTATATAAAAATACTATCTTTTATTTCAAATTATAGAATTTTATTTTTTTCCTATTCTGTATTTTAAACTCTATTTGGTTTTGTCTAAGAATTACCAAAAGCAAGATAATACTAATATGGAAGTGCAATTGGGAAATGATGGGAAAATTTATTTCATTTGATTAATACTTGAACTCTTTTTCTCCTTAATACAACTACAGCCAATGATTAGGCTCTAATGAGTGCAATCTGATTTAAAAATGAATGAGAAAGTTTTTGGCGCTGTAACTTTTAAAAATATAATCTGTGTGACCAACATTCCTAATTTTTGTTGATCTCTTTAATTTATTTTTATTACCAGAGAAGTTGTTTTGTTACAAGTAAAAAAGTTTAGGGACAATTTAATCTCTTCTTTTACCTGAATATCTGTAATGATTTACTTCCTTGAAAAACAGTGGATGACAGTAGATACAAATGAAAACCATTAATCTCTGTATAACGCATGCCGAGTTTGGACTGTATCCAGGAAATATCTTACTTAAATGTACTGGTCAAGACAAAAATCTTTGAAAATTACTCTTAGTGATGTTTGAATACAATAAAATAAGAAGCAGCTGTCCCATTTCTACAAGTTACCAGAGATTATATGCCTTTCCAAAATTTTTATGTCTAAACTCAGGTTTAAGCTTTATATGTCAGTATCTTTCCACTTTACCCTTATTATCTAGCTTTCATAAGAAATGGCTTATTATCTAGCTTTCATAAGAAATGGGTGGGTAAACAGTTAACATGGGTAGCAACCAAGATCAAAACATGTACAGCAGATGCAGAAATGCTCATTGTTGCAAATAATCATCATCTGGATGACTTTATTGAGACTTCTCTATTTCCTGAATGCTACATAATTCCATTGACTAGCCATGCACTTGAATAGGGTGTTTGTGGGAAGTTTGGAATTGGGATTTTTGATTTGTTTTCTTGGTTGTTTTATTTGCTTTTGTTTGGGATGGGTAATTTTTTTTTATATTAAAAAAAATTCACTAATTCCTCTCCTAACTCTGTAGATCAAGTGTTTCTGACTTCAGACATTGCATCTTTGGCTTTGACTTTGTGCATGGACACTCACATTTCCATGTGCTGTTCCATATTTTATGCTATCTGCCTAAGAGCAAATGCAGGGAGCCAATATATGGGCTTTGTTCAAGTGCAGTCCTAATGCAGTTGGACTGCTTCTAGTGTATAAGGTAGGTCTTTCAAGCTGGGTTAAGTAGTTTTGTTGGGTTTTGTTTCGTTTTTTGTTTTGGTTTGGTAATTTTCCTTTTGAGTCATGTTTATTTAAAAAACTAAAATGGCCTTGGGGTTTTGTTCTTATTCCATTTGAAGCAGTCTAACTTAGACTTACAGCAGAAAATTTATACCTATATGTACTACTTTTCTTTCCTAGCTAGTGTTTTCTTCCTTCCTCCTTCCAAGTGTACTCCTGACAGCCTTAGAGTTGATTTTTCAGTGAGAAAAGGCCATAATGCCTTTTCACAAATTTTTTCCTCTGATCTTTTTTTTGAATGTGAAGGAGTCCCAGAATTTCTGTGAATCTACATACTTAGTTCCTCCATTAGCACCACTAATTCCCTAAATTCACTGAAATCTGACTACTTCAAACCAAAAACATTTGGTAACATTTACATAACTCCTTTTTTCTCCATATGATTAATTTAAATTGACTTTTTTAAGGTTATTCTCTATAAATCATTATAAGGATGTCTAGATCAGCATAAACTTAGCCCTGTTGATTTCTAATGACTTAGCAATGAAATCTGACAGCTGTCAGAAATCTGAATAGTCAAGGCTATTCAATATTAATACCATTATCAGTTTCATTTTTTCTCCAACACTGTGTTTAGGAAGTTAAATACTTCTGTAATGATACTGTTCCCAATTCACCATCTGTTGAATAATGATAGGTCTTTATAAAACACTTACAGCAAAAATTAATATTTAAGTCTTCTATGGTGATTAAAAAATTGCTGGTTTTTGAGACATCAGCCCTACAGTTTCACAAACGTGTCTTTAGAAAGATAAGAGTGAGAAAACAGCCCAAAACCTTTGAGAAGATTGTAAACAAATCAGATGCTACTGCAGAAAATGTAAATCAGGAAATGATAGTGAAAAAAGCTAGAAGACACAGCCTAAAAAATAAGGAAACTTATTAGCATTGTCCAAAATCCCATCACAGAGAAGTAGGAATCAAATTCTTGTAAGAGCAAGTTGGATACTTCAGCTTATATATGTTAGAAAGAAAATGAGAGACAGCGTACAGTCCTCAATTAGCTAAGAGATGCTTGGGACCTTCAGGAAGTACTTCAAGGATTATCTCTTTTGCATTTTCTTGCCTTAAAGTTTCTTTTGTAATATTTTCTTTAACATAATTGAATTTTTTATTTTTAATCCCTGTCAGGCAAAGAGCAGTTTATTTGAGATCTGACAACATCATATGGGTAAAAGAAGAATGGTGGCTGGGTAAGCAGAGAACTCATTCTCCAGCTGAGGACTGATACACTGCTCAAGGATCTTTGCCTAATTAATTTCCTTATGTGCTCTCAGGCTTATATGAGAAAGGAGGGTTCTGGTACATCTGCCTCCAGTTACAAAGGATCATTTTGGAGTGGGACTTCCCAAATGTCTAAGTTGTGGAGAGCTTTTAAATGTTGTTTTGACAGACAAAAGGAGTCTCAAAATGACTGGGATGTAACCAGTTCAATGGACGTGAGCAGACTCATGAAACAAAACAGTAAAATTTCCTTCATTATTTTTTATTCTTTTGTCCCCAAAATATTGTCTACTATTCTCGTAGTCTGTGTGCTGATGCTTCTAAGGCAAGTAGGATTCTTACAAGAGAGTTTCTGATAAAATGAAATGTTTAACAGAAGCATCCATTGGAATGAGTGATAAAGGAACATCCACATTTTCAAGAGCTAAATCTTTTGAGATCTAAATTCCTGAAACAAGCTAATTTGTCTTCAAAATATGCATAAAACATAAGCCTGTACTATTTTCAGGACTCAACCTCTGTGTCAGACATAGATTTCCTAACCTGCTGTGATAAAGCAATTACCTCAGGCTTTGAAGTCAGCTATGAGAAACTTTTTAAGGATTCCATAGTCTGGTGGAGACATCTGGCTGGAAAACAGAAATTAGTGCAAATTTATTGCATTAACCTAAGAAATATTTGAACCAACAGCCTCAATAGAACAACTGATACTCTTCAAGACTGAAAATATATTTCTGAAAATAGAATAGCTATAAATACAGTGGATGTTTAGACCCTAAAAATAAATGAAGTTATTTACTTTCAAATTGTCTAAACCACCTTCTGTTAGCCACCGAATATAAGAAGCCACCGAGAATAACTCTTCAGTGAAATGCAAATACTATTTTTTTTATTTGTCTTTTACCTGTTGTATTTGGTCTGACAGATGGAGCTAATTTTCCCCATAGCAGCACACATCCTGCTGTGCTTTGGAGTGGTAGCTGGAAAGGTGTTGGCAACACACACCAGTGTTTTGGCTTTGGCTGAGCAGAACTTGCACAGCATCAAGGCTGCATCTCCAACTTTATCTCTCCAGGAGGCTGGGAGTGGGCAAGATCTTAGGAGGGGACACAGCCAGGATATCTGATCCCAGCTGGCCAAAGAGTTCTTCTATACCATATGGTGTCTGCTCAGCAATAAAAACTAGGAGAAGAGAAATTGGGAGGCAGGGGGGTGGCATTTGCTATTATGACAACTGACTTCCAGGACAAATGTTATGTCCACTGAAGCCCTGCTTCCAGGGAAGTGGCTGGATATTACCTGCTGTTGGGAAGTAGAGAATAAATCATTTGGGTTTTCTTTGCTTCCACACACAGCCTTTTTATTTTCTTTATTTATCTGCCTTTATCTTGACTCATAAAGCTTTTCCCATGTTTTCTCCTCTGCCCTGCCCTGATGAGGAAGGCAATGACATTACATGTTTGTGGTCCAGCCAAAATCAACATAGCACAGTCCTTTTCGGCTCACAAACAAGGACATGAGGTGTGGGAGATGACCATGGGGGAGATGGGCCTGGGCCGCCCTGGGAAAGCACTGTTGTGTGACTCAGAGTGATCAAGGGAAGCAAGCTCCCAGGATTCCCTGCATTGCCATGGGTTTCTGCCCATCACCTCTGGTATACTCTCCATTTCCAGAAAGTTCTGTGTTCTTTGTTCCCCCCCCCTTGGTTTACCCTGAAAGTCCACTCCCTCCCCTCTCTCTGGTTGGCTCCCCCTGCATCACCCCACTTTTACTCCTCCCCTGGACCCTCATCCGATTGGCCTGTTTGTGCCCTGGCCCCTCCTTCTCCTCCCCAGTTATATACCCTGGACCCTCCCATGCTGGTTGCTCTTTGCCTCTGGTTCCCCTTCAGCTGTGGTTGTGCTGCTGCGTTCCCCTCCCTCCTCCTGGATCCCTAGCCTTCCCTTCAATAAACCCAGTTGGATTTACTAAGCGAAGAGTCCTCTCATCATCCTGGTGGACCTTTTTATTACTACATCCAGGCTTGGGCATCTGGTGGGCTGGAGGAGTTGTCGGCGCAGACTGAAGCAGAGACGCTCTCGGTGCAGCAGGCACCCTGGCAGCACCTGCCCAGGGAAGCTCCTACCGCGGGACAAGGGGGTCTCCTGCAATGAGGAATGTGAGATAAGGCAGAGGCAAAGGGTGGAATGTAATTGGGTTTTGTGGCAGGGTTTTGGTAGCAAGGTGGTTTCTGTGAGAAGCTGCTTGAAGCTTCCCCTAAATTTGACAGAACCAATGTCAACCAGCTCCAAGACAGACTCACTGCTGGCCAAGGCCGAGCCCATCAGCGATGCTCATATCTAAGAAGGGGAAAAAACCCTATGGAATTCAGCCAAAGGAGTGAAAACATGTGAGAGCAGCAGCCCTGCAGACACCAAGGTCAGAGAAAGAGGTTGGGCAGGAGGTGCCCCAGGTACCTGAGCCAATTCCCCCACAGCCCCTTGTGCAGACCATGGTGAAGCAGCTGTCCTCAGTATTATCATACTCTGATTTAATTGACAGTAAATTAAACTAATTTTTCCAAGTAAAGTCTTCTTTGCCTGTGACAGTAACTGGTGGGTGATCTCTCCTTGTGCTTATCTCAATCCATGAGCTCTGTGTTGTTTTCATTCCCTTTTCCAGTTGAGAAGGGGAGTGATAGAGCTGCTTTGGTGAGCACCTGGCATCCAGACACCTGAAATTGTTCTTCCTTTGTATTTATTAAAAGCAGAACAAATATATTCATAAAAGCATGAAAATCCTCCTGATTCAATATTTTCAGATACACTAGGTGGGACACATTTTAAAGTTTGTTTAGTTTTGTCTAGAAATTAACTAAAAGCAAGATAATACTAATGTGGAAGTTTAATTAAATTACTAGATTTTTTGGATGATCTCTCTGTGCCTCACGAAGTTAAGCTCTCATATACAGTTTAAAATAAATAAACCCTCATTTTCAGGAGGTTAAAACTTAGTGAGACAGATTTCACCTTTACTGAATAATTTGATATTTCTACATTTCTCCAATTTTTCTTTTACATTTCTATTAACATTTTGTCCTAGTGCTTAAAACAATGTATCTTGATTTCGTTCTTTCAAAGAAACTTAAGAGTCAGATGATGTCATCTGTAGTAGGTAGTTTTCATAATCTGTAACTAATTGTTTTTACTAAAAAATTATAACAAGCTATGCAAAACCACCAAAAAAACCCACAGTACCAAACTCCAAAATCCAAAACAAAAATAAAAAAATAAAACCCAAAAATATTTTCCTAATCTGCAAGTACACTTTTTTGGAAAACTGAAAGGTTTTCCCATCTTCACTAACCAAGAAATCAACCATTTTGTCTGAGCAAATGTATGGGAAAGATGAGATAATAGATGTAATCTGAAAGATTTCCTCTTTACCGTCAGATTTTAAAACTCCTTCAATCCTTGGCTTAATACTAAAATATTACCTTTTTAACAGTCATTTTCCATATATTTTTAACTTGACCCATTTTTTTTCCCACCATGAATGAATCCTAAAATAAATGTTACTATTTTTTCTTTTGAGTTATCTAACCCATTTCCCTTCTAAAGTTTCTCTTGACACTCAGTGATTGTGACAGGACTATAGCAGAGCCTTCAAAGAGATTATTTCCTTTGGGTGGTTACCTCTTCAGAAGCAGAATAGCTTAATCTTTACTTTAATTTAGTGATTAACTAAAAGTTAAAGGTTGATTCAAAGTCTTGGAGTTGGTTCTATTTCCACCAAAAAATTGTTCCAATGAACAAGCAATTATTAAATTACATGGCTTTCACAGTTTTGATGGAATTTTTTTTTCTTAAGGCAAAAAAAAAAAAAATCTAGTAATTTAATTAAATGATAATATTCATAAGATGCTTGTTTAAAATCTATATTTGGTGTGACATACCAGTTACATGAGACTGCTATATTGTGCGTGCTTCTTTCTTTCAGATAAAAACTATTCAATGGACTTCTCTAGTGGAACATTAGATAATCTATTTTTCCTTTAATCTGCATTTACACAGTCTCTGCTGGCAGAGAGAGGAGTTGATATGCAATTAGCTGTTCACTTAGAGCACCTTTGAACTTATCACCTTGCTATCTTAAGAAAAACAACATGATAATAAAAAAGTGTCATTTTCTTCATGCTGTGCATAACTGGTAGTTACAAGACAGGTGCACAGGCTAACAACTCTGAAAGAATCCTTATTTTCTGAAGTGAATCTGTTGACCTTGAAATATGGTGAACTATTTCTAAAAAGCATTATGGACATTTAAAATAAATGTTAATCACTTCTGAAAAATCTGTGCCTTATTTTGAACTAACTAATGAGTTTCCTTGAAATTAAAACTTTTAGCTCTCTGTGTCTTTAATTTTTAACTGTGTGTACTGTGTCAGCTTTTAGTCTAAGTGATTCAAAGGCTACCACCAGGCTGAAAAATACAAATTATCTAATTTGATCTTTTAAAAGCACTATTCATTTTTAGATTAAAAATAGTTACGTATTTTTATTAATTGTAGAGGCAGAATGTTATAAACTTCTGACATTAGTAAAAAAACTCTACTCCTCTGATTATTGGAAAGACAAGAAATAAAAAAAATGTGGTAAAGTACTTTGGGGCTAAAGAATTGACATCTGGTTTGAACTAGAACCATAGGTTTTGACTCTGCAGTAATTTTTAACGAGAAATTATATCTAGTACTCTCCTTTTAGACTTGACCAAAAATATTTTTTAAAAAAGGAAAAAGAAGATAAATAAACTCGACAAGGAGATGACCCCAAGATGGTTTAATAATACAAGCTTGCTTACATGGTTAGCATGAAAATCCTTTTGCCAATACAAGAGAGAAGGGAGTGGGCTAAGGTGGTTGATAGTTTTTCCAGTATAAACTGATTCTTTTCCTCACTTAAATGATTTTTTCCCTCAATTGCCCTAAATTTGAATGATTCTCTTCAGTAAAAAGTTGACACCTTTTTGTACTAGAAGAATGAATATGTACAGCAATGATACAAGCAACTTTTACTGTCGGAGGTAATATCTCACAGAACAAGAGGTGAAGAGAGAAAAGCTTGAAGTGTACGTCAAGACTGGAATTTGGGGAAGGTTTTTGACATGTCTTACATATTTTACTGTGTGTTCACTTTTGTTAAAAGGCAGGTCTTCAGGGAATATCTCAATAGTGCTAACCAAGTCCAGTCCCTTGTATAATTGATTGAGAGAAAAGCAGGATCCTTCTTTGAATCATCCTCTTTAAGAACCCAACTTTATAGAATAAATTAGCAGCTGAGAAGCCTTTGTCTCTCTTCATTGACTGTTAAAGAGGAAATAAAGATCAGTGTCTCTAAGCACAAATTAATCCTTAAGAAGACTTTTCACTTAACTGAACCATGACTCTAGGTGATGTCACATTGCGGGATGGTTCTTCAGTGGTTCCTTCATGCAGGCAGCCCTGTGTGACAGCTGGTTCTAGGGACAGAGCTGCAAAGGGAGGGGGCAGAGGGAAAAGGTAGCAGGCTATATCATGGACTAAAAGGAAAGGATAAACGCAGTGTATTTCAAAATTATGAGAACAGAGTGCTTTGGAGAACAGGACTCATTCAGAAACACAGCTTCAGATTGTCAAGCCTTTCTGCTTGTTTATTCCAGTTGTGTAGAGAGAAACAGGACTGTGAACATATTTTTTCTAAATAAGCAGTATTGTACTGAAAAAATACACAGCTTACACTTCCAGAGGATCCAATCGAATGTAAATTAATTGCATATGCTTATGGCAAATATTTTCAAGACAGTTGATAATCTAAAATTTGTGTTCAACATGATTCTACGAACCTGGAGCTGCATAGAATGTTTTCCTTCATGATTGGAAAGATTGAAAAGCTCTGCTTTGGATGTTTTTTTCTTCTGAGGAAGTTGGAATAAGATACATTTCTAGTCAGTGATACAGGTATTTGGAACTGCACTGAATATGCATTCAATCGCACACAGAGAAATGAAGGCTGCTTTCAGATGGAAAGGATTTTTCTCCAGTGGCACTCAATTCTGCATTTATATGAAAATACAGGGGTGAATGTATGATGTCTATAAGCAGTCGTCATAATCCATGTCTCTGACACAGATACAAAGATTTTTATACATATTTTTCCTTCTAGTATATCCTGTCAAGACACTCACTAATTACTTTCAGAAAATAAGCATTTGACTAACAGCAAGGTCACGTGCATAGAATTTTTCACATTTGTTTATATCTATGCTTGTGCAGGCAGGCTATAATACAGGACAAATTCACCAGGTATCCATGATTCACCAACCAAAATAGCTGTCCTGTGGAACTGTATCATTACTGGCAAAATTCAGGAAGTTTCGCTTGCCAGACAGACACCCTAACCAGATAGGTCATAATCAGGTGTCCCACTACATCAGGCTATGGCTTCCAGCCACCTGCTGTGGAAAGCAGAAGCAAAATGTAAGCCTGCAGCAGTCAAGGACTTAGCTTTAAGCTCTTGGTTCTGCATCAACTAGGACTCCCTGCTGCCCAGAAGTGAGCTTCTCTTTCGGGCTGGAAACAGGATTGCATTCTGACATCTCAAAGTGCTCCTATTGCACATTTTTGCTCAGCTCTATTAGCAAGGTCATTTTGTACGAACAGAATCAACTCTTACAATATAAATACATTATATTCTATTTAGAACACATTTATACTTATTTAAACTCTTATTTGCACAAGAAATAATATACATTACAAAATTATGATCCTTTTGTTATCATCTAATAAAATACCGAGTAAATCACACTTCAGTCTTAAGATGTGTAAAGGGTATAATTAATGGTGCTGAAAGTTAATTACAATTATTGTAGGACTTCTTATAATTTGCAGCTCTTTATGTTCCTCAATTTGTTTATAATAGGATGTTTGCACCTTTACCAGTAGGAGAACATTGTAGTAAGCAACATGATCATGTTTTTTAAATGAATTTTTTTTGTCAGGAATACTAAAACAGATATCATTTTGTTCTAACACAGCTCTTTAAATGATGTGTGTGTGTATTTGTGTGTGTGTGTGTGTGTGTGTATGTGTGTGTGTGTGTGTGTGTGTGTTATTTAGCCCAACAGTAAACATACTCTTATAAAGACTCTCAAGTGACAATTGTAGCTATTAGTAATGCTTTTTTATATGACAGTATAGTGAACTTTATTAATGCCTCAATTTGACTGGAGTTGATCTGTTAATCTGAGTGTGTAACCATGGATAATACTGGGAAGCCTTGCACATCAAAAAATAGACTTTCTCTAAAGAGAGAATCCTCATGAGTAACTAAGATCAATTATTTGAAATGCAACAATGACATTTTCTCTGTTTATTAATGAGCATTGATTTGTTTAGTGGCTTCAGACATCTAATGCCCAGACAGTTTCTAAGTAATTAAACAGCATTTGAATAAAGGAAATAATTTTTAGACTTTGAAAAGAAAAACAATGGACTAAATTCTCTGCATATATTTGTATGACTGTAACTGGGAAAAAATAAGACAATAAGTTAGGAGTAATGTATATGGAAAGGAGAAATATACTGTGTTATATGATTCTTGGGTGTTTTATCAGCTATGTCCCTAAGTCAAAACAAGAGCTGTGAAAATGAACATATTAAAAGAAACAGTATGTCCCATTTGTAAATTCCTATGTTAACATTTACATTAGAGACAATCACTTTAGTTCTTAATAATAAATTTTAACAAACTTTAAAAAGACTATATATCAAAGCTCTTTCTGGACTGTTTTGACTTTTTACTACAGCCAAAAAGCACACTTCTTAAGAATTTATCAGCAGAAAACAAAATAAATATAATAAAACCTGAGCATGTCTCAGTGGAGATGAGTAAAAGTTAAAATAATACAACAAACATTACATTGAACTTAGTATAAATTCAAGTCATTGCATGCTGGAAACATTTGAAAATATGCACAAGAAGCACTTCAGAAGCCCTGAACTACCTCCATATTTAATTCTCTTTGAACTACCCGTGACAATGGTGGAGACATTGTCCCAAATGTGGGCAGCACTAATTCACACACCAAGGAGAGGTATTTCTGTTTTTCATTCTAGTTGGCACAAAGCTGGGTGGCAACTAACAAATGGCTAACTTATCTATCATCAAAACCTTACACTATTTATACACTTTAACAAACAAATCATCAGCATTTATTGATTGCAGGGTACATAACTGTTATTAATGAGTATATTCAAACCCCTATTTGCCAGCTATATCTTTCATTTCTCATGCTAATTAGTCCTCACATGCAGTTCTTTCTTCCTTTTGAGTCTGGGGTCCATTTTGAGATGGCAGTCAATAAGCTGGTGGCTGCAAACCCACCCGTCTAAGCTTACCTTTCCCCCAGCTACTGATCAGTTCTGCTCCACAGTGCACCACACACTCCTGGTTTCTCATCCAGACATCTTGGGATTGTCTTCACTCTTCCTTAAAACCAAAGATTAGCCGAGCACACAGTGTTCACAGTGCAATTGCTTTATCATAACTGCTCTTCCATAGCTGAAAATTAACAACTAAAAAAAAAAAAAACCTGCAAAGTTTGATCCAAATCTTTAGAGGCTCAAATCTTGGGGGCTCGATATCAGAAATACTCCCTTTGGTACTGCTGCTGGGTATCAATTCTCATACAATTGAAGTCAAAATAATCAGGACTGTTGCTCACCTGAAGATAAACCCCTTGCAGGCAACCATTCCAATGAACCTTGAATAAGGTTCTTATAAGGGAAGACAATGAAATGGCACAAATCTCTCTGTTCTCATCTCTGTGCTGTGATTCAACTCATCCTATATAAGTACTAAAACCAGATTAATTCTTCCTAAAAGTGTTCAGCTTGAACTTAGACATCCAAAATTAAGAAATATATATCTCACCCTGTATGAGTTTGAAACAAGTTCTGTTTAGGCTGTTCCTCTTGCTGAGTACCTACAAGCAAGGAAGTTTTTTCAGTAGTGAAACATTTTGTCCAGGTGAAAAGGATACGTCTCACTTAAGTTTAGACAACCACAAACCATTGAAGCAGTTTGCAATGCTTACTTAAGAGTTAATAGAGATAAATAGGCATCTTGAATCAGACTCATTGCCTATGAAGACAGTCTGGACAAATAATCAAATGTAGACATCCTAATTCACTTATTTGGATTTGAAATGCATTCCTGATTGCAGATACAATGTTTGCAGTGACAAACAAAGGCATCTCTCTTTTCTTTTTCTCTCTGCTCATGAATTCTTATTCCTCACTATATTATGAAGATACTTTGCAGTCCTATTAGGAGTGATTAAATACTTACTTAAGTAGATAATCAATGTCTGCTAAGACAAATTACCTTATTAAAGAGAAATTTAATTTTAACCATCTCCAAAAATCAGGCCATAGTATGGAATAAAAACTCAGGGCAGCCGTCAAGGTCACGGTCAGAATGAAACACATCAGTTCAAGCATAAGCAGAAATAACTACACACAAACAGCCCAAGTAAAAGTAAAAAGCACAGACATGTGGGTAATTTATGTCTCAACACAGGCAGAGCAAGACTATGTTTTATGAATCTCTTGCTTAACTTTAAGTGACCTCTTCGCTCTGCAATTAAATTATCCAGAAAGGAAGAACATTTAATTCATTATAAGAGGGAATGGGTTTTTTTGCTATGCTAATGACAAGGCTTGTACTGAGACATAATCAGTTACTTCAGTTGACTGCTTAAATTCCAAGTATTTTCTTTCTCTCTGACTAATGGAAGTTACATTTTCTAATCATTTTTTTTATGTCTTCAGACATCATCTGATATGTCTCTTTAATGATGCCAAATTCAGATGGCATTTCGCTCCCTCTGGGAGCCATAGGTGGCTCCCAAAAAAAAACTTTTTAATGAACTCTATTTTGTGCCTTAGATGCAAACACCAAATGATGGGTTAGAATTTGTGTACCATGAAACTGGACAAATCCTGACATTTTCTTTGTTCATAATCCTTTTGTGCATTAATGATACCTTGATAAGGGCTGGCTGTAGAGGCTAACTTGAAAGTCATAGCTGCCCAGACAGTATCTTCCTTGATGCTAATGGTCCAAAGGAAGGGATTGAATCACAGAGGATGCACCAGAAATTCAACTCTCAGTTGATCAGCTGGGGGTCGTTGGCAGGTCTTTGCCTCTTAGCCTGTCTGAGCCCCCCTCAAAGGATGAGAACTTCTGCAGAGAGAAGATACAAGATCACAGAGTCATAGATTCATAAAATCATAGGATAATTTACATTGAAAAACGCCTCCAAGTCTGTGTTAACATAACACTGCCAAGTTTACCCTGAAATCATGTCTCTAAGTGCCACACCTCCACATATTTTAAATACCTCCAGGGATGGTGATTTCCCTGGACAACCTGTTCCAATGCTTGACAAACCTCTCAGAGAAGAAGTTTCTCCTAATATCCAATCTACATCTCCCCTGGTGCAACCTGAGGCTGTTTCCTCTCATTCTATCACTTGAGACTTGGGAGAAGAGACTGACATCCATATCACTATAACTTCCTTTCAGGTTGTTGTAAAGAGCAATAAGGTCTCCCCTGAGCTTCTTTCCTCCAGGGAGTTTTTGGAATTGGTCCTGACTCTGCATTCAATACCTTAAAATTTCACTTCCCCACATTCAGATCTCCTGTGTACCTCACAGCCTCGTAATATCTACATCTGCAAATGGGTGTGACAGTAAATGAAGAAACAAAAATCAGGGAAGGTATTTGTCTCTTTCCACCCTGTGATTTCCACCCTGTCTCTTACACCACCTGTGATTCTCATGTCTCTAAGGCTTTCCATGGAGGGTGTTCATGGGTAGCTGGCGAAGGGAGCACATCTCCCAGGACCAGATTACATCAGTGCTAAACAACTGGCTTCCATAGGCTACCTGCAAACTGATGCTGCTTAAAATTTAGAAATAAGAAGGCTGTTTTTCCTAAGACAAGGGATGGCATACAAGACCAAACTTTTAGTCTGCAGCTTCCCCACATATTTTGGCATAGATTGCCACAGCCTCTGACACTTTAAAGTGAACTAAGGCAATGTTACAAAAATACAGCTTTTGCCTCTGATCTTTGAATAATCAATGTCATTCTAGAACGTGGGTAGAAACTTTTAAAGGCTGACAGATAGAATAGCTACAATTTTTTGCACCTGCCTGCTGCTCCTATTGCTTATTTCTATAGGGAGATGTATCCTACCCATGCCTCCATCTGCAGAACCACCACATTTGCACTGATTTCTGTGACAGAGAACTCTGATAACTGGCAGATCCATTTTCCTTCAATTGCACATACAGGTGGGACAGAGACTTCTTTTGCAGGCTTAATGCTTGGAATAATAATCTTTTATTTGAAGTTTCACTGAATAATATGTCTATATAATTTGGCCATATATGCACTATGTATATGCACTCCTTCTACTCCTTCTCCCTCACACACAGTATCTCCCTAATGTATCTTTTTTTTTAAATATACTTCAGTTATGTTGTTAAGAAGATGCAGTCTGTGTCTGCTTTTATTAGGCAGAGGATGGGAAGGGAGGAAAAGACTCTATTTCTACAACAAACAGGCACACAGAATGATTTTTCATGAAGTTATCAAAAGGAAATATTTGAACAGATTTTGGTGTCATTTACGAGTAAAAGCATGTTGAGCAATAGACAACTGTGATCTGTTGTCCAACAAGTGAATAAGATAGAGGCAGATGGCAATGCATTAACTCTGACGTGTTTGTTCCAAGGCGCCCGGTGCCAGCTGCGCTCCCCAGAACTTCCCAGTATTAACTTCCTTCTCCTTCATTGCCACATGCCACCTAGCGACTTATCACCGAACCACAGCTTGAAAACTATTAACGCTGAGAATTACAGCGCGCCGCGGGGACAGCCGCATGTTTCTGAATGCTTAAGGATGTAAAGCTGGCCATGGAAACAGCCGAATGCCGAGCATGAAGCACAGCTTTACCCTGAGAGCAGTTTCTCTCCCAGACTCCCAAGGACAAAGAAGCAAAACAAAAAATCCGGTGTACCTGAACGATGCAAATTTTTGTCTTCCAGTACTTGTGCCTGTGGAGCACTGAAACTGAGATCAGGTGATTCAGCCATTAAAATAACAACAACAAAAGCAAGACAGCATATCTGCTAGAACAACAAGGAATAAATTCAGTCCATGTTTAAAACTAACAAACATTCCCTTCTGACTTAGACTTCCTAAACATTTTAGTTAACTTTCTTTCTAATCTCCATATATTTAAAACTTTAAAAGTTGTATTTTTAGTCATATGAGTTCTGATATGGGTTTTCTAATTATTATTTTTACATTCTCAGAGAACACAAAAAGTGGTGAAGAACACCTCTTCCTGACTGCAATCTAAGGCCATGTTACAGACATGTTTCACTTTTTGAACTCTTTCTCATATTTCTTTCTCATATTTCACAAAGAATAGTGAGAGTTTGGTTTTTGTTGGGTAAAATTAGAGATGTTTAAATAGTTATTTTAACAGCTTTACCAGTAACAGCAGCCCTAGAAACTCACCTAATGATTTCATTGTAACAGCTTTAAAATCAAAACTCTTGTGCTTGAGCAGGTAGTTCGAAGAAGAAGAGATGTGGTGATCTCTGGATTCTTCCTGCTTAGGAAACAAAAAACTCCAAACAAAATAACACTATAGGGTACTAGTGATGCTTATCAAAATACTATGTCTGCTTTCTCTCAAGTGTATTTTGATTGAACACTGTCTGAGAGGTTCTTCATTACACAGGCAGTCCAGACATTAGAGATTCAGCATGACTTTATGTAATGCAGATCAGAAAGCATTTGATGGCAACTTAATATTTGAAATGCAATGAATAATTCACTATGTGGATCCAGAACACCATTTTCTAACTTGCTACGTTAATAAAATTAAACTGCAAAGAATTATCGTCTCAAGACAGAACAGTATAGCAGACCAAATCAAAATGACATTTATCATACACGACTGTTAAAAGATCTTGTAAATGAAAACTGCAATATTTTCTCCTTTGAGAGCATGTTACTGTGTGACTGGTTACATAATATTATGCCATGTCTGTGTATAATATTTTATTCATCTGAAAACTCCTGGCCTGCTACCCTAGAAGAAACTTCCCTAATCAGCATCGGGGAAGCTGAGGTCAAAAGAAACAAAGAATCTGTTAATGATTTCCCTCTTGCCTGATTCACCTGCAACTGCATAATATACAAACCAGCCTGTATTACAACAAGATTTAGAAATTCAAATCTGAAATATTTTTTCCTGCTCAGTGGATTTTTTTTAAGGTTCATACATACCATGACTCCACAGTTTTAATGATACAAGGTATTTCCTTGCAAAGCAGTTGAATGCTTACAGATGTTCCAGGCAGCATTCCATGAACAGCGGTATCCCGAATCCTATGTCCTGTCTAGAGCAAGTGTAACTGCATTTCAGAATTTGACACTTGGTCTTATTTGCACTGGATAGGACTGACCAAAATTCCTTTCATTACAGTATTTAAGCTCAAGTCTTCCTCATGTGTGAAGTCTAAGGTTTACAAACACACCTAAGATGTAATTCTGAGAGTGAATAAAAAATTCTTGAATATCTTAACAGAAAGCAAGTTTCTAATGCTGAAAGCAAACCTGGACTGATGGTACACACCTAGGCTGGTGCTTTATCAGTATTGACAAGAGTGGGGGAAAAGAAGTTTTGTGAAAACTTGGGCGCTGATGGCAGACATTCAAAATGCTCGTTTAATTCAGAGGCTAAATATTCCCTCACAACTGTTGGTTCTCCTTCAGCCTGTCATGGGTATCAGCCTTGATAAATGGGATGATAGAAGTGATTCATCCTTCCTAATGCTGTGCTCTACAGCTGACCTCAGCCTCTCCTGAGAGTTCCTAGAGTCTGCTGAATTTACTGGTATAACCTATGGTTCATAACTAAAATTTTGAAATAATTTTTACTGCAACTTAAATATGTTATATACGTGTATCTCCGTGAAGTGATATCAGAGAGGGTAATGAGGGCAAACACTGCTTTGTGAAGGGAATCTGCCTTTGAAAGGCTGTTTTTTCATTTGGTGTTTAAAAACCCATCTGTTTTACAGGAGAAGGCAGCAGCACACAGTGTAATACACCACAGGCTGTCAGTTCTGTATTCAGTAGACAAGGACAATGCCAGTCTAATTTTAAAGATAAGCTATTCTCGTTGAATCTAGACAAAACAGCTTCCTCCAGCTTCTTTGCAGGTGTGGCAGTTTGGAGAAAATCTCCCAGGGTTTGACAAACTAACAGAGCTGTTAATATCTTCCAGAAACCTCATAGAGAAAAAGGAGAAAGAGGAAGAGAGAGGCTTTCTGCATTCAGTACCACCTGTGGCAGGAGAATAGGATCCAGAGCTCCTTGAAGCCTGTTTACCTAAACATTAGAGAGTTTTGCCAAATTATAAACTGTGACAACACTTGCTTGGGATCTGTTACTTTTTGGTTCATGGCAGCAGCATTATGCTTTACTTAGGCCCTCAGAGAGATGAAAGGTAATAACCCCTGTAACTGCGTGAGACTGCATGTCAAAGCTACCAGGGAATCGCTTTATTTGCCTAAAAGGTAAAGTTCAGACCTTTTTACAAATAGGTAGTAGGTTAATAGCATTATTCAGGCTACCTATTTTTCCTGAACCCTAAAGAAGAGCTACGTGTTGTCCACGTTGGAAAGCGCAAGAGGCTGGGTAGCAAACTCAAATAATCAAACTCAAATAATAACTCAAACTTGCTCACATAATCAAAACACACCCCACTAGATCACTACTCAACTGTACCAGCCAGCTTTTTTTCCAAGATTAGGCCTGAGCTGGAGGAGGTGTAGCCAATTACCAAATACAAGGACAAACCTACGCTAGGGTTGCTTTCCTCCCCTCTTAAATCCTCCAGCACAATCCAAGGACACCTTGCAGTCTCAAACATGCCTGAAAGCCCTTATCCCTTCCCCAAGGCATGCAACCAACACCTTTAGTTCCTCACTAAGACACCACTGGTGAGCTGCATCACAGCCCTATGTTAATTCAGACACTCCTGGTGGAAACAGAGGTGTGGGCAGTGCAGACTGTAGGTGTAGACTGTATGTAAACTGTAGGAACATAGTCTATAGGACAGTCCAGTCTTCCCTTTCATAACACTATCCATGCCCAGGACATTTAAAACAAATTAATCATGTTGTACTTAAGGAAAAATATCTTGCTTGAGCTATGTTGCAGTTCAGTGATGGAAGTGGAGGAGCCTAAATTGCTTTTCAGCCTCTGGTGCTCACAAAGCAAGTTCACGTGAAGTCTAACACAGCCAGGGAGCACAAAATACATGATTCATACTGAGTAAACAGCATCAGAGCAGTGAGGAAAAGGCACATCCTAAAGGTCTAAACTTTGTTCAGGTAGCAAGCTTGGAGTTATGGAATAATGCACTCTACCATAAGTGACTAGTTACATACAACTTGTAAAACTATGTAAAACTTTACCAGGCTGTGTGCTAAAGAAAGTATGAATTGAAAACATGGGTTTTATACACTGTAAAGAGTATTAAATTAACTACTTCTAGACTGAATCATTATTAATACTCATTGTTATATCACTACTATGTATCACTGTACATACACATTAGTAATCTAACACTGAACAAAATAATATATATCAGTTAAGAACTTCAAATGAAATCAACATAACACAACTATGAATATGTTTTCTATTTTAAATCCAGTAGTTTAATGCATTTCAGGCAGAGAAAATTGAACAGTAAAACATGGCAGGGAAATAGTGTATTAATTATGCATTTACAACCTATGATGCTTACTATATCAAAACAGTAGATTTCAATGCACAGTAAAGGGCTGATATAAATGAACAAGTTGTGGTGCAACAGTTTCACCCGTCTCACCTGATTTGTGGTAGCTGCTTGTATAGACGCTCTTAGCTTATGCTGAAGTAACTCTAGCTAGTTTAGCCTTGTCTCATTAACTTTGTACACAGTAGGGACTTTTTTCATGTATCTGAACTTTCCCGTGACACCTAACTTTCAGGTTAATGCACAGCACTGAAACATCACAGCCAGAGAGTTACAAAAGCTTGCCCAGATTTGAAAACATGAACATTATTTTAACCTATAGTGATGGAAAGAAGATGTTTATCTGGGGAAAATAATCAAACCATATGACAAAGAAAGTGAAAAAAAAAAAAAGTGAAAATATGCTGCACGTATTTTACTAAACCAAGGGATACAGTGGTGAGAGCAGTGCTCTCTAACACTGTTTAAACTCCTTCACCTTATGAAGCTGTCTTCAAGGAGACAACAGAAGGACAGGATGCTGTCTAGGGGGACAAGCTTGAGAGGTGAGCCCACAAGAATATCATGAAGTTAGGTGTGTCTAAATAGAAGATGCTGTGCCTGGGTTGGTACATGAGTACCAACATGAGATATGAGTACAGATTGGGAGAATAAGCGATTGAGAGAAGCCCTGTGGAGAAGGTTTTGGTGGTTGTCATGGATGAAAAGCTGAACATGAGTTGACAGTGTGTGCTCACAGCCTGGAAGGCAAATCACAACCTGGGCTGCATCAAAAGAAGTGTGGGCATCAGGCTGAGCAAGGGGATTTTCCCCTACTTTGCTCTTGTGAAACTGTACTCTGTACAGGTCTGGGGTCATCAGCAAAAGAAAGATGTGGGCACATTATTGCTGGTCCAGGGAAGGGCCATGAAGATGGTGAGAGGGATGAAGCACCTCTCTTATAAAAACAGATTGAGAGATTCAGGTTGTTCAGCCTGAAAAAAAAAAGAGGGAAAAAACTCACTGCTGCCTTAAGGAGTACCTTAAGGAGTCTTCAAGGGTAAGCATTCTATAACATATATAGCCTCAGTACTTTAAATAGCCTATTGTTTTTATAACTTTTTTATAATTTATTTAGACAAGTCAGCCAGTTATATTTTGTACTGATCTCTATAGCTTCGCTTTCTTCTCCCATAAATGCAATCTCTTTTTCTTTTTTCTGCCAAACTACTGCATGTGAAAATTTCCAATATACGGCACCTTCCTCTTAGTCCCTTAATCAAGATGCAAACCATCTTCAGATCTTACTTTGAAAGGATATTCTCTCTGAAATAATCTCTAAGTGGCATCTATTAACTACCTAAAGAAGTTTTGAATTTTTCCAACAAATCTAAACTATTAAAAATATATTATTTAGAACTAGGCTAACTATATTTAAAATATGCATTATTTAAACGACTTCTTGTTATGATATCAAAAACAAATTTTAGAAGACAACAGCACTTCAACTACAGTTACCTCTGTAGAACATTTCTGTAGCTGTTTCTTTAAGTAAAATGGACATGGACCAAATGAAAATATTTATGTCTAAGCAGAACCTTGCAAAAATATTTTATATATGACTAGGGAAGGAAAAATGAGCAGGGCTTGGAAGAATAACAGCAACAAGAGATATCACTATCAGAAATAAAATTAAATGTAGACAGGAACATCAAACAAGAATGTTGTATTATAAATAACCATGTCCCTAACTGAATTCATAAATCAGACTTTACTTATCTTTAATCTCTCTCTTGAGCATTGTAGATGTAGCATCAGCTGCCTAACTACAGCCCTGACTGGCATTTGATCCCTGGGACAGTCTGGTCAGCCTTGAAGCAGTGCGTTCTTCCTCACATTAATCCACACCCTGGACCAGATTGAGGCTTCATTTCTACTCTAAGCCATATCTCTTCCCAGGCTGCTTTCAAATGACTTTCCCAGTTCACCTCGAGAAAAATTTTGAGGCTGTGCATTCTGCAGGGCTCCTTGGCAATTGTCATGCAGCCAGCGCAGTCCACCCTGGCACCGGCCCATTAAGGCTCCAGTCGTGCCTCCAAGGTCTGCCCCTGTCGGCATTTCATCTTCAGCTCCCACTTCAGCCCAACTGCCTCTGCCAGTTCCATGAGCCTTGAAGGTCACTTGGTCAATAAAAAGATCAAAAGTGAATAATGAGGCCTAAATGTACGAAAAGGCAGTGGAAGAAAGCAATACAATTGTATGGCAGGAAATAACTGATTCAACTTTTGCCAAAGAAGTGGTTATAATGTCAGTTATAGCTAATAAATAGACAGCTGCCTTTATTACTTACTGATTTCCTATGCATAATGTTTCTTAGCTGATGCTTTCCTTATCCATCTGCAAAAGAAAACAAATAAACAACTTGATTTCATTTTTTTCATCTCCAACTTTCATTAATGATCTTTTTTTTTGCCTTGAAAATGGCAGTATTGGCCAAAAATATTCATTCCAAGTGCTCTTGCAAATTCCCTGTTTCTCTGAGTTCCTTATCTGACTGCCCATTCTTAGCTCAAATATAAACTATTTGTCTTTCAGAGAAACTATATATGTATATTGAACTGCATTTTGTTGGAATCCTGAATACATAGCCATCAATACATTCAGGCAACCCGTACTAAACTGTTCAAAACATTTCTGTTTCTTAGCATTGTTAGGAATGTTTGTTTCAAGTTGCCTATAGCTGTTAATTATTGTTGAAATACAACTAGTTCAAAAATGAATGATAGAAATAAAGGAAAGCTGGTGCACAGTAGAACTGAAGAAAAATCAAACCCAAGGATTGGTCTCCTGTTGTGCATTACCTGTTTTTAAAACGACACTGATATGCCTTCTTTACATAAACAAAAGCCTTTGGTGCAAAATTATCTGAACTAATTGCACCACAACTTTAATAATACTACACCTATTAATAACCACATTAAAATTACATTAAATTAAATATGAAAAAAAGAAAGTTCTGATTTAATAGGTCTCTAAGTGGTGAACTGCTATAAAGTCATAGAATAGAAACAATGATCAAGCTAATAAGTAAAAATGAAGTATGGAAAAAAGAGAAATATAAGACGAAAGAAAGGATTAAATATACTACATCTAGATTCATTAGTTCTTAATCTAAATTGACAAATACAGTATGCACAGATTTAAAACAATAATTGCCCCCAGTGTTACAAAAAATCTGGGTGCTAAAGTTACACACCTTTATCCTATTTTAAAAACTCCTCTCTAGTCCTGCCCAATCTGCAAAGTCAGAAATGACTTTTGGAATGAAAGCTCAAGAAATACAAGGAACTCCTGGAGCAGGAGGCCACAAAGATGCTGAGAGGTCTGGAGCACCTCTGTTATGAGGAGACACAGCTGAATCTGGGCCTGTTTAGTCTAGAGAACAGAAGACTGAGAAGGAATCTCATCAATGCACATGAATATCTCAAAGGTGTGTACCAAGAGGATGGTGCTGGGCTCTTTTCAGCGGTGCCCAGTGACAGGATGAGGATCAATGGCCATAAACCAGAACACAGAAAGTTTCACCTCAAATGAGGAAGAACTTCTTTACGCTGAGGGTGGCAGAGCACTGGAACAGGCTGCCAAGGAGGTCGCAGAGACCCTCTCGGAACACAGTCAAAACCCACCTGGACACGTTCCTGTGTAACCTGCTCTAGGTGACCCTGCCTTGGCAGGGGGATTGGTCTAGATGATCTCCACAGGTCCTTCTCAACCCTAAAAATTCTGTGCTTTTGTGATTCTGTGAATGAGACAACAGAAGGTAATAAATATTAAATCAAGGTATTATGTTTTGAGGAATGTTTTCAGCAGAAGTCATATGAACAGTGTGACATGTCAATGGAAGAATTTCAGAAACAAATGTAAAGAAGAGTGGCAGTTTTGTTGTCAAATCTTATAAAATTGTGGGTTGAAGAAAAAGGGATATACAACAAGACTTAAAATCTCTTAGTTTTGTCAAACCAAGTGCAAATGAGAAAAAGGCAAACCATAATAGATGCATACTTGAGCTACATGTATCAAGTAAGAAATCTAGCATCAGGATTCCCCTGTGGATTATCACATTTTATACTTGGAGATTATATGACTTTTGGGGATTCTATTTAATTTTATTCTGAAGTTAACTTAGCCATTTGATTTCCTAAATGAAGTTGCACTTGCGTTTTGTGTATCTTCTCCATAACAGAAGACAAAGATGCACTTTCTGGGTGTGTTTCATTATTATTAACAAACATATTCAGTGATCAGTTTTCTGCATTTTTTCCTAAAGCAATGTAGTGAAAAAGGCTGCCAGCAATTAAAGTACTTCATCATTAGTAGTTGGTTTTAAATAAATGAGCACAGGAACAAGCTCTTGATGCAACTGAATACTTAGGGGTGGACAATCTCAAAGTGAAGTGGGAGAATTATTTCACAATGCTAAGTGTCCATTAAGGACACTTTGACAGCAAGAATGTGGATATTTGCTAAATATGTAAAATGAATCTTCACTTGTTGTACATTCTATGCAACAGATGACTTTGTCCTGAAAGACTGAGAATTATGTCAGTGAAAATAAAACAGACTGGCTATCTGCAGCTATATTCCTATCTTTTTCAAAATACTTTTCTGCCTAAACATAAGTAGAATTTTGTTTTTAATTTTGCTTTATTAGTGGAAAGTCTTGAACTGCTATTTGAGACAACAAACATCAAGAATATTTGCTCCAAATACTGGGATTTGGAATTATTGGGAATTGGAATTGCTATTTGAGATAACAAACATCAAGAATATTTGCGCCAAATAAATTGCCATATCAGAGAACTGCAAGAGTTAATCCCATAATGAAAAAGTGTGTGTAGGATTAAAGCAAGATTGCACCAAGTTATTTGACAAGTGAACAAGAGTCAACTCCTGAACTTGGAACTTGAGTAATGTATTTTCTGTCTGGGCCTTAACATCCATGACTGCTGAGTGCTCATTCAGAAAATGCATGACAAAAGACTAATTCAGTCCTCTTACAGTCACTTTTGATAGATGAATGGGTTTTATTCTGACATAGCCATTAAAATCAACTTGGGAAACTGAAAAAAAAAGAGTGCTTTTGACTGTCATATAGACAGTTGTTCTCCAATAGCTCCAATTCCAATTTGCAAACGTCTTTATTGCAGACCTTCAGTTTCCTTGCCATTTTATTTTCAAGATTAATTAACAAACACACATAATGAATGCATAATTAACAGATGCATTTGCTTTTATGTTACTGTAGATATGAAACTTGAGGAGAAAACCATAAGCTTATTGTAAATGTTATGGAACAAAAGGGTAAGCACATACTTAAATGTCAAAAAATTATTCTCAGTGTGTCTCAAGGCAGTTTTAAATGCCTGGTTTTGTTAATGTGATTAATGTGCTACCTTTGAAAAGATATTCACAGACAAAAAGTGTGGCAATAAATTTGGTTACAAGTATCTAAAAATATTTCTGGTTCTGTTCTTGATTTCCATTAACTCTATCTGTAATCCCTGACAAAAAATTTGTCCTTTAAAAGTTCCAAAATGCAGATTCTATGGTTTCCTCAGTGTTTAAATTGGGACATTTTCATATTGTAAAATAAATCTCTTAAATTAAAATGAAACCCCACACAGTCTGTGTATTAAACAGATGGAAAATGTTTTTCTTCACATCTAGCACTCGCAATTGTACCTTAGCATGCTTGCACTGCATTACGGGAGCATTTCACTGAAGGATCATTACAGCTACAGCCGTCTGGACTCTCTCTGCCTGGTGTTTAGCTACTCGACAGTGCAGGTGAAAGCATTTCTGCCATGACCACACAGAAAGGAGCCCTATCAAAAAAGCAAAAAGGGGTACATCCTGTCATTGGGACAGTTTTCCTATTTTTATTTCCTGATAAAAAATGATAATTACATTTTTTGCAATTGCATTACATTAGTCACTGTTGTTTATCTTTGATCCTAACACATTTTTGCATAATGCTACCATGGCTAGCATTCTTATTTTGGTGAAGTAATGCAAAATTTGGAGAACTGTTTCTCTGTTTGAATTCAGGATCAGTTTCCAAATGATGCAGTTTATCAAGAAAATTATGGGTTTAAATCTTATCCAACAGTGTGCTTTGAGAAACTCCAAGGTGATAAAGATATATTCTCTTCTATCATGAAGTGTTTCAAGACATTCAAATTTAAACACTTAGTACCGAGAATTTATTTTTCCAAAATGAAATATTTAGACAATATTCTAAATGAGGGAGATAGAAAAGAACTTTTCTGAAATAGCAAATTAATGTGGTGATATATGATTAACGTCAGTGCTCAATACTTAATTCAGCGAAGAGTGACACTTTGGAGTAGTCAAAATAATTTACTAATTCAGACTAATTTAAATTAAAACACTAAAAGATCTATTTTCAGAATGAGTTGTTCTGTCTTCAAACCAATATAGGTCATATTTTAAATTAAGAGTTTCAACATACTGTTTCTTTTGAATATTTATCTCCATTAAAACCAGAAAGAGCTCAATAATTTGAAAATGAAATTAATGTTTTAATATGACAAAAAGATAGTGTAGATTAGTCAGATTATCATAGTTATTAGTCAGATTAGCATAGTTAATATGTTTCAAAAAGAAAAGGGAGGAAAAACAGCAGTTTGACACATGAGAAATGTATTTCCCACAGCTATTAGGAGGAAAATTTAGTATTAAACAAACATTTTTAAAATCCTGTCTTATTTATCTTAGATATTATATTCTCACTGTCACATCACAGTATTGAAATCAGAAAATTTCCATTCACATTTTTTAAATACTGGTAATTGTAAAGTTAGTATTTTTATAGTTATATACTTGGACAGAAACCATGTCAGATATTTTAAATAATATTTTTAATAATACAGTTCAATTGTAGGATCAAAGATTAAGGCAGACATAACTAGAATAATCCTTCATTTCTCTTATTCTCTGTTCTCCCAATAAATATTCTACTATGGCTACCTCAGGATAAGTGTCATAGTTAGTCAAATAAATATATAAGGGATTTTATTGGAATAAATTGAAAAACAATATCATAAAATCAGCCCAGTGTGCAAACTCTACTGCACCTTTTGTGGCAAGTCTTATTTAATTATGGACTGACTGTTAAATTTGGGATAGTGACAAACAACAACCAATTCACCACAGCAGCAGCTAATTCCTCATCATCCGTTCTTTTTATTCTATTTGCTTTGTCTGAGAACTCGCCTGAACAGCCAAGAAAACATCTCTCCTTCCACTATCACCACTAGAGGAGCAAGGGCTCCTTGGCAAATGGCAGCAGAGCTTTTCCCTCCCCCAAGCCCTGTCAGAGCAGTGACACAGCCATGCAGGTGGCAATCCCTCTGTGAGCCCCAGGAGCCTAGTATCTCCCAGCTGCGTGTCTGGGAAAGCATTGGGCACCTTCATGACCCTTACAGTTGCCACTGGGAAACCATCTTTTGCTATCACAGGTGCTGAAAAGGAGACTTTAGTGCATTTTAACAGCTCTTTTGGTAAGAAAGAGTCTCACCAAAAGAGACTAGGACTGCAAAATGACCTGGGGAGCTACACGTAGCAGACAATGCAGTCAATGCATTAATTTATGCATTTTAGCTTTATAATTTCAAGACAGCATTATGAACTGGCAGCAATGCTTTTCTGTGTTTAATAGTTTCAGATGTTTGCAAGATGACTGCAGTCATTTGGTAACAGTGAAGAGAGGAGGACTGCAGGAAAACTAGCCAGTAGTATAGCAATTATCTACAACTGAAATCTTTGCCACAACTGCTTGTGTGGAAGGAGCAGATATTTATCAATATTTTAAAAGACAAGTCCCAGCATTAAAAAAAAGCTTGAGTACAGGTCATCATTACAACAAGAAAGGCTTAGCCATGACCTGGGACTGTACATTTACTGTATAATAGACAGGTAATATGTGGTTATTCCTGGGAGGAGTAATCTGGGAACTTAGAAACACATTGCACCTCTGTGTGGCAATAAATTCAGCTAGAGTCTTGTTAAATTGATGTGCTGCTCTTCCTGAGTACTGCTGCTACTGACTGCTTTGAATTTTTCTAAGGAAAAGACAAAAGACCATTTATAGTTAACCACCTATGGAAATGAACAGTGTGAAATGATGAAATTAATTGCTGAATTTCTACGTTTCACTTCTTAGATTTCAACAGCACCTTCCCTTGAAGATACCATGAGCTGTGTAAGAATTTGTAGCTATCATCAACAGATCTTATTCCCATATAAAAGCAGAGCTATTTCCCATTATGATTTCCTCCTGGAAATACTCCCTGCAGGAGGATAAACATATGGTAAATGTGAAAAAGTTAATTGCCTATATATTGGCTGTAAAAGTTAATTAGCTGCATAGTCTTCCATATATTGGTATTTTAACAATTTACCTTCAGATGTCAAAACTTTTCAGATGCTTTCATTTTCCTGGGTCTGTTACCTCAAAATTAGCTTTCAAGAAAGTTCAATGCAATATCAGATCTTTCTGTCCAGAGATTGCTTGCACCTTACAAAGTAGTTATACTCTTTTTGTCAGTCATCCCAGTGAAAAAAAGTTCATCCTTGGGATTCTTGCCATCTGATTATGAACAGTCAGTCAAAAGCTAACCTGAAAAAAAATTTTTTTAAGCCAAGTCACTTACCTGAAGAAATTGCTTGTCTGACCATATAACCATAATAGCTCAGGGGAAAAAAGGGACAAAAATAGTGTCAGACATGATTTGTATGGCACTAATCCACCAAGAAGCCACATCTTAGTTCTCATATTCTGTTGTTATGACTACCTGCACTCAAGTTTAAATTAGTCTTGTATCCAGGCTTTGAGCAAGCACCAAAACATGGAGTGCGTTGGAGAGAGGAGAGTTTCAGCTCCAAAGACCAATTAGGACATTGCATCAAAGACCAAACTGAGATATGCAGATACCTGGTACGGGCCACAGCCACACCCATTTTCTCCAGTTCTAATGCTGTCTACAGATAAAACATATGACTAATATCAGGCAGAAAACTATCACCCTTCTTCATTAGAGGCCCAGTAGGACAAACCAGATTTTTGAAATTCTGGATAGCTGAACAGAAACTCATGCCCTTTGAGAGTCTTTTAGTTATGCTTCTGGGAAGGGTTCCTTATGTAGGAGGATGTGGAGCCCATTGAATATGCCAGATACTTGAAAATGAGGTGCTAAATCATCTAACACTGTACCTGCTACGGGGTTCAGGCCCTACCATTGTCCAGAGTCCAAATTTTGATACAAAGTTGGTGCTTTTAAGTTTGGCACCACTCTGAATGTCACACTGATCAAAATTCTGGGCAATGCCAACAAACACTGTCAGGACAGAACTTATAACTTAGCCCTTCATCATCTGTGGCACTTATGTTTTAAACCATTCCTTCATGTCTTTTATGGACTGCTCCAGCTAGCTGTTTCCAAGACAAAACTGCTGTGGAGACAGATAGAATCAAGAGGTCTGGAGGCAAGATAGTCTGCACCACTTGGCTCTGATGTTCTCTTTAAATATTATAATAACTTCTTATAACAGTATAATAATCAATTGTTTCTCTTTCACTTACTGGAGCCTCTGGACCTCTCAGTGAGACCTATGAGATCTTTAATTAGCAAGAAATGGACAGCCTAGAGGAAGCCTGGTAAAATTAGGTCAATGGGAAGGTTCTTTACTTCTCTCTTTTGGGAAAAGCAAAGGTAGGAAGGGGACTGCAATGAAAACAAAGAAATTGTTTTTGGATTTACAGTGTTTTTTTATGCAAAAACCTTACAGTAGTTATGAATTTAACGTACTCATGCAACTTACACATGTAAGTTTACATTTCCTTTATGGCTAAGGGCTTAGTCAATGGCAGAACATGCTCCTTATCACCACACACTCCTCTTGATGTCAGTTAACTAATTATTTCAGATAGAATAAAAAAAAACACTGGAAGGTACAAGTTCTTAATTTGGACTTGACCTCAACTTTCATCAAAGATGAAACTTAATTTGTAATAAAATCTGTGAGAGTTAGTAGGAATTCTCTTCATAATTTATTCAACTTCACATGTATGATTTTTTATACTGATGCTAAATGTTTCTGCAGTTACTTTTCAAATGAAAACATCATCCCATCAGAATCTGAAGATTCAAAGACTGAGCATCTTTTCCATTCCATTATATGCCTTAGTTATCATGAAACTGAGAAAAATAAATGACTATCAGTAAATGACTATCACTGACTACCCATCTCTTAATACCACTGCCTCTAGTCTGACTTAACTGGCTAGCAATTGCATTATGAGTGCTTTCTGCAGATTTTAATTCCTTCTCTCTATGCAGATTATTCCCAAAGAAACAGTAAAATTTTCTAAAGCACGTTAACTCTGTTTATTTCTGCATATTTGAAACAATTCTCATTAGATCTTATACTCAATTCAAGTAAGCTTTTAAGGAATTTACATAGTCGAGAAAATCTTCCTTTTTTACTGCTCCTTCGGCTAATATGAAGTAGTGTAAAATGATCTTGTGATAGTCAAACAAAGCACTGACCTATTTGTTGCATATTTGCTTGTCTCTGACAAAGACATGCTAGACTAGAAACAGTTGAGTCAGAAGACAAATCTGGACCAACATCAAGAAAGGCTTATTCTTCTTAAATCAGTATGAGGCAAATTTAAATGCCCAGGTGCAAAATTAAGAGTTGTCACCTCTATAAACATTTACAGCTGGGCACTACTTTGTCTGCATCTGAGGGTTTCACCATCAAGTTGGCTTTGCAGCAGCAGCAGCAGTTTAGATCCCTGAGAGCCCATGAAGAAGCTGTGCTTTAAACACATCTTGTAAACAGACCTTACCAAAGGCAAATTATTTTCTTTTGAAAATTCTAAGGATGAATTCATCCACTAGCTCACCAAACACATATAAGTGATCTCCTCCTTCAAACTAAGGAGTGATAAATCTACATCCTAAAGGTACTACTGAAGCATCAAGACAGAAGTTAGTTTCCATTCTATACAATGAGGCTGTGGCAGAATAGAATATAAGTTGAAGAGGCTGTGGCAGTTGAAGAATATAAAGTTCCAGGGGCCAGAAAACAAGAGATGTTTCTTTACATCTTCGCTGTGAGATGGTGCTCTGATTTCATTTTATCTGAACAGGGAATAGAATCCAGACTTTTTATTTTGTGGTTGAATGGTTTAATTGTTTTGTGAATAAAAGTCCTGAAAATTGGAAAGTGTGTCACTGCCATGATCTCCTGACCCTTCATCATCTCACTGGAGTCTTTCAGTCTTCCAACAAGAAGTCAAGTTAGGACCTTTACAAAAAACTGATTAAAAAACAAACCAAAACAAAAAATTCAACTCACAACCAAAAATGCAAATCCCTATATACTGAGATGTTGTATGTAAACAGAAAGCCCCTAACCTTCAGTAAAAGCTAACTGTCCTGCAGATGGGCTGAAGGAACCTGTGCGTCATTCTCTTATTAATTGCTCCTCACAAACACACTTGGAGGAGCCTCCAAAACACTAAAAGCCACAGTGGCTAGATTATCCTGTATTTGTATGTGTCAACGCTTTTCTTAAGAAACAGGGGCTGGTTCTATCTTTCCCATGAGTGATGTAAAAGATCTTGTGGGTTTGCCAAGTCAATCTGGCCATCTCCAACATGAAGGAAAGCTCTCCTCCTACTGCCTGGATGAAATCCTCAGGCACTATCAGTAGAGATTTGTGACCGATGTCAGGGTCTCAAGAGGAGATTTTTAGCACCTCACAGGAGAAGATCAATTTTATCAATCTATCCTCAGCTGGTACACATTTACAGAGGGCTACTGAGCCTCATTACCAAATCAGACAGGCAAACAGGGCAGGAAGCCTCAAGTCGATCTAAAAGCCCACTATCAAAAATCATAGAGGATAGTAGACTGGGCAGAATGGGAGAGAGATGCAGATCAGAAATGTTGCCTGAAGAAACCAGAACCTGTGTTGTAAGGCAGTTATTAGTAAGCATTTATACATTCTTTTGTTTTCCTGGAACATAACTGAAGTTGGTAACATTAGATACATCTGGTCTAGTGCTTTGACACTTTGAACTTCAGAAAGCTGCCACTGGGCTCTGGGTCTGGTAATTATTTCCAAGCCTCTAGGTCCGAGTATAATGGAGCTATTAATTCTTGCTGGTTTTGCATATTATGGATAAACATGATCTTATTATAAACTGCAATTTATTTGGTTTAGCTGTCTTTCCAGAGTGGAGGCTAATCTTTGCTTTTGATATGCTTTCCCTGTTTATACTTCTACATGCTATGTGAGTTGGACAGTATGACTGTAGAGTACTTGAGTTGTTGAAAGGCAGTCAAATACTCTCATCCCAAGTCATCCAGCTGTGAATCTGAAAATATAACTTGTATTTATGTTGAGAAACACTTGCATATTCTTACATCTGAGAGCTTTAATTGCTGTAGTATTATTACTTGCCATGTTGCCTTTTTGACTCCTATTTGTTGTTTTATTCATAGACAGTAGTGAAATGGTTAGCAGCATTGAACAGAATTTCCTAATGCTTGCATCCCATAATCACAAACGGAAACCTATTTAGATCTAATTCTCTTCTTTATTCTCTCTTTGTCTATTGTGTCTTTCAAAGCAGCTACATTTTCCAAAGAGATATGTAAATATAATGGTAGTAATATTGATTCTCTGTTCCAAATTCTTAAGTACCATAATCATTCTAAGAAATTTGTTTAGGTAGGAAAAGATCTCTGCCACCCCCAATTTGATTTGGGCAGGTAGTCTGGGATTGTTTTGCAGCTCAAGATGAAAAAAAAATAACATCTGAAATAGCAACATTTCATGGATGTCTAAATAAAACACTCTTGTTCTAAAAATAGAATGAGCATATGCAGACTGCACAAAAAAAAAATAAAGAAAAACGTGATTTCAATTCTTGTTAGGTTGACAAACTAAAAATAAGTCACTCTCAAGCTAAAATTTCTTAAGTATTAGTTAGGGGTAAAATCAATGCTGGACTGAGAGCAGCAAAACCACAGAAACTCAGAACTAATTTGTTTTCCAGAGTTTAGGAAAATGGAAAACTAGAATAAGGTGCAGCTTATCATAGGTACAAATTTGGTTTTAAATTTTTTTTTTTTTTACTGAGATGCACAACTTTTCCACTCTATATTAAACCTGCTGACTTTAGAAGCTTACAGGATTATTACAGCTTACATTTAAAAAAATTTTATTAATACTTTTTGAAGTAACTTTTTGGACAAGAAAGGACACTGATACAACTAGGGCTCTTTTTGGAAATATAAAACTGTCAGATATAGGAAGGAACAACTTTCTTGTTGGTGTACTGGTTTATCATTCCTTCTATTTATAGCTTGGTGAAAAACTCCTTCTATTTGCTCATAGAAAAACGAAAATAAAATTCTTAGGCTACATCCATGAGATTACACATTTGACATGAAAGGCATCAAGCTGGGCTTTGCACTTTTCTTGTTGAAAGGTTTTGGCCGTTCTCACCATTAGAATCAACAATTTTTCCAAAATCAACTACTGGCGCTGAGACTGAATTTCACAATTCATTGTGGCCCACTGCTGATGCAAGTTTGTGTGTCTCATTGATTGTTCCCTGTGTTAAACATACTTGGTCATGCTGATTTTTTCCCAGCCTTCAAATCATGATGTGATGTATTCCCTCCTGTATATATCATCTTTTTTATTTTATTAATTATGATGAGTAGGGAATTTATAAAACTAAAATAATAGACATAGGAAAGCAGGAAAGTAAGTTTGATTTTGAAGGTCAATTTTATGGTCACTTCAATTTTCAATAATGTGTCGTAATTTTGAGGTTTGGATTCAAATCTTGAAAGGAATGAAGATTTTGTACTGATTTTACCAGTTCAGAAGGACAGTCACTTTATAGGAAGGTCAAGATTTAGCAGCCAAGACCATTAGTCTTTACACAATTTAAAACATATGCACAAAAGTTCATAGTTGAGTAAAATGTTATCTCCCAGTTTTTCTGCACTTCCACCTAAAGACGATGAATGAGAAAATAAGCTGACAAACTTTTGTGAATATTTCCTAAACAGTTTGTTTCGTTAAACCATAAAATTATTTCAATATAGATTTTTTTTTCATGTTTTTCTTTGGAAAGGAGGATATTACTACACACTGAACTCAGAATTCAGATGACTTCTAGCTGCTGTAAAGATTTGGTTTATTTTATTTAAAGATCAAATTTTGCTTATCCTTTGGAAGATGGGCATTGTCAAAGAATTTCCAATTATTCAAAATCAATTCCAAATAGGAGAAAAACAAAGATTTTAAGTTATGTTAAGATTACTTTTCTGTATGTACTATCCCCACATACTACTAGAAAAAAATGATCTCATTTTTTTAGTAGAGAGTGGATGTTTTTAGTGGTGTTTTCTGCTTTCTAAAGATAGAATCAGGCTAATCAGCTTGCTGAAGTTTAATTTATAATCTGGTGATGTCCATTTTGCATATTTGGATACTATTTGCATAAACAATGTAGCTCCTATTATCAGCTTTTCCCAAAAGATTACAAAAATACTAATTAATCCAATTTACATGAGGATAGAGATAGTTACCTGAGCATATTTTCTATTTTTTCCTTTTTTTAACCATAGTAAAAAGTCTTTTTTGTTTTTTTAAAGATTCACTCTGTACCCTTACAGAATTGTGTTCTAATAAGCATTGTTGTTTGAAGTTTTCAAAGATAGGGCTCAATTCCCTCAAAATGGATTATTCTGTGCTTATATTCCCTGGATATTGACTGATATGAGGCACCCATTCAGATGAAAATGAAATCTTGGAGTCCTGAGCACTCTCGGCACTATAAATAGCCTCCTTTTGGTCTTCTATTCTCACACGCTCATAAATGAGAAATTTGTGGAACAGGTTAACCCCACTGCTGTGTTTGCCTTTGAAAACTGAATTTCTCTTTTTTTTTTCAATTTTTATTTTTGTGCTATCTCTATATTCATGTTTTTCAAAAAGAAAGTGCAAGGCTATATTAAAATTTGTGTGAGTGAAAAAGCAGGGTTTGATAGATTTAAATCCCTGGATGATTGACAGGTACCATCTTTGAATTCAGCATCACTGCAGTCAGTGAGATGGAGGGCTTCAGAGAGAGTGAAAACAAAGATCATACCCTAAGGATTGCTTCTCCCAGTACTAGCAATAATAACCCTGAGTTTTGTCCTCAGGCAACACACATGAAAACAAAAACAAAAATAAAAAGGAGTACATAAATTATTTACAACTATTAAACATTAAAACAGCAAAGGGGTTTTTTTCAGGGGATTTGATGTGTCAATAAAATAACAAAAAAGGAATAACAGCCTACTTTGCTGTATTCTCACATTGACTCCAAATTGAAGGGAAAATGACAAGGACAGAATTTGTATAGATTGTTTGTGTGTAGTTACTTGAGTTAAAAATGTGGGTGCAAATTAATATAACTCAATCCTTCTGTTACATGTTGTGCAACCTTTTTCCATTGGTACACAGGTCACATTGTCTTGTGGGTTTATGGGATCTCTCACAGCTTTCCCAGGTATAAGAGAATCACGATGTCTGAGTAAGTGACTTTTCCTGATTTTTGGTGATGTCTGCATCTCACAGATATGAAGCAACTAGCAATTTTATCATGCTGCAGAGATGGAACAGTTAGTGCACAGGGCTAAGCTGCATCCAGCACTGTTTGCAGTGGCACCAGGTATACATCCCTTAGTGTTAAGTTTCCTGGTTTTGCCTATCCAGACAAGATCTCACAGTTCTGTTATATTTGGGTAAGACCTTCTGTACTGTCTCTTGTACTGTACTGTACATCCTCGTGGTTACTGTGATGGGCTGGGGCTGGCCCCTGAGATTCTGCAAGGATGCTGGAGCAGACTGATGAGACAACTTTTCTAATGCCAGCAGAAAAAATATTTTCTAAGGATGTGAAAAGAAGGCAAACATGCATGTCTACCTTATCTTTCCTTAAAGGGAAATTATTCTTTAGAAAATGTACTTTTTTGCCCAGTCTAGTTCATATGGCATTCTGGACAATTCAGCATGAATCATCTCAGTCTTTGACTTTTTTCTTGCCTTTAAAAATATCAGAAGTATTTTTCTGTACAGCTTTTTTCAACCTGCAATTTATAATTCCTGTTGCTTTTCTGAAAACTCCGTGCGCTCCTTGCAACACCACGTACAGTACCATGGCATTTCAGTCTTGGTCCTTCAGAGATGCTGCACTCTTCTATCTGTTTCTTCTTCCCTTGCCCCAAATTTTGCCAGACTGCTTCCTTTTGCTGGGATTTTTTCAGAAGGAAAGTGAGGAGACAAGTTTTCAGCAGGAACAGGTTGCTGAATAAATAGGCATGCTGCATTGTTTCTGACGGACTAATACTCTGAGGGGTAGGACGTGATGGAAGAATGATCAGGTTTTGGCAATTATGTGGCAAATAAACTGGTTTTCTAGTTAATAATTTTTCCATGTGGAATTGTGGAATAGCTCCATGTTTATAAAGAAGCAATTATCTTGTCTTATTGGTGTAATTTACTAATGATTTTTCATTTAGTTTAATGTTGAATGAAAAAAGCTAAAATTGCTTTGGTTTAGAATAAATAGAGATCATTTTATTGGAATAAAATTGGAGCATGGATTTTAAGATGTCCTAAGATTTGCTTTATTAATAAGCAATGCCTTTTCATGCAGTAGATATATTTTACATTCATCTGTTGTGTAAAGACTTATCTCTGGAGAATTGTCTCAGCTTGCTTATTGGTCTGCCACGTGTCTCTTGTCTGAAGTAGTGTCCTGATTTCAGCCAAGGACAGAGGGAATTTTTTGCAGTAGCTGTGAGGGGGCAGAGGCCGGAGCTGTGTGGGAATGGCCAAGACCCTACTGTTATTTGGTATCACCTCATGTCATTGCCAGAGGCTGGGGAAAGGCACTCTCCCTTCCAAGAAGAAGAGCATTTCTTCCTTGTGAAGCAAGCGGGGTGAACAGAGTGGTGGTGAGTGGTCAGAGTGAACAGAGTGGTCCTGACTGGAGGGAGTGCTTTGGGTGCTGTGGCTGTAGTAGGGTTGAGCTCCACACTCTTTCTTTTGCACACATTTGTTATTAATATTGTTGCTGTTGCTGTTTGTTTTCCTATCTTATCACTGTTTCCAGTAAACTTTTCTAATTTCAACCTGTGATCTTTGCATTTTGTGTTTCCAGCAGGAGAGGAAGCGAGTAGTGGCATGGGGATTTGTTTAGCAGAACTACTAAATTGGAGAATGCCATTCCTAACCCTCAAATACCTCTGTGAAGCTTCAGCCTGGACTACAAGGACAAAAAAACCAAAGCATTTGAAGCCAGAATAAGAAGATGAATAGTATATTGTCAAATATACTGCAGGGCAGAATAAGATTCATCTTCAGTAAGATTAATATTTTCCTGTTATCTCTAACTGTGGTTTTACTCATGGCTTAGTTTATTAGAAATTTAAATTTTTGGTTCTTTTCTACATTATATGCTAAAATAAAGCACTAAAAGGAAGAATCCTACATTTGTCATGATTTTAAAATAATATTATTTGAAGAAAGAAACAACCAACCTACCAAGGTTAAAAAAAACAAAACAATGGAAATATCCAACCAAATCACAGCCCCATGACTCCTTGGAGGAACTACGAATGTCTTAGTCGTGTAGTTTTAGGTGGTTTGTTGGTTTTTTTAGTGCTAAATTATAATGCTTTCTGAGTTTTGTCCTGTTTTGAGCCTTAAGTTGCTGCAGGATAGTACCTAGCAACAAAGTAATCAAGGCAGGTTAGACCTTTAGTCAGTTCTCTAAAACTCGCCCTGACAATCGTGGTGTTGCCAGACATTCCTGGGAATTTGTCATTACCCATGCCGGTTGGACTGCAAATGCTCTCAAGAGCACAAATCCATCACACCAGCAAATAATGCTCTGTTTTTGAGTGTGGAGAGTAAAGTCAGGAGCATCCCTGAGCAGTGGTTGCAAGGAGAATTTCTAGAAGGCTTTGAGATACTGAAACTTCTAGGGATGAAACAGGAACTATATGTCTGCAAGCCAGAAAAAGTTCTTTGAATGAGAAGCATGGTCAAAACTAATAAAGCCAGAACAACAGTGTTAATTTCATATTTTATACTGCCTTAATTTTAATTTCATTTGCTCAAAAGAAGAATAAAAGAACAAGTGAGAAAATTCAAATGAATTATATAAAACCTGAAGGCTGCTTAGACCATGAGAAATAATGTACATGTAAGCTTTTCAAACACATCTACCAAGTATTTTTTAGAGAGAAAATGACAAAAGAAATACAAAAATAATTTTTGAGTAGTCTTCTAGTCTTAAAAACATGAGACACCCATTAGTATCTTATTTCCTTATTTCAGTGTGATAATTTCATTCATGCACTGTGAGGCTTGTACACATGCATTTACTTGGAATTTAGGCAGAATCGTGTTGTCAACTTGCTGACAAGTTATTTCCTGTGACTTGGTATGTGTTGGGGAGGCTGGAAGAGAGGCAGCTAGAGTGAATCTTGAGCTTTAGAAAAATCATTGGTATGTTTGATTTGCAAAGTTCGAGAGGCTTTACTTGATGTAAAGAGATGATTTAATAATGTATGTTTGCAATTATAAGCATGAAAAACATAGCTCGGTGTTTCCAGGTTTCCTATCTGTCCCAATGACAAATCAAGTCCTTGGTTTTACTCATTACAGATCCTGTGTATTTTTACAGAATTTGCATTATGCAAGTAGGTCACCAACAACCTCAAAGTTTCTGTGCTGTTTGAATCCTGTTGTGTGAATGGAAAATGGAAATTCATTTGAAGATATGTGATTTGCTAAAGGGGTTTGGAAAAAATAATGAAGTTATGCTAAATTTTTGTGCTGTACGGCATCCTTTTTTTTATTCTTTCTCTCCCTTACTGAAATAAGCTTGAATGGTCAACATGGTAAATTATCTGCATCAGCTACTATTACATTTCTGTTAATTAAACTACTTCATAACTTTACCTACTGATTCTTATTAAGGTCAGCTCATATTTTTCATTGTTGCTTGATTAACAATTCTATCTCCCCATTTACTAGATGAACTCTGAATGTTCAGTAAAAGGAAGTATTTCAAAATATCCTGGTTATACCTTCTAAATCCCCCCAGATGATTTAACTGCATCCACAATGTATTTTATGTCAATAAGTGATAGTCTTTACAACCTCACAGTTCAGTCAAGGATAAAATCTTACATGGATATGAAATAAATTGATTTGAAATATTGTTCTGTTATGGCAAGAATGAGTTACTGATGTCTCTCTCAAGGGTTTGCTTCTGTGTGTTGTCTTATGCTACCAATGTATCTTTACATTATGTACTGCCCAGCGAGTTGTTTTCTGTTATCTTCTTATTACTGACTGTCGTGGTTTGAGAGGAAATGAGTTTTTGGGAGGTGGTAGTGGTCAAACCAATAGGTGCCCAGATGTGGATATTGGCACCTGGTTTGACCATTGAGGATATGGATACGCCTCTGAGAACACAGGGGTTAAAAGCGAGGAGCTCCCAGGGGAACGTCCTCTTGCTTCCGGTCGGAGGAGAAGGTCAGACCTCCCCTGCCCAGCTTCGGGCTGGGCGGGGGAGGAGAGGCCACGCGGCCGAGGGAGGTAGGCCGGAGCCTTGGGCAGAGGACGGGAGGCGATGGTTTAGACAAGAGTGAGTTCCCCACAGAGATGGAAGGGTGGAAGAACTCAGAAGGTGGCGGGCAGCCCCCCGCCTCCTCGGGAGAGAGAGAGAAAGAGAGAGGTGCCAGTGCTATCTTAAAACTTGATAAGCACCGGCCTGGCCGAGGAAGAGAAGGGGGGGGCCGACAAGGGAAGAGTGCCCGGTGAGCTAGTGTGGGAATTCGAAATGAGCAGAGACTGTGATTTTAACCCTTCTGTGGGACGATGGAAACCTTATAAATGCTGATCCGATTCCCTCCGGGAGTCGAGGGAGGAGAGAGACGGATAAGAGGAAATGTGCAAGTGTGATGAGAGCTGTGCAAGTGAAGAACGACTGAGAGATGTTGAGAAAATCCTAAGTGGAGGAGATGATGGAGTGGCTTTTGGCTGGACTTTTCTTGTATAACCATGGACAGAACCTTTCCTGTAATACAGAGACTGCATTTTAGGGGGAGGCGGTGCCAAAGGAGCGATGTGAGCGGAGACGACAGGTGATGAAGTGATGGTGAGACCCCTCGGCCCCAGGGGGTGAAATATTGGGGGGGACTGGTGTCCCGAAAAGGTGAGAGACTGTCGTTCTCTTCTGGAACTGGGTAAGGCATCCTTGAAAGGGGAAACCCTAAAAGCAGCTCTGGTCCATGTGCAGTGGTGAGAGCACTGAACATGGAAGGAAGAAGTCATGACGTGTGGTGCTGAGTGACGGGGAATTGGCCTGTGGCACAAGGAGGGCTCCTCTCTCCTTGATGAAATGAGAGGTGATTGTCGGAAGGGTGGAGATGGACTGAGTGGATTATTTGAAGGGTGTGGGACTGGATTAAGATCTAAGGTTTTGTGTTATTCTGTGGAAATTGAGTGAGGGGAGGAGGAATGTTTAAAAGGTTCCCATTCTGCTCTGTGTGTGTTCATTTTATTGTAGTTACATGATAATAAAGTTTTTTTCTTGTTTACAAGTGGAGGCCTGCTTTGCTCTGTCTCTGATCACATCTCACAGCAGACACCAGGGGAGAATGGGTTTTCATGGGGGCACTGGCATTGGGCCAGCGTCAAACCATGACACTGACTGAAACATAGCAAGTTCCGAGTTAAAATTTTATTATGTCAGACTGCGTCAGGTAAGTGAATAGTCTCTTTGTTGGTTTCATTGTACTGACCACACATTTGAACCCCAAATTGTAAGAACAGGATAAAGAAATCCCAGCCTCAAAAAGTATTGAATATTATCTGGAAAAATTGTTGTCTCAAAAATCAAAGAACCTGAGGCTGACCAGGTGGTTCAAGTCTGTCTCTTCTCAGCAGACAAAAGGGAAGTGATGCTATTTAGGATAATAAGGAGTAGGTGTGGAAAGATGTATAACAAGTTTTCTGATTTGGGATCACTGATCTCTCTAAAAAATCTTTCCTGTACATTTTCTAAGCACCAATTATCACACTTCTTTTCAGCTGCTGGATTGCTTTGCAAAACCATATTTCATAAACTGATTAATCTGATAAAATTTGTTTTGTAAAGCATGAGTACTCTATCTTTTGACCTATTTTAACTATTACTTTTAACTCTGAAAAGATTAGTACGTTAATATGTGACACATTATAACGACCTGGTACTGCAAGCTGCAGCCATTGAGGTTACAGCAGGGACAGATGGCAAAGTATCTGAATCAGCTTGTGGGAAAAAGTTTAGGGAGGGAGTGAATCTGTGTCAAGAGGATGCTCCCTTTGCCAGACCACCAGGGGGAGGAGAAGAAAACATGATACAGAGGTCGGTGGGAAGAGGAATAGTTCCCTCTCCCTTTGTAATGGCTACTGGTTATCGTGTTTTGCTGCTGCTTGGCATTTGTTGACAAAAGAGGAGCTCAGACTTGCTGGCTGTGTGTGGAAATTCAGATTACTTTAATTAGGATGCATTCCCTTCAGTGGGGCATATGCAGGAGTTAGTATTTTCATTCAAGTTTTCTGGGGTATCAAAATGGGACACAGGCCCACCACCTGCTATCTTAGTAGCCCTTTTCCCTTGTTTTTACATAGTTGCATTTCCATCACTTCTTTTTTTCAAAGCATGATCAAAGTTTGTTTTGTGACATTATGGAACTGCAGAAGGACATCAGATGGGAGAGCAACCTATGCTGGAGATCCATGGATTGGAAAGAGCATGAAAGTGAATGGGGTGGAAGTAATGAAAATGCCTTTGATTAATCTTCACCTTGAGGCAGAGTGAGATATATGATTACATCCTCAGGAAGGATGAAAAAGAGGCATTTAAGAAAGATTTAAATATCTAAAAAGCCATACCTAGCAGAATTTGTCCAAATTCTCTAAAATGTATACATTCTGAAGAAAATAAAAACCACTTATGGTGAAAGACTTTAAAAAGTGGGACATCTTCCAGAACAAACCATACTATGTCTGCCAGGCAAAAGTATGAGAAAGGACAGTGAACCTTGTTTTGCATGACAATCAGTTTGTATCATGCTGGATTGAACAGGCACAAAAAACGATGCCAAGTGTACTCTGCTGCTGGAGTAATGTTTTCAGTCATTGATGCTCTCACCTGCTCACTGTGAGCATGACACATGAACAAGACTTCACTGCATCAGGGAGAGAGAAGGGGCTTACATCTACCCTGATAGAGCACATGTATATGAGAAATACTGCTTTCTATCTGTAAAGAGTACTGCCACTGGCAGTTTCTGCCACAGCTCAGTTATATGCAAATAAAGGCTTAAAAAAAGTGAAAGCAGGAAGAGTGTTGCCAGTGTAAAATTTACATTCCGTGTCTCCTGTATCACAGTGATGGGATGTAATCATTGACACTTGTTCCTGTGTTGGAACTCTGAATGATTTTTAAGTTGGGATTTGGTGTAGTAAACCACCTCAGATGAGTAATAAAATTGAGATGATTTAATACTATGTACTTCTGTTGGCTGCTTTAAATAGGTAAATATTTGTCAGTAAAACTGTCCTTTTCCAGCATGTGCAGAAATATGCTGTGACTCAAATGGCATTATTCTACCACCCACAGAATGTTTTTTCTCAGAGATCACAGAGATTAAGATGATAAAAACATATTCTAGTAATAAATATGTTAGAGGAACATTTCTATTGCATGGATGCTAAAAGTTGAATCAAAAGAACATCTACCTTAAGTACTCTTTTTCCGAAGAAGATTATCCCCTTCTTTGTTTTTTTATGAGGGGCTTGTAAAGAAAATGATTGATTCATCCTGTATAGTATTACTTCTGAGGAATAAATATTTTTTCTCAATTTTTTCCTCTAATCCAAGGTTTTGATCTCTTGTTGTGAATATTCATTTTATATATTTTCAATTGTAATAGTAAAATGAATATTGTTATTAGTCTGTCAACATTTCATCAGCATACTCCTTAGTGAGAAGTAGCATCTTGAATGAATTTAAGACAGTTAGCTTTAAAAGGATTTTTTCTTCCTGAAAAGAAAAGCTATTTTATTAAGCTGATGTTGACTAAACTCTGTACCTTATGTTTTGTGGCATTCACAGAATACCATCTATAAGAAAACCAGAAAAGGAGAGAACTCTGATATGATAAAGGGTGGCCCCCCCAGGAGAAATATTAGTTCCACATACATTACATGCAGTCTTATCCTTCAAAAGTACAAGATCAGGTAACAGATACTGAGAGCTTTGTACAATTAAAGACTTTTTTTTGTGGGATGATTTAGGTGAAAATATCTGGCTTCACTCATCAGCTAAAATCACTAACACTCTGGATTTGACCATTTGGAGATTAAGATGTATTTTGTGACTTAATAGATAAAGTGAAGTGGAAATATAAAAGGTCACAGTGCGGGGTTGTAAAATATGTCACTAAAATTTTCTAAGCAATCATTTAAACTGAGGTCACTGTCTTCCTATTTAGATACTTTGCAAGCATCATCCTCTCCCATTGAGCCTAAATATCCTGGTTCCTTTGGAAAGTAACTATCCTGTAAAATTCCCAAGTGCTAATTCTTCAGCCAAGATTTGCTAGCTGCAGAACATCTCACCTACTGCTAAACTAATACCTTCATAAATATTTCCCTGGTACAGGGCTGATGGTTATTTTACACTGAGAATATTTTTGCAGTGATCACTGTCAGGAGAGATAGGGTCTGATTAACACTGGTCACCTTTGCCAGCTGGATCTTTAATCACAGACCCTGCAATAAACAGAGAAATGTGATCAATAAAATTGCAGATACTATGAAGAAATATAGGTGAGGTCTAAAATCTATTGATAAAATCGGGTGATTATTTCTCATCAAGACTTTAGGCTGTTATCTTCTTTACCTGTAGCACTACCTAGCAGAACTGAGGGGCCAATTATTAATAAACATTGCAAAGAAAAAAAAAACTAATAGATCCTCTAAACTATGTTTTTTTTAAAAATTACTTTTATTTACTTGATGAATCTTTTTTTTTCTGTATGTATTTCTTCTGCTTCCTACCATGGGTTCATTTGGTAGATAAATGAGTTATGCACACTAATTTGAAATTTGCACCATTCCTCACTATGACTTTATTGTAACTTAACATTTCAGGTAACCACATAACTTAAAGCCTTTCTAGAAAGTGATCAATTACTTTCATTTAACAAAGATATTGTATATTTGTTTTGCTTTTCAATTAATAAATTTTTAAAATCCTGTTATTATACATAAACCTTATATAAAACCACAATTCCCCACAATTTATAAAATAATCTAACTTCCCTATTGATGTGGTCTTCAGGGCAGCCAGGACTTGGTGAAGAGACAGAGAAATCTTGACTCCATGTTTGAGAAGGCTGGTTTATTATATTACGATATATATCATATAAAAAAGACCACACTATAACTATACTAAAAAGAACAGAGATAAAAATGCATCAGAAGGTGAGACAGGAATAGAAAGGAATGAATAACAAAGGCCTGTGACTTCCAAAGAGTCTCAACCTGCTGCATCCTTGATTGGTCACTAAGTAGAAACACCTCACATTGACCGATCAAGGAAGTACTTGCTGCATTCCACACCAGTGGATAACAATTTTTTTACATTTGTTCCTGAGGTCCTCTCAGCTTCTCAGGAGAAAAAAATCCTAGCAAAAGGATTTTCACAAAATATCATGGCTACACCCTATGTTTTCTTAAGCCTAAAATTTCTTTTTCCTCCGTCATTTCTTTTAAGTCTTGGAGAAAAGAAACCTTTATCCCAAACAAGAACAACAACAAAATCAAATAGAACTCCCATGTACTAAATGTGGTAAATGAGATTTTGACTTACAACTCTTTTGTTTCTTTTCATAGAAGTTGCATGCAACTGTCAAGGATTTTCAGGGAAAGAAAAAAGGATACGTGCCTTAAGTATCACTTCTTTATTAGCCAAAAATTTAGTAATAAATCTCTCTATGTAAAAAATGCCCAAACTCAGATGATACTACGAAGTTAATATTACAAATTTAATTTAATGCATCATGTATAGAATACATGTTTGAAAACTCTAAACCTAAAGCATAATTTTAAAGAAGTTATTTTATCATTCAAATCACCTTTGAAACCAAGTAATGGCACCATATCTCTTGATGATTTGGAACATATTTTCTTGATTTTTTTATCAAATAGAACAAAAATGTAATAATTACATCTGTAGCTTCATATAGCTTCATAAATTCATGGTAAACTGTTATTCTTTTCAACAATTTATCATTGGTAATCTAAGCTAGCAATTTGAGCATAAACTTCTTAGGCTTGAGCATAGTTTCTATAAAGACAGTTACAGGCATATTTGCAGTATTCAAGGCAGTATTCAATACTTTGTCATTAATTATCTTTAAAACAATATCCTACATATTTTAATGTTCAGAAACCTGACACTATCTCTGCAGGTGCAAAGCAGAAATCTTTCTCGTGTTACCTGTGCTTGCTTCCACATATACTTTAAAAAATATGAAGTAAGTTGTGGTTTTCAAATTCAGATGATCTGCCACTTTTATGAGAGCGCATAAACATATTTCTAGAAGCTCTGCAAATGTATTTCAGGGATGAATTCAGGATAACAATGGAGTTAGTGAGTGAAATCTTTCTTACTCACCACAGCAGAAAATGTACACTGCATGGTACTCATCATGCTCATTTTCATTCCAGTAATCACCCTGTATTTCAAAATGCCAGTGTAACTTTATTACCAACTGACAAAAAAAAAAAAAAAAAAAAAAAAAAAAAAAAAAAAAAAAAAAAAAAAAAGAGAAGATCATGTGGTGGACAAATGGCATAAGGGGTATGGAAATGTGCTCTTCAGTTAAATACTTGCATGTGCCTTACACATCCCTGGTGTTTTGACTTATATTATTAAGTGTCTTGCTTAATCCCTGCATTTTTGCAAGATGTGTGTGGTTTGGTATTCAAGTGATGTTCAGACTTGTAGATTACAGATATAATACAGCAAAGCTCTGCCCTAAGCTTCTCTGACAAGATGGTATGAAGTTTTTAGGTTGCATGCAGATGTAGTCCTTGAGTTGATGCACAGAGGGGAATTACTAGGACTCAAACAGGCGGACAAACACAACTTCAGGGGCTTCTCAAAGCTCTTGACTGTAACCCTGGGGATGAGGGGCATGACTCTTTTTCCCTACCAGAAACAAGGGTTGGACTGGTTTGGAACACTGATTTCAAAAAGCACTGGTTTGGAACACTAATTTTTTCACTGAAAGAGTGCGCAGACTCATTAGGAAGAGGAATGTGCAAATTCTAGCAATAACAAGGAATCTTTTTGCATTTTCCTTCATTTTCGTTCTTCACATATTTTGTTCTATTGTCTGGTTAGATATGGAAGGTGCATTAGCCCATTCTATACATGTCAATTGTTCTAATTGTTACTATCCATTGTTTGGCAATATGTTTTTGCCTGTTATTACTTATCTGAGTTTTCTCTGGCTATTGATCTGGAATTTTTCAGCAGCTGGAGTCATAAGACCTCAGTAAATAGAAACTGAAATCCACACAAAAGGACTCTGCATGTGGATGGTTTATGTACACCCAAATGTGATCTACTGCACGTGGCCAGGCTAACTATGCAACATTTAGCATATTCATTTAAACATATGCAATTTGCATACATCTAGTAAATTACAAGCAGGGACAGTATCTGTAAGGAAATCAATTGTGATAGTTCTACTGAGATTAGAGTATTTTGATTTCTTTTTTTTAAACTCATGATTTCTGGAAGAGTTTTGCTTGGTTTTTCAAGCTTTGCTTGTTTTTTTTTATAAAAAAAATAGATACATGACGTAGGAAAAGCATCATAAGACTATTCTGTAACACTTCTCTGGAAATGACAAATTTACAAAAGGATCTGCATAGTGTATGCGCCAATATACCAAGGCTCACTTAAACTGACATTTAGATAACTGTGGTTTCTAAGGAGGTCTCCAAAGCCACTCTTAAGAATTGAGAGTTTTATCAGCTGTGTATTTTGCAAATATTTATTGTGGTAGGATTTATAATCATTTTAACTTGAAAGCAAGGAGCAGGAAGCCCTTTTAGGTAGACAGAAGAGCATACTTATTAAGGAAGCATAAGAAGGGCATGAGCTAAAGCTTTATTCTTGAATTGAGAAGAGTCCAGTCACTACATGCACACTGAAAGACAATTGAATCCTACAAAAAAGTCCTGAAAGAAAAAAAAATACAGAAGACTGGATTCTAGGTGTTGACATCACAGCACTGTTCTTCTACTCAACCTCCAAAAAGTATGCACCAGTTTCAGTCATCCCAAGCCAGTTTCATTGTTCCAGTTTCACAAGGCACAAGAAAGGAGCTATTGCTGTCATGCTCGCGACTCCTATAGGTGACACCTCTCCTATGGAAGGGCAAAGAAATATGGAGCTGGGTGCCAAGCTCTTTTCAGAAATTTTCAGATTTTTTTTTCTTTGTACAACTTTATTTCTCACCCAGGAATTAGAATATCACATTGAGGACTCGGACTTATAGAATAATACATGTTACAAGGCATTTCAGAAAGTCATCTGGCTCCACCCCTACTGAAAATAGCAATACTGAAGTGTAAGAATCCAAATTTTTTTTCTAACAATAATGGAAAACAATACAAACAGGCTTAATGACTTTCTGCTTGTGCATCAATCTTCATACACAGAACTCCCACTGGAATTACAGATAACACAGAAAAATCTCCCCTACATTTTTTTCTGTTTATTCTTATGGAATTGATACCTGACTTTCTGACTGCAGAGAAGATTGTCTTCAAAGATTTGATGCTGAAAGCAACTCCACAGCCACAAATTTCAGGCTCTCTCTTCAGCACCTGCTCTTTACTAGGGAACGAAGGGTGCAACGCTGCTGTCTTCACAAATACACAACCCTAAGACTTTGTCAGATAACTGAAGTGTGTTAGTCAATTATCTGTGCCTTGTCAGGTTAGGCAAATGGTCTTTCAAAGGTTGCCTGGAGGCAACTCTCTCACCTGTCCTGCTGTGTTGCATGCCCACAGGGTCTTTTGCTCCTTAGGTGTCACTGGGAAACAAAACATTCAGAAGAAGTAGGTAGATTGATGGCTCCTACACAAATATTCCTCCCTTTATCTGCTGGGTTCCCACAATCTCTCTACTGTGTTTTATCTGCTTTGGAACTGATGTATTTTTAAGGGTCACAGTTTTGTACTTGCTGCAAAGGAAACTGCAGTGGGAAATCAAAGTGTCCCTCTTTTTTTTTTTTTTTTTTTTTTCCTTCTTGCTTTCTGCAAATAAACTCCTGCCCTTCTCACTCTTAGCACTTTTTCTAAACCTTAACATTAAGACTCTGAGCTCTGGGGGAAAAAAAAGGTGGTGATATGGTTATACTAATGATAATTTTGCTGACAGAGGTGAAAATTATCAAAGGAAGATAAGCTGTAGCATTTTGATGAAGGGTTCATGTGAGGATAATGAAAATAATCTCCAGAGAAAAAGGCATTCTCCTAAAACCTGTGAGCCTGGAAATAAAAATAAAGCATCTGAGTTGTTTAATAAATGCACATTTTATAATTAAAGCCAGCTACTGTCTAAAGATTGGAAGGAGGCTGAATACAATGTCGAAGTTTCACAGAAGAGTTAAAAGTAATGCTGAGAACTCCGAAGCAGTGTTGAAGCAGTACAGGAAAAGCTAGCTGCCACTAAATTAACCAACAAAGAATTGAATAAGGACAGATCAATACCCATAACTGATTTTTCTGTATCAGAACTGTAAATCAACAGAACTCCCTGAACATGAGCATTGTTAAGAGAATACAGACCTTTTCTTTGTAATATCTGCAAAAATTTTTGAAGAAAGTAGGGTAAACTTTGCATTAAATTTTTTTTTCCCTCTCTGAGATTGGATTTGTAGCTTGCTGAACAGCAACATAAGGTTATTTATCTGAACAGTGTGCAGGTAAATATAAAAGAGAGTTTCTGTGAGCCTTAGGAGAAGTGATTCTTTTATTTAATTACATACGTGGGATTTAGTGTCCTGAGGACAGAAAAAAACCCCAAAAAACTAAGACTTACACTCTGATATTATATAAAATCTTCTGAGTTTTGCCATTTAAAGGTCAAACAGACACGAGCTTTGTTGAATCAAGTTACAAAGTACTTCTGGGACTTAGGAAAGTTTCCCTTCCATGGAATACTACTCAGTAACAAGTCAGAGAGAGTTGAAAATGAGGTATGATATGGAGGAACTATGGTGCTTTCCCATGAAGCAAAACATAATTTCAGAAGGAAGTGACTGTTGATCCAGGGATCTTGTAGAGTACAGTAATTCCTGTGAACTGCCCTGACTGTGGGATGTGGAAAAAAGGATAGGTTTTGACAACCTCTGTAACACTTGCAGGGTGTAGTTGGTAAACTGGAGGTTAATGAGGGATTTACAAGGCATGCACATTCAGTGGAGCTCTGCACTGCTTCCTGCTGGAGGTCTGAATTCATTGAAGGCACTTTATAAACTGGTAATTTTCCCAGATCCAAAGACAAGCATTTACTTTGTATTTAGGTTATTTTCTGTTCTGGGTACCTAAGATCAAAACCAAATTAAGAATGTAATGTTTGAATGGTTGTATTTTCTCTGACCAGAGGGTAGAGCTAACAGGCTGTTTCTTCTCCAACAGAGTCCCAAAGCACATGCCAATGGAAAGTACAGGAAAGGGCAAATTTCTACAGATAATCTCTCATCTTGGCCATTTGGTTGTTGAAGTTATTCCTGAGCCAGAAGCCAGCTGTGTATTTAGCAATTTTTAGGTAATTTCTTTTCCATTGCCTTGTCTAATCTCCCATGGACCCATGTTAATCTGTATTAAACATCCACAGGAAAGAGACCATAGTCTCTTTCTTTTACATGCTATACAATACTCTATTTTGATTATGGCATGTCATGCCCACTGCATGACAACAAGGTGATGACATAATTCTATTTAGAGTACCAAGGAAAGTGAAATTATATTACTGTGCCTGAGGTGTATCTTCCTTTAATCCTCAGGTTTCTTGCATGTCTTTACCTAAAAATGTGGCTTTTCTTCTCTCACAGCCTTTCAGAACACGTGTGTGTACAGGAATGAATGCACCATTGCAACCTACTCCCACCCTTCATTTGCTGATATTCCTAAAATATATTTTGGTTTAGAAAACTGAAAAACCCAAGAAGACTGATAAGGTAAGCATGCCAAGAAATAAAAGAAAATTTACTCTCTAGTAAAACTGCAGCTATTATCATAATGCATATTCCAAGTCAAGTCTAAGATGTCCCGTATTTTTGCTGAATGCATCAGCTTGTGTGACTCGTTAGGCTCCCATTCATTATGGAAATAGACCAGTAAATTACAGCTTTTGCAAATGCAATCATTATAGCTGTAACTTACAAAATATATTAAGCCCTTTGATCTTTGTCAGAGAACATATCATATACTTTTAAACACATTGCTCGGAAATGGTAATTCAAAACCTATAAACCTTACATTCACAGCTTTAATGCATATATTATGCTGTACATTTATATCAGAAATAATGTCCATATTCTGTCTATTGCAAATTATCGCTTTAAATTTCAGCTGAACAGAAAAAGAAATGATATTGCAAATTGATAAAATATGAATGAAAATTGTCCCAAATGAATGCCTATGGGTTGTTGCATTACTCAAGATTATGATCTAAATAAAGGTAAATTTTTTTTTCTAGTGATAAGGTATTGCAAATTGAATACTTTGACTCTGTGATTTTGCTTTCGTGTACTCTGTAGTTCAGTATTTTATACATCCAGGTTTAGTCAGATTAAATGACACTACCTTAAATAAGTAGATAGAAAAAAAAATTAAGAAAATTATTACATGAACAACAGCCCTGGATTGTTTGCTTTAATCCTCACCTGAAAGGAGCAATGGTTCTGTCCAGATATTTTGATTTACCCGTTCAGTTTCTGTGCATGAACTTCTACTACTTGTTCACAAAAGGTTTCATAAAATGAACAGCTAATATAAAAAGTGGCTATTTTCCCAAAATAGCATAGCCTGCAGATTTCAAGAGCAACCACTACTGCTTATTGCTTATAATTAATATGACATCACTGATTACCACTTATAAACCTTTTTTTATGGGAGCCTAAGCCTCCTATATTATGCATAACTGAGCATATGGAATCTTAGATCATTTTTTGCCTTCTGTCTCTAAAAATTTTCAGAAGAAAGAAAGCTAATCATATTTCATAATTCTGTTTCTGCTTTTTTGGCCAGGAATCTGAAAACGATTTCTAAGAGGACTTACCTAGCAGCTGTGTTGACAATTCTATTTTTGAGTGCAACTTCTAGAGAAAGATGAGTTTTTCACACCTGTGCCTCTGGAGCTCACTTTTTGGAAACAACTGGGCTTTGCATTAATTTTGCAGCAAACACCATTCAGTACAAAGAACAAACCTAAAGTTTCACCTTCTAGCACAGACAGCTAAGGAAGAGCAGACTGTGCTATGTGGAGAAAGCTTTTCTATGAAGGCTCTAGACAGAACATGAAAAATCAGTTAAAAGGCACCTTTTGATGCTGCAATATGTGCCTTCATTGAACTGCTCTTTGGAAAGTTTTATTGAGACAAACTCACAGCTCAGTTTCAATCAAAGTGCTACCTCATTGCAATTAACCATTTTTGAACTTTTAAAGAACAACATCCGCCTAGTGTAGACACTGTAAACCTAAAAAATAACAAGTGCCTTCATATCTCTCCTCATGGTTTTACAGTAAAAGGAGCACATTCTGATTTCCCTTTTGGTGTGCAAACCCTGGAGTGTGAGTGACTTGGTCCTCAATATCAAGGATGTGTTCTGTACTCGAAATACTTTGGTAACCTGTGTGTGGATGGATCTTCCCCTAAAATTAAGGCAAGATCCTAAAAGCCCTCCCACCCCTAGAGCACCTGCAGTGGTGCAGGGACTGGTGGTGTGAACAGAGGCCTTCGTCTGCCTGCAGAAATAGCTGGAGTGCCAGAGCCACTTCATCAACAGAAATTTTATCAGACATCTGAGAATCTTACTGATTATTTCCTCAACCAGTGAAACATTCATGCTAGAAATCCATTATGTGAAAACTGCAAATCTACAGAGTGCATAGGTTTAATGGAGAACCGAGAAGTCAGCTTCTCTTTTTTTGTGAAGCTGAGTTATGGAGCGTTTAGACATTTGCCAAAGCTTTATTGTCAAGTCAGGTGAAAGATGCTTTTGTCTATGCAGTCCCCTTAATACCCATGACAACAAGGAGAGTTTTTTGATAACACCTGAAAATAAATCAGTGTATCTTTCAAAGTAACATCATTTATCCTGTTTCTAAAGGGAAATAACTCAAAAACATGGAAAAAAAGGAGCAAAAATTCCTTGTACAATCTCAATCTCATGCCTATGTACTACACACTGTAATGTTTAAGATCGATAATCGTGTTTTTCCACCATGTCCTTGAATCGTTCAGAGCTCAAGATGATAGCTGCTTTGCAAATGAGGCAGCAATTCAATATTTTTTTTCCCTTATTGTTTAGAGATTCCAGAAGTCCTTTACTGCACACCACAAAACTGTCTCAGCCATGTGAGGCAACCAGTGGATAAAGGAAATAATGCTGGCTGCTGCTCCACTTTCAATTGATGTTTTTATTATGATTGGGTGTGAATGATTAGTTTTAATTCATTTTTTATAGAAGTGTTTGGAAACAAAGGTTAAAAACCATGTCTTCTATATGTTTTGCAAATCTTTAGGATAAACTTTGTAAAAAAAAAATCAATCGGTAGAAGTTGCAATGAATGAACACCTATTTGGAATAACTTGAGGCAAAAAAAGCCCACTTGTGGTAAAGGTGGCCAGCAGATGCATTGCAAAGTCTTCATTCTAAGCAATCATCTATGTCATCACATTGAATGTGTTTGATGAAGGGGGCTCTCCAAGAGGGTAAAAGATTGATTTTCAGTCTGACTGCCAAGAATGAATACCATTAAAAATTTATTTTTAAGTGCTATTATATCTTTCCAGAAAAATACAAAAGACACAGAAACTTTCCCTGGTGATCAAAATATTCCATATAACTAAAATAAAATATTTCATTTTCATGCTTATGCAAATGAATTGACTTGTTGAAAAGTATTCTTACCCGAAATTGTTGAAAAGTACTCTTACCCAAAATGTAGGAAAAGCCAGCATTTTACCCAACAACTTAGCAGTCTAAGCTCCCTCACTGATGCACACCAACCCAAGACCAAGTCCATCTCTTCCAGAGAATGCTTTAAGTTGGAAGACACTAATCACCATGTCAAGGAGAAGGAAGGAAAGCTTTAAAACAAAGTTAGAGATCTTGCCATGAGTTGTGAAACACACCAGTTTCACGGTTTTATTTATACGGTTCAGCTGGAAAAGGATGAGTATGATGTGGCCACCTCAAACAGCTTCCTAGTGTGAGTCCTGAAATAGGAGAGCTTTTAGCTCATGCCTGTGATCTGCCTGGCAGAAGGTGTTATGTTTCTAAGTGATTGCTAAAGCCACTGGCTTAGAGTGTATTCTGACCTGGGCTTTCTTTGGAGCTCTTCCACTCAGTAGAAAATTAATTACATGCATTCTGAGAACACACAATGATTCTCCCATGTGATGAGTAGGAGATTTGTTGAAGCCAAAGAAATACCTGTGTTTAAATGTGAGCTCCTGGGAGAGTCAGGCATTCCTTCCACATTCAGGACTACAACACAACTGGCTGTCCAGGCCACTTGCATCTGACGCAGGATTCAAAGGTGAAACTGAGCCTGACTTTCCAATAGCAAGTTTCTTATGTTATATAAAAGTTATATCATGCTGCCATTGTCTTATCTAACACTGCTAATTATACTAAAAATTGTATGAATTCAACCGGTATTTGCAAAAAATGCAGGGGTGAAAATGCTCAATTTTTTTTTCTGGCAGATTCACATTTTTCTTAAAAAATAATTACCCGGAGGCACCCCTAAATTAATCACAGGATCTCTTTTGCTCTTTTACAGTGATTTGTGCACTTCAAAACAGTTTGCTGATTTTCTTATTTGCATATTTGAATCTGTGTCAACTAACTTTTCTGTGGGTTGGAGAAATGCTGAAGATTGGATTGTGGGGGAGTGTGTCATGCTCAATATGAGGTAAACTAATGCTTGGCTTTGACCACAACATCGAAGGCAGTTGGAGCAATCCAGAAGAAATGAGGTGTGTTTAACATTTGTAACACCCTTCTGATCCTGTCTTGAGCTGAACTGAGTGTATCTTCCATATATCTTGCACACCCTGAGATCTTATATACAGATCTGTCAAAACTTTTCTGCACAGTAAATACACAAACCGTGTCTAACTTTTCACTAATACAGGGCACTAACATGTACTTACAGCTTGTTATTTGTAGTGGGCTGGTTAAGACACTGAGCTCTCTATTTGTAGGTTGCTATAGAGGGGTCCACTTGCATCCTGTCCCCTGGCAGAAGAGGCTGGGTGATAGCACTTGACACTGTTACAACACACACAAATGCTGCTTACCCACTCTGTGCACAAGCAGTGTCAGAGCAGCATCATTCTGTTGGGGAATGGGAGGGAAAAAGAGAGGGAAGAAGAAGGAATGACAGTATGGGAGAAGTAAAGCAGGAAGGCAGGCTGGAGGAACACACAACACCAGGTGCGACCAGGCTGCATGCACTGGCCCAGACCCAGAACTAACACTGCAGCTAATGTGACACCCCAGCAGTATTGGCACCTAAAACTTTCTGTCTAAATGTGGAAGTATCTTAAATTATGATATGTCATGATACTGCTCTGTGGCTCCTCACTGATAAGTCAGTCTGTAAGACTGTGGTCTTTTATTTCTTCTGTTGGGCCTTCTTCACTTCATCCTGTGTCTGACATCTCTCTCTATACTTTGGACAAGCTATCACACTTCTCTACAATACTCATGAAAAGCACTGCAATATCTTTTAAAACTGTAAGTTTGGATTTTGCTATCAAATACTTTACAGAATATTTTTCTCTCTCCCTAACCCAAGACCAATTCACCTTGCAGGAATTTTCTTCGCTTCCCCCATTCAGTTTTTTGCAGATGCTCATTTGCAGAAAGGAAATTTATGGTTCTGCTCCCCTGCTCTCTTCTCCTAGGTTGGCAGGAATTATCCAGGTCAAGGACTATCATTCTTGTTTTCTCATTCTTTGTGTGACGCATAGAAACATCTTTCCTTTTCTCGTTCCTTTAGACAATGGACTAATCCTCATTCTAACTTGTCAGCTCAGATATTTATGTGTGCAAAAAATAATAATGAGGAAAAAGTATTTAAGGGGCCTAGTCTAACCCTGGTACTACAGAGAGCAATACTGCTGAGGAGTAGTACCTTTTTGACGACTTGCTAGGAGGCAATTTGTAATTTTGGGTCTAGGAGCAGCTGGATTTGTGGTGAGGAGGAAGTTTTCGGGTCTGAGGGTGCTTTTCCTTCCTTCTGCCAGCAAACAGCGATCCACGCCAGGATTTGCTTTTCGCTCCTGTATTCTGTATTTCGGCGATGCAATGTGTAGCACGTTTCTGTGTGTGTGTGTCTGTGTGTGTGCGTCTGTGTGTGTATGCATGTGCGGCTCTCCCTCGCAGTGTCTTCTCTCTAGGATTTCTCCCTGCCTGGCTCCGGAGGCTGCTCCAGCGCTGCGCGGAGCAGAGGTTTCCCTGGCTCCCGTAAATACAGGCACACGCATCCAGTGCACCACACGCACGCACACCACACACACACACACACAGAGGCACACAGGCACGCTCCGAGCCGCTGTCCAGTCCATCCCCACGCCGGCTGCTTTCCCCACCGTCTCCATCCAGCCTAGCAGAGGCGGCAGGCACAGCTCCGCGGCGGATCGCGCTGACGCTGCCCCGGGACTCCGCTCGCAGCAACGCGCCCGCGGTTTTAATCTTCATAAGCTACAGAAGCTACAGACAGATTTTTACCCTCTTTTTTAATTTGCCTTTTTTCTTTTCTTCTTTCGGTTGTGGGGTGTCTGCTTGTGGTTTTGGTTTGTTGGGTTTTTTTCCCCCCCCCCCCTTTTTTTTTTTTTCTTTTGGCGTGGGGCGAGCGCTCTGCGTTTGGAGAAGGAGCCGGAGGGACAAGGCTACCGCTCTCCTGCCCCCGCCGTGCGCGCATGTGTGCGTGTGCGCGCCCATCTCCCCCCCGCCTCGCAAAAGTTTGCCTGGGCAGCCGGGGGGCTCCCGGGCCGCCGCCCCCTCAGCCGGGGGGAGCGGCGGAGGCGCGGCGGAGCGGCGGAGGCGGCGGCGCGGGACTTGCGCGCCGCGCGGGAGTTGCGCTCCGCGCCATGCCGGCGGCGCGGGGGGCTGCGCGGCGCTGCGCTCTGGCGGGGTCGCTGCTGCCGGTGCCGCCGCCGCCGCTCCTGCTGCTGCTGCTGCTGCTGCCCGGTGCTGCCGGCCGCGGGGACCGAGGGCAAGGCGCGGAGCTGCGGCGAGGTGCGGCAGGCGTACAGCGCCAAGGGCTTCAGCCTGGCCAGCGTGCCCTACCAGGAGATCGCAGGTAAGGACGGAGCCGGGCGCGGCGGGGAGCGGGCAGCGGCCGCGGAGCGGGGCCGGCGCTGCCGCCGCCGCGGGGCTGCGCGCACGCCCCGCCGGAGCGCGGCCGGGGATCGCGGCGGTGTGTGCGCGGCGCGGCGCGGAGTGGAGCGGCTCGGGTGGCACCCGGGGGCTTCCCGGAGGAGGGTGTGTGTGCGTGTAGATAAAGATTAAATAAATACAGAAACTAAGGGGCTGGGGGGTAAGTAAAAAAAGGCGAGAATGACGGGGAGGCAGGCAAGCTGAGCCGCGTATTCTGTTCGCCGGCTGAAACTTCTTGAGAGTTGCAGCCGGGCGGCGAGAGGCAGAGGGCAGGTCCGCAGTGGCGGCTGTCCCCGCTGCCGCCCTGTGCCGGGGAGAAAACTTCCCCTTCTGCCCACGGGCACAGGGCGTGAAGGAGGCGGCGGCGGCGGAGGAGGAGGAGGGCGAGGAGGGCAGTCCGGCTCCCCTCCGCCGCCGGGAGGGTCGCCCCTTGGAGGCGGGCGCCTCCGCCGCAGCACGGATCGAGCAGAGGCACCGGCTGCCGGGGAGAGGCACCCACGCACATCTACACACACCCGCCCGGCAGCCTGTAACTTGGCTCTTCCGTCTGTTGAAACATGCCTACAACAGGTTATATCGCAATCCGCCTACGAGGGTGTTGGGAACAGTTTTTTGTTGTAATTCTGTTTCCCTACTTTCCCATACAACCTTATCAATATTGCATCTTTAGGACTGAATGGATAAAAATACGTTTGGGGCTGAAATTCATTTAGCAATCAGAGAGTACCGCAAAAAGAGAGCTATTATACGTGAAGATATGAGCCAGGGCTGCTTAAATCGGACTGCTTGAGCCCTCAGAAAAGGTTTATGCTTCGCCACTGGCACTTTGCTGTTAGGTCCTGCTATTTGTAGAGTGAATTAGATGCTCCTCGGTTTGCTCGCTTCCTCTGGAAAGTTGGAAGCAGTAGATTTATCTTCCTTGAGGTGAAATAATGCCACAGTTATTCACTGTGTAACATTTAGCACTTTACATGAGGAATGATAAATGTAGAAAATCTCAGGACAGCGAGGCTGTAGTTCACAAAGATACAGGGATGGTTGTTCCGTGTTGCACCTTCATCCCTCAGGCTTACTGATTCTCTGGTCTTTCTGTGCTTTTTCCTGTAATTTATATTCAGGTTGCTCATCAGTTTTATGAAATCATGAAATCTCTCCTGTGAGCCACAGATCCTTTGAATATGCAGTCATGCTTTCCCTTTACTCACTGTTACACCACCTGCTTTCAGACAGAATGGTAGGATATCCTCTGTTACATTAAAAAAAAAGAAATTCTAGTAAATTTCAGACTTCTAATAACTTTGGGTAAACACTTGTTGCTTTCAGCTCACTGAGATGTTTTATTGTTTCATATATTTTCTGAATGTACAGTGCCAAGCTGACATGCCATTTTTAAGTAAGCCCAGCATTTACAAGTTTCTGTTGACATGTATCAGTACAGAAAGACTCAGAGTAATTAAATATTTAATAGTAGTTCAATCCAAAATTACTCCACAGTTTCCTGCTAAGTTTTATAAGTAAATATCCTTTTATGATTAAGTACATGATTTATGAGGGTGTGAGTTATTTTTTCTGAGCTTCCTGTTGAAGTAGTTTGTGTTTTTTGTGGTTCATATTCCTTTTTGCTAGCTGGTGTATCAACTTTTGAGCAGTTCTGTTTCTAGCTGTTCAAATTAGTTGTTGGAAGACTAGGATTGCTTTAAAATGTGTTTCTAAGTGTGTTGTTCTTATACGGTGGTGCAAGGTGGGGTAATAGGTGTTCATGCAGCATGGGCTCTTGTTAAAGCTCTGTATTTGCTACCTGGTGCGATGTTGGAAGTGTAGTTAAGGCAGTCAATGTACAGGTGTATGGGTTTGAGAAGCTTTTTTATTCTTCTTCTTCTTTTTTTTTTTTATTCTGTCTTTTTTCCATCATTCTGTCTATCAAAGGCCTCATGTTTTAAGGTGTTCAAAGAACTTTATTACAGTCATATTTGTGAACAAACATTTTGTTTTCAAAAGATTTTGCATCAATGTCTTGATAATATGATAAATAGTAATACACTGTGTGGTTTATGTGCTTTTATTTAACAGTAGTCATGTTTTTTGTTGTAATTTGTTTAAAAGCTATTTTCTAGCTACAACTGTTGAAATGGTAAACTGAAGACAGTGTGTTTGTACTGAGGCAAAGTGTGTATGTACTGATGTAAAGAGCTGTGAAGAATCTGTTCAAATTATAGAGGCTGTGGACTCAGAGGGATCTCTGTTGAATGGAACTGCAGTGCAAGAGACTTGTTAGATAACTTCTGTAATGTTATTTATACTGTCGCTCACTTTTGCACGGAGATGGTAGAAGTTACAGATGAAAAAAGTTGTCAGTTTTCACTCTGTAAGGAAGAGTTTTCCTACGGTATTTTGTTGCATGTGAAATATGTTGAAGTTGGCAGTAATGTGACTCCAGTTGTTCACTGTACTTTTACAACAATGCTAAATTGTGCCATGTGCTTTTATAGAACATATCTGTAACCACCCTTCTGTTTCTGACGTCTTGTCTAATAACCACATTCTGGTGCTGTGACCTTCACTGGAGTACAGCACACAAAGTTGTTTCCTGATATAGCTTAGCAAAGTAACTCCTCAATAAATGAACTTTACCTCAGAATGAGGGGCAGAGGAAGAAAATTTGAAGTACACTTGATACGCTGCTGCACTTAATTCTGTGCATCAGTCACATGCAGGGTGGTGGGTAGCAGGAGTCTGCAGTGTGTGCTTGGCTGTCCTTGCAACAGGCTCCTCTCTGAGAGGAGCTACTCAGGGCTACTCTTTAAGTGGAGTATCCCGTGTGTTAAAAAGAATTCTACTGTGAGACTCAGGTTGCCATGATCCAGCTTATATGAGAGTTAGTGGAGCTCCTGAGGACTTTGCAGGAAACGTTTTGGTGTAGGCAGATCTGTAATTTGAAAGTCAACACACAAGAGAAAAATCATAAAACATATCTTTTGGCAATACTTGTTTAACTCCAGCCATGCCTTCAGTAGCTTACATCGTCTTAGAGGAAGCCATGAAAATTAAAGTTGGATTGTGCCCTTGCCTCAGAATTTTCTGAATGAAAGTGAGTGTCTGACTGTAAAGTAGTGGATGTGTCTGCTTTGTGCCTTTCCACTTCCAAGGTGAAGGGTGTGGGGGTTTTGTGTGTTGTGGTTTTGCTTGGGATTTGGTTTTTTGTTTTGCCTGGGGGGTTTTACTATTTGCTGAATAATAGTTTATTTAGATAAAAACAAGAACTGTTCTGATAAAGCATCCAGCAGTAAATATGTTGAATTCTACATGCTGTATAAGAAGCATGTGAACTTTGCTCTCCTGCACAGATGATGGACGAGGCGAGATTCTGGCAGCACAGTCACCATAGTCAAAGTGACTGAAATGAAAGCAGAACCAAACCCTTCATTTTGAAGGTCAGGAGTCACTTGAAATTGTGCTTTGATGAATAGGCTTTATACTGGCATAATACAGAGGCGTTGACTGAAGAGAGCAAGCATCCATAACACAGTTGTTTTTAGCTCCTAAGTGGTAATAGTAACAACTATAATAATAATACCTCAGTAGTCACCCATGCAATGGAGCTATTAGTCCATGTCAGATGTTCCCAAGATATTCTTTCTGAATGTTTTGCTTTTGTACTCTAAAATGCAGTAATAGATTGACAGAATAGGGAAAATCCTCTTAACTGAGTCTGTATCCATGTACTTGTTCATTAATACCTTCTTTTACTGTTTCTCTGCTGCTCTCACTGAGAGCTGTGAGGAGAAATTGCCTGTAGACCAGGAGGTAGATGGGGATTAACAGACAGACACCTTGTGAGGTTGCCTCAGCAGTGTTAAAAAAGAAATAGCCTTGCTAAAATAAATACTATATTCAGTGCAAATTTGTGAAATCTGTTTTGGGCCATTAGACATTAATTCACTCCTGATCTCCATGATGGCAGTGAAGATGGACATGGAATTTCAAGTAAACTTTAAACTTCCTTTTTGTTTGAACTCTGATGTAGTTGTATCCTCCACATTGTGTGTGACCCCCTCTCACCTCTGTTAGCAGTTGCAGTAATTGCAGCATCAAGAGTCTCTCTGGTCACCTCTCCTTATAGCCTCCCTTATTTTCCAGCTGTGAGTGCATGGTGCATGCTTATAAATTGGCATGTGCATGTAGGTGGGAGGAAGTGCAGCTTTCCTAAGACCTATCTTTGATGTTACTTCTGTACATCTTTATAGGTTTGTATGTGACTGATTCCATTAAAGGGAATATCAGTTACGTATGCACATCTAAAACCTAAAGGTGATGTTTGTAAGATCAGGGTCTTTGAGAAGAAATAGCATGTTTTTAATGCTTATAAATAATTCAATTTTGAATGAGAATTTTATATCTCAGCATCTGGAGTTTCCCAGTGTGACTTTATGCTAGAGTATTTTGGAAAGAGAGACTTTAAAATAGAAAAGGCAATGCTTTAATAACTAATGTAATTATGAACTTCAGTTTATTATCTCTCATAATCTCTTTTCTTTCTGTTGCCAGTCTGATTTATAATCAGAAAACATAAAGTATAATATTTTCTATACTTCTAAGTGCTAATGTGTTAAACTGTTCTAAAGCTGTATTAGTACTTGTTTCATCATATGCTGTTGTGAAATACTCCTGAGATTAGGTGGTGTTCAGACACCAGAGGTCAAGCACTATGTTAAAAGCTCAGGCCATTCTTTTTTATATTACTGCAATAAAGAATATATTCATTTCATTTATATTACCACTTGGCTCTCATAAAAGGTCAGTTTCAGCTGAATGTACAATTACTTGCAAATGGCAAATCTTATAACAAGCGATCAACAATAAAAGCTTTTCTGGGTAATTTGTCTTTAAAACTGCTACCTGCCACTTCTTTTGAATGACTTGAGCATCTTGCAGCATCACTTGGAGATCTCTGTCTTATTCCCCATGACACATGGAAAAAAACTATGCATACTAATCTTCTTTTCTGCTTAGTAAAGTAAAAATGCATAATTACATTAAAATTTCTAGTTGAAATAACAGGCTTGGTGCTTAAAACTCCATTATGGTATCAAAGTATCAGCACTCCCATTACTAGCAAAATGAAATTACTTTTCTAGTGAACTATGACTGTATGCCCCCTTTTGTATCTAGTTAATGGGTGCTCTCTCCCTGTGAAGGGAACCCACATTCTGTGGTTTTGACTGTTCATGCTACCAGCCATAATTATTTTAGCAGTTTAAATACATGTAAAAGAATTAGCAATTCTTCAGAAATTCCTAAGAACAGATATAAAGGTTGGCGTTTAAAGGCAAAATTGTTATTATGCTAAAGAGAGAGAATACATTATAAAATGCAAAAGGAATTTAAAATGTGTTGCAGATGGCAAGAAAACATATGCTGGTAAAATTCATAGCACTTTATTCCTCTGTATGTAAAAAAGGCCTAAAAACCTACTGAAACTAAGATTTGCTTTTTTCACTACCTATTGCTGTAGAGCTCCAGCGCACATACAAAAAATGAGCTCCACTAATAAGAACATTGCTAGCTCTTGTTATAGGAGGCTGTCACAGAGACCATCAGCTCTCTCCGACGAGTTTCTTTTGGCTAATGTGACCTTTTCCTTCCAGCAAAGTTGAACAGCAGCACTTTTTTCTGTTGAGCAATTGTGGAACACACAAGACACGTGGCATTTGGAGGCAGGTGCTGCCAAAGAGGTTCCCTCTGACTGCACAGGTGACAGCAATTTGTGTCCTACTGTGACATCCGCCCAGCAGAGCCAGTCTCTGTGGCAAAGTCAGGGTTTGTGGGTCGTGCTGGGAGGGTTGCTGTCCCCTCCAGCCACTGTGAAACCTGAATGTGCAGGGAGAGGGTCTGCAGCACAACCCCAGCTCTGAGATGGGATGGAGACCTGCTTGCCACCTGTCCTGGTCCTGATTTTCAGGGTTCTGCTTTCAGTACCCCAGAAAGAAGCAGCCAGGGCTGATACTCCTAATGCAAACAGCAAATTGCTCTCCAGCTCACCTGGCCTGTGAGGTCTGTCACCTTGTGCTTCTAATGACCTTTTAACAGTGTCTCCAGCTGAGCAGCAGATGTAAAGGATACTGAGCATCTCGTGCTGGTTTTTTTTTCCTCCTGAAAGAAGCATTTCTACAGACACTCGACAAACAGTGGAGCCTTGAACCTGCTCACTGACCTGTTGGGTTTAAAATAGCAGGGCAAATCTCCCCAAAATAAGTGAGAGTGTCGACTGCTTTTAACAGGTGCTGTGGAGTCGTATGAAATAAGTTTGCTTACAGAGTAACACATAGTATCTCTGTGTGTGCATGTATGTGCATGCAGAGGTAAGGTCACAGCTTTTACCTGGAGTGGCTGCGAAGTCACATTTAAGGACTGACAGAGCTAGAGAAGTTGCGCATTACCAGAACAGGCACTTGCAAACCAGGTTGAAACTTTGTTTTATGGGCCCATGTGACCAACACCTGAATGCAAACATTAGGCACAATAAAAACTACACAGGACTCACTTCATAGATGTCTGAAAGATCGAAGGCTAAGTCAACCATGCTAATCCTACTGTTTGGGAAGTCCAATTAGTTCAAGCTTGATGCTTGACTAAGCAGTAGGTCCCATAATCTGCCCTGTAAGTCAAAAGCTAGACTTCTCTTTTGCCAGAAAGTTTCTTTGCCAGTCTGCGCAGCTCTTGATGTGTTTATAATGGTAGCAACATATTTATCTGATGTTTTTAGCCATGTCCCCCGGCTTGTGTATTGAATTTTTAACATGCTAGGGACTGTAGGATCATTTTTTGTCATTTGTATGAGTTGGCCTTGGAGAGAAGTCAGTGCATGAGGTGAGGCTTTCGTACATCTCAGTATCAGATTGTGATGTGCTATAGTGGGAGAATGTACGTGGATACTGCTGTGGCTGGAGAACTGTGGAGGTATGTGGAAGTACTCCAGACCTGGCAAAATACAGTCTGTAAATGCCTCACTGTGGTTCTCAGGTCAAATGTCTGTGGATGGCTTTTGAGTTATTGTTGGTATCCCTTACAACCTTGGTGTTTGTCTTTGAGAGCAGTAATTAATACAGGAAACTAAAATGGCTTTCTTAAACAGGATTTATATTTTAAGTAGTGAAGCATAACAGTGGGGACCAGATCTTTATGTGCACTATCCTGCCAAAAGTACAACAGTGATGCCTGATGGTCACATGGCCAAGGAGGCTCTTGTCATATCCTGTGTACATTTCCTGTAAGCTCTTTTCAGTTCAGGATTCAGGTTTCCCATCTTCAGGAAATGTTGCTCTGAGATGCTGACCTGAACTGGAAAGCTGACCTGATAGGAAATACACCAAAAACTTTGAAGTTGCTCAAGATGGTATGTGGGAATACCTGAAGTCATTATGAGAGCATGGGGCTCACAATCTTTTGGTGTCCTTCAGGTAGATGTCTTACAATTCTGTTGAAACTGCTAGAGAAAGTTTGTCCATCTTTTCTCATGTGTCACTGAAACACAGCATGGCAGCAGTATAGTGGTCTTAGCAGTATAGTTCAGAAGAAACTATTAGAAGCTGAACATTTTTGGCTATTATCTCCACTTCTGTTCTTGGTTTTCTAACTGCATCACCATCAACTTTACAAGCCACACTAGCAAAGTCATCTGTTTTCCAAAACTGATGGAGCTGAACACTTGCCTGGGATGAGGAAAAGTACTTAAAGGATGTTACTACCTTAGGGAAACTCTTATTTGTTATCATGTCAGTGTGTGATAGTTAATGTGGTCAGTTTAGTGGATGTCCGCTGATTTTATGGCATGTTGAATTTGGGGGTTAGGAGGCAAATGGATGAGGTTGTTAGACCTCATGTTTGTATACTGTTATTTATCACTGTTTTCATGTTTCAAATCTTTTCTACACCTGAGGGTGCCCATTCCCAACTCTGTACACCTTTGACCTTACAGTTGTGCTCACAGTAGCACAGAAATAGAGATAGTTAAAAGCAGTGGCAAAATGCTTCTTTGTATGTCCTAACTATCCAGTTGTCAGCCGTGAGACTTCAGATGTTGAACAATTTCTAAATGCCTTCCAGTTTCTAAGTAACCTTGTTTTTAAATGAGTGCTTGTCCTTAAGAAGTGTGAACAATGAAGTGACAAATCAGAGGCAAGGGCTGCAAGGGCTGATGAACAGCAGTGTCCAGTGGCTCAGCCTGATCTGTTTTCTATCTGTTTCAGAGGGAAAGGAGCTGTGAATACAAACAGCAACTTCATCTTCTTTAGTTACGCAGAATTGATTCATAGAGTAAACACAAAATATGAATATTTAGTTCTCTGATATTAGCTTTTGGCTTTACAACTTTAAGTTAAAACGGCATATAAGCAATTTAGGCTCCTTGGATGAGAATAGATATATATAATTTAATCTGTCAGCACTATCTTTGTTGCAGAGAAATATGGAAAATACCTATTGAACAGTTTCTCACTCAGGCCATTTTTCCTTTAACCAGTTAGAGGCATTTTGAGTTACAGTATTCTTATCTGGTCCAATCTTGGCATAGCATGCATGTATTTAAAACTGTTTCAAAAATTTGATGCCGACTCACAGTAAAACTTTCCTTAATAAAACAGTTTTTATTTTGTGAAGGAGTCTATCCTTGTCAAGCAGTCCTGTTGCAAAATAAAACAGGCAGGACAGGTAACACAAATCAAAATTGCAAAATAAGTCGTGTTGGCTTGACCTAGAGGTTTAGGTGGTTTTGTGCAGAAAATCAAAATCTAATTTAAAAATGAAAGCATTAAAAAAATGGCACAGGGGTTGTTTATTTATTGAATTGGTAACAACCAGGAGCAGTATTCCTTGACCATTATTATTGCAAGAGATGTTTTTGTGGTGACTATGGCCTGGCAATAAGCACTGTTAATGGAATACCTGGAACATAGCTAATATTCACTGATTAAAGACAAACACCTGTCTTTGCCATGCAGCATGGCTGATGAAGTGGAAGGACTTCCAGAAAGGACTTCCTGAAACTGAATGCTGAAACAGTGATTAGCTTGTTCTTAAAGCTGATCTTCAGAAGTCCTGTACTGTTCTTTAAATGAGAACTCCAAAGCCTCTTTCTTCTTTAACTACTGAGATAGCATACTAAGAGCCGTGTGTGAATTGATTGTAGTCAGATTGGCTCTGAGGCATGTGTATGCTTCTGTTTTTAGATTTTTTGAGTTAAAGACCCCTCCACCCTCCCAAACCTGATTTTTGCCTATCTGCCTCCATTGAATGCAGCTGGTAGAGGAATTTGATTTAGGATTAATTGGAGAGTTTTTTTTTACAAAAGTAAATAGAGCAGTAAATGATCAAAATTTATAATTGCAATTTAATTGTGAGAAGCACTGAAGAAATGCAAGGAAGGAACAGTCCTGTCTCCAAAGAGGTTCCGTTTTACATTTGTGTCAGTATTTCTTCATGAGACTTACAAAACCATAATATCATAGTTATGTATGTACTGTTCAAACCTTTCTCTGTTACATAGACATCAAACATAATACAAATAAATCTGCTACTTATTTTTTAGTTGTCCTTCTAAAAGATGCCAGCTTCATATCCTGGTGAGATTTAACAGTAAATGATGGATTGTTTGTGGATGCATCTTTGTACCTTGTTAATTAGTAATTTACAGTTTGAGTTTGCTTTTTTAAAGCAGCTCCAGCTGGACACTGTAAATCATTGTCTAAAACACAGTCTATGCACAGTACAGAAACTGGCCAAACCACAAACTCTTTCCACCTCTTATACCAAAATCTGGTTGCTGGCAAATACTTATACACATAAATACAGATCACTGATGAAGTAAAGCTTTTTGTATCTGATGAATGTATTTAAATTGCTCCTCTCACAGTCTGCCCAACAGACTAATTCTGTCTCTTCAGCCTAGAGGAATACCGGAATAATAATAATGGAGTATTATGTCCACAGTGTATACATATATACATATTCATAAACCCTTGTACCCAAACAGCTCCTTCCATTCAAAAAGTCTGCTGAGATTGTATCACGTTCTGAGGTGTATGTAACGCTATGGATAATGAGTGGATTACAAATTTGGATTATAAGTGAGGTCCAATTGTCTTTTGAATAGTTGCATCATTTTCCTGTCATTGGTAGTTTTTTTTCTGCTTTGAATGTTCTAGAGTAATTTCCATTTTTCAGTGACAGGATGATCACTGATGCTGTTACCTTCATGCCTAATGGACCTCCAGCTAAATCTGATTTTGACCAAAGAGGAAATGCTACAGAAGTTCCCTGTACTTTTTGACTGCAAGAAGAGCAAAAAGCCAACTCAAGATGAAGCAAACTCTACACTTAAGAGTAGATTTATCCAGATGTTATTCTGTAATGCCAAACAAATCTGATATCAGTCCATAAACTTCAGCAGGGTTAAAAAATCATGTGTGTCACTTTGCTATTGATTTATAAACTTTTAGGTTATTTTTATAATCCTTTCACCATCATTATTACATTTATTGTACAGCACAGACAATATACCTTTCTAGAAAGAATAATGGCATTGGAAAATTAGGATCATCATCATTTTAATGGCTGTTACCTAAGTGCTCATCTTTTTGTTCCATTCTGTGACTTGCCTGATGTTTGGAGCTGATCAGCTTGTTGCATCCAGTGACTATTTAGATGAGTCATAAGACAAAAGGACTGATGTAGCAAAATAAAACTTCTCAAAATGGATATTAAGGTTTCTATACCTTTATGTAAATCCAATGTAGAGATATAGAGATACAGAGATACAAAATCCTAATCAGTTGAAATGGGCAAATATGACATGAGCCATTTAAAATTTTCAACAATAAGCATTTTGGGAAGTTGATACTAACAGCTAGCAGCCACATTTTCTGATTAATACATATTTGTATTTTTGACACGCTCATATGAAAGGCAAATTTGTAAACATTACCAATATTTATTCTGCAAATATTTGTCTCATTTTTATTTCACCCTGCTGTGATCTGCAAGTGCTAATCATTGGAACCCTTTGGAGCAAAGAAACTTATCAGGTTGCATTAGATATAACAGGAACAAAATATTCAAACAAATTTTTGAGGAAAAAGTGTCTTGGTCGATCTAATTTTACAAGTGAGCTGCAGGCATGTCTTTCAACAGTGAGGAGTTAATTTGCAAAGACGAGTTATAGAATATATTCTGAACATTTTCGCAGTTCCTTACGGGGAACTTCTCTCTTCTAAATCCTTCTTTTCCATTCTATCCACACCACTTCTCGTTTACGCTACACAGACACATACATACATCCCCGTTTCAAAAGAAGAAAAATATAACAGATAATTCAGTTTCTAAAGTTACTTGTCATTGCTGAAATACTTATTGCTTCCACAAAGATTTAGGCCGTCACTGTTTTTACTGATACAGTCCCTTATTTTAGGCAGCTTCCTGCCTTGCAGGATAATTTCTCATACGGGTACTTAAGCAACAGGATACAATGCATGAGGGAAGTTAGTCAGAATAACTGAATAATCAGCCAGTGAATGTGATGTAGGAAAAAAACCCTTTGTGTGATGCTTGCTGATGGATGGGTGAGAGAGTTGAGTCCTCCCTCCACCTTTTGAGACAACATCTTCAAGGCAGTTTTTTTGGAGGGATGCATGTGATACATTGCTTCTTTTTGAAGCAATTCCACTGTACATAAATAGTATCGCATAATAACAAGAAATAATGTGGGAGTGGAGAGGGATGTTTTACAATATGCATGCAGTGATAGGACAAGGGGCTGTGGCTTTAAGGTGAAAGAGTATAGGTTTAGATTAGGTATGAGGGAGAAACTCCTTACTGTGAGGCACTGAAAAATGTTGCCCAGGAGTGTTACATACGCTCCATCTCTGGAAGCATTCATGGTCAGGCTATATGGGACTTTGAAGAACCTGCTTTACTGAAAAGTATCCCTACCTATGGCAGGGGGTTGGAACTAGATAATTTGCAAGGTCCCTTCCAACCCAAATAATTCCATGAATCTATGATTCTGTGTTCGTTGAGACAGAGAGGGTGTTTTGTTTTGTGTCTGTTTTTTAGCACATCACTGTTAACTATTGGAAGTACACATGATTATTGTTGAAGTTGAGTTTTGGATAGGCTGTAGTTCCAAAAATGGTTTGATCATTCCTCAAACATGTGCGTGAAACAGAAAACATTCCTGGAAGATGTTTTTATTTTCCTGTTAGTGGGAGTGGGTGGAGGTGCAGAACAGTTCCTTCTATACCCTCACGAGGGGTTTAACATTTTGTGTTCTATAAATATATATTTTTTTAAGGAATATTTATATTTTAGGAGTAATACTGTAAAAACAAACAATAACGTCCCATGGAGAGTCAGCAGCAGAAATCTTAGTGTTATCTGCTAAAGAAGAAGCTGTTCTCCTAAGGTGTTCCACTAAGGTTAAGGTACAAGAGAGAGGTCTTGAACATCCTGTGGGTTCTGTCTGTTTCCAGTACAAGTTTTATTTTCTTTATGAGCCTAGATATAAACTTGGTACTGGGAATAGTAGCAGCTTGAAAACTTTCTCCTGGGGAAATTGTTTGACTTTTGAAGCACCTTAGAAGGTTGCAAAGGTATTGCTGGCCAACAGGCACAAAATAATTTGATATAAAACTGAGCTCTAGGTTGCTGTTGGAAACCACCAAGATAATAAGTCAGTTTTAGAAAAAAACAGATTCATTATTTTTTAATTGGGCTGCTCATCAAAAATGCAAGAGGTGTTCCAAATATCATGAAATTTAAGGAAATTAGGTTCTGATGAATTCCATGTACATAACATGATTATTCTATAAATTATACACTGCTGACCCTTGCAAGTGAGTTCTTCCTCCTTTTCAAATGTCTTCTCAGGTGAAAAACAACACAAACATCAATTTAAGCAGTATATAAACACGAAATGAAGTAAGTACTTAAAATGAAAATTTAACAAGACCAAAAGCATTTTGGCAAGATCGTTCCAGGGAACAGTTAAAATAAATGAGAACAGCTTTCCTTTGTGATTAACACCATTATATTCTCATTCATTTATGACATTATATTAATTCAGGATATTATATTCATTCAAGACTTACACAGCAATTTTCAGAGGAGCAGTGTAACAACAAAATGAGAAAAGCAATAAAAGACAGAACTAATAATACATTTGATATTGAGAGAAAGGAGGATGCAGAGTGGGCTTGGAAAATTGGGGCATATCTACATTCAGCTTGCTTCAGAACTCTGATGAAGGAAGATGTAGGAACTGAAGAAGCATTTCTTGTGCAGTTACGTAGACATAACCGTGACACAGGAGGTGGAAATTTGGTGGAATGCTAATGAGTGGACTTACAAGGCTTTCTGAGATTGGTTTTTACTTTCACTTTCAGTATGAATTCTCTCCTTGTTGCCATCAATTCTGAAAATAAAACCAGGATAAAAACTCTCTTTCTAAGAATTTTGCGGTCATTTTATAGGGGCTTAGTATCAGTTCAGTACAATATGTACTGAACAGTACAATCCAGTTCAGTACAATTGTACTGAACTCAAAAGTGAGCGTGACACTTCTATCACTTATCTGACTGTGTGTTTGTGAGTGACTAACAACTGCAGCAGTCCTGTGTGATGTCTTTCTGAAAGTCCCTCCCCTTAGTGTCTTGTCTTTCTCTTCCTTTAGTCCTTCCCTGAACATCCACTAGGTTTTCAGCATCTCTGCATCCCCCCTTTAGCACATCTCAAAGAGCTTGATACAGTCTCAAAATGCTCTTACCTCTGTGAACATCCTGTCAGCAGTCCTTTACCTCTGTACAGAATTACCCTGTTCCATGTGCACAGCATGCTGGAGGAAGCGTTTCTTTCTTTGACTTCTTTTTTTTTCATATCAGATACAACAATCTCATCAAGAAATCATTCTTCTTGGGCACTCATGAGTAGCTGACTCAGTGTCCTCTTGTTTTCACTGACTAGGTTACTAGAATTCTTTTACCTTTATTGTTTCTTTAGTCCTTCCCAGGAGTTAGTATTTAATTTGTGTTGCTTTATTATAAAGATGACTTGACAGTAGATTTCCAACAGCTTCACTCCATGTTACTTTTTCCCAGTTGCTTGGTCTTTTTGTTGGATTTTTTTTGGTGTACGTCCATGTCCTGGCCCTGGCTGGCCTCCCTCTCCTTTCCCCTCCTGCTTTTTTAAAATTGCTCTCAGTATTGTGCTTCTGCAACTTCAGACTGTAGTTTTATCTGCCAGTTACTGAAAAGAAGATGTCATTTAGTGTGGTCTTCTTATACTTAGGATTTAGCCTCCTTTCAGTGAATTTTCTGTCAGCCTTTTCTTGGAGCACTTTCTGACTAAAGCCTGTCAAGACTGCTGGATTTTAGAAGGGCCAGGACTTCTTTCTTTGCCCAGAATTTTATTTTCTGTACTATTTATTTTGGCAGATAATTTTCTTGAAAGTTATGCTGTATGTAAGAAACTCCTGGGGATACAGAGAGGAGTCCAGTCTTTGAGAAGGAGCAAAGCATTGTGGAGCAAAAGTATGAAGCACACAACTTTGCTTCTGCAGAGCTATGTAAAAGTAAAGAAACACAGACTGAGTTTTGCAATATCTGCTGGAACAAAAGACATAATAACTAAAGTAATCTTTTTTAATTTTTGCATGTGCTAACGAAGCAATTTTACTTAAATTTGGACAGTATCAGAATCTTGTTTACAAACTCTAATTTTACAGCTCATCTGTAATTAGTATTTTATTCCTAGACTGTGGAAGTTAAACCCTGTGGAATTCCTTTTAAAAAAGGAAAACCACTAGCTGTCCATCCCTATTCCTGCTACAGCAGAGGCCCCGGGAGTTTTCTGCTAATATTCTCCTGTACTCACAAGAACTGCAGAGGCATCCTTCGTGAGCCAGCAGGTGGGGCATCTGTCTCTGTGAGAGCTTCAGGCAGGAGATGGCAACAGCTTCACTGTGGTCCCCTCACTCTCCTGTGAGGTGAGTAATTAAAAAATCATTGAATGTTTTTGTGTTTAAAGGTACCATAAAAAACATCTAGTTCCAGCCTGCCTTTTCTTGGGCTGGGACACCTTCCAGTAGACCATGTTGCTCAGATTCCAAACTAAACTGGCCTTGAGCAGTTGGAGGGATGGGGCAGTCACAGCTTCTCTGGGCAGCCTGTTCCAGTGTCTCACCACCCTCACAATGAAGAATGTCTTCCTAAAATTTAATCTAATGCTACATTAGATTAGATTCGATATTTCTGTTTAAAGCCATTCCACCCTTGTTCTGTTGCTTCATGTCCTTGTAAAAAGTTCCTCTCTAGCTTTTCAGTAGGCCCTCTTTAGGTACTGGAAGGCTGCTCTAAGTTTTCCATGAAGCCTTCTCTTCTTCAGACTGAACAACCCCAAGTCTCTCAGCCTGTCTTCACAGGAGAGGTGTTCCAGCCCTGTGATTATTTTCATGGCCATCCTCTGGATGTGCTCCAGCAAATCCATACCCTTCGTACGAGTCATTACTGTAATGAGCTTCCCCTGGCATCTCAGGTGGCTGCACTCCAGGCACCAGTGCCTTGCAGCCCACCTACCAATGATGTGGTGTGGCCCAGGTGGGTCAGGATGCCCTGCCTGACCTGACCTACATTGAGTAACAGCACCTGTTGCCTTGTGAAGTAATTTAATACTGTATGGAGTAGAAGAAGGTATTGGATTGGTTTGGATTTGGGTGTAGGACATGACTTCAAATAAAGATGTTAGGACTGAGAGGTTTATTGAACTTTTTCTTTCTCACTTTTAGGGGAGGGAGAAATACAGCGGTACAGATGTATTTTTGCTTCTCAATCACCAGCACTTTGGGAAGAATACAGGAAAAGGGCAAAACAAGAAAAAAGCAGCCACAAGATAGAAGTGGCGGGATGTGCTGAAAAGCACTGCCTTTGCCATTCTGCTATACTCAGAAAAGTCAAAATCTACATCAGAATATGGGAATGAAAAATGACAGTCTTCCAGACTGAAGCCTGACAGAATTGCAGCAAATATAAGCTAACTCCAAGAGAAGCACTGCTTATCTACCATTTACCATGATGTTGAGTCTTAAGATGAAAAGTGTGATACTGTATTTCACTTTTTAATGTCATTATTTCATAATTACTCCAGAAAGTTTACTGTAGGGACATTTAGCATTGCCAGTAGCTTTTTCATCTTATCGAATAGCACTGAAAAGGAATCAACATAATGAAATCCAAATACAAAATTAATGTGAAATTGCCAAAGATTTGGCTTTTTTGTTTGTTGTGTTTTGTTTTTTTTGTTGTGTTTTGATTTTAACAGCTACACAGGCTTTGAGAAAAAGGTTTTTTTCATTAAATAAATAATTTTTAAAAAGGTACAGTTTCAGAGTAATGCATGGAATAAGTTACTGCTACCTAAAAGTGTGGAACAGCAGAGGTAAATGCAACTTCAGCCTAAATCAGGACTGAGGAAGCACATAGTGTGTGGCACTACAGGGCTTACTGATATATTTACTGCTGCTCTAATCTCCTTTACTGGCCTGCACATGGCCAGCAGGCACAAACTTTATTTGTTGATATTTTTTATGTTACCTGTGCTTTTAGTAGCAGTGAATGAATCCAAAATTAGGAAGGAAACACCAAAACAGTTTTTTTAACAGTGTAAATAAAATATAATTTTACAGAGTAACACATTGTGATGATAACCTGATGTGAAAAGTATTATATCAGCAAGATTATTCTTATGTTATATTCTGGGGTAAACATTAAATGGTGGTAAGGACTCAAGGACTGAATTTGTGAAATATAAATTGTTCATGATCCTGTATGTAAATAGTGGTGGTAGTCCTTGCCACTGTTTTTACCCATGACTAATTTGCATTTATAATCATGATATAAAAACCGCACATGGTCAAGATACAGCTATTTTAGTAACTCAGGTAGACAGAACAGCCTGGAGTTTTTTCTTTGGCATCATGCTGTAGAGCAAGGAAATAATTTATTTAAAAATGAAAAATCCACTTACTTATTCTTTACAGAAGGTGGTCGGTGGTTACCAGTGATGCAGATTCTGGACATAAATGAAACAAATACACTTAGTGAACCAGGTGTTGTGATGACTGTTGCTTAAAACTTATTCCTTACACTATAACTCATGAGCAGATATTGGTAGAAAAACCTTACTGTGAACAGAACCAGAGGTGGATAAAAAAACAGGAGAGAGAAGTCTGTGAATTGGGGCTGAGATGTTGTCTTGATAAAACCAGAGATACTTTGTATTTTTGTATGGTGCTAGGGACAAGTAAAAGGGATGGATCCAGAAAGAAATGTACTTGAAAGCCCATTGGCGATAGGATCAAAAGGAAAGTAAATGGGTAATGAAGAGGGGAGTGAGGGAGAAGAGGTGCTCCATAACAACGCGCAGCAGCCTGTGGAGGGAAGTGGAGGTGAAGGAAATGTCATGTGGCAGCTTCCCTTCAGATGTGGGTCTTTAATCTTTTTTTGCATTTTTTGCACATGAATTCTGTATAATTTTATTTGCTTTCAAAATTTCACAAGGCACAAGTGGTTGTTGGAGTATTTCTGACAGTATTCCTAGTGTTTGAACTTCATAGTTGTCATTAGTTCCTTCAGTAAATATTCCCTGCTGTTGCTTTGATTTTCATAATTAGTCACTCTCAAGCAAGTACATTTCTCAAGGACTGAAATTGTGAAATATAAATTCTTCATGATCCCATAATGAAAAGACAATTTTAAAGGTTTTGATTTACAATATATATTTCAGCTAAGAAAAGAACGTGACTATGTGAGAAAGATCAAAGAGCCAGGCTCCAAGATACTTCCATTTTAGGATCGTTTAGGGAATTTTTTTTACACCTTCTTAAGGTGTTAAGATACCCAAATACTTGAAAAACTTGTAATGGATTTATGAAAGATAGAAGTCTATATCTTATTTGTGAGGTGCATATTTATATATATATGACCCTCAATCTATCTATCTAGAGATGATTAAAGCAAAGCTGTTAATTTGCTATCATTTGTGAAACAGTATTTTTTTACTATATATGTGACATCAGAAGGTCTCAGCATATGAAGTGATGTGTGATTCTAGCAAACAAAAGGGCAAGTGAAGTGAAAGGTGTTGATCTACTCAGAAGTGAAGGCTGCATTGCAGGTATTTTATTGCATGCAAATCCAGTAAGACACTTATACAGAAATTATGAATATGCAGACCTCCAAAAGGTCCTAGAAGGATTTTGTGAAGGATTTAGATACTAAAATCTTAGAAAGCAATTTGAGGAAGTTTTTAAGAACCCCCAGATTTCTGTAAAAACCCCATAAAAAAATAGCTCCCCTGCTCCAAGCAATTGTATTGGCTGTTTTGAGGCAGAAACTTCAACTTGCTAGCCATAAGAAAGGATGCTATTCTCCTGTCTATGTTCATTACTCAAAAAGAAGTGTTTGTCATTTTGAATGCAGCTGGATTTAGGCATCTGCTTAATCAGGTTTATGAGCCTGGTATTCTGGTGTGTGTGGATATCCTGCAGTTTCCCTTGGAAATATATAGATTTCTATGGTCTTTATGTTTTCTTTTTCTTATTATAGTACATGACAAGAAAATAGATAATATGTCTCTTTTTTTTTTTTTTTTCCTGTTGTAGTAAACTTGTAGTAAATGGAGAAGGGAAGACTTCTAATTAAGATGTTCTACATCATTCCCTGGAAGCATTCAGGGAACATACCTGCATTAGCATTTTGGTATGAATTGGGTACATGCTTTTGAAGTAAAACTCCCCATTGTCTCTAGTTGCTGTGCTTGGATTCACATTATAAAGTGTTCTTGGAGAACACAAGATGGACTTTTTGGGGGCAACCAGACAGTGTGCTCCACCCATTTCCAGATAATCAAAAATTCCTAGTCCCAGATCAAAATAAATCCAAACCCTTTAATAAGTGTAGTGTGGATGTCAGCTTCTCATCAGCCATGCATTACCCTAAGGAGTTGCTTCCACTGAGCTGCTCTGCTTGCTTCTGTAGGTGCAAGCATGAATTTCTTCAAAGCTTTCTCTCCTTTAGCTACAGGGGGAGTCTGGGTCCTCAGCAGAGGTAGTCAGAATCACTCTGCTTCAGAAAGATGCCTAAATTTGAGGCACTGAAAGCTCATATTAGCTGTCTAAAAGTAGGTGATATAAATACTGTTCATAGTGATTCTGTCATAAAATACAGCAAGGCAGTGTAGGCAGCAGCTGTGCAGCACCTCTTACTTCAGTCCCCTCTGATGAGTTATCCTCCCTTGGGCAGGATGTGATGGGATTGCACCCCATTTGTGCTAATCCAGCTCTTGACTGTTGTTTTAGAGAGACATGATAATATTACCAAAAAAATTAAACAATAAAAAATAGGCAAAATCCTCTTTTTTTATTTTTTTTTAATTTTTTTTTGTACCACACCCTTCCCCACACTTGTATTCAGCTGTTTGTAATCACTGGGCTAGTGCAAAACAAATACTTTGATCTTGTACTAGGACTGCTAAGTAAACCTGCTAAATTGTTACTAGCATTTAACTCCTGTTTTCTAGCATGTTCTCTCAAAAGCTGTTTGGTAAATCTTGTCTCACTGTCAGTTTAGATATTGTTTCTCCCTCCCAGAAAACAGGGTTCATTCAGAGACTACTTTAAAAATACCTATTTCTTATGTCAAGGCTGTAATAAATCAAGTATGGAATAGTGCAGACTTAAGTCATGTACTTTTTCCATTACTTTCTGATTATCTCAGCATTTGTAGCATATATTTCTAGTTAAAACACCAAAAAATACTAGCTTGTAGCTAAAATCAAGGAAAAAAAAAAGACGATGTGCTAGCTTACTACTAGAAGTTTAGAATTGTAACATCAAACATTAAAAATCTAGATAATTACGACTATTGCAGGAGCTTTGTTTGGCTGCCTATGAGTAAAGACAGTCCTAGGAGTATACTCATGCACAAATCCTCATACAGGATCACTTATTGCACTTAGACAATTATTTTCTCTGTTGTGTACTAGATCTTATTTAAATTCTGTTCTGAAGATAAGCTATAAATATTCTCATAGCCTCTTCTGTTACAGCTACTATATCTAGAAACCTAATTAAATATTTTTATTTTCATAATCTGTCCTGAGCTATTATTTTTCTTTTACATGTGAGAAAGAAATGCATTTTTAAATATTCAGATGCTCAACTTATTTTGTAAAAGTACTTAGCACTTTGTATTTTCAGAGTATCACTAACTGGCTTTAGCTGCAGTCTCCAAGCAGATCTTCTGCATAACAGGCTCTATTGTGTCTGTTTTTGGACACCAGGAAGTGATTAATGTAAATGGAGAATCGTTTGTGAAACTCTGGCTGAGATACAGGGACCTATAGGAGGAAGAATGCTACCAAGCAGTTCTCCATGGAAATGGTCTTGCCATGATACTCATGAGATTCTCATTTTTGTAGCTACAACTCTCATCTATATTCACTAAGCACTTTCTAAGTTAGGCAAAAAAAATACAACAGCTTTTGTCCTACAGGCTGAACACTACCCAGTCTTGTTCACACTAAACCTATACCATCCACCATTGTGATGCAAATACGTGCAGGACAGTGCGTATGGGGTTTTTTTGTATGAATGTTTCCTTTCCTAACTTTCTTCATTATGTTTAAACAAGACTCCTTAGATGCATGTGAAAGTTACAGTGCAGGTGCCTGAATTTAGACTTTCTTATTGCCATGTCAGCTTTCTGTATAAAATTCACTCTGTATCTGTTTCCCTGTGGTCTTTGTTCTGCCCAAAACACATCTTGGTTCCTTTTAAAAAGTCCTTTATGGACCTTTTGTACTTGATGAATTTTCCTGCTATTCATGCAGTAGCAGCTTAATGGAACTGTATTAATATGGACAGGAAATATGATGGCATTCATTGAAAAATGTGAGATTAGATGCACACTGAAGTGTTCTGTGACTTTGACTGTTGCTGGGATTGGAGTTTCAAGTGATACCCTAAACAGCACCCCTGGATACACTACGGCTCTCTTGCCCTAGCAAGGTTAGGAGAAACCCTTGGAGGACATTTACCAGAGAAAAAACCCAAACACCTGGTGTAGAGTTTGATTCTCTTGAGCATTGGACTTGGATTCAGGTCCATAAATTCATGCAGAGGATGGTTTGGAATTTGACTCACAGGTCCTCTTCTCCATGAGCCTATTCTGTTGCAAGAGTGTTTGTCACTGAGGGCCCAAGAGACAACTAATATGAACACACAGTTTGCCTGTGGAGTGGACTTGTCAGCAGAAAGACTGGGCAAGGCGCAGTTGAAATACGAATGTTTGGTTTATGTCTGAGCTCTTCTGAAGAGGGGAAAGCCACAGTTTGTTCAGATCAAGTGGCAGCTGCTGAAGTACTGCTGTAAGTGTATTCAAGTGCCAGGTTCATATGGGACACAGACTTATTTTAAACACTCCATGAAAATGAGAACAGTTCTTCAAAGTTGAAAGATAAAGTATTCATTTATTTTAAATGTTTCTCTTGGAAAGATTTAGTAGACTAGACTCTTGGTTTACTATTGAGTAGTTTATTATTATTTCTGTTTCCTTCCAAGGGTTGCTTTAGATATTGTACTGCAGAATTCAGAACTTCCTTGAAAATTCCAAGAGAGGGAGAATCCTGGCTTATCTCCTTCTCTTTGCTGTTTAATGATGTTACATCTGTGATTGAATTACATGAGATGAGCAATTGGCAAGGTTTAGGAGACATACCATATTGTGATCCCCCTTCACCTAATACCTTTGACTGAGTACAAAACTCTCCTGTATTACTGATTACCACTTTTCCCTTATCTGCTTGGGAAGCTTTTTTCCTATTTTTTTTTTTCCAGTCTTGTTAAGTTTTTGTTTTCAGTGTTCTTGGGAACGTTTTTCATTATAGTGAAGTTTGCAGCATGTCGTGCAGCTTCTATCTGTAGTACCATGACCTTGCACCAGCCAGCAATGCGCTGTCAGTAACAGGTGTCACTCAATGGCAACAGATGCTCCTCCTTCATAATTTTACCTATCTCCACAGAAACTGCTAGCTCAGATGGATTTCCCAGAAGCAGAACTTTTGTGTTGAAGGCTTAATTTCAAATTACAATTCTAAAATGTGTGCGCTGCCCACATCTAATTCCATTTGTGCCTTCCCTGACTGCTGAAGTAATTTCATCTTCTCTTTTCTCCCTCCCCTGTCTTCTGACATAATTGTAGTAGCTGCTGCCCCAGTAGATTTCAAGGAGCATACTAGAGGCAAAAATGCAAGCAAACAAACAAACAGAGCAAAACAAAATAAAAAACACCCTAATGTGTTCTTCCCTTTAGCTTCCATCCTTAATCCAAATAATCACATACAACTGAATATAAGCAGAGACATCCTGAAAAGGCAGAACTAAATCAGAACTAGATGTTTTACTCCAAGATATGCGTACAGCAGACAGTATTGCTAAAATAAAATATAAAACTATCTGGTGATTTGTTCTTTTAATTGAAGTTTCTTAACCTATTTAATCTTTTCAAAGATGAACTTAACTCATTGCGGTATTCTCAATGCCTTTGCTAAGTATACCATCCTGTTGAAATTGTGCAGATGTTTTGCATTGTAAGGTTACATAGTAAATAATTTTCTCTTTTGGTCATTTCTTGCTGCCTAATAATTCCTAAAATTATTTATTTTTTAACTGCTACTGGGCATGAAGAGCAGTAATCAAAGGGTTTAAATTGACTGTTAATACTAATGAAAGTCACAGCAGTCCATGACTGTCTGTGGTTAGGACTGTCCATTCTTGCCCTGCATGTGCAGTACTTTGCAAGTAACTACTTTGAATTTCATCTGTAATTTCTTTGCCAAGTTATTGAGTATTGCAAGACCCTCATACAGCTCTTCAAAGGCAATTTTATTTATTTACTTCTGGTTAATTCTTTACTATCAAACTTTCTCTTCACGTACCTTTCTCATTTCTCAGGTGGTAAAAAAGAAAGTTCAGTGCCACAAGACTTGAGAGAAGCTGATGGGAATGCTTCCTTCTCTGTTGTGAATAGTGACCATTTTATTCCTAACATGCTTCCTGTCTGCTAGGCAGTTACCAGGCCAGAAGACACTCTTGCCTCTTCTCCCACAATACTCAGGTCTAAGGCTCTTTTAAGTACGCTATCTGAAATAAGGCTTTTGGAAATTTAACTCCTTTTTGCAAATCAGTTGCATCATATACAAACTTTATTTACTCTTCCAGAGAAGTAGTAACTTGTAAGACAGGACTTATCATCATGCATTCAACAGTTTTCTGTTCATTTGGTTCGTTAGGTAAACTTCTGTTGATGTATCTGATACAGAGGTTGGGATTCCTCTTCTAGTGTTTATTAAATTCTCAAGGAGATTAAAAAGCCACCTTTCCTACATCTGCACCCTTCCTTTGACACAGAGATTGACAACTGACAAAAGCAGTTGCATTATGTGCTTTCACATCTTAGACTAGTTTGGAGTGCAGTCCAAGTGATAGAAGAGAGAATTAGAGATGTCTTAAGAGTTAGGAAACCACTGTTTTGTGGACTGAGCATTACCAGAGCTCTCATTATTCATTCAGAGGAAAGTTATGTCAAGCAGGAAGCTGAACTCATCCTAATCATGATTAGGCATAAGAAATGCAACTCTTTTTAGATATGCCAGAACAGTGCACTAATCACCATGATAAATAAAAAGAAACATAGTTTTTAGGAGACCAGTGGGAAGGACTTGTTATAGACAGATGACTTAGCACAGGAGTAGGAAGTGAAATTGCCACCCTGTCTTCCAAGCATATTCAAAGGAAAGCTTTTTTTCTCAGAATTGCCAATATTAAGTTTAGTCTTAGGGTTGCTTCTTGTATTTCAAACCAGAAAAGTTAAAAACTTGGAACATTATTGTTATAGACCCATGAAGAGCAGAGTGAGCTTTCCAGAGAAACCACTGTAAAGAGGTTTGTTTGTCTAGAGCAGTATGACCACAGTTTTCAAACAAACATCTTTGTAGAAGCTGGGAGCATTCACCAAAAAAATATGGGATCACATTATTAATTCAGAGGAATACTTGCTATAACTAATTTAACATTCATTTTCAAAGTAAATCCAAATAGCTTTCTTCCTTTCAGATAAGCATCAGAGGTTTTGTAATGGCACTATCAATCTGAGGCAGAGGAGTCATGACTTCCATTTGGAGATCAATGGGGGTGAATACACGGCTACCAGTACTGCAATTTACTGTTCTGCTATTGGTCATACCAGGTAGAGGAAAATAGAAATTGTATATTATATAGAAAGTTTGTTTCAAATTTTCATACTAGAATAGGAACTTGCTTTCCAAGCAAGATAAATCTTTCCAAGCTCATAACTGTGAAAAATTGCTCCACAGTTGATTTATGGACCATAGTGTGATGGAAGGTAGAAGTGTACAACTGTGCTTACTTGGAGATTTCCTTTCTTCAGCAACAAAAGTCCTCAGATAGAATATTCTAGAATTGCTGTGTAGAAATATAGAGATTTATGTTCTGAAGTAGTAGAAGTATTTTCCTTTTTCCTCGGTTTTTTTGTTATTTAGTAACATTGAATTAACTTAGCCGTGAAAGTGCTGATACCACGCAAAACTTGAGAAAGTGAGACATCGTATCAGTTGTTTGATTTTGCCCTGTTGTAGGGACCAGTCTGAGTCAGTCTTAAGTGGCTTGTGAATTTCTAAGAAAGGAAAATGTCTTTATTTTTTGACTTAAGGTTTCCATTCTTTAACTTGTTTATTAAAAAACCCCACGGGTATGTGAGGCCCATTAAATATCCCTACTTCACTCTTATTCTTTCGAAGTGTCTGAAAGGATGTCACTTTCAAATGTATGAAACTTGTATATCTGCTTTCTCTGTTTCTGGGGGAATTTTATGACAATGTCCAACTGTGGTGTGTTTACTTTGTTGAAGTTTATATTACATGATTGGCATTTTTTTCCCCTGGACTTCCACCTTCCATCCTTTCTCAATAATGCAATATGTTAAGCTGGGGATTTTGTTAGCCAGCATTAATGGTAATCTGCTTTCAGTGTGTTTTTATGTGGCCACATCTGAAGTGCTGATAAAAAGTTACGAGTTCCACAAGATGAGGACATAAAAGATGCAAAATTCAATCCTCTACCTCCTAGTCTTTTAACCACAATATTATCTGTATCAAGGACACTATCATTATGTGCCATAAGACTCACTTTTTTAAAGAGTATTTCCCAAAGTAATTCTGACAGATTTGACGGATGTAATTTTTTCATCTGGTCATCACCTACCAAGGGTTTTAAAATACTTATGTATATCATAAGACTTAGTAAAAGGGAGACCCAGCACTGTAGGTACTACAACAACTACTGTGGTGATCTGGGCTCTAGGTGAGTGTTTCTCAGGACTACTGCACAAACCAGTTAAAAAGCTACCATGCCTACTAGAGATTACTGAAAAACAATTGCTGTGTACAACAGGTATGTGTCCTAGCCTAACCAAGAAAGGTTTGTCATGAAGGAGTCCAGTTAAGGCAGCTTAAAATAGTCTTGGAGCAAGATGCTGTTTGAGCACTGTATAATTGGTGCTTTACTTCACAACATAGCCCTCTATTTTATTTTGTAAATAATATTTTTTTTATTTTGCTATAAATGCTAAATCCCAAATACATGGAGAACACTGCTAGATGATTTAGTTACCCTAAATCTTTTCCCCTAGCACCAACACTGAAATTTATCCTCCTTCCCCAACATTGTGATAGTGCTCCCCCTCTCCCCCTTTGACAGTCAGCTGAACGCTCTTTCCCTCTCGGGAGGAAATACCTCTACTTGTTTTGGTCTTTTTTTCTGTCAGTATTAACACTTCCCCTGCAGTCTCTCCTTTCATGGGTATCTTATCTGCCTTCCAGTAAATAAACCTTGATCAGCATCCAGTCTGCTAATTTCCAAAGAGACTTCTCTCAGCTTAGTCCTCAGCAACTTCTTTAATACCAGCTCATGAAAACAGCTCATCGTGCCTTGTTCATAGTCTAAAGTAATTCTAAAATCATTCTTCAGGCACTGTGGAACAGTTGCTCTCATTTTTCCCATATTTGTGAGAGTAAAAGGGGTCATGAAGTGGGACCAGATATCCCTAGTGGGTGAAGTCTTCACACTCACCCCCAGTTTGTAGAGTCTTGAGACCACTAGACAGCTGTTGTATAAACACTTGTCCTGAACCAAAATATCCTAGCCCTGGTCCTAGCCAGCAGGACCACATAACTCTGTGGTTAAAATGCTCTGAGCTGGTCACTGAAACTTAGCAGGAGATATCTACAGGTTTGCATATGAATATATATGTACATATATACATATGTGTATATATGTGTGTATATATATATATATACACATATACCTATTTATCTAAGTGTGTGTAGAATCATAGAATCATACCTCTTCTGTGAAGACAGGCTGAGTGAATTGGGGTTGTTCAACCTGCAGAGAAGGCTCTGGGAAGACCCTAAAGCGGTGTTCCATTACTTAAAGGGGAGCCACAGGAAAGCTGGAAAGGGACTTTTTACAAGGGCATGTAGTGATAGGGCAAGTGGAGCAGATTTAGGCTGAAAATGGGCATATTTAGGTCATATATCAGGAAGAAATAAATTTCTCTGAAGGTAGTGAGACACTGGAAATGGTTGCCCAGAGAAAATGTAGATGTCCTGTTCTCACCAAAGACTGGAAAATAGACTCTCCAACCAGGCTTCTAGGTTAGAAAGCTGACATTACTTTATTCAGCACTGAGGTACATGGGGATCACTCCACCCAATGTGTACACCAGTTGTCAAAAGTTTTAATTACTTATACATTTTAGCAAACAAAGGAATTAGTGTTTACTGGAATTAGTATTCACTGCATACAAGTTACAAATTCTCTTGGTACTTAGTATTCTATCTTCTATTGGTTTATGATTCTCTCAGTTCTCATGCTAATTAGTTTGCATGCTCAGTTTCTCTCTTCTTTTGGGTTGGTGGGTTTCCTGGATCAGTGGTCTGTGGGTTGATGGTTGCAGATCCCCGCTGCCAGAATTACCTTTTACCCACTTGGAGCTGATTTCAGATGAATTTCTTCCTTATTTTGGGAGTCCTGCCAAATATCCTTGTTGCCCATAAATTCTCCATTCTTTGTGTCCATTTATCAGAGTTGCATCCTTCTTCCTAAACTATGTTAACCTCCCCTCCATCTCTCACATCACTGGAGCACGTCCAGTCCTAAGCTTTAATTTGTAACACATGGACATCACGTCGAGGTTGCTTTGTTAGCTGCTATGGTTTTCAGGGACTAAACCTTCTTGTTGGTTAGGTCCCAGCATTTCCCCCCAGTGCTGTGTGGGCTCTTTTTTAAAAGAAATACTACTTGTTTGGCACCATCCCTAGGGGTGTTTAAGATCACGCTTGATGGAGCTTTGAACAATTTGGTCTTGTGGAAGATGTCTCGGTCTATAGTAGGAGGGTCTGTAAGGTTCCCTAAAACACAAACTATTCCTATGTTTCTGTCATATATACAACATCAAAAGGTAGTGTTTTCACTTGGGATGCCTCTGGCCACAGATCAGACACATTAGGAAGGACCTCACTCATCAGGCTGAGAAAATAAATGCCTAAACCCCCCTTTTTTTAAGTTGGGAAATATATCTAAGAAACTCCTCATCCTTTCCTTCTTTCTCCTAACAAAACTTTTTTACAGAGAAGTCTTCTCTACCTCTTTCTCTGATGCTTGTCCCTTGCAGTTTTCTTAGCAGGCAGTCAGAGTTCTTTGCTGATTCCTGAAATCAGCAAAGGGTTTGCTGCAGGATCAAAACCGGCTCTTTCCCAAATTTCTTTAAGGGCCACAGGTGCAGTGCTTCACTGACCATTACTGAAACCAAGTTAACTGTGGAGGATGGATCTTCTTTAGTAATGAAATTACAAATTTTCAAGTACATAAATTCTTTGAGAAGAAATGTTTTTTAGCTGCAGTGAACTTGTGAGCAGCAAAATGCATAGCTGTGATAGGGGCTGTGCAGGCAGAGGGAATACAGTGATGTGTTGTGTTCTCAGTGTTGCAATGATGTTTCATACACTGGAGCAGCAGGATGGATGCTACAGCTGGTGACAGCAGAAGAGTGTGAGGTTAAAAACTGAGTGAAATGTCTGAGGTCAGGTAATGGGATGGAGATCAGAAAAATTTAATCTAGTTAGACCAGTTTCTTGCTAAAAGGCTTGACACGATTTCAAATTCTTGGGGAGGTAGGAAGGGCGGTGGAAGTTGTACACATCTCAGAATTTTATTAGCTTGTTTTAAATCTTCTGTCTGTCACACACCAGCTCAGCTTTTAAGTCTGTTCTGTATTTCTGTGCAATATGCTGGAGAGATTTTCCTCCCCATTGACAGGAAACTGTTGGAAAATGCTTCTTTCTTTCCTGTTTTTTTTGGTTTGGTTTTTTTTTTTTTTTTTTTTTTTTTCTGCTGATTCTTAAAATATCCCATTGTAAAAAACTATAATTTTTTTCCCTGGATGCCCTTGAAGTAGTCCATTGTGGTGCTGGACTCTTAAGTGTTTCAGTGTATGCGTACTGTGTTCTTTCGTCAGGAATTGCTTCTTGTTTGTCAGGTCACCCAGCCAGCGTTTCCACTTTAAGGACTAAATAAAATGTCTTTAAAATATAAATTTGCAGAAATGGAACCTAAATACAGAATGATGCATTAATTATATGCAGAATTAAGACCATGCTTAATAAGAGCAATCTTTCTTGCCTGTTACAGCCTCTCTGAAGATTTCATTGCTCTTGCTTTTTGTCAATACAGACTCTCCCTCTATGAATTGAAGCTTACCTGCAGACCCTTGATAGTTTGGTTACGTGGAAGAAATTGTCTCCAAGTAAAAGCTACTGCTGTCCTGAGCTAGAATGTTCTGTTTACTCACTGAAGAAGAAGTGAAAGGATTACTTTACTTTTTTCATAAGGTTCTTGGAGTAATGCTTCAGTGGCTACTTACTTCAGAGTTGTGAACAAAGCAGTGCCTGATGGAGACGTGTGCTTAATTCATAACACAACCATTGCTAAGACAATTTGTAAGGATTTTCCTGGGATTAATGAACTTAATAATATGACTTTCATTCACAGAAAAATGAATTTTGTGCCTTTTCTTTTGTATAAAAAATATAATGACTCAACAGAGGTTCTAAGCAATAGCATAATATGTGGGTTTGAAGTTTCTTTAGGTCTTTAAGATTATATATCTTTAGCTTTTATGCACCTTAGAAAACAAAATGTTAAAGCAACTGCACAATCTCAGACTGGAAAAAAAAATTAACAGCAAAACCAAGAAAGTCTGAAGGTGAAAAAAATTGTGAAATGTACGTAAATGTAAAAAATAAATCTTGATTAACTATCAGTAATGCAGGTGTTGTATCTTTCCATATTTTATTTCTGAATATTGATAAGCCATTTTAGCAATTGGGAACCTTCACCTTCAGCCACTTTTTTGCTTCTATATATTTCTTGGGAGTGGCTCAGTAAATTAGGTGATTAAAGTTCACCCATTTTTGTCTGGCAACTCTTCAAAACCAGCAAGTCCACAATCACAAGAATACACAAGGAAGACCCTTATCACTGAGTCCATCAAGTTAGTGTATGTCATAATAAGCCACTTGGGAAACCCACCTTGCATCACCTCTGGGTTTGTTTAGGTTAGGCAGCTGCTGGTGCAGTTCAGCTGACTGCAGGAGATGGAGGAGAATTGCATGACTGTTGTAAAGGCTTCCATTTCAGCCAGAGGGTCTGTAAATGGTAATGTCAACAGACAAGCAATATTAAAAAAAGGCAAAACTAAGCAAACTTCCTTCTCCACCAACAAAAACCACTTAGGAAGGCGGATTTCTCACAAAATTGAAGTGATGATCTAATGGCAGTTTTTGCAACAAAATGGTTTAAAACATACCCTAGGTCTACCTTTAGATCCCTTTCAAAACCGTTTGAGAATAGATGGAATTTCAACAGCATTTTTTGTGATTGCTCACTGTGAGTAGACTGCACTGCTTTTAAATGGGAAAAAAATTCTGTCCCTTTATATACATGTGTAGTTCCTTAAAAAAGAAATGTGTCTATACAAAGAAGTTTCTTGAAAAGGTTTTCAGGTGGAGAGGCCTTGAAAGAAATGGTTGATGAACCATCACTGGTGACCTAAAAGCTGTGCTTTCAGGATGGAGTTTTCAAAAGCTCTTATTTGGAACCTCCATAAAACTTGTGGGAACAAAAGTAATTATCTTCTGAAAATCTGCCCTAAACATGTGAGCTTTTCAGGTGCCATGAGAGAATGTGATTGGGCTGTCTTTTGCCCAAGAAAAGCCTGTGTTACCACTACTGATATACCCTTAATCTGTCATGGGGCATTTCCTCATTCTGCAAGCAGTGCAGAAATGGAAGTTCCCACAGCATCCAAGGACTGTCATAAAATTAAAAATTAGCAATTGAACTCATGTGGAATCAACTCAGTTTTCGGTTGTCTGCTTCTGTCTAACAAGCAAAGCATGTTATTCCTTCATGAAAATGAATTTCTAATGTAATTGCTTTAATTAAATGGTACTAGATCACTAGCCATATAGAATAAAACCACTGCCATATTAGACATTCAGGGGCATACAGACATTCAAAAGAGCCCTGGGCAAAAGTAGAAATTGTGGTTTTCTGAATTTGTATTTATTATTAGCATCATCACGCAAAGCTCACTGTGCCTCCTCAAAGTATTGCAAACTGTTATTCCTTCTTCCTGAGCCTCACCTCTTGGGGAGCCCTGGGCTGTATTTATGATTTTTTTTCTGATTTGGTTGCTTTTGTTTGGTTTTATTTGCTCATTTGTGATTTTTTTTTTCTTATTATTTAAATTTCTCAGTATCCTTTTTCTAACTTGAAATGTTGTCATTGCTATAGAGACAGTGGAGTGCATAGTGGAATGGCCAACTTTTGGTTGGATTTAATAATGTCTGGGAGGACAGTGTGAGGTCCATTTATAAATTATAGCAGCTCAAGAATTCTTTTGTATGATAGCTTGGATGTATTGCCGGAGTTCAAGAGCACTTGATTAAAACACTATCAAGAGAAACATACTTACTAGAGTGCAGTAACTCTTAGTCAGTGCTTAAATTCCATTTTCCTGACTGCTGGATCCAACTCTTGTCTCTCATTTTCGATATGCATCATAAAAGCTTCATGAATGTGTTGCTGTTTCTCCCGGCTTGGTAAAACCAGTGGTCAGTGACTCTAGGTTTCATCAAGTTCTAGGTGATAAATTATCACACAGTGAGAGGAGCAGTTGGTACCTGTTACACAGATTTTTGTGGCGGTGGCATCTTTCATCACTACACTATGTTTTCTGCTTGTCTTTTAACTCCTGCTCACTCTACCTAAAGTATTTTATCTCCTACATTATATATTGGGTTTAAAATAATATATTGGTAAGCATTTAATTATTTTATAAACACACAAGCTTTCTAGTTAATATTGTTCTTGCTCTTTCTGCTAGTTGACATAGATTATTTGCTCTTTCTAGACTGGAGAACACTCTGAGGATTAGACACATGGGCTCCAATGCTCAAATGGGATCCACAAAGTGCAGAGGAGGTTCTGTGGGTTTCTGTAAACCTGTTGTTTAATCATAGGGGAATGGTGTTGGCTGTGGACTGCACATTAGCACCCATTTCTCACCTATCCTACTTTTCTACGGTGAAATCAGGTATGCAGCAAGTTAATTACAGTATCCTACAGGCCTCCGTGTCTGTAAAAACCCTCCCTGCAGACCTCTCTTTCAAGTGCCACTGTCAGTGTCACTGCTTTTATTCCCAGCAAATATATATTTGATTCCAAGCCTCCTGTACTTTTCATGACTGCTAATTCTGTCTCTTTTATAATGTTGTTGTGTCATCTATTTCTCTGGATGGCTTTTTTAAGGAGGCTGGAAATGAAGTTGCTTTTGCCATCATGAGAAGAATTTAAAAAACCCAAGAAACCGAAACACCCACAAATAAAAGGAAGATTTGGCTACCGGGTGCTGAGCATAGCCACTGACGAATATTTAAATGTTAAGATTAGAAATTTTCTTAGCAGCTCTTTATCTTGTCCTCGAGAAAGTATAGGTTGCAAGGGTGAGAACTGAGTGCAAGACAGCAGAGCTGCTTGGGGCAAACACGGAGTCGAGGGCTTTAAACTTGCCTCTCGGATCTGTCTAGTTCCTTATGCTAACCAGTTACTGAATATATTTCATAAACAGTTACTGCAGAAGGATCTGGAGCATACTTCTCTCTCACACAGCTGCTCTACCCTCGAAGCTACAGAATCATGCTCTTTTTTTCTTTCTCCTCTTGACTAAGGAAAGGCTGGAGGGAGCTCTTTCCCAGCCAGAATAATGTACAACCCATTTGTGAAGACACTTTCTGGGGAAATTAGATGTTGCCGATAAAGCTTCAGCTCTCCCACCTCAAAGAAGCAGTGAATCCATTAGACAAGTGTATGTAGGGGACCTGAAAACATCAGATGGATTTTTACCAGTGCTGCCTGAAGGAAAAGAGTGATCCCAAGCACATATTTAAAAGGAGTTTCTTCATCTTAGGAAAGTTGCTTTCATATCTCTGTTGTGATCTAGAGAGAGATAGCACTTAAGATATGTATGGGTCTCCTTTGCTAATTGCTGGCTACTTTTGGGCTGCTTCAGCACAGTTCTCTGAGGTTAATTGGATCCTCTATCAGCCTGGATTGAGTATCTACTTCTGTCATAATACAGTGTACAGTGTAAGGAGCTGTGCATCCCTTACCTGATTTCTCTCTCAGGTCACATAGCCTGATGCTTTGCATAACCTGCAGAGTAGTAGGAGACAGGGGCTTGAATTGCAGTAGCCAAAGAAAGGAGCTGAACTGTTATGTCTGAAAATATCCTGAGTATATCCTTGGATCAGAGTATATCCACTGAATAAATATTCTGAATTTTTTTTTCAAATGCTGTTTTGGCTGAGATGTATATTCATCCATAGCAAATTTAAGTCTTATTGATGATTGGGATGCTCTTAGTTATTCTTTATGGATTACACCAAGGCAGTCTGTTCTTGTATAATGCCTGCAGACTACAAATTGAAAATAGGCTTAGCTACATTCAGCTACTGAAAAAAAAAGATGAACCAACACTTGTGTTACATTTTAAAAGTGTTGGTTAACACTGTACTTCAGATGTGCTTGATCATGATCCAGTTGTAAAAATATCTAATGAATTCAGTTTTTCATGGAAGGTAGGCAGGAGATTATGAACTTGAATTTTTACATTTCATTTTAGCTAAATGCTGGCTTCTTTGCATTCCCAAACCTGGAATATATCTGTGGATGTATTAAAGGGACATTTTAGGCACATTTTAGGAACTTTCAAATAGTAAAAGTATATTGCTTGAGTAAACTTTCATCTGAGTTCAGGTCTTCTGGATTACTTTCTTGACTAAAGGCAACTCTGGTTTTTACTGAGGCTTATTTAAGTGCTTGATATCCTTCTTCACTTCTTTTAGTTTTTTTTTCCATTTGGAGTGACATGAATTAACCTTAAAGCATGCCTACAAATGAGTGAATTAATACCTTGACTACACTAATGGTGTTGCATTTACTGCTGAACTAGGAAGGAGAATTAGGTACCTCAGTGTCTGGCTGCCTGTGATCTGGCAGGAAGCTTAATTGGACAGCAGCAGCTCCTTGAATTAACAAGTCCCGCTGGCAGCACGCACCTGATTCCCAGCGTGAGCAGAGGGGATGCAAGGGAAAAGAGATCTGACCCCAAAAAAAAAAGATGCTGCAAAAGTAAGAGAAAATGAAGGTCATTTTTTTTTTCTTCTTTAATTTTTTTCCCCTTGATAATTATTAGGTAGTGATCAAACATTAACTATATTTCAAGAGCTGCTAGCTGAGAAATACTTTCTAGATTTTGAAATTTTTTGGCAGAAAGCTCAGAATTTGTATTTTTCTTGTGAAGTCTTGGAACAGAACAGTCTTATTTATAGTAAACACTGACAGAACATTGGGTATATAATGAACAATTATGCTACTTTGTGTAACAAATAACTTTTCATACCACTTTCTCTAGTCAATGTATGGATTTTGACAGTAACTTAGTGAGTATTTGGTGGTGCTTTCTGAAGTATTTCTCACACAGGAGAGGAGAAATTATGGCATAGATAATTATGCTAGACCATGTCAAACTAATCACTCAAGATATGTAAAAATGGTTTTGGTGGGGGAGTCCCAGTTCTTCAACCATTATGTGTTTCCTTGGCTGTGGAATATAGGAAATTAAAATGATTTTCAGCCTTATGTCATTTTTATCTGCATCAAAAGCTGAATCATTCAATATGTTAGTTGCAGCTAAATGTGATGCTCATAATCTCCTTCCTCTATCTGTGTTTGTCTGTGTGCGTGTGTATGTGTAGGACTTCTGAACCTGGTAAAATTGTAAATGTATTTAAATGTAGGACATATCCTTAAAAGCTGTCCATCCTTATAATATAGAAACTTATAAACTCTCTATTCCACCAATTTACTTTTCTCTTTTGCTAGAGTATGGATTTTGTATGCTTTTGGTTTTAATTTAAACTCTTCCTTCTTTTTGTTTAATTTTTCACCCTCATCAGCCTGGTATCTTGGCTGTCTAGTTAAAAGAGAAAAAGCCTAAAAAAACCAAAATTGAAGAGTACCAGTTTCTTGTGGATTTATGTCCCTTGGTTAATAATTGAATTATAGAGGTCTTCTTTTATCTCTGAGTATGCATATATTCTGGTGATGTTATGCTGGCTGCCACACTTGACAGCAGAAATGGGCTGATAAGATTGTTAGCACCCTGCATGTTAATACAAGGATCCTGGTCTCTCTTCTTTCCAGCAGCTCCTGCTTTCAAAATTTATAAGAGTGTAACTATCTTTGAGATTTCTATCTCCTCAGTCACATTTAGTTGAAATCAGGCTACTTAGTTCAGAAATTACAAGGAGAGGACACACAGACTGTGTTATATTGTGATTCAGTCTTGTTTCCATAGGAAACCAGGCTAAAAACAGCCTGAAAAAAGTCAGCTTTATCTTTTGCTAAAAAAAATCCCCTCCCAGTTTGAATGCTGTAGATCATAAGATAGTTGAGGATACTCAGGAGAAATTACTTTAAGGTAAATTAGTTTTATTGTATACCTAATCACACATCACCTTCTGTTAAAAAGAAGCTTTTCACCTGTCCAGGAGTAGGTAGGAGTAATGCAGCTGTGGAGAGCCTTTTGTGCCCAAATCTTTCCATGTTGTCTCCCATGGATGAAGGCTGACATCTTGTTACATGCATCTGTGAGGAGGAAAAGTAGATGAAGGAAGGGAGAAGAGAACTACAGAGAGGTAAAACGTTGTTTCTTCCCTACCTGCTGTTGAAGACACAGATAAGTCTTTTCTTCTGCCTTGCACTCTGCCTCTGTTCAAAGCTCCATTTCTCTACAGGTGTGCAAGGAACGTTATTAAACTAATTGGAAGTACATGATGTAAGAAATCGAAGGTGCAACCTTTGAGTTTTATACTGCAGCAAGAGGAAACCTTGGTTGTAGAATTTATTATGATACATATGTCAAAATGAAAGAAGGAATATTTGCCTAATCCTAAAAGACCTGTCAAAACCCAGCATCCCACAGAAATGCATGATTTGGGAAACAGGAACTTCTAAGAATAGTTTCACCTCAAAATACTATTACATACAAGCCGGTGTTGAATTGTTTAATAACATGACTTTGGACAGCTCACATCATATTTTCAGGAAAAAAAAATTACCACTGTTTTAATTGTAAAAATAAAACTGAATTAAAAAGCAATCAAAGTCTATTTACCAAATACAAATAAATAAATAAATTAGAATAGCTTGACTTGAACACTGCAAAATTTGAAGACTTTTGGCTTGGCAGTCTTGTTGGAAACTTGTCTAAGTGCTGATTTCTTCTGTATTTTTTCCTGGGTAAACCATCTTTTTTCTGCTCTGGTAGTGAATTATGGAGTCTTTGGGATAAGTATTGGTCACTCAGGTCTCACAAAAATAGCAAACATTTTATGTCCAGTACATGTAACAGGCAAGCTGTACATAGACTAGCTTACTACCCACAAATACATGCAAACTAAAGGCTTAATAAACTGAAAGCATGCCTACATTTTCAGAAATTCAAATAATGATTGTTTCTATAGTAATGCGTTTGGAAGTATAAAGTTCTGAAAATGACTTAGTATATGTAAGTCAAAACACTCTTAAATTGAATGCAGCCATAGATAATCCACCTAATTGGTGTTGGATGGGCTGAGTGCAGTTGATTGTTTAAGGGTTAAGCAAGCCTCAAGTGAGTTGCAGTTACCTCAGCTCTTTCTGTAGGCAGTGGAGAGAAAGGGGCATCTCCTGAGTGTGGCTCATCCTTTGCTAAGTGTGTCACTGGCATGAGTGTGGGGAAAAGTGAAAAAGAGAGATAATCTTATTCTGAAGATAGGGAGAATTGTAGAAATTTGTCACTGGTCTTAAAGCATATGTTTCACCTTCAGAGCTGGAATTCATGGATGTGGTGATTTTTGCTGCGACATCTGCAGCATGTCACATACAGGTACATTAAGATGTGTTTAGGCCGTGGCATAGAAGCTGTGTCAGGTAAGGGTTTCTTTTTTTCTATAGCATTTTGCAAATGGACCTAGGTTATGACAAGATGCAGATAGGCTATATCTTTCTCTCCAGGTTGCTCAATGCTAGTTTGATTGGCTTATCGAGTTCTAAAAAGCCTTTTTCTCTATTATTATTTAATCAAGCTTAATACTAATAAATATATTCAATAGCAGTTTTACCATCTGAGGAGCAGACTCTGATTGCTGATTCCCACAGTAACATATCCAAAAGATCAAGTTGTGACAGACACCATTTTTATTTCATTGATTGAGGACAGTAATGAGGTCAAAATCATACATCTAAAACTGGTTCATTTAAGCCTCTAATGAGCTGTGTGATATGTAAGCTTTTTCCATGTCTTACAGTATAGACACTGTGCAGTAGGAAAAATACAGATAAGCAAAGCATCTTAAAGTAGTACATAATTTTTAAAGGTTACAGAAGTAGTAATGTTCAGAATTTTTTAACCATTCTAGTAAATCTGTGGTTGACGAGGGACTTGCTGTGCAGTAACATGAGGATGCAATGCCATGCTGGCTTACTGCCAGAAATGATTTGCCACCATCATCCGAGGAAGGTAAGTGCACTTAAGCATGTGTTTATGGAGTTGGTGCCCACTGGTCACACTCTGTATGGTCAGGGCTGCACTATTTGGAGACTTGGGAGGTGCTGATCAGAAAGCAATGCTGTTTAGGTTGCAGTCAAGTTTGAGATGTGATTAAAGAGGTAGGACATGCTCCTAGGAAGACAACTGAGGGCAGGAGGCTTCCAGTACCAGGGAAACAAAGCCATGAAAACTAGCTCTGTGCAGAAATATCACATGCATGTTTTTATTCACTTACTTATCTGTGTGCCATTTTAAATTATTTTTCAAACTTTATTGTAAGATTACAGTCCCTTTCTCATTTATCCATTAAGAGACAAGTGTGTTTATTTACCAAATCAATATGTATGTAATTTTTCAGGTATATCACTCAGCTCTTATGGGTCTGCATTCCCTTAGTGTGCAGTTTCTAATGGGCTGGTAATCCAGTTATTGCTGCTGAACTGAAATACATAAACTTTAGTATATTGCAGTAGAACCGCAAATATGTGTTTCTTCCTAAGAGCTTGTCTTGAAACAACCCTTCCCTCGGTTTGGTATCTTGCTTCTTGAATTTATGTGGTGTAGAACAGTCTGTGAAATTAATCACAGCTGAAAGAATTGCAGTTCAGCTGTATTGTGTAGGCTAAAATCTGCATTTATCCATGCAATGTAACAGCTACCCAGAAAGTCTGGTCTGCTAGTCCCAAAATACTAATGGGTTCATTCAAATGTTCCAAATCCCATGAAGAACCGGACAAGAGATTAGTTTTGTTTAGCTGATGGTGTTTTATCTTAAAAGTAAGAAGATACTGAAAGATCAGTATCTTTCAAGTCTTAATGGTTATAATAAGAATAATTAAAAAAAAAACCAAAAAAAAACCAACCAAAAAACCACAAACCAAAGCAAAACCAACCTCCAAACCCACAGGATTGAAATTTCTCCAAGTAGTAACACTGTCAATGTCACATCTGCCACTATTTGTCTATAAAATTATTTCATCACAGTGTTTTATTCTCTTCCCTTCCTGTCACTGTTTTTCCCTGTCTTCTAAAGGAGATCTCAATCTCCTTATCCAAACTTTTTTTCTATCAGTTTGACCTGACATTTTTCTTTTTCTCAATAACTCATCTTTATACATTTTTTAAAGTGTGTTTCAGGTAGATATTCTTGACACATGTTGTTTTCCTCTCAAATGCCAGTTGTAGTGGGGAGAACATATTAAAAATCATTTAAATTCATGTTGATAAATGAAGTTCAATAAGTGTTTCCCTCACTTTTTTTTTCCTTTGGATGATGGACTGTAATGCAGAATGTATTAACTGTTTCAGCACTGGGTTTCAAAACAATTACGTTATGTTCCAATCCTGAAACCTGATTTAAAAAAAAATCCCATTGAATCAATGCCAAGGTGACTGTATTTACCTCTCCAGAGAGGTCTTCTGAAGGCCTGTCTTGCACTGTAGAGCCAGGCTGTCACTGCTGCTTCTGTTATACATGCCTCACTGATTTTTGTGGGACCACAAGGCACTGGAAGATTTCTGTCCATAGGCAGCATACCAGCCATTATTACAGGACCATTCTGTTTATTTAAGCCTCTTCCTGTGCTTTCTGTGTCCAAGTTACCAGTCTGACCTGCCACAGAGGCCAAGCAGAAGTCATCCTCTCTCCTCAGCAGAGCCTGGATACAGGTCAAAATAAAAGGAAGCAGCCAGTACCATTGTGACAGAAAGCTGCAAGCCTGGCATTTTTGTGGTGATGTTCTTTCCCCATCGCCGGTTTTTCTTTTTGAAAACTCATTAATATTGTAAGTTCATTTGCCTCTTTATCCTCGGCTCTCCACATCTGAAAGAGGAGAGGAAAAATTACGACCATTTTGAGCCAAGCTCTCTCCAGGCCTGAGGAGAGGTCCAGGATGATTATGAATGAGGGTGGATGTGTTGGGTATGGATGTAGATAGCAAGAATGTTCCCAGGTATGGGGGATCCACCACTTCTCTGGGTAACATGTTTGAGTCTTCACCACCTCATTATCAATTTATTTTTTCTTTTCTTCTATCTAGTCTGAAGCAACTCTCTTTTAATTTAAAACCTTTGCTCCTTGTCCTATTGTTGCAGGTCCCACTAATGTCCTGATTAACCACAGTGGCTTTGAATGAGGGCGCATTCAAGCACTGAGGGACTTCTTGGAGCATCTCGTTGTCAAATCCATTTCCACAGTGTGTGTCAGGATAGAAATCTTCCAGAAGAGTTTGTGTTTTGTTCAGAGGCAGCAGTTTTTTTTCCTAGGGACCACAAAAAGCAGCTTTGTTGACACATTTCAGTTTGCTGCTGCTCCAGAGTGTGAAGTGTCAAGTTATCTGATGAGACTGGAGAAGAAATTCCTAAAGTTATTGCATAGCAAATCTTTCTGCCTTTTCTGATCTGATTTCAGTCTGGAATGAAATATTGGAAAAATTGTTGCAGACTTAAACAACAGACCTCAACCCAATATAAGTTTAAAGATTTTTCTTGTTGAAAATTTATTGCCAAAATTTGAAATTCCTGAAAATAAGGAATGCCATAGAAATTTTGAGCAATACCAAGGCTGAAACTGCCCATCTCAATTAAATAACTCCATGAATTTGCTTTTAGCAATGTCTCTGGAAATAATGAGAAATAACACAGAAGATTAATGACAGTGCCATTATCATAGTGCTGATTATAATTGGATACACATTAGAATAGCTTCACATTGTGATTAGCTGTTTGGATTAGGATTATTACAGGTTATAGAGTTTTTGAATTTTAAAAACATTTACCATGGTAGTTAGTTGCTTTCTGTGACATATTTATCATGGGTTTACCAAGACTTAACAGAAAGAAGTGAAACAAAAAATGTTCTTCCTTTATGCAGACTGCTGTTATTTCATTTTCAGTTCATACACTTACAAAAGTGTCAGAGTAGTATACCAATAAAAAAGCCTTTTGTATCATACATGTTAAAGACCTTTGTAAAATCACTGCATGCCAAATCACTCTTAGTAACAATATCTACCAGCTGTAACAAGATTATTACAAGGCTTCTGTTAATGATTAGTCCACTTACCAGCTCCTTTGAACTTGTTTTTAACATGGATATGCACATATAAATTTGTATTAGTAAAATCTTTCTTGGTTTCTAAGAATTGCTGGAGAGAGATAGAATAAGAGAGACAGGTGGCTCTAACAGTGCAGTTTGTATTTGAGAGTCACATGTGTGATCCAGGATATAATTTTTTAATGTATTCAGCATAATACAGGGTAGATGGTTTTTAATAAACATGGAAATGCTTTTTTCAGATGTTTCCTTGCAGAATTTTAATGTAGTTGTTAGTAATTCCCTAACCATTAGAATCCTTTAGAAACCAGTATTTTTTAGCTACCATTAATCTCTATCACTCTGTCTTCAAACTCCTGTTTTCCAAGGGGAGTTCAGAAACACAGCAGAAACTTTTAACAGCCTTATTGGAAAACTAGTACTAAACAATACCATAAATTTTACCTATCCCCACCAAAGTGAATTTTCATATGAAAAAGCATAATAAACTGGTAATTCTTTAGTGTAAAGACATCCTTTTTCTATGCAAACCCACTTTTAAATGGAAATACAGTCCTTCAAAGCATTTTTGTTAATAGTTTGTTGCTGTTCAGAGAAATACAGGGAGTGCATATAAAGAGAATTTTAGAGATTTGTTAAAACAATGTATTACTAGGTCTTAACTCCTGAGTAAGCATGTCCAGTATCTACCACAGTAAGAAGATTTTGCAGTCTCCTTTCATTAATATGCTGTCATATTTTCAAAATAATGAGCACATTTTGCCCACTTGCATTTTTTTATCCTTCATGCTTACCCCCATTGTCATGGTTTAGGAATGACATTCCAAGACACAAGCTGCTCCTCCCTCACTCTCCTGTGGGGGACAAAAGGCAGAGATTATGGGTTGAGATAAGAGAAATTTACTGGAACCAGCAATGAGATAAGAAAAAGAACAGTAAAATCAACACTATTACAACATGATTTACATGCAAAATTGCTCACCAAGCCCAGGACAATTAAAACCGGTGGTGAACAGGCCCTACATGATCAACTGGGAGCCAAGCAGCTTCTTCTTGGAGGTGAGAGAGTCCCTTTCTCCTGCCCATGACACAGGATGCTGTCAGATAACACAATATCTTGGCTGAGCCCAGAGGGCTCCAGGCTCCACCCCTCCTGTCCCCTCACCCTCATCCTTGGTTGAAATGAAGACATCCATTCAACCCATGTGGCTATCAGGCAAAAGTATCCAAACAGGCTCCATTATGAAAGAGTACAGACTCTTCAATTTGATTTCTGGTTCAGGAACTCATTTTGTTTGTCTGCTTTTTTTGCTTTTTTTTTCTTTATGATCTTCTTATGATTCTTTATGTTGCCATCTCTTAATCTGCTGGGCTGGATTTCATAATGAGTCACCTAAAAGGTGAGCATCTTCTCTAAAACTGTAGTTGAAGTGGAGAGAAAAAGACGGACATCTAGTGTGTGTGATTCATCCCACCTCAGATTTCAGTTTTAGTTCAGAATGAATCATGAGCTAAAGATATTCTCACTAAATGCAGAGAAATCCTTCATGACTAGCTGAGGCTAGACATCTTTTAGATGTCTGAGCTGGATCAGTTATATGTGATGGTCTGTGATCACTTGAACACAAAGAATTTTTCTTGCTTCTCTTGGTCACAAAGAGAGCTTGCTTGTGCAAGGCAATAAATAAACCTGTGTAAAGAATTCTGCCAAGCAAAAGCATTATGCAAGAGCCAGAGCATCATTGCCTTTATTCTTGCATCTCTGTTCCCTCTTCACAAGGCCATGTGGAACCAGCAATGCTGGAATTAAGTGTCAGTCTACTGAAAACATGATTACTGTCAGATTTTGAAATAGCACACCACACTTCTAATAAAATAAATTTTTCTGTATATAGAGTTTCTCTCCAAGATTAGTCTTGGGATAAAGTGGTGGATTTAACCTAACGTGACAGCCCACAAAGGGATACATGGGAAGATAGAATACTGCTATCATTCTGAATAACTGAATTTAATACAAAGAATCTGCATCTAGAACTATCTGATGGTTTTCACAATTTAAAAAAAATTCAGCCTCACTGATGCCTCACGTTGCATAAACATTTATTAGTTTTCCTTAATGCTTTATATGTTATTACCAACCTAAAATATACTATTTTAAACTTAAATAATTGTTAGACTGTGTAAAATAAAGTTTTAACATTGGCAGATATCAAATAAGTTACTAATAATTTTTTTTTTAAACTCTTGGAGAGCTCATTCTTGTCTTTATAAGCCTGGCAGCTTGTTTAAACAGTGACAGATGATTAACTAACTTTCCAATTAAAATCAGCACTTAGTAGTTAAATGCTGATACTAAATTGATAACCAGTTATGATGTGAAATGAACTTGCAGGTTCTATACATAGAGCAGTCTTCTTTGTACTTATGATGACATTTTAAAGTATTGCTGTTTTAGAATTTGCTATATTAGAAGCAAGAATTTTTATTTCAATATTGAAGCGTTCATTAGATATAGGAAGAATTTCCTATAGAAATATAATATTGCAGGTAAGAACTGTAAGTACTTTAGGATTTGAATAAAGAATGTTATTCTTTTGGTCAATATTATGTCTAGGTTATCTAAAAGTTTTATACATACAAAAGAGTACATCTTAAATATCAGTTAGCCTTAGAGCAGCTCATGATAAGGTAACTTTAGAAATCAGCACTTACAAGAATGAATTTATTTCTTGCATAGCAACCAAAAATAAGTCCTATCTAACTTGCAATAACAAGAAATAATTATGTTCTGGTGTTTCCCTTTAACCAGGCAAATGCTGTCATTCCCACATTAAAATGGTCTCTTATCTATACTATTCTAATTTTCCACTAGTTTGGAAATACTTGAAGACAAGCACATAGTTTAAAAAATCGGTAGCTACGAATCTTGAATCTTTTTTGCCTGGATGATGGCAGGGGATCAAGACACCAAAGCTTCATAACTCTTGCCTATCAGGTGCGCTGTGGGAAATCATGATGTCTCTGTAACCATAGTCATCTGCACTTGTGAAGTAAAATACACAACCTTAAACCAGGGGCACTCAACCTTTCTAATTAGGCAGACAATGTTTTTTATAGGGCCCTAGTGACTTTGTTTAGAGGTGCCCGTTAGGTGAACAGTGTTAGTTGGAACTAGGACAGAAGAAGGCTGCAGAGCTGGAGATGTTCTGATGGCCACAAAATATGGTAAATTTTTCATTATTCAAGTGTTTGCTTAAACCCCTTTGGAGTAGGTGGTGTCAATTTTAGCTTTAAGTGTGGCACCTGAGTAAAGTACTTTTTACTGACTTACCTTTACTTTGCAGGTGCCAGCATCTGCTACCAGGCATTTTTATCTGGTGTCTTGTGCTGTTTACTCATAGAATATCCTGAGTTGGAAGAGACCCACAAGGATCATCAAAGTCCAACTCCTGGCCTTGCACAAGACCACCCATAAATCAACAGTGAAAAAAGTCATCAAACCTTTTTGTTATATGTTATATGTTTTTATTATATATGTGTTGGCATGAGATTCAGTGTGAGCTTTGTGAGGCCAGTGGGATCTCTGTCTTCTGGGCTTTCCTGGCTGTGCTGATCTCATGTTTATAATTTCTTCACTACTATTGTTACAGGATCACCTGGAATAAAGGTAATGTGAGCATTCCTGTCCCGATTGTAAGGAGAGCAGTGTACACTGTGTACAAATGCTCTGTTCCCAGTCATGGGTCATCAACTTGTCTTTCATAGTAGTGGGGAGCGTTGTTTTGGTTGTCAGAGAGATGGTGTTCATAGGAGGTGATCAAAAACTGTACTGCAGTTTCTGTATGAGAATTTTTTTTTTAAATTTTACACAGGTTTAGAATTTTCTGTTGTAACTGACCTTTGCTATGTGCAATTAAAAAGCTGTGCTTGTACCAGGGTATGTTTTTTAAAATTTATTTTTAAAGTCCTAGTTCTTTTTATGCTTAGAAAAGAGAACTGGTATGTTCTATGTGCTGGTTATCTTTTTTATTATTATAATTTTCATTTTAGATCATGTCTATATCCATAACATATATTATTCTGTATTGCTGTTTCATGGAAATATGAGAGTACTTGCACTTGGATTAATCAGCTACTCAGTCATCACTCATAATTATGCACTGTAAAATAACTTCATGCATTTGCCTCTGCTTTTTTTTTTTTTTTTTAAATCCGTTTGAGCCCCAGGGTGAATCTGGAGCCTCCATAAAGATATGTTGCATGTCTGTTTAGAAAGAAGAATATTTAAATTCTGTTTGGTTTTGGAGTTTTCTTAGAGAGAAAAGCACAAATATAGCCATGCAGATGGAACAACAAATTTGTTTGCTTAAAAAAGCTGAAGTATTGCATGTTTTGGATAATCCAGAGTGTCTGTCCAGGTGACTGAGAGTATTCTCAAGAGACCTGTTGGAGACAGTTTAAAAACCTAACAAAAATGAATACTGTATTGATACAGAAAAGTATAGAAACAGCCCTATAAAGAAAGCCCTGGACACTGACGTTGGTGAAACAGCCCTATAAAGAAAGCCCTGGACACTGACGTTGGTGAAACTGCAGAGTGCTTGTTTGCACACTGCTCCAAATGGACGAGCAGGCAAATTACTGGTAAGTATGATATGGAACTGAGAGGTGTGGAGAAATGTAAAATAGTAGGGATCATTCAGCATTACTTTTGTGGAAGAATGTTGCATCACTGAACTCTAAAAGTTTTCTGAAAGAATTAAAGGAGCACACAGACAAGTTTTTGCATTATTAGTAATGAACAAAGAGAAGTGTTGTATCACCCACAGGCAGGCCCGTGGACGTCACTATGAGCTCTTCCAGAGCAAAGTAACTGAGTGATGTATGTGCTTTACAGATGTGCTTTAAAAAAAGCAGATATGTCTTTCACTACTCTGGGCAGAGATAAACTGATTAAACAGGACTGTCATGGTACTGAGGTTTGCATCAACAATAGCAGAGAGGAATTCAGAAGTAGCATACAAATAGTTTAACTGTCTTAATTAAAAAAATATTTTGTATTAGTTTTTGTTTCAATTTTTGCAGTTACTTCTGGTAATATAATTCTTATGATTTGGAATGTAAAATGCATGTAAAAGTTGGTGGAGATAATTGTCCAAGGAGTGTTCTCTTCTTTCTTCATATAGTGTAGTTTACTACACTATATGGCCAGTGTAGTTTACTGGCCATCCATGGTTTCAGATTATAGTGAGATTTAAATATTGCAGGTATTTTTGGTCCTGTAGTCAAAACAGCAGTGGCTTCAGTGTAGCTGAGGAGATTGATGAAGGAGGTCACAGTTCCTATAGTACAGAGGTTTATGTGCAGGGCTCTTCTACCCTTCTTTTACTTGCATATGGATGTCATGGAGAATGTTGCTGAGATGCCTTCTTCAATTCACGTCAGAGAAGCTTGTTAAAACAAATCCTAGGAGGCCACAAATACTGTGTTTCTCAATGTTATGCCCTATGTTATTGTCAAGGCTGGACTTGAAGATCTAGGAGGGCTTTCCCAACCTTAATAATTGGAGTCTGTAATTATATGATTCTGTGATTATGTCTGTGGTGGTTTATAAAAACCAGATGGTACTTAAGCTTCAAATAAGCTGTTCCCCTTCCCGTCACCCCTCTCTGATGAGAGAGGGACAAAGGCAAAGATTATAGGTTGAGATAACCTTTTACTGAAAACAAACAGCAATGGGATGAGAAACACACCGTATCAGCAATAATATTAATAACAAAAGTATACAAGAGAAGGTGTCTTACACACAGAAAGTGTTCACCACTTTGACTTAGTTCCATGTGGCCAACAAGACAAAGATAAGGTGGTGGATGCTCTCCATGGCTTGTGTTCCTCATCCCTGAGCCTGATACAATGAAGAATAATGATGAACAAACCTCCCAAAAGCCTGTTTGTCCGTGCTGCACCACCCAATCCTGGACCATTGGGATTGGCTGTGGTGGCAGCATTTGTCTTTCCTCCTCTCCACTTGGCTTGGGCTCCGCCAGGCTTGGGCTTGTCTCCAGCTCTCTCTGTTCCCCGTGTCTGTTTCCTGCGCTGATACCCCAGTGCTCCCCTAGGCTCAGCTGTGTTTGCCACTTAGAGCTGTGTTCTTCCTGAGGGAAGTGAAAGGATGGGCAGCAGTGGGAGAAGAATGGAGTCTGCAGGGCTGCTCCTGGCAACTTCCCCTCGGAAGAAAATGGAATAAAATGGTGCCAGTTGCAGGGTGTGCTCACCTTTTCTTCCCCCTGAAGCTGTGCCTCAGGGATGAGTGGGTGGTATAGAACAGCAATATAGCCACACCCACACTCTTTTTGGCTGTGCCCCTTAGCAGGTATAAGCAAAACTAGGACAGGTCATATATCATACCTGATCTGGGATTGATCTTGGCAAACCTGAATGCTTGTTCTTGTACTTCCAGTACTCGCCTGTAATGCTAGCTGCGTTAACCTTTATTCAAAAGTAGCACTTTCCTCATTTGTTTGTTCCTCCAGGACAGTATCTATCAGGAAAAAAAATTCTGTTCTTTAAAGCGTCCTTTGCACTTCAAATTATTGTCTTCAAATTCATTACAGGATTTTTAAAGTCTTTCATTGCAACATTAATCGCTTCATGGCTTCCTCTTTATGATCTGTTCCTTTTGCATTTTTTGTATTTTCTTAGTTAGTAGATTTTTTTTGAATGAAATAATATAAACAAAAGTTATAAATCAGAATGTCCTAATCATGAAATTTTGCTAAAACTTCTATTGCATATAAGGCATAATGGAAGAAAGACCATATTTTTATCTGTTAAGGAAAGGACTGTTGATCTGTTGGCACCAAAGGCCAGTGTTTTCTTAAATGCTCCTTTGTTTTATATGTATACTTTTATAGTAATAAATAAATAAATAGATTCACTATTGATAATATAAGAGAATATTTTAAATTGGTTATTTTATGGTATACTGTCATGAATTTAGTTTCAACAAATTACTGTGAGTGTTTTTACATAGGCATAGCATACTTCCTAAAATGTACTCTAGTTACATGCTGGTCTAGACTTTGCTGGGATTTTTTTTTTCATAAATACTGCTATTTATAGAAATTATATTAGTATATTGCTGTATTTTCATTTACATTTGACTTACTGGATTTACTCAAACTGACTAGGTACTTTGAACAAGTAATTAAACAGAATCCTCTGCTGTGTGCAATTTAAGCAAACAGAAATTGAATTATTTCCAATCTTCTTTTGTAAATGTGTGCAAGTATTATTTGTCGAAGCATAAATTGCAGCTGTGAAAAAATATTTAAAAAAATATTTCAATCCTAATATTATTTAGGTGTTACTAGTTTAAATGATGTTATCTCTGGAAGGTGAACAAGTAGGATGCAGCAAATCTTGTTTCAAGACTGATGCCTTATATTTAAATTTTTGTGATATTTTCTGTTCAATTATATCAAACCTAGATTTTTTTTGGCAATTCTACTGATTTTCCAGGAATTTAGATTACATTATTTGAGAACTAGTTATTCTGAAAGTATTGACCCATTGCATTGACCCATCCCTTGGTGACCCTTCTACTTATTTTTTACCTCAGACTCAATTTGACCTGAACAACACAAAACAGATTTTATAACATGATTAAGGGGAAATCGCACTGGGGGAGGGGGAGGAATGTATTACCTGAAGTGGTAGCAGGGTAAATAAATACACTGCTGATATCTCCTGTTAGTTTTCACTTCATGATTTGTGTGTTATGGCTTAATAAAAAAAAAGGGCACAAAAAATGCCCCTTAGCAAGACCAATTGAAAATACCTATAACTGCAAGTCCAATTCAGTTACTTTCATTGTGTAGTACAATACCAGTAGTTGTTGGTTGCAGTTAATGCTCTTAGGCAGCAAACAGTAATCTGCCAGCATCTCTGTTGGTTTGATGTAAGGCTGAGAGCACAACTGTTACTTCCAGTAACTGGAGGGAAGTTAGAATTCATAATTTCAGTTCCTATGAACTATACAGAAGGAATTTAACCTCTCAAATCCCCCTTGTTTGGTTTGGTTGTATAAAAATCAAATAAACACTGATGTTGTTGAATTGCTTAGAGTTGTTGCAGGTTTTCCTTTTTCCCCAACTGCAATGAAGCGCACTCGTTGAAATGGACATTTGACTTGTGCACAGGATTTCAAGCCATCATGCTTAGTAGAATGGTGCTCCAAAATGTAGGATCAGGATGATGTCTTGATGGCTGGTCCCTGAAGTTGGCATGGCTTTGGCTTACAGAAGATAGTGAAAACCACTGCAGTGCTCACAGTGTGTGGAGACACCCAGCTTTCCTATCAAGTCGACAGCTTTCCTGTACTTCCCTGCAGGATCTGACTGAACTGGGAAAGAACCTGCTAGCATCTGGGATATAGGCGTAGTAAGTACAAGTAGTAAGTACAAGTAGAGAGCTCTCAAATTGTTCTGAGGAGTACTATCAACTACATATCCCTAGTACTTTGGTGTGTGTACCCAGCCTCTCTAGTACCCTTGTACATTCTGCATGCACTGGTGCATACGGCATTTTCTCTTGCCAGCAGCAGTTCAGTTTTCTGCTCTGCCTCCTAGCACAGGATTGAAGATTCAATAAAGACTTTATTCAGCTTCAGAACAGAAATCTGAGTGTGAAACAGAGGTCCAGCCTTCTTATATGGAAACCACACTTTTAGGCAAACCATTCAGCATGGCTGGGAGCACTGATTGGGCCACAGTAAAGCTAACACACTGAATATGATTCAATTGGCTGTAGTGGTTCCATTTGAGATGCACCAGATGCTAGTTTAGCAGGTTATGTGTGTCCTACCTGCCTCAGCTGCACTGGAGTGGTTTGGATTGCTATAAAACCTTAGAACACAACTCCAGAAGAGGCAGCTAAAGCAATTGCCTTTGGTCAGCTGAGTAACTCCTAGGGTTGGGTAACTAACTTCTGGACATTATGATTAGTAGAGTATCTATCTCCATATGCATACAGTTTTTAAGCAATGCTAAAGCAATTTCTTATAATTTATTTTTACTCCTCTACTGCTGTCCACACAGAATAAATTATGCACATGCTTATTTCATAAGTATGTTTGATACAATTCAGTCTTTGTTTATTATCAAAGCAAAATTGCTGCTGGTACAGTGTGAGGACTGGAGCTCCTCATCCCAACTATGCTGGGCTGTCTTTTCCACGACCAGGATGAAGATAAGCAGTTCTTTGGAGAAGATTTCCTATTTCATTCAGGATGGCTAAATGCTAAACAGGTGCAGTGGGTTCATCAGGGCTGACAATACCTTGACACCTTTGTATTGTATATCAACACATTTTGGCCTTCTTGACAAAGAAAGAGCATCTTTTGTAGCCAGAAAAGCCTTCCATATCCTTTGAATAACATTATTTTGAAGCCAGTATTACCACAATAATTCCAAGTCCCTCTGCTTCCATCTGAAAATTGAAATATGAGTGTTTGGAAAATCTATAGATGTTGATAAGTATCTAAATGTTTATATATATATATGTAAAGTATGGAAAGGCACTTCAGCTATCAAAGAATCAAAGAGCCAGGGTTAGTTTTTTCCGATTTATACTAATGATACTGTTTTAATTTTTAATGCTTTTTCTTTACAAGTGGCTGCTGTGTACTTAGAAGGGAGCAAAACTTATCTTAAGTATTTTCTAAACAATTTCCACTTGACAAAGAAAATGATTTCTAAGCCCTGAAAAAAGCATTTGGAAGCATATGAATGAAGAACTAAAATAAAGTCAGGATAATCCTCTGTCCTTTATTATGCAGAAGGTCAGATTAGAGGATCACTGAGATCTTTGTGGCTTTATAATCTGTGATTAACATATTAATTTTTAACTGTGTATTTTGTATCAGTTCTTTGCAACAATGCGCTTTAAAAAAAAAGAACTATTCCACCTAAATAAAACTTATTTGATATATTTCTTAATTCATAAAATTGTTTCTTTAAACAAAGAAAAAGTACTAAAACCTTGACACTTTTACTTCTTTTTATTTTTCCAAATAAAGTGAAAGTCAAGAAGACCACCACTCAAAAAATATACTTCAGTGCATACATTCTGAAAGACTAAGAGAGTTCAGGGTGTCAGGAGTCAAGCTCCAGTCTGCAAAGCACTTCAACATCTGCCTAATTTTAACCCCCTTTTTGTCTCCATCTGCTCCAAATAAAGGCATGTACATGTGGTACTTAGGGATAGGTTAATGATAGGCTTGGCAGTACTGAGTTAACCTTTGGATTCAGTGATCTTAAAGGTCTTTTCCATCTTAAATGATTCTGTGACTGTATGACTAATTCTCCAGACGTGTGTTGGAGTTATTGCTTCCGTTATGAAGTGCCTGTGCCAGTTAAAATCAGTAAATTCATAGCACTGTGGCGCACCTTGAAATGTATCAAGAAGAGAAATAATAAATACATAGGCCAATAGCAAAAGGACCTACATCTTCCTGTAGGAAGGATTCATCTCTCCATCCCTGCTCCCTTTGTTTCTGTAGTTTACGTCTCTCAGAGTGTTTCTATTACAAGTAGAGTTATAAATGTAATTCATACACAGTGATATGATCAACGAATTGTTTTGCCTTTGCTAAGTTTGTGTCAAGATTTCTGTCAAGATTCATACACCCAGTACTTCCGCATAACTTTTTTGTGTGCTGTTGTCATCTGTCTCAAGAATCTCAGATGAGCTTGATTCACTGGGTTCTTAGTCATTTTCTAGCTGCTGCTCTAGCCGCTGCCAGTGTTTTCAGTTATCCAGATGCTGCAAGTACTATAGCTGCATCTATTCTGTTGAAATACACACTTTGTGACAAACTTTGTCATTTCTGCCGTCACAGAATTCTCTCACAGTTTTGTTTCATTTCCATTGGTCTCTTTTCCTGCCATGTCTTATCTTTCTCCCAGTTCTCACTGTATTTTATCCCTTCTGTCTTCACTTTCACTTGCATTAGCCTTTTTCCTGAAACTCTGTTTTCCTGCTTGCTTGTTGGATAGTTCTGCATGTGTGTACCATTTTACTCTCTGCAAAGCCAGCTCTAAATGTTGGCTAAAAACCTGTTGACTAAAAACTAAACCACCAGATAATGAGCAATAGATTGAACAGAATTTATATAAAAATGTAGGTGATTCCAGATGGCTGGCTGATTTGTAAAACCACCCTGTGAGTGTCTTAAGATGTTATGGTAATGAATAGTTTTTGAGGTTTTTGTGTGAACAAGTTCTGGGTTTTGAGCTGGTGAGCTGTATGGTTGTCAACTGAGATGCTATTTAGGACTGTGCACAGACAGCAAGTGGGGAAAAAAAAAAAAAGCATAGGAACAGCAAGAGAGTTTGTCCTGCATGCCTCTTACCTTTTGGCAAAATTGCACTTTTACAGTGGTGGTGTTGATTTGTAATTCTTAGCAAGTCTACATTAGCAGTCCAAAAGTCTGCTCCAGAGTTAAGGTTGCCAAGGGCACTTCCAGCTCCTGTGTTCAATTACTTTAAACTCTCATACAATATAGTAGTATATTTTATAACACCAGAAAATGATGAGTTAAAGTAATGTTGACTTCAGCTTATGAAAAGCACTTGCAGGTATGCCCCAAAATAATCTAAAGCTGCCCTCCTGAAGAGACAGGTAGTTATTGGGAAAAGCAATAGTTGTACAGTAGTACACCTAAACATCAGTGGAATTACTTGTGTTGTGTGCCAAGTTTTTCAGTTCAGCATATGCCTTGTTTGCTATCCAACTTCCATTCACAGCATTGAGTTCAAATGTACTGAAGAGTGGGATTGGTTGAAGGAGCTTGTCAGTGTTGTGAATGAATGTGGAAGCCTGAGGCTTCAAGTTATTGCCACCTAAATATGAGTGTCTGCAAGTGAACTCCGCAAGCAAGGGTAGAATTGGATTCAATTACCTCGGTTTAGGTGTTGAAAACTATTTCAGCTGTCTTGCCATATCTGAAGCAGAATGTAGGGCTAGTGAATGTGACAAAGCCCAGAGGGAGGTTGGAGTAGTGGACCCATGCTTTCCCCTGTGTCTTCAAGAATATCTGGTGCAGAATTTTTATCATGAGTTGTAGTTGACGTAGCCCAGTTTATCCCAGTGATGGGACTCTAATAAATACTAATGAAACTTACAGGTCTTTGCAGAGCCTGTGTTTTGTCATCTCCATGCATGTGTTAAGGGTGCCACACAGCTTCTGAAATCGTTTTAGATGGCGTGTGTTGAATTATGTAATTCTGTCCATAACTGTTTATAATAGTGGGAATTGTGCCTACACCTAAATGTATATCAATGAAGAACTACGTATGTCTCACTAACAGTATTAAGATTCCATATCACTGATAAAATGAGGGTGTCATGTATAAATTGGGATGGAAAACAAAGTAGTAATAGGAATGATTGAGATCTCTGCCATAACATAGAGGCAGTTAAGGAAAATATTCCTGAGCAAAGGAGAAGTGAGGAAGTTTGCAAGGGCTGTTTGATGAGTGGAAACCATACTTAAAAGAATGGCTTTCTTTTAGTTTGTGCCTAATGCACTCCTCTTGATTTCACATAGTGATTTCTTTCCCCATGTTTTTTCTAAACCATTCTTCAGCATCTGTAGTGGAAATGTTCTGACCCCATTATTAAAGAGGGCAGAATTGAGGTGAAGACTGTTAAATATTCTTTCTTTGATTTTTTCTAGAGGCTTCAGGATATTTTAGTTCAGATGTGACATTATCAGGTGACCCTGACTGTGCATGAGCTGGTGGGTTAACTTTAGCCAGAAGTCAGATCCCCAGCCTGTTCTCTTGCTGCAGAGTCCTTCTCCTGCAGCCTCTCATATCTACACAAGCCTTCGGACCTACACCCAGTACAGTCAGAAATAGTATATTCCTTTTGGTGCTGATGCAGGAAATATCTGTTCTTCCCTTTGTTCCCTGTAGTTGTTTGAAAATTGTTCTGATGGCCAGAATTAACCCTTTTTCTGCTTACGCTTTTATCTCTATTTAGTTTTTGACCTTCCTCTTTTGAGGTAAGGAAGTGGTGTGAGTACATAGTGTTTGATGAACTAAAGAAAAGAGACAAGGAAATTACTGAGTGAGATGAGGGGTGACATGCTATTTGCAGGAATGGAAGGGAAAGGGAAATTGTCGTGACAGGTACATCCCACATGTCCAGACTCACTCTTCTCTTCATACTGTCCTGAGTTGTGCTGGCCATATCCCATGAAGCAATTGCTCTCTAGCAATTAGAAGAAAAAGGGAAATTTGGGTTTCTTTGCTCTAATCACAGAGAAACAAATGATTCTCACATGAGATGCTGAAACTGATGCTGAAATTAAAAAAAAAAAATTACAGACAAAAAGTATTTCTAAACTTTTATCCATTAACAGTCTCTTGTCTGTTTCTTAATATTTGTAGTTTTTCTCAGCTAGAATTACCAGAAAGCAAAGGCCAGTTTTGATGTGCTGTAGATACAGAGTATTTTTGAAATTCTACTTCTTCATCATGACAATTACCATTGTCATAGCTTTGTGGAGAGTCCTAAGTCAGGTTTGCATTGATAGAAGAGTATGATGTTGCTTTATTAGTGTGGCAGTGGAAAATTATTATTGTTAATGATCTCTTTTGAAAGTGCTCGTGTATAATTTAGGTGCGTTTCTTTAAAGCATGTTCCTATATTTATGCAGTTTGTGGAAAGATTTTGTATTTACATACAAAGTATCTTTTGAGAAAAAAAAAAAGAAAAGACAAATTTGGATTTTTTAAATCATCTGTTTAAAACTTTAAATTTCAGATTCTTGAATATATATGCAATACTGAATACTAGAATAGTTTGCATGTTTAATCATCTTCTTTATTGCACTAAGTTGGCTTGCTGAGAAAATAGTTTGTTTATGTAAATGGGGGGAAAGGGATAAAACCCTTCAATTTTAATCTGGAGGGGAAAAAACCCCAAACCAACCATGTGAAAACAGCTATAGTGTATTTTTTTGTTGTGCCTTAAAATAAATATTTTCAATTATATCTTGAACTAGTGTATTTCAGCATCAGTGATATAGTTATTCATACCAGGATACAGCCTATGGTCTCAAATGATAGCTGGCATTTTCTCCATTCTCTCAAGACATAATACAGAGAACTTTGATCATTTACTTTTCACACAATCAGGAATTTCCCATCAGTAGCTTTAAAGGTTATCTGTTTATAATCCCTCCTCACTTCTTGAACATAATTTTACTCTTAATGATAATGCTGAATCTTCTTGTAAGGATTGTCTTCAGCTTTTGTTACAGGGGTTTTAAGTAGGGTAATAAAATCTAGTGATGTGGTCATTGCTGTGTACTAAAAGCCTAGAGTACGACAACTTCTGCCAGAAGTAAAATTGGAAGCATTATCAATGATGATGTTTTGTAAGATAAGATGAGTTTAATTATGTTTTATGAGCATAGATGAGGAAAAAGTGTACGTGTTAACTACCATTTCATTCCATTTATTCACTACACTTCCTCCAGTGTACTGAATATGTTTTACAAGAAACTCTCCAAAGACAACATTTTGAAATTAATTATTGTTACGGCTTAGGCTTTTTGCTTTTTAAGAAATAGCACTTCAGAGAATCCTTGGACTTTCCAAGGGCACTACACTATGAGGCCCTATGATACAAGGAGGTTTGCAGGACAGTAAAAATGCAGATGGTGCTTTTCCCTGTTTACACACCCTTTAGAAAGAAAAGATCAGTGAAACTATTGCTTAGCATCTGGTTGCTTGTTGTGTCCCATGGGGGTAATTCCTATTACTCCTTGTCAGCAAAGAGCCACTTTGTTGAATTTGATTTTTCTGAATTCGTGATGTAGTTCTTGGTCTACCTATTTTTCTTCCCCCTGCCTGAAAATGCTAGGTCAATTAACTGTTATTCAGTGAATACCTTTGTTACCTGTTTTATGTTCTACATGATAAAGCTTGCAACAAAAGGTCTAAAATTCTCAGAAAATCTAAATATTTTTAGCAGGGATGAAAGTTTACTAGGAACTAACAGTAAGTTAAAGCCTTGATTTTTCTTCTTATAATTTGATAAGTAGGTTAAATTTTGAACTCTTTCTTCACCAAAATATTCCCAGTGAATTAGTTCATAGAGCTCTTCAGATGAACCCTATCTTTGCCAGAAGTTCAGCTTCTGCTGGCTAAGCAGTAATGGTGGCAAAATTGCAGGAACCCAAGAAGAACTCTTCTCACCTTACTTTAGATGGCTGCATCAGAGATGAACAGTAAATGACATGTAATGGAAAGAAATAAACACCTCTCATTTTTAGCAGATATTCCAGGTTGCTCCAGTTGATCTCTGCTGATCTGGTCATCATTAAGATGGGATGCCTTTTTCTCTAATTTGACTGGATAAAGTGCCTGTGATTAATTCCTTAAAGGTAGATGTGTATGGCACAAATATTGGGACAGATAAATTCCTATTCCAAACTTCACGACACTTCATTAATGCTAAATTATATTTTGCATAAATAGCAGCAAATAGACATACATAACCTATATTTTTGTGCAATTTAGGAGATATTTTTCTTCTTACTAAAAATTCTATTTAAAGATGAGTGCTTCTGAAAATCAGTTTTCAGGTTGTTTATGGGAGGGTTGATTGAGTTGAGCAAATTCTGCATTTAATGACAGAATAACATAAAGTTGTAATATTTTAATTCCAACCTAAGCCTACTTTGTAAAATACTTTAAATATGATTGGAATGCAAAAGGAAGTTATTATTAAATGAAGTGTAAGTGTTTTAGTGAGAGAGAAGCACTGGGTAGTAAGGAACAGAGTATGAATAGGGAACTAAATCAAGATCCACACTCTTTTCCAGAATACATAAAAGATTACAAGCTCTTGATTTTCAAGAATGTATATATCAAGTTAAATGCAGCATGAATGCAAAAAAAATTAGCAAAATTTATATTACTTGCATCTTCTGAAAACTTGTGGCCATGTGTCAAATATATGTGGAAAAAATGACATGTTTATCTTTGAAATGGAAAATTTTAATTTTTATTTTAAATCGCTTTTCTTTTTCCATACTTTTTTGAAATAAAGAAGAGGCTTTTATGTGGAATATTTGAAATTAGAATGTTTGAATCAAATTCAATAAAATAAATTCTGTGATAATCTTCAGACAGGGACTGTGAACCACAAACATGTTTTAGGAAAGCTCTTAAGCTTATTGGCAAAGCCCTTCATGTAGATACCAGAAAGCAAAGTAAGTTTAGTTTAGTAGACATGTCTAACAATTTGAAATGTCTTCAACAAGTTTTTGAATTTAATTTTGTTTTCCCAGTTGACAAATTTTAAGAGCAGCAATTTTCAAAATGTCTTCTGGCTAAGTGTGAAGCTATGGTAAAGCCTCATATATCAATAATTAAGAGTTCTTTACAGAATATTTGTAATCTGTTGAGAATCATCAGAAACCCTTCTGCAGGGGAGAAAAACTGCGTAGCTTGTCCCTGGTCTTCCTGGCTGTCCAGAGTAATCAAGGTATGAGCTAAAGTCCATGGAAGTTACCAGGAGGATTCCCTTGTACCTCAGCACCTTGAATTTGGCTTACTGCCTCTTGACTCATCAGAACTAGCTGCATGATTTAATTAAGGTTTATTCAATGGAGAGAGGCTTTTCTGTGCAATGAAGGAGAGCAAGTAGCAGCATTACTTCTTCAGCATGGCCTGCTTTCCTGTCCAAATCACACTATGCTTTTCATCTTTCAGGAGCTATTTCCAAGCCAAGCAGAATAGTTGTAGTGCTGATGGAGGCATTGCTTTTCTCATCAGACTGGGATGTGTCAGCTTCTGGAAAAAGGAATAGATGAATGTGGATTCTTACTTATTTCTCTACTTCATTTGAACATTCCTTGGCCTTCTGGTTGCCATATGACAAGCTTCTGGGTTGGGAAGGAGCTTAGGTATCTAAATCAAACCTGACATTAATGGTTCAAGTTTTTGTCTCTTTTAAATCAAAGAATAATACAACAGCACAGGTTGGAAGGCACCTCAAAACACCATTTGCTCCAATTCTTAGTAGGATCACACATTGCTCGACTTGATCTCTGCAGACCTGTAATACTGATACTTATCATAAACACTGCCATTGACTGATTTTTAACTACCACTTGTTGAAAAGACTGAGACTGCTCTCTGGGGCAGCATCGAGGATCTTTTCACAGTCACAAAATCCCAGAATGGTGATTTTCCACATGAGCCTGACTCAATGTGAGTTGGTAGCATCGTACAAGATGGTGTAGCAGCATGTGGCCATGCCACTATCAATCTGAAGCCTTCACTGGGTCAGTTTTATGCCCCAGCTGATAAGCTATAGTTCTCCATTGCTGTTCTCCCCGGGCAGATTGTTGCAGTTGCAGCACTGTGGTGGTAAAGCCATTCTACTTTACTCTAGTGGTAAAACCATTCACCTGGCTTGAAATGGTCATTGCATCTTCCTTGATACTGGTACCTTTAGCTCATGTCTGCCTACAGCTCCTAAGAGATTTGCTCATTTGAGGTGTGCTCAAGTATCTGTCTATTTCTGTCTGTCCATCTGTCTATTTGCATGTTGCGCTTACTGCTGATGGATGTATCATCTTCTAAGCCACTATTATTTTCATTAACAATTATGTACTGTAAACTGGCAATGTTATATAAATTATACTAGATATAAATGACATACATAAATTACATAAATTACATAAATTACAACACTGTAGGTCTTTGACAGACCTATATCTAGGATCCAGTTAACATATGAAACATCTATAATGCATCCCAGAGAATTTTTCAGTTGAAGTAAAAGACCAGACAAATACTCATTGGGAACTGAGATTAAAAGACTGGCGCTCTCTGATGGAGAAAAAAAATTATAGGGTATTAAATATATGTTTACTTGTAATTTTATTTCTTGATTATGTCATTAATGAACAGGATACAAATAAAACTTTCATCATGCAGTCTGGGCTACTGAATAAAAAATGTACCTGCTTAGGGATTATTCTTACTCCTTCTCCCATCATCAATCAAAGGCTAAACATTTTTACTTTTTTTGTAGAATCAGATGTTCTTCCTAATAATTGTTTGCAAGTAACTGTGCACTTCTTCATTTGATTTGTGTGAAGGTTCAAACATGGATCTTGTTCATATATGCCCTGATAATAAATTGGGTTAAGGACTGGAAGGAGCATCTGATCTCACTGATAAAAGCTTGTTGGTTTTATTAACAGCTGAATACTTCCGCTGCTTCAGATGAACGCTGCGTTAATTCTCAGGCCATTTGACTGAAATGAATAGGCTTTCCTCCTGAAAGAAGATGACAGATATGGTAGAAAGCAGGCCTTAATTTTCCCTTCTAAGATGAAAATATATCATTTATTTTATACTTATTACTCTAATTCTCCAAATGTTTTGGGAAATAGCAATAAACCATACATCCTTTAACAGATTTTACTGGAGTGTATATATACTTTGCATGTATATTTGTGCAATTAGCTGCTGGCAGTGGGCAGTAAAATGGCTATTACATACTCTCCTTTCCATATGGGTATGAATTTCAGAATTAAATTTAGCTTATTGCAGAGGAAATGTGCTGATCCACTGGTGGAAGACTGTCATCTATACCAATGATTGTCGGCTCCTCAGCAGAGCAGGGTCAGTGGTAGTGCTGGCATGGTGGCCAGCAGCAGCACCTGAGAGGCGCAGAAACATTAGCAGGAGAAGAAGAGAGGCCAGGCAACACAGAAACAGTATTTATTCTCAGAAAAAAAGATATTGATTTTAGCATGGCTTTTTCATTATCTTTTCTCTTCTGGGATCACGCATGAGAAGAAGAGTTGAAACATACTCAACCTGAAGCAAAAGAAAAAGAGAGTTACTTAGTTGGCACCAATCTGCAAAGGGACTAGAAAATGTCCTAGGACAGAGAGGAGAATGTGCTGGGATGTATGCATCCAGCCTCTGGTACAATGCAGGTCTCTAGCTCAGGGGCACATATGAAAACTGATTCACTTTCCTTAATACTGATTTAGCCTGTACTCTGTAAGTCTTGGCCTTCAAAAGCTTTTAATGCTTTTTTTCTGAATCTACTCCACTCTTTCATCAGAAAAATGCCAGTCACAAAGATACCTAACTTATGCAAGTAACTCCTGAAAAACTCTCCTCTCTTAGAAGTTCTCAAGGCACTAACCTTAGCCGCTGCTCCCACTAAATTCACGAAGCTGTAGTACTCTAAATCCCCCATCATCTTTCTCTCAGAGGAATTGGAAAACATATGAGTTTTATTTGATACTGTTCTAATATTTAAGATAGTTCTGTGGAAATTCCACCTTGGACAAAAGCTTACTGTAGTAATAAACAAGTGAGAGAAAGCACATCGGAAATTATGTGCATCTCCAATGAAGGGGTAATAGTTTATCCCCATCCACACAGGAATAATAGTTTACAAAACTTCATAATAAACTTCATAGTAATGTTACTTTTAAAATCATGAGTTGAACATTTGTGATGACAGTACTTGCAATATTGTCAACAGAAATTCTGCTTTGATGCATCCAGGCATGCATGAGGTGGAATAGCTCACAGGATTAGAAATGGGATAAAGAGCAGTAAGCTTTGCCTTTGTAATTCAGAAATGTTTTGTTATTAGTACTTCCTACTGGTATCATATAATTTGGGATTTCACCTAATTTGCCATAGAAGCTATTGTTTGTAAGCAAATATTCATATTGCAACTCAGAAGTTTCTCAGGCAGCTGAGATCATTAAATTACAGAAATCTAAAGCTTAAACTGTCTTGAAGAAATCATCTAATTCATCACCTCTACTGAAAGCAGGATCAAGTACATCCATATGTGACAGATGCTGGTATATATTTTGTTCCTAAAGTGAGAAAGCTTTTCCTGAGATCAAACATAAATCTTCTTTGCTGCAAATTAAGATAAGCTCTTGTTATCTGCCGTGGTCACAAGGAACAGATAATCACTGTGTTTTCTTCTCCAGCTTCTGCCTACTCTACTCAAACACCTCTCCCCTTGCTCTTTCCTGCTTCCACTTCCTCTTGGCTGCACCTCGTGGGCTTCATTTGGCTTTCCTTCATTAAAATTGCCTGTTTTGATCTTTTACTGTCCTCTTGGTTTCATTTGGGCCCTTCAATTTTCTCGGCTAACTTGCTCCAAAACGGTGACAGTCTCTGAAAAAGGTCCCCCAGTGATAAGTAGAAGAAAGTAAATATTCCAGTGTGTCATATGAAATACTTGTTAGTTAACAAAGCCAAAGTGACCCTGCTTTTGTTCTGCAGCAGTGACATGTACAGGTAGTGATGACTCATACAGTTAGGGAGCCGTTTTAAATCCCCAGACCTTTCCTATCATTGGATCATTTGGTGTTACACTTGACACCCTGCCCCTAACCACCCTTTTCTTTAGTATCACACTTGAGGCTGTGGCAGTAGACTTCTCGGGCTCACCAGGTTCACGTGGCATTCTGGTTGTCTGGATGATTTTGCAGAGACTTCCCCAGAGTCAGTGAGCACTGTAAGCCAAGTCTCCTCTGCACCACTGCTGGATGCCTGAAGCTGGGTCCAGGGCAGACTTGGGTGGTTATGGTTGCCCACTGTCCACAGCTCAATGAAGAAACACCAGCAACATTTCTTGTGTCGTTTTTTGACATGTTTTGAAACACATTGTGGTCTGGGGCTACACTCAGTTGTACCATGTAAACATTAGATCTGTTTGAGTGGTCCGGTGTTTTCTACCTGGCTTCCAAATGCTAGATCTTGCGGCCAAGCAGGGTAGGCTGCTCCTAATAGGTCTGGGTCATATCTGTGAGCCTTGTCTTGTCTCTGAAGACTTAACATGTTGGGATACCTGGCCCTGTTTAAAAACAAATAATATTTGCCGTGAACGGACTTTTGTTTTCTCACAGTGTCAAAATCTGTATAATTTGAGACATTTGGCATATATTCTTATTTTCATCAAAATTTGATAAAGAAGCCTTTGCTTCAGATTTCTTTTCTGACATGCTTTGTTAAGATCAACTGGTAAAGATTTTCCATTATTCTATTAATTTATTAGAGTCACATTATTTAAAAATAAATATTATTTGGCCTAGATATTAGAAATACACTTCATATTTTATCTCCTCATCTGTATAGGCAAACCATCGTGCACAAAACATGTAAGTAACTGAATTATTGTTGGACTGCAATGTCTTATGAACAGGGTTGTCACACAGAAGTAAAAATTGAAATAATTAATACAAGATAAATTTCTATTTTTCTGACTTCAATTTTTCTTTACAAAGGATTAAGTGCTTTCAGAAGAGATCTTTCAAACTATGTATAATCCCTGTGTTGTAAAGACAGTCAGCAAAGTTGATAAGGATAATTTTAGAAGTGAAGCTGAGTGGCTCAGTTTTTGCTGTGAAAGAGATGTAACTTCAATAAATGAGAAAATTTTTATGTGGCTTGTGGGAAGAACCTTTTGATTTAGTTGAGGCAGTTGTTGCTGATCTTACAGTTTAATTTCTTAATATAAATTGAAACATTTCCAGTAATTACATGCATGTTGATATTAAACCTTCCACTGAAGATAGTAATCATATTGATATAAATACATTGCACAAGGATAGTAAAACTTGAAGTAGCTTATTTTATGTTAATCCAAAATGGATAGCTAGAAATAAGTTGAAAACCACTTATTTTTTCAATGTTATTTGGAATAATAGGGATTGTTTGAACCTTTTTTATCAGTACGGCTCCAGAATACATGCATTAATTTTAAATCCCTTTGACAATGATTGCCACTGTAAATTAGCCTTTATTATTGCATTGACCTTATGCATCTGAATAAAGCTTGAAAAAACAGATCAAAAAAGAAATAAAGTACTTTTCCTACTACACTTTCACTGCCTTCTCCATTGTTTTTTGATGGAAATCATAAGTTTACTTCTGGTGAAATTGTTTCCTTCTTACTGAGCAGTGTTGTTAAAGTATGTTTGGGATTAAATGAGCTAGCTACAGATTGGGTAGATACTGCTGAGACTTAGAAGTTGGATTCTTTTAAATATTTGAATAAGGTCCTATTACTGAACCTGAGAAAGCTTTGTCAAACATCAGGAGTTACCATCCATGTAAAGAAATTTTTACCTTCCCAAGTCACTTTTGCTTTCAAGAGTTAAAACTCCATGTTAACTAAGAAAAAAAAATAGCAGAGGGACATCTGAAGGTAAATCCATACTGTGCTTTTTGGTATGTTCTAAAGTATGGCTGAATTTTATTTGCAGTGTCTTTATTGTTTCTCCTGAGAAATTAATGTTTGCAGACATTTTAAAGCACCTGTACAGCAGACATAAACCAAAACATACTGCTGTCATTTAGCAAGTTCTGAGGACCTTTCTACAATGTACTGGGGAAGTATTCATGGTGAAAAAAAAAGAGAGACCAAATATAGTTCAAAGGACATTTTCTGGCTGCCTTGGTAGGCTCCAGCCCTGATTTGTATTTTGTGAGCTGTAGTGGAAAAGTGTGACTTATGACTGATGAAGTGGATTAATGTTGCTGTATTCAGAGGTTTCAAAAAATCATTTTGTCTGTGGAGACACTGGATTGCGTGGTCTGGCAGTTGGTTGTGGTAGCAGGGCAGAGAGGCTTCTGGGGTGCTCCATATTCAGACAGAGTAAAACAATAAATATCACAGGCTGTCTTTGGGTTGCTGAGTCCCATCTCACCTGACCTTTGTTTTGACTTCTGTTATTTACTCATTTCCACTGGTTGGCAAAATCCTTGCAAAATACTTTAAGTGGTACATGTGTGAGGAAAAAATAAAGTTCGTATGATGCTTCCTAAAAAAATCTCAGTTGTATCATGAACTTACAGACCCTTTCATTGGTTATAGTGCAGCAGTAGACATTTAGTTAAAAAAACAAAAAAACAAAAACCAACAAAACATCATCTTTTTATTGTAAATAAAATAAAGTCTCTTTTTATTGCAAAGATGGTTGCACATTTTAGATATGGGTGCCTCAGTTTTACATTCTTCCTATGGGATTATGCCATAGAGGTTATGTTTTTACAAAGATATTTCAATAGTAAAGTTTTCTTTCTTTCTTACTTACTTCATGGTTTAGGTAGAAGGTTAAGTTTCTCTTTGGCATAACAGGAATATTTTAATTATGGGTCTTAAACATGTTAGCCCCTGGCAGATATTGTAATTGCCTGGAGGAAATTTTTGAAGTGTTTTAAAGTGCAGTGTTGTGAGTAGATGGGTTTGCAGTATCCCAGTTTCCCTTTTAAGCTTGGCTCTGAAATGTTCAGTGTTTGTGCACAAGAATAAATGTTAGTTTACCTGTTCAGCACCTGATGTTACCTAAGTGGAAGCAAGGCAGCTGAGAGGCTGGGGGCATGACCACTCTTCGAAGGGCTTTCACTAGCCCAGGTTGCTCAGCTGTCCCTGCCCATGGCAGGGGGCTGAAACTAGATGATCTTTAAGGTGCCTTCCAACACGAACCATTCAGTGGTCTATGATGCTGGGAGTTTGCCCCTACCTGTAGGACATTACAGAGAAAACAGACTTTCAGCAGTGTGTAATGGGAGGACAAAAAGCATCTGTCACAAACTGCAATGCAAAAGATTTCAGCCGAGTATAAGGAATAGCAATAATTTAGGGAAAAAGTGGTTTACAGTAATGAAAAAAACTGAACAGGGAGGTAGTGAAATCAACTTCGGTCTATTCCCTGGCGAATTTCAAGTCTGCTGACTTGAAGCACTGAGCAATCTCATCCAGTTTTTCCATTAAGTGCTGTTTTGAGCAGAAGCTTGGGACTAATCCCCTCCAGAAGTCACTCCCAGCCTCCATCTCTCTGTGGTTCTTTGAAGGCAGCTAGCAGGAAGCCTTTAGAAAATGTAGTTGAAAATATGAAGGGGTTTTGCTCTCACTTTCTTTAACCTGCTTAGGGAGGACATAAAATGATTTATTACATCAAGAAACAGAAAGTGCAGATCATAATAAAACCAATAAATTATAAGAGAACAAACTAGTGGGGCTGATGAGTCAGATCTCATTGCAAATAAATCTAAGAGGAAAACATTTACAAGCACTGGCAGTTCCCCCCAGAAATTATATTTAAGGGAGAAGCACAAACCATTTCAATACTTGTGAAGCCTAGGAAGTAGCTCCCACAAGTAAGCCATGACTTCAGTGGCTTTTTTTTTTCCTAAGGCCCAGGGGAAAAAAAAAAAAAAAAAAAAAAAGCCCTCAGAAAGTGGGAAGTAGGTCAAATTACCAAATTGGAAAGGCCAAGACACAAAATTATGTATGACATAAGAAAAAGAACATAAAAGACCTATGCCATAAAAAGCATAATTATTAAGTAATTTTATTAATACATTAATAATCAGAGCAAGGTAAATAAAAAGTTGATATGCTATCAAACAGTTAAGGAAATAAATTGAAAAATGGTATTAAACCTGAAAAAATGTTTAATATCTTTCTCATTTTTTTCCTAATTGGAACTACTGTGCATTAAGACAACTACTAAGCCTATGAAAGGACTAAGATGTGAGATTGGAATGCTAAAAGATCTTCTTGAAGAATATATAGAACAATTACATATTTGAAAACAATCCAGGTTTAATGAAGTTTATTGTACAATATTTAAGTAACTAGATGAAGCCTTCTCAAGATGCATTAGCAGTTCTCAGTTGTGAAGAATGGAGAAAGTTTCAAAAAATTCAAGAAGAGCTGACTCAGTGCCTGCCTCTATAAAGGAGAGGAAGGAAGAGCTGTGGAATTACAGAACCATCAGCATAATTTAAATGTCATAAAAAAACCCCAAACAACTGGAACAAATAAATCAAATTAACTGTAAGCACCTGCAGGATAGTGGGGAGATGAGTTATAGCCAAAATGAATATATCAAGGATAAATTGTGTAATACCAATCCCATATCCTTTTGTGACAGAATAAGAGTTCTTGGGAAGGTGATGAACCAGAAGATGTCATCTGTCTTGACAAGTAAATCTTCTGACATTATTTCACATGACATTTTCATAAGAAGGTGTAAAAAAAAAAAAGAAATTACATTCTATTACGCGATCATATAATTAGTAAGGAAGCTGTGCGGAGTGTATTGTTCCCTGTCAAGTTGATGTGTGTCCTGTAGGAATATGCCCTCAATCTTGTAATATTGCACATTTATTGTAATGGTATGGACAGTGAAACAAAGACTAATATAATGAAATTTCTACGAAAATCAGTGGGAGAGAAGGATAAGCTAAATCAGCAACGTGGATGAGAATTCAAAAATTTATAAATTTAAAAAATGTATAAATTAAAAAAAAAAAACCACTAAACACCACAATTGCATGATGACAAAGGCAAGTTCTTACTTTGAGTGAAAAAAATCCTGATAGGAATACAAGTACAAACATGTTTAGAATTGAACTTTCGATGACCCGGGTTTCTGTCTTGCAGTCATTAATATTATCTCCATTATTGCAATAATAACTCTTAATTTCATTTTTTAAAGAAAAGTTTTAAGTAAAGTAAATGAATACTTTTACAGTACATTATTCATTGTGAAGGTAAATAGGGGAAAATTACATCTAGATCTTCCAATGTCCTTAATTTTGATCTTATTACGAGGTGTTGCTGTAAGAGAGGTGGAGTCAAAGCTTTTGAATTTTAGGAAAACATAATTTGCCTTTTTCCAAAACTTATAATCCAGTACATTTTCATCCTACCCTCATAACATTTTGGTTTCTACGTTTTTATAATCTTTCCTGTGCTCCTCTTGAGAAATTATGCCTGGTTTATAGTTGTTGAATTTAGAATACAGCATCACCATATTTTTAGTAGCTAACAAAAAAAAAGTTCAGCTATCATAATTTTTTCAGTCAAGAGTTTTCTGAAATATATTCCTGAGGAACATTAAGGGCCCAGAATTTTTATCAAATCTTAATAGATACCCTAGAAATTCTCTCTAGTGGATGCAAACCCAGATTTTTGGGCATTAACTGACTTTTGTTAATTGAATAATTATTAATTCTGTTAAAATGATATTTCTATATCTGTGGTTATTATAGACTCTATTGTTTACATTGTCCCACTTCTACACATATACTATCATTGCATTTTTTGTCTTATTTTCATACTGTACCCAGCTTGAGCAAAGTGTATTTCCAAGAGATATCTTTTATAAAATACAAAAGGGAAAGTAAAAATTGCATATTAAGCTGACTTAGACTGAAAGAGGTGCTTCAAACAAAGTGATACAATTTGTTGTTGCTCTTAAATTTTATTGAGGCTTAGGTAACCTTACTCTAACATGAGTAAACTAAGAAAATTGTCAACCTAAGAATTCTGCAATCTCTGTTCAAAATAAATGATAAATTTAGAAAAGAGGCATTATCTCTGGTTCATATTTGTTAGTTAAGTACCACCATATTCTTTAAGAGGAGACAAAGCATTCAGTTCTTATTGCTCCATATTTGAAGCCAGGGCAGAGGAAAAAGTGTGAATCAAGGCACTTCCCCCTTACTTTCCTATTCCAGAATGTATGTACATGCAGACAGTTGAACATTTTAAAAATCTTTGACCAGGATATGCAGAGAACCAGGAAGGGAAACCAAAAGCTCACTGGTACAGTCAAGAAGAATTTTGTCAGATTAGTGACATTCAAGTGAGATTCTGGGGCCTGGATTTGCAGCACCCAATTTTAGACATGAAGGTATCACACCTCATTTAAGTCACGCTGGCCACTGTCTGTGAAAAAATCTTTCAAAAGTGCAGTATAGAGACCAGGCACCTCCATACAAATGCATAAAAATAATGGTGTTGCTCTACAATAAGAACTTAATCATTGACAGTTCTTTGGAATTCGTTTTAATAAAATTAATCATTAGGTACTCAGTTGGGATTAATATGGATGAAGTACTTAAAGGATTTCAGTGTTAATTGACCATTATATTGAAATGTCCCTACGTGAAATTTGAGCATGGGAGCATCACAGTAAAGATGACTTGGCTGTAAGTTAGCTGTAGAGCTACAGAGGTGTGAGCATGTGATTTAGATCTGGGGACGGTTCCACATCCTTACTGCGCAAACTGAAACCCGCATGTAAGGTCCTTTGTGGTTTGCTTTGGAACTTAATTGAAGTGGCTTGATCAATTAATGTAGACCTATTTAAGTCAGTGAGTGCCTGTGCATAAAGAGATGGTAAGTTTGACCAGCAGGAATGAGGCATTTACAGTTAAATTGCCTACATTTTGCCTACATTAACCACAGGCTTTTGAATGTTGCTTTGCTTTCAATAACTTTGTCTTGAAACTAAGCCACATAGGATTAATATGGATAGTTGAACTGTGAAAATTGTCCTTTTGATTCAGGATCAGCTTCTTTCATACTGAGCACCTGTCAATGGGCAGTAGATTCAGATCATCTGAAATCAAAAGGAACAGTGGTGGTAGTAGCTGCAAGTGGTTATCTTTAGGGTTGCAGATTGGTTTTATATCTACCTCCTTCTTTTGATTATCTCATTCTCATATTTTGCTGAAAATATCTCTTGGATTGTGCAGATTTGAGGTTTTGTGAATACGTTTTTCAATTTCTGTTTAGGAAAATCGACAGTGAAGTTTGAGGTCTTCCTATGAAGTGACACTTTTTACTCTAAGGTCATAATTCATCTTCTGTCTTTTATAATTTCTAGAGAATGGGGAATGTATGCAATTGTCTGAATTCTATCCGTTTTTATAGACTAGTCAAAGGTAGATATACTGTATGGAACAGAACACAGAACAAAGATTACTAACCTTAATCTAACTTGCATCTACCACATGTCACAGTGCAGTGCTCTACAGAGGCACCAGCTGGTATCCCAAAATGCATATTAATTGCAACAGCTAAAATAGCCACAATTTCTAACAGAGGTATGGAAAGAGAAATGTGTTTTCCAGAACGGAGGTTGAAGACCGAGTAGGGGTGGGGGGAGAAATATAAAAACAGTAAACTCCAAAATTCATGCTTGACAAGTCATTAAGGGGATTTTTAGAGGGTACTAGAGAAACTAAAAGAAGAGGTTATCAGCTGTTTTGCCCAGAAAACAGAAAGATTATCATTTTTAATATTTTCTCTCCAGTATTTGAAGGAAGTCTACAGTTTGTATGTGAGTAAGAATGTATGTGGTGCTCTGTGTTTTGGGGCTGAAGTAATGGAACTGGCTTTTGCAATTGAAAAAGTTGGAAAGCAGACTAAACCCATAAAGCATTAGGGTTGCTTTGTTTTAAAATCTTTTGCTTTTAATTGTGCAATTGTCAGTCTTATGTGATTGACAGCTAAGAAGAAACCTGAGTGAAATTCAGCACTTGCAATGTTGTGATTAAAAAATCAGAGGCTTAAGATTGTGCTTTTTAAAATTTTTCTCAGTTATCAAAGTCCATGGGCAGAGCAGACTGAGCTGTCTATTTCTTTGATAGATTAAACAATAAATACAAGTCTAGTCCAGACTAACTTGAGTTTAGAAATTTTAGACAATTAATTCAGGTCAGATTTGGTATAGTGTGAAATATTATTTAGGAAATCAGAGAGCACTATTTATAGTTTTCCAGATTCCCTACTTTACTCATTTTGCCAAACTCCTTCTCTACTGTAACATGGAGCAATAAATGTTTCAGGTTAGACTTTATGAAGAAATGAAGCGGTAAATTGCATTATGTTTTGTATTATCTCTGTCTGCCACTAAACAATGCAGCATCAAATTGAGCTCATATGTACAACAGCTTTTACTAGAAAAAACATCAGTTCTGATAAACTCATTCTGTAAATGGCAGGTTTTCTGCCTCATGCAATCTCAAGTTTTTTGCTGAACTTTGTGAGCATGTTGCACAGGATTGTGAGCCCAGGTTCATTAGTTTTTGAGCTCTGTGAAGACACTTCATTTAGTGCATCAAACCAGTCAGTCTTCCAGTTCCTGAGAGCTGCTTAAGATGAGGAGGGAGGATGCTGTGGTCCAGGTGAATCATGCTTGCTGTAGCATTCCATTGAACATCCTCTTATATTATGGGCCCTCTCTGCTCATTTGTGCTGTGGGCAGCATAGATAAATATATATACACATACACATATATACACACACACACTCAGTACAGGCATTAGTGCTAACAGCTCCAGTGCTGGATGGCTGGATGTCTGCTGCAGCCTTCATCTTTCATCAGGAAAGGGGCTAAAACCCACCATATCCTGATAAAGAGATATGTGACTGTGAAAGTCAAAGCAGCTGAGCCAAGAATAAGAATTTAAAATGCATTAGCTGGGCATACAAAGTCCGTTTGTTAAATTAAGTGGTCTTCCTTCTGAAGAAACTGGTCTGTATGGGTCTGATTGCATGCACATATGTATTCAATATGTGTTAAAGATACATTCAATTGGCTTCATGTCCCTCTAGAAAAAAACTATTTGCTGTGGAAAAAAAAAAAAAGGTGTAAAGACCAGGCTGTTCAGGGCTTCACTAGGCCCTTGCAAATGCCAGAGCAGTCATACAGCTGTTGTCTGGAGTTACTCCTTTGTCTGCCCCTAAGCAGGTCAGTCTCCCCAGACTGCAAGAAGAGCAGGATGTACTCTAGGCAAATAAATAAGAGGAGCTGGAATTAAACCCCTGACTGTGATGTACTGTTTAATATACACTCTGTCCATGGTGACTCACAAGTTAGAGATGACCAATTCCAGTCATCACCAAGTACATTATTCTTCATTACCACCTATTTGAAGATTATTACAGTGTAAGTAAAAAGGACTTCTGGAAAGAAAGAGAGATGACTGAAACTTAACATGGCAAGCACACAGAGGTTTTTATGTTTCCTTGCTCTGTGACACTTTTCAGTGGCCTTTAGGACACTTTTTCTTCCATTAAGCAAATCACTTGCAAAAATTTGCTACATCTTTCACCTCTGAAAATGAAGATGCAGGGCTCTATCTCAGTTCACCAAAAAAAGGACCTTGAAAGCCTTTTCTTGACAAAATCCTTTCAAACTGTGGGAGAGGAAGAGATGAAAATAAATGACATTGGTCTTCTAAGAAGAATTTTCCTTTTCACATGTCTTTCTGCTGGGCATGTAATTTCCACAACTTCTCCATACATGTTCTAGAAACTTTTATTGTTTTCAGTTATTTCAAAAACTATTATTAAAGAAGCCTATTAAGAGCAAAAATGTTAGCCAGTCATTGTACAGGTATTATTAGAAATTAAAAATTGTTTTTTGTAAATAAAAACCCTGTAGCAAAACCATGCTCCAGAACCTGCAGTACTTGAGCAAAAAACCTCTACTGATGGAAACAGTTTAACTATAAAACAGCTGTGTGCACTGATGGCTGAAGAAATTCCCATTTTAGTGTGATGGCTCATATTGTTCAAAAACTCCACTAAAGATGATGAAAAAAAGAACAGTAAATGTTTTTTTATTATAAAATATGATTAACTTTTCACATGACTGGGCCATATGAAAGAGATGGAATAGGAAAAGGTAATTTAAAAAATAATTAAAATTGATATTTGCAGAAGGTTTATTACCTTGATTTTTAATAAGGTTTTCTACTAGCTGCTCTATTCCCTGCTGTTCCAGATTTTTCTGCTAGAAATCAGTCACAGATTTTACCAGTAATTCACCTGTCACCAGGAATTTTAATTGTCAGTATGATCATTTATTAAAAACCAGAGGTTGATCTGCCTTCTGCTATGCAGGGTGCATTCCCATAGATTCAAATTAAAGAGATTGTGCAAGCATGTCTTATACAGTAGAAATAATGCAGCAGGAAGAAAAACTGCTGTGTGTAGATAATTCTCTAGTGCTAGTAATGCTTGGGGTGGAGATACCAGTGAGGGGGTCTGGTACTATGGGCTGTGGTGTACACTGCCTTGGAGGAACTTCTTTTGTGCCACTGGGGATATTTGAGCAGTCTTTTCACTGGAGGAGACTATGCACTAAGGAGGAAAAGGGACTTTTAGAGAAACTGCCCTGTATCCCAGCTCTGCTCAAGGCAGAAATAGGGCAGGAGCTGGATGGGGACAACTTCTGCTCTCCTGAAGTAGTAAATGTTTGGGTTTGGGATTTGAAATCCACAATCTGGTCTAAGAGACCACCTGGTTAAATGTATATAGATTGTCACTGATAAAGGCTGGAACTAAGTTATTTTTTAATAACTTAGGGGGTTAATAATAAGGGTTTAAAAAGAAAAATACCCATAATGAGTAGTAAATCAAGAAAATATGTTCTAGTAAATAGTAAACAAGAATTACTATTTAATAATAATAGTAGATTAATATTTAGTAAATTATGAATTAGTAAATGGAGCAGTAACTAGTAATTGAAGAGCAAATCAAGATCTTTCATCTTTTAGTCTTGTTCTTTAATCATGGGAAAATACTGTTTCACCTTGTCCTATATGAATTAATATTTAAAATATCATTTTAGTACCAAAACTGCATGTATAAAGAAACAGGAACTCTTAACTCTTGCCAACACAGGCCATTCTCATCCTTAACTTTACTTAAGGCACCTGCTTGGGTCACTATCACTAGAAGGGTACTTTGCTGTGAGCTCTTTGCCATTAGAGGAGAGAATCACAGCCGGAGATGCTTTGAGAAGGACTTGTATATTTATCTTCACTGGCCCTAGAAGGAACTTCATGTCTTGAATATTCAAACTTAGATGGCACAGATTTTGTAAATGTTGGTCGTTGTAGCTGCATTTGGGACACTGGACTCTGTGGCTCTGTATGGAAACTTTTATTAGCTACATAAATAGAGAATTTTCCCACCTCTTTCCTGTAAGTTCTCCTCTGTGATAACAGGAACAAGGAAGAGAGAACACAAGATAGGTGAAAATAGGTGAAATCCTATTTTCAAAACTATGCATCTTTATACACAATGGTGACTTAATGAAAGCTATGCAAGTATTCTTGAGGGCAGAGTATCTCTTTACTCACCAATGAATGGAGAAACCAGCATGCACATCCAGCTATACAAAGACTGACTCTGAAGCTTGTTAGTTTATGGAGATTGCTGGTCACTCTTTCATGTTCTCATTATAGCAGCCTTACATTGGTCTGATTCTACTAAATCAAGTGGAATCACTGAAGTTAAACTGCATCAGCACAGGTGCAATCCAACACAGTCCTTTGAAATCATACAAAGTTACTTAATTAAAACAGATAATTTCATATTAAACATTAAAATTATCAGGCATCATTATGTAGTGACCAAGAGTGTCTTATCTTTTAGCATAATTCTCTGTATCTGTGGATGTTATAACTTTCTGTAGAGAAGGCTTCCTTTCATTGTGGACTTGGTGAAGTCCTTCGTAGAACCAGAAGTCTACACTGTAACAGAAGGATGATATTGAATGCAAAGGATTAAAGCACTCCTGACAAGTTCTCAAGAAATGTGTATGCAAAGGACAAATAATAACCAACAGCTAGGGAGCTGGTATTTAACATCTTCCAGCAGGAACCTCTTTTTTGAGGTTTACTTTCACCAGAGATCCCCCCTCTAGCAGAGGGGATTATTTAGGCACTAAAATACAATTTCCCTATGAAATAGAGTAAAACTCCTCCGATGACCTGAATTTACTAAGTTTTGTCTAGCAGGATATTTAAACTGCAGAGTTTAAAACATTCCTTCAGTAGAGGTTTGTGCTAGACTGGCAACGTTGATACCCAGATACAAAATACTACTCTGCAGTGTGATGTCTGGAGCCTGCAGAATACAGAATGAGTTCAAAAAGCCGCTTCTCTCTTCACCTTTGGACACTAACCAGGTTTATGTTTTCTTCTCTGTTACTGGACATTCCTTTTTGTTGCTCTTTTTTAATTCTTTTATGCTTCAATAGGTTTGTCTTGTGATATACACCGAGGCCAGGTTCACACACACTTGGGTGACTTCCAGGAACTCAGAATTTCACTTAAGCAACAAAATAATCTAGTTCTGATCAGGAAAACTATTTTATTCATGGAGTTAAGTGGTAGTTTAGTAAATTCTAAGAGGCAGCATTTATTAAACCCTCTCCCTTTCAAAGGAGAGTGTTTAAATTAAAACCAAAGGATTCTATAATCTGTTTTATTATTTGTATGGAGCATTGCTTCAGTTAAAATTAAAAGGAAATGCCATTAAATTAAGCAGCAGTCTAATTCATTTTTATATGACTCCTAGCTCTTAATAAAAACCATAACTGTTTGTGTAATTCACTATGATGTTGGATAGCAATAAAATGTCTTCCTCATTACAATCAATACCTATGAATAGCAAAGACCTGCAGCGTGCCATGGCCTTTCTCAACAGGCAGCCTCACTTGGTGGTAAGGAAAATTGCTATAGTCTCATGTGAAACCATTTCAACATCACCCTGAGCTTAATAGAGCCGTCTTTCATTGCCTGTTAACAAGCTGAGCTATTGCCAGGAAGTGTTTAAACTGACAAATGTTGTCAACGCTCTTTCCTTGCAAAGATTAATTTTTTTGGGGTGTGTAGTGTGTAACATTAGTTTGATTTCTGTCAAAACATACGTCGATTACTTTATTTGACAAAGCAGTTGTTAGTTCAGGAGGACACAGAAGGTCTCTCAGTAACAACAGGAAGGTATGAGCGCACCGGTGACAAGTGGAAGTCCCTGTGTTTGTGCTTGAATTCATCATAAATTTGGGTGCATTAAAATACGGAGCAGATACAAATGTTGGGAGCTGCATTGTGCAGCCCAGCCCTGTGCTCAGTAGTCACAAGTTGTTCTTGCAGTTTACAAGACTTTGCTATTATAGTGGCAACCCACATATATCAAATGTGATGGAGTGACAAACGTCTCGTAAAGGCCAGACGTGCTGACATTATACAGGCATTTATAGTGCTGTATGTACTTGCAGCTGCACAGAATGCATACTGATAATTGCATACATAAAACAGGGCAAATGAAGGTACACGATATTTATAGAGGTTTGCTGTAAGGTGAATGGTCACATAAAGAAATTCAAGAAAAGGATCGCTGCATTACTCTGTGTTCTGGAAAGGAAAAGATCAATCAAAAAAAATTTGCTAACAGGAGAAAAATGAAACGTAGGCTTTTTGGGAACATACATCAGTTTTACGATTTCAGCAGCTGAGGTTATAATATGGATGCATTCTTTGTGCTGCAGAATCTTCCAAATTCCAGAAATGGTCAAGCAGACTTTGCCCGTCTGCCTTCCATTTTTGTAGAGCTTTCATAGGCAGTTAGAGACAGTAAGAGGCAAAAAGAAATACTGAAGAAGAATATGGGCTGGCTCGTGCTGCTGTAGGCACCTTCCTTCCTGTTTTATTTTATTGCAACCATAATTTATCACGAAGTAACCCCTTTCAGCCCTCATGGCACATCCTGCTGCCTCTTTTGCTGAGTGCTCTTCAGGTAGACCCAGTGGATAATACCTTTTTTTTTTTTTGAGTGTCATAGAACTGGTTGTAATTTGGGTTCTAAGTCCTACAGTTAGGATTTTACTTATAGGTAAATCAATGGAGTTGGATGTGAAGGGGAAAGATGATGCAATTAGTTGTCTGGACATTCTAATTTGAACCAGTTTTCATGAAATAATTAGCAATTTCACATTATCTCTTGATTTGAGCTGGAACAGTTATTAGGCCCTTCAGATAGAATCTTCTATATTCATGAAATCCAGAAGCAACAAAAAAAACCACCTTGAAATAAAGTAAGGATCTGTCCTTGAATGTTACTTTTTCATTCTGCTTTCCAATATAAACTTAAGTTGTAGCTTTTCTGCAACATGTAGTTAGTGTGTGGGGAAAAGCTACTTTTTAAATATAATATATTTATGCTTTTCTTTATGTTCTTCTTTATGCTCTAAGGAATGGTTGGAATACTACAGTGAGTAAAAAGGAAGAAAAATAATTAATTAATAATTTTATCTATGCCAGCTGTGGCTTTGAATCCATATTTCTTGCTACTTTTCTCAAGATACGCAGACCTAGAAATAATGTTTCAGAGTAAGAAAAAAAGTGAAAATAAAAAGAAATACAGAATCTGACAAAGGGGGGGATTGTCTTATTTTTTACTTGAAAAATATCATGGAATCAAAAGGAGGACAGAGCAATGCTCTACAGTGCCCTGAAAAACAGTCCCTCTCTATATCCTGGAGAGGAGGATTTTGCATCAAAATCAGGCTCATGCTGCAGTAAGTCTCAATACAAGCACTGTATTAGTTGAGACATGGGGAAAATGAGAGGAGGGAGCAATCAAAAGGGAAACATACAGGAAACTCCCACTTAATTTAAGACACTTCCAAATTACTAAGTTCCTGAAATAATGTTCGAGACAACTCTGAAATTTCATGCATTCTAATTACATACCGCAAAAAAAGATGAAGGTTTTTCAAGAATCTGTTTCTGATTTTCCCTTACCACGTCTGCAAAATGCAGTGATTGTTGAATGTACTGCCCTCTAGATCAGGAGACCGAGTTCAATTGAGTGCTGTCACTGCATAATAACAATGTTCTTCTTCATCAAATGTTTGCTACTTTGTGGGCCAAAGGTTGCCTGTTTCCCCAAGCTGTGGGATTTATCACGGTTGTTTTAGTTCTAAGAATTTTGCGCAAGAGGCAGTGGTAATGCTCCTGATATAGAGATATCAGAAGGTTTAACTAGCTATACTTTGTGCAGCTCGTGAGAAAAATTTGGGCACACATAATTTAATTTCTAGCTCTTTACAGGCAGGGTTTGAAAGACACTTTCCAAAATGCCGAGCTGATTTGTTTTTTGGAAATAAAATATATTTTTGCTAGTGTATAACTTTTTACCTGAAGGTGTAAATGAGAAATGGCCTAAACCAAATTATAAAAAATAATGCCTATGGGTACACCATGCAGATAGAATAGAGAAGGTTAGTATATTCTGAAAAGTTTGCATACCAGTGGGGATGAGACCAATGTTTTTTGTCATCTGGTCCTCATGACTATTAAAAAAAATGCAGAAGGCGTTTCTATGCAATATACCATAAAACAGTTTGGAAGCAGAAATCCTTTTGTTCATAATCACATAATTGTACTTCTGTTCCAAAATATGTTTATCCATACTCTGAAGTTTTGGAGTCTCGCTTGTTATAGGTTCTGGACTTCTAAACATTTACACTTACTTTGAGCAGATTTTAATTTTTGTAGAAGATTCTAAATGCTAAGCAGAAGCATTTTCACTGAGGATTGCATTTGCTGTAAAGGAACAGCAAATGGGTGTTAATACCAGTGAAAATATTTACACATGGAGAATTTTCTTGGGTTTTTTGTTAAGTTTGCATAATGTCTCTGGAACATTTCTCCCCTTATCCTCCTGCACCAATACATTAAAGCCTTCCAGAACAGCAGGGATGCTGTATTAGCATTTGCATTGTTTTCATAAAATTATCATCAGATTCCTTTTGTTCAAGTAGATCTCATATGATCTTTCTTAATAGCAGAAGAAATAAAAGCAGCTTGCTGGCTGCAAAAGGGAAGGATTTGCTGGGAATCAGAGGGTGGCCCTAGCAAAAGAGTAGTGCTAGGGAGCTTGAATCCAGATCAAATAACAATCTCAAAAGTGTGGGGAACACGGACAAACGTAGGAACTCTGTCTTCTGAGAGCTGGACTGAATCCCTTAATTAAAGCCTGCTCTGCTAATTGCTTAAGAAATCTCTTTTAGATTTTTTGACTGCATGCAGGTGAAGCTTTACTAATAAAAAAAAGTGAAAAAAAAATCACCCATTGTAGTTTCAAGTACTTTGTGGTCAGTCTTTGGTTTTTGCTGCTTTATGTGTTAATCTGTAAGCAATGTAGCTGTCTAAACAAAGGATATGCAAAAAATGCTATGGTTGGGAAGCAGATAGCTGAAACAACATACATTTATATTCCACCTTCAGTCATTTAGTATTGTTTGGAGAAATAATTCAACAGTGTGATTAAAAGAAAATATATGCACAATTTAATGTGCGTAACCAAGGTAATGCTGAGGTCTGCTAGGAAGGAAGAGGATTTATTTTGGAGCCTGTGTATAAAAATGTTTATTAATTGGTTTCTCAGGATTGTGTCTGAAATTCAGTTTCCTGTTTTGACTTCCAGTTTCACAGAATCTGCCTGTGTGAGAGCTGAATCCTGAATCTCTCAAAAATGCTGACATTAATTTTTAGGCTTTGAATCCAATTTTGAAGGAAGCTTTTACTGCAGGGAGTTGAATTAGGGCCTATAAACTGTACAGTCTGTGATGACACATGGAAAAGATGTGGTAACTTTTTATAATAAGAGCTTGTGTTTTCAAATACTTGACACTTTTTGAAACTTTATAACTGTAGTTCTCTTTCAATTGTCCTCTGAATTCTTGCTGCCCCATGCATACTTTGCCTGGTTAAAAAAAAAATTCTGATCTTCTCTTTCCATCTGGAAGGCCATTTTACTCATAGATAAGGGTCCAGGCTTTCAGCACAGGTTTCAGGGAGAAGTTAAGGGTCCAGCCTTGCACTGACAGGTTGAATTTAGTGCTGTTAAAATGCATGCTGTCCTGCTGCAGTGTATTTAGGGATGTAGTTGCAGTAGTAAGTTCCAAAATGTCTGCTACTTTTCTGCTCATTTAAGGAGTGTTTATCATGGCTGACTCAAAATCTGTAGCTTGTGGATCTCAAGCAGACTTTTGCCCTTCCTATAGTCTTCTGTTTAGCTCTGATAGTATATGTATTAATTTAATAAGAAGAATGCAATCATGAGCAGTGGTCATGATGGAAATACTTGGTGGAACTGTGCAACTGCATGGCTTCTGAAATTGCTGTCTAAAATCAGAATTCACATCTAGTGTTTTCAAGGTCAGCCATCTGAAGCAATTACATCATTTTTCATTGATGAAATGTTACATTAATAATATCTGTATGTTGATGAAGTGTTATTGACAGGCATTGGTAGTTTTCTTTTGCTGCTACTGCTAAAAACTATGTATTTCTGCAGACTTCTGATAGCACAGGTAAACAGTTTTACATAAAAATTCAGTGATCACATAGAGAGCTGCTTAGAAACATGTTAACTAATGATTCAATTGTGTCTCATTTATAAAATATGAAAAGTCTTTTTTTTTTTTGTGAGATTAATTCTTTTTTTTAGGGATTTGTGGAAATGAATTCACAATACTCAGCTCACTAAAAATTCTGACACATAAATACAATTTTATTTCCAGCAAAAAAAAAAAAAAGTTGTCTACTTGGATGGGACTTTGAATGACCAGGTCTGGTGGGAGGTAACTCTGCCTCCGTCAGGGTGGTTGGAACTAGATGATCTTTAAGGTCCCTTCTAACCCAAACCATTCTATGATTCTGTGATTATCAAACCTGTGATTATAGAAATGCAGTGAGCAGATCTTAATCCATCTGTTAAGAAAGAGATCCAAAACGAGCTCCTTAGACTGCTTTGGATTCCCCAGTGTAAAGCTCTGTTTTATAGTCACTCAAAGACACATCTTCATCCCTCAACCCTATTGCTGGAAGCTCTGAAACTGATCTAGGTATTTGCTAAGGAGAGACTTTTTTTGTTGTACTTTGGATATTCTGAAATTGTGCGGAAGAGATAAAGCATTTGTTAGCATGTCACAGTACCCACTTAGAAATCTGCTAAGCAGTCCTGGATGAAAAATCCTGGCAAGCACGCCTAGCTCAAATCTGTGTAAATTAAATATGTTAAAAAATGTTGGCTCCCATGCTGTCTATTTTGCATGTTGTAAACGTTTCTAAAAACTGATCAGTAAGTGGAAGAAAAAAAATGCTTTGTTTTTTGATTTCAGCATTAAAACTGAAAGGTGTCTCTATGTTATATATACATTACATGGCAGATTATGCTTTCTGCATGCCATTCAGGTTCCTTTTGAGAGACAGCTGCTTCCTAAAGGAAATGTTGGTTTTGTAGCTAATCTTTCTTGAATGTCAGTAGGCATCTGGATAGATTTACTTGTTCTCCTTCAGTTCCTCCTGCCTTATTAACTTCTACTTTTGTTAGGACCTAGTTTTACTCTTCCTCCAACTGAAACGGACATTTCCTTAAGGGAGCAAAAATAACTGTGTTGAGTCAGGTAGCAATTCCTGTGTTTGATGGTCACCTCTGAATGAATGAGATGAGCTCTTGCACTGCCCTCCTGTCTGGTGACCTGCTGAAAAGTGTCTCTAGCCAACAGACTTAATGTCTTCTATGTCCACTTATGTCATCTGTGAGTCTATGTACTAAGAATGCAATTGATGCAAACATGTATGGGAAATAATGTGTGTAGTCCTTACTGAGTCATGATAGCTCCCAGACCAATGGTAGCTCTCCACTTTGAGAGGACAAGAAATTTATATCCTTGTCGATCTCTGCCCTATCTTTTCTAAATACACCATTCTGAATCCCATAACCCAGTAATGAATCTGAAATCTAAGAGAAAGCTCTGAGGTTCATAACACTTGAATGTGTGTTAACACAAAGTGTTGCAGTATGAAAACTGCAATGTGAATATGTGAATAACCATAATTCAATCTTAAGGTGTCACAAATGTTTAGACATTAAATGAAGCCATAGTTTAACTTAAGTAGTAAGAGAGTGAAGAAGAGGGCTACAGTTGTCTCAGCAAGACCGATGAGGGAGAATAATGTGGAATGACAGCACTAAATGCAGTAAGATTCAGCTGGAAAGTGAAAGAAATTGCAGCATTTTTTGTTTCTACTGTCCTTGCTTGCCTTTTTGCCTTTTCCTCAGCCAGAGAGTTAAAATATGAAGATCCATGTAGTGCACTGTGCAGCCCTGGGGCCCACCTCATGAAGCAGATTGAGGGACCCCATTAGTGCTTGTTTGTCACATTGTCCCATCGCTCAGCACTGGAGAGCCTGGTTTAGTCCCTTTCCCTCTTCCAGGGTAGTTTGAAGCTCTGTCAATGAGCCACACCTAGCTCCTGTGCTAGAGATCTTTCTTTCTCCCCTCTGAGATATGGGCATTACATCAGGTGTCCATAAGCCAGGCATTGAGTAGGTCATCCCATGGATATTTATCATATTTGAAAAGTTAGATTGTAAATGTAACTACATTTTTTTCAAAGAATGCTCTTGTGTACCCATTCCTGAGTAGCAGATGTGATTTTAGTTTGGGTTTGCTGAGGGCAATTTGGTTATTACCTGTGAGGATTGCAGTCAAAGATCATGTCTGACTACAAGTTTGGGAAGATACTTCCCGGTTTTTGCTGTGCCAGGAAAGCTGGAAAATGAATGAGCTATCCTAGAACTAGTTGGACACATGATTGCTTCATACTTATACATGAAGAGAACAAGAAAGGAATACTTCTGGTAATCTGAGGGGGAAAAAGTTCACTAAATTCTTAAAGTTATTTGGAATTCTCATGAATGCCATCAGGTGCCCAAGTTTTTAAATTGCATACTTTAGGAAGCCAGTCAATCATATTGCAGTAGTGCTTTCTATCTGTACTTTTCACTTTATGATCTAAATAGAGGAATGAATTTGTACTTAAAGGAAGACTATAAACATTCTGATTGCCTGTAACAGGAGTGATAGATTTTGTGTTGGATATCTTGTCAGAGAGTTTTCACGGGGACCCTTCCCCTCCACAGTATTTTAGGATTTTATGGATTGATTGCTAAAGCTAAAAAAAAAATAAATCTATTTCATGACCATTTCTTCTGCTTCTTGCCCTTCTGTCAAATTGATATATGTACTTCAGGACTTCAGTGGAAGGAACTTTGAGATCCATGAAAATGGACTGTTCAAACTCTTCCTTCCCTAGGGTAAAGTCTATGTAATTATTTTAATAATTCTTTGTTTTTTACAGTGAAAAGAGTTATATTATAGAGAGGTGAATAAGCAGATGAAGCAGCACTTAAAAGGGATAAAGAAAAAGAAGTTTCACCAATGAAGGCACAGGGTCAGAATCTGAAGAATGCACAGGTTGTGTGTTTGGATGGGAAGGGCTACGTCTTTTAACAAGTCTGAAGAAATAGTCTGCAAGGTGAAGATATATCCTAAGTATAGGGAACTAGACACACCTTATATCTGAGGATGGAATTATTCACAGATATAGAGAGAAGAAAGTAAAGATCTCACAGGCCAGAAAGTAAAATTAGGAGTTCTCTTTTTAGCCATTATTATCTTAAGTCAGCAGTTAAGACCTTCTTGAAATGTATTGGTGTTATGCTAGCCATAAAAATTAGAGAAGTAGGAATAAAAGCCAAAATGAATGATCCTAAAAACTATATCATGACTGTATTTAAAGAAAAAATACTTGTGCCAGAAGCATTTGAAGATTAGGAGGGTGAAAATTAAGCATTGGTTTTGCTTTTGGCTGAGAAAAACCATAAACATTCTTTCTGAGAAAGTTGTGTCCATGGAATATACGGACAGTAGTTGTGCTGAAGTAGAGAAGCTACAGACACTAAGAGTAATTAGAGAAAAATAAGAACTCAGAGATAACTGTATGAAAATATTTAAGGTGCTGGCATCAGCGAATGTAGGTGGTTGATTATGACTTGTTTCTGTTGCAGTTTTTATCAAACTGAAATGACTGAGCATTTGGACAGATGGGCTGTGCCTAAAGAAGTTACCATATTGGTCTTTTGTCTTCAAGTGCTGTGAGGAGGACTGGAAAATAGCTTATACAAGTCTTAGTTTCCTTCATATAAATATTGCAGCTCCAGGATCCAGAGCAGTATTAAGTACACTACTGCTACTACTACTACTATTAATAATAATGATAATGATGATGATAGTAACAATAACAAGAGCAACTCTGTTGGCAATAAGAACATATGAGTGAGAGCACTGGATGAATCTGAAGAGACGTTTTACTGTAATGCTGTACATCTGAGATCCACCACTATCTGCTGGTAAAGGAAGAGTAGAAGTTCTAGGGAGCATACAATGATGTTTGCATACTCACCCAGCCTCCAGCAGTTTATAGGTCTTGGGTTTTATTAATATTTCTTAAATTAATTTCTTCTGTGATTCAGGCAGCATTGCATTTCACATTTCAGTAAATTTGATGATGGGCATAGCCTGACATAGCCAGTCATTTTTCTATGGAAATGATAGCTACAAGTAGAATCTGACATATACTTCACTACTGGTCCTCCCTAACTTCTGCTAGCAGCAGAGAACTTTCTTTTAAAGATATTGACTCAGTCCATTTGTCTTCGCATAATTTCCTAGTATAAAGTACTGTTCTTTTTCTCTTACTATGATTTGCCATGTTCAGAAAAGGCAGGAGAGACAACAGGATTTCAAAGGGTGAAAAAAATAACGGTATTGTGGCTTTGTTTTGTAAAAGATGAGAAAGTAAGAGATAGTTCTTACGGAAAAAATTGTCTCACTGCATGTTCTTTTTTTTATATCTTTGTAGCTTTGGACCTTAATAACTGTGGTTACATAGATAAATACCTGTCAGATTTCAAGGATTTGGTCTAAGAATCAGTATTTTAGTGTCAGACTTTAAAACCCATTTAAAGCAGTTGAATGATATAAGACACATCATACTACTCCGGTCTGGAAATATAATTAATCTCCTTTTTTTGGTTTTTTGGGTTTTTTTGGGGGGATTTTTTTCTTTGTTTTGTTTTGTTTTGTTTTAAGAGGGATTTTGACTGTGTTATTTTAAGTAGCTTTAATTTTAGTTAGTTTTATTTTTTAAAAAATATGTTAACACTTAAGCTGAGTAATTTCTCAGGAGTGACTTTTCGAGTGTTTTTTTTGAAAGCAAGCTCATTACTTTTTCTTAAACCAGCTAGCTTTCAAGTCTATTGTACTGTCTAACATTCTACAGTGTGAAGCATCTAATGTGCTTTCTGAGCACATGGTGCTTGAATATCATATAACAGCAAATTTTTCCTTCTATCTTATTTTTGTGGAGTTGATTTTTTTTTTTTTTACAGGAAAGTTCTATGTATTTCATTGGAAGTATTATATGGTAAAGACTTGGGTAGGTGAAGAATGTTGTTTGCTCTTGGAACTCTGCTGGGCCATCTTTGCTGAATCATAACAAATATGTATCCAATGCTCCCAAAGTCAGGATATATTGGGAGTCCAACATAATATCTTAAGAATTGCTTAGGTTCTCCTGTGCTTTGTCAGTGAATGTTTTAGTGAGCTAAATTTAAAGAAGCTAAGTCTATAAAACCAATCAATCCCTTTTGAACAAGATGTGACAGAAGGAGCAGTAATCCATGGCATTGATAGCAGATAGGTCTGTACTTAAGTGAAGTTACCAAATTCACTTTGTATTGATAAATCTGGTCACATTTATAATGAAATGTTTTTGAAGCCATACACTTCCAATTTTGACTTTGTTCCCACTACTTCAAACAACTGATATAGCTAATGCAGTCAGAAGTGTGGTTTGGTTTGCATTGGTTTGGTTTGGTAGGAACTCTCATAAATACTAATTCAGTCATGAAATAAGAGGGCTGACTTCAGCTGAGTATGTCCACATATATTTGATTATATCCACAACATTTGGCCTAAGTAAGCTGATACAGGGAAGCACCATGTTGAACCATAAATGTGTTTGAAAAATACCTCTCCCACCAACGGCGAGACTGCCAGCTTTAATGTGTTACTGGGAATCAAAATGAGAGACATCAATGTAGTAGAACACAAAAAGCTTGAAATGCTATGGGATTCATTTGTTCTTAAAGAAACAAAACTCCTTTTTTTGTCATTTCAGTGTAGGAATCTTTATTTTTGATAAACAGTAACTGTAGAAGTAAGGAGAAAGCAAATATAGTGGGACTAAGAAAATATATAGGGACTAAAGATTAGTATATGAATAACATGACCTTCTTTATGTGATCATGAAAAATACAACAGCCAAATTTTTCACTTATTTGAATGCAAAAAAAGCTATGTAGCTGGAAAAATACATTGCCAATAGCAGAAATAAAAATCAGTGCTGCAATGTAGCAGGACTTGCAAATTCCTGAAGCTGTCGCAAACAAAGAATGGATAGTTTCTACCACATGTATAAGTTACTTGAAGAGCCTCTTGTAAATGTTTGTACATAGAAGAAAAATGGTATTTGGATCCATTTATTTCTGTGTCTCTTAAGGTCATTCTTTGGAGATACTGAATCATTTTAATTGTGTTCAGCCTGTTTTAGGGTATTTTTATGTTAGCTGCCAGACAACACTTAAAATTAATTTAAGGAAGTTGATAACATTTGGTTGTATTTTATTCACAGAATATGTTTGATTTATAACTAGCTGTTTTGTTAACACCACGGCAGTTATGGCCTGTTTGCTTGGAGGGCTTTTGAATTATATAAAGCAATTATTTTACTTTGCTACATACAGAATCTGTAAAACTGCTAACCTACAACTTGAAGAAATCCTTAATCACTTGGAAACTCCTTGTAGGCAGCAGAGAACCTGCCAAAGCCTGTGAAGATTCTTACCACACATGTAAGTTGCTTCCTCAAGGCAGGCAACTTTTGAGTTTTGTGGAATGATCTGAAACTGTAATTCTGGGGTATTTTGTGTTTGCTTATGCCCTTTTTGCATTATTTTATAACCTGCAGGAGCCAAAATGATGGTCTGTAGGAGGGTATTAAGGCCCCTGGCTCATGTTCACAGATAGTTTCCAGGATGACTAAAAATGTTTATTTTTTCCTTTATTGCCATACCTAACACTCAGCTGCACTAATGTAAAGTGCTGTTATTTTTAACTTAGAAAATACACAGGACTGTGAAGACCAGTGGAGTGGGAAGGTTTCCCTTTCTGCTGTTCCCTGTGTAACTTCCAGGTGTGAGAGGAGTGTACAGCCAGGATGGTCCCTGCTTCAGCCATTTCCACAAATGCCATTTGGAAGCATTCCCCATGCAAGCCTGAGTCCTAGTTTTTCACCCCCTGAAATACTGCTTTTTGGTGCTGAATTCTCAGGCTTTCTCTACTCTACTACACCGTAATCACGGCTATCATAAGCAGTTCTCTGATTCTTTCGTTGATGAAACTTAGCTTTTCAATACAAAAAAGTCATCTGAGTGGTGAGTTTAGTTGCTTCTGCAGATTTTATGAAAAGCATAAAATCACATTATTAAAGTCACCCAGGTGTGAAAGTACTAGATATTGCTTGTATTTCTATTTCTTGATCTTAAAACAGAACATGAGCTTTGAGAAAATTGTCTGCCATGTTATTGTTCCTGTTTGAAATTGTAGGATGTGGCTTAAATATATGGGCATATGTGTGTAAAGCACTTAAAACACTGCAAATGGATCTAGACAAGCCAAATTATTTTGTCTTGCAGTTGTAAAAACTATCAAGTGCTATTAAAACCAATGATCTGAAAAAAAGCCCAAAAAACCAGATAAGGGTCATGAGATAAGGCAGTGAAATTGTCTTTTGAGGTAACTTAGTTGCATTGTAATTTCCATCAAGAAAATGGAATGATTATTTCATTTCTGCATATTCAGGAGTTGGTAAATACTTTAACATTTTTTTCCTAGTGTCATGAAAGAATACCCATTTTAAAAATATTTTATGCATGCCCTCTTGTACGAATTTTTAAGATTTCGTTTTTCTGTAATAATGCTTTTAAGTAGAATAAATCAGAACTTCTAATGAAAAGTAAAATAGTTCTGCAATGGATTGCATGATAAAATAGTTCTGCAATGGTTTAATAACAAGAATAGAAAAAGGAATTTTTTTTTAATTCTACTCTGAATATGCTGAGAGAAAAGTCTACTTTTACAATACCACATATATTTTTACAATATCTGCATATATTCAGATTATCTGAATATTTAAAACACATGTATTTCTGGGAATTGCTTTATAGTTCAGTGCAGTTCGATGTTTCAAAATTAAAAGTACTGGTATAAAATATTTACATCAGACAGGAGGATAAGCTAACCTCTAAAATTGCCTCAAACATTATGTTACCTACAATTTATTTTCATATTTGTGGTGCTGTGAGAATCGCTGTAAGTTCATTGTTGGCCATGTGCTTAAATGTTGTTTCCAGTATTGCTGCTTTCTGAAATGACATATATAAGACAATCTTAAAATCACTGTCAAGGTATATTTCTACATGAGGGCACGTTTAATACTTTTGTGCATACCTTGTGGAGGAGGTGGTATTTTCAGTCAATTATTCAATAAGGACATGCTTTGCATTGTCACTTGAAATATTCAAGCATCTTGTTTGCTAGTCATATCCTGTTGGAATTTTTTTGCACCCTTTTGTTCTTGGCATCTCAACTATATGTGTTATGCAGCTCAGAGACCATAATACAGGTTTTGGGTTTTTTAAATAACTGATTTTCTTTCTTTATATATGCATCATTTAGTGAGCATATGATAGTTGAATTCCTACAAGTTTTCTTTTAAAGTAATTTTAAAAATACTCAATCCTTTTTATGATCAAAAATATGAGAGATTATGAGAGATACTTGAAAATAATTTATTCCTTAGAAGAATTTTGAAGAAATACTATGAATTAATTTCACATCTGTTAAACATATTGTTCAAGTGAGTAGCATGATAAAATCAGATTTATTGCCGACCTTGTCATGTGACTTTTAGGTGAAAGAGCAGCAACCTGTCTTATGTGGAAAGTTAAAACAGTAAAGGCTATGCAATAAGGTGATTGAGAAAGGGGCACTATCTGGGTGCTTTAGCCCAATACAAACTTATTTCTGTACTTGAAAAAAAAAAATCTGAAAAAATATAACTTAGTGTCCTGGCCAGGTTATGCTTTGGTTCTTAAGTCCATTAACTTGCCTTTCACTACCTGAATGAACCCATGGACCAGGGTGGTTTGCTGCAGATCTCTGCCAGAAATGGATCTCAACCTGCAGGATCTATTACCAGCAGCAGTAGCCTAGCACACTTGTTACTGCTTCCAGCCAGCAGCTACGTGCCCTTTCCAGCTGCTTTATTTGGAATTACAGGTTTCAAGCTCAGTGCCATCCTCCCTAATTAGGAGGCCCTGAAGATCTTAGCCTGAGGGTTGTTCGAGCAAAAGCTATTCTCCAGCACAAACATATTTTTATCTCCAATGCAAGTCTGCTTTCAGGGCCTAACTGCAGTTAGTTATTACAGTCATACACATTTAGCTTTGGGCAAACGCTGTGAGCAGCATTTGTATTCAAGACAATAGGCACTCATCAGTGTAAATTCCTGTCTGCTATGCAAGGTGCATCTTTTTGATCTTTTAGAAAGAGCTGGAAAATGGGATGGTATTTGCAAACGTCTTTCAGCAGAGCAATGTCAATAAAATAATCATGTTGAGACCAGTACGTGGAATCGACTTCTTGGAGGGGCCACGGGGATGGTTATAGGTGCAGGAATGAGTTGTGTAGCTTTTGATTACCTAGTCCGAAGCTCATAGATGAGAAATTGTGCAAAGGCTCAGCATCTCCAGGATGCATCAGTCTCTCATTTGACATGGCAAATTGAAGGTTTTCCCACTTTTTTCTTTTCTTTTTTTTTTTTTTTATTCAATGTGTGTGGAAACACTTTGTAGATACTTTACCTTCAGCACACTAATACATAAAGGCAACAATGATATGCAATTGCACTGCTATGGCTGGTGCATGTTAACAAATGGGAGTAAAAGTGTAGTTTAATTTCTTACTAAAACATTGTTTCACAGACTGGCTCCCCACAAACACTTCCGGTGCAGAGTTTTGCAAATCTTCAGTGTTTAATGTATCTCTCTACTGGTCACTGCTCCCTAGCCACACTACATCCATAAATACATTATTATTATTATTATTATTATTATTATTATTATTATTATTATTAATCAATTGCATGTGTTTGTTGTTAATCAATGAACTTGAACACATTGTATTTGTGGTTTTTGTTTTGTTTTAGTTTGTTTTTTTAATACATCTGGAAGAAGCACTCTAATGAGTATACATAAATCTTTTCTCCTTCCTAAACATCGCTACTTAGAATGCAGCCTTATTCAAAGTTTATTCTCTTAAGAATAAATAAAGAATAAATAAATTAAGAATAAAGGTGTCAGGATGTTTGTGAAGTACAAATGCAAGTGCTGTACTCAGAGGAATATTGCAGGATTGCCATGGTAAGATGATGGTTCATTTAAAAGCTGGTTTTAATATGAGTGAGAAATAATCAAGAAGCAGAAATGAGAAAGTAATCTAAATGAAAAAACAGTGAAAGGAAAAAGAGAAAAATACTTAATGGAATATATATTTATATATTATCAGTGCTTCCTTTTTAGAAGGTGGGTGTATCATATGTAGGAAGAAGAAAGCAGTACACTGGTGCTAGAAATACAAAATACAAATACCCTGCTAGAAATACAAAATACAAGTTTTTCTAATATCAAATTAGGATCTTCAATTTTAATCATAGAAGTCTTCTTTGTTGTACCTTAAGTAGGAATTTAACAGTGCTTACTTAAGCTGCAGAAAAGCTCTTAAAAATAAACCTTCTTTTATTTTCATGTTATTATATTTCTTGTAATTTTCAGTAAAGTATTTTTCAGAAAAAGGCTTCTTGTTCAGTGACCATAGAGGAGAGAAGCTGGTGATGATACAACAGCTGCTGTACATAGATATTTAAAAAGATGACATCTGATGATTAAGACTGTTTTGGTTTGTTTGTTGGTTGCTTTTTTCAGTACAGTGTATCTGTTTAGCTACAGGATGTAGCCATTTTCTCTTCAAAATTTTCATATGTAGGTTCTGGAATAAAAAAAAAAAGTTAATATTTTAGTTTTGTTCCTATATGTATTAGGCAAAGCTAATGATTTAAGACTATCAAAACCCAGGAGATATGTAGTTTTACAATGCTTGGAGATTTCAAAGTACAAGACAGTGGCATAAGAACATATTCAGGTTCATATCGGATTACACAAAATATTCAGCCAATTCATATCTTGAATAAAATGGATTAGTAATAGGGTATTGACAACCTAAGGAAGAGTCTAAGCTGGAAGTAACATTGCACAGAAATTTTTCCAGGGCTTCCTGAGCCATAATGGAAGTTTTGAATTGAATGATTCCAAAGCAAGCTTTTTTCCCATTATTTTTCCTGTCAATTTTGAAACATTGTAAAAATTTACAAGTACTTTCTCATGTAATTTTCTGTGTGATGTAAGTCATGTTTGTTTTCCTTCCTTGCTTTTTCTGGGGTTGTGTTTTTTGGTGGTTGGTTGTTTTGGTAGTAAGTAATTCCCTTACTCCCTGTACGAGAAAAAAAGAATGAACAGTCTGTTTGTACCTTCTTCAAACTGCTTTGAATTGAGACCTCTGTTATATCTCTCTCCTCCATTTATCTCTCATCCAGCTTGAAGCATCCTTGACTGTTTGGTAGTTCCAGGTACAGAAAAGCATAAAGAAGACTAATATGTCAGGTAAAATTTAATAATCCAAAAGACAAAGCCGCATATTTTAAGCAGCTGAATTAAAGAGATCTGTTGGCTTTTAGAGTTCTCTCAAGCATTATTAGCTGGTATTGCTCATTGGAAGTTTACTTAATACTGCAGTGCTCATTTAGGAAGTGTATACATCTCTGGGTCTGCTCTTTATAGTGCTTCCTAGAAATATAGATTTGATAATAAGACACAGCAGAGCTCTATGATTCAAATGTAGTCTTTGTGATAATTCAAAATTTAAAAAATATCAGAAAGTCCCTTAACTTTTCCCTTTGACATGAACATACCAAGTAGGGCAGGATTACCTTACATACACTGAAGTTTATTAACTGACATGGTGTGCTATTAACAGTGACGCTTCCAAACTTGATGGTACTGACAGGGGCTTTATTACTTAATTCAGTTGTTCAGACTTCATATTTTGGAAACATTTGTCTGATGGTTCCTGTGAAAATGTAGATGGAAATTAACAATGAGAGTAGAAGGACTCAAAAAAAAAGGAACTTTATTGGATTTTAAGGTTTGGGGGTTTTTAACAATATAGAGTAAAGCAGAATTAGGGAGATTACATTTGTTGGCAGATGTCATGCAGGATTTGCCATTTCCCAGTTCCTAGCTTTGTGCTGAATCTTGTTAAACAAATACTACTAAGCTCTCAGTTTCCAAATTTGAGCTGGATTTTAAATACAATGTTTCCTACTCTTTCTGTATATAATCTTACAGTTTTATGGATTCTGTGGAAACACAAATTATGGGAAGGTGAGAAACAGAGTTAGTCATTCCTCAGTTCCCGTCTTGCTGTGATTCCTTACCATAACACATCCTTCTTGGGTGTGCGGTGGGAGAAATGATGTTAACGCTTTCCCCCAGCTCTTTGGAGAATTTAGCAAGATCCACACCTTCTCTGAATGGCTGTGCTTTGATGCTAAGTATTGTGTCATGTATAATGGACAGGATACTTACTTAAAAAACAAAACAAAACAAAATAAACAGCCAAACTTTGGATGATGGCATTCTGTAATACTTGTGTTTGGAATGAAATCACCAAAACAACTGGTCTGGTTGGAAATGGGGAACTCTCCTTATTGCAAGAGTCTTTGATATGGTCATCTTGGACAAGACTCCCCAAATCACTTTTCTGCTGGTTTGTGGTACTACTTGGCAACCCCAGTGCATGCATGGTGCATTTTCAGGTGCTATCTCAAATGACATAGAAAACATCTCCCAACCATTGTGAAAAAATGTGCTACAGGCTGTCCTACCAGGACATTTCTGTGTCAGCAGCAAGTTCCTACAGGCTGTTTTCAAGTGGCTTACCTACAGATGATTGGATTAATTCCCCAGTAGGATCCAGCTGGGACACTATACTCAGGACATTAATCAAGACATTTAAGCTCACAAATTGAACAAAGCACTGAAGGAACTGCCTGGGGGAATCTCTACACCCTTTAAAATTCCTCCATGGAGAACTCACTTATCTGCAGTACTTCAGTCAGATAATTGATTGTGACATAAGGTGGCTCGAAGATCAGTCAGTCGCTTAGCTTGAAATCAGTCCCTTGTCTCCAGCCAGTCCATTAGCTCACCTGTGTACAAGACTGGTCTTGGAAGTCCTGAGCTTCTCAGGGAATTCATTACTAGGTGTGAATGAAGGAACAGCTGTGATATCCAGGTGCAATGGTGCAGCAGTGGACCAACTTGGACTTCATATTTGGGGTTTAACTTCCATAGCTTGTGCCCCTGAGGATCAACAGGGAAGGTGGCTCAGCAGGAAGGGACATGGAAATGCAACAGTCAGGGCTTTGTGCTCCTTCAAATCTCCTGCAAACTGTTTCCTAATGTCTGCAATCAAATGGCCAATCCTTCTGCAAACCTAAAATACTTTCGTTTTTTCTATTCTATTCACAAATGTGACAATGTTTCTATTTTTAGTAGCTGTAAAAATACTCAATATCTCATCAAAGTCTTTCCTCAGGACCAGCTGGCTTAAGGGAAAATTATGGATTGCTCTTACTTGTAGAATGGCCAGGGTTGAAAGGAGCCTTAAAGAGCATCAAGTTCCAATCTCCCTGTCATGGAAAGGAACACCTTTCCTAATAGTTGCACTGGCATTATTGGAGGTCTATCTTCAGGTTTAGAGGATTAATTAGATAATGGCTGGAAGTTCTTTTTGCTAAATTAAGTGAGTTTTGCCAGTTATCAGCCTAGTGGGTGCAGATAACTGTGAGTATGAGAAACAGCAGTGAAGTCTTTTAGGGCTGTTGGATCACTGAGACCATGCCTCCTTGTTTATCTTGAAAATCAGCTTTGGAATAAAATGCCCATTCTTTATGGTTTTTGCTGGGGTAGAATTAGATTTCTTCACAGTAACACAGATATGGGTCTGTGTTTTGGATTTGTGACCAAGACAGTGTAATAACAAAGTCAGCAAAATAACAGTGGTATATTTTAGCTGTTGCTGAGAAGCGTGTACACAGAGCTAAAGCCTTTTCTGCCTCTCAGCCCACCCCCACCAGTGAGCAGGCTGGGGGTGTGGGAGGAGCTGAGAGGGGACACAGCTGGGATGGCTGACCCCAGGTGACACAGGGGATATTCCCTACCATATGTCTCCCACCGTGCTCAGCATATGAAGCTGGGGGACGAAGGAGGAAAGGGGGGACATTTGGAGTGATAGCCTTTTCTCATCCTAATAATCTGTTCCGTGTGAGGGAGCCTGGCTTTCCTGGAGATGGCCAAACACCTGCCTGGCCTTAGGGAGGGGTGAATGAATTTCTTGCTTTGCTTTGTTTCTCTGCATGGCTTTTGCTTTACCTATTAAACTGTCTTTTATCTTAATCCATGAGTTTTCTCACATTTACCCTTCCAATTCTCTCTCCCATCCTGACATGATGGCAGCTTGGGATTCAGTTGCTGGCTGGGGTTAAACCACAACATTATTTCAGGCAATTGCCTTCCTACTGAAATTTGACGCATGTTTTGTATGGGATTTTATGAAAACCTACAAATTCCCATTTGCTTGAGGTTGCTGCTTAAAATTATGATTCTTTAACTGTTAGATTGGTGACAAGATGCCATGTATGGAATATTTGTTATCTCAACAATATCTTGGAAGCTTTGTATTCTTCTGGGACTGTGAGCTCCTATTTACTACACTGAGCTTCAGAAACAGGCTTGTAACACGCCACAGTTGAATTATCATCAGACAGGAATGCTGGTTAAGTGCATGCCTTCCTGTCAACAATTTTAGTTGACACAGTAGCTTTTTTTTAAAATCTGAGCAAAATTTAAGTTTAACATAACCTGGAAAGTTGACCTCTTCTTAATTGGCTGATATGCCTGGGAAATGCTGTAGCTTGTATGCCAGAGAAAGAGCACAAAGTCTGCCAATGAATATAAGTTGATAGGAATTACCACACATGTTTGCCTAGATTAAGAGTATGTCTCTGTAAGAGTGTGCCTGTGATATATGTAACCAATTAGCTGTATTTCTGGTCCAAAGGCCTCTATAACTTTGTAATTTTTTTTTGTTTTGTTTATCTTTGTGTTGTTTCGTCTGACCAGCCTCCTTGTAATTTTTTTTTATTTTTATTTCTAAATAGATGATCCCAGTCTTGCTGCTGTGTCACTAATTAGTTTTGTTGCTGAAGTAGCATGATCCAAGATAAAACATTCTGTACTTGAAACAAGGATCTCTCACATATGCTTAACTATTTCTAGGGACATACTCCTGTACATTTTTAAAACCTGTACATACCCTTCCTTCAATTGCCAAAATCTTTTGAATTAGGGCAGAATATATTTACTGGTCTGTGAGGCTTTATTCATGATTGATTTTTTTGTATAGGTACTTCTAATGACTGGCAGTGTAGCAATATTAAATCTTGGTGGCCCAGTTGTGCAACATTTTATACAAAATGCTTCCAGTGTCCCACATTTCCTAACTTGGATAATAACGTCTCATAAGCAGTTTCAAGTTCACAGCCTGCAGCCAGAACTCCTTGCATTCATTTTTTTCCTTCCTCCTCCTCTATTCCATATGGTTGGGGTCCTCATGTGTCAGCCCTCCAACTCACCACCAGGTTTTATACTGCTGAAGTGCAGCATCTCCTGATTTCCCTCCTCTCCTTCCTCCATTCCCACCTCTCTCTCCCTTGGCATTGCACCACCAAGGTGAGGAGCTCCATGTAAGCATCCTTCCCCCCAGTGCTGTTTAAACCCCTCCCCTTCTATTTTCAATCTCCCCACATCTTTTCAGGGGTCTTCTTTGCTCCTCTGTTGGGTTGTCCAAAAACTCAAATGTACCTCCATACAACAGCTTTCCCTGACATAGATTCCTGAGTCTGCCTCAACTTGGGTCATGTGGAAATCCCCCATTCCCTATGTCCTTAGTGATGGTGGCCATGCAGAGTAGTCTCTCAAGATTCATTCAGCTAAAGGGTGAAAGGTTTTCTTTGGACATCTCATTCTTTTCTGACACTCTTTCCCCCTTTTCTCCACTGGGAAAGGGAGACCAAAGTCTGTATTAGTGACTTCTAGTTTTATCTAAGACAGTTTTCCTTATTGAACAGAATTTTTTTCTCTAAACAAAGATAATAAAAATATTCCCATTATAGGCACAAAGTTTGAGATATAATGTATGAATCTGTAAATAAGTTCTTAAAAGTCATGAAAATTTTGGAAATATGAGCAAAAGTGAGGGTTTTATTTTCTGTCTGTGTATATTTGGTTAAGCTGTTTTCACTGAATAACATCATGAGAGTGATAATATTTGAATGAAATTGCAGTTGTTGTTTATAAAGAAATGGAGGAAATCTGGTCTGGATTGAACAGCCAGAAGAAGACACTGAGTAGATAAAAACTGCATAAAGCAGAAAGCCATATGGGGTGATAAGAATTGATCTGACACTTATTGCCAGAAACATAAACATGAAAATGCCTCCCCCAAACACATCTATACTTGAAAATACACCAAAGCAAATATGTCAGCATATAGAACAGAAGAAACTTTGGTTTATTTAATTGATGGAAGGGCATTTGCTCAGAATACAGATTATCTCAAGTGCAGTAAAGACATTTTTCCAAGCCTAATCTAATCTTGCATTGATAGCACTGGACAACTGTACTGCATAATGGTAGCCACTGCAGAAATGCTGAAGCTGGCAACATCTCACCAGCTCTGGAGTCGTGGGATATAACATACAACTCAGTAATTTAAAAGCAATGGAACTGAATTTGTATGATGCCACATAGAAACAGTTTTCCTGCTGAGAAATCTTCTATTTTAGGTGTAATGTTGCATTTTTGTTAGAACATGTGCACCATGCTGAGCTGCCTTGTGCAGACACAGGAGCTTGGTCAGCATTAGCTTCAGGACCTCAGTGATTTGCAGTGTGGTGGAAGGATGCCCTGTGGAGTCCCTTGCTTATACATTAGAGTGCTTTCTCTGACTCTTCCAAAAAAGATGTGTTTATTGACTGTGCCACCAAGAAGTCAGTGTGATAATACTTCCCTTTACTTTCATGTTTATGATGAGTTATAAGTTATCAATATTCTCAACGGTTAATTGCTGTTAAAAGTCTCTGAGTCATCTAAATCTGAAAAGAAACTTATTTTCTGCTCTCCAGCAGAACATTCATCTTTGCTGAACTGCATTTTGACAAGACCTCTGCAGTATTTTTCACTTTCACAGGACAGTGTCCCACTGGGAGACATAAGCAAGATAAATACTGTAGTGGGAAAAAAAATAAAGCTAAATTGTTTCTCTTTATGTTTATATTAACCTTTGCATTTATCTTCTTCCCTCTAATTCTCTAATTCAAATTTCTGTGCCTGTCATTAAGCATACAATGTACAGAATCTTGCAACACAGTGAACTGGTATGTGAATCGAGTTGTGCAGAGAGCCAAGCTTTTGTGATGGGACAGTGGCTCCTGAAGGACATAGTGATCTGTGCATTGTGTTTGTGTGTAATTCTGCTGTGACTAGACAGATGGGTGGCTGTAAATGAAGTATCTTCCTATTCCCTCTGAGATATATGTGGTAATGTCCTTCTTTAGATGTTCTGTCATGGCAGTGCACACAATTAGCTACAGAATATTAGTTACTCTGCAGGATGCAAATCAACATCTTTCTGTAAGTGTGGTAAAGGCACCAACCTATCAAATGGTATCAAGCTTGTATTAGTGATTTGGTTGTTCATCAGCTGAGTCAGGGGAAGAGAGTATAACAAATGGACAGTCCTATGTTTGTTTGTAATGAACCACAATTTAATGTTTTCATCTCCTTGCCCATTTAAATGCAAAAGAGCACATTTCAGTTTGCAGTATACGACATACACTGATGTACAGCTCCAATGAAATATCAGTTTCTTCCAAAGCTTCTCATTGAGATGTAATAGCATCACAGCGGAGAAATGGCATTGTTGTTAAATACCAGTACTGATCTAAGTCAGAAATAAACTCTTCTTTAATGTTCTTTATGTAAAGAGAAATGCATTCTCCTGTTAACTTTAATATTTTTTCAATCAGGAGGATTTCCCTGAAATTCTTTGTGACCTTAGCTGCACCAAAAGGTGTTTGACTGTTAGCAAGTACCTAGGCAGATTGTTTTAATCAAAAAATAGATGAGTTTGATTAAACACCTTAATCTGATATGTGCATATAAAGAATGACCTGACCTCTGCCAAAGATCATCAGCAGACTGTGGATCTGTCACCTTGTTAGAGAAGAAGTTTTAACTCATTTAAGTTGTTAAGTCTGAATCTGAATTCCAATTGGAATTCCCAGGTGCACTGCACTCCTGAGAGTTAAACTCAACTGGGAATTGGAACCCAGGATCCAACCTAATTTTGAAAGCACAGAATGCCTTTGATGACCTCTGTAAAATTCCTACTTTTCTCTGTCATTGTGAAAATTTAGCAATTCTGTTCACACTTACTTTCTTGTGAGCCATGTTGTGGAAAGATCTAGATCACTCTTCTTGCATCAGTTCTGTCTTAAGCTGTTAAGTCATCTCACATTTCCCAGACAAAATAAAATTAATAACCCTCTGGGGGAGCTAATTTATCTCTACTGATTTTAAGGTAGCATAGGGACGACAGGCTAGATGAAAGTGTCTGAAAGCTTGTTGTATAAATTAGTGTTTATAATCCTTACCTTTGAATGCAGCAAAATCTTTAATGATAGCAGTCCGTGTCTTCATAATCAACTTTCTGTTAGCATTTCATGCAACAGAAAAATGTGTTTATTCTAAAGCCTGAGTATGGCTTTTGGAAGAACTATGTCACCAGCAATTTTTAAATCATGATACAAGTTTGCCACTTTTATTATTCAAACCCTTTTCCATTGCATGTGGACGTACCCATAGCCCTAAACAGAGCTCCCTCTCACCCACTCCTAGGTAAGACTTCTGACACTGAGTTCTGCTTTAAGCTTTCTCCTGATGTGTCATGAATCATTAAAATTTTGCATCCAAATATTGCAATTTATCTCATATTAGGCCCTAAAAAAAAAAATCAATATTATGCTGTTAACAATCCTCTTTTTTCGTGCTTGTACAAGAACTTGGTGATGAGTCTTGATGATGTTGGAAAAGTAGGAGAGAGAAAATAAATTCATAGGGTTTAAAATGAAAAGGCCTTTGCAAAATTGAATCTTCAGCATGTTATGCCAGGAAGGGTCTTGAGCATTTACTCAATACTTCTGGAAAACCAGAAAACTGCTCTTCATAAGAAAATCAGATAGAGGCCTTTTATAGCAATGCAAGACAAATTTTAAGATACTTCAGGGAGTCTAAGAGTGGATTAAGCAGCTCATTTAAAGATCCCTAGTACTCTCTCCTTTCCCTGTTGGAAATTTTCATTGAGTTACTCCTAGTAGATTAAAGTCACTATATTTTCTAAGCATTTCTTTTTTTCTTTTTTTTTTTTTTTTATATCTACTAACAAATTTATCAGAGGTTTGATATTTTGATTGGTTGATTGGTTTGGTCTGTTTGTTTCTTGCATGCCTATTTTGCAGTATACTTGCATTTGTTTTGGAAGAAGATTCTGTTCTGTGATTGTGGAGACAAGTAACCATATTTTCAGAAATATGTGTTCAGAAAGTGTTCCTTCCAATGATGATTTTTTTGTCTTCTACTTATAGTAATATTTCTGGTTGTCCAGTGGGTAAAGATAGCTTTAGACTTATCCTACTTAGTTTCATTCATGCAACACTGTAAAATTTCTTCTAAGTTCCTTCTAAGATTCTTCAGTCAACAGAGTTCTCAAAAGGGAATGGAGCTATCCCTGGCCCCAAGCTTCTCCCAACATAGATAACGCTGAAAGCAGTGAAGCAGTCTATTAACTTAAGTCTTATCTATATCTTGTGTTGGATCTTCCTCTCAAAAAAAAAAAAAAACCCAAAAAATACCAAAAAACAACAACAACAAAAAAAACCCCCTGAAACAAAAACAACAACCAAGAAAACCCCAAACAAAACAAAAAATCTACACTGAAATCTAATAATTGCTTCCTTGTGGTTTTTGGGTTTGTTTTTTTTTTTTTCCCAGCTCTAGAAAGGTCTCAAAAGCAGGAATGCTGAAACAGAAGCACCTGCAAGAGTTCTCTTAAGGAATGAATTTTCTCTGCTCATAATAGAAGTGGTTTCTCATGCAGTCTGTGCTGAAATTGATGCAAGTATGGCAAACTCAAATCTAGTAAGACTAGAATATGTAAAGCTCTTAATTTCTGCAAGGATCCACTGAATCTAGTTATTTTTGTACCACCTCAGTGTTCATTTTGTATGGGTGAAGTTAGTGTGAATCACTACTTTGAAACAAACTGGGTCTGTTTCCATTCAGTTTGGAGATGTGTAAATTGCCACACATAATTTTTAAAAATGTTGCTTCTAGTATAGATAGTGTACATAAGCTTTGTCTAGGCATTACTAACCAAGCTAAAAGTAGCAAGTCATTCAGTGATTCTTCATTTAATTCTTTGAAGGCACATAGACTTGGTAGTGAGTATACCCTGCTGAATTTGTCAGTACAGCTTTTGCATGCATTTCTCTTGCCTGACAGCAGCTTTATTCTCTTGCTTGGTCTTTGGCCAACTCAAATTAACTACTTAGACTCAGGCATCTATAACAAGGGGTGTGCCAGATCTGCATAGTATTGGCAAGTTTTTGGAGACTGCCTTGTGCCTTAGAGGTCTGACATGTTTAGCTGATTAGGAGTGAATGTTAGGAACCCCATTCCTGATCCCTACCACCATTTGTTCTGGCTGTATTTCAAAGAAAGCTCATTCTCTGGCAAAAGAAAAAAAAAAAAATAAAAGAAAAAAAAAAGGTTTCAGTTGGAACAGCCACATGTCTCTTCCTTTGAGTGTCAGTATATTATGAATAGATGTCTTTTATAAATATAAAATCTGTTAAAGAACTATAGCAAGCTCAATTTTGTATCCAGATGACTGACTTACACTGTATTCATGAAACATGATTTCTGAGCTTTGAAGTTCAAGTTATAGGTCACTTCCATTAGCACATTCAGAACAAAAGTTTGACTAGCATTGGTTACTTCACAGAAAACTTTTTAAGTTATGACAGGCAGTCTGCTGGTCACTTCATCAGCTCCTCTGATGCTTTTCTACTGATGCCTTTGATAACAGCTAATCCAACAAAGGTTTAAAGCTGTTTTTAAAGTCAGCTTCTCTTTTTCTCAGAAATCACCAGATGCTGCTTTGATCCCCTTTTGCACCTCTTGTCTTTTAGTCTTATTTAAAATTACTGTGTCTGTTTTGGAGTTTTTTAAACATGCTGGCATCTGCTCTTTTGTGGTTTATCAGAAAAACCTGCTCACAGTTTTATCTTCTTAAAAATAAATTTCATGTCTCCTACCAGCATTTCCCTTTCTTGATGCGAGAAGCTAGCTAGTAATTAGAGTCCCGAGGATCCTTTGTGTTAGAGTAGAAAATGACAATAAGGTTGAATCTCTCTTTGTACTTCCTTTGTGAAATAAATAGGGTTGTGTCAAAGTACTGTTCCTGAAGCACAGTATGTAAGATGTGCTTTTATTTGCGGATTCCATTCTTCCACCTGGCTGCTTTGTTGCCTGCTGCCTCTGTTTCACTCTGCGTTTTTTTAATCACCTTACCTCAGAGATGGGCAGGCCTTCACACCATCCAGAAGAGCTGTTGAAGCACTGTGTCCATCTCTGCCTGGCACCTGCCTTTGCTCAGGGAAGTGGCCTGGGTTTGTCCTGCCCTGAATCTCCTGTTTCAGCATTCTCCTTCCCAGGCACTACTCAGGGCCTGTCCCAGCTGTCAGGGAAATGGAGCTTTGAGAACAGCTCTCCATTCCCAAATCATTTCACCAAAGCAGAACCTACCTGAGAACCTATTTTGGGATTAGGCAAGATGACCTGCAAAGGTCCCTTCCAACCTCAACCAATCTCTAGCTAATTCTAAAACTAAGCACTGTAGAGAAGTGGGAAATGTGGCCCTCAGCTATCCCCATGAAAAGTGGAACCAGATTCACGTCTCCAGACAATGACCTACTGAAGATCTAATTGCTCTTAGCAAAACACTGCCTTCCTCGTTGTTGACAGCAGTGGAAATGTCCCAGCTACCTCCCTGTCAGCTCTTCCTTTAGGTTCTATGACTCTCCCTTGATATCCAAGTGTAGATGTAGGTATTGGAGTAGTATAGCTGCATGAATTTGAAGGGACATCTGATTTTAAGAGACACGCTTAAACAATTCCAATTACACTATGAAACAGTGGACCTAGGAGCTGTCTATATTAATTTATATTCCCATCCAGTCTGATGACTAAATAAATACACCTTCATCCCCTCCTTCATACCTGAAGTTTAGTCTATTCATTTGTTTTCTTCTTCTGGTATTCTGTACATCTTTTGGTATTAAGAAATTGTCTTAGCTGGTCTGAGTGTGGAAACAAAATAAAAAGCAAATACTAAATAATCTGTAGAATGTTACGATAAAGACTGCTTTATCCTTGATAGACAATTTAGAGTATAGAACTATATAGTTTAGATAAACATTCATAGTATTAATTTCTTTTTCATAATACCCTATCTTAGTAATTTGAGAATAGAAAGCAGATTGTAAGTTATATAAACTTATTTTCGAGATTTTTCTGTATCTGTAGGTACTATTTAAGTCTTGAAAGCAAAGCAAGGAAGAAAGAAATTTTGCACTCCTAAGACACTTCTGCTATTTCAAAGCTTTTCCCAGTACTACCCTGGAGTATAACCAATATCTTTGGAATGAAAAAATAATATAAAGATGAAGTTACATGTCTGAATCAAGGGAGAACAGCAGTATCAACCTGTCTCAAACATCACATATGAGCTCTGTGACCAGCTGCTTACTGGCCATAGATCTATGTGTTGCACCCTTTCACAGGCCATTGTAACTTTGCTTAAAGCAACACCTCATCCCTCTGGAAAGTTTCGGTTCTGCGAGCCAAATGAGAACTGAATTTTGATTGAAAATTCTAACTGCTTTCATCTGCAATATCTTCCTTTGAAATGCCGGCCTAATTTATCGTAGAAAAATGGGCATCCATGCTTTTATCTTTTGTGGCTTTTAAATACATTTTAAGGGTAAGTTTCACATGCTACTACCTAAAAGAAAGACAAAAACAAAGGCTGCTTCTTCAAATTCCCTTTTGTAGCTTCTCCCCAGTCTTTAACTGGTTTTAGTCTGTTGTTCTGTTTCCATGGAGCTCTATGAATTAGTAGATATCTGGCTAGGGAAACAAGAAAAGAGGTACAAAACCTGAGCACGTATCCTATCTGACATTTTCAGAAGAAAAACACTATGTTTCCTTTCACTATCAGGAGTGTAAAAATGGGCACATCTTGAGTGTTTTCAAAGTTTCAGTTACTCTTCAGGCAGAAGGATCATTACCAGAGCACTTCCACACAGCTCTTTTCTCCCCATTGAATTGTAAGTGCTCAGCAGATTATGGCAGCTGAAACAGGGTCTAGATTTCATCCCTTTTGTTGAGAGCAAAATAGTTCCCTTTCAGCAAAAATAACATTAACAATACTTCTTTATATTTGTGATACTTTTATAATCTTTTTGTTGTTGAGGACACTGTTCATCACACAAGAGTTTCCTTGTCATTCAGGTCTGCTGTGGCATGATCACAGTGGAAGGATTCACCAATCAATCAGTCAATCAATCAATCAATCAATCAATCCATACTCTGTATACCTATGCAGTGACTCATCAGTTAATCAGTGTGCTTATTTAATTGCTACTTGCCCCTTGATGGGTTAGTAAAAATGCCATTGTGGGCCCCATAAATTAAAAATAGTATTGTGCTAATATAACAGCAGTTGTGATTAATCATTCATAAATTCTTATTTACGTGATTATTCTTCTGACTGTTATCTAAATGATATTTAAACCCTAGGATCTATTTTTGGGAAACTTAATGACAAAGAAAGAACTTCAGTTTAATCTAAAGTGAATTGAATCTCCAAAGAATAAAAAAAAAAAATAAAAGGACCATGATCCACATCCTATTCTTCAAGTCCACGGACCATTACATAGTGAAAAGGTTTACAATTTACCTCTAGTATAACAAGCTTCAGATTTTTCTACTTTAAAAATGCATTTGTTCTCTTCTCGAGTACTTGGAACTACACAGATGACTTTTATGTCCTTATAGCCCTCAAACAATACAGAAACCTACACAGAAAGCAAAAGGGTGGGAGTTGCACCCAGTAAAAATAATTCAGGACAGAAATACCTAAGTAGAGGTGACAAAGTAAGACTCTCTGTCTGTGTATATTTGTGCTTTTCAGTGATTTTCTGCTGATTCTAGTAGGAATTACCTCGTGTAGCAAGGTAGGGCTCTCCCTGCTACCCTGACACTTCCACCCACGGAGGATGCAAAGAAGCCTAGAGGTATTTTGTTGCTGACACACTTATAAAGGAGGTATTCACAATCTCTCTGTATTTCTGGGATTTGGAATAATACCATCTGGAATGCTGGAAGGTACTAGATTTTATCCAGGGTGAAAACTGACCCAGGTGCTTTATTCATGTGGACAGTGTGGATAATTTCTTCAGCAGTATTAAAGTGTCTTTCAGGCCAGGGCATGTCCCTTGACCCTGAGTCCAGAGCTGTAGTATAACTTAGTCTTCCAATTCCATTCTCCTTTTTGTTTATATTCCTCAAGGACAAATGACCAAAGTTTTCCTGAAAAATGCATCAGCTGCTCAAAGTGGCATGTTTTAATTGCACTCTTTAGCTCTCATTACTTCCCAGAGAATTGTATCAGAAGTCCAGGTTGGAAAGCACAGAGTGCTTTGGAAGAAGTGTTGAAATGACACATGCAGTAAAGAAAAGTAGCTGCTGGATATAGTGGCCTAAAATGAGCTGAACAAAGGAACATTTCCATCTACTACTCAAATATAGTTAGCCAGCTCTCTTTGAGTGACTATCCACAGTATTTTCACTACATTAAAAGCAGTGAAGACCTGAACCCCAGGAATACACTTCTTCTAAGACCTGGCAAGTACTTTAGGTAATACACTAAAATTAAATCTCTTCTCTGGGAATTACCAGACCTGTAATGGGTACATGATTTTTATAAAGAGTCAGCAAAATCTTAGCTGCTTCTTCTGCTTTGCTCTGATAAAGGCATGCTGTTTTTCTAAAGTAAATGTGTAATATAACTGTGTTGTAGGAAAACAACCCAGCTTTTCTCTTCTTTACTAAAAGCAGTAGCTCACACTTGTCCTGCACTGCCCCAAGTGCAATTGCAGGTCCTTCATACACTCTTCTTTTGAATTAGAAGCACTACACCCTTTCCCATTAGTAGCATGAGAACAGTGGGGGTTTGGTTTTTTCTTCCTATCAGCATTAGAAATAACATGCATCTTTTTTCCCAGCTGCAATTTAAAAGAAAAAAATTAGAGATATAATGTAATTACCAGCACTGGAGCCTTGCCATGATGCTGGGCCTTTATTTCCTTGAATTCCTCAAAAAAAGTGTTCTAGGACCATCTAATTATAAGTAATCAAGACCACAGTTCCATATCTGACATGAAGGACTCTGCCTCTAACAACATCAGAACATCAGTATGGGCATTTCCTCAGAACTGACTCAAAATTGCCCCCAATGATTTATTTTTTCTGTTGGTTTTGTTCATTTGAGATTTTTTTAATAACTTTTGTGATGTACGTAGAGCTTGTCAAAGTATCTTAATAACCAACATATGTACATTTTACAACATGCTGTTTTACAGTCAGTAAAACAAGATCAGCCAGTACATATAATCCAGCCTGTACTCCTTAGCACCATTAAGGAGTGTACTTACTCCTGGAGTGTGAAAAATTTAGGGCAATATTCTTTTCTTTGTTCATGTGAGTTCATGTGTTAGAAAGTAGAATGAAAATAGTATTTTAATTGCAAGGAGTTTTATTAAAGACATTCATGTTCGATAACCAGTTACAAAGTCAACAGAAAAGAACTGTAAGTTAGAAACAAATGTCCCATAATATTATCCTGGCTATAAAATGTGTCAGAGACTCTGTTTTAAAACATATTGGGAAAAGCTATATCCACACTCCAATGGCAAACCTGATCAGCATCTACCAATAAAACAAAAAAATTAATCTTGTGACATTTTTATTTCATTACAAGTTTGGTTATAGCAAGCCCTGTTACTCTTGTGCAAAAAGGACTCTCTGGTATTTCAAAGAGGAGGACACTAAAACCAACCAACGAAACAAACAAAAAAAAAAAACAACAAAAAACCCAAACAAAACAAAAAAAACAACCAAAGGAAGTGAAAAAGGAAATTAAGTGGGCTTGCGCTCAGAATTATTTTTATGACATACGTCAAATAGTTAACAAAATAAAATAAGTAAAACATGGTTCATCTGTCAGTTCAATGAAATACCTTTGTAAATCCCTGAAATGAGGTGTCTAGGTGGAAGGAAGCATATATATGTGAAAATCTTCCCATTCTTAACTATAAAGAGTTCTAGTTTACCCACAAAAGGGACCACTGGTAATAGAATATTAATTGCAGAAAGCCTAAAAAATATGTTTGTATACATACTAACTAATTAGAGGAAAACACAAAATTTAGTAGATAGAATGTGTACTTACTTATATTTTATCTCATTGCCATTAATATGCAGAGGATGTGGTGAAATCAGTGATCTGCACGGGTAAATGAAATCAACATCAACATGCTGACTTCATCAACATAAGAACAAAATCAACATCAGCAAGTGAAAGTTGATTTCTCAGATTGTTTGCCATTTTAGAAATCATGCAATGTAGATTTTCCTTCTCTAAATTTCCTGTCAAGCTGTTCACTATATAAAATAGAAAAATCCCAGTCAGTGGATGCCTGAAGAGAAGGGGGCATCTCCATTATTTTCCTGTGGCAAGGAATGTGCATAAGGAGGTTCCTTTCTTCATACAAGGAATCCGTAATGATTTTAACCCTCTATTTATTCTGCTTCCCTGACTATTGACTTCAGATTAGGTTGGGCTGGGTTTGTGTTTACAGTAAGTCAGCTTCTATACATGTAGGCAAGAAAAACATACTCTTGTGTAATAACCATTTTAAATGGGAGTTCCATCACTTCTGTAAAACTGGTTTAAGACAGCTGTGGTAAGAATATTGTGTCTAGTAAGATTAGAGGCTATGTGATTGCTTTCAATATCTCTTGAGTTTTTGTCTAGTGCTCAGTGCATTGAGAGCCTTTTTGAAGTGATGTTGAAGTGCAGTAGACATCAGTACCCTTATAAACTGGTCACATCGCCTTTGGCTTCAGAATTTAGAAGGATCAGATCCCCAGTTTGTACTCAAAGTTCTTTAAAGAAGCTTGCATATATGAAAATAGAACAGAATAAGATAGTATTTAATCTAAGTTTAATAGTTACTTTTGGCAGAAATTCACTGTAGCAATATGGTTATCTGGAAAAATTCTTGTCTGTTTGTATCGAATAAATTTAGAATATATTCCTCTTTGTGGAGATGTCAGGCTGAAAGCAGGCCAGAGCATGTATTCACAGATGTAATTCTCAAATTTTCAGGATGTATGTAGGTGGCCCCCTATGAGGGTGACCAAAACTTAACAGGCTAATAACAGATGAATAGGGAAAGTGACATTCACTAGAAATGCAATTATACGTTGTGTAAAAATTTTAGTAATCTCAACAAAGAAGCCTGACAGCATGATGTTATAGTGATAGTAATACCAAGTGCCTCCATATGTTTAGTTGAAGTGAGGGTTGTTGTTATTACTACATTGCTGACTTTTAATCAAACTATAACCTAGTTTTGGAGCATTACCACAGTGATGCCCCACAGAGGAATTTAACTGGAATAAAGATATATTAGGCCATTAATTGTTACTGATTTTGTTTTAGTTGTGAAATATTACTTCACTGGATGAACAAAAGAAAAGGGCAAGTAATGAAAGATGGGCTTTGATGAGAGGACCCACCTCCTCATTTAGTCAGCCAAGTGTTGTTATCCCTTTATTACCCTGTAACTTGAGGGCAAGTTCAGTGAGCAACTGTGGAGACCATTAGGAGCTGTCATGGAGAATTTATTTGCCTCTGAATAGAAGGTGGGTGCAGTATGATAGAGGCTGTGTGCTTCAAAGTGGGTAATTCTGCTTTTGCAAGCTTTATAATACTATGTTTATTGTTTCCTAGTACATCTCCCTAGACTGTTTTTTGTTGCCTTTGCTCCTCTTGTCAGGAATAAAATTTATAGAAGTGTGGCCCAGGAGAACCAATCTTATTTTGTGTAGTGACTATGCTAGCAGCCCACAGAGTCTTTCTGGAGACTTGCAGAAAACAGTAAAATCCACACCTCTTCAGAGGCTAAAGATCTGGTGACATTTTTTCCTTCATTGCTATAAAATACAGGTAGTTGTGGTAAAATAGACTCTTTCTTCCAGTGTTTTAACTCCAAAGCAAATCTCAAAAAAGTTTGTAAAAGCCAATTAGTCAGCTGAGTTGTTACATCCCAGTTTGTCAGTGCAAGCTTCTGACTTTGTAGGAAGCAGTTATTGCTCGTGCATTTCCTGAAGTGTAATAGACATCTTGAACACAAGAGAAAAGCTTGGTCCTTGCTTTGAATAATGCATTAAATGAACTTAAGAGGTATGAGAACATACAATAAGTTAGAAAAGAGACTGACAGCAATACATTCATCCAGTTGTGAATACAGGGGACATTCATCCTGAAAGAACCAGTGCGCTCAAAAAAGTGGAAACAAGAATTTTGCTCAGTGTTTTGAAGGTAGACATGGGAGGGAGACAGGGATATCCTTTTTTAGGAGACAGTTTATATTGGATGTGAAAGATATCTCTAAGTAAAGACACAATTTCTGAAGCTCATGTCACCAGTACTCTTACGTAATTCACATATCCTGTGGATGTGTTGTGTTGCAGGAGTGTTTGTGAAATGTATTTTATTTATTCTAAGTGAAATTAATCCTTGAATTTTGATCTGCTTTATAGGCATGTAATTTCCTTACCAGGAAATGCAAATGCAGATGTCTCAGAGAAAGAAAATTAAAACCCATAGATTAATATGAAATATCTCAAAAAAAAAAAAAAAAAACAAAAAGAAAAGTTTTCAGATACAAAGATACAAAGTCAGTGGGTTCAAATGGTCATCTAGGTCTAGGTCTGAATTGTGTAGTTCTCTTGATGGTACTTTGGTTACCACTCAGTATTCTAAATATATGGGATCTTATTGTGACATTGGTACTATTTACTCAGAGAAATATAAATTGAAAGTGGCAGTACATTTGTGTGCATTTATACCAACTAACCCATTCTTCTTAATAATTTATCAAAAGGGGAATTTTTAAATGAGTATTTGTTTATTCACTATAAGGTTTACTTTCAAAATTCAAATACTGTTTTCTTTCCTTAAAAGTGTAGCATTGTTAAAATGTCACTGAATTAATATAAATTATCTGAAAATTTTAGCTGAGTAAGTCTCTGCTGACATTAATCTGAAAAAAAAAGTTTCCAGATGCACGAACTAATTTGTTCATAGATATATTTCCTGCCTAGCAATGCTCCATACTTATAACATGAACTTTTAATGAGCTTGATATACCAAATCTTCTAGTCCAATCAGAAGTACACAGTCCCAAGTATTTTTTAATACGTTCAGCTTCATTCAATGAATTACAAAGATTCTGACACTGTTTTTTTTTTTCTTATTTGGTTTATTAAGAAGAAAGAATTAATATGCACTTTTTCCTTTTATAAGTACCTAGACATTATTTAAAACGTTTCTTTCAAATACTGGTTTTTAAGGCATACATTTCCATTCTGCTTTTCTTCTAGCTTTCCTTTCTTCTTTCATCTTCATGGTTTTAAACAATTTCTAGAGGCAGTGGCAGAGGTTTCTTGTGATGTTATTGATAGCCTTGAGGGCAGTGTATCAGAACAGCAATAGGAGGTATAGTCAAAGGTAGAATTATAATTATTTTAAAATTTAAATTACTTGATCTTCCAAAGGACAAGCAACAGTCATTTGCTAACCATGAGCTATCAGTGGAAGGGTTATTGTGGTGTTTTTTATTTCTATCCCAAACTCTCTATGGCTAACAGTTGCCTAAAGGTATCTATGAAGCTGTTATCCTCTGTGTTTGGTTCTGGTGAAGAGCAATTCCTCAGCGAGCAGTGTGCTCACCTAGTGGCAGATGATCAAATCAGTAATGGGAGAAGAAAAGAGAAACCCCTGAACGTATGATCAGGCATTATCTGACACTCCCGAGTCATCATGAGTCTGAGCTTACCCTCCCATATGCATTTGTTCAGCTGTTGTCATTTGTAGTCTGTGTCTGCAAAGGTAAATGCACATGTTCCTGAAGTATTCCCAACTCCTCACAGAAGGAATGCAGAGTGGTCTGGCCCATGCCAGTCATGGCTGGGCTCCTCTGAAGGGGAGTGATGATATTGTGTGAGACAATGCTGGGCTGTGAGGGCTGTCTGAGCCCCTCATGATGCCCCATGATCCTGCTAGCATTACACTTACTCGTGTGTATAAGCATGCGTGCACGTGGGAGGCAAAAGCTCTTTTCAGTTTAAAGTATTGTTTTGCATTACAGTGTTTTTATAGCAACATGTAGAAGGTAGCATGCTAAAAGCCTGACAATCCTCTTGTTCCATATGTTGAAAGTAGAATACAGTTGCTGATGTGCTAGTCAGCACTGTGCATAACTCCAGCTAGAGGCACTGAGTTGCTTCCCTGGTACTATGTTTTAAAGCAAACAGCAGTGGACTGCTGTTAGTCATGCTCATTTTTCCCAGGTCAGCTGCTCCTTTACATACTTTACACACACACTCCCACAGGGTGTGATTAAGGGCAACAGGAGATGGCATTTCCCCAGTAGCAGTGTGAGCAGTGTTGGAGCTGTTGGTGAAGCCCATTGCCATCAGTACCAGCAACCACAATTTTCCTACCGCATCACCATTCCTCTGCTGCTGTCCCTGACCTTTGTTGTGAAACCCTCTGCTCCTACCGTCACGTTTTACAGAGCTGCTGGCAGAACAGATGCATTACTTGCACAACTGGTTCCTGCAGCTTCAGTGGAAAAGGATGCCTGGTATGTGTTGGCATTGTCAAATAAATCAAATGCTTCTTTGTGAGGTGATGATACGTTACTTGATTCTTAGGCTCTCTGGTGAAGCAAATCAAAGTGTTTCCTCCCTCCAAGGTGAACCCAGGTGCAGTTCAAGAGAGGCTTCTTCCTGAGAACGAATCATTCCTCAGCCGGTACCATGCCAGGTTTGGTTTCTTCTGCCCTACACAGTCCTCTATGCCATCCCAGCGGGCCATGTACTTTGAAACACGCCATATGTTCTGGTGCCATATCCTTCGTTCCCTCAGCAGCATGTTGTGTACACACCGTTCTGTGCTGACAGATTGCACGACAGCCTTCCTGTTATTTCAGGTATTCAAACTGAAACATCTTAAAGCCCAAACAATTATTTCTAAGAGGCAGAAAGACGGCGTGAGCAAGGGGGACTGGGCTGCAGGCTGTCGTACTTCTAGCCACACCAAGAAGTTTATTCACTTCATGGCCTGGGGCACAGGGATGTTTAGCAGAATAGATGTAGTTTTGTCCCTAACTGGCAGATGCAATTAATCTATCTCCTGCAGGATATTTACTTGCACAGCGTAGTTCTGTTAGCAGCATGATGTGAAAAAGTGTATCGTGTATCAGAGGGGGAATAATAGCCTTACAGTGGCTCCTTTTTTTCAGCTGTCCACATGCCAGTGTAGGTGGCCAGTATTAGAAAGATCTTCTTAGACCTCCTCACCTCCTTTATATCAGTGGGAAGAAGTAGGGCTTGCAATCAAGACCTGAAAGAACAGCTGCTTTGAAGTCAAGCTCACACATTAGGCCTTTTAGTTGCCTGATTTTCATAGGATGGGTTGCTCTTGCATGTCCACAGGGCATACAAGGTCACTTTATGGTGCATCATAGCCCCATAGTGCACCCAGAGGGAAAACCACTCATTAAAAAGATGAACACTGCCTGCTTTTCAGCACCTATTACTATCAAGATGTCTGAAATATGCAACACACATTCTTAATGGGTACCAACAAAGTACTTTAAAGCACATTGATGTTTTAAATGTATATTTAGACTAATGAACAAGATGTAGCTGAAGATTAACCTTTCGAGTCTATCAAATCAGTGGTATAGCCCTCCCTGCTCCTGAATCCCACTGTTTTCTCTTTTAATGTTTTATCCATACAGTGATACTTCAGGGTGATAGTGAGGGTACAGATCTCATGAAGCATTCCACATTATAGAGAGAAAGAATGGTAGTTTACCAGGGTAAAAAAGAACCTGCATAACAATGACATAAAGGACAGATTATTCAAATTACATTTTGGACCTTGGCAGTGACTTTGCAAGCATGGCATTGTAGACCTTCATATTTCACGTGTCTTCCAGATTTTTCAGCTAAAACTTGCTTAGCTGGAGAGTGAAGAAATCTTACTCTTCTAGACCTGTCAGCCCTATTGATGCTGCCCCAGATCAGGTCTTCCAGCTGAGCTCTCTCTGACAGAAGCAGTAAGAGCACTTAACCACTTACAGCTTACCACCCCTATTTACCACCACCCAGCCATGTGTAACATTCACCTAAGGGTTTATTTTCTGCAGTTCCTGTAAAAAACCCAAGCAGGGTTACACTCATGCTCTCACTGCACTTGGTGAGCTTGGTGGCATGAGAACAGTAGGTTTTATTCATGCCTTGAGTAGGACTAGCAGGCTCTGGGAAGGTACAGATAGAAGGGGAGATGATATTGATGGCAAGGCATGATGTGAGCAATCTGTCTGGGATTTTTCTGTCTCCGTGGGAGAGACTGAGGGCACAATTTGTCCTGGCATGCAACTCACATGCACACATTTAGTTAGAACAGAGAACAGAACTTCAATTGCTTGACACTAAAAATGGAGAGAGAGCCTGTTCAGTCTGAAGTACTGTTACATGTATGAGTCCAAAGTAAGAGCTCCATGTTAGAGTCATTTTGTCTAAATGTGGGTGGGGGAAGAATTAGCTCCCCTAATTTCTTTTCCTTGTTGTTGAAGGCTCAATTGTTCTTGGAAATTTCTGGACCCTGCTTTCTCATCAAGTTCTCACTTTCCTGTACTGCTGTGTGTTGGTAAAACAGGCCATGTTGGGTCTTCCAGGAAACAGGTTCTAAGTCCTTGGATCACCTGTCATAAATGCATGATCACACACCAGGATAACATGATGTGGAAGACTGCCTAGACCATCAGTGATATTGGAGTTCAGGCTACTTGGAGATAAGCCTTGAAAATGTGACTTGGTTTACTTAGCTTTCTCCTCTATCTGTTGTCTTAATAGAACTTTTCATCACACACACCTAGCTTTAGGAATATTTTTGATATTCTCAAATGAGGAGATCATCTGCCTTAGGCCTGCTTAGTAATAGCTGACAGAGACAGGCATTTTTAACAGACAGACATTTTCTGCTTAAATGTTATCATTAAATTTTGTGTTTATCACTGCAGAGGGAAAATAGAAGTGTTTTTAGAATAAGCATTATTAAAACATTTACCCTGGGGACTCTCATGCTAAGGCTCGCTGTGGTGGATCATCTATGTGTTTGAATTCTCAAAGATACAGAAGTAGGAGTCTTGTGATCTAGCTGGATCCTGCTGAATATTAGTAAAATAACTCACAATATATGAATAACTGTTTTAACATCATGGGGCTTTTACATTTGTTGTGATAGTAAAACATGAACATTCTAATTAAGTACTTAAACTCTCATATAAGTATATATGTGGTGTTCTTATCCATTTTTTTTAAAAGCAAGGAGTGGGAGGGGCTTCAGTAGTATTGCATTTGCTGGATATTTGGGAGTTACATTTACAATATTGATGTTTATTTACAGTCTCTCTCATGCTTAATAAATAGTTTTCCTTTATGCAAATTTTTCTCCTAATCACTTTCCTAATAAAATGCAGAAGATATATGGGGTTTCTTTTCAATCCCATTTGTGTTATCTTGCGTCTTTGTAAGAACCAAAAAAGCTACAGAGAAAAGGGCCTCAGAGCATGCAAATTTCCTAGCAAAAAAAACCTATTGCAAACAATGTTAGTGAAATTGAAACAAAAATCGATATGAAATTTGGATCTTTCAAATTCTTCTCTTGCATTTTGAAAAACTGCGGAAATCTGAAATTGCCCTGAAGTTTTGTAAAGCACTCATACCAATACATCTTAATTCCACAAAATACACTCTTTAAAAAAACCCAAAAACTTACACATGTTGTTTACTGGTAAGTTTAATGTAATTTTCAGATAAATGTCCTATTTCAAGCTAGAAGTATTAGGCATTTTGTTCCTGATACAAATGATCATTTACTTTACCAGAAATTGGTGTTTCTCATTTAGTCTCCTATCTTGTGCAAATCTGTGTGAAGTTATTTACAATCTTCCATACTTCATTAACTGAAATGATTACCTGCAGGCTTCAACTATTTAGTCAACTTTCTCTTGCAGTACACTAATGAATAGATCTACTTAGCATATTGACATTAACTGTCTCTTTCAGAGGAACAGTCTTTATTAAATACCACAGGATTTTAATGATTTTTTTCATTTCCTTGATAAGTGACAGTCTCACAAGATTATGATTTTTAATACTCTTTTGCAGGCTGGGCCACATTTTGTTTGCATCTTTTTCTAAAAAGAAGCAGGCACTCTACTGTTGACTCTGTAATCTACAGCACAGTGTATATTCACTGCAGAGGAAAAAGAGTTTTTCCCTAGTGCTAAATAGATAGACAAAAAGGACTTTCAATGAAATAGGGGCCTTAATCTATGATTGTTGTATGAGTCAAAAATGTGGTTTTGGTTTGGTTTGGTTTGGTTTGATTTTAGTTTTTTTGCAGCTGTAAGCACAAGGACTGCTCTCGTTTGTTCCAATGTCCTGTCTCAGGAGCTATGGACACTTCTCCTTTGTAGCAATGTTGCCCTTATACTCCCTCCATGATTTGTGGCTTCATGGCATAACCAAATCTGTAGTGAATAATCTTTTTACAGAGCTATCCAAGTATCTGATCTGCACTTAGTGATTTGCTGCACTTAAGGTTCTCCCTAGGGATTTCTGTTTCTAAGGATCAGTTCCAGAAAGATGTCTTTATGAGAGCATACAACTCCTCTCCCACTGTTGAAGACTGACAGGAAAAAAAAAAAAAAAAAACAACAACCCACTGTGCTTGTTAACCATCTCTTTTAGATAAGTGTTTCTTCATTTGAATGTCACTTACTGTATTTTCCCAGGTGTATTTGAAAAACTCTAAAACTTACATTGCCATTAGTTTCATCTTATTGTTTGTCTCATTAAATACAGTAATCAGTGACATTTTCTGTGATCTTCGTTGCTCTTGATAAATCCATATGTCTGCACAGTTTTACTTTCTCCTTTTTACTGCAGGGGTCATTAGGAATTTCAGTCTGCGCAGTGTTTCTTAGGTGAAGGAAATAGGAAGAGAGGTCAGTTGTTTCAGTGCTCAGCAGCAAACTCCTTATTAAGGGAGGAACAGAGTAAGGTAAAAAAGCATGTCCAGTAGTTGCTGTCATCATACTTCCACCTTTCACTTTTAAGTTATCAGTTCATTTCAGATATAATTTCCTCTCATTGGAACAGTACCTTCTCTTCCAATGGGAGCACCTCTGGATGTATATGCAGTTTGTTATCATTGGCTTCCTAATGGTCACACAAAACCAGGCATCATCAGAAATCTTAGATAGAAATTGCAAGCTTGGTACCCAAATTATATGAAACTCATGTGTGATTTATTTTACTCAGAGCTCCATTTTTTGGTTTTCATTTTCTATTTAATGTGTACTAACTCGGATGAATGAGGTGGGGGAACTGTATGAAAAATAACTGGGCAGTTTAATATCTTGACCAGTTCATTTCTTTCTTTGCCTTTTCTTCTATTTCTTTCTCACCTCTTTCTTTACCTCTTTACCTACTTCATACTATATGGATTATCTGATCTTTGTCATGACATTTGCATGTGTTGAATCAATGGAAGGAGTGCAGGTTGCACTAATATTTCTAAGGTCCACCAGAAGAGGAACCTTAAAACCCACCTGGGATCCCACTGGGATGGATCATATATAGGGAAGAGTCACTAGGTTGAACCTTTCCTGCTAACTCTGGTTCAATCTCATTTTGGGCCTGAATTAGTCAGTAATAGGGCTCTTGTGCCTACGCCTTGCACTTGCTCACTTTGTAAGAGAACTTTTGGCAGAGCTCCTGCTGACAGGGCCCTTTGTTCTGCTGTCACTGAGATTGAAACCTGCCTATGAACGTGACAAATGTCTCCCAGCTGTCATTCCCCTAGCTTCAGTAGAGTTACACAAGGAATGATTTTGGATATTTTCAGCAGTACTTTGTGATTTTAGTACCTGTATGAATACAGTTTGGAGTATGTATTTAATCTGCACAATCAATTTGATAGGTGTCCCAGAAAGTTAAGTCACCTTTTGTCAGAATTATTACTCTGTATATTCCACAGTTAAGAGACTATTAAATCATTTTCTCTAAAAGCTTAACATTCTCTGAGTTTGATACTTTGCTTCTTTCAAGGAAATATAATGTCTAGTCCAGTATATTATATTTTTTCCTTTTTTTTAATAAATTCTTGAAGAACTAAATAATGCTGTAGGTGGTTTAGGACCTAAGGCAAACACAGTTGATTAGTCCAAAGACCAGAAATGTGAAAGTTCTTTTTTCCTTGGAGTGCTGTATTTCACGGTATTTGTCAGACTGTTGTCTGATATCCACCAGTCTTGAGACTAAACCAAATTTCCTTATCAAGTCCTCTGTATGCGACAAGAGCCAGGAGAGAGCTAACAATTAAGCAATTAAATGGGTGTTGAGAGTTCCTGTGACTGAGCTTTCCCCTTGCCCTCTCGTAGTTTGCAATATGAATGTGCTCAATTATTCAATCACAAAAGCTTTTAAGCTGTGTCTGGATACAGTGGGCACTTTTAGGTCTATGAAGCCAAGTCTCAGGTTCAGAAAGCCTTTCAGTGTCCCCTTCTATCACTGAATAGTACTGCCTCAGCTCTGAAAAATGATTTCTGATACTTTTTGGTCCTCCTAAGGGTTGCAGCCAGGTTTGTGACACTCTGGAAATTCAGCCTGATTTATTAACGTAAAGATGACAGGCAGTAAAACAAGGCTCAGTAAAGGCTTATGCCGTGGTACTTTGCCCTTAAAACATTAAAACATTTTATAGTATCCTGTATCATTCTGTTGCTGGCCCTTCAGTGAGTGTGATGATTGCAGTTTGGGTGTAGCAAATACCAATGAGTCCTTGCTTTCCTTGAAGATGTTGGGCAGCCAGGAGTGCTTGGACTTGCCTTTACAGACGATATCTTTCTTTATTACCAGCAGCTTTCAATTTGGAAATGCGCCAATCAGTCCTATTCATAATATTCCCCACACAGCCATCTATATAGCAGATGCTTTTTTGTTGTGGTCTTTGTTTGTTTTTTAATCTGTTCCTTTTTCTCAGGAAGTTTAGTAGGGAAAGAGCAGTAGTAGCTTTTAGGCTATTTTGTAGCCTTTTCATAAACGACCAGTGTGATTTCCAGGGTAGAGAAGGTGCTTAATGTGCTTTCAAGGTTATATAGGCCTGTAGAGTCACCGTGTGCCAACACTCCTGAACTCAGACTCACAAGATACAACACATATGAGGGCGACCTGTGCTGTAACACTTGCTTCTTTTCCTATCAGTGTTACAGCCTCTAAATCACTCTGAGCTGGCTGAAAAGTGGATGTGCTTCATCCAGGTACAGGCTGTGACAAGACAAAAAATTTATTGCTTTCAGTGATTTTTTGTTGGAAAACTGCAAAGGAGCCTAGAAACATGATAAAGCACTTAATGCATCATATGCTTAAGAAGGCAAAGCTGCTGGAGCAGAAGTAAAAGTTTTGTGACCATTAGCAGCAGCAATTCTGACTATTCATTAGGATTCTCCAGCTCACTGGTACACTGCATGGGAACAGTTTATTTTGTATTCTGGGTTTAATTACCGCAGTAGACCTTAGACCTCTCAGCAAATGAAAGCTTCCTGCCATTCTGACAGCTGATTTGATAGCAATGATTGTTAACCTTGAAGGCACCTTAAATGACATTTGAATAGTATTTATGGATTTATGCCGCTCATCGCGCTGTTTTGCTCGCTATCCATTAAACCAAACGAGACACCTCCAGAAGCCTGTATTGATTCTTGACCACAGATCCTGGCTCTGCAGGATGCCAGTCTATTCTTCAGAAAGGTCGTGCTCTCTCAGAAGTCTTTTTTTTGCAGAAAACACACATTGCACTGCAGCCAAGAGCTACGCAGATGACCACATAACCAAGTTTTAATGAAGGTTACTGTCCTTCTGCTCTTACTACATCAATAGTGCAACACCTTTTAAAAAATGTATGCAAACAGGATTTTTTCAAATTCAGCTTTATTAGTCTAACCAGTAGCAGACATATTAAACCTGTTGTCATTTTGTACATGCTTCAGTGAGTTCTACATGAATTTTAGGAATAGAAATGTCTCACTTGAATTGAAGCTTTTTTTCTGTTGCCCTTTAGCTCTGCCAGGCAACACTTCTTCCTGTGTCTGTAATCTTTTCCTGTTTATGTTCTATTTCTTTGCCCTTGAAAGAAAATACTGGGAGAAGCCACTATTCTGATCACTTTTGACTCACCTTACAAAGGAGGAATGTATCTTTTTAAATTCTTCTGTGCTTTGGAGAGGTTTGAAGGCTTTTCTGCATTAAATGTGCCCTATAGACATTTCCATCTAGACTTTCTTTACATTTAGGAGCTCCATGTTCAAATAAGTGTTTTGTGGAACATATTTTACCATACAGCAGCATATAAAAGCAAACAAGGCAGAAGAAAACAGACAGTCATAATGATAAATACCTTCCTGGATATTTTTTTTTATTTCTCTGTATTCAAACTACAGGCATTTCAGCTTTGTAGCCTCAGCTTCCTGTAAGAGGCATCTCATCACCCATTCAGACAGCTCCTAATATATCCCATCCAGTATAAATTTAACTTCTCATTTTCACAAAAAGACATGACTTTGAATTCCCCTGTAAACTATCCAGACACTTCTGATGGACATTTCAAAACATAGGTACATTTTTGGCTTTCTAGGCTATACATAGCAGTCATGAAAATGAACCTTTCACTTGTACGGTGCAGATTCTGCTGTAGTTGTCAAGATAGATGTCAAATTATGTGTCCAGTTCTGGGTCCCTCAAATCAGGAAGGATATTGAGGTGCTGGAGTGGGTCCAGAGATGGGAAACAAAGCTGGTGAAGGGTCTGAAGGGTAAGTCCTATGAGGAGTGACTAAGGGAGCTGGGTTGTTTAGCCTGGAGAAGAGGAGGCTCAGGAGAGACCTTATCCCATTCTGCAACTACCTGGTTGTAGCCAGGTGAGGGTCAGCATCTTCTCCGTGGCAATCAGTGACAGGACAAGAGGACATAGACTCAAGCTGTGCGAGGGGAGGGTTATGTTGGACATTAGGAAAAATTTCTTCACAGAAAGGGTGATTGGGCATTGGAATGGGCTGCCCAGGGAAGTGGTGGAGTCATTGTCCTTGAAGGTATTCAAGAAATGACTGGACATGGCACTTAATACCACAGTCTAGTTGACAAGGTGGGGTTCAGTGTTATAGGACTCGATGATCTCAAAGTTCTTTCCAACCTAATTGAATCTGTGAATCTGTGATAATGCCATTTCCTAAATTATTTTATAATCCCATTCCACTGCACTAACACAATCTTTCAATATTCTGTCAAAAGCAAATTTAGTTTTCAAAAGAACATACTAGTCCTTAAATTACTTGTCCCAATTGACTATTCAAGTTGGTGATGCCAGTTTAACTATTTGCAGTTAGTTGAATATTATCTAGGGGACTGGAATTAGATGTTATTACAGGAACATGGTAGACTGATAAGCTCCAAAGATTGATGAGAAATGGACTAATTTTTGGTTACAACTCCAAGGAGAAAAAAAAGCCACTGATTCTTAAAGCAGCAGCCCCTGCTGCTTAAAATGGTATCACAGAATGAGTAGCAGTACTCAAGATGTTGAAATTTGATATTCAGAATGACTGACTACCAGCTCTTTACTTCTGCCAGTGCTTTTTACCATGCATTATCAGTATTTTTAATTATTTTATCAATTATAATACTAAGCTAATTTGAAACACATTATTTTCTTAGAGATGTATTAGCAGGTTTTCAACTACGATGCAGCAGTGGGCTGCAAGTTGGTCTGCTAATATTTTCTTTAATCTGTTTAAAATTCTTGCTAAAGCAGTATTTTGGAAAAGATCATCTATGGATGGCAAGGCATGTTTAATGTAGCATTTTAGAGCCACCATGGGCATGTTGCAGTTCCCTGCTAGCAATCAGGGACCTCTGTGACCTTCTAGAAGTGTTTATCAAGCTTAGTCCTGAAGTTTTGGTGTAAAGCAGCTATCAAGAATGAAGGCAATGAACAGAAGTGTGTGAGTGTTGATGCATAAAAAGAAAAATCTGTCTACTAGGCAAAAAGGAAACAGAAAAGCATTTTCTGGAACATGTTCAGGTTAGTTTTCTTATTTTGATGTTGTAGTCAAACAAAAGAACTTTTAAAAAAAGATGCTTTTATTCTGATAACACAAGTTCATGCAGTTTGATGGAACACAAATCAAGAAACTAGAAAGTTTCGAAAGTTATTTTTTCTTTAAAAAGTTATTCCAAAGAAAACTATTTTTGAACTGCAGACTTTATATTTTGCATCTGCTATCTATATAAATATGTGTTCATTTGCTTTGAACCTAATGACATAATTTCCCTATTTATAATAATCGAATGTGATAAGTGTAGTGAATCATGAGTTTTATTTCCCCAAGCTCTGAAGTCCTTTGTATGTAAACTGAAGCAGTTGCTGATATAAACAGAATAATCAAAGCTACTAATCTGAACATCAGGCCTGAATTAAGGCCATTAAGTAAAACAATAACATTAGAGAGCTGAACTATAATTTACTTTAAATTAAATTAAATTGAAAACGTTAGCATTATTATGATGTGAGAAATTAAATACTTCTACCTTCTAGATATGCACAAATGCACAAATTCCTAACTGTTTTTTATTGTTATTGTTCTAGGAAAAAGTGCAGTGCAACACAGGTTTCAAAAAGCAGACATTAGAAGTGATTCCTGCCTATTAAATAACACTATTATAGAAAGATGTAAAAAATGGGGAATAGTTATGGATTGCAAATTGCTTAAATCAAATATTCTTAGAGAAAAATATCACTGTTTTCCTTTTCTACTTAGTGCTACTAATTATAGTGTAAAGTTAACCAGATATACTTTAAAAATTCCCAATTTTTACTCTTTTTAATGAAATGAATTTATTAGAAAATGCTGAATTTACCTATGAACGATAATTGCAAAAAAAATAAAAATAAGTTGGTCATTCTTTTGTATTTTGGTAAATGAAAATCTTCTTTCACTTTAAACTATAAAAATATAAATGAAGTTATTAAATAATTATGAAATATAGGAAGATACTTCTCTTGTCTCGAGCATTTATTATTCTAACCAAGAATCCCAAGCATTTTTCAACCACACTTTTCAGATTTTTTTTTTTTTAAAATTAAAATATTAAGATTTCTCAGATATTTGTTTGGGTTCTTTCATATATACTTACTTTCATATACTTTCTTTCAGATATATATTTCTTTCATATACTGTGGGGTATGGGGAACCATCTAATTTTAACATTAGTGACTGGCTGTTTGGAAAGAAAAAAAGAAGAAAGACATTTTTATATGTAGAATTCATAAACAGCTGTTTTGCTTCTAATCTTTCCTAGGTTGTCCCTAGGGATAATGCCAGTGCAGACAACCTTTTCCACCATCACTTCTGTGCTTAGAAAAAACAGTGAAACTCTTTTGTCGAGAGGATTGGTCCTTCTGCTCAGAATTAGGCCATGCTGCAGACAAAATGTTTATGTGAGTTGGGGACAAAAATCTGTGGAGATCATGTTGAGGCAAAGGGACTGTTCAGCTGCAATCACAGCCTGCTTCTGCTTTTCCCGGTGACATAGCTGTTTGAGGCATCCAGTGGTTTATGGAATTCCTCTGGTGTCTCCTTGACTCTTCATAATCCTTTCCAAAAACATGTGCAGACTCGCTTGCACACTGGGGAGATGTCTGAGAATTACAGAAATATCCTTATTCCAAAAAAGCCACCTCTGTCCGTGGCGCCTGTGATAACTCATAGAGGCTTGCACATGGCTTGGTTAAATGACAAGTTAGAGTAACAACAGAGGCACAAATTTTTCTTCTGTTGCTACCCCTACTGCAGTTTACATTGTGAATCTGCTTCCAGTCTTACAAATAAAGCTAGCGTCACCAGATTAAAAGGTACAGATAATACTTCACTGGAAACACTGCACAAATATTCCTGGAAGTGCTGGCTTAGCAGTTGGACTTCATGATCTTGGAGGCCTTTTTGAACCTAAAATGATTATATATTTCTGTGATTCTGTAACATAAATGTGGTGATTATATCCTGCCATCAAATAGAGGCAAGCTTGCAGAGTTGGGACAATAGCTCACTATTAATGAATGCTTTACTTAGTTGAATCTCAGTAAGCATGTTTACTTCTTTGTAAAAGGAAGGAAATTATAATCAGTGAAGGAAGAATCGACTTGCAATACTGAAATACTGAAACTACCATTAACTGTATGTAATTAGTAATAAATGTAATAGTTAAAAATATATACATAAGGAAGAAAAAAGGAAGGAGTAAAATAGAATCAGTGATGAGAATAATCAATAAGAAGTATCCTCTTCTAATAATGAAGTATGTGTGTACTGGTTATTATGTATATTATGAGTTTCTCAGAAGAAACTGAATTTGTCTGGCCAAATAGAAATTATTCTTCTGATAAAAAATGAAAACAAAACAAAAACCACCACACCTTATGTCCTTATCTCAAAGAATATTTCATCTATTTATTCTTTGCACTGGTTATTAGTCTCTCAGATGAGAGAAGCACACAGGGTCATGATGCTCCATGCATGCTGTTTCTATACACACCTTGCACATCAAGCAGCCCAGAGGCACTGGAGTTTGTGTGCAGCACTTTGTAGTTCTGTAGATTCAACTTGGACTTTTAGGAAAGTTGCTGCTGACATTTAGGAGACAGAGTCTTTCTGGGATCAGCAGCTGGAGGCCGGTAGCGTTTGCTTCCCTGGGACATGCATCGGGCACACGTGTGCAAGGAAATGAACTGAACACTTGCTTAATACTGATGAAAAAGAAGGACCCTTGAGGTCCAGGAGTGCTCAGCTCATGGCTGGCACTGCTTTGGGCAGGTGGTTGGACAGATCTTTGATGTTCCCGTCCAAACTGAATTATCATGGGATTCTATGAAAAGAAGTTAAATTTTGCTTTTGCACTGGTTTCTGATTACAGAATATCTAGGGTGGAGATGTTCCTGAGATTTGAGTATTAACATAGGAGTTTAAATTCCTAGAGGAGACTGTCCTTCAAGCCTGCTTGTCTTATTTTAGTACTCATGTTTATGCATAAGTGAAATTAGTGACTCTGAGATTATGCATGAATTCTACATCACTCTCGTCCCCTCTGCTGGGATACCGAAATGAATGGTTTGTGCTTTTCCACTGAGACCAGAATTATATGTTAGAGTCCTTCCAGTCTCCGTTGGCAAGCCCACCCAGGCACTGCAAGAAACACAAGCAGGACCTGCCACTGGTCAGCAGTAATGGCTTCCTCTCACTGCTGCAGAAAGTTATCTCAGATAAACAGCTTGCTAACTCTATTTCTTTTAAGTGCCTAGAGGAGGATTGCCGTCATACAGCTGAGAAACTTCCTGGAAGGAAACGACAATAAACTAAATTGAACTGTGCGTGAAAATACAGCCAATATGAGCAGTCAGATATGCTTAGTTAATTAATCACTGCCTGATGAATGGCATCCTTCTGTTCATTTCTTTTTAGCTGAGCAATAACTTGGTCAAGAGTGGATTGATATTTTCAAAAACACACACACGAATTTTCTAATATCTATAATTGACTTGTGGCTAAAGTGTAAATTAATTTCTGCTAAAAAAAATCACCTCATATCACTTCAAATAATTGAGCCAATAAAAGCAGCAAAAATGCTGCAACCGTAAAAAATTGAAACAAAGGGTACTACAATGTGCAAGAGGGCAGTAAAATGTCAGCAGAAACAAATAGTTCATACCTCAGTATTTACAGAGCAGGTGTTTCACACTCCTGGTCAACAGAGGGGCTGTGTAGGGAGTGCCATGCAGAGATCTTGGGAAGCCAAGAAGATAAGCTGGGTCATTTTAGTGCCATGCCTACTGTCTTCAGAGATTTTTTTCTCATCCCTAGAGAATGGTGGGTTATGAAATAAGTAAGTTGTAATAAGTTGTCATCGCTATTAAAAAAACAAATTTAAAAATGGTGCTATGGAAAACTGTGTTTAGTAGATAATTGATTGTATAGGGGAATATCAAGGGAAAAAAAAAACCCTCTAAACTACTAGTTGTTATATTTGAGATTATAGACTTTGCTGAAATCTTTCTCATAACTCAAGAGAAGTGCTTAAAATATGTATTTATGTAAATAGACTCAGCTTTCAAATATTTTGGAGATTAAGATTTTTTTTACTGAGAATTTTTAAAGGAAATGTTATAAGAATTTTTATTTTCATAATGGCGTCAGAAATCTTTGTCAAGGATTGTCTGGCTTTGCTACTGTGGGGTAGAAGTTTTAAGATACAAGTGCAATATGATTCTTTAATGATTTTATTTGCTCTTCTAGGAAAATTTATACAGTGATTTAAGACAGATATATTTATGAATGACGTTGCTGTTTGAACCCTCTTACAAAAGTACAGGTAGTAACATGCCCATTTTAGCAAATGATAACAATTATTATAGACACCTTGTTATTTATCAGACAATTTTGAGCTTATTTTTTTTATTCTAAGAAGTAAGCATTCTCATAACTTTAGTGATAAAGATGTATCTTTTATTCATTTGAGAAAAAAATGATATTAGTCTGTTCTGGTGTGCTTCTGGGTTTTGCTATACCATAAAAACATATAGAAATAGGAAACTATTTAATCACAGGTAGATAATTAATAATATCTGTAACTAAGCCAAACTTTTTAGGATGGCTAATTTCAATTTTTTTTTTAAATAGGCAGTTTGAGCTCAGTGAAAGAATTCATGAATATGGGTCAAAACTGGTGAGCAGTTTTCCCCGAGACATAAAAAAAATTAAAAACACCTCATTTTGTTGAGACATCTTGAAGTTCCATATAAAAGTATTTTTAGCCACTAACAAACGAACAAATGAACTAGTTTACTTCATTAAAAATCTTTATACAAAACTTTTTAGGGAAATCAGTTACACCATGTGTTGATTGGAAATGGAGAATGTGGAAAAGGATTTTAGTTGTGAAACTGTTGACAAAGCTATTATCATACTGCAATGAAAATTAAGCAGTTCTTGTTTTTTCCTAGATTTAGAATCACAATACTTAATACATTGAGCTCTTACCCAGAATGTTCAATTAGCAGATCTCAATGCATCTAGTGAGGTTTTAATTGCAATTACATTAATTCCATCAAAGACCTCCTAAAATAACCAAGTATTAAAAATCTAAAAGCACAAAAGAAATCAAGGAAATCTCTAATGAGATATTAGGTCTACCTCCTGAAGGCAATTTCTGCCGGGGACAAATTTTGTGCAGAGTTTTTTTCCGAACTCTCAGAAGCAGGGTAAAAAATCTCATGTTTTGTCGTTTTAAAACCTCCTTTGTCAGCATCTTCAGGCAAAGGCATGCACATCAAAAAAAAAAAAAAAAAAAAAAAAAAAAAAAAAAAAAAAAAAAAAAAAAAAAAATCTGTGACCAGACATTTAGTCTTTAAGCTTTAAGGCACTAATCAGAAGTTACATATGTCAAAGTAAGTGACTGCCCACATTGCACTGCTGAACGTTCTCTCTGTACTAATTTCTATACTCATTATTCATCTTATTTACCTATTATGCTTGAAGCTTGCAAATAAAAGCTATTGTTTATCATACTGGTAATACAGGTATTATGCTTGACTGTGAGATCTCTCAGCACACAATGTTGGCAAAGGCATGAGAGCAAAGTGGGTCCAAGAGTACAACACATACAAAATATAGCTGCAGAGTTATAGAGACTTGTAAATTATGGTCTACTGTGAGAAGAGTTTAGTTAAGCAAACCTTATTTCTGTGTATAAATGTTGTTTGTAGAGATCTTTCTTCCAGTTGCCATATGAGGGACAAAAAAATAAAATCATGTCCTCTGCTGTCATATTCTGGACTTTGGTAATGTGTGAAGACTAAGGGAAATAAACTAATGGGAAAAAAACTGTTTATGGCTTATATTTATTTTTCTTTTAAGCCACTCAAAGGCTAATTTTCCTTTGTTCTTAACGTTTTTTTTCGGAGGCATATCTTTAAGTAATATTCACACTGCACTATTTAGCTGTTCAGAATAGCTCTCTGATGCAATTACACCTCAGTTAGCTAATATATTCTTTTGTTTCACTACAAATAACAAAAAAAAATTCAAAATAATATCTAGGCAGGGAGTCTGTCACAATACTTTTGAGAAATTAGTAGCAACAGTAGTTTTTGTGCCTGTTAGAAGCTTCAGCCACCTTCAAAAATCTAACTTGATGATGCATTTGTTGCTTCATTGTAGTAAAATCTTGGTGGATTTAAGATGATAACCTGATTTTAGAGAATTCTGACAGGAGGTTTATGCAGTCACACAGTTTTCACATTTGTGGCTGAAGCCCGCTTGCTAATTTCCATGAGTTTAAAGTACAGCAGAAGTCTCACAGTCAAATTCACAAATATGGGAGGAAATTCAGTGGTAGACAATAAGAGGTAACCCAAAATTTATTCCATTGGTGCAATATTGAAGAGAATTCAGCCTGGCAGTGTCTGGCTGTGCAGTTTTGCCAGCTCCACAGCACACCAGTGGACATAGAGAAGGAGGTAAAGCTTGCTGTGCGGAAGAAGAAAAAGATATTCTGTAGTTCCTACTTCATGCAAACAACATGTTACTCTTCAGTGCTGTTTTTCCAGAGGTATCACAGAGGTGCACCCGGCTCCAGTATTTATATGGAGTCTATCCATTGGAGTGTTAACTCTGTGATGGACATAGAGCACTCCCATTGAAGAGTGAAGTGGCAGAAGTTTATTAATTCAGGTGTGGGCAATTCAGGGAGATCAATAGGTTCCTGACCACATAATTGATTGTGGGAGCGCCAAAACACTCTGCTCAAATACTGTTTTTGTTACCATCTGCCAATTTTAACAGCTTCTCTGGGTAGTCAACTGAAAGACACTTTAAAAATAATGTATAGGTTACAATCTGCAGGTCTTCCACAGGTGATCACCATTTAAAATCAAGAGTAAAGCCAGAAATAAATTTCTTCCAAGTAAAAAAAAGACTAATGAAGAAATGAGCAAGAAAAGTCTTTTTATTTTCACAATATTTTATATGCAATAAAAACTGTGGTGTGGTTAGGGATGAAACAACCTTATACATACTCAAATATATCCCCAATTGTTCTGAGAGCTAGTTCATGTCATTTAACAGAAGTAAAAAGCCAGTGACAAAATGCCTATGCCTCTGTCATTTATTGGAGATCTACCTATTGTGCTATTCATAAGGAAGCTTTATTGGTGAAAGAGGTAGTTACCTATTAGGGAGCTCATAGCCCGAAGACCTGGTGTAGAACTGTAATTAAAGTGAATACTAAATGAAGTTCATTCAGCTTATTTCATACACTATGCCAATGATTGATTTTCACACTCGAGCTAATAGAACAGTTTTCATCAGTCCTGCTATTACATTACTGTGAGAGCATTCTTAGAGGTAGTTTGGTTTTTTTTTCTTCTGATACTATGGATTTAATGGAATTTCTGAGTCTCTTTTGTTGCTTGTAAATTTCAATTTAATTTGATCGTGAGATCTCAATATTGAAAATTTAATCTTTTATTCTTTGGAAGTAGAACTGGTTTTTTTTTGTATTCCCACCTCCTCAACTGACTGGCCTCAAAAGGGTAATAAATGCTTTAATGATGGCAGATATTTCAAAAATTAAAAATTGCTTACATGCAGTCAGATGATTCGCTTATGCTTTATGAAGATTAAAAAGTCTCTCTTTTTAAGTGAATCTGGAAGCCTGCACGTTTGCGTCACAATTTATATGAGAAGATATTTTGTCATGTTATTTAAGTGAACCCCAGACACTGAACAAGTAGTATGTGTTTTTAACAGTTATCTTGAAAACACGCTTTTTATTTCTTTAATAGCACAGATGAAACTGGTTCATATCAGAAAGATATCAGTCCAAAGAAAAATAAATTATTTCAGACTGATTAAAAAGCTAGCAATAGTATATGAGATGTTGTTGGCTCTGAAATATCAACAAAGCTGACTGATCAATCATGTTGTATTGCCAGGTACATATGGAAGGAGAACCTGCATATTTGTTTACTGAAAAAATAACAGGAAAAATCCTGTTGTTGCATTGCTGTGTTATACATAGTATTTGTGTTAAGTGACAGTCAGTACTGATATATTTTAATACAAAGCATTAAAAGCAAGAGTTCTCAAAGAGTTGTGTAGTAATTAATTAACTGAAATAATGTTGAAATTGTATTTTGATTTTGTTAGAAGCATAGGCATCATGAAGCAAAGAGATTTAGAAGTGCTACCTGCAATGTCATCACAATCCAAAGAATAGCTGGAACACCCTGTGTGGTGAAAAAACAGTGTCTCCTTTGGAGTCACTTGATCTCTGTGGTTTATAAACCATGAAAGCAGAGAAAGTGCTGAATGAGAGGGGAATGTGAGTAGGCATTGAAGATAAATTCTTCAAAGGGAATACAGATTATGGACTGGCTTATCTAAAAAGTACAAATGATCACTGACAAAAGGATTTTCATATACTAAAGCAAAACACTTTTGTGCTTCACTCTAATGACCCTGGCACAAATAAGAAGGTAAAAACAAAACTAAAAAATATCACGGCTCACATGGTAATTTTTACAGGACCTGAGAATAGGTTCTCTTTTCTTTTCAGATATGTGGAGAGAAATGGGTCTCAATATGATTTTAAGATGAAGCTCTGTAAATGCACTGGGAATAGTTTGAATCATGTAAGTTATGTGTCCGGTGCAATAAACTAATAATTAGCTGTACATTTGCCAGAGGAAGTAGCATGACCTTTTCAAAAAGTATTTGGGTCTGCTCCCCAGCTTCTGAATCTCACAAGACCATCTTCATGTGTGTTTGCAGATTGTATTAGAAGGTGTTTAAAATTACAAAAAGTCATTGTTTTGAAAAATAAGGCAAAGGAATTTAATCTTTTAATGTAAAAAATTGCACCTACACGATGCAATTACCTACATGATGTAATGTGAAAGGAAATACTGAAAGCAAAAAAGTCAATATGTTTTTTTTAGTCATTATAAGTCAAAACTAGAAATAATTTGGGTTCCTTGTCCAAGCTGTAACCTGATACAAGACAGCACAGCAGTTCAATGTGATCAGTAAAACCCTTACCAGAACCCTTATCAGCCTGTTTTTATTTTGTCTGAGTTCCCTCATAGTCATCTCTCAATTTCCACAGCTGTCTGCATCAGGAAGAAATCTTTGTTCTCTAGTCGAGGGATACAGAGAGCCATTGCGTGCCCACTGAGTTTGACCAGGAGGACTGTGTTGCTGCTGCAGAAGTGGCATCTGTGCCCTGTGTGCTTAGGTGCAATGATTGTCACATGGATGTTTCTTGAAGTCCCTGAAATAAAGGCCTAGTTGTAGCTCAGTAAAGTGCTGTTTTCTTAGTGGAATGGTCACTGCTGCATTGCCTGTCTGGAGATGTGTCCTGAGAAGGGCAGTGGCTTAAGGTCTGATGGTAAAATGTCAAAGTGCAGTGGATAGAGCAAAGGAGCCACATCTACAATCCCAGTCATCCATCTTCCAGAACTGGAGAAAGAGAGATCCCATTGACTTCACTGACAAAAGGGGGTCTCAGTGAGAAAGTTAAAGATAAAAAAAAAAAAAAAAAAAATCAAAGAGAACATCAGCATAAACTAAGAAAGAGGTTGCTCTTTGTGGATTACCTTATACAACAGTATGCATAGAAGCTGTAAAACGGCTTGCCATGGGCCTTTATGGATACCAAAACTGCACAAGAGTGTGAGGGGCAATTTCATTAAAAAGTTGATGAAAAGTATTCCATCAAGAGTTTCTAAATGCAGAGGTGTCATGCCAGAATTGGGAAACCTGTGTGCTGCAGAAGCACAAGGACTGACTGACTGTTACGGGTGTCTCTCTGTGTGCTTACCTGAGCCATATAGTTTGATTTTGGACATTGCTGGAAACAGCTTACAGGGCTAAAGAGAGTGGCTTATGCTGCTATGCTCAGCTGTGTCAAGGATTTTTCCTGTGTCTTTTGGTTCTTCAGGTGGAAGTGACCTTTGTTACCTGTGTTTGCTTTTTGCTGAATTTAAGAGGGAACTCCTTATCTACATGATCCAGAAGAAGATACCGCAGTAATTATTTAGGAAGAAGGGCAGACCTGAGGGCTGTACTGAAAAGGCTGTAGAATTTTGAAACTGTATTTCTCAGTTTTCTCTGGGAACAGAGGGGTGTTTAAATTAGTCAAACGAGATGTCCCGGTGGGTACTTAAATGAGGAGCAGGCACTGGGAAGGCAGCAATTGGTCGGTAACAACTCTAGTATGCCTTGGGCAACAAAAGTGAAAATCTGTTTTCTAGAAGATATAAAATGTGTTTTATGTGTTTTAAGAAGAGGAAAGGTACATGAAGGGGACATGAATTTTACAGAAGATGGAGCAACTAGCAATCTTTTTCTTGGGACTGAATGTTGGGAAAGATCTCTCTATATGTCTTTTGCTTTAAATCAAGTACCTCAGTTATAATGTGGAAAATGCAGGACATCCTTTAACTGAAAATGTTTGTTAACAAACTTTTAAATACATTCATTGTGGTAGCAGTTGTAGATTTAAATAATACTTAAAACTATTCAATATTGATTAAAATATAAAAGTGAAATAAGGTTACAGCAAAGGCCAGCTTGCAGTCATAGACCTTTAAAGTATTTAAAACTTACATATTTAAAGTATTAAATGCTTTAAAAATACTTAAAAGTGGATTTTTTTAAGCCATCCCAAAAGATAAAAAAAGAATAAGACGAAGTACCTTATACCCATGAATTCTGAAATATTCTAAATAATTATTTGTCATAACACCATGGGAATAATAGCACACATGAAAATCAAGTGTCTTGTTGAAGACATAATTGCTTTGTATTTTTTCAGTAGAGGGCATGTGCAGCTAACTTCAGAAAAGTTGGTAAAAAATCTTGTTCAAAGTTTTCCTCGTAGTTAGTCATCTAGATATGTTTTTATAGTTGCCACTGCAGGAGCAACAAAATAATCGTAAGCTTTCTAAGGCTCTTAAGTATTAGAGTACTTAATCATAAGTACTCTAAAGTACTCTTGAGAATTAAAGACAGTGTGATGTATGTGGAAAGTGATAAATGTGTCAAAAATGGACAAAAAATGAGAAAAAGAAAATTTTCAGCATAGAATTCTAAAAACATATTTCATGCGATGAAAGTTCCTGAGAAAGTTGGTTCATTAGAAACTAGAAGGTGATTGCAACAGACAACAAGATGTATAGATGCAATTAGCCATGGATCAAGGAGACAGTAAATGAAGGTGTTAGTGTCATTTCCAGAGCACGACAGTAAACATGGAGTGGACTGTCATGGAGAGTACCTGCTCTAAAAAAACGTGACCTGAGAAGGGCTGAAACTGACTTTAATTTGCTGCCTTATAAGATGAGCTGCTGCTTTGCTGTTAATATTAAGAGGATGTAGCTGTAGCTTGCTTCAGTTAATGCACGTCTTCAGATAAGTTAATATAAATACTGTGAAAACTTTCCGAAATAATAAATTAATGTGCTTTTGAAGTAATCATATATTGGTGTATCTAAAAGGAAAACATGGATATATAAAAAACAAGAGATTGTCATGTAATTTTAATATAATTATACATTTGTATTTGCAAGAAACCATTAAAAAAAAAAGGGAGAGGAAAACAGGTTTCTGAGAATACGAATATGAGTATAAGCCAGGAAGGCTCTTTGGAAGCAATGATGCTGATCTAAGAGATTTTTAATTTTTAATTTTTTTTTTTCTGTAAAAGTTGAAAATGTACATTTGTAATTTAGAAAATGGAGAAAAAGAAAGATGCTCTTAGACAGTGGGTCAGAGAACCAAATCCAGCTGTAAAGTATTTGCTATGCTGTCAAGGTTAACTGGTCATTGAAGCAATTTATCTAAGGTTGTTTTCATGTTTCCATTTTACTTTATTTTGAGTAATACAATTTAAAATCCATCCAGATACTTCTTCCCTGACATCAGAGGAGGAAAGGCTAGGTAAACATTTCATATCCTAGGGGCTGGTATCATAAATTACAAGCTTTAGTAAGGCCCAATAAAACCCTTCATATTCAGACCCTTGTTCTGCATCTTTCCAGCGCTGCAGTGTTGATGAGTTTGGAAAGTGCCTGCCTGAAAAATACATAGAAGTTAGTATATGTGTAATGCCCATTTGTTCTCATATCATGAGAACATGATAAATCATGTTAAATCCTCTCTTGGTGTCTCCCCAAACCACAACGTTCAAACTGTGTTTTATGAGGGCTCAGAGGGAGGAAGGTGTCTGCTGTCTGCTGGGATACAAAACATCTAACAGTGTCAATGCCTTAAAATGTAGGCATCATCTTTTCCCTTCTATCTTTGCTTTGGGGGTCTCATCTCTCTTAAATCCTGGCAGATTGGATATTTTAGGTGAAAATGCATTTAGTATGTCAAGGTAGTTAAGGAGGTTTCTTTCCTTGTTCAGCAAGTGTTTCTTCAAATGCTTGTTCAAAAATGTTGTTTTGTGGAAATTATTACCCCCAGAACTCTCAAACTTCCTTTTTTCTTTTTTTTAAAACCCATTGGGAAACCTGACCTCATTCTCTAAGGCTATTTAGTATACTAAATTTGTATCTGTGTTTTCAGAGTGTTTAATAGCATGAACTGAGCATCACGATCCAATTTTATTTGGTGCTGTAAAAACACAGATGGAAAAAGCAGGTCCCCAAAATATGCAAAAGACAACTACCAGATGGACAAATTTCAGTTGTGGAATACAAGGAATGAATTAGCCAATGCAAGTTCATCTTGCTGTCAGAAGTTTCAGTGCAGTCTTGGGTTAGACAGTGACTTCAAATGAAAGGTTGTTTCTAATCTGAAAGTGCAGTTGGTAGGCTGAATCTGAGGATGAGGCCGATGAATCTGGGTGCAATTTCACTCTCAAAGATTGTCCATCTGTGCAGTTTTAAAATTTCTTCTTTCTAAGTTTCTGTGGTCTTTCCAAATGTTTAAATGGTTTCCTTGCTCAAGTTTTATATTCAGATTAAAATGTGTCAAGAATTCATAGCAAAAAGAAGAAAGCTGCAGGTTGCCTGAGTATTCTGAAGGCAAAATGAAGTAGAAAATTAAAGATATTTATCTCCATTATTCTGTTTTAAACATATTATTAACAAATCTGAAGGTACAAAGAAATTGATAAGTTATTATTCAGACTGTGAGAGCAATATATATTTTAATAGGAAAGTAGCCTACTGCTTGCATATTGTGATCCTCTCTGCTTTTTTTATTTTTTTTTGGAATAAATGAGATTGCAACAGTTCTGTGCACATCTCTGCCTATTCCAAGCAGTTGCTAGATGCTGTGATGTGTTTTCATGGGAGAAGTACCAGTTGATGCCAGGAGAGAGGTCAATAATAACCAAAGTAGATTTCCAGTGACAAGGAAACATGGGTTGCCTCACAAGATCAAGCTATTAATGGCAGTAAGCCATGAATTTTTCAAATATCTGTAAATGATAGGTAAATTTTAAAGGAAGAAAGAGAGATACAGTAAAAATTATATCTGAATATGTGATGTGTGGCGTGACATTCTTGTATTCAGTGCTGCTTCCCTTGCAGGCTTCACTCAGTGAAGAGCTTGTTATAATTTTGTTGGCAGCTTTTTCTCTGCCTCAGAAGGAAAGCTGTGGACTGTTTCTCTGCTCTTGGAATCTCTAAGTCATGCTTACTGGGTAGGTTTACAAACATACTTCAGCAGCTGGCGCACCAGACTGTCTCCATGTGCTGACTCCTCTGCTCTTCTTGTGGGACCCCCAGAGCTCACAAATGCCTCTGGTCCTGCAGGGACCTCAGAGGGAGCTGGGTATTTCCAAGGAGTCTCCAGGACGTGAAAGCAGGTCTTTCAAATCTGCTCTCTTTTGTTTGCTGATTCCTCATATTAACTCAGTGAGTATTAGGTTCCCTAGTAAAGGAAGGATGCCAGTCATGTGGATTAGAAATGCTTTGAGCTCCCTGGGCTCAAAACCACCCACAATTTTTCTGTCTCTCTAGGCTGCACACTGCCCAAAAGGCAGAAACGTAAACCATTGTTGTAAATAACTGGAAAATATTTCCTTATTTTCCCAAAGCATTAGTACTAATTTTCCTTCTTTCAGAGAATTAGTAGCAGTTGTGCTTAACCTGCTTGTTGTCAATTCAGCCATCTCAGCTGGCATCTTCTTGTCAGTGTTCGTCAACTGCCCAGGTGCAAACAAGCTTTTTTTGGTCAAAACAGCTATGAGAATAACCCATGAAAGTTGTTTCAGCTCATATTGTACTGATTCAATGACTGCATTTTGTAATTTGTAAACCTCAGTTGTAATGTTCCATAGTAATACTTTAAAAATACTCTAGATAAATTGTTTGTTGTCGAGGAACATTGGACTATCAGGTAATCCTGATGGATTAATGTGTTTGTTATAAGCGTAATGAGGCATATTTTACCTGAAAAGGTTTTAATTAGGAAAGCATCAGAGGTTTGTATAGCGCAAAACCATTAATCTGAAAATTAAATCTTAACAAAACCATATGAACACACCTCAGCAACTCAAATTTGCTGTAATTATAGAAAATTACATAGTCTGTTTAATACATAAATTGCAAGATAATGAAATTAGGGGTCATCTGTTTGAGTAACAGTGATTGCTTTTGGAAAAAAGGACACTGGCACACACATAATGGAGTGGAAAAGGGGTTATGATAAAAGCTTATCAGAGAGTCTCTGCTGATGCTTGTAAAAAGAAAAAAGCTGAGAAAGACAAACATGATCTTGAAGAATATTTCTAGAAAGACATTAAATCAGAATAATTGTAGAATATGCTGCAGCGCTCACGGTATGTTAGATTGAAGAAGTTTAGCAATTCTAAGACAAAGATGTTTTATAAATTGTCTCAAAGCTCATATTCTGAAAATGATTCTGCTTTATTCTAACTTTTTTCAGTCATAAAATGTAGAAGAGAAAGGCAAAAATTTCTCAAATGGAAGGAGAGACTTAGTGACAAAAGTAGCTCTACAAGTAACTGACTTTCAAAGAGAAAGGCTAAATGTGCTAATTGTAACAGTTAAAAGTGTATTTGTTCTGTAAACTCAATATTGTTTACTTATTTAATGAAAATCATGTCTTTGAATATCCAATTAGATCACAAAATAATTACTGTTTTGTATAACCAAGAGAGTTCAAAAGACCTGAGATGATTTGTAGCTTTTTTTTTAATTATCAGGCCTTAACTATTCATGAAATTTGTTCTGTAGCTTCCACACATCTTGTAGAGGTTTTGGAAAAGTTGGTGTATTTTTCTCTGAAGCACAGATCTTTGAAAAATAATGAAATGTTTTGTCTCTTTTGACCAGGTACAGTGACCTAGGTAAGACAAATGATGCAGCAGTGCACCTCATGCAAGGTTTTGGGACTCACTGTGATTCTGATGCAGGGCCAGATTCTGAGTCACTGTTTCCTTTCTGCACGAGCCCAGTGGTCAGTGCCGAAGTTCAGATGTTCTACAGCTTTATCTCTACTGCTAACCTAAGCAGGCTTGTATTTTATTTTGGAGGACAAGAGCAAAATAGAGTATCTATCCCAGTGGACTAGCTATTATCAGCATTGTCTAAACTTGGCAGTTTATTGAAAAGCTTGACATAAAGCAAAGACTTTTGATAAGTTTTGACCACATTCAAGACTAATTGTCACTGAAGCTGTGTCAGCGGCTGTAATTCAGCTGCACAGTAAAGAAATGTGCTACACATTTGAAATTACTAAATCTGTAATACTGATTATCAGATTCCTTTAGTAAGTTGCTAAGGGATAGCATAACTAGATGCACAGCAAGCAAGTCTTTGAAAAGAATGAAAATGCCTTGAAAGACCTGGGTTTCCTTTCATGTTACAGCAGATTGGTGGATCACCTTCTCAAAGTACATGCTCTTCATCAGAAAGAAAAAGAAGCAATATGCTATCAGAATTCAATCTTTTTACATAATTTTCCCTTCTTTTAAAATGTATGTGTATAAATACACACACACACACACATATATATAATGTATATTATATACACATTTCTTGCCCACTACTATACTTAGACATACTTTCCTATATCAAGAAGTAAAAATAAGTGGAAGGTGACATGTTTTGAGATTACAAATGATTGATCAGAAGTACAAGCATGAAATCAAGAGACATTAAGAAGTATTCTAAACTATACAGTCTGGTTCTAAAGACATCACAGCAGCTACACAAACATAATTGTATTAAAATGCCTTGGCACAGAAATGCTATCTCAGCATATTACTTTCTGAAGACCTCTTGCCTTGTAATATTGTTACAGAACTGCCAATGCAGTAAGTTCTTTGAAAAATCATCCTTCAATATTTTGTATGCCTCAGTGGTTCATATGCCAAATGAAATTACCATACATGCTGTAACAGAGCAGCAAATATTTTATTCATTGGACTTTTTATGACTGAACGGTATTTATTTTCAACTGCTAATTTTTTTGCCTTCCCTTTTTCCATTCAAACCAATCATGCAAACTTATTTAACTTAGATAAAATGACTAATGAAGAGGAAAAGTAAAATACTTAGGTATCTCTATAAAATTGTACATATTGTAATATGTTTAAGATGTATACATAAACATATGTATAAAATTACACACATATACTGAGTGTATGTGCGTAAGATGTCTCCTCTGAATATGTTGGTCAGCCACTCAAATATTCAATTTCCTGGAACATCATAGCTAGTCTCCAGGTGCCAGTCCAGAAAGTCTTGGTGCTCACATTGCACCTCTGTTGTATCTGTGGCTGGCTCAGGTACCCCAGGGCCTCTCAAGGACGACTGCATGCCTGTATTTAGGGGGATAATCCAGCACTGGAGGTTGTAAGCTGGAGCTGAATTGCACCCAAAGTGGGCATTATGTTGACACACATTGCATTACTCTTTACCAGGAGCAGATCTGTGGTCAGGCTTTCTGCCTTGGTCACAGGTACATATGGTTGATTTTGGGGTGCTCTGTATTGTTTGTATTGGTTTTTTACAGCCTGATTTTTCTCACAGTGATAGGCACGATGGAAGAACTTAAGCAGATAAGGAGAAGGAATACAGTTACATCATGCTTGGGAAAACTAAGAAAATTGTCAGGCAGCTAAATTAAAGAAATATTGGATGGACACAACTGCTTTGAAAAGGACTGAGATTTCTTGTACGTTTTTTCAGGTTGCCTACTTTAGGCCTATAGCATTTATAACAGGTTTAGATTATTTCAACTTGATGAGCTTCAATTTTATATATAAGCAGTAATATTGCTTCAATTTTTCTACAAACCACAGCCCCTGAGAGACTGAGATGTTCAGCCTCAATATGATTTGGGAGGAATTTTGATTCTTCCACTCATCAATGAAAATATTAAAGAACTGCAAACAATGCTGAAAATTGGTCCATAATATACAATTGCTGCCTGGTTTCTTTTGTCTGTTCAGAAAACTCATGGTGATTTGCATGGTGATTCATTTCTCCTGAGTACCAAAAAATGGGCTAGCTTAGGTCATACAGAAAAAGTTCAAACAGGTATTGGGAAGGAAGAGAGATAGAAGTGATATTTAAATTATGCAAGTTACTGTGTGAATGCAAATTATTAGATTTTCTACAATTTTTTTTCCTTCTTCATAAGAAATTGTCTCAGTTTAGAGACAAGTTTAGGAGAAGAATACTCTGGAATGAATGTTTCCTCTAAAAAAGGGTTCTAACAATCCCTTTCCAACAATGAGGAATGAATACTAGTGGATGAAAGTGAAAAAAAAAAAACAATTGTTTATTGACAAACAAAGTACCCACACAGCATGGAAAAGTGGTAAATAAATGCTAGTTATTGAACTGTCAGAACTCTCACACACACACACCAGGAAAAAAATCCCAAAATACCAGGGGCAAATGGCTGCTGAAGAGTCCCAAAGCTCCCTCCACACCCACCTTAAAGATGCAGCAACTGTTTTTGGACATAAAGCAGACCATCAGGGAATACACTATCATTAAATCGCCCCAAGACAGAAATGTCATGAGTATTATAAGAAAACTTAAGTGCAGAGAGCTGATTTAGAACTTCATCACATGCATGTTTGCCCCTGATGCCTTCGGGACAAAGTGTTAATCAAATGTATTAATGTTTATTGCTGCTTTAGCTTTTTTTGTTCTCTCATTTGCGTAAGAAGATGTCTACTGCAGACTTATTTAGTCTAGTTCCTCTAGGCTAGTGACACATTTAAGTTGCTACAGAAAGGTAATAAAACATATGGGTTGACTCTGCATAGTATTAAATAAATTGATTTTTTTTTTCAAATCAACCAGGCAATATTTATTTCATTATCTTCCGTTAAAAGTTACATAAACAGATATTCTTAGTCTCAGATCTACAAGGTAGTCTGTCCCTTTTTTTCCATAACTTTCTTTTTTTCAGTCTAGACTGTAATAAAGAAAGTTTATTTGGAAAAAATTCTGTCTTGCTAGATGGTAGCTCTGTGAGCCTCATCTTTAAATTAAAAATTTATTTTCTCTTTAGATTAAAAATTTATTTTCTATTCCAGTGTAATTCTAATGTTAACTTTTCCATTAGAAGTAGGATTTTAGGTTAATGTTAAAGCAGACAATACATCATGAATAATTTTAAAGCTGTTGGGTCATCTTAATCTTGTCTTTAGCAATGAAGGGCTTAGTACAGGTTGTAAAACTTGACTAAGAAGCAGATGGTCTCTTCATAATGCACTGTGCATCATCTTGTGTCATCATGGCCTGAGCTGAATGAAATTGTAAACTACATCATGGACTGCAAGCCATACAGTTATATTTTTATTCTTACTCTTCTTTTCAGTTCTGTTTTCAGCCATCTGTGAACTGTGTATTAGTTCATATCCATTCTGTGTTAAAATTTGACAGAGAGCATTGACTCTCCTAGGAGGAAAGTTTTGTGTACTAGGAGCTGTTCCTCAATTAGCCTTCTGTACACCAGTTTCCTCTGCTAATTCATTAAGGGTTTGCATATGCAAATGTCAGCCTCCTGTAATGTCTACAAAAAAAGCTGTGCACAGGTCAACCAGGGATGCATGCTTAGCCTTCCCTGTCAGTCAAACATGGATAACTGGAATGTCCAAGTACTTGATGGACACTAGTATTAGTTCATAACCTTTTTACGATGATGTAAGTTTGCCTTCACAGCAGTAATTGGAAACATGTCTCAGGAACAGCAGCTAAAAAGAGCTGCATATAAAAATAGCAACATTTTAGAGTTTCCTCTCAAACCAAAATATTCTCATATTTTTAATCTTCTTCAAATGCCCTCTCCACTTTCCCCTTTCATGACTGCTTATGAAAGAGAGTCAGACAAAAAAAAACAAGGAGGGAGTCAGAAAAGGTCTGCATTCAAGGTCTTCAAATTTAAACCATTTATGAATCTACATACAGAAAACTTCATAGCAAATGTAAATGGTCTAAAACACAGAACTGTATAATAATTAATGTAACTGTAATAGATACTGGAGAAAGTCAGGAGTTTATGGTCCATTTAAGGTCATTTTAGAGCACACCTTAATTACAGAGAAGCAGTCAATCAGCTAAACAGCACAGTTCTTTGCGCACTCCAGAATTGCACAGTACACACCAAAATGTGATACCCATCATCGTTCAGATTGTTGCCTTTGTCTATATTGTTTTTTAAACCATGGACATGGTTTAAAAAAAAAGAAAGAAAGACATTCTACTGATAAACAAAATAATTTCTGGTTATTTCAATGAGTTAAATATAAATAACAGGTCCAGCAATCCTTCTAAATGTAAGTCTGTTCATATATGCAAAGACTTTACATAATGATTAAAATGCTTTATTTTATAGAGATTTTATACTAAATACACTAAGATATTACCATTAGAGGAGTGTAATATGTGGGAAAAAATGTCACAGAATGGTTCTATGTATTATTAATAGTGAAATAAAAATATTCAGAATGACAGGACAAGGGTGAAAGCTAGGAAAATTGTGTGCAGTGTAGTAGGCAAAAAATGTGAGTTTTCATAAATTTGTCTATTTTTTCCCCCTGCAATTTTTCATTGAAGAGCAGTTCTAAAATGCCTGAAATATTGTCAAATGTAACTCATGAGGTCTGAAAAGTTCACCACATGCTATATTTTTACATTATTTCTTGAAGCTTCAGAAAACACTATGGATGCCTGTAGACAACTATCATTTAGCTCTCCTGGGAGAGTAGCAGGAGTAGATCACATGTAGTCATAATGATGCTTTGTTGCCAAAGGAAAGCATATAGACAGACTTTACAGTCTCCTGGATCTCAGCAGTAAAAATATCTTTCATGATCTGTGTCAGGCCTTTCACACTATCCTGATTGTTCCAGATGAACTGAGAAGCTATTTGGATTTCATGCTTTAACTGGGAGAGGCATTTTCAACTTTTTTTTTTTGCTAGCATCTTAGTGAGGTTATTTGTCTGCTCACCTGGGGAAGTTCTCAAACCTGTCACTCATGAGACTCTACTTGGAAGGCATGATTAGATAGCCCCTAGAAATGAAAGATGTAAACAGTGTCATAAATGATTACTGTCTCTTGAGACATCCTCATTTTGCCAGAGGAGTAGAATGTTGCAGCTGGACAAGTGCAGCCTCATTCTTGATTTCAACTGCCATGACTTGCAAATACAGGAAATAGGTAAACATGCTGTGTCTGGAGGGCACATAAATATGACCCAGTGATAATAAGCAGCAAATCTCATTCACTATATCTCAGAAATAGTTCTTCTTTATAAAAATTCAAGGTGATATAACAAGTGGCAAAGTGCCTGTAGCATGCTTAAGGCTGGTACAGTGTTTTCTGTTTTTTCATTTGCTGGGTGTCCTAACAGACACCCAGCAAATGAAAATTTACAGATTTGCTGTGTCTTCAGTCAAAATTAGAGGTTATATGGCCTGTTAACTCTGATAGCTATTAATAGGTTTAATCTTTTCCTTTTTGCCCTTCACTTCTCAAAATTGTCACTTAAGTGGAGTACCTTTAGTTTTCTAAAATAAATTTAATGGTTAAAGATAAAGGATAAAATCCTGGGCAACAGAGTTATCTGTGACGGCAGTGTACCTAGGATGTATATTAAGTTGCTTAGTCTTCCTTTAAGGACAAAATTACAGATTCTGAAGCCATTCATAGAGCAGCACTAGGTATTAAAAAAACATGTTAGGTATTTTTAGCAGCAAAACTCAATGAAGAGTTGTAGAATGCATCAAATGTACCAAAGAGAAAAATCATCCAAACTTCAGATTTCTTCAGCCTTATTACTCTAGGTGACTTGAAGTATGGGGTCCTTTTTATCTTAGAGTAAGTTTTAGTTTGGTTTTAGCCTTTTAGCTCAATGTATTCAGCATGTTTTCAAGATTTCAGTGTTTACAGTCAGGCCAAAGATCATGATGAGTTCAGCTGTTATATTCAGTACCTGAAAGGAAGTTTTTTTCATAGACTCACAGAATGGATTGGAAGGGCCCTTGAAGATCCTGCAGTTCCAGCCTCCCTGCTGTGGGAAGTGACATCTTCTGCTAGATGCAAGGTTGCTCAAGACCCCATCCAAACTGGGGTTGACCACTTCCAGAGATTAGGCATCCACAGCTTCTCTGGGAAAACTGCTGCAGTGCCTCACCACCCTTACAGTAAAGAATTTCTGCCTATTATCTAATCTAAATCTACTCTCTTTTAGCTTAAAGCCATTCTCCCTTGTCTTTGTAGAAAGACTCTCTCCAGCTTTCCTGTAGGGACCCTTTAGGAAGTGGAAGGCCACTAAAAGGTCTCTGGGGAAGCTTGTCTTGTCCTAGATGATCAGCACCAACTCTCTCAGCCTGTCTTTATAGGACAGGTACTCCAGCCCTCTGATTATTGTTGGATTAACTTCTCTGGACTCATTCCAAGAAATCCATGTCTTTCTTATATTGGGCGAATTTTAATGCAACCCAGATATAATGGGAATGGAAGCAAATTTATAGTTTTCTAATAATATTTCTAGAAAAACTGATATATCAAAAATGCTAAGTAGGACAGATTCTGAAAACTAGCAAAAAATTAACAGATAGTTTTAGAGAAAGTGTCTTTTGACAAAATATGAGTAAGAATCAACTCAGCCTTAAACATTATTAGTTTAAATCTGTAGGAAAAAAAAAAAGGGGTTCTAGAATTTATTTTGCACTCTCATGATTCATTAAAAAGCCTCAACTTGCTTTCCTGTAGAAATATACCTCAACAGCAGAAAGACAATGCTGTTCAGATTTTTATAATTTTGGCTTCATCATATGAGGGAAGAGTGTGAGTGTGTGAATCAGCACATGCAGGTAGCCAAGGCAACCACCAAGCCAGAGCTAAAGTGCAAGGAGTAGATTTACTTACCTTGCTGACAGTTCTGGGCAGCAGAGACACATGGGGACACAGGCTCCTTTAGGCTTAGTTCATCCCAGCACCAAGCACTGGGGAGAGGGAGATCTCACTGTCTGCCCTAAGATAACAAAAGGCTACCATGTGTCTGTGAGGATGTGTCATCTCTCCACAAGAATTCTGCTTCTCAAAACAGGCAGAGGATAAACCACATTAGGCATAAAAAACTGAGTTTTCCCACACTGACGTTTTTATTTATAGCAATTTTTAGCATTCCCAGCTGCAAGGTCAGTTTGAGTGAGACTATTCCCTTCTCCTTACCAGTTTTAAACCTTTCCTCCCAACAATGAGGTTGAACACCACAAAACTTCTGGATTCTCTGGTTTTATGTTTAGAATTGTAGTTGGATTTAGCACTTCTGAATTTGATAGATTAATAAATGACACAGTCTTGAGGTGATCTTTTCATATCTACCCACCAGCTTTAGGAGTGTTCCCACTGCTACTGTTCTGAGCTGCTTGGGGCAAAGATTAGTTATTGGAGTGCTATTTTGTGGTCTGTGAAACTTGAAGCAACTAAAGCAACATCAAATTCACCTTTACCTTTTTCCTTAGGGCTTAAACTTCACATCCAGAAGTGGAAGTGGTATTGTCACTCTGCAAGTCTCAGTTACAATGTCACAAGGCCATTTAGTGGTAGAGACTCCATTTCCTAATATCTGGATCCTCCTATGGAAGTTAAATTTTTATACTGGTTTTCACTCATCAACAGAAATACATGCCAAACTATTTTTTTTGAGTTAAGGATGGATAGAAAGAGATCTAAGATCCACGCATTTATACTGTGCATAGAAGTGTTCTTGTGACAGTTACTAATATCAAAAGGTTCCTAGAGTTATAACTTCTGTGTGTGTGTGGGGAAATCACTGTAAATCCCTTACAGTTGTGTATAGATGAAGAGATGTCAAAAAAGACAGCATTATACACAAGAGGAAAATTATTCAGGACACCATCAGTACACAAAAATAGGCAAGACGAGGCTATTTACACTCTGAAATTAGGTGTAAGTTTTTTACTCAGTAGTTTCCAACCCATCTCTTGAACTGAATTACTCAACAATATTGTGGGATGCCATTTATTCTGTCTTCCTTTCTTTTTTTATTCTCTACTAAGAACAGAAAAGAACTACAGAACAGTTATTTTCACGACACTGAACAGTTGATTTTTGTTCCTTTTTCTACTATATTGATCACTATAGTGATATATAAATAAAAGTACTCTCTTCTAGAAGAGTCAGAATTTAAGAAAACAGCAAAGCCCCTTTGTTCAAATGAATGATGAAAATGTCCTTTTTGTCTGGAGATTTTAATGGTAAATCTTCTTTCTCTTCTTCTTTCTCTCTTCTTTGACATTTAGCTGGTAAATTCAATAGCTTTCATTAGGAAGAAGGTACTATTTCTGAAGAAGAATGTGACTCTTACTTTCCTTTTGCCTTAAGATTTGGCACTGGCATTATTTATACTTTTATCCAATAAAGAGAAGCTTTCTGGAAAGTGATTCACGTTCTGTCTGTTTAAAGAATGCAGTGGCATATACTCCCCTCAAAGGGAAAAAAAAGAAGGGTTTTTAGGCTTTTTTTATGTCATGTCTCTCCTCTTTATATCATTTTAATGGTTCCTTCAGTTTTTATGAAACGGAGGCTTTATTGACTAGTCAGCCTAAAACACAGTGCTAAATATTATATATGAGCTAAATAAGTTGATTGTTATTTGGCCAACTAAATGTCTGAAAAATATGAAACTCTCCCCATTGTGATTGTCTAAGGAGAAATCTCATTTAGTCTCTGAACAATCTATAGCGACGCTATGTTTTGGTTTTATTTGCATTTATTGCCAGAAGTGAACTGAAGAAGTACACAAAAAAAATAGGGGAGAAAAAGCAGTATTTTAGGAAAAATAATTATTGCTTTAATTTAAATAATAGTTCATTGCTTAAATTTTTGGGGTTTTTTTTAGATGTACTTCCTTCTCCAAAACAGTGGGTTGCTGAGGCAAAATCCGTTCTTCCTTTGTATATATGCTCATGGTAAAGCAAGAGTTAATATTGGCTGTTTGCCTGCTGTTTACCTTTTCCAAAAACATCCCTTAAACTTGCTAGTTCCTTGCAAATAGAAGGGAAATAACAGGAACCTCCAGACACACAACAGGCTAGGCTAATTCTACCGCTTGAGCTACCATATTTTTAGAATAACAACTGTAGTAGTCCTTAGGACAGCAAAGGAAGGGAAAGATTTTCCAGCTAAGGAGAGAAAACTCATGCTAAAAGGCTAAAGGCTCCTGCTCTAAATGCACTTACTTGCAGATGGAACTTAGGTGTTCCTTGCGTGCAGAAAAAATTTTTAAGGTCTCAGTGGAAGAGTTAACAGCTGCAGGGTTCCAGTGTTGCTGAAGTTGGGCATTTAGTTCTGTCTCCAGAATCAGACTACTAGTCAACTAGAACAATTTTTTTAAAGTTGGACCATTAAGATAAATGTTTCCTTTTTAGGGAATTGAAATGCACAGTACCAAGTTTTGTGTACAACTGAGTTGATTAATCTTTTCTCCAAAGAAAACTGCAGGGATTATGTAATTGTGTGACTGCAGATGCCAGTGGCTCTAAGGAAAACATTAAATACTATATACTCCTGATAAACCCACAGGAATGTCTGCCCTATAGCAGAGACTGTGAGGCCTGAATTACATCAACTGAAAACAGGTATTATCAATCAAAATAATTTCCTGAGCCAGAATATGCCTTATTCTGCTGAAGAAGGAAAATACACACCCATTTGCATGAGAACAGGAATGGAGGAAAAGAGAAAAGGCCAAAGCCCACATGAATGAATCCTAGAAAGTTCTTTAGGAAATCACAGAATATTTGAGGTTCAAAGATGCCTCTGGAGATCAACTACCTGAACTCCCCTTCTCAAACCAAGGTCAGCTACAGCACATAGCTCATGTTGGATTCTGAGGATCTCTGAAAACAGGGACTCCACAAACTCAGTGCGCAACATGTGCCAGTGCTTTGTCACACTCACAGTGCCAAAGTCATTCCTATCACAGTGACAAAGTCATTCCTAATGTTCAGACAGAACCTCCTATGTTTCAGGTTTTGCCCATTGTTTCTTGTCCCATCATTGAGCACCACTGTTTCTTGTCCCATCACTGAGCAGAGCCTGGCTCTGTCCTCTTTACATGCTCCCTTCAAGTATTTCCATTCATTGATGAGATCCTCCTGAGCCTTCTCTTCTTAACAGTCCCATCTCTTGCAGCTTTTACTTACATGAAAGATGCTCCAAATACCTTGATCATTTTTGTGGACATTTTTGGTCCTGCTTGTTTATTTTCAAGGATGTATATACAGATAATAGTCAAAGCTACTCTTTAAAGCTTACCATAAGACAAGTAAGGCAAATTAGAAATGCTTGTTTTTTCAAGAATCAAACTATATCTTCATTAAGTTTTAATGTATGGATAGACTTTGTGTGCTGTTAACCAGTCTTTTGTCACTTGGAAAGCCAAAAGAGTTGCAGGGTAAAATTGGTGAGAGAATCTTTTTGTCTCTGGGAGGAAGCAAAAGAAAAGTTATTAATTCATAAAGAAGGCTGGGCCCAGACCTAGCATCTTTGAAGCTCTTTCAAACTATTTCTAAATTCCTTTTCAAGGAGTGCTGGGTTTTGAAATGAACTGTGACGTGTTCATGTATGGAGATGTCTAAGACTCATATCAAGAGAAATGTTCATAGCTTCTTGCATCTTTAAAGGGCCTTGTAAAGCCCTGGTTCTTGCTCAGAGTGTTTATTTAAAAGGGCTTAAGGTACTACTTTTTCCTAAGGTGAGCACACAGGAGAAACACAACAAAGTTCTCAGAAGGTTAAAAAAACAAACTTTACTGACAAACTTTAGAAGGTCGGGAAGTTGTCAAAATTTAAAGCAAACATTCAGTCAAAACAAAGCATTTCATAAAGCATTGACTTAGCAAACTCTAACCCTTCCAATCTTAAGAAGAAATAAGGAGCAGAAAAGGACAGAAATAGAGAAAGAGAGAAAAGCAAGATACATGAACTGCCTCTTGGATCCTAGCATGGATCATGGAAACAGTGCTGGATTGTAGAAAGTCAAGGATTTTTGGATGAAACTTAACCAGATGTTTTTTTGCAAATCCTATGTGTGCCACAAGAATGAACTAGAGTGAATGTGTACTAAAAGCTTCTAAAAGCTCAACAGAAAGCGCTTTGCTCTTCAGAACACCTTGTTGCAGTGTGCTGAATTGCTAATGTAAAAGACAGCCCACAATGCACTCACACATGCCCAGGAACTAATTTTTTTGTCATTCACGGACTATTTGAAGGTGGAAATCCCCATCTTTTTAAGAGAGAAATTGACCAGGTGATGGATCATTTGTAGTAGCAGCTGCTTTGTAACTATAACTATACAGAGTGTTCAGATGAATTCATTTACAATTCAGTCAATGCAGAAGCTGACTTCACAGCATCTGGGCCACTGGTTAATTTCCTTCAATATGGTGGTGTACATTTGGGGATATGGTTTGTTTTCTTTGCAAATGTTGTCACTGTTAAACTAATGATCTGAGCAAACTTAACATATTTATGTGTATGGGTAAATATGCACATGCACACACATACAACAGACATGTGCACACCAAACATGCTGTAGTGTTCATAAAGCCCTCCACTCTGCCTTTCTTCAAGTCTTTTATCACAGAAATCTTGCTGAAAGAACTTTTGCTGGTACAGGTGAAAAAAAAAATCAATGTGTCCTCAAACAGCTGTTTCTATGTAAAATACATTAATGTAGTTAATTAGTATTGACCTTTTAGAATATTCATCATGCCATTGCTTTATTATCTTGAAAGTTCACTTTAAAGGCAGTATAGCTGGTCCTGCAGGGAAAGGCTGAAAGAAAACACAGTTGGGTTTTAATTTTATGCTAAAGTAACTGGTTTCTGCTGGATAGCCTTAATTTGCATCATCATTATACATACCATGTTTATTTTGTGCTGCTGTAAACTTTCTTAGACTATATTATTCTTCAGATGGTTACTGTAGTAGAACACGAAAGTTGCTTTTACTGAAATTGCTTAATAGTCATACTTTAGCATATTTTCATGCAAAACCAAATGTTTCCATCCAAATAAGCAAAGCAATAAAGATTCCTCAAATGCCATCACCTTTCCATTGAAGAATAAGCATCAGGATTACTATTAAGGGTCTATTTAATGCCTTATGTGAAAAATTTCTTATGAGTGTTCAGTCACTTTGTGTAAAGATGCATAAGGTTATTGTTGCTTACTTCAAGTTTCCCTGTTTTCTGTTAATATTTTTCTGGAGCTCTACTGCACAAGCTTCATCTCCTCTTTTAGAAAGAGACTCAAACATCATTTTATCTAATAGTAAGCCTATCAAAACAAGAGCTGATGCAGGTCATAGCCATGGATACTTTTGTATTCCCCTATTTAGCCATTCCATGTGAAAATGAAAAATCTTTGGCAAACTGGTTCTAAATCCAAGTTACAAACAAGAGGTGCAGACAAATGACTGAAAATCTACATGGATTCTTATATACATATTCTTTTTCAGAGCTTTCAGAGTGCCACTGCATAGGAGGCTTGCACCTTGCAAAATGCTAGTCTGGATTTCTGCAGTTTTAAAATTAGTTCTGCTTTATTTGGGTTATTCTGGTGCATCTTGCCTAGCTACCTGGCAGCACTACTACATTTTCCAGTTTGCAAGTTACTAATTACCAGAGATAGGTTTAAGGGACAGTCACTTCAAAACAATGGCCATCTCAGCAGAGTTAATTCAAGAGTTTGATATTGATCTATGAGGTCATGTAGTGAAATAAACACATTTGTCTTGTTTTCATATTAGTATCAAGCATATTTGATAATCTCCAAGCTACCATAAAAAATGCATCTGATTTTATAAATGTAAACAGAGCTGGTGAAATTTCTGCTCTGACATTTTTACACAGGCTGGAGAAGGAATTATTTGTAAGTCAAAATGCTTGTAGTGGGTCACACAAGTGCAAAGTAATAGTGCTCTGCCACACCAGTGTTTCCCTCTCCATGGCAGCAGCAGGACAAACTTCCTTTGGATGGGAGGGCTGTCTTAATCATCTCTCCAATAAGTCAAAGAGGTAAATAAATGTGGGAATTGGGAAGAAGTGAATATGTGTATAACTCCAGGAGAGCACACAGAGAAATAGTCTATAAACCCAGTATGTTTAAGTAGGAACAGATGCTCATTAAGGACATACAGTGGGAATGGAGGACAGCAGGATTCCTGAGACTACATCTGTGAGCTGGATATACAGAGAAATCTGTTAGATTGGGTGTTTATTCACTCATATAGCTTAGATATAGATTACTGTAAGCATTTGCAACTGTTTTGTATTTTACATTTGCTTTAATGTTTGGTGGTTTTTTTTTTATTTTATCCTGAGTTAAATAAAATATTGAGGTGTGTCAAAATGCTTCTGACCAATTTTAAGGGAGAAGGAAGTCTAGAACACAAAACCTGGACTGCTGGAGACACTTTTTATGATAACCTACCTTTGCAACAAGTTTTTTCCAGGCTTGACACATAGGCATAACTTGTCACAATCTGAAAATTAGCATCTCAGAAACCCGGAAAGGGACTTTCTCACTCAGAGATAGGTGACATTTGGGAAGGTTCTTTTAATGTGAAAGTAATAGAAAGTTCACATGAATGTCCCAAACCGCAAAGGTCCTTACAGTTGTTCACACTTGAGAATAGAAATACAGCCCTTTACTAAGTGTATTTTCAAAACTTACCACAGAGGGGCCACACTTTGCCCCAAGCCTTTGCGTGCTGCTGCTCTGCTGTACAAAACCATTTCAGCTGAACCACATGAGAGCAGAAGAGGGCAATTTGGGCAGAGCTAGGCAGGCAAATACAAGGATGCATGGAGATACCCGTTCCCCTAAACTAGTTTGTTCTGTAGTGTGTGGTTTAGGTTCCACCATCAGACATCAAATAAAGCATAATTTAAACTCCTAACCTGATTTTGCCACTGCTGTTTCTGCTGCTGCCATTCGTCCTGTCCAGGAATAATTAATCTCATTGATGGAATGGAAGTGCTTTTTAGGGGGATGCAAATTCAGTGCATCTTACTCAGCACTTGTTCTGTCATAAAGGTAAGCAATCTCTGACTGTATGTGAAGGCTTTACACTTCCCATGGGCAGTAAAGAAGTGAATTTTTAGTTAGTGTTGTGCTTCCTTCTGTACCTGATGATTAATGTGCTGGTAAAAACTTCATGTACACTTAATCATTCATAACCAAATATAACTGATTCTCTGCTGCTAAAAGCTTCAGCATTTATAATTAAATGACAACAGTGGAAAGAAACCTGCAAAATCTGGAACTAGACAGTTTGAAAGCTTAATAATAATGTTTAAATCTTTCTCTATATAGCACAGTGGTATTGAAGGGCATTTCTTGGTGGGTTTTATAATGAGGGAGGGACAGCTCCTTCACAGTATTTTCTTGGGTACACTCGGTTTCCTTGACTAGGGATTTAAAAAATGGGGCAGTGCAAGAACTGCTTAAACATCTTTACAAAAAATACATATTTCAAAGTTTGTTTGAAGCCGTGGGTATGAATTTTCAGCATATGAGTTTGAAGAAAATGCTCAAGAAGACAGCTTGTTGGCTATGAAGATTGTAATGGGTAGGGGAGGGGCAGTCTTGAGAGTCTGCTTTCTCATCTAGGAACTGTCTTTTACTAGATTGCGGTGTTTGTTCATCAGAAATAAATTATTGCCAACATTACAAGACAGTCCTATCAGTTCTTACTTCACCTGCCTCACCTCAAAAGAGAGGGAAATTTAACTTTAATCTCTCAGCATGGGAGAGGGGGCTTCAGCCTCTGAAGGACTGGATAGAAGCGTATGCATGTTCTCAGGTCACAGTCAGAGTGCAAGCTCAGATTAGAAAAAGACAGTTCATGAATTTTGGCTAAATTTAGATTGACCTTCTCTTTCTCATAAATTCAAGAATATAGATTCATTATTTTTCAAACTGTTCCTTCCTGTAACTTTTATGATTTAACATAAGTCAGCAAAAGTTTTTTTATCTTAGATAAAAACTGAGTATTACCTAAAACATATATATGTATTTAAGGCACTTTGCCTGTGGATATAAACTGTTTTCTGAGAATGTTTGGCATTATACTTTTAGTATTTTCATGTAATCCAATAAAAGAAATGAATAAACCTGCTTTTAAATTCATGTCTTTGAACAGGCTTTTTACTGTTTCACTCAGTTGGGAAGATGTCAAGCAGTCACAGAAGGGAATAAATTACAAGATGTTTCCACCTTGTGGGGTTATTTTTTTCCTTTTTTTTTTTTTTTTGTGTTCCCCCAAAACAGGTGTAATAGATGGATCAGTGGTCTAATTCATTAATTCCCTGAAGCTTGAAAGAGATATCTTAGGGCAAAAGAATGTGGAAGCTATCCAAAGCAATGCAGTATTCAATTATTTATTTGCCTCTATCCTTAAAAACTGCTCCAGTTCCAGATCTTCCCATTTCTCTTATATAATTAATGGAGGTATAAAATACAGCTCAGAGAAACTTGGCTGGATTTGAAAGCACATGTACTTTTTGTTCACCATAGAAAGTACATAGGCATATTCACACCATCTTCTGCTTGTTTGGTCAGCAAATATGTCAGCAATATGTATGTCATGTGTTTCACTGTGTCCTGGAAATGAAGACACCTGTTTCACCAAACATATTAGTTGTAATTGCAATTTGCAGGACAATATCTGCAGAGATGTATAAAATATATGTATAAATTTGCAACTGAGAGTATTTACAATGTATTTTTTTAGGCCTAAATCATTATTTTAACTTAGTCATACTGGGATAGACTTCAGAAGGTGACATATTCCTATGAGTTTAGTCACCATAGGGAATGTTTTGCAAAAGGAACAGAAATCTTCACTCCAAAATACAGAATGGATGATGCATGTTCTTGGAAAGTAAAAGGTTTAGGTATATTCTTCTGGCTGAAGAGAGTGTTGAACCCAGATCTTCCATTTAAAGGGTAGACTCGAAGGTGAGAACCACCACTGCATTCATCAGGTGCTTCTTGGCTTCTCTTTCTTGAAAAAAAAAATAAAGAAATCAACTAATTGCCTCAAATGAGATGTGTAAAATCATTTTGTGTCATTGCAGAAATTCCAAGTTGTTCAGCCCACCACTTCAAAAATCTCAAAATAGATTCTAGATCCCATCTCTCTTCCACTTTTGGTGGTTTTTTTTTTTTTGTTTTGTTTTTTTTTTTAACTTGTCATAATTAACAGTCAATAGATGCCTTATTCCTAGACACTCTCTTTGTCCTCACCAATGGTAAAGCCCAGATCAGAATAGATAGCTACAAACTCACACAACCAATGCTTTGAAACAACTTGGCATAGGACTTGTGAAATTAAAACACTCAAAATTCAGTGGCTAGACTTCTGAAAGCATGTATGTGCCAAAGATTATTTTAAGTATCAGGTTTTGTATAGCTGAGGATGCAAATATAACAAATGTCAGTTGAGGATATCACTGTTTGATACCTGTAGAATTTTGGCTGCTAAAGACACAGGGGACTTTGAAAGGCATTCACTTGTGCATCCATTCAGGGCAGGAAATTGTAGATATTTCTTATATTATAATAAAAATAAGCCTGGTCTCAAGTAAGATTAAAAAAATATAGAAAATGATTGTGGGCTTTGGTTTTTAGTTTTTCTGGGTTTTTTTTAAGCTGATGTTGGAGACAGATAAATGCGATAAAGAATATTTAGGACATTGTTACTAGATTAGTCATGGATGTCACATATATTATTACACATACTGAGAAAAAATGTGTGTGTTTATGAAAATAATTAACTGATTTGTAGACTAAGACTTCTGCAAGAAATGTAAAAAACTAAGTTATGTGGTTGGACACTGAATGCACTGTGTATTTGGATTCCCTGTGTAGTTTTAAGATAAGTAAAATGCAATAAATATAGCATTTCACTGCTGATGAAGTCTTCAATTTCTAGAAATCACCCATCTCCAGTAACTCAATACCGACCAGTCCGGCTGGGGACACTTGCATACACTGTTTGCCACTACAAATATTTTAAAATGCAGTGCATATTTTTTTCTTCTATCTAGAAACCTACGATATAAGAAAATGTGCCCATGGATAAATGCATTCTGTTTCAAAGCATCCCTCTCCCAGGCTTGCTAGACTGATCTGCATAACTCACAACATCCTCTGCAAGGAGACAAATATTCTATTGAGGTCACAAGGACTACTGTTTCTTAAAATTCAGGTCTTGTTATACACTCTTGATTTACTAATCTGAGCCTTTCAACAGGAGAAAATGGATGCAAAAATCATACTATTAAGTATGGTAAATATAATTATTTATAGGATTCAGCCCTTGCAAGTTACCTATAGGGGTTAACAAAATTACTTATTTCTCTGTGGCTAGGGCTGATTTAGTACTAGAAACACCAAAGTAAATACAGTTTGCCCTTGAAAAGTGCCATGGTTTAGGAATGTAATGCAGTATCTTTGTTTTCAAAACTGCGTGAGCTCTGTGGATAACAGGTTTCTCAATTTGCACACATTAAGTAGACCTTTCATGTTGTTTTGAATGTTTAGTTTACAGTAACCCGGGTCATGACGTGTGACTCTGGGAGCAGAGTAAATGAAAGCACAACTTTTCCTTCCCGTTTGTGAGAAAAGAAAGAGCAGGGAGGAGGGTGCCTTAGCAGCTGTCATTGCCAAAGATTATTTAAAAGCTGTAAAAGCCTTCATTTGCCTTCAGGAGTTGTGACATATGGTCAGAAATGGTTTGAAGAATTATTGTCATCTTTGTTGGATGAGATTCAAAGTGTTCTTTAACAAGGATCTTGTCCCTCATCATCCTTGGAAAAATCCTTCAGAAATTGTAAAGCATACAGAAAGCAGACAGAGCATCAGAGTTTTTAATGATTTTTTTGCCTTTTTTCAGGAAAGACATTAAGCAGGGTTTCCTGATGAAAGAAAGGGATTATTCGTGGTAAAAGTGAACTTATTTTTCACTCACAATCAATTTTTTTTGTGTGCGACCATTTCATCACACGCATTAATGACAGATTGTTCCCTATGCAGTTAATTAAAATTTCAGGTACAAACAGTGCGTGCTACATGTCACAAAGCCATCCAGTTGTGATTTGAAAGCATAAAGCTTCTCCACGCAATTACAGCTATCCATTTTGTCTGGACCTCCCTCCCCCAATAGTTAGCAGATGTGGATTTCACATTTTGAAGGCATGATGAGACCTTTCTGCCCATAAAAGCCTATCAAAACTTGTGAGGCCAGGAAAGCAACAGGAAGGTACCAAATGACAGGCTGCATGATCAAGCAGAGTAAAGGCTAATAGCAAAGGGAAGACAATTGCCTGAGCACAGAAATACTTAGAACCAAAAATAGCCCCAATTGCAGGTCTGCAAATGGTAATGGACAAATCATCTCTAACTTAATTTTCCAAGCTGAAGGTACGGGGAACAGTACTGTGCCTGCTCTCACTCCCACTGCCTGCTGCACCTGTAGGGATTTAGAATAAAGCCTGACACAATGAATATTGAAAGGCACATTGATCTCGAGGTATATGAGGTACCAGTGAGATATGGCAAAGGGCACCTTTCTCATCCCTCTCAAATTTTGCATAAGTCAGACTGATTTAAGCTTTAGCTGAATAAAATCCTCCAATCTTACCAGGCTTGACAAGAATTTATTGTGTTCCAGCAAGAGAATAACATGGAAACATAATACTCCAATCATATTTTTAAAGGTAACTTCACAGTATAAAGTTATGGCGCTTGCATGGTAGAATTATAGTTACTTTCAGATTCAGTGTCCTTGGCTGTTTTCTGAATAACGATAATATATCACATAAGTGGGAAGTGACTGTTTACATATGTAAAACTTCTCACTGTCTCCTAAATCCAGGGTGCTGCCACGTTGTTTCTCACAGTGGGAGGAGGTGAAAGGTACCGCGCAAGCCTTTTACACTTTCATGATGTGTGAGGACCATGAGGAAAGTGATCTGGTAGTAGTGGCAGGCAGAGAAGCCAAGTAAATTAATTTTCACCAGGGCTTCTTGGAGCGCTTGGAAAAATGAAGATCAGTAAGGGGAAGACAGACTTGATCTGACTCTTGGACAGGGAGTTTTATCACGCCTTTGATTGTCTTGCTGTTGTCACTTATCCTTTTTGTAGGAGGGAAGGTATGACTAACTTCTTGTCATGCTCTTTGCTATGTTTCCAGGTAGAGTGAAATCTCAGTCAGAATTACATAAAAAACCCCACCACTCAGTCCATTTGTGATCTAGGACAAAAGGAAAAAAAATGTTTGAAGAAAAACTATTTCATCTAATCTTCTAGGTTCTGGCTACATAAGTGATGACAAATTAGGTCTGTCCAGAGCTGTTCTGTGGCAGGGGGGCCATCACTCCTCTATATTCAGTTTTCTACCTCAAGGTGTTGCTTCACGCAACATGCCCATGGGCACCGTGGCCGCCTTGTGCCACTCCTAACTCCATTTTTTCCACACGTGCCACTGCAGAAAGGAAAATGATCCATAACTGTCCTGCTTTGGGGGTTCTTCTGTGTTTTTACCTGTTTTAGTTTTTCTTTAAGTGCCCCAAACTTTCTAAAGAGCTTCATTCTTCCTGGCAGGAGCTATATTTTCCTGGCAGCAAGACCTTGCTAACCCTGAGACTGTGTTTTTTTAGTCTTGATTTGCATAAAGTTGCAGAAACCTACCAATATAGGGCTTCCCATCTGCTTGCACTATTATCAGTGAGTGGTAGGAATAACACAAATGTTTGAAACAGAGCTGCCAGACCTGCCCGAGATGCTCTCCTCTCTCATGCAGGGGCTGCTGTAGTGCAGCAAGTTTAAACCAGACTCCCAGGCATGAATGCCCCTCAACCTCTGTGAAAAATGCCCCCATTCCAGTCCATGCAAGGGTTCAGACTGACAAATGTGTTACTGGAGGAGAACAAATGCAGTGGGAATATCACCATCGAGGAGAAGTCAAACAGTATGCGTCCTCAAAGTGTTGTTGTACTCCTGATTGTTCTGGCAGGGAATTCCCTGTTGTCAGAGGCATGGCTATGCCGAATACCTGAGCAGCAAGGCCACCGGAGAGGGCTGTCTTCTAGTGCCCATCTCCACATCAGAACTATGGGATGGAAATCAGGAAGGAGTACATAGTAACAGAGATGTTTGCTGCAGAGTGGGAGGGGAACGAGCCTTGATAAGGAGCAATATAAATCCTTTTCTTTCCACACCTACATCTTGAATAACTAGGATGAGTTATCCTAGGTGGTAGTGAAGCAGTCTTCACTTCTGCTTTTCTTTGACATCAGAAAGATGAATCAATGCAGGCCCATGTATGGTGCCTCAGAAATTGCTCCAACAGGATATGCCTCACGGTTTCTGCAATGCAGAACTAAGCCCTAACAGTTTTCTGAATCACTTGAGATTTGTTCCTTATTAGTGCTAATTTAAATTTTCTCAAGAATGTTGGTAGCGAGTCTGTCACAGGCAGAAAGTCATCCTTTTTATTTTTAAAGATGGAAGGATTATACTTGGAAGGAAATCTTAGTCCTTTACATTTGATTTTTGCATGAATCACTCAGGTACCACTCCATTATTTAAATTAACCTTGTTGCTACAGTAACATAGATATTCATGCTCTCTGATGGCTTTTAATTCCTAGTCTGTCTTCAAACACCTATTTTTGAACACAGAGCCAAGACATATATATGACATATACCAGCTCAAATGTATTACTGGGAACTTCTAATAACCTGTCCCATGGATACTTATTGTCTCATTAAATAACTTATGAAAAGGAGTTTGAATTATCCACATTAAATGATAGCTAGGAGACCTGCATAATGAATTTATAAGTTTATCCTAATCAAATGCTGTTTTCCAGATATAATTTCTTCACTGAGCCTTGGGCTAAGGACAGCTCAGTAGGGGTCTAATTATAGTGATGCTTCTAGTATGAGAAATAGTTGCTTTCCCTTATGGGAAAGTTTCTGTAGACTACTAGGTCAAGATAATGAAGCACTGTTTGTAAGTCTGGAAAACTGCAAGTAATAGCTGCTTTTCTTAGAAGCTGATGTAGATGGTTTTGAGGAAGTTTGTGAAATACTGTGAAATACTTGTCATTGCTTCCAGAAAGTAATTCCAGTGAGTAGGATGTACTTTATTTAATATACTGCATTAGAAATGTCAGCATGCATGAGAATAACAGATCATGTGGGTGAAGGAACTTATTGCTTCTAGAAGAAAATCAATATATAACCATTAAAATAAAGCCTCTTTTCAGTATAATGGGGGACAACATTTTCAAAGAGCCTATAATATGCCTACAAAAAACATTCACTCCAAGAATAGGTGCTATGACTGATCTTGCCATTTATGCACCATAAAACCCTTTTGTCTCCTACATTTTTGGTTTACACAGTGAGCTGTAGGTCTGGAAATACAAATGAAAATGGAAAATTCTTTGTACCTGTACAAAAATGGTCATTAATTCCATTGTTGTGCATACATTTTAAGAAATAAGCAGACTAATAGAATTAGACTCTCAGAATCTGTGGCATTAGGCATTTTGAAGAAAGCTAAATTGTGTGGGTTACAGAACACTGGAATAATCAGGCTTTTGACTTAGGCCTTAACTGCTGGACATCTATTAGCATGTTGCATACCAAGGTCAGGGAAGATTTTCTCTTCTTTCTCTGGTGTGAAGACATGCAGTCTCAGAAGAGGAAAAGGCAAGCAGATCTGTGTTTGAATCCTTAGGTTTTGGTTTGAGGCAGGGTTCTGCAATTATTTTGCATTGTTTTTATTGCCACTGCATCTATTCTGTTTGCAGTTTTAGTTTAGGGAATAGCTTAATATGGTGCTATCAGTGGAGCATTTCTTTCCCATTAAACACTGCCATAATTTGCAGAACAGAATGTAAAAAAAATGATGAAAAAATACTGATATGTGGTTTCCTAACATCAGCTATAGTTGATTATAGGTTTCTTAAGAAAATTAAGAAGTCAGTCAGAAATTATGAGAAACCATGATCTTCCCAATATGTAAAAAAGTGTCAGGGAATTCCTTTCTTACTATTGATTTGGCTCTGATAGTCTCCCATATTTTCTCTCACATCTCTTGTCATTGAGAACTATTTCTTAGTATAGCTTTTAGATAAGTTGTCTGACTCAATCCTCCTAATTGTTAGAGAATGTTGAAGTAATGTTGACTTTTGTCTAACAAAACACTGCAAAATTGGACCTTTGAGATATATGGGCTTCAGTTTCTTTTACCTCTTACTGGAGGGTGTAAAGATAAAAAGGCTGATAAGATGCAGGGCCATTAGCAGCTTGGAATGAAGGGCTGTTTCTCAATGCATAACCTGAAGTGAATATGAGGAGAAGAAATGTAAAAATAGGAAACCACATAAATACAGTACAAAATATTTTATTATACTCCCAGAATTCCTGTTTACAGTAAAACATAATAATGTTTTACCTTAGGAATTCTATGAATGGTCATTTTTGCTTCTGTTCTATAATCAGTGAAAGATGTACTTGTAAGAGGCAGACAAAAACCTCAGGAAAAGGAAAGTGGAAACACGGAAAATGAAGCCACTTACGTTAGAGAAGAGGATAAAATAAAGAGACTTGATTCTTTGTTTTGGTGTTTCTGATAGTCTTCCTAGGACTTCACTGCACAACTCTGAGGGTTTCTTTGCTGCAAAGTTTAGACCACGTGCAATTTTGAAGAATTGGTACAGCTCACTCACTGGATTTGAATGCCAGTAAAAGCAGTGGTGACTTAGCATTTGACATTTTAGTTTAAAGAAATTTGAAGGTAATTAGCATATGTTTTTCTCCTTGGTGCCCAGACATAGCTATGATGAGCTTACGAGATACTGAGTTTTGAAGCTAACCCATTTTCTTCCAACAGTATGAAAAACAAACTGATGTGTAGGTCTCTACAGTACAGGCAAGGTATGAGTAACCCTGTCAGATTTACTCTTTCAGCATTCAGCAGACTACTTAAGGAAAGATATTAATTCATTTTTAATGTTAGGAAAATACAGTCATTAAAAAGTAGATAACATAAAATGCCAGAAATGCTTTTAACATTACACGAAGTGCTCTACTTGCCTAAATAGCTTTCTACTTTTGGAGATCTAGATATGCTGTGGTATTAAATATTAAAATAGAGGTTGCTTTTTAAAATGCAGTGTTTCTTATCAGAAAAACAGTTTGAACAAGCAGTGCTGTTGTATAATGCATGATGTTGCTAATAAGAGAGTCTTGGAAAATAATTTTTCATGCTGTAAGACTGACTAGTGTTCTGAATAAGAAAGATTCTTTCTCTGTTCATGTTCTCTTAACATATAACAGTGCTGTCAAGCTGCATGCAATTATAAATTTACAACACAGTCTGAGTCACATGAGGTCCATTCTGGGCTTTTATCCTATTTTTGTTTATGTACTGCTTATCAGTTCTGTTATCCAGCTATACATAACCTTGATTGGAAAGTCATTCTCAATGAATCGCTATCAGCACTTCAGTGGTGGTTTATATGAATGTGTTGGAAGGGTTCTGCAGTGTCTGTACTATGTCTGGTGTTATTTAATATTCATGGTATTGATTTGGATGAGACAATAGGAGCAATACTTATTCAATTTTCCAGTGATACTAACCTGTACACAGCTAAACCTTCAACATGAAAGGAAGAGACTCTTAAATGTTAGAGGAAATGATTGGGAAGAAAATAGCGGGAATATAAATAAGAAAAGGAAATCTAGGAGAAAGAGCAATGTAAGTACGAGCTAGGGAAAGGTTGATTATGTAGCATTTTAAAGGCAAAGATTTTTGTTTATAATAAAAGTAGCAAAAGTCAAAATGGTATGATATTGCCAAAAAACTCCCAAATTATATCGTGAGATGGATGCACAGAAGCACTTTTGGAAAGATATATATATATATATATATATAGATATAGATATAGATATATAGATATATATAGATATATATATCTATATATCTCCCTTGTGCTGTGAGGCAGGGACATTTTGTCCAGCAATTATAAGAACTATGACGCCTCTGAGAAAAGGTGAGGGAAGCATATTTCTCAGCTAAGAGAATAGTCTTCAAATATAAAAAAAAAAGTATTTAATAAATTCAAATAAGTTCTCAAAGTTTACAAAAGAAAAATTAAATAGGCATTCAGAATCACAAATTTTCTAATACTAGGACAATTGAAGCATTGGAGTAAGAATTCATGAGCAGATTAGACAAAAATCTTTCAATAAAGGCACAAACACTGAGAAATGGGAGATGGATGAGAGTGATGTGTTTGGTTCTCTGAGAGAATTCATTGTCACAAAGAGCACTTCTTGTTTACCCCAGATACCATTCTTCTTTTTGCAAAAGACTGTAAGCCACAGTCTCTCCTCAGGATGGACTTGGGATTTATTAGAGTGCCCAAACCTTTGACGTCATAAATCAGTGATATTTAAACTTCACTGTGATTGTTTCATGGTAGAAGTATGTGCTAATAAGAACTAAGTAGTGTAGCTATGTGGGCTTTTTGGGTGGGACTTTGAATTTGTATCCAAATGGAGAGACGAACACACTTTTTATCTATTCACATATTCTTTTAAGCAAATTCCCAAGGCATTGGAAAATTTTCAGACAACATAATAAGGCATGAAGCAGATGGGAATAATGCATTTGTTACTGTGAAAGTCTATGTGAAATATTTTTTTTTTATTTGTGTGGTTTGGTTGGTCTTGGTGACAGGCCAGTGAGATGGTTTGAGAACAAGTACAGTAACATTTTCACTCCACATTAACCAGTAAAGGATCACTATTATAGAAAACTGAGAGGCTTCAAATAGGCCATATGATAACATGGAGCTAAATGACTTGGGAGGAAGGGACATTAGACTGAAAGGATCTGCATTTTTTTTTTTGCCCTTGACTTGTCACTGACTGAGAGTAAAATTTTTTTGTTTAGGCTAATTCTTTGGAAAGTAGTGCAAGGAGTTCACCTCACTGCATGTTTAACAACATGACCACCCTTGTTCCACTGGATACTTTAGGGAACTATTATTATTTAATAACAAAAACAATGTAAGGCAGAAAAGGAAAGACTGCAAGCTACAGTACACATGTAGTCTGGTTAAACATGAGGTCTTGCAGTGAAAGACTAGTACTATCCAGCCAGAATCTGGGTTTTGCTTATTCCCTTTAAAATATTAATATTCTTCACTTGCAGTGTTATTCACAGCAACAAAAATAAAAAGGAACTGAATAAGAATTTTTTGTAATACTGACTCCAGTAGTCTGCATCTATTTCTTGTGTAATCCAAGTCCTGTTATCTTTCATCTCTTCCGGCATTGTAAAAACATTATAAAACTCTTTTTCTATATGTATTTCAATTGACATGCAAACTTAATGCTTTAACTGTTAACACTGGACATCATTGTGTGATAGCTCAAAGAAGGCAGACATATTGTCCCCAGACCATTTTATACATACAGGTTTATATTTACATTTTGCATGCATTTTTGTTTTGAATCAGAAACATTGATGTGGTAGTATTATAATGTATTGGTTTTAGAGTTTGTAATTCATGACAAACATAAACTTAGCAGTGATGCATTACTTGCAAGCACTAGAAGGGAAAATTTGCCTGCACATGAAAGGGATGAAATCCCTTGACATATTTTTTGGTTAACAAAGTTCCCTCAGTAGAATATTCAGGTAGAGTAGCTTTTCTGAATTATTTCAGTAGACTAATGCTTCCAACCTAATCAGTTTTGCTGATTTAAGTGGCCCTCTTGGGAGCCTATTGTGAGTCTCAGTCAGGATTTTTAGATAGGACAACATGTAGGAATCAAAAATATTCTGGATTCTGGTGCATTCTTGACCAGTACCATAACTGTTAAGCATTAGAATTAACTATTCAAGAAGAATATTAAAGCTTATAAAATTGTATTAACCTTCTGTGAAAAGAATTCTAATTGGATCTGAACTACAATAAAAAGAATTATATAAATAAGTGGGCTTTTAAATAGCACATGGAGGAGAGAGAAGGAATTCTAGAAGAATAAATTGCAATTATTCAGGTCTGTTTTCTTTTGTTTCTTTCCAAAAATTAGTAATATTGGGTTATATGGGGTGAGGATGAATGGAAAGCCTGAGATCTTTAGTAATGCTTGATTGAATATTTACTACTGCTAGTATGTCAGCACAGGGAGATCTAATGTCCTACCTAGTCCAGTTTTCTGCTGCACTTTCACTCTGCTCATGATTTTTCATGAAGACAGGGGCTCACTTGCAAGTTCAATTTCAGTCTTCAACTAACTTTTCTGAATTGAATGAAAACACAATGGCTGAGGAGTCATGTGTTCTCTAAGTAGGTGCATTGACACTGCATTCAATAGGACTCTATCAAAGTGGTAATGAAGCAGTAAGGTTTTCAGATCATACTCTGACTAAAGTCTTCAAAAACTGACAGATTTCTTAGGGGAAAATATATCTCTTTTCTAACATTTTGATACTGCTTTTAAAATTTGGATGGTACTGATACAAAGTTTTTGTTCAAAAGGCTCACTGTTTCAGCCATTCATAATTCAAATTGCTCTCAAACTTTTTAATGTATAATAAAATTTCTCTCAAGATTAATGTTTACTTTCTGTGATAGCCATATATTATAGACTGTTTCAACTCAGTGCTTTTACATTCACATCAAGTCCCAGTTGTTTGAAGTCTTGTGTCTTGCAGTCACCATGAATAACTTTGCACCATTATTTAAGCAACTAAAATTTTAGTGTCCAAGCTTGAAATCCCAGCTTCCCTTTATGGTCAAGGAAGAGGTATTGCCAGAGAGTAATTAATCTCATCCTGAAATAAATATCTGTGGGGGTCAAACAAATTTCCTTCAGGAGAAGTCTAGTTTTCTTCGTTGTTGTATGTCTCCAAACACCAAATGTGGATATTTTACTTCTAGATGTCTGAAATTAGAGAAGATAAAACTTACCCCTTTAACAATCTGTACTGCACAGAGAAAAATATTTATTTATTTAACAGAAAAAGCCTTACCTGGAATTTCAACTGTTTTTCTTGGTGGCTCCATTATTCATTGGTTGAATTTCTGATGAAATCATACCTTGTACCGAGAACAACCCGCAGTGTTCAACAGCTGAGAAACATTTTGATTTTCTGCTCTGAATTGTTGGAAGTCACTTATTCCCAAGATGATATTGTATGCCTGTGTTGCTGAAAATTGTACCGACATTTTTCATGGCCAATTTCCAAAGATGAGAAAGTCATATTTTTGTTTTGTATCAACAAAGGAAGTAGGATTTGATTTTCTGCTCTTTCAATTGGTAGTCATTTACATGTGTGCCAAGAACAGAACTTTAGCAAGTCAAAATAGTTGGCTTTATGCTGCTCAGATCTGTCAAATCTCATGTTCTGAACATGAGAGTCCTACCCTTCTGTTTTGATTATTTTCTTGTGCTTCTTTACCACTACACCTGTACTTTTGCCATGTGTTGCCATGGTCTCTTTCCTACTCCATGAGTCCCTGCACAAATGCTGCACTTCCTGGCTGGGCACCTACTGACTGGCCACAGATGCAATATGAATCAATAAAGAAATAAATTATTATAAAGTACCATACTGCTGCCAGGGCATTTCTTGTAGCCCAGTTTTGCTTCAAGGGACTGACAAAAAGTCATTTTCCCTTTTTAGACCCCTGTGTGCAGTCATGTAGATGCTGTGATAACATATAGAACATGAATAATTTGCTATAATATTGTAGGAGAAAGCTAAGGAAAGTGTACATTTGTCTTTACTGCACAGATGGAAATGGCAACTAAAGGTATAACAAAGACTCTAGTGACTCAGATCCAAACAATTTTCTGAGATTTTATGGCAATACAGATATTAAAAAAAAAATGAAACAGAAGTCTTTGATTCTCTGTGGAACAGCACATTCACGATGTTTTCTTGTATCTAGGTAGCAGTATGTGGCTCAAAGAGGCAATGAGATGTATAACAATGCAGCAAAAAGAAATTGGTAAAGGAAAGAGAAACTAAGAGAAGCCCCTCAAGCCGAAGCAAAACTACTGTGTATTCACCGAAGACCCAAAAGCAAAACTGTTCAAAAGAGAAATCAGGGATGCCACTGCCTATCCCTTTCAAGGGGTGAAATCTACCCACAAGAAACATTTCTTTTCTTCTGTGGATGAAAAAGAAATAAATGGGATGTTCAAATAATAGAAGAATCTGCATATTCATCACTTATATGGAAATGAAATTTGCTATGCAGTTGTGATAAGACCTGCATTTCAGTAGCATTGATAAGCGAATGTCAAAGCATACATTTTTAGGAGACAATCTGGTTACTTTGGCAACTCAAGCAGTATTAGTCACTTCTGATAAAGCATCCTTCTTTCATTACCACCTGTGGCCTTTGTCACTCTGTTTCCTAGTAACATCAAGTTGTTTTGATAAAAAGTAATTAACATATTCAGTTGTAACAAGACTGTATATAAATTTGGTCGTTCTTTATTTTTCTTTTCAAGACAGCATAATGAAATTGAAAAGTAAGCTTTGTTTCTTTCTCTTTTTTCCTAACCAAGCTGAGCAAATTATACTAAATTACTGAAGCATCTATGTATCGAATCCCATTAAAATAATATAATTAGGTTTAAAAGTGCTAGTTAGGATTGCTGCTTTAGATCAGAGGATATTTGATTAACAAGGAGAAAAAATAGCCTTGAGTGATAATGAAATAAGAAATTATTATTTTGCATCTTTGAAAAAATTTCAAGAATTCAGAGATGCAGAAAATATTTTAAAGTCCTTTCAAAATGAAATTTTGAGTGATTTCTGTTGTAAATTATGGTGATTTTGTTAACCACTTTTTAAAGTCTTGAGAGTCCTAGGTCATGAAAAACGTAAACTTTTAAAAACTTTAATACAACAAATATTGTTAGCTTTTATTCAGATGATGACTCATGTTGACACACAGAAAAAAAATACACATTACTGTGCATATAAGCATGTGCTAGGGACTCTGTTTCAAGATGTAAGGTTCTTTTCTTGCTGGTGAAAAAGTCAAGCCAGAGAAACTATACCTCTGGTGGCATCCCTGCATTAAATTACTGATGGCTTCAATATATTACAGAGTTGCAGAATGGCTGAGGTTGGACAGAGTCTCTAAAGACCATCTAGTCCAACGTGTCTGCTTCAAAATGGTCAACAAGAGCAAGTTGCCATGGATGGAGTCCAACTGGGCTTTGGATAATGTCAAGGTTGGAATCTCCACAACCTCTCTGGGCAACTTCTTCTGATCACCTTTTCAGTAGAAGGTTTTTCTGCTATTTGAATAAAATTTATCTGTTTGTGTTCTTTGCCTCTTGCTCTACGATTGGACACCACTGAAAAGTATTTGGCTCAGTCATCTTTACTCCCATCAAATCCACACTGAGAAGATCACCCTGAACCTTCCTTTTCCCATTAAACAGTTGTGGCTCTCTCAGCCTCTCCTCATATCACAGATGCTCCAATCCCTTCATCATCTTTGTGGGCGTTTGCTGTACTCCCTCTTGTGTTTCCATGTTCCTCTTCTACTGGATAATCAGAACTCAACACAGCACTCCAGGTGTGGACTCAGCAGGACTGAGCAGACGGCAAGGTCATTTTCCCTCAACTTGCTGGTAACACTCATAGTAAAGCCCTGGGAAGATGTTGGGATTTTTTTTTTTTGCTGCAATGGCACACTGCTGGTTCTTATTCAACTTCTTGTCTGTCAGGTCCTTGTCTGAAAAGCTTCTGGCCAGTCAGCCCCAGCCCATGCTGGTCCATGGGGTTATTCTTCTCCATAGGGACTTTATTTCCCTTTGATGAACTTCATGAGGTTCCTGTTAGTCCATTTCTTCATGCTTTTGAAGTCCCTCTGGATGGCAGCACAACCATCTGGTTTACCAGATAATCCTCTTTGTTTCGTGTAATCTGCAAATTTCTGAAGGGTGCAGTCTTTCCCATCATCCAGGTCATGTCTTTGCTGAAGTCAAGATGAAATACGTCACTGTTCTTCCTTCATCCAGAGTTCTAGTACTTTCACTGTAGAAAGCTATTGGTTTGATCAAGCATGCTTTCCTCTCCATAAATCTATGCTGACTACACCCAATCACCTTCTTGTTCTTCCTGTGTTTAGAAATGGCTTTCAAGATTATTTGCTTTATCACCTGCCCAGATACTGAGGTGAGACTGGCAGTTCCCCGGGTCCTCCATCTTCTGCTTCCTGAAGATAGAAATGACATTTGCTTTCTTCCACACCCCAGAAACCCCCTGTGTTGCCCTAACCTTAAAAAGATAGTTGAGAGAGGTTTTGAATGGTGGCAGCTATCTCCCTCTGCACTCATGGCTGCATCCCATCCAGATAGAAATTTTCCAGTCAGTTTAAATGTTCCCTGGCTTGATCCTCTCCACCAACCTTTAATCTTCCTTGTTCCAATCAGGGTGGGGATTAATGAAGGCTGGCCTTACCTAGATCACCTTGTCCAGGCTAGGAAGGTGTAGCCATGAGATTTTATGAAAATCCTTTTGTCAGGATTTTCTTCTCCTGAGAAGCTGAAAGGCCTCAGCTTCAAAATGTAAACAATTACTATCTGTTAGTGTGGAATGCAACAGGTGCTTCCTTGATTGGTCCTTGCTGGATGTTTCTACTTAATAACCAATCAAGGATGCAGCTGGTTCAGACACTCTGGTCAGTCACAGGACTTTGTTATACATTCCATTCTATTCCTGTCTCACCTTCTGACGCATCTTTCTCTCTGTTCTTTTAGTATAGTTTTAGTGTGGCATTTTTTAATATAATATATATCATAAAATAATAAACCAGCCTTCTGAAACATGGAATCAAGATTTCACGTCTCTCACCCTTGTCCTGGCTGCTCTGAAGACCACAGGAAGGTGTTGAACACTTCAGCCTTTGCCATGTCCTGTGTCACTAGGTACCCGTTCCCATTTGGCAGCAGGCCCAAACTTTTTCGTTTGCTGTTGATAGACCTCTAGAAATCCTTGTGGCCTTTCCTGCACGTTTTCAGATTCAGCTTCGGATGGGGGTCTTGACTTTCTCAGAAAAATCTACCTTTATTTGAAGACAGCTAAAATCTTTAGAAGAAAAAATTATGCAAAACATGTTAGTGTATACATGGGTGTATATTTATGCATATTAGTGTATGTATATGCATATGAACCTGTGTATATTTACGCTGGTAAATTCTAGTGACTATTCGTATATTAAAATAAATGTTTTCCAATTCCATATATATCACAGATTTCAGGGGGCTAAAAGAGATCCTAAAAATTAGTGCAGATAAAAGAACTGAGTTTTGACTGGCTACCAGATTTCTGGTGTACCAAGAAAGAACTACTCTAAGTCCTTCAAAGGTGACCTTTCTGCCCTAGAATCATAGCTGTCATGGAGGGATTTACCCATGGAATTCATTTGAAATTTAGATAGGTGTAATTCAATTTGTAATGTGGAAACAGCAACTCAACAACTAATTAGTCAACACTTTATAGGTTTAGGTACTCTATTTATGGAACACACAAAATAGAGAGTTTGTGTCCCTATATGAGTGTGATTTTTCACTCTAGAGTGTATTAGAGTGTTGCCAGTATATATGCCATTGATTATAATCCAATAGCATAAGGAAATAGTGCAGAGAGTTAAGAGAATTTTTTTTATTTTGTATTTTCAGATACATTAAATGCTTTCAGTTTGCCAGTGTTTCATTTTGAGAAAAGTGAGAAAATTTGAATATGTTTATTGATAAAATAAATCACTTTATTAAAACATTGTCAAAATATTTACCATTTTATGATGTTGCATAATTTTTTAAAGCTGTCATACACATTTGTTTTTCTTTTCCTTTTTTTTTTTTTTTCAGACTTATTAGCTGCTAGAAAGTCCTGCACATTGTGATCATGGCATCTTCTAATCGACGTCTTTTATGAAGACTCGATGATTTTATTTAGCTGTCCAGAAATTTTTCAGTACATTCCTACTGAGATTCAGCCCTTGCTGGATATTGATACTGATTGTGGTGTCATTTTTTGGTCTGCAACTGAGTTCCCAAAGACTGCAAATATTAAAAAACAAAGAAACCTGTGAATTGTCTACATGAAATTTAGTCTTCTGTTGAGTTCTCAGAACAATGAAAGGGGGTAGAATAAGAGTTCTTTTTGATACTGAATACTGTTCTTTTTTAAATGCAATTTATTGCTACCCTTCTATGATGAAATAGTTTTCAGAAGTCTGATTATGAATTTCCGTGTCTTTGTGCTACTTTTTCTAATTACCCTGGGGGGGAAAAAAAGTCTCTGTATTCTTTGGAAGAATTAAAGGAAACAGGTCATTTTATGTTATAGGAGCAAGGTAATTGCTTGCCATTATCACGTTTATTTCATATTGTTAATAATTGGAAACATAATGGTATTTGTAGTAACTATTAAGTTTCTTAAAAAAAGAGACAAAGCCAGAAACATTTTTTCTAACTAGATATTTCTCATTTTGAACTATTGCTGCAACTGAACTGCAAAGAAGTGTAATGCAATTTGTGAATTGAGTACAAATGTTACACATTATTTCCAGAAAAGGAAACACTGCAATTTTAATTTTTCACAAGCTATGTCCTTCACTCATAAAATATAATGTAAATTTTTAGTCAAAATTTGTTAAAAACAGAAATACTAAAATATCAAATCAGTCATAAATCTTTCATAACACTATTAAAAATGTATTATGAACTTTCTGTGGCTGGGACTTGATTGTTGTAGCTCAGACTTTGAGAAGAGTATGAAGCCTTCATGACCAGAGAAAAGGACTAAATTAATCAAATAAATTGTTCATTAAACGTTATTGCTAAGCTCTAGTGACATCATGGAGAATAATTCTTTTTATTCTTCAGGCCAAACTAAATTCAGTGCATTAATACTTGAACTTGATATTCTGAATTAATTGAGTTATCATTAGGAAGGTTAATGGAAAAAACAATCTAAGACCTTGATCCTGGTAGCTGGTACTTATAAATAGGCCCTTGAATCCATTAAACTAGATTCCTCCCAATCTAAGTCACGACAGGAAAGGTTGGCAAAAATTCAGAGTAATGTTGCAGCGGTGATAAACATGGGAAAAACTTCTATAGAGTGATTGAATCCAAAATTTTTATGTTGTTTTACATAGGAAAAATCACTGATTCAAATACGACTGAGATCAGCAGAGGTCCATACTCTCTGTGGAAGTAGTGACTTTGGGCCTGAAAGAGTTAGGAATGATTCAAATGAACACTGGCATATGTTCAAAAAGACATATTTTTCTCCTCTTTTCTAGAAGTGAGCACTATGCTTCAGTTCATCTAATCTCTAATCCACTTAAATTACTCATTTTGTCTAAATTGTCACCTATATTTTTGTAGGTAGAAGAGACAGTCAGGAACTTCTAAAAGCAGCTAAGTTATCCCCATTAACTACAGAGAAATGACAGCGATGGATGCACATATATATATAAATCTGGTAGCAGAGAACCAAAAGATGCTCCATTGGGTTTGTATGGACAGTTTTTGGTAGGAGGGGGCTACAAGCGTGGGTTCTGTGAGAAGCTGCCAGAGGCTTCCCCCAGGTCTGGCAGAGTCAATGACAGCCAGACACATACAATGGTTAGTATATAAGATATAATTATGGTTCAGGACTTATAATTGGAAGCAAAAATCAAACAAATTTCCCAATCTCAAGCAAACCAATCTCAGTATTGAAAAGATGTTTCCCATCCCTTTAGACAGAGAGATGTTTGAGAAATATTTTTCCAACAACCACTGTTTTGTGGCAATAAATTCAGGTACGCTTTTAATTCAGAAAATAAGTTCCTTGGATAAGGTAGCAACTGCAGTACTTCACTTTCCAAAGAGTGAGAGGATGGGGGAAGAATTGAATATTTATGTATTTGAGGGGGAATATTATTAATATTCCATAATTTAATATTTCATAGTTAGTAATTCCTATATTTATCCATTTGAAAATTATCATTTCTACATGTGTTCCTAAGAAGGCTGATTAACTTACCTCATATGTTTCTATGTCTTATTTCATTAAAAGGAATCCATTCAAATATCACTCTGTGTTGAAGCAGAGATTTGATTTAAAAGCTACATGTGCTAACAGTGTTCAGGTTTTCAGCAGTAAAAATATGTGTTATCAAAAAGAATATCTATGCTTTGAAATGTTTTTCTTTCTCGATAACAAGATTATTTTTTTGTTTTAATTTTGTTTAAATAAGTAAAAGTATCTCATGGACAATATTTACATAAGGAAAGCTGAAGACAGGGATGACATCAAAATCACAAGAAAACAGCTGAATATAGCTAATGCAGCAACATCGCCTTGAGATTGGGAGGCTGTGTTCAGGGGCAGCAGGGCATTAGGAAATCTGAACTATAAGTAGTTGTTTAGAAAGAATAAGGAGTCTGGTAGGTAAACAGATACTCAGCTTTATTCTCCTGTGTTCCTGGGAGTTGATGTAGTGGAACAGAGTACTCTGCTGGGATTGGGGAGAGATGACATGGCCATCATCAGTAAGCTGAGATGCAGCTGACTCAAGAAATTTCCTTTGTAAATAAATCAGTCTTCCAGGCTAGGAAAATAATTTTGCAAGTTCTCTGTCACAGCAAGAACACAATGCGCCTGCCTCATCTAGGGGTATGGTCAAACTCTTTGGTGAGCACCAAGCTCATTTATCTCTACTGATTCATAAACAGGGAGTACCAGCTTCAGGAGCCCCAAGTGATGAAAAAGAGCAAAGAATGATTTTGGGTGCCCCATCCCTGGCAGAGTTCAAGGGCAAATTAGATGGGGCTTTGAGCAACCTGGTCTAGTGGACGGTGTCCCTGCCTATGGCCAGGAAATGGGAACAAGATGATCTTTAAGCTCTCCCCCAACCCAAACCACTCAATGACTCTATGAAGGAAACAGGAAATGAAAGATGAATATGTTTTTGTTTAGAATTAGGTATATTATGGTTTTACTACTTCCTGGTTAGGTTCTGCTTTGGAATATTTCTCTACACACTTTTGAAAAACATGCCAGAGAAAATTTGAATTGCAGTTGAGTGATGCCAGAGCACCAGTTCATGGCTAAATTACTTTCCTTTTTAATATAATTTTATTGTTTTTCTTTTCTTGCAATGGAGGTAAAAGGAGCTGCCTTAACTTTACATACTAGCAGAAAGTACTGTTAAAAACTAATAGGAATTGTATACTCTCCTGCTTACATTTCCCCAATTCCAGTGTAATGGGAGATGGCAACTGGAAAATTATTGTTTAGACGTGACATTAAAAGGCTGAAACTTATGAAACTTGTACTCTTTAACCTCTCTATGATTGACCAAAAAAAAAAAAAAGTGATTGTCAGTCCTTTTAAATGAAGGGTGATGGAATTAAAATAAACCTAATTAATCTGTATTTTACTTATAGCATTACGTAGCAATAAGAATACACACAATGATGATCTATAAGTTAGATATTACATTTCAGGAAAGAGTTTATTAGAGGACAGTTATTAAATCTCACTTTTCAACAGCTGTTAAAAAGACAAAACCTATGAGATTTTAAGAATGGCCAGTAAAAACGAAGCATCACTATATTAGTATCCAAACAAATGTTTTGCCTTCATCTTGAACATTTCATTCAATTCTGCACATAATCTAACTGAAGAAAAAAAACCAAAAAAAAACCCAAAAGAAATCCACATTTAAAAAACCCTAAAAAAACCCCAAAAAAACAAACCACCCCAACACCACCAAAAAAACCCCAAACCAAAACAACAACAAAAAAAACCACCCCTAAAGATCTCGTAAGTGTGCAAAGGTGCTTGGAAAAAGATCATTAGAAATACAGACTTCCATGTGATCAGAATTATTAAACAGAGTAAAAGTATTCAACATTGAAAGGAAATGATTGATTCAGGTCAAAGGAGATGCTGGAGATCTCTGTAATAGATGGAGAAAATAGCCAGGTCATTGTGGGTCATCATGTTTTATTGTACAAGGAAAAGTTATTGACATTCGATTAAATTGTTGGGCATAAAGCTGGAGAGAAACACAAGTACATTTCTCACAGTTGAAAACGTGTTGAAGAAAAGTATTGTTGCACATTTCCCCTGCTCTTACACTTCCCTAGGTAATCTGCTGTTTACTCTAATGGCCTAAGGCTCTGAAGGGTAAGTAGCTCATAGACAGGTTCCTGTCCATTTTTGTACTAGTATTTCCAGAGCAGATTGGCTATGTCTCTACTCAGCCCTGTGTGGTGCTCCTGTGGCCCTAGAACACACTTCTTATTCTGTGTCTGTGTGCATGTATTTTTATTTTTTTTACTAAGAGTGTCTGAAATAGCACAACGGCTATGTTGTAACCTGCCAGAACAGGCTCTTCAGGTATACTGTGGAGAATATGGGTTGCATGGCATCAGGTATGGAAAATGATTATTCCCTCTACTCTGCAACCATAAGGAACACTGTGTACACTTTTAGGATACCCAGTGTAAAACAGACATTGTCATGTTGACTTGTCATCTACCAGGACCCTGAAGCCATCTTCAGAGTTGCTGCAGTTGCATGTTGTTGTTGCACCCCAACATGCACAAGCTTGCTGTTTGTCTTTGCTGAATTTCATGAAGTTTATGATGGCCCTTTCTCCATATCTCTTTCTGAATAGTAGCTCTGACCTCAAGCAATCACATATTCCCCCACCTGCCATTTGTTAATGTCCTGGAGGTTTTTTCTGAACAATCATTTACATCACTGACAAAGATTCATTGATTCATTCAGCTGAGTCATCAGCCTCAGAATCAACTCTTGAGAAACAGTACCCAAAATTGGTTGCCTGTTAGATTTTGAACTATTAGCCTTGATTCTAATTTGCACAGCCAGTTTTTCATCCATCCTGCAGTTTACACATCCAGCCCATTTTCGCCCAGTTTGGCTACTTTGTCAAAAGCTCTACAAAAATTTAAAAAAATCTTCCAGTGCTTCCTCCCAACCAGCTCCATGATCCGCAGAGGCTGTAAACTTGTCACAGAAAGCAGTCAGGTTGGTCAAGTGCAGTTTGCTCTTTGTAGATCTGTGACGACTGTTCACAGCCACTTGTTGTCCTTAATGTGCTTGGAAATGGATCCGTGGGGACTTGTTCCATAAACTTCACAAGGCTTTCATATTTTCAGATTAAATGTAAATGAAAGTAAAAATTCCCTTCTAAAAACTCTTCTTTCATCCAGGTAGCACCGCTTCAGACTTATTCTAGCTTGCATTCATCTTTTTCTTTTTGTAAATAATGAATTATGCATGGAGTATTCTAGATAAGGTTAAATATTCTTCTTTACAAAGTTGCATTAATACTTTCCTTCAATTCTGCAAATACATAGTGTGACACGTTATATATGCATGCTGTAGCCTTCGTTATGCTGGCCTTTTTCAGTTATCCTCTCTTCCACAAGTAAACCTATTTCAGTCATGTGTTTCGCTATTCCTCTCAGTAACATTATTTCCTAATTGTGTTACCTTTCTTCCTACTTCTATTATTCCTGAAGATTTACTTCTCACTCTATGCTATTCATATCTTCCTGTCTTGTTTCTTGAAAAACATTATTTAGTGTATTTCTGCTCCTATTGCCAAAATCACTTTTTAAAATATTCTTAAGAAACTTACGAGTAACTTCCTTCCAGCAAAATATGTTGCTTTCCTCCTTTGAACTAATTTTGTCTCCATCTCAATGTTAAACAGTAATAAATGTTAAACATTTTTATATGAACTAACAATTTTTAAAGTGTTACCATATCTAATGCTTAGGGAAGTCAGAAAAAATACATCCATATTTTCCAAAATATATTAATATTTTCTAAATAATTTAACCAGTCTGCCATCTATTCTTAGCCCATATATATATTTTTAATTTTTTTTAACGTGGAAGTATTCCTTTAAAATATTCTCACTTTCAAAAATTACTCTAAACATACTTTTTTTTAACATTCATCCTCAAGGCATATACATTCTTATAAGTCCTTTTTCCTCTTCCTCATAGGTTTTGTGATGTCTAGTCATATGAGACACTGTGCAAGATACTGATATTTCTTGCTAGACAAGTGAGACCATCACAAAAAAGCAAGATAGAGAATTACAAAGCTTCTTCCTGAAAAAAACCTGGGATTGGATAGGAGAAATCAGTGGGATAGCTTGTCCCAGTGAGCATCGGCAAGAGGAGGCTAATCTGCTCTCACTCAACAGAGAAGTCAGATCTGCTGGGGAACTTGGCTTGTTTTCACTTACACTGAAAGACAGAACTACTCTAACTTCTTTGAACCTGCATGCTGGATGCATATATTTGTCAGACCCCAGAGAAGTTTAGGGGATGGAGAAAGTGTGTGTGAATGTCAAGCTTTTCTTACTGATGCTCTCAATCGTAGCCCAGTCGTGTGTTGTGCTTGTAGCTACACAGATCCTGGGTACAAACTGTGACTGTACCCAGTAGCAAGACAGGACTGGTTTAACTGCTCTCACTGGTAGGATCACAGGAGTGGAGAGAGGTGCTATATTGCAGATCTCTCTGTAGGGATGCCTGGGATATCTCAGTGAATATCAACACCTGAAACTTAACAGGATCTTGAACCATACTTCCCAAACTATCTATATTACTTGGCATCCCATGGCTATGGTAGCAAAAAGACGATGGTGTAGGTATACCAGCAATAGCATTTTGTCCTTAATTAATTCAGGGTGAGTTTCACCATTTAGTTCAAAAGCTAAGACACATCATTTTGAAGATTTTGATTTTGAAGAACTCACCTGGCATTAAAATAATTACACTTTTATTTTTGGAATTATTAATCAAGAATAACCTGTAAGTGATAATAAACAGAAAATATGTTTGAGAATTGCCTCTACTACTCTTCCCAGATGCCGTTTTCACATATAAAGAAATCCTGAAAAAAAATCAAAACATTTCCTTGTGGCTAAAACAATATTATCTTGCTAGCTTTTCTGACAAAATATTACTTTATCAAATTTACATTCAAACAGTGTTCAGATCAGTGAAGTGGAAGTAAAAGTAACAGGGTTATTGGGTTCGTTTATAATTGTGTGAAAGGAGCAATCGTGTCACTTTATGAACAGCAAGTTCTTAGGTCAGGGAGCATTCGGAGACAAGCCATAAAATAAAGAGCAATATAGTGAGAATTTCAGTAAAATAGTAGAATCAGCACTTCTTATTCTATTTAACTGGAAAAGGATGAGGCCTGCCTTGGGAGCTAATGCTTCTTAACAGTATTTGGGCAGAGAGCCAAGAGGAAAATGCATTTCAGAAAGAAAATGACAGACCAGTAGTTGGTAGGATAGGTAATCATGGCACCCTAAAGAACCTAAATCCTGGATTTTAAATTGAGCATGAATGAGACTTTCAAGTCCTGTGGCTGAAACTGGAAATCAGTAGTGTATTTATCAGATTACTAGTGAAACTGAAGCGTGGATTTTAGAGATTCACTTACTCTACAATGCGAAATTGAATTTATGTAAGTAACCTAACTGGTTAAATAGAAGTGTTTTTGAAAAAATACTGGCCTTGATATTCAGTTAGATCTGCACGGGCTTTGCAAGACATAACAGGAGGATATATTGCTTCCAAGATGTGTCCATTCCTGTGCAATGCCTGAAGGGTTCAGAAAATCTCATTTGTCAGTATGTTCCTGCTTCATTTCATTGTAGTTTCTTTATTTGAAATGTATTGTAAAGAGCAATCCATTAAAATAGCCTAAGTGTAAAGGCAGATTAATAGCCCTTCGTCATTTTCTTCCTGAAGTTGTTTTCAACTTTAATCCAAGATTATAAGTGCTTTCATAAAAAGCAGCAAACATAACTCTTCAGGAATACTTTAGGGATTTTTTTTCTCAAATGTAACCTAATTTTTCTAGTTCAAACACATATGAAGAGCAGTTGGAACAGAAATCTGTGTTCACGCTGATGAAAATCTTACTGTAGTAGCAGTAAGTGCTCTTACAATACATAAATAGCAAAGGTAACACCTGAAAACTGTTGGTATTAGAAAGAGTGATAAGTGAGGAGCAAGATAATATTATAATATTTATTTCCTTTTAAGAAATATTTGCCACTGCTTTTGGCCCCCTAATACTGTTGGACGTTAATTAACTTTGACATCAAGACTAATTTTGGTTCTTACATTTTGGTCTTTTTAAATAGATTATGTTTTGTTTGTCATTATTCATATGCCTATAAACAGCAGAGGCAAGAAGAAATCTGAACATTTCCAGTCTAAATCTGTCCTTGGATGCCTTGGATGTTGAAAAGCATTTTAACTTTCATACCTTTCTGTCAAATGACAAGTCCCCCTCATCTGTTGCTCATCCCTTTATAGAAAGGGAGTCTAACGTGATTACAGAAGTACATGTTTTTACTGTTTTGATACAGAGTATTTACCCCACCATTCAAAAACAATGCATTTTTAAGATAAGACTTTTTAGGCACTCAGTTCATATTAATTTCTCTTAAAACCACATTATTTTCTTCTACAGCAAAGTCATAATAGTCCTTCAGTCTGCTGCCAATAGTTCTGTTTTCAGAGAGAGACTCAGAATAATCCTGAATGCTACATATTCTCCAAAGCACTATGTTACCTCCTTAATACCTCAAACTGCATTGCATCTTATGCACACTCTCCCTGAAGGAACGGTATCTGGATTTTACAGACTATAATGTAACTTCTCATTTGGAAGAACGGAAAAGAAAAATCAGCAGCCAACATTGAAAATTTCACAGCATCGATAATTTTTCTTCTGCATGAAGGTGCAGTTTTCCCTGTCATTGAAAGTGATCATGTAACCATAGCTGTCTCAAAAAAATAGAAATAAATAGGCATGTCTATCATCAGTCGGTCTTCAGAGTTGAAAGATTCACAATGCTCTAAATTACTAGTGATGTTTTTAAATGTTATTATCAAGTTCTGGTTTTAGAACTAGTCCTCTGTTTATTTAAATTCACGTCCAAAGATAATGAAAAATAATGCAAGCAGCGTTTCCTTTTTAAAAAACTTCTTGTGGGTTCATGTTATTCTCTTATGATAGTAATTCTCATATTAAAGTATATAATCTATTTTCATTTTTTTTGCAACTTAGTATCCACATTAGTCAAATCTAAACAGTGGTCATTTGATTTCACTAATTTGTGTAAATCTGCACAAGCACAGACAGAAGCTAACACAAAGCTGTATCAAATACATGTAGTAGATAATGGGGAAAGCAATAAATTTCTTATGGTTTTCTCTCAGGAATGGTGCAGGCATTCCACTCTTCGTTTTTTCTGCAGGGAACTAAACAGAAAGACTGAGCAAGTACCTAGAAATTTTCAAGTCAGGTACTGACTCTAATGTTAAAGTAGATAATTATCCCAGGATTTTTGTCCCTCTGTCCTCACTAAAAAAATACTGTGTATTTTCTACAGAAATATTCAGAAGGATTAACATGATTTTTAAGCTTGTTATCCTCATATTCACTTTTGTTTGTCTCATGGCTTATAAAGACTAGCAAGACTTGGACTATTCTTCATTTTGGGGAAAGTATCAAAAGCTACTAATCCAGATCTTAGTAGAGGTCTTAAGGGATAAATGTACTTATCTCTCCTGATTTGTATCCTAGGTATGCTATAACCTTTCTGCTGAGATCAGCTGCTTTACAGGTTCATCTTTCATTATCTTCCTAAGTAAGCCATTAGTGAAGCAATTGATTATGAGAGATTGTATAAACAGCTAAATTTTGAACTTTTTGCTACCACTTCAGATGAGCTGTATGTATAGTGCTGCTAGAACAACTGTGAAAAAGAACAGGGTTTAACTTTTTGCCCATTTTATTCAAAAGCAATATCAAAATGAGTTATGTGGCTTTATTGTCAATATTTCTTTTGCTTTACAATTATGTTAAAAGATATTCAGTACGCACAGAAAAAGCATGCCAAAATATTAATGTGTAAACAGTAGAAATTAGTTTCACAGCAGTCTTTTGTATGCACCTGTAGGAGAAATAAAACAATACTTTCAGCATAAAAGAAAATTACAAGTATTGCTCATAAACACTTATTTAAACAAAAACTCTCATTTTATAAAATTGTCTAAATATTTTCTGATCATTAGCCTTTTCTCCATAGGATTTCCTGTGTATATAAACTCCGGTGCAGCACAAATGCTTGAATGCTGTCATTATCTGTCTTACATAAGATATTTTACATATCTTACATGTGTTACATATGTCAAGCTATTCCACAGAATATAGTTTTAGGAGGAGAGACTGAAAGAGAGCCCACCTTTGGCATTAAGTATCCGGCCTGGAATTCAACTCCCAAAACTTTAGGCAATAAACAAATAATAAAGATTTCAGCAGCAATTTAGGTAATAGAAGGAGTTAGCTGATGGCAAAGAAATAGAAATAGCCTGGGTTAAAGGACTCCATCCTAAAGTGGTCATCAAGAATAGATTGCTGTTGTAGGTGTTGGCATTGACAATTAACAATATTTGTACCACTGAATATAGGCGAGATGTATCCAGAATGACTAATATGAGTACTAGAAGAATTTGATCAGGTTCCTTCAGACGCAGATGGAGAACAAAACTTCTCTTTCAGTTGGAGAAACTATCCAGTTAAATACTGACAAAGAAACATCTCTTAAAGCACATACTCATTTTAGTCATTTGAGGAACATAAGGGCAGGAATACTGAGCTTGTGAGCCCAGCAGTGGTTATCCCTGTGCCAGAAACTTGCCTGCTTGCTTTGCTCAGAACCTGCAGTCTGAGTGTGCTCAGAATGTGGCTGGAATGTGTGCTTCAGGTGTGGCTGGAAACACCTGTGGGACTTCAGAGCCCTGGGGAAGTCATGTACTGCTGGTGTTAGGCAGCACTGCTCTTTGGGTTTTGAGGAGCTGATTTTAAAATCTAGGTATTTGAGAAAATGGCACCTGAATGCTTCTGTCCATTTGGACAACTTATGTCCCCCTGTGTTAATGAACTAAATCTGTTCTAGCTCTTTCCTAAATCAAGTGAGCACAAAAAGTCTTTGTTTGGCATATTATTTCTGATTTATTTGGGGTGGGATTTTTGCCATACCTTATTGCATTCCAAAAGGATGATATTAAGAAACTATATTCTTTAGTCCCTGCTAAAAAATGATTCCTTTTATTTTGGTTCGTATTTTTTGTGGTCTTGTTTGTTTGGGCTTTTTTGTGGGGGTTGGGTTGGGGTTTTTTGTGTTTGTTTGTTTGTTTCTTGTTGGTTTTTTTGTTGTTTTGGGTTTTTTGTTGTTTTGGGTTTGGAGTTTTTTTGGGGGGGTTGTTTTGTTGGGGTTTTTTGTTTGGTTTTAGTTTGGGTTTTGTTTGTTTGTTTTTTTAAGGAAGTATATCCAGAGACTGTGAGTATATTTGAATATGTCTTTAACAAAGAAATATTCAACGGGACAGCTCTTTGCTTTGGCCACTAAAATCAACAATTGCAGTTTTGTCATTGAAATTATGTTAATATACTTCCTATACTGTAGACTTCTGTGCACTTTATGCAGTCACCTTTATGCTCTGAGTTCAGGAAACCTAATGGGCTAATTTTGGATGGTGCACCTTGAAACTAGGAACACATCAGCTTAATGTTTCTGATTGCATCTCTTAGTATTCAGTCCTCAGTGATGATTTTGGAGAGGGTCTTGGGAGGTTGGGAGCCGCCACTTAACATTGGTCCCCTGTCTTGACATTTGCAGAATATTGTAACACCTTCATTTCTTCCCTCAAATCATTTCAAACTGAGTATTCAGAAGGATAGCAATTCTCCAGCTAATCCTGATCTCTGACATTAATTTTGTTCTCAGTTGCCAAGCCAAGGACTATTTTCCTTGGCTACATTTTCTTTAGTCCTAGGCCCTAGTAAACAATAACAATAAAAAAATAAGTAGGAGAAGGTGAATGATAAAGAGCAAAATAGCATACAGAAAACTAATATCTAGTGGAGCAGTTCAGATGTCAATATTTGGTGCCATTATCTTCTCTCTCAGATCATTAAACAGCTGATGATACTGAAATGGAGCAAAGAACTGCTTTGACAGTATTTTGTCTGTAACTATTATGTTTCCCTTCCTAGACCATTTGCAGAAGCATTGGGTGGATTTCTTTCTTGCCCCAAGGAAAACTTCCTTTACAATTTAATAAATAGCTATTAAATGCCCAAGGATTTGCAAACTTTCTGGATATTTATGGTCTGAGTTGCTCTACTCAGAGCTTTACAAATGTACAGACATTTGAATGAAAGACAGCAAGTTTTTTTTCTATTTTCTAGAGGAGACAGTATATAAAAAACAACAGATAAATATTGAATGAAGCATGTGAGTTATAACATTAAACTGGGAAATGTGAAAACACTGAAGTAAAATGGTAGCAAAGTAACAAGAAAGGTATCTCTGTGCCTATTAACTGCAATAGTACCATAACTAATGGAAACTCAGTCTCTGAAGCTGTGATTTAATAAATAAAGACTTACTTTAATATGGGCTTTCAAAAGAAACCTGAGATATGCAAGAAAAAGCTATTTAGGAGCCTGTATGTTGAAGAAGGAAGAAGTGTCTGGAAAGAGCAATTATGCCAGGAATTTCAGGAAAACGCCAGTACCATTTGGGGCTGGATTTAAAGCCGGTGCTGGAGAGCATTTTAGGTATGAAGCAAAGTTTTAGGATATAAGTTTTTACCGTGAAAAAATTATAGGATTCCTGACATATAAACATGGTGTTGTCATCTAAATTTCTCAAACTGTCAGTGGGACTGCAATGTTTGTGTCCTTCTCATTCTCATGTGTCCTTCCTGTTTTCAGTGAATGAGTACAACTCCATCAAATTCTGCTCATCTCTTCTCTCTGTCCCAGGTTTCAGAAAATACTAGCAGGTTTGTTTCTAACAGGTCTTTTAGCCTAATGCAAGTTACAGGTGATGCAGTAAACACTCTTCTAAGGCTTTATGAATGTACCAAAATGATGATATAAGCAAGAAATTACATAATAATAAACTGACCAACTAGATAAAATTTGGAATAAACAAAATTCCTCCCCAACTTCAAAATAAGGAACTTAGATGATAAAAGTGCAGTTCCTTGCTTTAGAGCTGTTGAGCTGAAGAGATAAATATCAAAAGAGTCCCCCTCTCCAGAAACCCCAGCCTCCTAGAAGGAATTTCAAAGGTTCATGTTCCCCATTTTCATCCAACAGAGTCCTATACTTGTAAAACTGCACATCTAACCTTTTATGATTTCACAATTTGCACAGATAATCTATTCCTGTATTCAAATAGCTTTACTCTTAGAGAATTTTCATATTGCTTAGCTAAATTTTTCTTGCTGAAGTATAGTACCATTATTTCTTTTCTTATACACTGAGGACATGGAAAGTAGCTTATTTCCTTTCTCTTTACAACTGCTTCTTAATATTGGAGATCATTCTTATATTCCAGCTTCAGTATTTTTTCTTTTATGAACAATAAATCTGGTTCTTTCTGTAGGTTAGGATTATTAGACATCTGGGTGCTACCCTGTCGGATCTCTCTAAGTGGCCCATTTTTTTTTTGAATGCAAGGCCCAAAACTAGACTCAGTAGAGATAAGAGGCATTGCCAATCCAAAAGAATTATTCCATGTGGCTTGCAAAAATATTTCTCTTTATATGTCTCAGTATGATAGCCTTTTACCACTCAGCTGGCATTGACAGCTTTCTGTCACCTGAGAATTCATTATATGCCTTCGATTTTTCCGTTTACAGCTGCCACCCTGACACTTGTTTCCCATCTAGTATTTTTGCAACTGGGTTTTTTTGCCTCACTGGAGAACATTGTATAGGGATTTTTTTTTTTCATAATGAATCCCATCCTGTTTCATTCAGACCACTTTGTCAATCCTTTAGTTTTGTTTTCTGAAACATTTTTTCATTTTGATGTTTGTGAATTCAATAGATATATTCTCTGCTCTGTCACTATGTTGTCAAGTATGAAGACTATTGATGTAGCGCTGTATCTATATCTGTTGATTGTCATATACCTTCCAGTCCTACAATGAACTATTGAGAACTGCTCCCTGAGTGCAGTTCTGAAAGTGATACTGCATGGGTCTCAGAATATCTTTGTCTGTAGCATTCTTTGCTTATCAAAATGTCTCTTGGAGCAATGCCAAAAGTATTTTTAAGTTAGTGTATTTTCTGCTTTTTTATAAGGCCTTGTTCTTAGAAGGAAAATTGAATTGGATTTGTTCTTGATAAATATATGTTGGCTGCTGTTCATCTTCATGTTAAGTTTCTAAAATTCTTCATTTCTTCCAGTATTGTTTCAAGTATTGAACATAAGTTGAGTAGTTAGTTTATAATTCCTTGTCTCTTCCTTTTGCCACTTTCTAGAGATTTAAGTTGTGCTTGACCTTTTTAAATCTTCTGAAAATGTTGTTGTCCTCTCAAAATTCTGAAAGATAACTACAAATGCTTCTGACATTGTTGTAGTCAGTGGTTCGTGTACTCTGAGGCAAATTTCCTGAGATTCAGTTGATTTGGCAACATCTAATTAAGCCAGATATTCCCTCCTCAGTTCTTTCTCTGTTCTCACCTGATTACTTGTCCCTCTGTTAAAAGTGTTAGCTGCCTGACACATACCTGGTAAATGCAGTAACCCCTTCTGATTTCTTCAGTACCGCTGAGATAGGCTGGCACTTAGGAAATCAGTACAGACTGATCTTCAGTGTTCTTGTATCTCCTTAATCCAAATCTGAACCTCTGCTTACAGATGCTTTTCATGCTCAGATAGGACTAATCTCCCTCCAGAGAGCCATCAAAAATTTTTTTAAATGAAGGCAGAAACTCCTCAAGGTCCCTGATAAAACATTGTTGGTTTCATTTTGTTGATTTTCTGTTGTCATTAGGTTTTTTGGGAATTTTTGGTTGGTTGGGTTTTTTTACTGAAGTTCAGTCACTGAAACAAAGCATGTCTCTACATTTCTAAATTGTCATTAAAGGTAGGAACAAGCCTGTGATTCAAGCACCTCCTTGTAGGTACTCAATCCACCTGCCTAACATAAATGCACAGGTGTTTGTGACACATGCTACAAAATCCAGAACACAGGACTTTGGTCTTTGAGTGTCTGTTCAGTTCAGGTATCTGGTACCAGCTGAAATGTCTTACTACATCCTACTTGACTTCAGAAGGCCACACGTCTCCCCTGTGTCTTCTCTCTTATTTGATAGCTCATGCAGATATCCCAGGCACAACAAAATGTCTCAGATGAAGCCTGACACCTACATTTAGGCAGCGGATTTCCCCTCATACACACACACACACACACCCACCCACCCACACACACACCCACCCCTATAGCCTTTAAATTAGATGTCTGATGTATAACTTAAATCCCACTCTAGATTTCATAATAATGTAATTATTACTGGTTGGAAATAATCCTACTTCTCATGAAAAGTGCTTACGTGCCATTTCTTAAGAAACTGTTATATGATTGTATGTATTTGATTGTTTTCATGTATTCTTTAGTACTATGGAAATTAAGTGAGACCACCCTTCCCCCAAGCTGTTTCTAAAACTTAATCTTCTTGCTGCTCTTTTGTACACTGAAGTCATAATCCTCTGTTTGTGGTGCCTGAACTGGTTGCTGTGGAAATAATTACACTGTTACAAACCTGATTAAGAGTTCAGGTACAGAAGCAGGTGGAGAAACAAACAAATTCTTGGAAATAAATATTCTAACTTAACATTAATATCCTTGGTAAGGAATTGTTAGAAACAATTGTAACAATTGTTTCTAAAGAGGATGTAAATTTCTCCAAGATTTGGGACTCTTTTTTCAGCCATCATCAAACTTTTTTTTTCCCCCAATAATTTTATGTAACTATCTTTAGTAAGATAAAAAAGAAACAAAACAGAAAATATTTGTAATAAAATGAAAAAAAAGTGTTTGAATATATATTCTGAAGTGGTAGAAAAAAAATCCCTGAGCTACGGTTGCTGCTGGCATGAATTATTTCTCTCCTCTTGCTGCAGATTAAAACATCCAAAAGTATTTTTCTCTTAATCCCTTTTTTCAGGTTAGTGGCTTTTTCTTTTTCTTGTTTGAGAAGCCATATGGTTTTCTTCATGTTTGATAAGCCTAAAATTAATATGAAAAAAAAAATTTAAAAAAGAAAGTAAAACTAGAATACTTTTATAGAAAACTGCAATAGGGAAAAAATTCTTAATTAGCATCCCAAAAGCACTTTTTACTTTAGGTTAAAATGAGCAAGGTTGTTCATTTATCATCATATGTAAATAATATTGGCAGACCTATCTGTTGTATGCTGAGAGCACCACTGGATATTCAGTCACAGAGGTTTACACTAAAACACTTTGACAGCTTGCAGACATTTTAACCCAGAGACAAGTATCTCTGTGTGACCACTAATGATTCTGATGCATGGAAAAGCAGCAATTGAGCTGAAACAGTAAGAGAAGTAGATAAAGCTACTAAATTAGAGCTAGCAATCAGATTCTTGAGAGCATCGTTTACAGTTTCTCTGTAGTAGGTATGCACGCTAACTGTGAAGCCTGAGATCCAAACTCCCAAGTGCATATGATGTATTTGTACTTAAAAAGTAAATCATGTTGATGTCCTCTGCATTACTTTGGCTAAATGGGTAAGTCAAGAGGAGATGAAGTCTGAGGTTTTGTTTGATCAGGTGAGCTTAGCAAACAAATGTTGGAGAATTAAAGCTTTCAGTAACAGTCTTTAACACTTAACTGAACTGGCTGATGAAGTGCAATTAACATATCTTGTGTCATGGGTGGAATCCAGCTTTAAATACACTGCATCCTCCAACTGTAAAGGAATATTACATTTGCTGTTTGAGAAGGACCTGTGTTCAGCACTCTTCCCAACATGGAGGAATTTACATTGCAGTCAGGTTAACTTGTTCCTGTTCCTTTGTTCCTTTTGGTTGTCAGTATCTTTGCTCCTCTGTAGCTCTGTTAGTCTCCCACTTCTGTGTCAGTACAGCTTCAGCTCCAGCTGTAGGAGATGTTTTGCAGACATGCACAGAGGATGAGTCCCAGGGATCCGAGAATACAAAGACAAAGCAGAACATGAAGGCTGGAAAGAGGCAGAATCTAAAAAATGTGGGAGAAAGGGGCTGTTATGAATCATCTGTGCTTCATCTGTGCAAATTTATATTCTGGACCAGGCATTAAAGACAAACTTCTGAAAATCATAGCTGTTTAAGCTGTGCTAGGCTCCCTCCCCTGTTACTGGTCACAGCACATGGCTGTATTTCTAGTCTTAGAGTTTGTGTAACAGCACCTAATCACTATAAATCTGCATCTTTCAGACTGAGCTGGCTTAAAAAATTCTCCAAGTTTCTGTGTAAATTACAAGACTGGAAGATTTTTTTAAGAGCCATAAACTTTAGCATTCCTACCATATGCATATAGCATATAGTAAAATTTCTAACACTCATGGAGCAGTAGTGACCAATCTTCTTTCCTCAAATTTCAACAGATTTCTTTCATGAAATCTGTGTGTAATTGACCAAGGAAGCTAAAATGTGGAACAAATTTCAGCTTATTGACTGTGTTGGTAGTCAAGTAATATTGCCACACCTTTATTAGGAGCATGGTTGGCTGTAGAGCACTCACAGAGAAGTAATAATCTGAGCGCCTTTTAATTTGGAAAGTGTAAAATCATGAATATGTAGTAGATCTTGATTTCTTAGTTCCTGGTGCAACAACATGAAAAGATTAGGCCAAACCTTAACATAGAAATAAATATAAATCTATAAAAATAAAAATTATAAATATAAATATAAATAATATAAAATTAAATTGAATTAGTGTAGATAAAATATATTCTTTCTTAAGCTGTATACTGAATTTTCATTCAAGTTTAGGAAATGTTTGGTTGTTGCAACCAGCTTGTTCACACATGCCTTAATTGCTCTCTTGGGATCTTGTCTGTAATTTGTAATTGCTGGCCCTGGTTGTCAGTGGTGCCTTTTAAATTTGTGACTTCTAGCATAGCCAAAAGAAGATTCATCATTAACTTTCCCATCACTGCTTTCATTTTGAGCCTTCTGGTTTTTTTCTTTTTTCTTTCATTTAATTTTATCAAAGTCAAAATGAAACAAAACAGCTCATTATTGGTTAGCAAGAAGTGCAGTCCAGTAAGAGTGGATCTGTAGAGTGCAATAGCTGTTGCTGAGGATCTGATGTCTACATGATGTGCATTTTTAGGGTGTTTATTTGACTTGGGCTCTAATGGTTCTGTGGACTGTATTTGTCTTAGATACTTAAGGTAAAGTCTTGGAGTGCAACTTTTCCCTTGCTGCAGTTTAATTGGAAGGAAATGCAAGTTGTGCCTGCTGTCTGATATATGACATGAACCAAAGCATCACAGGTGCAGAGACTGCAATATTATCTTGAAAATTCTCCTTCCTGGTCCAAATCAAAATGCTAAAGTAGCCCACCCAAGGATTAAACATGTATAGGACCTCAACAAGGCAAAAATACCTGAGGAAAAACATGTTCTTTTCTTCAGAAGAAAAAAGATCCCCTGATTGTTGATAAAAGCACAGCAACTCCAAAACTTGTTCAAGGTGCTTTTCAGCTGTGTGTAGAGTCATGCAACAGCACTGAAAAACTGCTTAGCTCTGTACTTGGTGGATGGTATTTTGCTCTGCCTCAAGGATGCTAGGAAATGTTTGCTAGGCACCACCGGAAAGCTGTCTCTCAAGTTATGGTCATTAAGCAAATCACATAGCTAGGGAACCCTGAATCTCCCAGATCTATTGAAACTGAATTCAGGGTACTCAGCTTGAAAGAGAAAAGGAGTTTGTGATGTGCTTGACAAAAATGGTACAGTAATGTGACAAGCATGGAATGACCTGTCCACTGGTTTGATTTGCTGATAGTCTGCAATCTGGGTGCTTTCTGAGCAGGAAATTGCATCTGTGTCAATATGTTCTGCAGACATCTTATTTGTCCAATAACTCCTGAACCCTTACAGAATTTTTACACTCAAATGAAACATACCAATGAGCCAAATACAGAATATCTGCTTTTTAAAGTCACTGCTTGATTTGATGCTTTCTGATTTTTTCAACATAGGATATGCCTTCCCTAGCAAGTACTACAGTGGAATGAAAGTAAATATGTAGAATGAAACTATAAATGCTGATGACCTGATAGCCTACAATATGCATTTGAAGGGATTTTACATCAAGCTAACTGTACTCTAGTTACATGCACACCTGTTAGTGGTTGACTCATTTTAGGTGAGTATGTGGAGTGCATCTTCCAGTTTATTTTCATTTTAAAGGAATCTATTTAATGTGCATTGAAGCTCTTCTGTAGTGTGAACCAAAGAGGTTATTTGGTTCAAGTGTTCTCCAGATCAAAACAAAACAGTGGTGTGGATTCACATTGCTAGTAAGAGTTCCCTGCTCTTCTCTCAGCTATTCATCATCTTTCAGATCTGCCTCACAATTTCCTCAGTAATCTCTTTTCCTAGCTGAAGATCCCTAGTTTATCAATTTCGTCCTTGTATGAAAATATTCCATTCCTTTTAACATTTTTGTCGCCTTCATAAGTTTAGTGTCTCCTTGGGAGCTGAACTGCAAAAGTCAAATCTTTCACCACTACAAGACCTCTCTGACTGCAGCAGGGTTGACCAAGTGAATTTCTCTGCCTCACTTGTGGGACCCTGTAGTCAGTCTCTGGAAATGAAGGTTTATCCTGTCCTTGTTCCTTAGCTTGGTACCTGATCAGTGTGGAGTAGAAGCCTCATTCAAACACTGGGACAAAGTGGAGGAGAAGTGGAAGGAGGCAATCAGGTAACTGGCAATTTGCAGGACTAAAGAAGTAGCAAAAATGACAAGGGGAAATTCAAGTACGTTAAAGGTAAGGGAAATGGAAAGGAGAGAGCAGGGAGGTCTAAAGTCACATATTTCCTTCAGAATGTTGTAGAAAAAAAACAATATTCCTCTGCAAAATATCTGTCAAACAGACTCACAAAATAGCATCCGGCTTGCACAACTGATTCTGTTAGGTTGTGCCTATGTTCGCTGCTTTCTTTGAGGCAGAGCTGAAATTGTGGGCAGAGCTCACAGGTCATCCTCACGTGTGGCTCATCAGAGAGCTGAGTCACAGAGCTATTTGTATTTTCAGAGGAGAGCAATAAAATCTTCAAAGCATACCCCCTTCATAAAAGCCTGACTCAGGTGCAAGCCAAATACAGCCCACCCCTTTTTGGAGAGCAAGGGCCATTGCCAATGACCAGTCCTTTGGATCAGTCAGTTTCCATGTCCTTGGTGCGAGCACTCAGTCCAGGGAACTGGATTCATCTCATCTGAGGTAAAACTCCTGTACCAGATATTTCATTGCAGGGGCCACAGTGCCATCTGTTTTGATTAGCTGATCCTGTTCTGTTGCTCCAATTTACTTGTTAACATATATGTACCCTGCAAAAGCAACTTATAATTAGCTTGAACATCCAGTGCATCTAACATTTAGTGCAGAGCTCATTATGGTTTCATAAAGCATATGTGACATTTACTTTCCTTTGTTTGTATATGGCAAAAAAAGTGACTTTTAAAAGAGCATTAGACTCCTGTAAACAGGGTCTGGAAAGGCTCGAAAGCCACATCCTCAAATGTTAGGAAATGTCAGCATTATGGCTGCAGAAGTGCCCAGCAGTCACAGCTGCAAGTCAATTAGAGCAGTATGACATGTATTAAGTGTTAATGCTCTTAAAACTCAGGTGCTGCATAGCTTTAAGAAAAAGTGTAGTGTATAGTCTGGATGTTTTTCCTTTCTCTTTAGCAAGGTGCTAATTGCTGTTAGTTCTCTAGCACTTTCAGAGCAAGTCTGGTGTCTGGGAAGTGAGTATATACTGTGGCATAGGCATAAACAGATAGCTCTGTGAGGTTTATCTTCTTTGCCATGGGGTAATCTATACCAAATTGCAATCAGAGAATTTTTGAATTTCAGCCAAGCTATTGCAGGGGTGAGAAAGCCCTAAATAAAACCAAGTTGTTCTGCTGTGCTGCTGTGATCGTGTCTGCCCTCCTGATGGAATGGTAAACTAATGGTAAACTAAACTAATGCTGTGAGGGTGCTGCTGCTTGGTCAGGGTTTGATGTTCTTCTGCCCCTCCAGACACAGACTACACTCCTGAGCCTGTCATTTCTTTTTCAGTAAAAAACACCTTTTATCGTGACTCCCAAAGTTTGCTCTTTGTGCCCATGCTTAAACATGTGATCGTCCTGTGGTATTTATATTCTAAGATGAGGGGAAGAGAAGAGAGAAACAGGCAAGGAACTGATGTTCTCAGATTCTCTATTATGCCCTGATATTTTTTCCAGCCCTAATATTATCTGAATTGACAGTATCATCATGTCAATTTTTCAATCTCTTTACAGACGTACTGAGGAATTCTTAATTTTACCTAGCAGTGAGATCAAGCACAGCAAAGTGAGGCAAGAGTGTTGGCTTGCAGTTCTCCCGTTGTCTGTAATTTGCAATTTGTTTTAATGTTCCCAAGATGGACTTTGCTGTAGTGGACGCAAATTAAAAATATATACACACAAATTTACCTAAGTATTATTTGGGTCTAATGGGATTTTTGGGGGTAGTATTATGCAGTGTACGTCAGGTTATGAAGGGGCCTTCTATAACGTTTTTGCCTGGGGTTTTGAGCTGATCTGATAAGCTCTCAACACCCAAACGTTATGCCCCAGATTAGCTCAGCATTCATTGGGAGGCTTAAAAGGAGCAGGAGGCTGATGTGACAGCGTTAGGAACAAAAAAGGTTTAATAAAAGGCAAAATAACAAAGACAAAACCGACGCAGGTGCAACAGGTTTGTGCTCCTGGTAAAAGACACCTCACAAAAGCGATTTGGTTTCTTTGTTCTGTCTTTTTCTACTAAATGGCCCAGGCAGGACCTTTTGGCTTATGGCCAATTAGCTGTCCCCAAACTTGAGGTGAAGCCCCAAGGTCCTATCAGTGATTTTTCTACCTGATCACTGGGAAAAAATTCTGGACTCTTTCCTTTTTGGGGGACAGAGGAAAGTTCTGTCACTCTGTCCATAGGGGGCACATTCCTACAGCCTTCAATGAGAATTTTTAAACAGTACACAGAAACATAATGTGCTTTTTCAGAGACACTTCTAAAAATGATGTTTAAATTAATCTTTTGTTTATGTAGTTTCAGAACAGAATTACAAATCAAATTGTTCTGAATACTTTTGTAAGTCAATTAGAAGACATCTAAATATTTTTTGTGTGGAGATGAAATTTCTGTAATCTCATTTTAATTTGCCATAGTAAATTGACTCTTTTTATTTGCTTCTGGTTTGCATAATAGTTCTGCTCAAACTGTTATCGTGCTCTAAAGGAGGGTTTGCAGATGGTATAAGGACTTTGATTTTTTTCATGACATATTGGCTGAAATGCTTTCATAAGGTAGCTTAAAGATAACATTTTGGTAAGCACACTCATGCCAAAGTATCAGGGTGTTTTTTTAAGATGTAAAAATCTTAATTGCTCTTTCACTGTGAATGTTCAGCTGTAATAATTAAAAAGAACCCCATATTTTGAGTGTTTCTTCCCATTCTAATCCACTATGTGAACAAATTCAACAATCCATATTGAAAGGGAATCAGTTTTGTGGGAAAATATATGCTATACTCATTCATCTAACAGTACATAATCCAAGTGCCAGACAGTATTGTAGAAAGATGCTACAAGAAGTTAACTCTAACAAAAAATACTTGGTATGTCAAGCATCATGCAAATTTTCTTGAACAACTCTTTTGATTTTTTTGTCTTGATGTGTTTGTTTCTTTGTTAAAAAAAATCTGATTAAAAAACCTCCTGTAACGTGAAATTCCCATTTAAATCTTTGTTATAGCACATGCTTTTTTAATTACATGCCTCTGTTTTTCACAGTCTCCTGACGGTTTGACTTTCACATAAATCTCAAGCCATGCCACCCCAGTTTCATCAGTGATGTCAGTCCTAAAGCCCAGCTGCTCTTCTGTCACTTTTGTTGTGTCTTTGCATGCCTCTGCACTGCACTGATTATGTTCCCACTGAAACACATCAAGAACAGCCATCTGCTTATACAAACACAACAGGAAAACCTCTCTCATCTTCTTGTCGCTTGAAGCAATTCTACTACCATGTCTCTGCTTCCTTGCTTGTGCAAAAAAGTGAGTTCAAAAGGAACAAAATAACCCCAAGTTATTTCCTCAAAGTGCTTTTCAAGCTTGTCCATTCTTGATCCAAAGTTTTCATACTCTGAGTGTGGCCAGTCTGCCTCTCACCAGGGATTGTGCTGCCACTTGAATAGCAATTTATTACTCCCTATATAGTCCCAGAGTGACTCTGTAATATGTGTGATTCTAAATCAATCTCTTCATTTTCACAACAACTGTATATTCAAAAGTTTACCAACACACCCTGGTAAGAGGTGATTATACCACCTCAGCCATGTCATATTTTGGCTTGCATTGCTTTTTCTGATACAACCAGTGCAAATAAGATAAATGATGTATTTTAATACTGTTGACAGAATCACCTGTATCTATGTTTAAAAGATTCTGTAGCTCTCTGGTCAGTTGGGTGAAGAACTGCTATTGTCTGAGACTGGAAAACATCCCCAAAACAGAAAATCAGGAGGTCAAGTTAGGCCCAAATACATTGCTATTCTGGAAGAGAGTGGTACGCCAGATCTCAGGAGATAGACCTCATTTGTTTTCAGAAAAATGACTATGGAACTTCTAAAAAATTTGTATGCAGGAAGAAAGAAGTGAGAAAATTTAGATATGAGAGAGCAGTAAGAGTGGATAGATATCTTAGAGAAGATTCAGAGGGGTTCCAGCCATCCTGCTGCCATAGAGACATCCACAGCTGTCCCCACTTCAGGATACAGAATAGTGCATCCTTAGGGACAGAACCCTTCCTTAATGGACACATGCCCACTGTCCAAAAGTGGCCTATAGAGGATCAGTGTTTGCTGTCACAGCACAAAAATGTCCATGTGAGAGTTATACAGAGATTAGAAATCCCTGTCTCAAGGGGGCCTGTGGGGAACAGCTGCCGTTTTTTCCCCAACGCCTAAAATAGAAAAAATGTACTTGTAATAGTCAAGCTGTCATCTTAGATGGATAGCTCAGGTATTTTGGGGGATAGGGTATGGCAAAAGAGAAGGGGATCAGTGAGGGTATATCCTAATTTCAGCTGCTAATAAGAAGAAAAGATTCATCTGTGATGAAGGAATTCTCTCAATGTACAAAAAATAATTTAAAAACAAGCTTCAACATGCAGTCAGTGCAAATCTTAGAGTAACCACTGAAACTATTCTTTTAAATAAACCAGTGTAATTTCAAAGACATATTTTTTATTTTATCTACTTCTCAACAGTAATCTTTCTTTCAGTTTCTGTTATTTTATGTAATCAATTATATTACATCTAATTATGTGTTAAGTGTAAGTACAAGTCATCAGAGGAGTAGACCTTTTAATTACAAAATAATTATGAAGTTATTGTGGTGTAAAATTACATTCATCCTCATTAAGAATACCACACAGTGTGTGGTAATAAGCAAAATTTCTTTTGAAGTTCAGTATTTTCATAATTTCAAAATGTCAAGAATAATTAGTCTAAATTATATTTTTCATTTCCGTACATATACAGAATGCTTACAAAATCTCAACATGAAACTGTATAGCTGAGTTTCATTTTGATTTCCTACCAAACAAAAAAATCTGCTTGACACCAGAATCAGAATTTTTTACCTTTTTAAGCTTTTGGGTTTAAATAATTATTTTCAAAATGTCTTTGAGGAGGGTCAAGTTAGCAGCAAAATTGAAGTATAGCTAGCACTCAAGATCATGAAATAGTGCCTGGCAGTTATAGCATTTTATTTAGAAAACCGGTGGCACAGAGCTGCAGGACCAAATGGAGAGGTGTGCGTCTGCTCTCTCAGCCCTGCTTTGAAATGCAGCCATTGCAGCCACGCACTGCAATTCTCAGAGCAGTTATAACTAGGGGTTCTCCTCAGCAACTTCAAAGAGCAGTTCCAACCAGCCCACCAGCAGATGGGCTTCCTGACTTGATGTGCAGAAGATCCCCAAACCCCTGCAGTCACAATTTGTTTTGTTCCTACTGGCTTCTATATTTCAGGCCGCACTCTGGGTTGACAAAAAATTTACAGCAAGTGTTGATGAATGTTTCCTACTCTTAACACTTTGTTGCACAGCCTTATTACATCTCCATTGTAGTGATTCAAGCAAACTTTTTAGTTAAAGATTTGAAAGCAAATTATTTGGATTGAAATCCCCATTTTGTAATACGTATCAGTTTTGAAACATTAAGGGTTGTAGCTTTGCTCCAAATGTGGGAGCAGCAGGAATTGAAAGTTTAATGGTGATTGCTGTCTTAAAAATCTATAATCTAAGTAATAACTTGAAGGGTTTCAAACTGAAATACAAATAGCCAAAAAATAGCTGTAATAGTAATGTTTTAATTGTTACACTAATTTATCTGTGATGAAAATCTCAGTTTTTATTGATAGCAATTTTCAGAATAGTAGCCTTCAGCTATCATTTTGAAAGAACATTTTAGTACAAACTTCAAGGAGTAATCTCAGTGTTTGACTCTTTCAGAGGAGTTAACTTGTTTGGCATATTGTGCAAAGAGATAAAGCCCCTCATTAAGGAAAAGAAACCAAATTACCATATTGATATTTCTCTGTATACCAATGCAAACTTTTCATATAGGACCCAGGGCAGATTACATTATCATTTGCAGATATGAAGAGAAGAGTTAATAAAAAATTTTTGGTCACTGGAAATTAAGAAATTGTTGTTTTTTTAATGCATGTCTATATGAATGAGATGCCTAAAAATGCTCACAATATTACTGTGGCTGAACAACTGCATTTCCAGTTTTTTTGAGAAAGAATAAGAAATTAAATGTTAAAAAATGCCAGAGGTTCAGTGAAAGAATCTGGATAGCAATCTGTCCAACACCTGAATGATGATTTCAGGCATGATTATGATTATAATTGTTGTTGTCAAACATTTACTTCAGTATAAGTAGGTATGTAGGTCAGTGAAAACTGCCTGACAGATTTGATCTAACCTGGGAATCACTCATGCTGCGCAAAAAAGCCCACCAGAGAAATAAAATGAATGAATTAAGGAAAACAATTATTTCTCTTGCTTGGCTGCCAAATAAAGAAATACAGTGTTCCTGCATTAAAGCATTGTATTTGATATATTTGATATTCTGTAGACACTCTACAGTAAAAAATTTATACTCTCAACAAATGGGTTTTTTCCATTTACATGGAATCTAGACTAGTTGGGAACCTGCCCTGAAGGTTACTTGGTTAACATAGTGCTAATAAGAAGGGAAGAATTTTGAATAACATGTTTTTCTCTTGAGGGAAAAGCTGTTTTTTTCAGTGATCTCATGAGGGAAGTTTAAAGAACCAGGAATGAGAGAAAAAGTAAAATCAAATCCTTTAAGTGAAGAAAACAAACCAAGAAACCTTCAATAAAAGTCTTCACAGTAGTTTGCTGGAGCTGTCAGTTGAGAGCAGTAAAAGAAACCAATCATCTGCACTAATTGTTTTGCACTGCTTGAAAAATATATTATTTGGAGGAAAAAAAGCCAACGTATACAAAATCAAAATAGTGAAAGATACATCTGGTACCATGTGAAATTCTTTTTTCTGTAGAAAAGTTGAAGTTGAAGGATGTATTTTTTAATTAGCAAACACCATTCTCGTTCTGTTTTAGCTGAGCTCCTTTTTAAATTTAAGGTAATTGAATCTTACTGAAAAGAACCCAAATCTGGAAGCTTTAATCAGTCTTTTGAAAGGTAAGCCCAATGTCAGTAATGTGAAGCCTGGGTTTTGCTTACTTGAACCCAGCCTGCTGGCAGCTACAGCTGATGAGTTAAAGTGCTTATATAATTCAAATTTTGCAATTTAAGCTGAGTACTAAAATGCTACCAGTAGAATTTTCTTTTGGGTACAGAAAAATGTTTTTGGTAATGAGCAATCAAGCCTTTTAAGATATAAATATATTTCATATAATTCTGTTTGTCTCTTGAGTACTTTTGAGTGTCTAATACTATTACTTGATCTTTTTGATAGTCGAAATTCTGTTACTCTACTTCTGACAGTATCAGTATAGAAAAATGATTGGCAATGAGCTTGAATCTGTCATGGAATTACAATTTTTTCTTTTAGTAATGAAGAAAAGCACGTAATAAGCAAGTATGTTTCAAAGTGCTTATTATTGCCCTAATTAGACCTAAAAACTTTTAATAGTTGTAATGAGAAATTGATGATTTGGTGAACTGATTACCTTCTGCAAACAGTGCCTAATGGACTGTTGTGCTTCAGTTTTCTGACTCCTTCTACTAGGAAACTGATTAGTTTCAGGCTGCTGTAAAAGCTTTGATGATAGAATGACCAAAAACATACATATAAAATTCTAGTTTATTTAGAGAATATACACATATACACGGTCAAAGACACACCGACACACAGGCTCACGCACATATGTATACATCCATGCACCCCTCAAGAAACACATATTTCTGTAATCAAAGAGGAATTTAGATTACATATATGATATCATCATCATGTGAAGTTGAAGACTATAAAAAAAGACTTCATGCAAAGGAAGTAGTACTTGTAATATCCAGACTGGTTTGGATATTGATAAAAGTAAAATCCCATTGTTTAGAAGAGTGCTTATTGATGGGAAGAGTTAAATGACTGCAAATCTATTTGGTTTAGCTCAGCATCCCCAAAGCAGGAAGATGCATGTAGAAAAACTCTTGGAAAAATTAGAAATAAAGGAAAATCATTAACATTACAATATCTTAAATCCCTGAAATCCCTGTGAGGCACTGAGAATTGAGATGTACTGTACAGTTCAAAGATACTGTAAAGTTTAAACACCATTAGCTCAACTTCTGCCAAACACCCCCAAAACCCAAGATTACTCCTCTGTTTGTAACTATTAGTGTGGCAGACAATAATAAATTGTTCATAAATAAGGACTGTTCTTTTGCAATGGGCAATAAGTTGCGCAGTACAATATCTTTATAAACTACATTTTTTAAAAGCTGAAAACACTATGTAAGATCTCTTCATAGACCAGTCTAGGGTATGTGTGGAGCTCAGGATGAAAACTAGATGAGAATTTCCTGACTATAAATCAAAACAATAAATCAAGTTGAAGTGTGCTGTGTTTGTGTCAGTGGAGAATATACAAATCAGAGGTAGAGAACCACCCATGTAAAAATGCATTTGAGACTGCCTACACATTTCTTTTGGCTTCTCCTTGACCTCTTCATCCCACAGGCAATGTGAGTGTTAAAAACAACAACAATTTGGTGTTTAATTAACAACAGCAAACATACAACTTTGTGGAATTCTGAAGAGTGGAGATCAGAGTAGAAGGCTTGCAACTAAGCTTCAGTTCTCTTCTTCCTGGACCAATGTCCTTGTTCAAAGCATGAACGAAGCATATTGGAGAAGTATTAGCTGTCTACAGGCCTAACTAACAAGTAGGGAGAGTCTTCTTTTGGAGACAGACACGGATTCTGCACGAGTGAGGACATCAGCACAGATAGTGATGTTTTTGACAATGCTGCTTCTTCACTGGTTTAACTGCTGCTGCTGGCTATTTCACTGCCGTTCATAAAACACTATGTTTATTTTCTTTATTTGTAACTGCTACTCTACTGTGATTAAAAAAAATATGTCTCTGAGTCGATAGCTTACACCCTTCAATACACTGGAAGCAAGAAAGAGAAAGTTGTAGATACCTGATAGTTGCAGGCAAGTAGAAGGTACTTCTCGAATTTAGGGAGATGTGCTGGTTTTGGCTGGAGTAGAGTTAATTTTCATCACCATGGCTGGTATGGGATTTATTTGTGCTGAACACAATGTTGATAATGTAGAGATATTTTTGTTATTTCTGAGCAGGGGTTACACAGAGCCAAAGCCTCTTCTGATTTTCTTACTGCCACACTAGTGTGGAGAGTGGGGTGCTTGGGAGGCTGGGAGGAGATACAGCCAGGACAGGTGACTCAAACTGACCATAGGGATATTCCAGACCATAGGACATCATGATCAGTACATAAAGTAGGGGGAAGAATGACGATTGGGAAGCATTTGGAGTGATGGATTTTTGTCTTCCCATGTTATATGTGATGGCGCCCTGCTTTTTTTTTGTTTTTCCTATTTAACAGTCTTTATCTCAACTCATGTGTTCTCTTGCTTTTACCCTTCCTGTTGTCTCCCTGGTCCCACTGGTGGTGGAGCAAACAAGCAACTCTGTGGGGCTTGAATTCTGCCTAGGGTTAAACCGTGACAAGAGTTTATTAAAATATTTCTCTTGATCAAAAAAATGAGAATTTTGATGAACTAATCTCAGCTGATATGGCCATTATGATGTTCTGGAGAAGAGTATATATCTCATTTTTTTCAGGAAAATATATTTGTTGATTCTTAATGAAATACAAAATAATCTGAGGCATCTGTTAAAAGTGTAGATGAAGCTTAATATGGTAATCATAGATGTATATTCTGCAACCTTATGAAAGACCATGAAGGAAAGCATTGTTCAGATGTAGCTCTAAGAGGGGAATTTTCAGTTTGTTTTTGGTTTTTTGGGTTTTTTTCTACATGTACTTAGAACTGGGTCAGGAAGAGAAAACAGTATTTTGCGATTTTTAAATATTTTTTGTTTCTAATGCCTTCATATGAACTTAATGACTGCTTAGTGGTGAGTTCCATATGCAATACAAAATTGCAATACCAAAGAGGAGTCAACTTTTAAGCCTGTGGAACATTCTCTTTTACCTACATAACCAAAGCACAAACCCGAGAGATGTAAAAATGTGCTTTCTATATTTAGGCCACTTAAAAGGATATTTTTTTCTTAGTTAACTTTTTTAAGACAATGTAGAAGTGTGCTTTATAAAGAGAAAATACTATATTGCAAAGAAAGTATTGAATATGCAGGTTCCCAGAGACTGTTTTTGCAGTAAAATAAATATTTTGTTCTGTAATAACCAGTGCCACTTCACAACATATGTACTAAAATGTGTAAAACTACAGTTTACTATATTATCCAAAGAACTTTCTTCCCCTCTTGTTCAAAACTCTTCTATCATATATGATATGTCATGATTTCTTTGTAACTAACAATCAATAACCAGGAACAACACTGTTACATGATACCTTTGGCTAACATGGATGGTATTTTATTTCTTGGCAGGCAGAGTAAAGGAAGGTTTTAGAATGTAACTGATAGCTGTATAAAGTAGTTTTAGAATGTGTTTATGGGTTTTAATTTTAAAATAATGTTGCATTAATCTTAATATTTCACAACTATTTAATGAAAAGTCCTAAATAGTCTGAAGTCATTTATACAATTAGTCATAATTTTTCAGAATATTCTATTAAAAAATAGACCCTCAGTCACTTTGTTGTGTGGCTGTAAAGCTCCATCATCAACCCTCAAATCAGAGTCCTAATCTATAACACCAGAGAGCCATTGGCTTTTGTTAGTATAGTACAAATTTATGGATAAGAACATTTAATTTTCAATCAAGTGCTACATGCCGACTGCTCTGCACTGACCTCCCATAAGAAAGTCTAATACTAGAAAATACAGTTTTAGTTCTGTATTTAAACAGTATTGACAGTGAGATGTACTTACCAGCAATGAGGTAGACTTTTAACATATCATCATACATATTATTTCAAAACAGGGCTTAAAAAATTAAGTGTTCATGGGGCTGTCTTTTTTTTTTTCGTGTAGTACTCTCAGTGAATATCTGTAATTTACCATATTTTGCATAAAGTAAGATGAAGTTGTTAAGCTTTTAAAAATAAAATAAAATGTTCAATGGAAAAGAAATGTCCAGGTACCAATAAATTACAAAATATAAATAATTTCAAATTGTTCACAAAAGTTGCTGTAAGTTACACTGCAACTCTTATTTTGATGTTAGGAGTTAGTGCCAGAGTACCGTTGACTTTAATGGAAGCAAAGTTGGCATCACATCTGATAAGGAAATGCAAGCTAAAATAAAGTAAACAATATCAAGAGATCCGACTTGGGAGTAGTGTTCATCAAGCAGAATAATTTTTCCTATTAAAAAAAAAAATCAAATCAAGGCAAACACAAAAATTTTGGGGGTTACTTGACATCAGAGAAGCAGCCTGTGAAACTGTCTTAACTGACATACTTAAATTTTTAACTTTACAAAATAAATTTTAAAAATTTATTTATAGTGAACCCTATAGCAGATGAGTCAAGACAAAATATTACTGTCAATTTTTAGGACTATCCAAATATAATTGCACATAGGTCTCAAGAAAGCTTATTTATGTTTCCATTGGATTAGCACACAGTAAATAGCATTTACCTTAAATTTATTTATTTAGGAGGAATGACTTTTTGAGCTTTTTTCCCATGTGTCTTGCTTTCTTTTCAGCATATTCATTTATACAATTTATCCTATATTGTCAAAACAGTGAGTACATCCTTCAAGACCAAAACTTAAACATGTCAGTAGAGTGCTGTTTATTGCCACAAGGACATTTGCCTTATGGTGTTGTCTCTTTTCTTTTTTGTCTTCTACTGAATAAACAGGTTTTTGGTCTTCACTGTTTCTTTCTGTAGTGTTAGATGACAAGCCAGCTATGCACCACTGTGCCTAGGAAATGCCAACAATTTACCACTGATAGAACTTTCTGTTCTTCTGAGAATATCTAGGTTTGCATGTAAACATTTATGAACTGAAAGAAGAATATATGTAGGTTTCTCTCAGCTGCCAGTACTTTGCATTTGTAGGGCAAATTTGCTCACATTTGATTTTTGACATTTGTGATTCTGTATTCTTACCATGCCAAGGTAAATAAATGCATGAACAATCACCTAATTCCTGAGAAAGACCAAATTCTCAAAAAAAAAGTCTTTTATTTCTGTATAACTCTGAAAACAAGTCCTCACTTTTCTGCTAAGCTTTATATCAAGGTTAACACAAATGAAAAATGTTGCCTAACTTCAAGACTTTTTCCAGAGCTGGTTGTCAAAATGACAAGACAAATGTGTTTTTGATCTGTAGTGACTGAGTCATAATTTAGTAGTTAGACAGTAACTGGTGATCTAGCATGATTCCCAATCCAGGAAAGGAATGTCAAGGAAACTTTGGGAACTTCCTAAACTGTGTAGGATTCCCCACAATACTCTTGCACTATACCTGGGGAGATGTTCCTCTCCTAACTAGCAGGACTTGCATGTGTTTGAGTGTTTATTGATTGAGAGTTTTCACACAGAAAAAATGTAATCAAGTACCTCACAAATTGTATGGGCTCACAAACCATCATGAAATAAAATCATAAACTTCTCAAGTGCTGTATTTTCAAGTTGGGCAATATAGGTTTCTTTTTAGATATGTTTTAAGAGAACATAGTCTCTCATTAGCTTCCTTGTTGATAGCATGTTTTTTATTTTAAATTTTTTTTATTTTAGTGTATTTAGATGCTCTTTGTTTTTTCCCCTGCCATTTATTTCTTCCTGAATGCTTATCAAAGTCCTCCTTCCAGTGAAGGAATTTGCAGTAAATACAAAGTAAATGCACTTTATTGTAATGCATTTAAGTGCCTGAAGGAAATTATATTGAAAAATTATGTGGGTTTTTATTTTTTTATTTTACAATTAAAAATAATTTAAATACATGTTTCAATACACTGCAAACTGAAAATATCTTCAACTTTCTAATTTTTTAAAAAAAATATTTTTGGACCAGTATTACCTTGTTTTTGTATTCTTGACAAAAATGCTTTGATATGAATCTTTGCACTTTGCTCTGGGAAGATGCAAGTCCTCATAGATATAAGTTGATTGTTTAAGACACTATTTCTAAAAAAAAGCCAGCTAATCTTTCATCTAAACACTTTTGAGAATTACCTGTCAATTAAATTGAAATCATCTAGATCCTGTAATGTGTAGTGGATATGAAACTTTAGGTAGACAATATGTGAAAACTTCTTTGCAAGTATGATGCACTCTTTTGTTTCAAGGACAGTGAGATAAAACAAAAACAATACAATAATTTTCAACATCAAAACAAGTTTCTGAATATTTATGAGACACGTAACATGGATAGAGGTGAGCCCAGTAGACTACCACTTTAGTAGACAGCTCATTTTAGTCAGATGTAAAAAAGTTAAAAAAGAATTGAAAATGTTCAGATCTCCCTATTATTTAAATGTATTGCTTAGAATGAATCGCAGGCCAGTCCCAAGTGAATATACAAACTGTTGCCTGTTTTCCGAAAGAAAAGTGGAAACAGCATGAGCCAGAAAGGAAGTTTTTCCAAGGTGGCATAAGGAGAAAAATGCATGTGGAAAATATTTGTACAGAAGGGGTTTTGTAAAGTTGCAGATCTCGAAAACTGGTAAGAAAACAAGGTTTTCAATCTTGCAGGTCTTTCAAGTTTTCCAGTGAGTCCTGCCAATCATTGTATCTGAAGTCTCTTCTACAGAATTGAACTCAAGATACAGACCAGAAAACTTTTTTCTTTCTATTTGCATTTAATATTACTCAGTAAAAAAAAAGTTAGTGCATTGAGAAGAAAAATACCTCTTTATTTTCTCCCATCAATTCTTGGTGAAACTTTAAAGCATTTTAATTTAGTTTGTGAATGAAGCACCCCTGGCAGCACTGTCCCCTGAAAGTTTCTGCAGAAACGTGATACCAGAACCAGGACAACAGCATGTAAATCTTTGCATCTTGTTAAAACACTGTCCTTACCATGGAATGACAATGAAAACTCCTGTCTTTATTTTAATTTCTTAGAGGCAGACGATTATGATCAAGGAAAAGCAATTTTAGTTTGCAGCAGTACTTAAGTGTATTACTTTAAAATGGTGTATGATGAACTGTAGTGTTTTTACCCACAGCTTTTATGAAGACCTAGTTGCTTCAACTGTAATTTAACAGCTCAGTTTCTTGGGAGGTGTGTGGAGATACATTTGGGTTTTTTTGAGTATCTGTCTAAAATTGAGCCTTAATTCATATTTTTAAAGCTTCAGCTAGCTACCATTAGGTAACTTTCAAAACACTAATTGTCCTTGAACTTAGCCCATGTAGCAGATTTCAGTGAGACTGAATAGTCAGTTTTGAAGATTGAAGGCATATGTATGTAGAAAAATATGATTAAGGAAGATTGTATATGAATATTTTATTGTATTTTTGAAGTTCTGTGTATTTGGTTCTGTTATTGTGGTACACTGATAAATAACAACACAGATCTAAGTGCAAGTGAAGGCACAAGCATCAGGCAGTAAAGTCAAAATATCTGAATGAGATAATTTCAATGAATTCTAGAAAGCTGGGATGCTACAGATTATATCTAGAAAAATATCACCACTGTTTTTAGTTTTCATTGTTTCAAAAAAAAAGGCAAAATTTTGTATGAAGCGTTATCTGCTAGCTCTTCTTCAATGATTTCACTTCTCTTTTTCACACTCCATATGTCTGGTTTGTCACCCGTATGCAGCTATACAAGCTTGCTGTTATTCTCTTTTGGCTGTGTTTTGGCATGAAAAAAAAATGCTAATTGACATAACCTCTTAAAAGTTGCTGTAGAAGCAAGGGTTCTGTGGAAAAATACCGATGTATTGCATTCACAGTGCGACATTGAGCAAAATCTTGAAAGTGTAACTACCAACTCCAGCATGTTTGTGGATGTGGGTGTTGCAGAGTGAACCTGCAGGAAGGACAGCTGTCACTTCCTGGAGATTTCCAACTGTAAAAAGCTTCTTTAAGATCCAAACCCTTCATCCTGACACTGGATTGTACTTTCTTAAGAACCATGTCTGAATCAGGAAGATGTAGAAGGCCAGGATATGTTCTGCTTGCCTACCTGGCTTAACCAGAAAACTGCTAGCCAAAGGGGCTGATATGCAGTCCCAAAGCATGTGGCATAGTCAAGCTCATACTCACATTACTCTGCATCTTTTGTAGCAGAAGCTGCCTATTTATCCCACACTTCATATTCCTGAACCTTCATTCTTCTGTGGTCCCATAAGAGGGTAATGCTGTGGCATTTTTGGTGGGTTTATTCAGGTGACATTATTTCAGTTCAAAGTATCTGAAATAATGTGAGGCTTTGTTCTGTCTAAATAATTAGTGTGATTTGCTTTTTTATTCTATTTTAGTTGAGAGCTTATGAAAATTAAAATAGCAATGATATGGTTCTTTCTGGACAAATGTTACATTATTTATACCCTCATTATTAATACACTTTGACTGTCTCTCTCTTTTCATTTCCCTTTGTTTCAGTCCCCGTTTCCTTCTCATATTTCAAAAGCACTAGACCTTTTTTTGACAATTTAATTATGCTATCCAAAATCAAACTGAGACAATCTAAGGGTTGCAGTCCAATCCTGGGTGAGCCTCAAAGTTATGCAAACTTATGCATTGAGTAAGTGGGTAAATAAAGAAAATTTGACAAGTTTGACTGCATTTTTTTAGAGGATTGTGGGATCATTCAAACTTGCAGAATGGCAATTTAGGCAGATCAGAACTGTAGATAATATTAGCTTGACTCTGTGAAACAAAATTAGTGAACTTTGTTCATTTCTGAGCAGCAGAAATAAAGCACAAAAATAATCATGCCCTACTATGGAAATGTTTAATAAAGTAAGATGTAGTCACTTGGGGACCGTCATGATACCATTGTCTTTCTTTGATCAATCCCACTTTCACCGGTGTGGATGTCGCTCCCTGTAGTACTTCTACTTTTCATCTAATTAATCTGTTCTGATGATACCGCCCCTTGTAAAGGATATTCTGCAACATTCAGAGACCTGATTTGCTCATAAAATAACCGACACAATTTCAGTTTGATCATTTTGTATTTTGAGTGTGTCTTGTCAAACAAGTCTTAGATGCTATCTCAACTCTGAATGATGTTTCAAATTAGCTTTAAATCACTGCTTGCTGCTTCTCTTTTTAGTCTGTACTCACATATCTGCTGCTTGACATGAAGTATGCAGCATCTACCTTTAAAAATGCATGGAGCTCAGTTCTTATCTTCATTCTAGAATTCATTCCTGAAGGAGACAGATTGGTTAAAGCTTTAAACTTTTTTTTTATTACTTATTTCATCTTCATAGATCTACTGTGTTGCAAATCAACTGAGAATTATTATGGGACCTTACAAAATTCTGTCACTAGCATTTGTGCCTAAGTCTTTATTATTATATGGCTACCATTTTTTAATCTTTTAAACAGAATTTTATGTTAGTGCTAATAGTAATAATAGTTTCAGATTGTTATAGGAACTTCAGCAGGAAGTTGATCACACAGGATTTCTAGTTTCTTGCACTGGAAGCTCTTAAGTATCACTTGAATAAAGAAGACAGTGAAGGTGCTTAATTTGCTGTTTTCTTACATATCTTAGATATCAATACATTAAGGTTGTCTCAACTAAATTTATCATCTGATTATGAGTAAGAAGTCACACATTTATATGTTATAATAGGGAAAGGTTTCATCAAGGACTATAATCATTTGATACATGAATCATACTACTTCATTGTATACCAAATACAACTTTAACTATAAGCAAGCATGTATGATTCATTTTAGATTGCCCAAATCATGAGTGTGGAGCTCATGATCATATCCAAATTGACCTGTATTTTTGTAGCTGTATAAAAGGAAAATCAATATTTCAATAATCAACAAATTATGAATAACAATACAATGATAAATTTAAACTCCAAATATCAATTAAAAATACATTGTCCAGCAGCTTGTCATAATGATTTTTAATGCTGGCAGCTTTTGTGGATGAAGGATTTCAAGTGTGTAAGTTATCACATAGAGTTTAGTGGTACTTTCAGATGCAAAAGTTATTGCAGAATTTATTACTGTCATCGTCATCATCATCATCATCATTATCATCATTCAAGAGTTTATGTCGGATGTTGTGGGTAGCTTTCATTTTTTAGAAAGTAATGTTATCCTGTGGTAGTTACTTTATGAGTTGTCAGATACTAGTGAATTATTAAATGACAGCAAGAAGTAGCCTAGATAGCTGTTTTGTGACTTGTTTTTAATTAGTTTTTGTGGAGTTTTAGAACTTGGTCTGAGACTATGCAGCATTAATTTTGTATGATAACTCCATTAAGATAGAATTTAACTTTTATGTTGGGTTTGCATGGCCAGGTTTTGGTAGCGGGGGTGCTCCAGGGGTGGTTTCTGTGAGAAGCTGCCCGAAGCTTCCCCCATGTCCAGCAGAGCCAATACCAGCCGGCTCCAGGACAGACTCTGCTGGCAAAGACTGAGTCAATCAGGAATGGTGGTAGCACCTCTGTGATAGCAGAGGTTATCTGTTATTAAGCAATGGGGAAGAAAAGTTGTTGTGCAGCTGTAATGGCTGCCAGAGAATAGCAGAGTGGGAACATGTGCCAGGAAAAACTCTGCAACACCAAGGTCAGCGCAGAAGGAGGGGCAAGGGGTGCTCCAGGCATCAGAGCTGTGATTCCCCTGCAGTCTATGGTGCAGATCATGGTGAGGCAGTTGTGTCCTTGCCCTTGTAGGTCCATGGGGATATAGAGATCCACCCACAGTTCATGGAGAAGACCCATGTAGAATGCCCAAAAGATGTCCATGGCTGCCCAAAAGAAGATTGTGAGCCTGTGGGAGGTCTGTGATGGAGCAGGGTCCTGGCAGGGACCTCTGGACCCATCTCCTTGCACTTCTGGGGGGAGGAGGTAGAGCTGGGAGGGAGAGGTTATGGGAAGGTGTTTTTTTAAGATATATTTTACTTCTCATTAACCTGCTCTGATTTTTTTAGTGATAAATTCTGTTAATATCCCCAAGCTGATTCTGTTTTGCCCATATTGGCAATCAGTGACTCCTGCCCTGAACTCATAAACTCTCCCTTGTCCACTTGCAGAGAGGAGTGGTAGAGCGGTTTAGGTGAGTGTCTGGCATCCAGCCAGGCTCACCCCACCACAACTCTAGATACTTTCCAACAGTATTATGAGGAAGGCTAAATCTATTTAAATGTGTGTGTAAAGTCTATTTTATAGATTTTGAAAAGCATTCTCTTCTGTGGAAGGGGATTTAGAGTGTTCCTAAAGTGATGTTAAAAGAATGCTAGTAGTAATCTAATTCTCCCTTTAGGACATTAATCTTTTAACAGTAGTATCAGCTAAGATTGGCATTGATAATTCAATCACTCTAGTTGAATTTGCATTTGGCAGAAAATGGTTGGAAACATCTGCAACAAGTGCTCAAAACTACTACTGCAGTTGAGCAACTGCTGTTGCTGAATGGATGTAGAAAATAGCCATAAACTTTAAAAGAATATTCATTAAACACAGTACTCATTAGGCAATTTGTGAGCTGCACCACATTAATTACACTGCTTAGAAATTGCCTTGAAATAGGGACATTTTTCCTTAGAAAACAGTAGACAATAGAAAAAATTACAAAAGCTTTGGTATTTTCTGTTTAATCAAGATGTAAAGGATTTCCTTTTCCTTTTTTTTTTTTTTGCACATGGCTTTTTTGTGAAATTATTAGCACCTGCATTATTCCTCATTATAAACCTATAAATCTCCTTCAGAAACATAAAATGCTGGTAGTATATTGTCAACTGGTAGTATATTGTATTTATTAGGATCATGAATTCCCTAATTTGTAATTTAGAAAAGTGCCAGCTCAGTGAAGAGGTTATTTACTGGCAGATGTGTATATTTTGTATATGACTTTTTCATAAACCATTCTGGCTTGTTTGCTGATGACTTCTTTTGCAGAATGTGATTTGTTGCCTTATCTCATAAGCTGTCTATGAGCAGACTGCTCTTGATATACTTTTTGTCACAGAAGCAGCCAAACCGCTCCAATTTTTCAGAGATTGGCTTTCAACAGTTTCACAAGAAGTCTTTTTGTCACTCCGTGCTTTTAATTGCATGTGCAGCATTATGCAAATGTCCATAACTCATCCATACTATTTCCAGTTTGATTGTGTAAATCACCACCTAAGACCAAAGTTCCATCTCCTGGATCTCCTTATGGCCCCTGAATCAAACCAGGAAAGAGACACTTTGCGAGGTGATGTTCAAGAATTGTGACAGAATTATGAAGTAACTTAAAACACATGTAGAAATGACAGTGAGTGGAGATCTTCTTTTAGATGGTTTGCACATTTTACCACAAAACTTTTTTTCTTTACTTGCAGACATTTACTCTGCGAAGGCTGAGAAAGACAGTTTGATGTTTTTCCACCTATCGTTTACTAGATGTATTCCTTAACTGAAACTTGTCAGTCATCTTTTATAACTCTATTTGTGATATACAAGGAAAATACAGTATATATTACTTACTTTTGATAATCAGTGCAGATAGCAATGAGGAAAAGGATAATGTGAGTTTTATTAGGACATATTCTATTTTAAATAATTGTAAGGACAGTAAGAGTCAATCCTATAGCTGAAAATGTCACCTTTATAGACTTTACAAATTACTGGTAACTAATGTTTATAGAATAATATATTGCCTAGAACTATTTTCTTCTTTACGATTTTATTGCCAAGGTGAAAAAACCCAAATATTTCATGCCCAAGATTTTAGGCATATATTAGTCCAACAGAGCACCAAAAAGTGCTGTATTATATTTACTGCTGCTGCTGTTGAGCCCAGGGTTGAGATATAGTTCACAGTTAATAAAAAAAAATCACAAAATATTGCTGTTTCCTAAATATACATGATTCATATTGGAATAATGTTCATGTTTACCTAGCTTTTATTTTAGAGATTTATTCTTGCTGTTTGCAGGGATTTCTATTGATAATCACAGTCACTCTCTGTTAGGGGTGTAAAGATGGCACGACCACAGAGCCCCTTGGCAGGGCACAGGGCTCTCTCCAAAGAGGAGGAGAAGGGAGGAAGAGAGTAAAGGAAGGTAAATTCAGATGATTTAACCCAAGGCACCCAGGGAAGGCAATGGGCCCTTCCTCAGGGAATGAGAAATCCTTACATGTAGAACTTCAGAGATAATAACAAAACCTAGAATCATCATATCTACATCTGCAATGCTGGCTTGCATGGGTTTATGAAATTTTATAGCTGTTTTTAACAGTTTTTGGGATAAGGTGGGCAGTCATTTCTTGTTCGTACAGACATCCTCAGAGACTTCTTTACATTTTTGCCTGTCATTACTGTTATACCTTAATTTGGCTCCATCCATGCAGCAGAGGCCAGGGAATACTTTATTCTGAGTAGCTTCTGAAAAAAGGAGCTAAGACAGGAATGTGCTCAAGGTGATGTCAATTTAGACAGATGCCTCAGAGTCTTATGTATACTAAAGGCAAAAAGCACAAAGCACTTTGACATAATGTTTGGCAACTTTCTTTCTGGCTCAGTCTGCTATAGATGTGTGATGTTTTCTCCAAGAGAAAAGTACTCACTTTGGATAGTATCTGTCTGTGTTATGTCAGCCAAAGTACACAGAGTAAATAGTAACAAAGAGTGCCTAGTATTCTTTATAATTTTTTTTAAAGTTTGGTTGTTGTTTCAGGAGTTTTGTTTGTTTTTTTTTTTAAGTGTGGCTTATAAAATAACCACAAATTAATGGAAGACTGGTTACTGCTGTAAGGTGCCAGTCAAAAGTTGTGATTGTACTGAGGAAATGGGCCCCCAAAAAAGGTATATTAAGAAGGTAAAAGTAATTATCTAAAGGACTGATAGAAAAAAGTATAGCTTATTACTTTATTCTTCTGTATGTAAATGCTTTGATTAAGTCTGTAAAAGTGCACTGAAGTCTTTTAATTTGCACAGTCAAAAATGTCCAGTCAAAAATGTGATTACATAAGAGAAGACTTCAGACACTTAAAGGGATTTTCTTTCAAGCTGATCTTTAATCATAAAGGTCAAACCTTTAACATTAAAACACTTGAAGAACAAGAAACATTCAGTTATTGATTTTGAAGACCCTGACCCTTACCAAGTATCACAGTCCACAGAGGGTGTTGATAGAAGTACAATTAAAAAAAAAGCTAAAAAGAAATTGTTCAGACTCATTTTGTGTCTAAATGCAGGGAAAAAAACAAAACAAAACCATACCAGAACAAGAAGCCCCACATGAATAAAAAAACAAAATGCCCACTCTGTAGGGCTAACAATAGATTAGATCTCAAACACTATTGGGAATAGCGGTAAAGGGAAATTGTTGTGGCTAGCTGTTATCCTCTAAAAAGCTTTCTTTTTCCTATTGGCAGAAATTACTGCATCTGGATGATATCATATGATATGCATATGGAAGCATAGTTTCTGTTAATTAGAGTGAGCTTTAGGTTTTTTCAGAGCAAACAGTGTTCTGCTGGAAAATATTGATTGAAAAAACACCATGATGTAGCAAACAGGTTTTTCTATTACACTGCATTCATTACACTGCATTCTCAAGCTTGCAGCCTCAGCAGTTCAGGACGCACCTGCCCTGTATCCTCCTTCAAGCTGGGAAACCACTTAAAGTCAAGGACGATGTCATGCCTGCTCTGCCAGGACCTCTGAAGCTCCCTTCTCTAATTCATTGTTAGAATTATAGAATCATTATGTTGGAAAAGACCATGAAGAGAGACCAACTGATAACTCAGCACTGCCAAGGCCACCAAAATCCATGTCCCTAAGAGCCACATCTTTTAAATATCTCCAGGGATGGCAACTCAATCATTTCCCAGGCCAGCCTGTTACAGGGCTTGACAACACTTTCCATGAAGAATTTTTTCCTAATATCCATCTAAACCTACCCTGGCACAACTTAAGGCCATTTCTTCTTGTCCTGATACTTGTTACCTAGGAGAAGACACCAACCTCCACCTTGTTGTACCCTCCTTTCAGGCAGTTGTAGAGAGTCTACCCTGAGCCTCCTATTCTCCAGTCTAAACACCCCCAGCTCCCTCAGCCACTCACAGGACTTGTGCTTTAGACCTTTCACCAGTTCCATTGCCCTTCTCTGGACAAGCTCCAGGGTCTCAAAGTCTTGCAGTGAAGGGCACAGGTCTGGACACAGGACTCAAGGTGTGGCCTCACCAGTGCTGAGTGCAGGGGGACAATCCGTGCCGTGGTCCTGCTGGCCACACTATTGCTGATACAGGCCAGGATGCCATTGGCCTTCTTGGCCACCTGGGCACTCACTGGCTCATGTGCATCTGACTGTTGAGCAGCACCCCCAGGTCCTTTTCCAATGGGCAGCTCTTTGGCCACTCTGCCCCCAGTCTGTAGCAGAGAGCGGGGTTGCTGGGACCCAGGTGCAGGACCCAGAACTTTGCCTTGTTCAACCTCATACCTTGACCATCGATCCAGTATGTCCAGATCCTGCTCTAGAGCAGAGGGATCCTAAAGTCAAGCAAAGCAACAATCCTTGCTCTCAGGATCTTTGTTTGAAAATGAGCTAAGAAATTCGCTCAAGCCCTCACCCAAAATTTTTAGCTACATAAAAGGGGATTTTCCCTGTAAAGCATGGCTGCAAGTTCCTCTAACCATATGTATCAGTGGCTAGGTCCTTTTTGTTGAGGAATATAGCTGTAGCTATTGGATACACATGAAAAGGACAGAAACTTGAGAACTTGACCTGAACCAGCAGCTAGGAGAATTTCTACCTTTTATAATGTGGAAACCTCAGAGGTTATGAAAATTGGCAAGCTCTGAGATGGCACTGGGCCTGTAACAGGAAAGAAACCATGAAGCCCATGTTCAGGAACCCTTTAAAAATTTCCAAATTCTGCTGAAGAGTGACAGCACTATTTTTTGAACCACCTTCAGTCCAAACCCATCCCAGGCAACTTTAGTTGCACACACACCAGCTGCCTCCCTCTTCAGAGGATGCCCATGAGTCCAGCTTGTCTGAAAGATGGGAAGACCTGGACATCTCCACTCAGGTTCTACAGGATGTGACATCAAGTTATTGAAACTGAAAAACTGAGAAAAGCAGATGAGAAAGCAGCAATGAACGGGATTTCAAGAATGTCAGGCTTCACTGCTGAAACCTGAGATTCCAAAGGAAATATAATTTATTGAAAATGTTTCAGAATTTCTTGCATATTCACAAAATATTTGCCTATTCATGGTTTTAATAATATAGACTTTCTGTTTGCATGATACAGTTGACAATATTCAGTGGGAAACCTTTGTTTCATATTGATAATTAGAAGCTTTGTAATTCAGAGGTTTTTTATGCATGCTTTAACACATGGTTATTTTCAGTTCCATGAGGTTAAATTTGTCACATAAATGAATCGAAACAGTCTGAAAGTAGTTATTCAATAGGAAAAATAATCTTTCGTGAGAGGACTTCCCTCTGGCACATTCTCAGTGGATATCTGTACTGTATTTCTTCCTCCTGTGTCAGCTGGTATCCTCTGTTTTTGAAGGAGAGTCATTTCAGCACTGTTGATTTTCATCAGAGTAGGCAGAAATGGCCTGAATTCTTTACTTGCATAAGATTTACTGTGGGAAGTCATAGGACATTCTCTTCTGCACCTTTAGGAAAGATCTTAATACTTGTTTCTGTAGTTCTGAGACTCTCCCACCTGAAGGAGAGGCCACCTACGGAAAAAGGCACCCACCTACTGTGGTATCTTGTTCTGCTTATCTGATCAGGAGGGGCATCTGGGGAAGTTTTTCCCATGACCCCTGAGAGTCAAGGCTCCCAGAGTCACTTCAGAGCATGTCCAACTAGGATCAATGAGCTATGAGGCTAAGCAATAGATTGTTACCATCAGTGATAAATCACCTGGTAACTCTCAGGTGTTCATGCAGTCATCATTTAGGTCAGGAATTAGCTGATTTTCCTTGTTTCTTCATTGCCACCCTCCAGTTTGTCACGTTTTTCCTGTAGGGTTTTACACTTTCCCATATCAGTAGTTTTCTTCTTGAATTTCCCACAATTCTGTCTGTGCCTTGCTTCCAGTACCTTATTTGGCTTTAGCAGGGACTCTCTCAAATTGTAACAGTGACTGGATCTGCAGAACCAAGCCAGGGACAAATAAACTTTCACCAAATTTGGCTCGCAGGGCACAGAACTTCTGCACAGGGGTAACAGGACATTATTTTTTGCAGCATTTGGCCTCTCTTGCATTGGGTGATTTCTTTCGCCATTGTACCTGTTGATAAATTAGCAAGCTTCTCTGGGGGAAAACAAAAAAGGAAAAAAAAATATTTTTCCCCCTGCTTTATTAAGTCAAAGATGCACAAACTTGGAGAAAGTGCTTTGCTTCTTGCCTTACAACTTGTGTCACAGTAAGGTTAATACTTAGGAACTGGTTGAGCTATTTTGATTTTCCCAGTGGTTAGCTCCAAACAGAAATTAAAGGACAAATGCCAGCATTTCCGGCCCTAAATTTCATGGGTAGACCTTGAGTCAGCATGATAACAGGACTCGCAGATTTTACAAATTGTAGCCTCCTTTTTTGTACAGTCTTTTTCCTGAAGGAACTAAGAAAGAGATTAGGCTGAAAAATAATTCCATAAAGAGTTTATGGCAGAGACACCAAAGTCTTAACCACTGGTGTATCCATTACAGCCTATGACTTATGACCAACTCAACATTATCATGTTTGTCTTCCTGAGCTGTTTCTGTGTCTGGCATTGCAGAAAAGCATGTCATTATTAATCAGAAGACAAAAACTTAGAATAATCTGTTTAATGGTAGCACAAAGAGGTTTCACTGGGCTGATTGAAGGCATCAATATAAGAGAATAAGAGGAGAGCACTTTGATTAATGACTCTTAAACAGTTGTCGTTAAGTTTAGTATTTTAGAAACATGGATTTTATGCATGACAATACAGTGATTAGCAAGGGATCTGTGCAGCTTTAAAATACACTTGACAGTTCAATCAAATGGCATAACTGTATCCCTTTCAGCTTTAACCTTTGATGTATGTCTATTAGTAATGATATAACTATCTTAAGGACTGGTTTGGGCAGTACAGCATGCCCAGTTACTCCCAGGAAGCTAAGTCCAGCACACTCTCCTGCTGCAGCAGTATTTTGGGGGATATTTACACCTAAGTGGTGTAAATCTGACTCTGATACACCATGTGCTATGATCACGTCTTTGGATTTCAGTTTTACATGAAGAATGTTGATTAAAAACTTTATAAATACATGAACATGTACAATCTCATCCTTCTATCTTAATCACTAAATTGTTCTATGGGCTGATTAAATTTAAAGCCTGCCTTACATTGTGTTTTATGGTCATGGTAAGGAAATGTGCTACTTGTATTCTACTTCTCACTATAATGCTATATAAGATATTTCTGCTATTATAGTAGGGAACATAATAAACAGCAAAAATCAATTCAGGGGGAGGGGGAGTTGGCTGCTGTTCCCAGGTGGAAGCATGCTTTGAAATCAGAAAATTGCAGCCATGTAGCCAGTGAGATGATGAAACTATTGGTGCTGAATCACAGCCTTGCTGTTTGCTTTCCACAAGGCACTGAGCACAAAGCCAGTAATACACTCTCCAACAGCTAACTAGAGATTCTTCTCACAAACTGTGTTATCAAAAAACAATTTGTCTGACTGTATATGCTTGGAAAATAAAATGATCCTGAGCTGGAGTAGTGGTACTGCTTCTAGTAGTTTAGTTGGGAATACTCAAGGGACTTCAGTTCTTTCCTTAGCATCTGTATAGTCTTAGTCTGAACAAGTTTGCCTTGGCCTCAGCTTCAGTAACTTATTACTGAAGTCTTCCCAAGGACAACAGGGTCGGGGCTTCTTGTAAATGAATGTTCCCTGTGGGACCTGTAATGAAGAGACTGTTAACTAATTATCAGTCCGTTTGGAAGGCATTCATTTTTTAATTGGCCTCAAAGAAATCAAGGAACAAAAGGAATCTGAGCAAAGATGATTTGAGTTCCGAGGCAAACAAATGAGTCAGTTTTATTCTTGGGGTAGTTGCACAGGTTTATTGGAGTCCACCAGACATAAAAGGTTTTTAAGTTCAATATTCCTTTGATTAAAATTAAGAAAGCTGTGTCTGATGGCACGATCTGTGTGTTACAGACAGGTTTCCCTCCCTTCCTCCAGCTGTCATTTTCTGTGCAAATATTGCTCCTGTCATCACTTGTCAGGCCACTATTATGATGGAATTAATTTAAGACATAATCTGTTTCCTTTTAGTTTGAGTAGGAAAGTTCAATCTGTGACTTGAATGTCAGGTGCAGTTTTACAGAGGCTGCTTGCAGGGCTGTTATACCCCACAGAGAAGATAATTACAAAGTCAGAAGGAGCCTTAGGACTTTTTGGTTAGAGAACAGGATTTTGTCCAACAAAATGGTATTTTAATTTTTGCTGTTTGAATATTGCCTGAAATGCTTAAATTCATGTTTCTAATTTATTTTTAACTGCTAAAAAAAGTTAATGAAGAAAACATGATAGCGCTGCTTGGGTTTTTTTTTTTTTCAAATTTAAATGATTGTCAGTCAAATTCTTCTACAGCACTGTTTCCTCTTAGCAGATGTGTGACAGAATGGTGTAAGTGTATTGAAGAAGTATAGATTTCACTAATAGAAAATTTATAATGTGATCATTAAGAGTTTCCTATGCTCCTGATTTCACCAGAGAATTTAAATTGAAAACTTCAAACTTCAAAAAGTAGGCATACAGAAACATCATCACCCATACTGAAAATGATCCTCAAAACAGCGGGCAAGGGTTAAAGTTGGATAAGGTTTTTCTTTTAACTCTATTGATCATAATTTTAAAATAATCTTTTACAATAATAAAAAAATACCAAAAATTGGGTAGAAAATGTTAACTTAGAAAAAGAAGTCAAGTGATTCTAGTCCTTTATAATTCGGAGAGGTAGGAAGTTCTGAAGTAACTAATCACAGAACCACAGAAAAGCCCACTTCAGAAGGAATGCTGGCAGATCATCTGGTCTCAGGTACTGAGGGAAAGGGAGTCCCAATGGGGTTAACTAACACCCTGTCCAATCAAATCTTGGAAACCTCCAGCAATGAGGCATCCACCATGTCCCTGGGGAGGTTGTCCTAGTGACTAGTCAGTCAGTTCTCATGTTAAGAAATTTCTTTCTTATGTCAAGATGAAACTTCTCCTGGTGCAATTTGTGTCTTTTGCCGTTTGTCTTCTCCATGTGGATCCTTGTGAAGAAAGATGCCCCATTCTCTTTGTACCTTCCCTTTAAGTACTGTAATACTTTGATTGGGTCCCACCTGAGCCTTCTCTTTCTCCAGGGGAAAAAAAAAAAACCAACTGACTCTTTCAGTCTTTCCTTACACTCCAGTCTTTTGATAATCTTCCTGATGTTCTTTTGGACCCTCTCCAGTCTGCATCTTTCTTGTCTTGTGGGGACCAGAATGGGGCACAGTGCTCCAGGTGCATCACTGAGTACAGTGGGATGATCATGTCTCTACCTCTGCTAGAAATGCCCCTGGGGATGCAACCTAGTATCAGATTTACATCTGCTGCTGCGGAGTATTGTTGTCTCATATTGGCTGGGTGTCCCCTAGGAGCCCCCATCCTTTTCAGCAAGGCAGCTCCCCAGCCACACAGGTGTCAGCATGTACTGGGCTCTTTGGCTATTCTGTCCCAGGTGCACGACTAGATCCTTGTCTTTGTTAAAGCTCGTACTGTTAATGAATTCCACTGCTTTCTCCACAAGTCACTGAATATGAGCAGGTCTGAAGCAAGTATTTCAAGTTACAAAGAGCACAGCTAATGACAAAGCCAAAGCACATCAATGTAACCTGCAAGATGAAGAATGTAGAGCTACCTTTTCTTCTTTTAGGCTCTGTTGATGCATACAAGGTGATTAACTTTGAAATCACATCTTTAATTTACCCCTTTTACTTAATAATTTTTATTCATTACTGGATTTATGAAGCAGGATGGTGACTCTGTTTCTATTCTCCCCAGTCATAAAGTTAGCCCTACCCCTCTGTGAACAGACCACTATTAGGGCTTTAAATTTATTATTAGAATAGGAACTATAAAATTTTGACTGCCTGAGAAAGAATTGCTTCCAAAATTGCTAAACTTGCAACATGACCCGTAAAAAATTCTGCCTGATAATAAATATGTTATGTGGTAATACTTCCATTTCTAATAATATAACCAAGGTGTTCAGGAAATCTGGTTGTTTAATTGTTGAGGGTAATGTTATATTCCATAGGGTTTACTGATCCTTCAGAGTGTATCTTCTGCAAGTAGTTACCACTCTCAGATCAGTTCCGGCATTTTGATATGCAGTAAAAGCATTTATTCAGCTTGAGAGCTGTAAGTTGCAATTTTTTAAAGACTTCTGAGTTTTGTAGCACATTTTAAGGACACCAAACAGTAATACATCTGAATATAAAACAAGTGCTTTATAAATTGCTTTATCACACTTCAAAGCAGCATTGCTAGCAGGATTGCCAAATTCAACTGCAAAACTTGCCAATTTGGATCATGTGAAGGCAGGTGTGAGATTACAGCTGTAATAAAACTGAAATTGAATACTGGTAGCTGAATTTGTAGTAGGCAATTGATTTGATTTATATAACATAAGCCACATGAGGAGAGATATGTAGGTCAGCATCCTCAGCTGGAAACAGCGGTTAGAAGAGTTGTGGTAGGTCGCTGGAAATATTGAGTTAGTAGCTGTTCAGCCTGGCAGAATGCTGGTGCAGTGTAACTACATTTGTGTCAAACTTGTTTGGGAAGACACCACTTACAACAAGGAAAAACTAGTCAGTTATAACCAATGCCACTTGTGCCACAAAAATTGTAGCTAAAATTAGCATAAGAACGTAGACCATATGGAGTTTCCCAGGGCAAGAACTGGTACATTAGTTATGAGCACATTTTCAGCCTGCAAAATACTTGAGGTGTGTAAATACACAAATTAGTGATTAAACACTTTCTATGGTAATAGAACAATGTTTTACAAAATGCAAATGGTAAATGATCCAATTCAAAAAATCAGAGGAAGCACAATCAAATTAGCCTGCAGAGTTATTTCCAATCCAAACCACCTCTTAGGTCACAGATTTGCAGAAAAGAAGAAAAAAAGTCCAAAATAAAGCACACACCCCTTATTTAAAAATATCCAAACTAACCACAACAACAAACCAAAAACCCAAACAAAAAAAACCAAACAACAAAAAAAATCCCAAAAAATCCACAAAAAAACCCCTGCAAAACACAACATAAAAACTCAACAAACGCCCTACTTTTATGATAAGAAAAGTGTGTCTATTTTTTTTTTTAATGAGTGAACTGATGACTTGGCAATTCCGATATTAGTTGGAGGTTTGATAATAACAAGCACAAAATGAGAATCATGCTTTAAAAAAGGAAAAAAAAAGGATTAAGCATACAGAAATTACTTTGTCAGAGAGTTTCCCTTTACCATTCCCAGGAAAGCACATGAGCTTTTGTCCAAGTTATGAACTTCTGGAAACTGCAGCCGGTCGCGGCCAGTATAAACATTGCAGAGCTTCTGAGCAAAAATTTCTAAAAGCTTCATTTTTACAAAATTAGCTTGAACATCTTAGGCATAGAAAGACTCCGTTGGTGTGAACCAATGGAAAATGCTTTTTCTTTTACTTTATCGGTAGTCTGATCCTCCAGTGCAGGAAAGAGAAGGAACCAAAAATCTCGAAACAGAATATGAGAAGTAGCATGATGTTTCCATTATTATTTCTTTCTACAGAATTGCAGGGAATATATGGACAGGGAGAAGAGAAGAACTAGAAATGTGTTTTGAAAAAAGTTCATTATTGTACAGCAGAATTTTTGTGATGAGGGTGGTTGGCTAGTATAGATGATTTAGGAAGACATTTTGTTGGAAGAGAAAGTCAATAAGGTAATGTAGGAGTTGTGGGTGTTTCCGATAAATGTGAGTTTCTACAGTCAAGAGCCTCATGGATGAAGGAATAACCAGTGAATTAAAAAGAAGAAACTTAATGAAAACACATGTAAAAGAAAACAATGCACTAGGAATCTGAATGGGTTTGTAGCAGGTAAAGTGAGAAATAATTTTTGTCGCAAAGCAAAATTAAGACTCTAAATAAATCAGAGAAAGAAAAAAATTACTATTCCTCCAAAAATGACCATTCAATGGAATTTAATTTGTCATAATACTCATCCTAATAAAGTGTCTTAAAAAAGACTCACAGCTGTTACTTACTAAGCACAGTGCCATGATGATTACCATTTGGCCAGCTTATAGCCTGACAATTCTGAGAAACAAACAGAGCCAGAAAAAAAAAATAAGAACTTCAGATGAAGAGAGGAAAGAAAAGTGAATTTTATAAAAATTCTTGGTTGCAATGGCACCAGAGGATATTATCATAATAAAAAGCATAAACTACCACTCTGACTGGAACTGGGAAAGTGGGTATTTTCAATAAAGAAAAAGACCCTGGATTTATTGAGGAAAGGGGGTTGCAGACATTATGGATGGGGTATTTTTTTATTTAATCAAGCACACAGCACTGCTTCTAATGATACAATATTTCAGCTTTACTTGTCTTTCTGACATCTAATAAAAACTCACATTACTGTTACTGAAATAACCTTTATTGTTTCTTATTATGGCACCTTTCTTACCTGTTGAATAGTTGCAGTTTAATGTGACAGAGATGTAGAGGGTAAGGCAAACATTAGTCTGCCACTATCTTTTATGTTTGACAGCAGCTGGCTCACCAGTCCCTGTATGTGTTGTTTATGGCTTAGATGTGTGACTTTGAGGATGGAGAGGAATTAATTTCTTGTGGTGGGGGGTGTAGCAGACATGGGAAGCAATCCTTACAATATTTTGATGGTCATGGGATATAATTTTTTTCCCAATTTTATACAAAGTTTTATATCATGGTTCATTTGGACATGACTGGGACTTGCAGGTAGTACTGCCAAACAGTAACTGATAATAATAAAATTATTCTTTCTGAAGATGTATAGCTGTGAGCTTTTAAAAAGTCTTGAGACTGCTAAAAGAAACCTCATGGCATTATAATTCATATATTATGAACTCTTGCAGAAAAAACAAATTAAGATGGGGTGAGGAGTCAGGGTTGAGGAATGACTAAATTTCAAGTTAAAAGACTTCATTCGAGAACTGAAACATAAATTCGAATAAGGTGAGGGCAAACTCAAGACAGTGTTTATTCTAAGCATGTGCAAACCTCTTTTTGATGCTGTCTTCAAAATGATGCAGCAGCTAAATGTATTATACCCCTGGGAAGCATAAAACTTAGGGCCTGGTTCTCCTCACTACATAATAAGAATGGTGAAAAGCTGCCTTAAAGTAGGTATAAATTGCATTTAAGTCTTCTTTATGGCTAAGCAGTGGTAGAAAGGAGCCTCAATAGAAATGAGAATCAGGTCCCCAGTATTTATTTAACCCTTGGGCTTTGTATATCATTTTATTTGCACCTTTAAGAGATTTGCAGAGGGATTTTTAATCAGGATTCGGTGTACAGAAAGCTAAATGTTTTCACTGCCTTACAAGTAACTTTAATCATACAGGGAGATCATTCTCTTTATTTCTCAAGAGGAAATGGTAGAATTTTCTGCCTTTGTACAAACCAAGCTAAATGTTTCTGACACTCTTAGTACAGTGTCAATTGGAAATTCACATTTCATGTAATAACAGACCATTTTAATTTCATGAGCTGAAGAATTGGTTTCCATGTGCAAATTGTACTGAAAAAAGCAATATTGTCAGAAGAACTGGCAGAGTGCTTCAAGAGATAAATCTATTGAATTAAATAAGAGGCTTTCATTACCTTTTACATTGCATTTCCATATAACATAAGCATTAATTAAACTCTTCACTGCTTTCTCCTATTCAGCAGAGCACTTGCTCAGTCTGACAAAAAATGCTGCCCAAGAAAACCCAAACACAATCATTAAAACACACTTAAGAAGAGGGGAAGGATGGGGAGAAGGGAATAATGTTTTGGTGCACTTGGGCAAGTGGGACCTGTCTACAAGAATGCATAATTTCTGTTCTTCAGGTTTTGACAACAAATGCATAGTTTTTGTTTTGCAATTTTTGACAGATCCAGTGGCTTGTAATAGGTCATATCACTAGATATTTCTCCAGGCAATTTGAATACAAACAGAAGACAAGCAATTGTTTTTTTTCAAATTTTAAGTATGCTTCAGTAAATGTGGAAGGCTTCTTCAGCATGGGAGAACACTTTTGGTGTGAGGCAATTTTACTTTTTGAAGTATAAAAACAACTCTGCAAAATCTGTCTCCTCTCCCCTGTAAGGAATACCCACCTATAGCAAAGTTGTTGATACAAATTCAAGATGTTTCCTGTCCAGCTCTTTAAGTCAAGCCTTAAAGAGCTCCCTGGGTAGCCCACCAAAACTGAAGACCCATCATGTGTTTCTTGGTTCTGGCACATTTCTATCTGCATTCAAATATTTCTTATTTCTTCTTTTCTTGTGATTCCAGGGGAACATTTGAGAATCTGCCCTCAGGAATATACATGCTGCACCTCAGAAATGGAGGACAAGTTAAGCCAACAGAGCAAACTGGAGTTTGAAAACTTAGTGGAGGAGACAAGTCACTTCGTACGCACGACTTTTGTATCCCGGCACAAGAAGTTTGACGGTAGGCTGGATATAATTTACTTATTTTCAAGGTTATGGGATTTAAAATCCATAATATCCGTATTATCCATAATAAATTTCAATGTTCTTTTCTTTACAATTAGATACCGCATTTGCAGTTTTCAGTTTTGCTAAGATAAGGGTTAATATACAGCTGGTATGCTTATCAGCCTTGTGAGTATTGCCTTTAATTACAATGACATCAAGAATCAGACTGTTAAGTGCCAGCAGGCTTGGCTAATGTTGAAAAAAGTGATTAGATATGCATAGAGAGGTTTATAATTTTTGTCTCCTAGTTTCAAATGCAAAATTTAGGTTTGTAATTATGTTCACTGTTGCAAGATGAACGGTGGATCTCCCATGATTTTTGTTATTGCAGAGCAGTATTTGTGTAGTCTGCCTTTTTAAAGCCTTAAGGCTGTTGTTTTTTTCCTGCATGATTTTCTTGTGATGTACAGAGGCTCTAAGAGGGCTTCTGGCTTCCAAACACTAAGGCCTTGAGTTGTATTTGAGAGAGATTATCATACAAACCACCTAAGCAGCATTGAACACATCTTTTCTATCTAGAAAGAACAGAAAAGAACAGTTTGAGGGTTTTATTTCCTTTTGATAAGCCTTTATAAGATCTTTTCAAGATCAAGGTTATGGTGTGAAATTTACTAAGTGTTTGTCTTTGATACTGAACATTAAGCTGTTTTTATGGTTGTGCCCATGCTTTCAAATCATGTTTTTTTCTAAATATGAAATCTGTATTTGTGTTGAAAGTGTCACCCTGAGCATTTCTGCATATGTGTAAGTTAAAAAGAGTCTGGCATTAAGAGGTGTAAATCAGAATTGCAAAGAGAATTGCAGAGCTGCATGTAGGTGGAAAGCCTGCAAATAAATGGGTAAAGCTGGCTAACCCCAGGTAATGGACCATATGCACACATTTAGGAGAATTGTGGAAGTGTTATCTCTGAACTTGGAAGCTTGCTTCAAAACTCTTCGGTCCCATTCAGAAAGAAGTGAAGATGTCTCTAACTCCTTAGGGTAATTCTGCATTATTATCCAATTAAAGATTTTTTTTTCCTAATATTGATTCTTTCAATGTGACATAGAAGAAAAAACAAATTAAAAAAAAGGGGAATGGAAAAGGTGTAATATGAAGATGAGCTGGAGGAAAGTCTCTAGCAGATCAGATGCTAATGTGATTTAGAGAATGTCCTCGGAAGGTGGGGATGACTGTGCACTGCTCTGAATTGTGATGACTTCCCTTTTTCATATAGAAGTGTAATTTTTTTAAGCAGTGGATTTTTAAAAATTTAGTTGTCTTCAAAGGATCAAAAAAAAAAAAAGCAACCTAGAATTTGTGTGTAGTATTACAAGATGAGTGTGCAAGCAGAACAGACATTTCAAACCATCTAGGGCATGCACACGGCTTTTTTTTTTCCTAGAAGGAAACTGGGGTGATCGCTGGTGTCCAGTGACCATGCAGCACACTGAAAACGCTGGGCTCATTGACCACAGAGCTCAGACAGCACTTTGCTAAAGCTTTGTCAACTTCGGGCCTTTCTGTATTGTGTTGAATTTAAAGACATTACAGCTTTTTCAGTAAGCTGAAGTTCTGTCTCTTAATGCTGATGGTAAGGTATGGCTTAAAGTTCCAGATTGGGTGTAAATACTCCCCTCTGGGATCAGCTCCACAGAAAATTGGAATAAAAGACTAAGTTGTTTCTTCTATCTTATTATTGATGTTTTAAAGGGAATTTGCAATGTGATGTCTTATCAGAGAGCATTTGAACTTTGTGTATGCTTTCAGAATTTCAATGCTATTTTAAAGCTATTCAAAATTTGTTCACTTGAATGAAAAAAATGCTTCTTTCCAGAAGGGCAAACACATTAATGGAAAAATATATTCACCTAATAGACTTTCAGTGTAAAATCAGCTAGATTTCTTGCAGATTTCTTGCAGTTTTAAATGGTATGATGCTTTTCAGTATAGAGCAATAACTAAGGTCCATGTTTTAACTGTTCGAGCATAACCCTTTTTTTTTGTTGTTTTTTAATTTGGTACTGTGATTGCACAAAGGAATTCGGATGCATGATTCTGCCATTTAGTGCTAGTACACCACAAATAGCAAAACAGATACAGCCAATTCTGATGATTTTATGGAAGTTTTGCGCCGTACCTGTGTTTGTAGGGAGCAGCATATGTAAGCAATAAAAGAATATATGAATATCTAAGTAATGCTGAGATAGATATCAGTGTTGCTCCCTTGAGGAATTAATTTCAACTATAGTTACTGCCAAGCTCTTTTTTTGTTCAGACATTCATATAATTTTGAGAACTCTTGAAAGGACATTAAAGGGATATCTTGTAGATTTTACAGGGGTTTTTTAATGCTGTACTAGACGTCTTAGGGTAATACTAAGTTTTGCAACATAAGACTTCTTAGAAGTGTGTGAGCTCTTTAGAATTTTGATCTGACCTTCATAAGCCTTATCTTTCTTAATTTTTTTCTGCCCCACAAGCTTAGATATGATAACTTAAGCGTAGATATGGTGTTATGATTTCCATTTTGAGAGGCAATTTGAGATCTGTTTTCCTTTTCAGGATTTTTTCCCAGATTCCTATTCATGATCTAATCTAAAAGGAAACTCAATCTGCTGTAACTTGAACATTGTCTCTTTAGCCTCAAATGAGACAAAAATTTTTACACAGAATCACAGAATTCGAGCATGGCTGAGATCTGATGGGGGTGGCTTTGTCAACCTTCCTGTTCCAAGCAGGCTCAGCTCTCACAGGTAACCCAGAATCATATGCAGCCATATTTTTAATATCTCCATGGATAGAGACTGCACAACATCTTCGAGAAACTTGTGCCAGTGTTTGACCATCTTCACAATAGTGTTTTCTTGTGTTTACATGGAATTTCCTGATTTTTTTGTTTTGTTTTTCTTAGTTTTTACCCATTGTTGTCACTGGGCTATATATACCTCCACTAGATATTTATGCACTCTGATGAGATCCCCTGCGCCTCCTCTTCTCTGGCCTGAACAGTCCCAACTCTCTCTGCCTCTGCTTTTAGACCAGGTAGTCCAGTTCCCTCCTCATCTTACTGCCCCTTGCTTGGATTGCACCAGTGTGTCCATATCTCTCTTGTACTGGGGAGTGCAGACCTGCACCTAACTCTCCATGTGTGGCCTTATCAGTGCTGAGCTGAGATGAAGATTCCCTTCCCTCAGCCTGCTGGCTACCTTTATAATTTCTGTGACAGTTTTATATTTTGTTTCACCTGAAGTGCGATACTTCCAAATCTCTACAAGAAATAAATGTCTGTAATGATTAAAATCAGTAGCAGCTAAAGATTAAATATGTAACAGATAACTTTAGAAATTACTAAGCGATTTCGAACCATCTATGATCAGAAAAATTATACCTTTTTTTTAATTGCCTATCAGTTTTTGCATCCTTGAGCTCTTTATAATCTTTCATTTCTTATTCATTTGTACTCCACATTTCTAAAGAGCTGTCACTGTATTGGGACTTTTGACTGCTCCATCCTTCTAAACTCATTTATTCCTCATAGTATATGAATTTCAAAGATGTCTCAGAACCAGAGATCTGACAATATAATTCTTCCTTCAGTTTCCATGTTCTAGACAACTGGTGTGCATTAACATAAGTCACTACACAACATAATGCCAGCTGCCAGTTGTTTTTTGGCTGAGCCTTATGTGCAGATGTTTACATCTGTATTGCTACCATCTGCATATTTGTCATTGCATTGACATACTGGATGGTCATTTCAAACGAAATCAGTATCTGGGATTTCACTAATAGATGTGTGAGGATCCATAGAAACGTCTCCAAAGAATCTTGCCAAATAAGTAAAGCCTTGAAATGAGAAAAGTTCCTATGAAACAACAAGTGCTTGATGGTCCTGGCAGAGAGTGCAATACCTGTTTCAGCAATGGAACACACATACACTTCCAACCAAAAGGAAAAGAAACAAAAAGCCTTTTCAGCAGATAGGAAACACATGGGAACTGAAGATTCCAGCAGATACGAATTTTTGTCTTACCTCAAGGCTTTGTGTAAGACCGACCCATATGAGCAGACACTTAATGATCAGCTGTTTCCTATTCCTGACAGCAGACAAGTAATCATGCTCCACTTCTTGGACCTCGACCGTATACCTCAAAGCAGCTTAAAATATATTATGCTCCCAGTGTTGCTGTAATAGTATCATCTTATTATCACCAATTCCCTTGCATAGTGACATTGCTGAGCAGCTGTTTCACACACAAGCCAATTTCTTTTAAGTATTGCTCCATCGGCAACTGAAACCAGCCTGGCCGGAAGGTTTTGTCATGAATGTTAATGAGGACACAAGTAGCTGTTCTGTGACATTTGCTCACTAATCCTTTGAGTAAGCATAGGGAAAAATATAACAAAGAGATTTAATTTAGGATAAATAGATCAGAACCTGATAAAAGACACACTGTCTCCTCATTCTCATTAAAAATTACACTAGCAGTCTTAGCGGTGGTGTTGAAAATGAAGGAATGTCTAAGAATAGCTATCATGAACTTGAATGGATATGGATAGCCTTCAGCAGAATGTGTGAGGCATGATGCCTTTTAAGGAAAATAACCTGAATAGCCTAAGGACCAATCTGCAGCTGCATTGATCTATCATACAGTGTCATCATTCCCTGTGCTCCTTTTATTTGCAGTCTAGGAGAACAGTGATCCATACCCATTAATGCCACTCATATATATCTTACAGTCATTACCAGCAGTAGTGGTGTAAATTACAGGGCAGCAAAGAAAGTTTCAGATGATCTCCTATAATATTACCTAAAAGAATAGCTAACATCCCAGACACCCTGTATTCCCTTTTCTTGCACACTTTATGAAAGAACTTGGAGAAAAATAGCAGGTTTGAATCTTTCCTTGATACTAGAGCTGAAAAAAATATGGTTTTTGAAGTTGGTTTCCAACAATGTAAGAACTTTTCAAAGGAATGAACTATTATAGCCAGGTATAACTGTCTGGAATTAAACTTGGCCCCAAAAAAAGTGTGAAAAGTGAAATAAGGGAGGTGCTTGCAATTGGAATACACAGAAGTTCAGTTTCATGGCCAGTGTAAGTCTCCTGCCCTTTCCTCCCTCTTCCTCCTACTCTTGCTGCCCAGCCTGCTAGCCTACCTTGAGCTGTAGCTCATGCCTACAGGCTCACAGATCTCTGTGGATTTCTGCAGAGGAGGGAGAAAACAGCAACACAGAAGGACATTTGTACACTGGTGCTGTCGTGGTCAGCAGGTAAAGGATGGGCTTCCAGCAGGATGTTTTTTAATGCTCTGCTTTCCATGCATCCAAAGCAAAAGGGCAGGGTTTCCACATGAGGATTTTTATCTTGGTTGTTTGGTTTCTAGAAGTAGGAAGTTATAAAGGACTGCCTTTTCAACAGATCTGTTCAGGAGGCAGGAGGCTTCTCCAGGGTGTGGGAAAGTCAAATAAATAAATACTTACATTATTCTAGTGCAGTCATGCCCAAGGCAACATGTAGGCTACACTATACCAAAGCTGGATTATCAGATATTTTGGGGCTTCCTTCTGGGCAAGATGGTAGTAGTTTGTTTGTTTGTTTGTTTGTTTGTTTGTTTTACTTCTTTATTTTACAATATTTCTGTGTTGCTTTGCAACACGTTTCACAGCAAATGCAAAATCCACCGCGATACAGGTGGATTTTTAAAATCCCCAACTACTTGGCTTTAACAGTGCTAGCAGGGCTACAGTTTACATGTAATTCATCTAGTGGTTTAACACACTGCCTAACTTCTGTGTTTGCCAAAATACAGACCTTAGAGCAAATAGAAAGCTTAAAGAAATGCAACATCTGTTGACTTGTAGCATGTAATGGCTTGCAAGCCTTCACTGGACATCTGGCACAAGATTCTAAGCATTAAAGAGATTCTTAATAAGAGATGCTATACCTTAAATTTGACAGGAAACAAAAATTTGAAAATAAAGTATTCTACACCATATCAAAGTCCTTTCAGAGCTGATGATAGCCTAAGAGAAACCTCTATTGCCTGCAATCAATTTTAGTCTCTAATCCTGTAAGATTTGCTCTGAGATTACTATTTATCAATTTCACAAATTATGTCAAATTTTGTGAACTACATTAAAACAATTTTTTTGTTTTTTAATTAACCAAAAGAGGAGAAGTGAAGCCTACAAAACTTGGATAGGAATGATTTACCTAGTTATAAGAACAGTTTCCAGTCAGGGATGCTAATTCCTGTCACCTGGCCAAGGCCAGTACTGAAAGGCAACGTTCTGAGATTGTGTGTCTTCCACACACTCCCTGCAGTTGGAAATGCACTTTGTGCATTTGGATGAGCTCTGCTCTTCCTCAGTTTCATTTGCTAAGTGCAGCTGGTCAGAAGAATAGTAATATTCTAACCAGCTGCACCAAATTTGTGAAGCTGCAAAGCAAAGAACAAGCTGTTACTCTGAGCTGGAGTAGGTGGGTTTCTCCCACTCTAAAATAGATTTCATTAGGAAACATGTGCAGGTGTAGCCAAATCCAAACAGGCTTGGAGAGGGCAGGGATATGGTGTTTTTGCCATGCAACAGAAAGCAGAATTTGCCTTGCTGATGGTTAGATATCCATGATATAAAGTGTTCCTGTAGGTTCCCTCAGTAGTCAACAGGGAATGAAGGGTGCAAGTCACATTAGTGTAAAGTCTAGACCTCAAATAGTTCTGGAAAAATCTTTCCCTGGAGTACATATTTCTCTATATGGATTAGAAAGGGTATTTAGTTATGACATAGATGCCTGTATTTTGGACTTACTTATACAATTGTTCAGATAAATTCCACCCCAAGGAACAGAATAATGGAGTGAAACATCTGAAATACTTCTGAAGTTCTCTCCTGTGGGGTTTTTTTTGCCTCTTTTGCAGAAGTCATGAAGTCATCCTCTCTTTTTTTTTTTTTTTTTTTTTTTTGATTTTTATTTTGTTTTGTTTTGTTTGGTTTGGTTTGGGTTTTTTTGTCTTTTGTTTTTGTTTTGTATTCTGTAGGGAAAAAGATATTTAAAATACTGAGACAGGTAGGCACTATAGAGGTCAGTCATTGGTTGAAAAAAAGCACCATCCTATTGAATTCAAATGGCATTTAATCTTCAACAAAGCTCTGAATAGTGTATGGTTTTAATATTTTATGATGAAAATTGTTCTTTAAATGTCCAATCCTTTAAAATATCAACCCATTAGCAAAATTACTGATTTACAGATACTAAACTCACTGTGATTAAAGATGCTTCAGATGCATGGGGACAAGAATAAAATTAATAGTGGACTCAGCCTCAAGTCCATGATACTGATGTCCTCTTGCAATTGTCCAACAGAGACTCTCTTACCCCTATGTGATTCTTATTCTGATGATAGCTGCTTACCTGACACACAGCAAGGACAGCACCATGCTGTGAGAATCAAAAATAGCCACTGTACATAAAACCCAAGCTATGAAAAAATGCTATACATACATATTGTCAGCACTTTGGATAATAGGAACTGTAGCCTTATAATTTCTCATTTGTTGTCCTCAACCCTCATTAAATGCAGAAATACTATTTTTTAGATTATTCTCATGGCTGTTATAAACAGTTATTGTTATCTTTCTGCTGACGTTCTTTCCCTAATTCTTTTGCCTGTGCATCCAAACAACTGGGAAATTAAAAGGAAACTTCGTGTATCATGAAAAAGTTCCTGTAATACTGAAAAATGATTTAATGACTTTCTGTCTCTGTTTCTCTGCTTACCTAAAAGACTTTTTTAGAGTTTATTTTAAATTGTTTCCTTTTTTTCCTTTTACCTTTGTTTTTATGTTTTACAAGAAAAAGATGGAAGTGGATCTTTTTCTGGGGGGGGCAGTATCTGTGAGGACTGTCACTTCTTCTGAAGGATGGTCACTTTCAGCAGTAAGATAGGGACTTAGATAGAACTGAGCTGTATGCCTAAATGCCTATGTGCCATAGGAATACTTCTAGAGATAACTTAAAAGCAGGCACATGAATTGTATAGTATATATATTGTGCTATACTTAGTGGCAACTATGAAAATTGCATATGCAAATCAAAACTACCAGAATTCAAGAAGGAGATAGGGAAGATGTGGCAAAGAGGTATTGTTTCTCAAGTCTTCCTTGCTTGCTTTACATTAGCCCTCATTCTATACCAACAGCTGAGAGGTAAGAATAAACATATGCTGCCTAGACTCCCAGAGTGTAATCTTGTCTGTGAGGGTGCTGGTAGAAAGTCGTAGCCATTGTTCTGTGCATGAACAGCCCTGCTGGATGCTGGTGAGGGCTGACAAAGCTGGTTAGTGCCACACCATAGTCACCACCGAGCTGGTGTTAAATGTGACATCACCGTAAGGAGTGAAGCTTCTGCTGGCCAGGGTAAAATAAACAAGATCACGAAGATACAAACCCCATTAGATTAACCCCATTAGATTATCCCTACTGCAGTGTTTCTTGTTTGTTTTACTGTGCATGAACATTCAGGTGTTGTTTCTGAAGACTTAGAACTTGAAAAAATGCATGGCACCTATGTTATTGAAATATTCTAGTTTTCCTAAATACTTTGAAACTCTAAATTTCACTGATTCTCCACCATGGAGATTATTTTCTTCCCTGTGGATTATTTTTCTGAATATTTCTGATGTAGTTCCCACTAATTCACTTCTTAAGATTTTTACATAAACAGGAATCTTCATTTTCAACTTTCCCATCTTTTCAAAGTCATACTGAAATGCTTTTGCTTAATGTGTTTATTGTCTATGCATCACATGTTTACTCTGGGATACATATATATTGGTTTTTAAGCTTTATTAGAAATAAAGCCTTTAATTTTCTTCTAGTTGTAACCCATGTGCTTTATGCATTCAGAATGACACTAAAATGTCAAGTGTTTCAGCAGTGCTCAGGTCAGTTACCTGTCATTAAGAGCAGACATTGGAAGGGCAAAGCATAAGCAGGAGATGGACTGGCAAAGGCTGGTGGGGAAGGGGACAGAGAGAGAGGACCAAAAATACTGTGTCATGAGCTATCTGTTAAACTGTAGTCACGGAAAGAACAGTATATGGCTAACAGGAACAATCTGAGAGGGGTAACGATGCAGCTTCTGTGGAAGAGTCTTCACACTTGTGGAGAGACAGATGGTGGACACCATTGCTGCTTGAAGTCTGCTTTGAATCTCCAACAAGACTCTTAACAAAAATGAAATCAAACCTTATGGCCTGAAATATATCTTCTTTAATATATGGCAGGTTCTTAATTTAACATTCCTAGGTGAAATTATTTAGTGTAAATTGATACTTCCTTTGTGTTATTATGGGAGCATCTAGAAGCCGTTCACCATTCCAGAGTTAAGAAATTCATCAATTCACAGCTAAAAGGCTCTCCTTGCTCTTGAAGAGCTATACTCATTGTGAAAACATTAGACATATGTAAAGCAGGAAGGAGGGGAAAACAAATCATTCCAGAAATGTAGGACACCTTCAGTCAATGAAATCTCATCACAATCATGTCCAGGAAAAGGCAACAGCAGGTAGTTGTTGAATGCTAACATCAGTGAGTGGGTACAACGTTTGTGAATTAATTTTTACTGTGATAAGAACAACTGGTTTGCACAGGTGCTAAAACTGTGCTGAGGAAATCAATTCTGTTGTTATCTCCTTTTTCCTTTTTCTGACATTGAAGCAGTTTCACAGGGATATGCAGCTTAAGGAAGGCATCAATTTATACAAGCTTGTTGTATAAAAGTTGAACCAAAGTTTGGTAGGTGGAAGGCAAGGTGATTTCTGTGTGATGTGAACTAGTTTTTGGAGCATGTAAAATCTCTTCAGGGGAAAAATGCTACAAGCTTTCAAAGCATGACAAAAAATGAACGCATGTGGAGGTATACAGACCAGGAAATCTACTGTAGCTATTATTGTAGCTATTAGCTAAGCAAATATAGACAATCTAGGTTGTTTAATTTTCAAAGGCTGGAAATAATTTTTGGAGAAAACACCTTGTTTCAAGCACCACAAAGCAAGAAGCAAGATTTGGAGCTGAAATATGTATTTCATGTCCACAAAATACTATACAGATTTAGTTTTGAATTTCAGTGTAATCAGGAATTTTGGAAAATTTCAAATGAATGCTAAAAGTTGAAAAAACTGAAAAACTCAGCTGAAAAAACTAACATTTTGCAATTAAATATGAAGAAACAAATTATTATCAAATCTTTTCTAATAGTATAATTTGTGGTATAGTGAAGTTCTGTGAGTTTGTAAAAAAAATCAGCACTGCATTTTTTTAATTTTTACAAGTTTCTGATGTTAACACTTGGTCAGCTTTAAAAACAAATCTGAAACACTCCCAAGAAAACAATGCTTTTTTCAGTGTCTACTCTTGTATGCATCTCCATAACTTTCCTGGGACTCCTACCATAATAAATTTTATAATAAATTTATAAAAAATATGATAAATGTTATAATAAATTTATAAATAATAAATTAATTTAAAATCTCATTAAATAACTTGCAGGGAGAACCTTGTCCCACCTTCTAGAGTGCATGAAGACGTTTCAGTACAGGCCATGAGCTGAAGATGCTTTTAGGCTGTGAGGAATGGATCCCAGAGCCTCAGATATCTCAGGATCATTTTTGGGCTCTACCCAAACCTGGCTAGGTGGGATCTGCTGCCTAGTGAGCTACAGCTAGTGGGGAGCTACAACTTTGAAATTACTCTGCTTCTTAGTTCAATGCCCAGAGACATCCTTTTCCTACATGTAGTCAATATCTGGAATTCAGCTTCCTCTTTTCATACCAAAGAATACATGATACAACATTTTAAAAGGCCACTGTGTACTTGTAAGCATATTCGTATTCAGCTTCTAAAAGTTGTGATTTATTTATTCACACATTCAATTTTAAGTCTAAATAAAGGCATAGAGACTGACCCATTCTAGTCTAATTGTATATCAATGAGAAGTTAAATATGAAGTGAACATTGAGGAAATTTAAGTTTTTTAAGAATTTATACAGCTTAGATTAGAAATTACCCTACAACAGACTTTTCTACCCCCCTCCCCCCACATTAATAGCATCACACTCCTTGAGTAAATATGGGCATATCTTTAACATTTTTAGCAGTTTCAGTGTCATCTAATCTCCATACAGATGGGATCACTGGATCAGGCAGGACCTGTCTGCGTATCTTTGTACAACAACTTCTTATTATGCCAAAACAAAATATGATGAGAATAAGATTTCAGAAAATGAAAGAGATCTAGAAAGAAGTTTCCAAATTGCTCATAAGCAATTCTCCTTGTAGCGGGAAGGAAGGTACTACTGGTCTCAGGAATCTGAGTGTACCTGAATTCTGTTTTTCTTTAATTTTACATAATTATTTGAAAATAAAAAAATATTACTGTTGGTTCAAAGTAATAATCTACCAGTTCTAACAACAAAGCCAGATAGAAAGTACTGTACATGCCAGGATAATATTGTGCTCAACTGTTCGAAGGGAACACTAAAAGCATAGTGATTTATTTGGATTTTCTGGCATCTTACATTTCTACATTCTCTTCCTTAATGTGACTGGCTTTTTGAACTACTTTCTTTCACATGCATGGAAATCCACGGCGACATAAAACTAGAGAAATCCTTGTTCTGTTCTTAGCCCAAGGATAAGCCTGTGCTGGGCCTAAGTATACGCAGGCTTAATGCCAGGACTTTGCATGGGGATCAACTGCATTTTCAGCTAATGTTTGAAATAAAATGCAACAAGGCAAAGCAGTGTTGCGCCCACCATTTGCAAAAAAAAAAAAGCCCTTTGAAATGAAAGTCCTTATCCTCACCTTCACCTGGGCTATGCTTGTGATTTATGTGGCTGTGTTGCTGAGAGATGCATTTCTCAAGCGTGATCTGGTTTTCTACTTACGCATCAGTAAGTTGCTTGCTGAAACTTTATCACTGTTGCAGTGCTGTGCCTAGGAGGAAATGGTTTTATTCATCTGGTGCATGGAAGAAGAGCAATGCAGAAGAGTAAGGGAAGTTCAGAGGTGAGAAAAGGACAGATGAGACCTGACTATAATTTTATGGTGGCCTTAGTCCCATGAAAGGATGGGTGAATGTTGAAACCCGAAGGCCACCTCAGCAAAGGTCTCTCACTGGGCAATTCACAGGGCTTTGCTGCACTTGCAGCCTAGGGATTTATTTGTTTAAATTGTCAGGATCTGGTGAATTGTCTAAAGGTATAAACAGGAGTAGGCGGCTGTTGCCTGAGGATTGTTTCCCAGCAGGGTGTTGTAGTTGTTATGGAATATTATCTAGGACATAAATCTGCCCTCCTCCTGGCACCTGCTTTTCCTCTCCAGCTCAGAGGAGACTGCAGAATGCAAGTGTCTGTAATTAGGCCTTCAAATGCACAGCTTGAAAGGAAACAATCTTAGCACAGCATAAAGACAATAGCACTTCCCTGGTTTGACTAAAATTTCTAAATGTCTTAATCTCCTTAATTTGCATCTCTAATGATGCTTTTTGCAAATTCCCTAAATAGAAACGGTGTTAATATGCAGATTGGCAATGCCCTTATTGATACTCTGTATCGTATTTATTTATTTTTTGCTATTTTAAGCACAGCCAGGAAAGCTATCATCGGTATTAAAATTTGGAGTAGCAGCGACGGGAGAGGCTTTTTAGGTAATCTCTGGAATAAAAACATATACAACATTTGGGGGGGAAAAGGACAGAACCAGTGACCATTTACAGGAATGATCTGTGCATCCCTAGTGCAGAAGTGTAATTGTGCAAAACAAGGTATCCCTGAACAGAGGATTTGCAGTTCTCAAATTAAGACTCAGGTGATAATATTGCATGCGAGTTTGTGCAGTGCTGTTAATTTTGCATAAGGAGATAAATCTTGATCTTTCATTTAAATTGTTGCAGCATTACTAGACCTACAGCTAGTAAGATAATTTTCTGATGGCTATAGGCTGCACAGATAAAGGGAAGAACAAATCATCTTGTCACTTGTCAACAAGTACATTTTTACATCAAAATATTAGAGTTAATTTAAAATAACAAGCTTCCAATGAAAAGTTAAAATTATTTTTGCTTGCAAAGATTTATAAGATACTGGCTGAAACTACTCTTGTTTGAGCTCAGACCTTTGTTTCCCTTGCCAGTAGAATTTCTGAAAATTCTATTTAGCATCTTTTGCTACTCAGACCTGATATTGTCCCTACTTGAAATTTCCTTCATTAATATGATAAGCATGTGTAATCTGGTTGTATTTAAACTTCTGTTGTTTAGTACTTGTAGATGCTCAAGTTTAGGGTCAACCACTTTAGTTTTGTGATGGTCATACATATCACCAGTCAACTTTAAACCAACTAAACTGGCTTAGCTTGTAAAATCAGCAAAAATGCGCTGTGGCTCCTTCAGATAAAAGAAAGAGGTAGAAGAGATAAAAAGACAATGGTGAAAATTGAGTGATCTGTCCCTGTAGTATCCCTGTCCCCCAAGTAACTCTTGGAGATGAGAACAAAACACTGTCAAGGGAGGAACAAAACTAGGAGGTTGAAATATTGAGAAGGGAGTAGGTAGGTACTTATGCTTAGCTGTGACATAGAAACAGCAGATTTCAAGCTCCTAGGAAAGGGCCAGACACTACTCCCACAATGCCTTAGCACTTAGTCTGTTTAAAAGACTTCATTAGACTACCCAGAAAAACAGCACACTATCAAATTCTCTAATAGACCATCTGTGAACAAGTGCAGCAAGTTCTGCAACAGCTAAAAGGTTTCTTCTCAGCTTCTGTTTGCAAAACATGTGTGAGTTAATGGAGTATCACATTCACATGGTGCATTGACCTGGAGTCTCTTCAGGAAATAGATCTAGGTTTTATGTAGATGCACTGTGCTTTACAATGGGAACAGCCACATTTTCTAATAAAGCAATAGCGTTATTTGTTATACTTATCATATTTGGTATGCTATTTACTATGCTGTTCCTTCTTGGAGGGCAGTTATCTTTCAAATAAGTCTCATTTCTCTTTGTTTGCCAACCTAAGTATCAAGTAAACCAGGGCCAGAGCAGCTCAAAGTTTGGAGTAATGATGCCAGTTTGTGTGACTAGGGGAAAGAAGATAATCTGATTTGTTTCCAAAGAGTTCAGTGTCATTTGGGAAGGAATTTAGAGCTAAGTTTAGAAATGTCTAGATAGTAGAGCACTTCCAAGGCCACATTCCTTGCGAAAGTATGCTTCTGAGATTATTCACACAGATAGAGAAGTAACAGAACTATTTCTGTTGCTGCTGTAAATCTAGCTGTAATATTTTAGCTGTTGAGTGTAGAACATGTTTATGGATTGTCAGGATTTCCTGTTAATGCCTTAATGTCTTCTTTGGTGAGGTATGAAGAAAGGATGAAAACAGGTCTAGCAATTATAATTCAGTATCTAAATAAATGTGATCTGAAAATTGCTATCCCCTACCTATCCACTATCAAAGAAGACCATTATGATTTTTATATCCATGCTCTGAACAACAGGTTTTCCTTTCAACTCTGCATCTGCTTCAACCTTTCTGAAATTAGACTCAAAACACTTTGCTGAAAAGAAAATTTATAGTCAGATTTTGCAGAGCTGTGCTGCATTGTAACCAAATACATAGCTTTCTTTAGTCACATACAAAGACTTCATACAGATTATTCACAGAAGGATGAATATGCAAAAGATCATTTTCCCAGAATGACAGAGATGGAAATCATAGGTGTTAAATGAGAACATAAATACAGATCTCTAAATCTTTGAATGACGAGGATGCTAACTTTCAAAAAGTGAAACCTACCCAGATCTTGACAGATCTTTTGTATATAAAAGTATCTCAGACATATTTTTTCACTCCATTTATTTCTATTCTATTATTGATATCTTCTCTTACATTTTCAAATTAATCTAAATAAAGGTTAGTTAATTAATTATCTGTGAAATGAAAAAGGATTCTTACAATTTATATTGTATATATTCTAACAATATATATTGTATATATAATATAATTGATGAAGAAACTGAGGCACCTAGAGGTAATCTGACTTGCCTGATGTCACAAAATTTGGTAGTGATAAAATTGCAAATGGAACAGTCTGTTTTTCATCTGCATTTTCTCAGTCCTTATATATACCCCAACCTTCTTGGTGTTAATGCCATAAAATTTTTACAGAAAGACATAGTTTTTCTTAGTTTTCATTGATCCAAGCTTTTGCTGTAAGTAAACATTTTTTTTTCTCTCATAAGTTTGAATTTCTCTCATAGGCACTTTTTATTACTTTTCAGTAAATTCCTTCCAGGTCAGATTTTTGCTGCAGAATTGTCCAGACCTATACACAATATTCAGTGAGTGCACCATGGTGCAGTAAAATAGGTTTCTTGTGAACAATATCTTTTACTTTATGAAATGAAAGTGATTTTTTTTCCATGCTGCAACAGTGTTACACCTCCACATTACATTTAGGTAATTGTCCCACGGGTATTCCTGTTGAATTTTTTTTTCATTAGTCTTTAATGCATTCACTTGCATTTTTCCAGATAGAACCTACTTCACTAGTGACTGCCAGCTTTTATTTTCATGCATTACAGGCTTTTTGTTTTCCTTCTATATAAGTTGCTGTAACACCCTGCATTTTGAAATAATCTTTATGAATTTAATTATTGTGCTGCTTAGGCCCTCATTCAGGTGATTGTTAGATAATTCATTTGCGAAAAGACACCCCCTATTCTGTATCTGACTCAAGTTCTTCGGGATATACTACTAACATCTCTAATTAGGTTGCTGAAATTCTGCCATAAAATCCTCTCATCATTGATCTTTCAAAACAACACTGCTCTCATATCAAATTTCTGCTCCTCAACTTCATGACAGCTTCCCACAGCTGAAGTAGATCATTGAACCCCAGTTATTTATCAAACAAAGCAGGCCTTTTTTTCAGATTTGTTACCAAATTGCAGTAGACTTTTTTAGATTCAGTTCTCATGAAAACATTTAAGGTTGTCTGTCACTAAAAATGTTTCCATGAGTACCATTACCGCATTGACCACTCTATTTTCTGGTTATTGAAGTGTCTAGTATATATATCTAAAACAGTAAAAGGCTACTCATACTTGATTTCTTTTAACTTTCTCCAAAATTAACAAATAAATGCATTATTTCACTAGAACTGGCTGGGTTTTGATTTTAGCCAGTGAATTCTGCCCCAGGCACCAAGACATGATTCTGTAGTGAGCTAACTGTAAATTAGGAATATTGAAGTTAAGCATATTTTTCAGCACTTCTTATCTGCCAGGTAGAACCTCCTGACTCTAAGTTCTATAGGTAAGGACTTAAAATACAGCTTATCTTTTAGAAATTTTGCTCGGTTGACAAATTTTTTGTATTTACCATATTACTATATAGAACTGGAAAACCAATGTTATATCAAACAACAGTGAAAACTTCAGATCAGTGATAACTAATTATTACTCCTCTTAATATTTCTTAATATTTATGTCTTTTTCATAGACACAAGAGAGAGCTGCCTTTTAAGGTGGAGAGAGATTTTATGCTTCTGTCTTCTGGTAGGTGCATGATTTCCAAGATCCAGCTTTTCCCATAAATTTCAGAGGTAAAAGAAGGGTATTGTTATCAACACATGCACTTAGTAAAGAGAAGATTCTGGCATTTTTTCTTTCTCCCTCCTCTCCAACTATGACATGTTATTTGTCCTCTAGGAATGTGTTCCAATACCACAGGTACAGAAAAGTGGCAGCTGTTGCTAAATAATATCTTTTGAATGATAAGGACACTATCTGAGAGAACCAACTATTACATTAATTATTTCCTTGATGTGATAGAAACAGTTGTGATTGTATACTCAGGATGTCCACATACCTATATAAGACAAACAGACAAGGCAGCAAACAAAAATATTTACAGAAAGAAAGAATAGAAAAGGAAAAACCAACTATTTCATCTCCTTAGTGAATCCAGAGGCAAAAGCACAGGCATACTTAGCAAAGCACAGGTGACCTAGTCCAATGCTCAGACATGTTTAAGGAAAATAAATGCAAACAAACAGAAATGTGGAAAAATGCATGTATTCTATGTCTTCAACAGATGAAGATGATAGGAAATTTGTTTGAAGATACTACAAATAACACCTAAACATCCATTTCCTTAACTGACACCATAAAATACGTGTTCTTAGTTTCCTGGCTGGCCTAGCACCTACCTGTTACAGCACTTAGCTCTGAGCTATGCAGCGTCTTAAAGCCCTGTTCTCTGAGGACTGATGGGAATCAGATGTCATTTTCAGCCTTTTCTCTTTAAATGTCTATGCAGAGAATACAAGGCTAAATGTTTTCCTATTCCTCGTACAGCTTGAAGATGGCTTATTAGTGAAATGATTGATTTATGCTTTGACCTTTAATGTTCAGTTACTGATCTGTTTCTCTTTGCCTCTGAAAGACAGTAGTGCATGTTTTATAAAGTAGCCCTGACACAAATTCAAAACGTGCTATTTTAAGTGGAAAAAATGAAACCTGGTATTTGAAAATGCTCCATGAAGGATATCTTAATAAAAGTGATGGCATTAACAAAAATACCCACAGTGATTACTTGGATATACCTTTATGTGACCTGGAAAACTGTCCCAGATATAAATGTATTGCATGTAGCTCTATAGTCTTGTAAGCATGAACAGTTGTTGTCATTCACAGAAAATTGCAGTAAGAAATGCTTTTAGTCAGATGTCTTATAACAAACGTTTAGAATATCTGAATTACTCTAAAAACACTCTAACTACTCTTTATTACTGAGTAGTTTCAAGTTAGTTTTATTTAGTTTTAAGGCTTGATTTTAGAAATAAAAACCCACTCCCAAAGAATGAGATGTGCTGATATTAAAGAATTTAGTATTTCTGTTGCTGCTTGTTAATTTGCAAGTATGATTTTCAGTCTTTTGCTATCCCTAGAAACAGCATTGTGGAAAAAAAACCAGAATACAAATCTAGGATGTCCTGAAGTGCAGCAGGTGTTGGCTGTGTCATTTCAACATCAGTTTGGGGTTCAACAGCCTTGCAGGACTGAGATTGTCAGTTTGCAGGTGTTAAATTTAAAAGACTGTGAGGCCAGCTGCATTCAGGCACCACAAGTGTTCACCACAGGCTTTCGAGGGCAAATCATGCTTGAGCAACCTGATTGCCTCTACAACTAAATGTCTGGCTCTGCAGATGAGAAAAGAGCCGCCATGGAGGTAATATACCTTGACTTTGGTAAGGTTTTTGACACTATCTCCCACAGTGTTCTCATTTGATAGCTGAGGAGACCCTGGCTGCCTAATCTGATTGCTATGTGAGTAGAAAATCGTCTGGGCTATCAGGCTCAAAGGGCAGTGATCAGTGGCTCCATGGCCAGCAGGCAGCTGCTGAAGAGAGGGTACCCAGCACACCAGGGGAGTGCTGGGGCCCTTAGTGTTCATCTGCAGCCTAGGTGGTGACACAGAACAAACTTTCTACATGACACAAAGTTAAGGGAAGTGGCAATCCAAAGACTTATTATGGCAAACCTGTCCATACTTTCCCCAGAAGCAGTTCAAGCACTGGCCTATCACTTTCTATTAATTAAGGTATTTATGTTGGTTGCTTTTGTTCCCCTTCCTGATGATTCACTTTCTTCTTTACATGGGACTTAAATGTTAATGGTTAGTGTTAAGATCCAATCATTAAAATTATTAGCGAGATGTCTCTGCCCAAAATAAGGTACAGATATGACCATATGCCCAAGTCAATAGTACAGAGCTTTTTTTAACTGTAAATGTATTGTGTGTAGCTCTATAGTCTTGAGGTAGAGAGAGAGATGGGGAAAAGAGAGACAAGAGCTGAGAAAGAAAAACAGTGACAGAGAAACAGATCAAGTAGAAAAGACAAATCACCACGCCATAAATTCTGACAACATCCCATTGGTCCTTTTCTAGTCTTCTCAGTGGTTGCAGACAGGGCATGAAGTGGTAAAAGGACAGTCCACCCAACACCAGGTCCACAGAGTTTATATTATGTGGCGGGTAGGTGGAAAAGGTCCCCATGAGTCTTTGAGTCGTGCTAAGATGTTGCAGCCATCTCTTAGTAGAGTCAATGACGGCCCATAATACACCATCAGCTGAGATGAATACCCTCATCCTATGTGTGAATGCCTCTGTACTTGGGCAGGGAGTAACTTGGGTGGTTACTACAAATGGTCAAATGTTTGAGTCATTAATCACTAGCAGTTCAGTCTCTCACAGTCACCTTTCTCACCTTTTCCATTTAGCTTAGTTTCTTGTCCTCTGTGCCTTTGGCTCCTCTTCATCTCTCTCCCTTTCTCCCTCTCTCTTTTTTTTTTTTTTTTTTTTTTTTGTTTTGTTTTGTTTTTTTCCTGAATGGGGATGTCAGCCAGTGTGTGGATGGCTTCATCTGATCATCTGAGCAAATTGTCTCAACTCCCTTGATAGTCAGTGGAGAGAAATAGCAACTCTTGGGGTACAACATATTTCCTAATTTAGAGCAGGTTAGATGAATAAATCTTACAAGTGGCTCCTTTCCTCTATTGACTGTGCAAGAAATGAAGATGAAGTCTATCAGATGCATGTCACAGGTATCTAAAGTTAGGTACAGTGATATCACAATGTATCAGAGTGATCACAACCAGAAAGAATGATGTTGCCACTATCCCATGATAACAGAAGCTATTTCTTTGTATTTTAAGGACATGTCACTCCTTCCATGTTCAAAGTCCTCTACCTAAATTTCTGTGCAGGCTTTTGTTTTTTCATGGCTTTGTTGCTTTTTGGTTGTTTGTTTTGTTTTTTTAATTTATGGACATAGTGTATGGGGATATTACTCTGCTTCTATTTGTGCATATATCAGGAGATTTCAGGTCCTAAAATTGCTTCTCATACTCAAAAAAATGGTTGAAGGATGACAGTACTGTGTATCTCACTGTTGGATTTCCAGATGCAGATTTCACTTAACAGAAACAGAATAGATTAAGTACTAATTTTCTGGTTATTTTCTTATAGTCTTTTGCATTCCAGTTAACACATTAGCCTCTGTTATGTTGAATACTATCAATGCTCCCCAGTCTGAGAGATATTATAATGCATCTGGCTGGTACAAAATGCTTCTGCTGTGTTTTAAGTATAACATTATACAGCCAATGAGATTTTAATGGCTCTTTATCGCAGCTGGACTCCAGTAATAAGTGCATCAAGACTTCAGACACATTCTCCTTATATGTTACTGAGGACAGTGAAGGAACCCAAATACATGAGACATATAATGATATTATTTTGATCTCCAATAGAATAGCCAATGCTGCAGCACTATTTTCAAACTCCTTGGATTTAAACTTGGCTCACTTCAGATTTTAATGCAACAGAAAATTGATATTAGGCTAATTTTATAGGTATAGCAGCAAACCTTCAAATTTTTTCTCTCCAGATATTCATGAAATCTCTGATCATTGAGCTTTTTCAATCACAAATGATAATGAAGCCATCTGCTTTAGAGATGTAAGAGATCATCAGGTATCAGGTTTCCTATTCTTTCAGATTTCATTAGAACTATGATTTAAAAGAGGAGAAGTTGACCTAGAATTTGTTTATTAATTTGGTGATTGACTGGTTTTTGTCTTTTTTTATTGCAGACATGTTTTCACCTTTTTAAAATCATCCTTACTGCACAAAATACAGACAAAATAATTTGCATGCATGTGTGAGTGCAAACTTTGGTCTATTGTGAAATAACATTGTACAAATATGAACACATTTGTCTTTCACTTTTATTGAAGAGTATGGAATTGAAAAAGTAAACTTAGAGTAATTCTTGGCCTGCAAGTTACTGCGTGTTTTTGATCATTGAAATAAAAGCCATTGTCAGTGACAGTGTAAACAAAGTTAAATGTGAAGGAGCAACTCCTGGCTCTTTTCACATTGCATTTTACAAAACAGCCTGATAAAAGCAGTTTTGTTCTACCTTTTATGAACTTTGTGTAAGCAACACATTCAGAGATGATTGCAAGTCACAGAAAATACAGGAAAATCTCTCAAAAAGGAAAATTTCTCATCTCTTTTGGTAAACAGTGGTAAGACAACAATAACCTCTAAGACAACATTATTCTCAGTGGCTCATTCCCATTTAACTCATTGAGATATAAACCTAAAGGCTACAAGGCTCTCTACTTTGCATTTGGCTTCTTGGTAAAATGTTTGAGTGTGACAGTGGAAGGAATTTGATGCTGTAATGCTGCTGTAGAGTAATGCTGGATGCTACACTGGAAGTACTTGATATTTATCTTTCTCAGAAACAAAGATGCAGGTGTGTATTTGGGTTAGCCCCATGTTTTGCACACTCAGGAAGTGTCTACATTCATATTGACTTAGATTTTCACTAGAGAGAAAAATCTCTTCACTTAGTCCTTTTTGCAGCATGCATACATTAATTTGTGTTTATCTCTTGTGCATAGCAGTGTTGTCTGGAAGAATGATTTCTGGGTTTTGTAGTTAGTTTTTCAGTTGGTTTTGTTGTTTTGTTTTTTGTTTTTTTTCCCATGTACAACTGCTTCTGTAAAATGCACAGAATAAGTCTCTTCTATGGTATTTTAACGTTTCTACTTTCAGTCACATGTGATGCCCCCAAGCAGTGCTGGTGGCAAGTATTGCAAAGCTTAAACATTACTGTTGTGGCTTCTCCAGCCCATTCTGTCAGGAACATTCCACTCTTCCTGAACAAGGAAGGGCCCTTATTCATTGTAAGGGTGGTCTGCCCTGTGGGAATGGCAGAACAATCCTGCAAAAGCCTGGTGCTCCAGAGGAGACACTGAATATTTTGAGGTCCATACTGTAACTGACAAAATGGTAAGTGAGTATTTCAGGAGAGGCAAGGTGGTCAGTCAATGTTTATAACACTGCTTTTATGACTAAAGTTAACCAAGCTTCTGCTTCCTTACTGCTTTTAAAATAGCTGGGGTGCTTTCTACTAATAACACCCCTGTCTGAAGCCCATTTTCCCTTCCTTTTCTGACTGTTATATATTGTTGTAGGTAGTTTGCCGGGAAGTTAATGCTTAACCACAGTAAGGTATTCCTCTGCAGCCCAACAAAACAGGAAGGTTAGCATATTTTTGAAAATGGTACTTTAATCTCTTACCCCTGGAAAGCATAATGTAAAAAACAAGAAGCTCTGTCCTGGCTGGAGCTATCCACGCTCGTTGTCCATAGTACTTATGGCATACAGTGGCAGTGTCATTCAGCAACCAATATTATAAAATTCAACATTACAGACTCTTCTCACACAAAAATCAAATCCCCTTCAGGTACCTGCACATGTTTCCCCAGCCCTCTACATTACTCATCATCATAAATGGCATGGAATGTGGGGGAAAATGAGTCAGTTTTTGGGGAAATTCTTGCTTCACTGATTTGGAAGTTCACTCCTGGACAACTACAAGATTCTGTTAAAATGACAGAACATTTGCAAGGATATTTGCATTTTGGCCCTAAAGGAAATTTCTGTTTTGGTTTTTTTTAAATGAAAATTTGGATTTAGGAAAATACACTGTAATTAAATTGTCTTGTTATCTGCTGTTTGCTCTTATGCTAAATGGTTATCAAAGTTAATCAAATATGTTTAAACTATTTTGTTGAGAAAAATGTTCCCATGGTTAGCTTTTATGCTTTGAGATTCTCAGGGTGTTATTTTGCCTCCAGATTGCACGCACTGAATTGCAAGGGGGGAATTCACTCACCTTACAATAGACATGTGTGCCATTTGAGATGTTTCAGCATTCCCAAGACACATGCAGAGGTTAGGCAAATATGATACAGTCAGAAGGAACAATCTCATATTGTTGAAAATAATAGCATATCTTTATATTTCAGCAGCTGATTCATATGCTGAATGTCTGCTTATGAGCAACATTTTTTGATAAATATTCCTCATGCCCTATGAAATGCCACCAGTTATTCCTCCTGGCCTTCAGATACCTCTTCAAAAGGGCATGGTTGAGACAGAGGTCCCATGTAAGCCTCATTAGCTCTGTGGGGACAACTTAAATGTGCTAATAAACCTCAAATGGCACCAGACTTCTCTACATCAATAACTGAAGTGAGGATCAGCTTTTTCAAGTGCAGAATAAGAGATATGGACTGAAAACCTAGCAATAATGGTTATCTTCAGCACAAATGCAAAAAGCAGTTTCTCTGTGATCAAATGGCAAAAGAAAGGACACATCAGCTCAAAACACAGCAGACAGGGTTTGGAGGTGTCTGTGGAGTAGTCAGGTGTGCCATGTGGATTTACCAGCACATGGCCCACACAGCACAGCAGAAATGGATTGACATTTCTGTTTTGGATTGGTGAGTATGGAAGGTGTAAAAGTTTCAGCCGATGTCTGCTGAATAATTACACAAATACCAAGGAGTCCTGTGCTGAAGATGCTGCAGTGAATCCAAACTGGAGTTGTCTAAGCTGCATTCGAGAGCTGCAGCATTGAGGGATGTTTGTCTGCACGCTTTTCTTCATGTTGTGGAAGATGGAGAAGGGGAATTTAGATACTACTTTTAAACCTAGAGAGAGTAAAGTATGATCTCAGAGTCCTGAGCTGAGGAGGTCAGAAGGATTAATAACTTAGAGCAATAAGCAGTAGGGATAAGGCAGAGGGAAAGTAATGAGAAGAAGACAAATTGGATGTTTTGAAATTTTTTTTTGTCAGTAAAAAAAATGGCCATAAAATAAATCTTGAGAAGGTGGGGTTGCTCATCAGTAGGAAGCTAATTCATGCTTGATTATACTTGACATTTTTTCTTCCCAAGTTTTTTTGGGGGATTTTTTTTTTATTAAAGCAGTGTTTATTTTCCTGTTCAGATTTGAAATAATGCAATTTTACTGATGTAAAACCCAGAATCTGCACATAAATTACAGGCTTTCAATATCACACAGGAAAATTTCATTTTCTCATCCAAGGATGATATTATTACATGCACTTAATACTGAATGTAGTATAAACCAGAATATTTTATTTAAATGCAAATTTTGAAAAATGACTGCAAGAGTATCTCCGATTTCATTTAGTATCAAAATGCTGTTATTGGGTAAAATAGATAAACACTTCACCAAAAAATAATTTAGCTTCTCTCTGTCTCTCTCTCTCTCTTTCTCTCTCTCTCTCTCTCTCTCTATATATATATATATTAACATTTTACCATAATTTTTTTGAACTAATCTAAAAGATAAGCTACTCAAAACATCTTTATTTATGAGAAGCAATTTTTGAACAGAACATAATTCTCTAAGTCTTTAATTTCATTTTGGATTCTGTTTGAGAAATTAAAGTATGAATGTTTGGTGCCCTTGCTATATGAGATATTTATCAAGGAAATTACCACTGGTATGTCTGTCAGTATGGTGCAAGGAGATTGCTTGTCTTAATCTTCATTTCCCTCCAATTGATTATTACTACATATTTTCTTTGTTCTTGGCAGCTGATACTGTTTTCTTGATGTTGGAGTAAATACACTGAGCTAGAAAAGCTTTTTTGTTTGTTTTTTTGGTTGATTTTGTGGGTTTTTTTCATGCATTTTTATTTAAAGAAAGAAGCATTTTGACTTGTTGAGCCCAAAAGAGGACTCAGACTCATCCAAGAGCAATAAAGTGGTAGTGCTCCACTCTCTTTCTAATTCCCTTTTGCTATTAAAAAAAAAGATGTTTCAGTAATAGCTTCTGGTATACTAAAATTAAAGTAATGTACCACTCTCGGTATGCTTCTTTTCTTTCAGTACTTTTTTCAGTACTCGCAAAGCTGGTGAAGAGTCTGGAGCACAAGTCTTATGAGGATTGGCTGAGGGAGCTGGAGGTGTTTAGCCTGGAGAAAAGGGGGTTGGGGAGAGTCCCTCCCAGTCTCTACAACTACCTGAAAAAAGGCTGTAACAATGTGAGTTGGTCTCTTCTCCCAGGTAAAAAGTGACAGGACAAGAAATTACCTCAAGTAATTTCTACCCCTGTACACCAGAGTAGGTTTACATTGGCTCTTAGAAAACATTTCTTCATGAAAAGGGTTGTCAAGCCATGTGTCCAGTCTGCCCAGGGAAACTTTGGAGTCACCATCCCTGGAGATAATTATATGACGTGCAAATGTGGCACTTAGGGACGTGGCTTAGTGGTGAGCTCGGCAGTGCTGATCTGTTAAGGATCTTATCCAAGCTAAATGATTCTGTGGTTCTATTCTTAATTATGACACATATTCAGTGTGCTACTCACAGTCATACCCGGTGTTTTCTACTTATCATTTTTAAATTGGGATAGTATTTAGTAACTTTATTAAACTCATGACACACCTGGGCTGAAAGAGACTGCTAAGTACTGCCAATGCCGTTTTCCTGTCTTTAATGATTCAAGAACCACTTTTTGGTACTAAAAAGAATGAAGTTGCTAAAATTTGATGCTTTACATCTGTAAACAGTAATTAAACATCTGTGAATAAGTGTACATTAACAGACTAGCATCAAATTTAAAAAAAATAGAACAGTGTCATTAAAACACAAAGTGTAGTGATGCACAACTATAAAATTCTTCATTGTTGTAAAATAACAATAACAAAAAACAGCTGCCTTTCAGAGGGATTAGTGTTGATATCATTACAGCTTTCTCACTTTCTCTGTTTTTCAGTGGCATATGATGGTCTACTCCCTATAACTCTTCATCTGACACCAGTACAGGATCTATCATATGCCAAGTCTCATAAATGCACATCCTTTTAATGTAAAATCAATAAGTTATTGGGTCTGCCACCCATTCCTGTGAGTAGAGACACATTTTGTTTAGAAAACAAAGCCTTCAGTAGATGGCTTTGAGAGTCTTTGTAATCCTCCATTTCTTTTGAATTCTTCAAGGATCAGCATCTGGCTCCGTTAGATATATGAGAGCGTCCATTCCTTATGCAGGAAAGATAAATAAACATCTCTATCTAAATATTAGACCATGAGAGAAGTTTTACAAAACAAAGTAAACCAAGCAAACGAACAAAAAAATAAAGCTAGACCAATAGTGTCTGTCATAATGAATACTGTGTGACAAATATTCTTCTTTGTTCTAGCAGTCTTTTGGAGAACTATGGTATTTATGATTATCTCCTGCCTATATGTCATTTTTTCCTTTATTCCTTTAGAAAATCTAAATCAGTGCTTGGATCAAAAAATGAATTAATATATTTGAATCGCAATTTGCTTGACTACAGTTTTCAAGTGTCAGGTCATATTGACACATTACATTTCTCAGAAACCTATTGCAACACAAGGAGCAAGCAGAAGCAAAAGGAAATAACAATTATGCTGTGAAAAGTTATTAAAAATGTCAATAATGCATCTCTTTGGCCTAAACAGTCTTTTTCTTGAGAATTTAAGTCCAGTCTTTTTACAGTAAACAGGAGTCTTTATACTTAACATCGTTGAATTATTTCCTGCTATACAGATATGAAGAGAAAATATTAAGGATTCCTGTGCTTAGAAAGGGACCTTTCAAATCCATGAGTTTTGCTTTCAGTTTATTAGGATAACACAGATTAATGTTTGAGCCAACTGCAAGCTATTAACAGCATCAGTATTATAGAAAGTTCTGCAACTTATCGAAAAACTTCAAGCTTCAAAAGCTCTACTTCGTGAGCTCCTGTTCTGTTATAAATTACCAACTCCAGTGTTATTGCAAATCCAAATAAACTCCCTGGTGATTACAGATTACATTCACAAATCCAAAAGGTACCGCACAATATACTTTTCTTAGCTAAATTAATTATTTCAGTTCTGGGCAACTCAATAGTGAGAACTGAACCACCAGCTGGCTAATATGTACAGTCAAAACATTTAGCAGCAGGTTTTTACATTAGTAACAGCAAGAATCCATTTCACAGAAGACAACAGAGAATAAATGATTCTCATTTTAAGAGTCCTTAAGGCTATAGTGCTTTATCCTCCTTAAATGTTCTGACTAACTAGCACCACATGATGTCATCAAGATTAATTTTATGTAGGTAGTTTCTTCTGCAGAAATACTGTAGAAATGTGTACAAAACTATGGGAAGTAAGAAAGACAAAGAAGAGCAATTCATGCAAAATAAAATTTTCCAGCTTCATAACCAAGCCTTAAAGTCTTTGTTCTCTTTGGAGTGTGAAGAAATCTCCTTTTTCTAGGTGCTGATGTTGTGATTGTAAGCTCAAAGTTGGAAGGAAGTAAACTCTTTCCTATTCTCAGAAGTTTTCTTTTCCATACGTCAGTATATAAGCTAGACCTTTTCTAGAGAGGAATTTGCAAAGAAATTATGCAACCTTTTTTTTAGATGCGTACAAAAACCAGTATGTTTTGGAATGTGCAGTGCTGGTTTTCTATTCAACTGGGCCATCAAAATACTTGGTAGGCTGGGTTATGGTGGAGCATTTCAGTTTTGTCCCATCTCCACACTCCCTACCTCCCTGGAAAAATCTTTTATCATGTAATTTGAGGAAACTTCATTAATTGTAAAAAACCCTCTTATTCAATGGCACAACCAGTAGTGCTTTAGCTATCTGAACTTCCAATAAAGTCAAAGGAGGCACAAATTTGTTATTTAAGCATCAGTGTCCAGTTTAACTGGGAAAAGAAACCCTCAAGAATACCCAAAACTTATCAGAATAGTAGGTATGACACAAGACTTGTCAGAGACATTGATGAGTCTGATTTGTTTCATATTGGTCCATTTCATGAGATCACTGATCCAGGCTTGTTGCAATTGACAGGAATTGCTCCATTAATTGCAATGGAAAGATAAGACACAGGACATTTTGGAGACCCACATTCTTCTGCGTGACAGTTTGAGGCAAGGAAAATTACAGTAATGCTTTTCAAACGACAGTAGTTGCCTGTGATAACGACATTGAACTGAGTGCTTGTAATTTAGCCAAAATCATCTGTGGATGTTGTCATTTTTTCAGCTATACAGTGGGATAAACTGAGTAGCTCTCCACATCCACTGCTTTGCTTGCCTGAGCATAACTTACCTAAACACACATAGAAATGTTGAACAGTCATCTACCTGCCTGTGTCAAATTCTGTCTGAGATGGCCTGTGTGTTCCAGGATACATTCTCCATTATCTCAATGGTTTTAGGAACTGGCTTTCAGCAACGAAATTGAGACCCATAAACTTCCCAGAACTTCATTTTGTGTAACAGGAGGCTTTCACATTCCCAGACAATGTCACATATGTGTTGGGAGGTTTTGAATTAGACCTTTTATTAGACACTTGCTGTGCTGGCATCTAGATTTATATTTTTCTTGTCTAAGGCTAATCTTAGTGTGGGCACCAAGAGATGTATTTGGTGATTTAATTTAATATATTCAGAGTTTGATGTTCCCTAAAATTCAACATAGTCAATGAGGAAAATAAGATCTTCCAAAGAGAATTTCATACTAGAAATATTAAATCGATGTTTTTTGCATGTTATGCTGGTAACCTGGAGCTAAGATGGGCAGAGTCTGTTGTCCTGTTGGAGTATTTGAAATTCCATAGTATATCTGCTACATCATTATGGGACTGACAGATACACTGTACAGGTACACTGGAAATCTACAGTATTCTGACATGGTAGCTGGAAGCCAGGCATAACATTTGGAGGGATGTCAAGACACTAGAGACACTTGACAGACACTATGTCCAGGCATTCTTTCCTCTTACATGGAAAAATTTCCCCTTCCAACCCAAGCCTTTCTGTGAATCTGTGAAGTTCTGTTGTACCCAGAGAGACATCCCAAAGAATGGTACATACAACTTAGGAGTGCAGAGCAGTTATTTGCTGACTGATACACACATCAGATAACTGGGACTAATGAGCTACTAGGCTAGACATTAACATGATCCTGCAAAGAGATACCCCAGCCTGGGTATCTCAGCTGGGTGACCACTCAGCCTTTAGATGTGGGACAGGCTGCTGCTCAGCATTGCTGGGTTACTCTTTTTGCTTTTTTCCTTTATGATTTATACCTTACAGATTTTATTCTTCTCAAGTCCTTCATCAGCTAAACAATTGCTTAGCAATTCCTCAGCTATCTCTGGTTTTGCTTTCCTTATATTGCATGCTCTAGCTAATGAACATTTCTCCATCAGGCTGGGGCAAACAGGTCTTGTCTCATAGAGAGCTGACTGCCTGGCTCAGGATTGTGCTCACAGAAGTGAGTACAAGGTCTCTGGGAGAGCTGTCTTTTTCTGTGAAGCTAGCTGGAGGCCAGGAAGAATACCACACTGCCTGAAACAGTGCTGAGTTTGGGCAACTCAGTCCTCCACAGGTCAATATTCCTCCATATGCTAGTTCTTTGATTAGTGCAGTCCTAGTGAAGTCACTAGAACTTTTGTCCAGCCTAAAACTGAAACTCTGAAAAATGTGTTTGAGAATCCTAATTTTGGAGCAACATTGATAAATTAATGTTATACTTATTGAAAATAGTTGCAGGAATGAATAAAGAAAAATTTTCCTCTTTAGTTTTTTCTTTTTCCTGAAGGGCACTCTATGTATTTTAAAACCAAAAATACACAGTGAGAAACACTGTCAAAGAAGAAGATGAAAATATTTCTGTGTGACAAAAATGCACAGGCAAATTCACAAAAAAAAAATGTTAAAACCAGTATTTTCAGAATATATCTGGTACTTGACATAGCCAACATTCCTCTAACTGTCCATGAAATATCTCTATAGACATTTTTTCTAGACAGAGGGGCTCTGCTTTGTCTTTTGAAATAAGGGTCTCGGAATAGGCACCAAGTACCAGTGATTATGATTACATTTTTACTGGGAATAATTAATATATTTTCTGTTTATTTTTTTATAAACTTGACTGTGTAACACCCAAATATGTGCAGATTAAAATATTGAACAAATTAAGCTTTTCCCACAACTAACCCACTGGCTATGAAATTGTGATACATAGATGCATTAAATAAGTTGTTCACATAAAATTAGAAGAATCAAAATCTGAGGGAGTCAATTATTAAATTATTTTTCTGGCCTACTGTTTGAATACACTGATGGCCTGGATTTTATTTTCATCACCAGGAGAGGACATTCTTTTATTCCATGAAGAGTGGAATGGAAATTAATGGAAATTTTGTATTTTGCCATGGTATTTTTACCAGGATTATTTTTAATGTCATAATGATGTGGATAATATTATGATCTTTTTTCTTATATTTTTTTACTCCACAGAATTAGAATATGTTATATAGACATCCAGATAGCTTTCAGAGTTGGGGAAATGACAATGCTTAAAGAAGCTTTGATTTGTGCAGGGACAGAAACATCTAGGACAGGATGCTGTGTTGCTTAAGCATGCACTTTTATCACTTTAATCTCACAGGAATCAGTGGACTATGGAAACATGATTAAAGTATTGCTTGCATGCATTCCTTGAAGATGAAAGGTGTAATTCTGGCCTAGTCTGTCCTGTCCTGTTCTAATCACATTTATAGTTTTCCCTTTATTTGAAAGCTGATTAGACAAAATATGTGAGGGGAGGATGTATCAGCTGAACACTGTATTTTTTTCTGTAAATTTTTAATGAATTTGAAAATTATTAGCTTTAAAATGAAAATTTTAAATTAAATATTCTGTGGAGAATCTGGTTATTTTAAATGTTTAAAATAGTTGTTCTGAGAAATTACAAAGCACAAAATAATCTCTACTTAAAAATATATCACTTCCTTTTCTTTCTCAGTCAAGTAATTTACTTTGCCTTAAATTCAAAGAATGTTTTTCTTTAGGTAAACCCTATATTTCTCACAAAATAAAGCTGAATCCAGTGCTTACATTTTGCCATTTTTAATATGCTGAACTAGTTTGCCAATTTGATGGGTCAGTGTTTCAAATATGTCAGGGATTGAATCTCAAAGTCAATTTTCCAGATATGTGGGCAATAAGACATTGGAAGGAAATTCAGAGCTTCTCTGGGAAATGTAAAAAAATCTGAAAATCAGTGTTACCATTCAATGTAAAATATTTCCAGATATTGAAATAGAAGACAAAGATGAACACCAGGGGCAGAAAATCTTAGTAGATAGATATTTAGAGCAAGAAAATATGTGAAGGAGTTGGAAAAAGACTGTGAAAGGATACCCTGTGTACCTCAAAACCTATGTGGCCAACATTATTCTTACAGCCTTTCAAAGAAAGGCAGCTCAGAGCTTTTACTCCACTTAAACAGATTTGGTGTTTTGTGCAAAATTTTTTTATGGGCAAACTCATACCTTTCATACCAAGCCAAAAACATATTGTGAGTATGGTGCAAAGGTTACCAGTTAACCAAATAATTGTTGCTCTTCCAGGTACAGAAAAGAACACAATCATTAAAAAATAGTCCAATACTAATACAATTTAAAATGCTACACTCCCAGTATGAGTTCATGTGTAAATGTGCCTCTTTTCCCTGGGGTTGTGCTTGCCTTTCCTCTGCTTCTCCGGTTCTAAGGGCAATCAGCACTCATCTTCCTCAAGAGTGATGTCAACACTGCAGCTTTGTACTGCAGAAGGCCACTGCTGGTGCTGGGCAATGCTTCCTCTGTCCTCCTGTTTTGCTCTTGGGAGGATATTTGCTTGCAAGTTTTCCTAAATCTTCTGTTGAGTTTGTTTGCTTTTTCTTACTTCACTAGGTCCCAAGACAAATATATAAGTATTCCTGACCTTTGCTTGTTGTTACCCCTCAACTGAAGTCAGCTTTACCCAGCTCCTGAGATTGGGTCCCTGTAGTGACCAGGAGCAAACCACTGGTTATTTGTAAGTCTAGGGCCTGTCTTATCCTTCTCCTGTATAAGCACCTTCACAGTCTGTGCCACACTCTACATAATGCTTTATTCTAGAGTCAAAGATACTTTTTTCTGTGCCATTTATGTTTTAAAACCATGGATAATGTTAATTCAATACAGAATTTATTGCTTGCTGTTACTATCCTTTAATCACAGGGGGTTGTGTATGTGTGTCAACATTATGATAAATATTTCTGTGCCACCACAGATCTAAAGCCAGCTAGAGATAAACCAAATCAAGGTCAAGGCTGGAAAAGTAATCCCCTATCAAATAGAATAATGTCACAATCACTTTGCTAAATGAAGAAATTAAAATACTAATTGTAATCTAATCCTGGGCTTCTAGAAAAACAAGATAAGAGACTGTTTGTTGTGCAGTTTTGGCTCCTCTAAAGGAGAATGTATCACATTTTGGTATTTTTGGTCTCAGGACAGAGAGATGGAAAAAGATTTTTAAAAATTGCACTAATAAATGTCAAATTAGCAGATGCTCAATGGGCAGCTAACAGCAAATGTTGGAAAAATGCTTTCAGAGATACAGAGAGGTCTGTAGATCAAGTCAGTGAAGTCAGATCACAGAGTTAGATTGTTCTAAGGAAGATTTGAAAGAATATAACAATTTAGCACACCACTTATATAAATATTGAAGATTTGTAGTGTGTCTTCTTTCTCCTTCACATAATTGGATGCAAGTCTCTTACATGATAGATATTTCATATTTTTTTGTAGTCATATGGGATTATATGACATAATAAAATGATGGCCACTTGGCCTCGTACAGAAAGCAAAAAAATAAAGTTGAAAATTTACAGATGTGGAGTGGAGTTTTAAACACATACCACTGGTTTATAGAGAAAAGTTTTCTTTTCTTTAAAAGAAATATTTAAGTCAAAATGAAAAAAGGCAAAGATTTATGCTATTGCACATATGGGATTTTGGTTCCTTTTCCATTGCTCAACTCAAGTTTTTCATTATATAGGTTCATATTTAGACAGTCTCACCTTTGGATAAGAGGAGGAAGAAGGCATGGATTTGATATTGAAGAAAGAAATTTCACAAACATAGAAAGTTTACAAAGTAAAATCCCTTAAGCCATTTCAAAGGGCCATAGTACCTTAAACTCCAAAAAGTTAAAGCTTTCTGATAGTTTTGACCTTTTGGTTGTATTTCTCCAGAGTGTTATCCTGATGTAATTTGTTTTAAGAAGGATAAAGAAAAACAGGAATCTCATGCAGTTCAATAAACACAGGTGTAAAGCCCTGTGCCTGGGGAATAACAGCACCATGGACGAGTACAGACTGAGGTAGGACTGGATGCAAACTAACTTTGCAGAAAACCACCTGGAGCTGTAAGACAAAAGAACACTGGAGCAAATCCAGTGAATAATTGCTAAGATGATTAAAAGGCTGGAGCCTTAGAGGTATGTGAAGAAGTTGAGAGAGCTGGGACAGTTTTGGCATGGAGCAGAGAAGGCTGGGTCCAGAGGGAGGATCATATCAACTTGAACAAAGTTGAAGGGATGGTGCAAAGAGGATGAAGCCAAGTTCCTCTTAGCACCGGGACTAGAGGCAATGGGCACAAACTGAAAGAGAAGAGGTTCCCTCTGGATATCAGGAAACACTTTTTGACTGTGAGAGTAACCAAGCACTGTCACTGGGTGCCTATGGAGGTGATAGAGTGTCTATGCTTGGAGACACTTAAAATTTGTCTGGACACAGTCATGGGCAACCTGCTCTAGATGGCCCCACTTGAACAGGGAGGTTGGTCCAGTTGACCTTGAGCAGTCCATTTAAACCTCAGCTATTCTCTGACGTTGTGACCATACTGCTTTAATGTTGGGATTTGTGCAACTGTCTCTTATGTCATGAGAGAAAAAAGGAGTAAAATTTCTGAAGAGTTTTAAAAAGGCTTTTTCTAGGAAATATTTGCCAAGTGTAGACACTTGAATAAAATTTCCACACCACAGCAAGAAACTGGAAAGTATTTTATTATAAAGGTAAAATACTGTTATCCCCCCAATGTCTTTTTTTTTTTTTTTTTGGCTGTTGCTTACGAAAATGTTCCATAATAGCAAAGGTACAAAATGAAGTTGCTGTAAGAGGTCCAGAATTTCAGGTACAGCTGCCCATAGATGGAAGTTTGCAGTCATCTGTTGATCTTTCAGTACTTGGAAGACTGAGTACAACTTCCATCAGCACTTTCAATTTGGACAAACAGCTTCAGAAAATGCAGTTGTATGGACAGTAATGAAGACTTCTCAGCAGTATTTTGTACTACAGTTGTCATTTTGTGCTGTTGTTTTCTATATAGCTGAGATTTTTGTCTGATTAATTTGAATGAAACACCTGTTGCTGGGTCAGAACAAGCAAAGTCAGAAATTGAACCAGGTCCCTTCCATCACACTGTGAAATACAAGTATTCTCTTTCATCTTATAATTTGAATTCTGGTGAGAAAAGTTCCAGGCGAGCAAGGAATAGATGTACTTCTATAGAAGTACAAAGTAGGTACATTTAACTTTGAATGTCATGCAGCAAAAATGCCTTTCAGTGTGTCTTTCAATTCATGCCAATTTGCATTAGAAAAGTGTCTAAGTAGTTAACTTATTTAAATAAGAGCTTTGAAGAGAGGCTCAAAATTCTGCATAAAAGATAGGTGTTCAGCAGTGTTTACCGAATTAAAGAAAGTATCTTTCAAGAAGAAAATCTATTTCTTCACATATATGCCAGAAGATTTATTATGGAGACACTGTGCTGAATGGTTGAATTTGAGTTGATAATTTACAAAGACAAACAGTATAAAAGTAATTTTTAAAAAGGCTATGTAATTAAGCATGTCAAAAGCAGCCCCGGTAGTATTTGGCTTTATATTTGTACCTGTGTTTATTCATGGAAATGAAGGTTGCTAAGAAACCACAAGATTTTAAATTTAGATTTTAAAATCTATAAATAAATAAATAAATAAATAAATAAATAAATTTATTATTATTAAGTTTAATTATTATTAATATGACCATTGTTGAAAGTGTCTCTTTGAGACACTAACTTGTATTTCAAAAATATAATTAGCAGAGCCCCATCAGTGTATATTAAATATTTGAGTTAGTGCATCACTTCAAATCTAAATACTGTTTTGAAGAAAAGCTTGCACACTGTGAGTAGATGATATACACATTTGATTGTATCCCGTTGACCCCATTTTGACGGGACATTAACTTCCATTATGCAGTTCACTTGTGTTTCACCTGATATGTCAGCTGCAGTCTATAGTAAAGAGTCAAAGATTCACAGAGTATTCAGATAATATAGCCAAGATTTGCTGGGAGATCAAGACAAAGTATTTTCTCTGAAGCACAAAACAGAATGGTTTTAGTGTAAATAAAGTTGTGCACAGAAGCATGAAATTGAGAAAGTTCTTGAGCCCTCTGGGAATGGAGGGAGCTAGTGCTTCTGCCACATTTGACACCCTTAGTTGGGTGATTTCTCTTCAAAATGGGGTGAAATAGGATAAGAAATCAAGAAGTGTCCATTATGCAGACCCTTTAATTTCTTAGAAGGTTGTAACATTGAGAGCCAGTAAAATGCATGAACAAAGGAAAAACTATTCTCTCAGTAAAATGTTACAGTGATATGAAGTGAGTGTATGAAGAACTTCACTGCAGTTTCGTTTTAGCTGGTAGATGTTTTATTGTTTGGGGTTTTTTAACAGAATGTATTTTATTACTAAAAAAATTCTTCATTATTATTAGTACTCTTTTGCTTTAATTCTCTAAGGCAGTGCAAAAGTAGTACTTATAAATTGTTTCACAGAGCTTTGAATGGGTTCCTTGTTGACTAGGCATGTCACTGCAGCTCAGCTAGAGCATGCAAGAAACTAATTAACCTATGTTTTCCAAAAGAGACAATTTTAGTGTCTGAACAAAATGCATCTGTTTAAAGTGATACAAGGTAGCAAATGGGCACAGTGTTAGTTGAAGAGAGCTCATCCAATTGTAAATTTAATCTCAAGAGATTTTTGAGGTCCTAACACGTCATTCAGAATGGACAATCAATAATTCTAGATGAATTAATTCATAATAAATAGGAAATTTTGAGGTTCTGTTTCTTGTATTTTAATAAATTGAGCTTATGTTCTTAATAGTTTTGTTTTATGTTCTTAATAGTTAATAGGATAAATATAAATTTATTTTCTGTCCTTCTCTATAATCTTTCTGCCTTCATTTTGGGACATTTCACTTCTTGGCATTTAGCCGTGCATGATTTTTGGAGCTTCTAAACTAAAAATTCTTTGATCAGGTTGAAAATAAAGTGTAGATGGCTTAATTAAATAACCTATATGTAGTCACCTAGTACCATTTGAAGTACCGTAGGATACCTTTTTCAGCTTCCATCTGTTACTTCAGAAAAGCATAGTCCTTGGTATAACCCATGATGTAAGGTCTCATGTCTTGACTGTCACAGAACATTCCAAATAACACTAGACATCTTTATTTAGTCACCTGAATTGACACCTAAGTTGGAGACGCACTTGGAGAAGGATAGAGTTGATTATGTATAGGGAGCGGTATTCTTTGGGTGACACTCAGTTGGAAACTAGAATGCTCAAATTTAGTTGTGTACTACACACGCTTACAAGCAAGCCAAGTTCTGACTTCCCATCCTAGTTAGAAGACATCTAGCAAATACAGACCATAGAGTCCAACAACCTATTTATTAGTATCAAATCAGTGTCTCTACCTGACATCCCAGAAGGTAGGTAGTAGACGCTGCTTTGGTAGTTGAACCAACATCAGGAATTAGCTCTCAAGGTCCTGACTGAATTGGCCACGGACACCTTCTGGATCCTGCACAGAGGTGTTTGGTGTTGCTTGAGGCACTGCAGGCTTTCTGGAACATTTTCCCAGGGCTGCCAGATAAAAGACAGCATTTATGTCACTTCTGGAGTAGCAGCTGAAGGGCAGGTGGGATATGTTACTATTTCTAATTTCAAATGAATACTTAGGTGCTGAATACTTAGGTTCAGGCAACTTTATTAAAATTTTCATCCCTGTTGATGATAGTAGGAACCAGGGCATGTAAATAAATATGGGTATTTTTATGTGAGACTTGGACTTCATCCTTCATGTCTGGATTATTTTGCCCTATGAGACTGCCTTTCCTTTAGCTGCCAGCCCAAAAGGACAGAAGTCTCTCAGAGATCTTCATTGCTTCAACCAGGATCATGCCAATATCTCAGATAAAGGGACATACTGAAGGGCCCTAGACACTTTAGGCAACTGTGGGAAATCTTTAAATATACATGTCAAAGAAGTGATAACATTTCAAGAGCTTCACAATCTGAAAGTGACCCTGAATTCAAGTATAAAGTCAAGTAGTTTGTAAGTATTAGTAAGTTTTTTAAGACCTCAGTGGATTTAGAAACAGGAGAAGAAAAAAAAAAAATCAGTGTTACATAACTATACTTTAAAAATAGTAATTACAATTCTTAAAAATGTTATCTTTTCAATAAATTAGATAGGTCAGGTGTCCCCTAAGTAGAATATACTAAGATTTTTCACAAGAAAAACAGGCAAACCATCATACACAATATATGTGAAATTCACATATTTGTTTACTGTGTAAACAACCCAAAATTCTATTATCTGAGAAGTAATCAAATCAAAACATTAAAGACCCAAAATGAAAGATAATACTATTCATTACAGAAATGTTACTATTTTAAAAGTTGAGTGATAATCTGGAATATTTAAAGAGCACAAGCTGAGGAGTGGAAGGAGAGTTTTCCTACCAATTGTTTTCCCACCAAAAGAGGGATTTCATGCTGCCACCTTCACTCTTGGCTGTATTTGCTGTAGCATTCTCAGTCAAAGTACTTAAGCAAAGACTTGAATGCTTTCTGGGAACATATGAGAAATTAACTGTGGCTTTCTTAGAAGGTATTGGAAAGAAAGAGGTCTGATACAGGGATTTTTAGAGAGAGAAGAAAAGAATTTGTGTTTAAAGAAAATTTTGATACCTGGGTACACTACTTAGTGCACATGCTGTTTTTTCATGTTTCCTGATAGAGTTGGGCCTTTATAGTAGCATTGTTAGTGGCATGGTGTCGACTAACTGAGAATAATGGTTTCTTTCTAGTCAGAGACTTTAAAAGTTGAAATAAAGATAGAGCATTTGTGAAAGGCAAAAAAGAAAATTAGATGTTGATATGCATAAAATAGAATTGAGTATAATATTCCTTTTTTTGGGTTCAGAGGTCTATGTCTTTTACTTCACAAATACTTGCTGCCATAAGTACCTGTCAAGATTCCAAGTCTCTGGCAGCATGAATTCTAACCTCAGACATTCTTTTCCTTTTGCTGCTACTTGGAAGAGTCTATGGTTTCATTGCATTCCAGCACAGAGCTACTGGAATGTATTGTAACCCATCCATTACTCCTCATTTCAAATTGCTGCCTATTTCACTGCAGTTAACCTGGCACAAAGTGCCTTAAGTTCTCAACAGTCCCTTGCCTTTGCCATATTTATGGGTTTTGATTGACTGGCTAAGTGTTTTCCATGCTTCCATGTCCCTGTTGGTTTTGTTCCTTTGAGTCTGTCATGATCTCACAGATGGACTCTGTAGTAATGATTTGGACTTGACATCTTTCCCGTGTGTCCTGAGGTTTCTGGCACTCAGCATTTAGCTTGGTGCAAAAGCATGGTTCCAGCAGCAGCTCCCTCCATTGTGCAGACAGGATTCAGCTTAACTTAGCTGCTTATCTGTAGGTGACTTCAGACCCTGACTGGCATTTGTAATAAACTCCCTGATTTACAAGACGTACATCTGTCTTTAGACAAAAAGTATCGCTTTTATAATTAGACTACAACTTATTTTCATTACTTATAGCAAAGTTTTTATTGTAAAATTGAGGAAAAATAAATCCTCTGTTTGACTACTGAGGGACTAAAATAAATCCACAGTGTTTGGCTCTGATCTGATAATTTTCCATTTGTGTTTTGTTTTCATTCCCTAAATTGGCTCCATTTAATACTGAATTAATGGGCTGTCTCTCCCTTGGTCCTAATTTCTGCATCAAAAATTCTGTTTCTAATGCCACACATTGTTGTATTTCCAAACTCCTGCTATTCTGGCAGATGTGATTTGATACCATGTGTGAAGGACTTGGATCAAAGTAGACTTTTATTTATAGAAGGCGGGGAGACTATATCCAGTGAGACTCAGAGGCTTATCCTTATTAATTTAGTTTTAGTTAAATAATAATGCTTTGATACACAGTCTTTAAGACTTTTTATTCTTAAGTGGGAATTTAGAAAATCATGCCTAAGGGACTTAGTAGCATGTACATTTTCTGCTTTTTCTTTGCCTGTTCTGCTTAGGAACAACCGATAGCCAAGTTACCTGTGGCTGGAGTCTCATTGTTTGGAGACTTCTGCTACATTGCTATACAAAGCCTGACTCCTCTGTCAGCTCACTTTCCACTACAGGGATTCTTAGGAAATAGAAGCATTGATTATACTAAGTCTTCTCGATCTCTTTCATAGCAGGGGATGACTAAATAATAGAGTATGTGAGCGCCATGAGATGTCAAAAATGTGCAAGCCCTTCCAGAAGGTTTAACTCTGTAGTGATGCAATGGAGCTGCTGCTGAAAAGAGACTGGGGTGTCCTCTGCAAGCTCTGCATTGAGTGTCACATTTATTTGTAAGTGCATGGAGATATCTATTGTCGGCTGTAACGAACTTCAAAATGTCATCTCTAATCTTGTGCGATTGTTTTGTTCTGCTCTGTGCTGCTTTGCTTTGAATGGTATTTTCTAAAGCAGGGCCTTAATCTGAATTGCTTTCAAGGTAGAGAGACACAGATGGCTGTGAACTGATCTTGTTAGACTTTGTTAAAATAAAATGACAGATGTACTTTAGAAATTGAATACAGGTGCTGCAAAGAGAAAGTTATTACTTTGTATCTGACTTTGTCTCGAGACAGCTGGTGCTACAACTTTTTGGGGTTTTTTTGATAATGGGGATTCAGACGTTTTATTTATTTTCCTCGGATATGTCACTTTTAAAACATAGTTAAATTACTCTGAAGATGTTATCAACTGTAATAAATAAGAAAGGACTTGATTCTCAGAGTTGCCAAGTACTGTAGATTTGCAGAATCATAGCATGTTTTAGGTTGGAAGTTCTAGTTCTACCCACCCCTGCCATGGATAGAGACACCTTCCATTAGACCAGGTGGTTCAACGCCTCATCCAACTTGGCCTTGAAAACTTCCACAACTCCCAGTGATTTCAGTATGTTTTTGGTGGTTGGTTTTTTTGGGGGTTTTTTCTGGGTTTTTTTGGTTTTTGGTTGTTTTTTTTTTTTTTTTTTTTTTTTAATTGAGTAGCTCAAACAAATAAAAAAATAAAGTATAAGCATTTTGTTCCAAGTATTCTTCTGTATCTGGACCTGAGTCCAGACTAATCAATATAAACATAGTTAGGAATAATGCCTATATATATTTTGCAAAGGAGATTATTTTGTATATTGAAATACCGAAAATTAAATTCTTCTGTACATCCTTCATTGTACTTCATATCATATCTTCAACTCCCATTTAACTTCTTACCCTGAATAGAGCTAACTGCAAATTAGTACCTTTTATTAAAACAATTCAGTAAGATTTTGTGGGACTGTGTGCCCATATATCATCACAATTTAATCAAGGAAAATAAAAAAAAAATAAGAAAATATATGTCTTTTGTTAGATTGACTGATTTAGCTGAAATGGAGCACTAAAACACAGTTAGATGTGGACCAGACAGAGAAAAGTTAAAAATTAGCTACCAGTTAGAAGAAGTTGTGTTTGGTTGTGTCATTCTGCTAATCAGTAAAGCAATTTGAGAGAAAAGGGTGTATGGCAGTTGATGAAAGAAGGGAAGGTTAATAAAGCAGAGGTGGGAAGATCATTATTCTGCATGGAGCTGACAGAAGCAGGTGGCGAATGCCTATGCAACATTCAGGGCTAGTTGGCAGGGTGTCACTGGGAAAAATGGAATGTGCAATATCTTTATTCAGTCCATAACTTTTACTGTCCAGTATAAAAATGGGTTTTAGCTTCCAGGCTCATATGTTAAAGGTATTTTATAGGTCTCACTTCAGGGACAGAGAGAACAGTGATAGACTGTTTAATGAAAAAATGGTTTCTGACAACAACTGGATGTTTCTGCCCTCTGCCAGTTGGCTTTTCTCTTTGAGATGCAGCGTTCACTTGGTTTCAGCTGTATGGCTTCTGCAATGACATTCTGCACAGTGACTGAAATGTGTTACAATCTGGGATGAATGGCTGTAGGGCATGTAGTTTTTGATGACTCAGGTGTCCAACTATTTAAGTGTTAGCTTAGAATTTAAGTTGAAAGGTTTTGGTCCATAATGGTCTCATGTCACTGATATTTGTTAGTTTTGGGCAATTATCCCTCTGATCCTGCTGTGTAAAGTTAAAAGATGCTTTCTAGTCTAGGGAAGGGCAGAGTGTAGGAAATTTTCTTGTGATGCATGAATCTCTTTTCTGAATCAGTTGGTACAGCTTAATTACTTTCTTAAAAATAGATTTCAGAGAAGAGTGATAGGTAAAACTAAAAATGCTCAGTTAAATTTGGTAGAGAAGTTTTTTCCTGGAAGACAGTAGTAGTATGAGGGTGTATAGAATTAATGTATAACTTAGGTCTGTTCCAAGATACAAACCTGTTTTGCCAGGGGAGTACTGGCTGAAGGTCATCTTGTAGTTATTAGAATCATGGAATCATAGAACGGCTTGAGTTAGAAAGGACCTTAAAGGTCATCTAGTTCCAATCACCCTGCCATGATCAAGGACACTAAATCAGGTTGCTCAAAGCCCCATCCAGCCTGGCCTTGAACTCTTTCAGGGATGGGGCATCCACAACTTCTCTGGACAACGTGTTCCAGCTCCTCACCACCCTCACAGGAAAGAATAGCTTCCGGATGCCTAATCTAAACCTACAATTTAAACCCTTTGTCCTTGTCCTGTCAGCACATGCCCTTGAAAAAAGTAGCTCTCAGTTTGAATACTCCCTTCACTGGACTGGAAGGCCGCCTCAAGGTCTTCTCTTCTCCAAGCTGAACAATCAGCCTTTCCTCATAGGAGAGGTGCTCCATCCCTCTGATTAACTTGGTGGCCTCCCGTGGACTTGCTCCAACAGTTCCATGTCCTTCTTCTGCTGGAGCCCCAGAGCTGGATGCAGCACTGCAGGTGGGGTCTCACCACGGCAGAGCAGAGGGACAGAATCCCTTCCCTTGCCCTGCTGCCCACGCTGCTTTGGATACAGCTCAGGACATGTTTGGCTTTCTGGGCTGTGAGTGCCCATCGCTGGCTCATGTCCAGCCTCTCTCCCACCAGCACCCCCAAGTCTTTCTCACAGGGCTGCTCTGGATCTGTTCATCCTCAGCCTGTGCTGATACCAGGGGTTGTCCCAACCCAGGTGTAGCACCTTGCCCTTGATCTTCTTAAACCTCCTGAGATTCCCATGGGCCCATTTCTTGACCTTGTCCAACTCCCACTGGATGGCTGCCATCCCATCCATAAGATATGGCAACTGCATTGATCAGTTCAGTGTCCTCTGCAACCTTGCTGAGGGTGCACTCGATCCCTTTGTCTTTGTCATTAATGATTAAATAACGCTGGTGTCAGCATGGACCCTGAGAGACACCCCTTGTCACCAGTGTTCATCGAGACTCTGAGCCACGGACCTCTACCCTCTGAATGTGACTGTCCAACCAATTCCTTACCTACCTGTCCACCAATCAAAGCCACCTCTCTCCAATTTAAAGGGAAAGATGTTGTGGGGAACTGTGTCAAAGGCTTTACAGAAATCCAGATATATTACTTCTGTAGCGCTTTCCTTGTCCACTGATGCGATCACTCGATTATAGAAGGTCACTAGCTGGGTTAAGCAGGACTTGCCCTTGGAGAAGCCATGCCGCTGTCTCAAATCACCTCCCTGTCCCTCCATAGCTCCTAGCACAGCTTCTAGGAGGATCTGTTTCATGACCTTCTCAAGCACAGAGGTGAGGCTGACAGGTCGATAATTCCCTAAATCCTCCTCTGTTCTAGTAAGGTAGTGTTTTCATAAAATAAAATGCTCTTACTTTTGAGAACCTAATTGTATGTCTCTTTTTCTTGGTTTTGTTTGTGTGGTTACTGGTACTATAACTGCATAATACTCCAAGAGAGGCTTACAGGTGTTCAGCTGTGCACTGAAATTTATAAAATACCCTATTAATGCTGCAGAAAGACCTCAGGGCAAATATTTAACTAGTTAAAATGAAGGCATCTGAAATGATCATTCCTCTTTGAAACACAGCAGCTTAGTAATCACTAACGCACTAAAGTTTATTTAGAAATTAGTATATAGAAATGTGTTGTGAAATTCTTATTTAGTGTTCTAAATTTTCTTGTATATTTTCATTTGATAGAAATCAACATCACTTACAATAAAAAATTAAATACTCTGTGTGAAATGCTGAAAGCTTTGAAATAGTTGTAAAAAATCCGTTCTGGTTACTGAACTGTCTGTGATAATGATGCTGGCAGCTCCAGGTAAAATAATACTTTTGGGGTAGTGCTATGTCTCACTGGGTATTTTAATTAACCACTGGAATTAGCAGAGCTCTTTGAAGCACGGGTAATGCAATGCCTGTATTCATACAGCACAATAGATAAAAAGATCTTAGAAGTTATCTTCAGTTTTCCACCTAGGTTTGGTATAAGTGCTACAGATCAGGAAATACTATAATGGAAGGAAACTTATCAGAAGCCTTTTTTTTTTTTTTTTTTTTAAATTCATGATGATGCATTGGTAGTACCTAAAATCTGTTATTGCTAGACATAAATAAATGGGTTGTAACTTGTTATTTAGTTTAAATGTACTTTTCAATCCTGATTCATAGTTTTTATGCTGGGAATAATATTTCCAACTAGAATGAGGCAAAAGTTTGCTTTTAAGCCTGTTCATGAGTCACTTTGAATATTCTTTGTTCCAGTTTCTAAAATGATAGCATAAAATCTGTTTCCTGTAAGGCTTGTAAGTATAAAAAGTGAAACTAATTTTTTAGTAATCTCACACTTTTCTTAGTATGTGTCTGAATCGCACTGTGCCCGGCAGCTGAAGACTTGCTCTTCTTTACAGGTTGTTGTTACCTTTCACATTTCCCACAATTGCTTTAAAGGATTTAAGGGAATAAATATTAGTAACAAAAGCATGAGAAGTAGTTGTTAAAATTGATAATTGAAAAATGTACCATTCATCTGAATCCTAAAATTCCCAAAATTAATATTTCAATATGACAAATCTACTGTGGTGAAGGCTCTGGAACTTAAGAGAGGCAATGCAGTGCTCAAAAGTAACCAAATGAATGAGGAGCTTCAAGGAGGTTACAGAGAGATGCATGTTCAGTAACTACATCTAGTACACTTCAAACTCTGGATCTCTGTAAATGATGAAGTGGTGATAAAGGCCTGATATAGGCCTTTGAAGTTATAATGATAATAATCTTTTAAATGTCATAGATAAATGGCTAGGGGAAAGGCAGGAGAAAAGTACCTTGTATTTTTGAGTTTCTTCACTGCATTCATTCATATATTTATTTATTTATTTATTTATTTATTTATTTCTATGTATGTATCTATATGTAAAATGATGGCTGTGAAAAGTTTTTAGCAGTTGAACTGAAGGTCCACAGCACTGACTCACTCATTCTTGTCCCAGAAAAGCTTAGCCAACTGGACAGGATTCAGACCTTCGCTTCCCCCTTGTTTGTTCTACTTAGAGTTTAACACTGCATTCTTGCCTCAATAACTTCATTAAAAACAAGAGATTCTGGAACCAGAGAAGAGTTGCCCATGGCATTGAGTAGTATCATTGTAGTATCATTGCCAATATCATTGTAAAAGTTTATATCTGTGCCTTCTTTTGTATGAACACAACTCTTCTTGCTGGGAAAGTTCCTTAAATTCCTTCATAATGAAGGTCTCCTGAGCCTGTGGTTTCAGGACTCGCAAGGATACTCCTTCATATACTTTGATCTGAAGTCCTCTGGAGTTACTGAAAGCCTTTAGTGTCATTTCTATTTGACTCATATGCTGTTATAAGCTCTTGGGTAAAAAAATTAGAACAAACAGTTATTTGTCATTTTTTCAAGTGTGATGACTGTTGGCAAATTCAGTTTTGATAAAAAGGAAGACTGCTTTGGGAGAAAGATTTGAGAAAACCAGATGGACATAAGTACTGGCTAGGAGAAGTGGGCTTGAACTTTATTATTTTCCTTCTTTAACTCAGCCAGGATCATTTACCATCTACTGCTCTTGCCTTTCTAGAATATGATACCATGACCAAAATGCTGAAAGGCTGTATGCACACTGTTCTAGACCATGACTGTTGGCAAATCTGTTTTGCTTTTGTGGAATTTGAAGATTACTTTGGAGGCAAATGTGTTTTCATTCATTTTTCAAAGGATTTTCCTATTTATTTTTTACTTTGCCTTTTCCATTTACCTTTTTCTTCCTCTGCTCTGTTATGCAGAGCCAGGAAATTTTCTTTGGTCCCTTCATATTTCATTAATTGTGACAGTGTGCCTCAGGAGACTGCATCACTCCAGGTAATTTCATCAGTGTCAAAATGGATGTTAGCCAGTGGCCTTGACACTGCAAGTTAATCTTTTATGAAAGATTTAAACAGACAACAATAAGGCGTGGGCTGGTACCTTTATACTTGACTGGGCAGAATTCAAATGTCGAAAGCATACAACATTCTCTATAGTGGTTTTCAAATTTTATTGAATTTCATTTGCAACAAGAAACATACTTTGAAAAATCAAAGCTGTACTGGTAATTTTCAATGAGTTCTCAAATTTACATTTCAGAATCTCTTTCTCTCCTCTTGCTTGGATGTAAAGAAATGCCATAAAGTCTGACAGTCACCCCTACATACTAATATAATAAGTGCCTGAAAAATAAACCACAAACTCATAATAAAAGTGCTGACTTTTATTTCTGAAAGTGCTGTGTGGTAAGCACACAAATGCAGTATTTTCTTTATAGAGTAAAAAGCTTAACTTAATATTTGAAATGTGACAATACTGAAAACAATTCTGAGTCTTTACAATATTTAAAATGGAATGTCACTAAATATTACTTGGCTTATGTCATTAATACAAAAGACAAAAAGACTTTTACAACTGAGATGCCTGTGATGTGTGTTGCTGGAATTTTTATGTTATTTTCCCCATTTTGTAATAAAAATGCATCCAAAATGTGCCTTACTATGTAACATTTCAGAATATTTTCAGTAATAATCTGGTTTTTTTGCATGTCGTGATAATTCTTTGGAAAAACAAAGAGACAAGTGATCTCAAGTTGCATAAAAATATCTAAGGTTTTTTTGCTACACTTCAGTAATTTTGTTTCATTTATTAAGTTTGTTTTCCGTAAAAACTTCCACAAAGTCCATTAATGATGAATGATCTGGGTGTGCAAATAAGGACTAACACAAGTTTATTTCATTACAGAGTGAAACTACAATAATTTTTTTTAAGAAACTCACTGTAAAATAGTTTGCTTATTTTTTAGGCATCAATGCTGGATGTGCAGCCCTACCTGATTAGGGCTGCAGATGCAAAAAAAAAAACCAACAGATATGGGTTTTAGCTTTCCTTACTAGGTTCTGTTTGTGTAACTTAACATTATATCAAGAACAATCTAAGATCTAAGATTTAAAATAATAAACTATCAAATAATGGAATAGCAGTCCAGATAAACATTAGCTATGTTATTTAGACTATTGGCTTCCAGGGAAATCTCAGAAGATGGGACAGAATGGTGACTGGAGGAGCACTTTATCCAAAGTATCATCTTTTGTATCTGCTGTCTTACTTTATGTTTTGCCAACTTGATTTACATACTTTAAAAGAATTTTCTTTTCATCAGTTTTGATTGTGAGACTAACTTTAATATGAGGTCCCTGTTTTTGATGAGTTAATAAGCCTCCATCTGTTAGAACTATCACTGTTACATTAGTTGGTTGCCATGGAAAAATTGCTCACAGTGTGTCTAGGCCTAAAGAGTGGTATGTACCCGTTGTTGATCTGAACAGATCCCTTCTTTTATTCATTACCCATAACACTCAATAACAAGAGCACTGGCATCTTGTATTTGAATCTCAGTTTTGGTTATTTATCCAGTAATTCTATGGTCCCCTGTTACACCTTCAAGCACCATTATGCTACACTTGTATCTTTATTTTTATTACTATAACATCATCTTTAGGTAATTATATCAATGTTAAGGGCATAAATGTACAGTAATGACCATCTCTTGTAAAAGAAGGGAGTTTTTGTTTTGATGGTCACAAAACCAGCAAGAGAGCTTTAAAGTACGCCAAATCTATTTTGAAAAGCAGTACATGTTTGTAGTTAGTCCTTCCACCAAAGTGACATGTACCAGAAGTGTGTGAGGATACAGAACGTGACAATTCAGACTGAAACCCATGTCCAACTCACCCATTGAGCTGTAGAGCTTCTTGACTGACAGATGAGTGACAGCAGTGAACAGGCAGCTTTTGTGTAATCAGGCTGTTGCTGGGGCATTCTTTTCCCTTGTAAGTCTGTTTTATTACTAGATTTGCAGAAGACTGGACAAAAGAAGATGCTATAAGAAATCTTTCTTCCTTGGAATTATTTACTTCCAAATGTAAGCAGAGGAACATTACTTGCTAGTATCTAGTGATATGTGTGCATTTGCAGGCTGTTTGGTCATTTTCTGGATGAAAGATATCCCAGTTAAACTTTTATCTGTATAAGTTATATAAGGATGTATTAAAAATTCCTTCTCAATAATGAAAAACAAGAAAAAAAAGATAATTTCAAATGTTATGGAGATAACCCCTCACTATGAAGCTTCTGAGTCAGGTATTGCTGACCCCATCCAAATCACTTTTTGCTTCCCCATTATGAGTTCCAGGCTCATTACAAGACAGCTGTAAAAGGAGTATTCTCTCTCCAATCCTCTCCTTTTGCACATTTCCTATATTGAGCCTTAATTGTTTTCATTGTTTTGACATATTTATGTATAAAAATAATACTTTATTCTCTCAGCTACTGCAATTATATTTACAATTTATATATATTTTAATGATGAAAAGAAAGACACAACAAAACAGTGACTTTTCAAAGAACGGGAAAAATGAATGGGTGTTTCACTTGTTTCTAAGGATGTAGAAACCCTCGCTTCTTAGTAGCAGGAATGGATATACTTCCACATGTTTTAAACACAAAGTCAGGGGAAGAAAAACCCAAAAACAAGAAAACTAAAAAACTTGGAAAGAGAAATTAATCTGTCCAGGCTTGACAACATCCAAAGCATAGGTGTGTAAATATCAGCCAGTTCCCATGGTTTCTTTTAAAGTCAGCAGAGATAAACATTCCAGAGAGTAATTTATCTTGCTCTTCTTAGATGCCTTTATTAGCATGAGATTAATTTCCTTTTGTTGTTGATTGTAAAGTGAGACTAGAATGACTTGTTGATGCTTAAAAGCCCAATCTAGAGATGTCTAAACTAGGCCTAACTAATCTTCTAAACTAGGCCTAACTAATCTAACTAATCCCACTGTTTAAAGCAGAATGTAATGTTAGACAGTTTAGACTGAATTTCTACATACTGCATTTCACTCAGCAACTGAATCCAGCAACTTCAGCTAAAGCTGACATAAAGCTGTGCCAATATTAATGCCAGCTTTAGCTCATTTATTGCAAAGGGCCTTGTCATCATGTACCAATCTGAATTCTAAAATCTGTATTTAATATATGCTTCCACAGGAAATGCATGAGTGAACTCAGCCTTCTATTTTTCTGTCTCAAATCCTGAACTATGACATAATCTGTCCCCTGTGCAAGCGATCCAGGTTCTTGATTGTAAGTGATGAATGCAGCTACTAACACTATCTTTCATTCTAGTTGCTTGTCTTGCCTACCTGTCACCTGGTTCCAGATTTGAAATAGTTGCTGGAAATCATTGTTCTGCTTCAAACAGCTTTTTGTCCATTGCATATGCAGCAGCTTTGTTCACTCCCAGCCAATAACTTTCAATATCCTCTCAATATACCATTTCCATGTATTAGGTGTGAAAAATTCCCTCTGAAAGCTATGGGTTTTAATCTGTCTTTGAGAATCTGGTGCTTGGTGTATCTTAAGTGTCATTTTTTCACCTTCAAAATATTGTCATATTGAGAATGAATTAATAACAAATGCAGCAGCTTAAAATCCTGTCTTATTCATCTGTCTCATTACATTACACCTGTTCAAAAAAATCTCTGTATTAGCTTTCTGTAAAATTTCTTACAGACTTAAAAGTGGCTCTTTTTTCCCCCTTACAAATGCTTCCACAATAGTGCTCCAGGTATGCTGTGGCTCTCTGACCACTTTTTACCACATGTGACTAGTTTCCATACAGGCATGTATGCATCTGACTGTTCTTTTAAATGTCCTCATTATCACCTGGATTTAGTTTTTTGCAGCTGTAACTTTGACTGTAGAGTTAGCCTATGATCCAAATTTAGCAAACTGACACTATCCTGTCTTTCCAGCCTACATTTATGGAAAGTATGCTGGAGGTATGCTAGAGATTTTTAATGAGTTTTTGCCTGCCAAGTACAAAGTGTCTACTGTGAAGAAAGTCCTTGAAGTCTGTAATTTTAGTACTGAGAACACCTAAGATTTCATTTATGATGTAATAATAAACATTAATCAGACAAAATCACATGCCATGTTTTAGGTTGGTTTTTAAAACACGTACAGTCTCAGTAAATCATGGACTTTGCCTGGTATCTGAGATATGGGAAATAGAAAAGATTGACTGATCATCTAATATTATTGTCTCAAAATATAGGATAATTTAAAATATGCAACAGTTGCAATGATCTGAAGGTGTTTCCCAGCTGGACAGCTGATGAGCTTCCTACGTCTTTCTTTTTCCTTTTTCTTTTTCTCTTTCTTTTTCTTTTATTTCTCTCATTTTCTGTCTTGGTTTTGTACTGGAGTGCAAGTATGGCGACAATTTTTTTTCCTACCAAAGAAGTTCAGTCAAATTCTGACTCCTCCAAACAGAGTTTCACCAGCAGAATGGGCATAAGCTGCCTGCAGATATCTATGCAAATCTCAAACATGACATTCTGGCTTTGCTTTACTAGGATTTGATGAAATAGATAACTTGCTCTTGTTCATCCTCTGGCTTGCTCAGCTTTCACAGAGCAGCATGGTCTTTCCCAGCCTCATCAGCCATCACTGCCACATGGACACAAAGGAATGCAGTGGTATTTACAGCCCTTTCACCCCTGGTTGCTATCCCACTTGATAAATATCATCAACTATACACACTTGGAGTCATGGAGTTCATCAGGGCTCAGATTTCTGCCAAACTTGAGCCCTGCAGATGGTATTTATGTGAGTATTGCAGGACACAGAGGGAAACATTTTATGAAAAACGTTTCCTCCTCTTTAACCTTTACAGTATTTTAGTTACTGTTTTCCCCTCTTTCTTTTTACTAAAGCTCTGATCTATTTATTCTGACATAAGATAAGAATTACATCTGTCAAAAAGCAATCACATTAGCAGCCTGTTACATGGAGGGAGAGGGAATTTCCTGTGGCACCTGGTGGTAGAAAGCTCTCACTTTGGAGACAGCAGCTTTTTTTTCTCCCTGGCAGTGGCTGGGAAAAGTAGATTAATAGCTATGGGGAAAAAACAAGGATCTACATATGACTAAATGAGAAATATAGAAGTTTGAATCGACCAGGTCTGTGTACTTTCAGAAGTCTAAGAAACCCAGACAGCCACATATAAAGCAAAACCAGAAGTGTGGGGGGAAGATGATGGTGGGTAGCAAATAACATAAATTCAGGAGAGAGTTGACAGAAGGTTGGCTGTCAGCTGCTCTGGTTGTTATTTACCTGAAATACAAGTAACTGCTACATTTAGGCAATTATGTTTTCTTTGACACAGCAGTTCCCTTTCTACCTATCAGTGTATTCTGACTTTTTTTTAACTTAATTCATTTGCTATTTATTTATTGATTCAAAAGACAATGTGTTTCATTCTAACCAATAAGAATGGTAATACCAAAATATTTATACAAATATACTTCCAGGTGATTCAGTGAGATTTGCTTATGTTTACATCTAGCCAATATACAAATGAGAGTATAAGTCTGTTAATAGTTTGTGATATGAATGTTTTACATGTAAATGTGAAAACACTTTAATAAAACTACAGCTGTGGACATTACTGGATTTTTATTTGGAATTAGCATTAGGGAATGCTAAAATTGAGGTCTGCACACATGAATGATAATACAGCTTTGCTTTTATGATCATATACATTTTTAACAAGAGCCTTCATCAAATGCCTTGTTCTCTCAAGCTGCATTGAAAGAAAAAGCTCTGTGTAGGATGTCTGATTCATTTATTTGTGGTTAGAAGATGTGTAGCACTAGAGATGGAACTGATGACTGTGAAACAGAATGATACCATTATTAATGCAGCTATGTTAAAAGTAGTATCTGTATGAGTGGAAAAATTAGACAAGCTTTTGGGAAGATATGCCCTTTTTCCATTCTTAAATTGAAGCAGAAGATTTTAAAGTTGAATACTCCTGTTGAATTTGTACTATTTGTACAACTTCTGAGAATGTACAATTTCTCAGATATCTCTCAGACCATCTCTGTAGGAAGAGGAAGCCTGCAGAGCAGAGAGCCACAAGAGGTGGTAAACTAGCTGTCTCTTAGGGGCAAAAGAGAAAGAAAGATGAAAGCGTGGCAGAGTCTGGAGGGAAGAAAAAGGAAATTCCTGGAACCTATACCTACATTTCAAAAAGATATCTTTCATCTAAAGTGTTATATTTCCATCTTTCTGGGTACACCATGAAAAATATGGTGTCAGATTTGAAGAACTGTTGTGTTTCCAGTTGTAAAGAAACTCAATTAGAACTGCTCTGAATGATGACAATGTTATAAATTAGTGTATGAACAAGTCAGGTCTCAAGTGATCAAAACTATATACCCAAACCTGGTGGGCATCTTGGTAAAACTTAATTTACAAGCTGAAAAATGGCTGTAACTAATTGAATCTTATGAATTTCTAGTTATGGAGTTTTCATTCACCATTCATTTGCTATAGCTAACCCACCATGGAAACAGTCCTGAAGAAAATAATTGTACTTTCAATTCAAGCTTTGAATAATGTGTGCTAAACAAAGTATGGGGTCAAACAAACATCTAATAAAGAAAAGAACAAAAAAATACTACCTTGAAAAGCAATAAATACAACTAAAGATTTAGAGGAAGAAATGTAATGAGTCAAGTAACTAAAATATTCTGACGGATGTTTCAAAGAGGCTATAAACTTGCATATGCATAGAGAATTTTTCTGACAAACTTCTGAGTGCTTGAATACATAACTATGACATTCTGCTCACAAAGGGGTGTGCATACTGCAGATTAATAGAATTCTGCATATTTCTAACTTCTTAGAAAACAATCTGCCATCTGATCAGCTATAACTGTGTTGGTAATGAATTAGGATCATCAGCATTTTTCCAATCAGTGCCACAAACTGCTTGAGCTTCAGGCAGTAGAGTAAGAAGTAGAAGTGGTAGACTACGCCTCATCTATGTACCAGCTGTATGGATAATGTGACATAAGGAATCCAAAGTATAAAGATTTTTGAAGTTCAGTTACAATTTCCTTAAGGAAATGTACCTTACTGATTAGGGGCACTTCTGCCCATATAATGTTTTTATGCATTTCACACCTCTTGTCAATCAAAATCAGATACTTCATTGTGTTAACCCTGTGTCCTGTGATGAATGTTCATTGTGCTTAAAATCTGGTAGACGAAAAACTCACACTAAAGCTCTGATCTTTCACTCCTGACTACAAGTTGTATTAGAATGTTTCTTTCAAAAGTTTTGGAAAACTGGAAATTATTTTACATTATGTTTGGTACTAGCCAATTGTTCTGGGAAACAGAATATTTTTTTCTGTTTTTCCTTCTTTAATTATATAATCCATCTCTCTCGTCCCTCTCAATGGGTGAGATAAATGTAGATTTATCAGTATTTTATTTTGGTTATTTTATGGAAGGAGGGAAGTTTCTTCCCACTCCCTTTAAATCCAATTTGTGTTTGTTTTGCACTGCTATATGTAAGCAGGAAATTTGTTAATGCATTTATTATTTTGTGTGCTATGTACCCTCTGTGTTGAAATGTAAGTCATGAAGCAATGAGAAAGAGACAGAGTTTAATTCAGAGAATTATTAAATATATCAATTGCCTAAAGTAATATTAAAATCTTTGTCATTTCTGAGTTTCATCTCCTTCAGTGATGCAGTCTTGATTCAAACCATATCTTAAAAGGGGAAGTAACCAACAGGAATATTGTATTGAAATTTAATTAATAAATAAATAAAGTGACTGTTATGTTACAAATCCACTCTTAAATAAACTGTTATTTATTTCATTAAAAAGGCGACATAAGGACATTATTTAAAGGCTGCTTAACTAACTCCTAAATCAGTCTATTTCCACCAGCTTAGCAAAGTGCCACAAATCTCTTAAGTTTCTGAACCATGAAGCAAGAGAGTTATCTCTATTCTGGAATGTGCTGCTAGCATCAGATGTGTAAGTTTTGGTAGAAAGAGCAGTGAAAACTGTTACCTGTTACAGCACAGTGTATTTACTAAAGTATCACAGAGCTTAAGCCCACAAAATACAGTTAAATATCCAGTCTTGCCTTTTGGTCTCTCTCTTGGCAATATCTGAGCCTTCAGCAGATCTCAAGACCTCAAATGCTGCGCAAATATTTGTCTATAAAGCTGTATGTGACACCATAAGACTTGTGCAAGACATTAGTTGGATAGAAGCACTTGGGAGACTTGGCAGCATGCCAAAGGAAGGAAACAGTCTGCAATCAGAAATGCATCAAAGGAAGAAGATTATTTGGATGAGATGTGGAAGATTTCATTGTGGCAAATATTGCCTTTTGGGAGAAAAGCAGGGGGGAAAAAATCAGGTTCTAGCCTAGAGAGGGGAAGAGATTCCTTTCATATCCCAAATTAGCAATCAGTCTGATCTTGAATTTTTGCGGGGCATTTATGTGAAGTACCAAGCATCCTAGTTTATGATAAGCCAACAATACTGTATGGAAAGCTCTTCTCCTGGCAGCTGCTGGTAACAGCCACCAATATTTCCCAAAAAGAAGCTCAGGTGGCTTCATGTTTCCCTCTGTGTATCTAGCATGAGAAGTAGGTGGTAGCAAGATTTTGCAAATATAAATGGAAAGGGGTATATAAGTTGCAGATGTGCATGAAATCTGCATGCTCTTTCCTGTCTTCCATGTTGCACTCATTTTCACATACTGTGATGTTCTGCTGGATGAAATGAGTCTTGTTGGGGATCATAGTTACTCCATGAGAGAGGGAATTTTAAAAATGCTGCTCCAAATTTGAAAGTAGCTCTTCAGGGAACTTGTGTGTGATGAACAATTAAGTAAAGAAGGCTACAAATGTGATTTAACACTGCTTTTCAGTACCCTTATGAACCTTTCATATTTTCATATCATTTCAGAACTGTAAAGGTGGGTAAGACTGATGAGGTTTCAAGATTTCCAAACCCTTGACATTTATTGCTATGGTTTCTGAATACAGGTGTAAATGTGCTAGTGTATGTTGGCTCATCCAGACTTTTGACAATGTCTGGGATTAGTTCAGTTCCTCCTCCTGTGTGTATTCTGGCAATGCCAGTGGGCTGGGCAACCATATGCTCCTATATTAATTTTGGCAAGGCTAGCATTGCTTCAGTGCAAATTCCACAACACATTCATAACGTAGAACCCACTGATGTCCCAGTGGTGCTGCTGGTGACATTGCTTTGAAATTCTAGAGGTAAGACAAGAGGGATTTTATTTTTTATGTTCTTGGAAGGGTGAGTGTAGTTTGTTTTGTTTTTGCTTTTTTTTTTTTTTTGGTGTTTTGCTAGTTATTTCTACAGAACATGAAAACTCAAAATCTTAGATTTGCCTTTGGATATGAAGCATATGACAAGTCAGTACAGCTAAAGCAATACCTTGGCTGTCTGAGCCAGTAATGTTAGTAAATTTCCTGGGGTTTATGATAGAAAAGGCTTAGAGTTTTGCTGCTCATCCTAGTTCCTATTAAAGCTAAACCTCTTCTTTTCCTTAAATACCCTTTCACACAAAATAGGCTTCTGTCCATATAACTTTTCTAGTTGAACTTTATTAACTGTTGTTCACATAAAATGATACAAATAAATCTGGAAAAAGAATTATTTTAACAGTATTTCACAATAAAGAAGTCAGATGGATCAAAATGAAATTTTGATTGATGAAAAACCACTATATCTGATTCAGAAAGATTCCTTATCAAATAATGATGAAAATTAATACTTTTTGTAAAATAATAATGATTTCTGAAAGCAAGTTATACAGCAGAGTGGTGAAAAATATAATGGATTAAACTGTTCTTGCAGATTTCTACTTTTACTGAACAATGCTGAACATAAAAACAAATTCAGATTGACTGTGGGAACTGTAGTTTATGACTTGGTCTCCAGGTGTTCATAGAAAGTGTTTCAAGGGAGCACTTTATTTTAAAGGTATTTCATTCTTAGCATATCTTCTTGCAAGGTAGTTTTTATTTAAATAAGATCTGTCCATTTTATTTTATTGTACATGTAGTTAAGAAAAAGGTAGCATTTTAATGCTGTATGAAAAATAATGCTACTGAGAAGCTGAACATATATTTGAAGAAACTAGAAAAATCTAGTTACTGAAGCATAACTATTTTACTTCTTGGCTTGGCTTTTACTGGAATGTGGAGAAACCAGCAGCGTGTCTTAAATGACTGTGGAGCAGTAAGGGATATCTTGGAAATTACTCTTCTCTACAGAATCCCACTCTTTGCCAGACTTATATAACGTTAATGTAAACATTTTCCTGGCTACCTGATTCACTTCCTTCTCAGTAATTGAGGGTACAGACTTCAGCAGTTGACTTGGTCAGAAGAATGATTTGTGTGGAGAAGAGTAGACCATAGCAAAGAAGCAGCATATTCTTTCTGTTGGAAGAAAGATATTCAATTGCATGGTTTAGTATCCATGGTAATGAATATTTAAAGAATCTTTCTGAAGTTTCAGAAAGAAAAGAAACCCACACTGTATTTTTAAAACGCTGTTAGTTTATTTCTTCAACACAAAACCTTTGCTTTTAACTTATGTATAATACCATGCATGAAAATTCACTCGTCAATCCTCTATTGAAGTTGATCCAAATTGCTTAATTTGTGGAACGGCTTGGAGGGGAAAATCTACCTGACATTTGTCTCTGCAAATTAATGCAAGTTTTAGTGTAGTTAGATAAAATCTAGTTTCCATATATGCCTTATTAAACTAAGAGGAACTGTAGAACTGTATTTTCACAAGTGTAAAAATGTCAAAGTAACAGTGTGCAATCATTCAGAGGAGAAGAATATATAGGTGTGCCATCCATGAGAAATATTTGGGGTAAGAATATTATATTGGCCTTCCTTCTCTGTTAGGATTTAGCACCACAGACTTCCAGCTGATATTTTCTTGTATTTCTTGTATTTTAAGCTTTTGCTCTTAAATGGGTATTGGCTCAAGACCTCTTAGGAGTAAAGCTGTGAGAGTCATTGAGTCTTCCATTTTGAGCACAACAGCTAGACAAGTATGTTTAGTCTTGCTATCTTCCTCTATTGCATAACCCCACTTTGAGTCATTTTTATTTTCCAGCAAGTAGCAATGACAGGGACTAATGAGAAATTCACCAGAGATATGTGCTATGCTGGGTGAATATTTCAAAGAAAGGCTTTGGAACCACAACTGAACCGGTCATTTCCTATAAAGCTTGAATTTTCATTTGTATTATAAGGTAAATCTTACCACTGAGCATTGAAAATGAGGTTGCACAGGAAAATATTTGCTAAGATATATGTCTATTTTCACTAGTACTGAGAGCAAAATAAAGGTAAAACCCATTCTGTGTGGCTGGGTAGCCCTGTACAATATAAATGAGTTTGTAATTTGCAAAGCCATGACACTGAGGAATAAGGAACTATAAAACGCCTTATCACAAACCAAATGGAGTTCATCAAAGAGAGGACAGACTCCACAATATTTTGTGACTTTGCAGGGTGGGAAGGCAATGGCTAGGTGACAGTTTCTTATCTGTGAGGTTATAGATTCAGAACAGAACAGTATTCTTCAAATTGTGCTGAATATCTAGCGTGTAGCTTATGAAGAGCAAAACTCCCCACAGTCAGGTTTCTTGCAAATCATTTAAGGTTATTGTTCAGTTGCCTAATTTCTAGTAGTGAAGCAATTTAAAAGGGAGTATATTAGGTGCAACATTCCCTTGACATTTCCTTTCTCCTTGATTCTGTCCTTATAATGCTATTCTTGATTGTTCCTTCTCTGACATTTGTTTTATTCCCTTTGGTAGTTGTATAATTCTGTGAAGAAACTAACAGGTTGCCCCTCTTAGTTTCATGCAGTATTATGTTTTATTAGCAGCACTGCTTATTATTTGAAAGATGTTTATCTTGCTTCCTGCCCAGAAAATAAGTGTTAGCTAAATGATGGAAGCCCAGTGGGGTAAGCTAGTCTAATTCTCAAATGTTTATATTAATCCAAACAGGTAAATTTGCTTAACCACAGTGATGCATCCACAGCCTCAAGTCAGGAAGAACTGGGACCTTTCTCTAATTAACAATGACCTTAAAAGTCTTTATGTTTAAAAATGGATTAAAGATAATACACTGCTGCACTCAGTAAGACAGATTCCATTCATGGCAACTCAGAATAAAAATGGGGGTGATCCATAATGCATTTTTCTTTAGTTGTTTTAATAACAATGAACATACAACCTTCAAAACTTACAATTATCTATATGATTCCACACAGATTGCCCTGTGATCTTTCAATTTAAAACAAACAAACAAATCAAAACCAAAAACCAAAACCAAACAAAACCACAACCATTTGGTTTCCTCTATTTAATTTTTCTATGGTTTAATCTTAACCCTGACTTTTGGAAGTCATAATTTTGACTTCCAAACTTCAGAAGGCATAATGGTCTGTTGAAATACTATGTTTTCCTGTTTTTTTCCATGGACAAAAGGGAAGGGGAAAAGGAAGAGGAAAGAAAAGGGAATGGAAGGGTGAAAAGGAAAGGGAAAGGGAAAGGGAAAGGGAAAGGGAAAGGGAAAGGGAAAGGGAAAGGGAAAGGGAAAGGGAAAGGGAAAGGGAAAGGGAAAGGAAGGGGATTTTCAAATAAAAATATCCCACTATTTTATGTGCTTGGCATCTCATTTCTTTTTCCAAAAACTATAAAATATTTGGAAACTCTCCATTCCTTCCATAAAAACTACCAGAGGTACCTCTGTACCTCTGTTAAATGGCATCTTAACTCTAAGATAAAGATTCTAAGTATAATTTTGAGGAATGAATGTTGATCAGTATCTGCATCCTTCCAATCTATATATTTTATCTATTTAAAAGGATAGGCATTAGCAGTCCCTTTATTGAAAATTTTATTTACTCTCCTTTAATGTATAGAACCCATTGCTCAACTGCACCATAGATGTATTTGGAATTAGCTCCTGAAATGAGCTACTGTGCTTATTGACTCTAACATACAGATATTCTAGTACTTGAAACAAAGTTCAATAAAATATTTTTTATTTATGTTCTGTTTTCTCTTTTTCTTAATACATAAATACATCACTGAAAAGATTTGTTTTTCTCCAGTCACCCCAAAAGTATAGAAAGTTATGCTTCTTGTATTTTCAAAAAGGAAGATGAGTTTTTGGAAGATTTATTGAGCAATTTTCTGAGCTCCGACTTCCTGAGAGGCTCAGCTCATTTTGGTATTTTAGACACATGGGAGAGCTACCAACCACATACAGCAAGTTGAAGGAATCTCAGTGTCAGAGAGCAGAGAGCCTTCTTTCAACTGGCTCCCTAGTCTGAAACTGTTCAGTCTGCTTTAGTTTCTTACAGCCTGTGCAGAGTAGAATTTTTATAGGCACATATCTCCTCTATATCTACACTCCATAAATACACCTTGATGTCTGATGGAGAAACAAAATGTTTTCAAGAGACTCCATACTCCTTCTACCCTTAGAAATTCTCAGAATATGTTTCAAACACAGAAAGGTATGATTGGTGATGCATGAATGTGTGGCGGCACCTTTTATACAGCAGTGAAGCTTAGCAGGACTGAGTGTGTCAGAAGAGGGAACAAAAGCTCACTGGGATGTAGGCAGGGTGTGAAAAATGTTCACACCTTCTCTTAGAGAACTTTCATTGTTAAAAAAATGTCTTCAAGTGCTGTTAAGCTAAAGAAAGAGTATAAAAGGAAACATGAATCTGTAACACAGTAATTAAGGAAAGAATCTATAATAAAGGATTTTTAGTTGTGCTTGATGCAAGAATTAACTTCTGTATCTTACATAAAACAGTCATGGCAGAAAATATAAAAATCAATAACTATTTCTAACCAGGTTAAAAGAAAAATAAGTTCTCTGAAAGGTTTGCCAAGGATATATGTGTATACTGGTGGAAGCAATTGAATAAAGAGTTTTTCCCAAAGTCCAGAGTATAGTATCCATGCAAGTTGCATACAAGAAAGGATGAGAAAGCACTGCATAGGTGCCCACTGTGCAATGTTTCCCACAACCTGGCTCAGACTGATCTTCAGCATGCTGGTTGGCCTGGATCTCCTTGTCTTTTAATGTTCTAATAACAGCAGTTAAAGCTCATAAAATTGTCCTTAGAAAATAATAAATAATGGCATCTAATATATAGTTACCAAAACCTTCTGTTAGGCTGTCATCGTACCGTTTGACAGGTATCATTTCCTGAAGCAGGTGACATATCTAAAAACCTATACCTAGAAACATAATTGCTTCTTTTATTTCCCTTTGTGGAAGGATCTTCAAAAATTTTGAGGTCAGGAGATTAAAAAATTAAGCAACAACAAGAAAATATGAAAAGTAATTAATAAATAGTGGACCATAATCCAGCAGTCAGATTTTCATGGCTACATAGATGTCCCCATAGAGATGCTGCAGTACAAATGGCAATTTGTCATGATACAGCTGTAAAAGGCATCAGGGTATTTTTTAAATAAACAGTTTCTCCCTATTTAGACAAAGTGACTGAATGTAACAAAATGCATCTTAATGCTATTGAGATGACTATTGCAAAAATTGAACAAAAATAATAAATGAAGATAGTTCTATAAAACCTGAAATGTTGCCCAGTTCTTTAAATAACTGAAGTCAGTCATACTGTGTATGTGCACAGGCTTAGTTCCTGTAAGAAGAAATTACTGATATTTAAACCAGACTAATTGCAGATGGGTGTACTTAGTAAATTACATTCATTTTGAATCTTATTGTCATCTTTATCCGGTCCCTCAAAGTACCTCTTGATCCACCATGCAGGAAAAATATATTCTTTCACTGAATTTTGGGGCAAGGGATGTGCTTCTAAACTTCTCTTGCTCAGACAGTATAGGGGATTGAGGTCACTGTGGCTTGTGACTTATCTCCAAGGGAGAAAAAAGTATTGCAGTAGCAGGAGGGTTTCAGCATGAAGGTTGCTTTGACAAAGAAAAAACATAGATGGAGAGTCCTGTCAAATTCCTTTCAAGGACTAGACAAGCAGAAGGGCTATGGTGGTGCTCCTAAAAACACAGTTTATTTCTAAAAAACTTTTTTTTTTGTACTTATAAATTCTGAAATAGCATTTGGATGACTTAGGTGTTACAAGAGGTGTTACAAGAGTAGTGTATTATAAAATGGGGCATGTGGTTCTACAGTATCCAGTAACTTTTCCTAACCTGGGAGAAAAACAGGAAAAGAAGAAGGAAAAAAAGAAAGAGAAATACAAAATAAAGAGAAGAAATAACCATGGCATGCTCAGTTAACTTTGATCTTAGGACTGCAGTTTTATTTGAGGAGTATCTGCTATACTGCAATTAAATATATTTTTAAAATTGCTTAAAATTAACACTAAATGTTGTTCCTGCTAGATGCATCCTCATATGTAATGACACTGAAAAGGATCTTGAGGTTAGCCTTGAAAATTAGTTACCAATGTAGGACTACAGAAGAAGTATTACTTAGTATTCAACATTGTGGGTAAAGCATTACATTCAGTTATGGTGATGATGCTGTAAAAGCTGTTGATGGAGGTGAATTACGAGAGGATTAAAAGAATGGTTAAATTCAGATTTATCTCTCATATTATGAATTTAAACTAGCTCTCTGGTTTAACAAATAGAAAGTGAAGGGTGTCTCATTCTAAGGCTCCAAAAGAATTTTTTTCTGAATTATTTTGGGCAATAAACAGCGCTGTAATATAGCAGAAGTAAAATAGCATGTACATGGTGTGGTCTTCAGGGCAGCCAGGACAAGGGGTGAGAGATGGAGAAATCTTGACTCCATGTTTCAGAAGGCTGGTTAATTATATTATGATATATATTATATTAAAAAAACCACACTAAAACTATACTAAAAGAACAGAGAGAAAGATGCATCAGAAGGCGAGACAGGAATAGAATGGAATGTATAACAAAGGCTTGTGACTCCCAGAGAATGACCCAGCTGCCCCCTTGATTGGTTATTAAGTAGAAACATCCCACATCGACCAATCAAGGATGTACCTGTTGCATTCCACACTAGCAGATAATAATTGTTTACATCTTGAAGCTGAGGCCCTCAGCTTCTCAGGAGAACAAAAGGATTTTCATAAAAATGTCGTGGTGACAGCATGGAAACTTAAACTTTGATAAAAAATCAGTCTAGATAAAGGTAATATACTTTCACATGAAGTCTCTGGGAAAATACATTCAGTGATATTGTAGTTACACCATGACTTCAAATTCAAGCCACATTTCCTTCAGACACATACAATAACCCTAAGGAATGAAGCCCTTAATTCCTGAATTACTGCATGACTTTTTTATAGCCTGTGTTATGAAAAGACCAGATGACTGTAAGAGTTGCTCCTGGCCTTTAAATCTTAAACCTCTGTGAAGAGGACACTGAAAGGAGAGTTCACAGATTTTGGAGCTGACATGGGAATCTAAACCACATGAAAAAAAAGTGAATGAAATATTGGTCTCATGAAAAATACAAAAATTCACTTGTTTTCACTAATTTCATCCCACGTGCCTAAGCTTTTTAATTATAGCCCAAATACATACAAAAAATGATTGCTTTTTGCTGATCAGCAGAGCTCAGCCATATGTGATGTTGTCATCTAATTAAATTTGCTTCTAGATCTGTCTTTATTACTTGTGCTAGCTAAAAACAAAAAAGGATTTGTAAGAAAATATCACCATTATCAGATGTCAGATGAATTGGTGAGGTTTTTTTTTGTTTAATTAAAAAAATTCCTGTTGAAAATTTCCTAGAAAGATGAGCTATTTGAAGGTTTTGTCAGGAAGCTGGAGCTGTCTGGTCAAAATTGCACTTTTCAGATGGCATTGCTGCTGTCTAGGCACAGTTTATACAGGAACAAGAACTAAATTTTTATTATATTGCTCATGATCCATCCAGCATGAATTTAGGTGCTCTGAATTAGTATTTCTTACATAAAAAGAGACAAGTTCAGAGGTGTTTATTTTCCTAATTTCTATATTTGAATAAACTAAATAAATACTTAAAGCATTAAGTGAGCCTCATGAAGATGAGCTGTAGTTTCTCCAGTAGCAGCAGAAGTACTGATGTAAACCAGGAAAGAGACTCCCATTTTATGCTAATTAAAATCACCTTGACAACTGAAGAAATCCTTTTATAAACATAGAATTCATTTACATGTAATTAATCAAAATGTTATTTGAGAAGACTTACATTCATTTCAAGGAAACATACAAGCGTTATTTCCTCTTTTAAAAGTATGTTTGAAGCATTGTGTGAAATACAAATTTTTCACTAGTGACGCAGTTTTCCAAAACTTCTTTTCTGTAAGCAAATGAAAAAGCAGTGGGATGTTTTTGCCAATGATATTTTAAAAATCTTGTTAATTAATAGCTATTTTCTCTCTTATGGAATACTTATAGCATATTTAATGACAGAACCAGATACATAGGATCATTCTAAAGATTGTGCTATTCGGATGAGCATATTTTTAAAAATAATTAAAACTGCTATTTACCTCCTACAACAGGAATTGCAACCTGTGCCACTAGTTAACTTTCCGCTAGCCCACAGTCCACAAGACTGAAAAATCTATTGAAAGTCACGTGTGAGTGAACCCACTAGCCTTTAATGTGCAAGAGTACTCATCAATAATTTCTTTATCTCTTCTTTGTTCTAGTTTTACCAACTAGGAGGGAGTGCTGTGTGAGTATTGCTATACAAAGGATTACCTATTTCAGTGGCTGAGCCCCTCAGAGTTAGTACTGCTATATGAAAGCCATGCAATGCACACCCTTCTGTAGTTTTGCAGCTTTGCACGTTCCAAGTAATGTCTGCCCATCCCAGCTTAATTATTTGTGTGATAATCCAAGAATTTTTCATAAAGCCTAATTAATTTTATGGTTGGATATAGAGTTAGTCTTTTGTTGTTCTGTAGAAACAAGGCAGACTTCACGGTGTCAGAAGCAGTTTGAAAGTCTAAATCAGGTGTAATATAAACAAATAAGATGAGTCAAGAAAGTGGAACTAAAGCTTATTGGAAAGAATATAATTTCACATTCTCTTTAATGTGTCAAAAGCTTTATTGTGTCAAAAGAAAGAGCTACATAGCTGTCATGAATTGAGCATTCATGGAAGAATAGAAATTGTTTTATACTCTTTTAGATCAAGCTTTTGCAGTACTTCACACTGTTTCCAAACAACCCTCTGATCCATGCATAGTCCTGCATAAGAGTGTTATCTTTACATTAAGTAAGTCGCTTAGTAGATATTTATTTCCACCCATAGGGCTCTTTTTGTTGATAGACAGGCAAAATTGGGTCAACAGGTTCTAAAGTGCAAATGAAGGAAAGGGACCTCCCAAGTATAGGAAGCAGAATTTAGGGAAATTATTTTAAAAGTTTTCCCTTCTGTTCCTACACAACACTAGTGAGCTTTCAAAATAAACTAAACATATAAATATGAAAACTAAATATAATCATCTATTGTACCTTCACTGAAATGTGGCTATTCCAGCAGCTCATGTCATCAGTATGAAAAGACTGGCAGGAAATCAGCTGGATACCCCTTTGAGCTGCAACCAAGTATATTTGCACTTACCAAAGGCTAAATTCCTGTATTTGTCTATGATACAAGAGCTGATGCCTTTAAATGAAAACATGTAGCGCAGTTTTACTTAAGCAAGCTTGGCCGGATCTGGGATTGTATTTCACACCTGAAATAAGACGTCCCCCACATCACCATCCTGATGCTGCTTTCTGCATCTGACAGGTGTTTTATCACAACAGAGGAGAAGCCATACGGCTGAGCACAGAGGTCTGTCTAGCCCAGAATTTGTCTTGACAGTTGCCAGTAATGGATGATTACAAGTGTGGGACAAACAGTGATCACTCACCACCTTGTTTAGGTTTTAGCCCACCACAGAAAATAGCTGTACTGCAGACTAACACACTGCATTTTGACATATTTTAAACCTAGTGCTTTAGAAACCACAGGTACCACTTCAGCTGTTTTCTTGAGCAGTAGGAATGCTGACAGCAGCTGTACACTGAAACCTGATCTAACCACTGTACATTCCCCCGATTTGGCAAAGTGTTAGCTGCTAGTATTTAGGGACTCCTCATTTCTATTTATTTTTTATATGGTCTGCTTTTGTAAGTGGGACTGAGTAATTTTCCCCCCACAGCTTCTAATGACAAACACCAGCTGTCAACAGTGAATGCAGTGACATGAGAAGCATACAATTATTTTCAAGACAAGGTCAAATGACAGGTAGTTAAATAATGTAGAAAGGATAATCTTCTGAACAAGCAAAAATCTGAGGCTGGTGCAGTGTTTTTTGCAAAATTTGCAATCACCAGATGGCAATGCAGAGGTCAAGCTCTCAGACAGAATATATCATGTAGCTGAATAAATAATTTGTGTATTAATGATACTCTATGAAAACTAATTTCTGCTATTGAGATACCTGTCTGACCTTGTAATGTTACTGTTAACACTCTTTAAATTGTTGTCTGAGTTGCTTTATAAGGTACTACTTGAAATCATATGCTGCTACTGAAGTAAAAAATGATATTGTTATACATGTATAAAGGTCTTATGATTTTGAAACCTAAGGCTTTGTTTTCTGTGCTGGTGTGTGTGCTTAAAAGTGTCTTGTGATAGGAACATGACAGAAAGCATATTCTTAAGAATTTAAGCAAAACTTAGCTGCTTCTGGGATTTTATCTGGCCAGTCTAGAGTCTTTCCTTGCATATTCCTTTTTCACTTATGCCTGGCTTCCTGTGTTTCATAGTGTCTCTTGAGAGGTCTTCCTTTACATTGTCCAAAAGCCTGTATTTAACTGGCTAATAAAATTAGCAAAAAGGTTTTCTACTTTAGAGCCTAATTTCAATTTTCCCTTAAGCATGAGGTTCTTTAAATTTCTTTAAATTAAAAGCACCACACTTATTATGCAAAAGTTTAATTGAATTCAGTAAATATCTTTTCATTACCCCTTTAGAGCAAAAAACAAATTAATGTTTCTCTAAAGTGAACCTCTTATGTATGTTAAAAGACATGCAGTAAAGTGATAATCTAAAATCAGTGTGTAACCATAGAACCCACAGTGAGCTGTCACAGACATAATAATGTAACACTAGAAGATTTTTTAATGGAAATGTCAAATACAATTGTATTAATAGGAAGTTAGCTCCCTATGATGGTGTAGATATAATTTCATTTTTTGGTTGGGAGCTTAAAAGATTCCTTTCCATTTATATATTATATTTTAATAAAGGAAATTAAAGCATCAATCAAAATCTGTGCTGAAATCATGTTGAAGGTTTTGAGGACCTAGGCAATGTAGGAAAATTCACAGATAAGGCTGCCACAATATCCAGAGATTAAAAGCAGTGAAACAACCCCCAGGAATTGCTTGCCTTCCATGAATTGTCAGTTGATGATGAGAGATGAGGTGATAGGAAAGTGAAATATTTCTTCCCAGTGAGCTGAAGGTGTGATATTGACTTTTGAAGGTGCAAAAATAACTTGATTAGACTGAATTTATTCTGAAGTTGCTTTCTAGTTTTAAAGAGACAATCTCCCTTTGAGTTAATGGAATACTTGTAAGCAGAACCTCATACATTACATTGTTTTCTACAGCCAGATCATTGTTGAGAAGTAAGGAAGGGTTTACAAATTAGTGCCACTTCACTGATTTCAAAGATTACAAAAACTGCTTTGACCACCCTGACAGAGAAGATAGTTTTGAAGATGGGCTTCATAGCTGTCTTACTGTTCTGATAACAATCCTATGACCTTGTTTTTGAAAAGAAAGTATGAAGAAGTGGCAGAATTTTTCTTAGCAGCCAAAAAATAAATGATGCTGCATTCTTTCTCTGCAGAAAGTCATATTCCTTCTTTTAGTCAGAATGTATAAATAAACTGTAGGATTCACGTCCAGAAAAACAAGCAAAAAATGAAATTATGGAAATTATTGAAATTATCAAATGATTGAAAGCTTGGAACTTCCAAAAATTACTGGCTATGAAAGTCAAGAAGTTGGGTAATTTAGAGGAAACTTGTTGCAAAAAATGACATTTTACTCCAGTTCTAAAACAAGTCTTTTGCAATAACAATGTTAGTAGCTACAACTTATTCAAATGCCATTCCTTCTTATTTTCCTTTTTGTAACATTCAAATAGGAAGAGCAAGATCCATCTCACTGAAATAGCAAGTATGAATTATATTGTAATGGTGTATACACCAAGAGAAGCATAGACGGTGTCATCGGAGTCTAATATTACTATTTCTGGCATTTGAAGATGACCTCTAGTAGTTTAGCATGTGATATTTTTATGAGCATTGCTAGCTGGAAGCAGGTAAAATTTGTAATATACGTCTCTCTCTGCTGAAAAGGTTTGAGGCTTTGAATTGGTTTTTACTTTATAATACATACTTTTTATCATTGAACTTGTTCCACAATTCTTTCAAGCTGAAAATTCAAATAACCTGGCAGTATAATAATAACTTGGTATTGGACATGAATTTCCATTGCTACAATCAACACTTTTAAAGGATCTGCTTATTAGCATGGATTTTAAATTATTGAACATCATGTTGTATTGAGAAGGGCATTCTTGTAAGCAGTAGTTCTCTTTGCATACTTTCCCTTTTATGATCTTAGCTGCTGGCTGACACAACTTGTGTGTTGCTGACAATCCTGAGCTGGTAAAAAGCAACTGGGACAGGACCAAAGGGGTTCAACTTGTGAATTCTGTATCTTGATTTTCTGATTAGAAGACAGTTTTAAAAAACTATTTCCTCCACTCTTACATAAAATACATGCAGATCACATTTTAAGATCTAATCGAGGAATCATTATCTAATTATCTAATAAGGAATCATTACTTCTTATTTATTTATTTATTTATTTTAATTCTATGTCTTCATATCTCTTTTCCAACTGAAATTGGCAATGATTATTGAAAAAAGATCAACAGGATACAATTGTAGCCTCATTAGAAGTAAAATTCATGATGGATTTAATTACTCTGTGTTTTCCCCCCATTTACACATTTTGGTCCTGAGACATCAAATGATAGTCCTGAAGAATGAAGTCTTCTATTTAACTATAAAATACTTATAGTACAGAAGAAAAAAAGCATTTAAAACACAGTGATTGAAATTACTTTCTGTCTTTTGCAGTACCTGCTAAGAGCAGTGAGACAAAGCAGTGGAAGGAAGGTTTAACCCAACAGTGCATTGTGGTTAGTGTGGCTGTGGATAGTTAGAGCCTGATGGAATGCATGCTTTCAGGAGCTATTAGCTTTTGCAAACCTTCCTTGTATAGAATTGTGGTGAGGGGGATATTTACCATCAAATTTGCAGATTAAGATTTATACGAGAAACATTTTAGCATGAGGATGCCATAGACATCTAATCAAGCAAGTCAGTGGGAAACGATCAAGAAAACATTTTGATCTGAGATGTCAGGGAATTCTTTCAATCTACTGCCTTAAAACTAAACACTAAATATTGTTAAAGCCTTCTGTTGCTCAAAAGCAGACTTTCTAATACTGCCAATAGTGTCAGACATTCTCTCTTGACTCCATATTGAGCCTATGTGATCAGCTTTGAGTGACTACCATCAGTTATAGGAAAAGTACAATTAGCAAAGATTAATCCAAATCTCTAATGTTAATCAATGTGCACCAATGCATTCTTTTGAAACTTGAATCTTGAAATATAGGAACGATGTTTTCAAAAGAGTGATTTATATCCATACATTTAAGATACTATTAAAATACCTTACAGCACTTTTTAATGATAGAGATTTATCTCCAACATATATGATAATTTCCCATTTTTCATTTATGATAATGTTCACTTTGACTTTCACTAAAATTCTTTTTGGATATATTTTTCTCAAGATATTTTCTTCCTTTAATGGGGCCCCACTTTAACTTTAGATTTAATGATTCATTATCATGCTGGAAATTAAAGAAGTAGCCTTCTGATATTGTAGTAGAGGTTTTACATCTTGTAAAAGAAAAACATGAGAGCAAGAAAACATCTTTACTGTTGCATGATGAGTTAAATAGCTGTGTGAATTCCTGAATGTTTAAAGAATACAGAAATACAAGGTCCAACCTGCAATACAAAAGATGAATATCCAAAGAGATAATTATCAGTTCAGAAAGACAAAATGACAAACAGTTGTGAAATCAGGCTGATTTAAAAGGCTAAGAATAATCAAAATAAATAGTACTTGATGATGAAAAATGTCTCATGAGTAGTGAGTAGGTAGGCAAAATGTTCATTTCTAGATGTGCTTATTAAAAAAATACTTTGCAAAATGAAATTTAGGAAGAAAAATATTTTTATGGCTTTTGTTTCTTTTAATTACCTCTTATTCAAATGCAACTGAATAAAAATTAACTTGAAAGCAGCAGAAAACCAACAACAAAGAAACATAAACAAACAAACAAAAACTTTAAAAAATCTAACAGAATCAAACAGAATTTTGTAAACAAAATCACAACACCATTTTGTAATCCCATAATAAAGCAAAGATAAACAAACCTAGTGGCATCCTACTGAAGTTTCAGAGGAATTTTTAGTTCAGGCTAGAATACAGTTAAATATATGCTGGGAATTATCAGGAAAAGCCATTCTTTTACCATTTTCAGGATGCTCCATTTATGCTGATTTACAGGGTAGGGTGTTTCAGGAGCAGCAGTCCTGTCCCACTGACATTTCATCTGTCAGAAATGTTTGCACTGTGTGGTGGAAGGGATGTGGTTTAGGCTGGATAAAAATCACACTTTTTTCTATTTCCTACAGAGGAAACTGTACAGTCAAAGTATAGTTTCCATCTTCATTTTCTTCTGTGGTGAAATCCTGACTGAAACATGGCTAGTATTTTACTTTATCTTTCACTCTGGGACTATCTGGAGTGTAGGAGATAGCAAGGGAAGAGAAGTATGTAATTTTGTGGTAGTTATGATTCTGTATTTCAAGGTAGTCTATAAGGAGACATGAAAGGACGGAAGGAGGAAGTCACAACTCATTTCATACACTGAACCCTGTATTCACAATTCTTCAGAAGCAAAAAAGTTTCTATCTGCTTATCTACCTTCAGCACCAAGTGGCTAAACTGGCTAAAATTTTAACACATGCATGGTCTCACCTCTAACTGAATACATTTTGTCTGGCAAGCTGCCTTCACGTCCTGTGCAGTCACATTTTTTTCTATGGTTTAAGTGTTTTTAGTTGTGCATAGAGAACATTTATGTACAAAAATATCCTTGTAAAACGGGTAGTGCTCTATTTTTATTCCTTTAAGACATTCTAAATATAAATGCACCAAAAAAAAAATGGAAGTAAAAAGGCACAAGGAAATAGAAAGCAAGTTAAAAATACTTTATCAGCAGAGAAGATACTGAGTCAGAAAAGTGGAAATTATACTTCTTGTCATACGTCACTTTGAATCTTTGAAGAACACTTAGATAATATTGTGATGGGCATTATCCTAAGAATATAATTGCTATTAAAATCCATCAGTGTGGGAAGGACTCCACTTCCTTTATATAAGAAACTCTGGTTTAATTTATTAACAGTTTCTGGGGTAATAAGGAAGTAAGAGAAAAGAGAAAGCTCTTTTTCTTCAATCAGCATTGTCATTGGGGAACTGAGCAGAGACACACACTTTGTTCCTATTATCATTTGTAAACACATCGTTACTAAGTCTTATACTGTAGTTACTGGTATATCCAGGTATTTAAATAGTGTCAGTATCTCAGAAAATCAGAGCATCGAAGAGTGTTCTAATTAAACAGTTCAAAGAAGATCTGAGGGCATAGATCTAGGACATGATACAGGTAAAATTTATAATGGAAGCATATAATCATATGCTTGGGATCCAAAAGAAAGTAATCATCATCACATACATAGATTTCTTTGTCTGATTTTTATATGTTCATATGGGCTGCGTGCAACTGGTGAAAGCTGTGTACCCTCCTTGTTGGTTTGAAACAATGGGTTAGTCTGAAACTTAGTCACCACACCTGGTGTATTTATACTTCCCAAAGCAACATTTACAGGAAGAACTGCAAACTTTATCTAGGCCACTGTCAGAACGTGATGAATGAGGTCAGTGGTGGTGCAACCCCAATTCTTTTCCCATGGGTGCAATTGGCTCCCTTGGAAACATTTGCTAGCTGGTTTCAGAATATGCAAGGGTTCCTACCAAATATCTGTAGACTAATAGCTTTTGCAGGGCTTCTGAAATGTTGTCTTGTCAACATTGAATTGGGAATTTTTGGAACATTGAAGGCAGGAGTGTATTCTTTTCAAGGTGCTATATAGTACTGTATGTCATTAATAGACATAGGAAGTATTGCTTGTTAATGTATGAACATATCAAATTCCCTCTCCTACCAGCTTCTAAAACTATCATCTGCATTACAGTAAATCAGAAATTTGACATTTGAATAATTTTAAAGCAGTCTGCTAGCTTCTTCTCATGACTTTTTGAAATACCAACTTTATGCTATAATCAATGAAGGTGTGATAAAAATTGCAGAGAGTAACTGACATAGCAAATTTCCCATAACATTAACTAATGTACATTTTTCTCAGCTGTGAAAAGTAGCAATTAACTAGCCAATCTTATGTATGATTTGTGAGTTCCCTTTTGGTAGCAAAAGGCTGTATTTGTGCAGTAGCATAAATGAAGTACAGGCTAATACAAAATGAAGGTTTAGTTTGCATTTTGCCTATAGTCAGATCAGAGTTTAAAAGGGCTTAAAAGTTCAAAAGATTTTAACACCTTAGGACCTTAAATATAATGTTCCTTTGTTGTGTTGATTTCAGATGAGTATAATTCTCTCAGTGAAATGGGTGTTTATCTGCAGAACAAAACAAGAAAAAATACTGTTTTCTCTGAGAAGTCCTATGCTGGAATAATGTGTTTCATGTTCATACAATTTAGTTGTACATAAGGTGTCTAAAAAGCATCAGTAGTGGTAATAAACATATGGAAAATAAGTTATGTTGGTCTATGTTTATGTGTATCAAACACATCTAAATTCTTGTGATAATGAACTTTGTATTTACCAATGAATAGCAATGCTCCCTAACTGTGTTCTTCTGCTAGGAATGTTTTTATCATTGCCAAAACCATAGCTTTACAAGAAGAAAACAAATCAGATGATAAAAAATTAATGCATTCAAACAGTGGCCCCTTTTCTCCCTACCAAAGAAATCAAGCACCTGTTAATAGTACTTAGACAAAGAGGAAGAGGGAGAGAAAATGTAATTTCACTGCACCATCCATTAGCAGGAGTTTTTAAATAATCAACAAAAAGATGATAGTATCCTTTGATTTCTTCCATGCCTATGGAGGAAACAAGAGAAATTTAAAGTGAAATCAATATCTCTGTTTATATGGTGATAATACATTTTTTTAAAGGATATACCCTTATCATCTTCATTCGAAATTTAAAAAAGCAATGCAAACAAAACCAAATCAAACAAAATAGATAAATCAAAATAAAAAACAAGTACTGGTTTTTGACAGGTTGATGAAGGCAAGAATAATTTGCTTTCAAGTTATCTCAAAAGGCAGAGGACATTTTAGCTGCCACCCTATCTTTTGTAAGATTTTTGACATTTAGAAAAGAATGAATAATGAAGGAAGAGAAGAAAGAAGGCAGGCATGACTGAATGGAGGTCTGGGCTATGTACTGTGTTTCCAAAGCCCTACTGACTGGTTCTGCCAATTAGTGATGCACTCAATATCCAGCTAACAGCTAATCTGCAGCAGTCACCAGAAGCTCACACTCTGGTACTGTTGTACTTTGTAATGCATAAGGGCAAGTGTGATTATGTTGTTATCAGTATCAGCAGATTGAGATGCTAACTGTCAGAAATGCAGTGAAATATTACTTTCCACAGCAAAATAACAAGAGGTAGAAGCATCCTTTAGTGATGCTGAAAATTGCATCTTTCCACCAACTTTTAATAAATTCAGAATCAATGGCACCTTTTTGTTGCTGAACTTGCCTTCTGTTGGTCTTATTTTCTCCTGTGAAAATGTAATAACACACCCTACACTCTCCTTACAGGAAGTTTGTATGTTTTGGCAATGTAAAAACCTCCCCCCACCCCAACACACACCCAGTGGCATAGGGCTTTGCTTCATCATCCCAACTCTTCAAAATATGGTCCCTGGGAAATGTTTGGGTTAGTTTTCAGCCTCCTCACTTTTTATTTAGTTCTGGTTTTTTATATAGTTCTGAGTAGTAGTAAATATTGATGGCAAATAGATTCTCTGTTTACTCTTTAGAAAATAAAGTTTATGTTCTCAGTTTATATTCTGTTTCACCTAAGAGATTGCTCACACTTTTGTGTTGTTTGTATGGGTACTACATATATGCAGTGTACAGTCAGATGGAAAGTACAAAACTGAAAGTCCTTGTTCAGTCAAATGATGCTGAAGATTAATGAAGAGTCCACTGTTCATGTTCATTTGTGTCATAAAAGGTCTTAAAATTACATATTCTGGCATCTAGAAAGATTTTTTTTGTTAGATTTTTTTTATTGAAGATGAGACCTCATAATTTAAAAATCATTCCTGACATTTTTTTCTTCTATTTTAATTTGCCCTTTTGAATGCATTTCTTTCTTTCTGTACTCAGCCTTTTTGTAGCAATAGTCCCTCGAGTCAGAAAGAACCAACATGACCTTGAACACATATCAAAGCAGATGTAGTAAATTTACATAGCATCATGCAGTTTTTGTTGAAAATATATCACCTAGTGGAAAATGGGGACATACTTATGCCCAGACAACATGAAATGAAGGATAGCTTTGGCCAGAGGTCTTTGACATATTAAACTGTTCTCCATGAGAAATTACAACTTTTTGTGAGCTTTTTTTCCCTCTGAAACTGAAGTCAGTGAGTTGGTGTGCTGAAAATGTGGTGCTGAGTGAGACTTATTCGCACAAGGAGGAGCCATGTAGTTTTTTGCAAATCTGTGTGCTATCTGACCTCAGATTTAAAAAATCAAGTGACTTAAAGCAGTCCCTTTTTCCAATCGCTGCACCTTTGCCCTTAGTGCAACATGCACACAACAGTATCCAAAATTGTTTTTACATTTATTTTCATGCTCTCTTTAATTAAATGCAATTGTGACCTTATTTTTTTTTTCTGCTGACTGAGGACAGCAGCAGCAGACTGACATCATGATGTGTGCTAGTGCATACCAGTTGGGTGACTACAGGCTGTGTGAAATGAGTTGCGATAAAACCTGCCTATTTTCTGTGTTAACCCCACTGCACCACATGCCCTATATACCATAGTCAGTATCTGGAATCTTTCTGGTGTCAGAAGAATAGGAAGAAAGCATGTCTCTTGTGGCTATGCATGGTATCCCAGAGGTACCTCCAAAATCCACTTGTGTTTTGAAGGTTCAGATAGGTTGAGCTGGCTTAAGTCTGTCTGTTATTAGTATTATTAGTAGAAAGTGGTCTCCCACTTGGTTTGATCCCCATAGTTCTTCTGATGTTTGGAGAGAAGAAGAAAATCTGCAGATGTCACAGGTGGGTGAACAGGATTAGACGCAGTTGAATCGATTCAATGAAGAATGCTAGCTTTGACACAGTGCAGTTGTGTGTTACATCAATGCAATGCCTTAGCCGGTCAAAAGCATAGTTGACAGAAGATAGCAGAATGAAATATCTACACCAGGTTTTGTATTTATGTGCTTTGGCTATAGTGATGAGAAAACAGAAGCAGGCAATATTTAGTGGCTGAATTGTGTGCATGCAAAGCTACAGAGTTAAGCACTGACCTTCATTTTGGGTAACTGTCATTTTTTCCCTTGAGGGCTGACTAAAACTTATATTTTTTTCAAAAGGGAGTGTGGAAACTGCTCTTTACACTTCAGGTCTTAAAAAGTGAAAAGCTGATATATTAATGTTATAGGTCAGTGGAAGCTGTCAAGATTTGTGACAGCCAGTACCATTTACAGATGTCTTGCTTCTGTCGTTGCTGTTGTTTTATACTGTATTCCTGAAATAGTAGGCAGCCAAACATAGTAGAGAGCTCAGACTTTCGGTCAACAGAGTTGTATTTGTCTAGCAAGTACACTGAGCTGTAGCCAGTTATTCCTGCAGAATGTAAGGGAGATAAAATTAGTGTTCTTCTTCAAATAGATTGGTACAGATGTTTCTGTGTTATATCTAGTTTAAAACACCAAATGCCAAACTCCTATGAAACCAACAATGCTTGTTGTTGAAATTCTACATCAAGAAAATTGTGCACTGATGGTAGGAACATGACAAGAGTCTGAGGATTGTTAGCATGTTTGAACAAATCATTTCTTGTTTCAACATATTTGACTATGATATGGTGTTTTCCTGGGCAGTTTCTGAAGTAGATTAACACAGACAGGGACTTTAAAAATGCATTTAAAATTTTATGCAGGTCAACATTAACAGGCAGTTCAAAACAGAGAATAAGTTGGTGCTGACTAGTCAGGTATGGTCTATATATCAGGCATATGTTTCTTTGAAACATTTAACCCTGCATTCTTTTTTAATCTGGTACTTTAAAATTATTAATTCTGGCAACAGTATTAGATTGTCTCTATTCTGATCTGATCCAAAACCCAGTATAGACTTGGATGAGGTACTAACAGAAAACTGGCTACCCCCAAGATTGCATTTCTGTAAGTAGCATCTGAAGAAATGAACCTGAGTTTATATTCATGGTTTTGAGGGGAAAAAAAAAAAGCGCTTGAGAATAAAAAAAAAAAAAAAAAAAAAGAAGAAGAAAAAGAAATTGTGTCCTATTTGAATTTTCTTACAGAAAGAACTTAGAAATTCCTACCAATTAAAGATTTGCTAACTTCACAGAGATATTGGCAACTACTGCTGTTTACAGTGTCACAAACTTTTCATGCAAATCAGTTCCTGGGATAGATCCCTTTTCATGAGTTACTCTTCATATAACTATTTTTCTGGTTTATTTATCTGCCAGCTGCTATTTTTATTATGGTCAAAGGCTTTCAAGGAGCTGAACTTCTATGGTAAACTAAGCTGTCATAGAGGCAATATACTTTTATATGTATCTTTTATTGTTTCATCCATGTAATACAACTTTACCCCTAGCATAAGGATCCTCTCCTCTTAACTAGAGAAACCTCTAAGACACATTGTGCTGGCCAGAGAGTTGTGATTGGTTTTGACTTAAAAGAAGATGGGTCATTTGGACAAAAATCCTTAGGAGAGACATGAAAACAGGGCTGATACTTTGCTTATTGCAGGGAGTGAATGTGTGAAAAACTCTGAACTTTATTGCTGCTAGTGGGGGAGAGGAGGAGGAGGAAGAGAAATTTCAGCATCTTTGTTCATTGATTTTCAGCAGTAAATCATGTTTTCCTTTTTTAGAAACTTAAGTAATTGTGGACTGATGTTTTCTTAAAACTATGAAATTACAACCCTATGAGCAGTTGGTCAACTGCTCCAAAGAGAATAGAATTTAGTCAAAATCTGTCAAACTGAGGCCCTTCTTTATCAGGTTTATGGACAGAACATCAAGGCCAGAGCTTGATGAGTGGTGGACTAATGAGAAATGATGGGGATTGGCCATCCTGTGCCACCCTGGCCTGGAGGAGAGCAAGGCTCTCTTACAGACAGACCAAGATAGCTGAATCAAAGAGAAGCACTTCTTGTCCCTGAGAACAAGTGACATGGACTGCCTCACAGCTATACTGCCTATGACTTTACTATCTCCCACACCATTCCCTTCTTGCAAAAAAACTGTTTTGAACAGTCCAAAATGGAACCAGAAATAGACTAATAACAAGAAGACAATCTGGTGTCTGATGACATGACTTCCTTGACCTTTTATTTATGCCCTTATGCTGGCCTCAGAGGTACCCTAATGTTGCAGTTGCAGCTGGCTCATCTATTCAGGCCTTCACAGAACCTCCTCTTCTTCCTAGGTAGTCTCTTTGCCACTTAGATCACTTGATGGTGAACATCCCTACCTCAAGTACTTGAACACATTTCAACAGAAGTTTGGCTGTTGCTACCATGACAGCTTGACTCTGTACCAATTTTGATTTCATTTTGTGAGTCTCCATAGTATGTGGATGTATTTCACCCTCTGTACTACTGTGCATACCCGTGCTGGTGTGCATTTTCATCTTACATGCACATTTTTGGCTATGATATCTTAAGGACTCTCTTCATAGAAACAAGACTTCTTCATGTTAGAAGACCATGTACTTCATCATGTTAGAAAACTGGCTAGATTTGGTAACCTACTAAGCCTTTCCCATCTTTCTTACAAAAAGCAAATCACCATTTTCTGCAGCTACAAGTCTGTGTTCACTTCTGTGTTGAGACTAAAGACCTGTATGAGCACTCTTCCTTGTCTTGTAAGGATTTCTCAATCATCAAAGACAAAACTATTGTAATAAAAGTTCAGGGCAAAACCAGGTGTTTCCATTTCGAAGAAATCTTGTTATGTAGCTCTGCCTGCAAAAGGACCTTCTATATCTTCAATAGCAGCACTAGCCTCATAACCTACAGCTACACTAATGTAAAGAAAAAGTCCTTCCTCTACTATATCTCTTCCTTTGCTATAGGAAATTTACTTTGAGGCTTTAAACATTGACATTGCCCTTTCATCTTTCAGGTTGCTAACGCACTCATCATAGCAAGTGCCATGCACTGTGCTTGGAACAGCACATACTCTTGGAAATTTTCTTCCAGGTAGCATCACTGTTCCTGATCTTTCCTCTGTAGCCTAGGACAAAAATGTTACAGTGCAGTGGATTAATCTGCAGGGTTTAGAGCATCTCTTATGCACAGCTTTGTAGCCCTGAATGATGGTAAGACCTGCAAGATGTGGTCAAGGTGGAGTTTTTAAAGGAAATCACAGCTGTGCACTCAGAAAACTGGCCAGCACTCTTCCTGCCTGTGGGGTAGTGGTGACATGTAGAGCATTTTGTATAACCAAAGACAGCCAAGTTTCACAATCTTCCTCCAAAGAGTCATCAGTTTCATGAGGATTTCCGCAGCTATGGGGTTTAAGGAACACTGTATTTCTTTATGGGTATTGTAGCCAATTTGTGCTGGCCAGTAAATCAAGAAACCCAGCAGCTCTCTCCTACTTGCAGCCATACTATTTTCCAGCACAGAGTTCTTGTACCAGGAAAATCTGTTGCTCACCAAATATGAACAAGTATAGTTGTTTGCTTGTTTGGTTTTCTTTTTTTTCTTGAGAGAACTCATTGAAAGCATACTGAATGTTTTCAGACACACATAATAATGAGTATATGTAGAAATTAATTAAATTATCTTTCTGAATAGGATACTAGCAGATTAAAACATAATTATGAAGTCAAATATAATTTTCAGTATATAGATCAATTTTTAATTGCTAGACTAATTAGAGAAAGACAAGAGACCTTTGAAATCATTTGACTGAACAATTAATCAAATGCAGGGTTTGCATTTTTCCACTCTGGTCCCCGTTCCTTTGCAATTAATACCAGTCTTCCCATAGTCATATAATAGAAGCTTTTGATTTAGTCATTTAGAAGTTTAACTTCTTGAATAAGACCAATGAACCATTGCATTAATATGCTAATTAAAACTGTAAGGGGTCTGGAAATTATTAAAGTCTTAAAATATTTATTGCTGTTTTGCTTTTCCAATGCAGGAAGTGAGTGCAGAGTCTGAGTTTAAAGATTTGTTTGTGAAAAGATTTTAAAATGGGAAGAACTTTTAATAGTATTACAAAAAACATTTCTGATTTGGATATTTCAGGCACTTGAATAATTTTGGACTGCAATATGACATTCCCAGTTGGGTATAATGTCATTCCTTTGGGATGTTTTTTGCTAATTTAGCCAGCTGAAATGTGAGACAGTGTCATGCAGCAACTCAGACTTTTTTCTCTAACTATGAAAAATAACACAGAATGTTAAGGAATTACATGATCTATTGTAGTGACAGACTTTTCCATCAGTCCATAAATGAGAGTATCTGTGAGGCTGTGCCATAAATCATAAACATCATAGGGTACCAACATTATACAGAAGGAGTTATAATTAGATCACAGAGATAAGTTTGAGCATAACATATTTTACAGCTATGGGAAAAGTAGCTGCCTTATGAAAATCAGGATTAGATTGAGTTTTGAATTTCTTTTAGAAAGTGAAAAGCAGATTCTATTTTCTGATAATAGATTTTCAATAACCTGAGACTTAACAGTACGTTCTCTTAAACAGCAAATAAGTACTTAAAATAGGCACTGTAGGATTCATTTTCATTAAAAGGTACAATTTAAGGTCCCTCAATCCGGTTATATAATACCATCCCTACAGAACTGTGTCCTTTCTGAACCTGTTTGAAATTGTGCATTTGATATACAAGGAGCATGCTGCAGCTCTTGCTGGTTTTTGAGAGATGGTGCCTTTTTTCAGAGGGAGATACAGGTGTGCTGGTTTTCAAATTACAGAGGGGGAAATACAAGAGACAGATGTTGACTATGATAAGGAGATGATGATGTATATATGATTAATATATTACTAAGTATGTTTTGGGACAGTTTGGATGACCTCTTTATTCAGATTAAAGTCATGCGCTCTAAATAACAGTAGGCTTTTAATTTAATCAGTGTTTGTCTTTATACTGCCAGGATTCAAATGAAAATGTCACAGGCATTTACTTTGATGGGACCTTGCAGCTACTACATCATTCTTGTTACGAACAGTAAATGACTCCATATTTGACCTTTCCAGGTATATCCAGTTACACTGTAGACAGAAAAATTATAGGAGTGTAAATGATGTCATTATGTGCTTTGATAATACAAATCAAATCCTATTTTGTTGATATCAATTTCATTGTCATCCTTGAATGCTATCATTTGTGGTTCACATGAAATCATAGCTCACCCTGATTTCATGAGGCTAAATTTAAATGTATATGAAGAATATACTGTTTAACATAAATGTTGCGTGTCAATTATAAATGAAGCCAGGTATCAGAAGTCTGATATCCCAATACAAGATCTCCCATAAACCCATTAGAAATTATATGCCTTGGAAATTAATTTCCATGTCTACACATTAAAATCCTGACTTTTATTGAAAACAAACATAAATAAATTACGAATATAAGACTTCATCTTACTTCAAAACGCATATAAGAGCATGTTGTACATCGTTAAATTTTGGCATTTGTGGTTTTTGTTCCAAGATCATTCAAAATCTATCTTGATAAAAAGGAGAACTACAGTCAGCTTTGTTATACATTCTGACAGCTATATCATGATCTATACATAATGCAAGCAAACCTCCTATTTTTTAGGGGCTAAACATACTGATAGAGCTCTGAAGCCCTAGTAGAAGTCATCTAAATGTGCATCTCTGTGACAATGCAGCCTGCTTCTAAAAACCTAGGTGACAGCTTCTGCAGTCTTGTAATGTGTCACTGCCTTGGATAAATGGAGGTGTCTAAAGGTAAATGCACACTTTTCAATTAAGTTAAATCTAAATTATGTCATAGTTAATCAAAATCCAGGAACGGTTCAGTTACCTAACCACAAGATCAAATGCCACATGGCCTGTTCTTTGATACCTGCTCTCACACCAGATATTTCTCCAGGGTGTTTTTACAGATCTTGAACCAAACTCTCACGTGACTATTCAGGATATGGCAGGATTACTCAAGTGGCATTGGAAGCCTGCCTTTATAATGAAGAGAGTGACTCATCTACTTGATTGTGAGAGAAAGAATCCCTAGAAATGCTTCCAAAGCCAATTGCAGAAAATGGGTAACATACATGACAAAACTCCCCAGGGACCTACGTTCTGGACAAAATTTCTGGAGGTATAAACTATAACTTTTGGGTTTTTTTCTCTGCTTCTTATAGATGACATCACACCACTGACCTAATAATTTGTTTTCCAACCCAAATTATAGAAAACATTATGATTCTTGAAAGAATTTACTTCATACCAAGTGGGGATTTTGCACAATGGATTTTTTCTTCTTCACCATCAAATTTCACCTCCAAACGCTTATGCAAATCACTTTTACTTTATGTCTGCTTTCATCTGCATGTAACTCATTTGAAACTCTAATGCAGATAAAGAAATATTTCAATCATAATGCACTGTGTGAAATTTCAATAAGAAAAAGAAGTCAAAGGGAATTTAAAATTGGACCACCAATCGTAAGACATTAGCTACTGAGAATACAAATGCAGTGATCACAGAGAGGGAGAATGGGACAAATCACTTTTCTGAGCTAAGAGTTCTCAGAGGTAAAAACAGAGAGGAGGTTTTCCCTGGCCTTTCTGCAGATAAAGATTTTTCTTTTATATAAAAACATGCAATTTTAACACTCAATCCATTTTTCCTAAATAGGGTCTTCTGAAATACTTCTGGGTTTCCTTTTATCTTGAGATGATGTACAAAGTCATTGTGGGTAAAGGGACTGTCAAGACACTGTTTATGCCAAAAGAGACTAAATCATGAAATGTCTGAATATATTTATAAAGTTTTCAAGAGAAAAGAAAATAATAAAGTTCATGCAGGCTTTAATTATACAATCCTTCTGTGAGCATTGTCAGACTAAATACTACAGTAGGAGGTGGATTTGGGTTTTGGGTTGTTTTTGGTTTGTTGTTTTTTTTTCTTTTTTACTGTAATAACATGAAAGAAAAATATATTTAAGAAAATATAAAAGCATGAGTTTATGAATTTCAATGCATTTCTACTTGAAAAATTGTTTTATGTTATTTATTCACGGAAAATAGTCTTCCTAATTGCCTCAAACTTATTAGTAAGTTTGAAGAGTTTGAAAAGTTAAAAATAGTTTGAAAGAGACCTTTCTAAATCTGCTTATATGGATTTCTCTCTTCAAATTAAATTTGGACTTGTATAATATTGAGAAAACTTCTGAGGTGAGGTCTTGTCAAAATGCAATGGAACAGATGCAAGTTAGATACAGATCTACTGAAAATCACAAAAATACTCTCTAAAAAGACAAATACCATATGTCTGTATCAGCAGTTTGACCTGAAGCTATTCCTTTTAAAATTTCTCATTATAAAAACATCTTTAATTTTATTACTGTTTACAAAGTTTACGTTTAGTAACTTTTTTAGTTACTAAAAAAGTGACTAAGTTTTTCATTTACTGAAGGAAATCTCATCGTTTCTCTCCTCCCACACTTTTCAGTTGTGATAAAATTGAACTTAACTATCTCTCTGTGTTAGTTTAAGACAATTTAAAGGCATGAACACTCTAAAAGGAGTTACCTGCCTTTAGTTTCAACCAATCCCTTTTCACCAATGAGGAATGAATACAAGTCGATATAAGTGAAAATATAATAGTTTCCTGTTAGAACCCTAGATGCTGAGAATTTTAGTCTTTCTGTGCTGTCAGACACTGACCCTGAAAAGAACACTACATTTGACCTGAAACCATAGAGAAGGCTTCCAAAATTAAAATGTAGAGCTGAGATCATGGGTATGTAGTTTGAATATGCAAACCAGCAATAGGCAAACTAAAAGCAGCAAATAATTACTAGATATAAAACTGCTCAATCCCACAAAGTCCATGGGAACAAAGAGACACAAAATGGCAGAAATACCCTTTCCAAAAAGGCAGCCCCCACTGCTGACTGTTTTTAGGGAGAGAAAGGGAAAATTGCATCAGAATGAGAGATAGGCCTGACTTAGCGGAGTGATGTCTGGCTTTTGCATCCTGCACCCATATAAATGCAGAGTGCATACCTACCTTCATGATGAAGTGAAGAGCAGATCACAGTCGCTACTTCCTTTCTTGCTGCTCAGACATTCCCTTTGCCTCTTCTGTGGCATCATCCTATCTGACCCTGTATCCTCCATCAATCCACAGCTAAGCTTTCTCGAGCTATACTAAGGTTATACCAGTTGATGGCTTCGTAAATTTCTCTCCCTTTTGGCTAACTTTCTTCAGACAGATCTTGACTCACAGCAACATGAATTTTCCAGCTGAAGAACTTAGAGTTGAAAGTGTGAAAGTGCATTCTGTGTTTTCCAAGATGAAATAAATATTGGAGAAATAAAAGTAGAGGTCTAGAATCTGCTAGTTTTTAGTTTAGGAGTGTAGAAAGATTTGATGAACATAGACTGAATAATCTGAAATATCTGTCTCTTGCTAGGTTTTGGTGCAGTGGGCTGTTTTGCTGTGCTTGTCACTAAACTTTCTTCTGCCATACAATTAATTAATTATTATTCTTCAATGTAGAACTGACTTAACTTGTTCCACAACTGGAAGCTATACAGTTGTGCTGTTATAGAACCGAATCCAAACTCTTTAAAACTCGTTCTAGACAGCAAAGTTAACTAGGACCATGCAAATGAATTTAGAGTGCTTTTGGGACTTCAGGTGTTTGGATGTTTTTTTCTTTTTGAGCTGGTGCTGCAACAGCTTCTTGCTTCTTGTAATCTGTCTCCTTTAAGAATGTTTTATATGTTTCTGTAGCATTTTAAAATACAGATATGCTAAAGGAAATGGGATGAATTGAGTGTTCACAAATATGCTTGTCATAGATTAGAATATGAATGCATGATGAAATACAGCTTTAAGAAAAATAAACAGGGTTCCTCTGTTCATTAATTAAGAGATTAAATGTTTTTGGCTGATTTGTGAAGCTCTGTAATAACATCCAGATGTGTAAATGTGTATGTGCACCTCTTGTGGGTGAATTAATGTAACTGAACAGAGATATCTAAAGTATAGATGTCTGCATCTGAGTTAACCATGCTTACTTCCTCTTAGAATCTGTGGAGAACAACAGAACTTCTTGAGTGTGATTCACTGCATCCGAAAATAGTCTTCTAAATCTGACTATAGGATTACACTGCCTGTTCCTCCCCATGAAGCATACAAGAATCCTACAGTGACTAGCACACATATAAATTACATTGCACATATCTTAGGTCAGAAATCCCATCCTAAAGCACCAAAATAGATTCTCTCTAAGCACATATTATCAGGATCTGAGTTTCCCTGGAAATAAGATGATAATGAATAATCAGTGTAGGCATCAAAATAGCTAACTAAGTCTATAACAATAACATGCCTGCTGTGCGTTTGTCAAAGTGCTTATAAAAATGATAAATACTTTCAACATTTTCTTAAAATGTATGTTAGGTTTTCTTCAAATTGTATTAAGAAGTTTTCAAAGCAAAATATCTGTACCATGCTGTGTCAATGTGGTATTGCTTTCAAACAATTCAGGTGGGTCAGCTTGAGTGAATCTGTGTGCCTGCAATCATAATAGCATTAATAATAACATTTAAAAAAGCATTAAAATGTGGGAAAATTATAGGAATTGTTATAAAAATGTGGTAAAGGACTGTGTACTGTGTGATTATTCTATCCCCTGCTATCTGGACTAAAGGGTGACTTTTCTGTTAACAAAGATTTCTGGCTATGCTAAGGTAACTTAGGACTAGGCCATTTCTTTTCTTTTCTCTCACATACTTTCCAATCTTGAAGTACTTGATTCAGGGGTGCAATCATCTTTATGAAGAGCAGCATGTTTTATCAGAAGAGACTGAAGAAGACTGTTTCCAGATCACCTAGTAGTTTTTATGAGTGTATTGATAATTTATTTCCAGTATGCAGGATTATCTGATTTGGAGGTATTATTCCAAATTTATGGAATTCAGGTGACAAATTTAAGTTTAAGGCAGGTATGTCTAAAAGCCTTTCCCTATTTGCATCCTCATTTTAGAATAACTTGATTTCCTTTTAGATAAATCTATTTGTCTGCAGAGAGTATGAGGAGAGTTTAGGTTACTAGTTTGAAGTGGGTAGCATAAATGGCCCTATTCACTGGAAATAGCATGCCCAAGGCATAATTTAGGTGCCTTAAGGCCATTCAAATGAGTAGGAGTCAGCCCCACATTAATCTCCATATGTATTATCACTTTCCTCTCCAAACCTGAGTTGGGAAACCTTGAAAATTATGCCAAGAGCAAAGTGGACTTATAGAATTTAGTGTTATAAATTATCCAGAATGGGGCATGAGCTACCCTTTTAGGCAGTTGTTTATACTAGAGAGATTTTTTTGTTGTGTTTTTTCGGGTTTTTTGGGTGTTTTTTGGTGGCTTTGTTTGTTTGTTTGTTTTACAAAAAGCATAACTGGCTGTTTTAGACATTGCTTGTCATACTGGAGAAATTAACACTGAAAATACAAGCAAGCTGTCTTCTGGTGATTGTAAATCTCAGGGGGTTGAACTAAAACTATGATGTGTTTTCATAACCATTGCATAAAAGAGAATGATGATAACAATAATAAAAAAAAACTCGGGAATAAATGATAGCTAAAATTATTTTAATCTGTAATGTTAAGTATTCTCTCGACACCCCGTCTTAACATTCTTTCTCACAAATTCTATACACCAGTTTGGGGCAATGGCTAAGAGCCTTTTTCAAAGGAAAAAGTCTTTGGCTGTAACTGATAATATAATAAACAACGACAGAGATTTTGTCTTGTCCAGTCTTAAGACCTAATATTTATATTGCTTAGTGCCCAAGCAGGGAACATGTCAGTTGAGTGAATCTTCAGCAGAAATCAATAGCTGCTTTGTATACAGAGGTAAATATAGAAAGGGTTACAAATAAATGGAGAGAGTACTAGAACTTTTATGGTTTCTGGCTGAGTTTGTTGTAGTCAGAGCTGACAGTGGTGCTAAAGTTTCCTATTACAATAAGTGTTTTTAGTAAGTTGAGTAGTCATGAGACAGATAAGGCAGATATTAGCCTTTGGAAAGTTTTATCAAGCTTTATTTATAGCCCTTTTCATGCCTTACATTCTTGAATGTAAGGTGTTACTCTCCTGATTAGAAGGATGAAGGTTTTCTTATTTTCTTATTTTAATAGCAGCAAAATTCAATAAGTGGGAAAGTACCTTATTATAGATAACAATTAAACTATGTGCAGTGTTTCCTATGCACTTTCCTACTAAAATACCTAAAAAACATGAAAATTTGATTTCAAAAGAAGAAATGAAAAAAATATTGTTATGAAGAAATTTATAGTGCCAGAATATTTTGCTGGATTCTTTCCTGAAGACTTGTGACATAATTTACACACTGAACCAAATTTTCACTTTTCTTATTGAAACCATTTAATATACTTTGCCCCTCTCTTGCACTCTCTCTCTAAATGCTTATCTTCAGTAAATAGATTCTATAGAATTATTTAGCTTTGCCTCCATTTATCAGGGTCTATCCTTGCAGCTTGAAAGGATGACTTTGCAAGTGGCTTTGTGCATTCTTTCTGCTACTCATACCTTTGGAAACCTTCTCTAATAGAGAATTTTCATTATTTATTGTAGCTGATATTGCACTGCATAATGTTACACTAATAGAAATGCACAGAATGGGAAGATCTCTTTGCCTAGTAGTAGATGGAAATATTAAAAGTAAAGCTTGCCTTTTGTGTTAAAATAAAGCACCTTACTGCTTCACAAAAGCTCCTGTAATTGTAATGTGTGGTAACATTTGAAGGATGAGAAGACATTTCATCTGGATATGCTATCAAAGGGACTTTACTGATAATGTAAGTGAAAAGGGAAAAATACAGTAGAGTATTAAGAATGCTAAATGTCTTCTGAGAAATCAGCTTACTCATCTAATGATACTTGTGGTTAACTTTGGAAAGAGAAATTAACAAATACCAAATTATTCTGTAAACTGAAGTGGCCCAGAAATAAATGCTTTCTTGTGGATAGATCTCATTCTTTTAATAGGAAGGGAAAAACAGCTCATTCTGTGGTGTAGAGATGGCTTTTCTGCCCAAGTGGTCAGAGTGTTGTGTTTCTCTCATTAACTCTTGCCACTCTTCGGGTATACTGTCTGCAGAAGAGACAGAACAGAACATCAGGTAACCTGTTTTCCAAATTTGATTTGTTCTTTTGTTGCTGTTGTGATATCCTGCCTGATTTCAGTGGTAAATACTGATTTTTATTAGGGAATGACGGAAAAACTCAACAAACAGATTATCTTCTTATACCAGCCACAGGCAAGCCAGACTAAAATATGAAGTGTTTTATGGAGCACTAAATTGAAACTGTCTTCACTAAAATACAGTCAAATGACAGTGCACAGGCTTGCTTTATTTTAGTTCATTTCCAGTCTGTCAGAAAAAATTGGGGAAATCAGTCCTCCTCTCCTTTTGATTATTACATTATCAAAAGAATGGGGAGTGCCAGAAACATACATGTTGATTTAGTGTTGCACTGATGAAACCATTCTGTTTGTGTGATGTGTCATTTTTCATTGCTTTCTTATCAAGGTGTTTCAGCTGCACCCATCCCAGGTGTTGTAATTGCTTCAGTTGCTTGTGGCAAAGTTATGTCAATGTCAATTGCTAAATAACTTTTGACTGCTCCATGTTGGATCTGTTAGAAAAGACAGTGCAGGATGGACTTTTACATGCTGATGGTGTCATTCTGGATTGCAAATGAAGGGTTTCTACCAAAGAACGTGACTGCTAGTAAACATATTAAATGTAAAGTGTTAAACACGAAGCCCTGGTAGAATGCTTATTAGAGTGAAAAAATACCTTTGTGTTAAAAAGAGCTATAAAGTCATGTGGGAGTCAGATGACGCATCCATAGAATATCCAGTAGAAATCTGAAGGCAAACATTGTTACCCATGCTACGTAAAACTCCTGAATTTCAGCAAAAAGTATGTCCCCAGTTAAGACTCAGAGGACCCACGCTGGTCCCCCAAAGGCAGAGATAACACCCATTTGAGTCCTGCCCACAGCCACTCCTGCACTGCTTTGGAATGAGGTGGCAGTGCCATAGGATAGGGCTGTGCATCAGTGGTAATTAGCAGTTACTGGAATGTGGAAGCTTGTTCCTCCTGCTGTGTAGACAGCTGCTGAAACAGATTTAGGAAGACACCACAATTTTTCCTGAAGCACATTAGGTACAGATTTCAGATTCTTGTATAAGCCATGCATTATTTTAAAATCATATATCCAAATTAAAATTAGGAAAGTCTAAAAACTTAATGTGTCATGTGTCAGGCAAATTAACACTATATAGTATTTCTCTCTTAAAATAGTCATGTAAAGTATTTAACATACTGAAATATGAGGTCATGTGTGTACTTATAATACATAAGAAAGAGAGATGCACAACTAACTGGTTTGCTGTGTGACAAGCTTAGAACTAACAAGTTGACCATCAATTCCCAACTTACATCTTTCAGTGACTTTATGTCAGAAAATCAACTGGAACATGTTACCAAAAATACTATTTTTGTAGTGCTCTGAATTTTTCATACCTTTGACATTTACAAATTGCTACAGCTCAGGTAAGACCAAGCTCTGCTCAACATGATTATGTTTAGGAGCCAAGAAGCTCTGACATGCCAAAAACTAGAGTCCCAAGCTGTTGGGAAAACATGGCAGCCGAGGAAGATATGGGAAATCTGTGGAAGGAAGGCAGAGGAGAAAAAAAAAAAAGTAAGGGGCAATATAAACCCAGTTTTCAATACCTGCCTTTGCTTTGAAGGTGTACTTTGGAAGTGTAGTGGCTGCTCTGAAGTCAGAAAGAGAAACAGATTTATTGACATGACCACCACTGATGTGACCATCTGACACCATTCAGTGATCTTTCCCGCTAACTGTTCAGATTTTTTCTACATTCTGGGTTTGGCATAGCTTAGGACTGAAAGCTGCTCAGATTTTGCTTCAGAGACCCTGAAGACCATGAAAGATGAATCCCTGAGCTGCCAGGCTGATCGCAAAATAAAAGTAATAAACAGATAATCCTGCAGAATTTCTAGGTGTCTCTGCACCGTTGTTTGAGTGGGATTGAGCTCCTGTGTGGTGGAACCTACAGGCTTGCTGAATACCACTCTTCCCCGTTTCCTTCACATCCAGTGGAACACTACATTTACAAAGTAGCTCTTGTGTCCTTACATTTACTGTGAAATTTGGGACTAATTAAAAATTCTGCTCCCAGGCCATCCAGGGTCAGTACGACAGCATTGCCTTCTGTGTTTGTGTTTAGCAACCCACTGCTGCTGCACGAAGTGCACACAAGTGATCTGATCCCAATTTCCTGGTGACACCAGAAACATATTCTTCTTAATTTCTCCAAAACAGCTAAGTGTCTTCCAGGATCCCCTAGGTTTTCTGTAACCCACCTGGAGACCCATTGAGTTTTTGCTGTTGTTGTAAATTATTATTGCATATATGTGGAGCATATGTTATCCCCTAAAGTAAAATCAGTAGGGCCACTGAAGATACTATTGGAAAGACATAGGCTGTGTTCAAGACCCCTGAGCAAGGATTCTTGTTTGTGCCCTGTTGACACAAAAAGGAACTGTTCCAACTTTTCCATGCTGGAACAACATTCAGGATGCAGTTGCTGTAAGAAATAGTGCTATTTCCTACTTAGATGATTTATATATCCAAAATTAACATGAAAAAGGCCAATAGTTTCTGTTGCCAACTTGGCAGAAAGTTAATTTAAACTTTAATTACAGGAAGACATTTTAAAATTCCTTTAAAACTTTTTTTTTAAATTGTTCTGAATTATAGGCTTGTCATATTCATTCCAGACATGTGGTTTTAAAAAGGATATTCTTCAGTTTTTAACTGAATAGGAAATAAGTATTTCAGTCTGTCTTCTTTGGCAGGATTTCATTTTTGATTGTTCATTTAGCATTTCTTCTTTAGTCTTCAAAAGTTCCTCATTTCTGATCCATGAGATGCCTCCAGAAACAAAGCAAGCTATGTCAGTTGGATCAATGCAATATAACATTTCTTTTTGTCTTAGTTGCTTTCAATTTTTCTTAAATAACTATATTCTCTTAGTCCCAGAGTTCCATGAAACTGTACTTTTCAAGTTTTAGAGCAGCTAACTTTCCCATACATTGACAGTCTATGTGTGTGCTTCAGTGACTTCAAGTCTAATTTTGTGTGCTTCATTTTCTTTTGATTGTTTTGATACCTTTTTGTTCACTTAAATCCAGTTAATAGAATTGATTTCTTTGAGTCAATAGTTTTAGAAGGACACATTTTCAATTCTTTGCTTGAATGAACTTTTTTTTTCCTGGTAATTTTTAAATGCCATCTTTACTTTGATGTGCAAAAATTTGTACATGCTCCAAGATGTCTAAAAAGTTGTTGGAGACCAAGAGAAAATGAGATGTAAGTATCTCTTTCTAATCTGCATCTGCTTTTAAGTTAAGAAGCTGTCAGGACATAATCATATGTTTTGTTTCTTAGATACATTTCAGTCTGCCTTATCAATAGTTTTTCTAAAAGCAATGAAAACACTTCAGAATTTCAAAAATGTTGAAAATATTTCATTTTAGTTGCCTGTCTTTTACTTAATATGAACTTCTCAGCTCTTCACAGTGGTTGATAGGTATTTCTACAGCAGAGGACTGAATTTCTCTTTCCTTTTTATGGTTACCCCCACAGGTCCAATTTGCCATTATCCTGCTTCTGAGAGGGAAGCATTTAAAAAGCTGTAAAATGCTGACAGATGTGGACATTGATGTGCTTTCAATAACCATAACTGAATGAATGAAACTTTGCTATAAATTAAATATTAACCTTCATGTATAAGATTAATTAATATAATATATTGTTATGACTTTAACACCCTATTTTTAAAAGAGGAGTAGCAAAATTTTAGGTATTGTGTAAATTGCATAGGAGAAGATCTTGTAATTGTTCCAAACAGCAAGAGAATTATAGAAAAATACATATTTCATTGCTTATTCTAATGAAGTCTTGAGGATGACTTTATAGGATTTTAATTATGATTGGAGTCACACATTTCAGCCTTGCTTCAAGATCAGGCAGGAGGGATGTGTGATGAGAGGAATCAATTATGCCAGTGCTGTGGATTTATGCTGCTGTCACAGAAGCTGCATCTACACTGTCAGTTTGAATCATTCAATTTTTCAATCCAGAAGCCTGTTCTTCCTGGTTGTTCACACTTCATGCATGCAGAATCACTCCTGGAATCCCTTTTGGAGAGGACCAACCATGTCTGTCTGCAGATAAGCATCTGCAAGGTCTGCAGGCTGGCCCAAGGATGGTTCCAGCAGGTCAGGAGGGTTGTCATGCTTTTTGGTACACTGCAGTTACTTTCAGCTTCCAGACACCAAATCAAAAACTTGACAGGTACCAAGGAAGCCATTTAGCATGTCCCTTCCATATAGAAATATTAATTTTTAAAGAATTGCAAAAATACTTCTACAATTTTTCATACCCTAAAATTAAATTGACCTCAGATAAGTCCTTTATGGCAGCTGGTGTCACACAGCAAGAGAAATGCTATTCATGGTGTGCTGAGTATCCTGAAAAGGCTTGTGAAATACCTATTACAGCCAAATTATATATAGCCTGGAGATGCATGCTAACTAATTCAGAAAGAGTAGGATGGGCTTGAATCATTCAGGACTCATTTGGTTAGGGGAATGGTCACTCCCTGGAGCATATCACAGGAATCGCATGACCCAAATGTGTAAATATATCTATAAATATGTATATGCTTATAGACAGGAGGGCAAAGCTTAGTTTTAAAATTCTAGAAATGTGGCAGGCATGAAGAACTGAATGGTTCCTTTTCTTGCAGTAAGACTGAAATATCAGTTTCATGGACATCTAAAAAATTTGTAATAATGTAAATGTGACTTACATTTTTAGAGAACTTTTAGATGTTTTCCCTTCTACCTGTGATTGTGCTGTTAGCAATGTTCATTTGCTTATCAAAGGTAACAATGAAAGTTTCACCAGGTTCATTAACTTGATGATACACTCATTTTATCTATGGAAGCTGAACCAGAATCAACCCTTAGACATCTAGAGAGAAAATAGTTTCTCTGGAAGTAAGAACATTGGTGTCTCGCTGGATCAAGAATGGCAGGTTCTTGGCAAAAGCTTCAAAATTCATATAAAAATATATACTTATTTTTAACTATGTACGGCTAACATTAGCCAGTTAATCTTAGCAGACTATTAATAGTCTGCTCCTTAAACACAGTGCTAAGCAACAGCACTATAAATCACCACTGATTACCATAAAACTGCTTTAAAATTCTGTACTAACAATTAAAAAACATTGTATAGAAAAGATTTTGATTAGAAGGCAAACAATGAGGAGACGGCTGCATAAAACCTTCCTTGGAACATGTCTAGGACAGTGGCTGCCTTGTTCTCATTGTTGAGGTGATACAATTTTCAGGTGTCACTCTTTTACTTCATAGCTTTATGTTTCTGCACATGTACTTATGCATAGCTTCGTGCCTTGACTTACTTATTTATCTTTAAATTTCACTAGACAGAGCAAGAATTCACGAAATAAACAACTTCCTGAGCCAACTAACTATAAGATATATACTTATACTAACATAAGTATATTCTTTTTTTTCTATTTTGCATGTATATGGATGTTTTCTATAGTAAAAAAAGATTTAATAGATTGAAGTGGTGGATGAGGAGAAACTTGATGCCATTTTCAGTTTGAAAGAGACTCCAGTGAGATCCTACATAAGTGGCTGCTAGCAGTAGGATGTCAAGCACAAGATTCAGAAATAACTTCAGTGATGTCTGAGTAGTAATTTAGAAGAAAGGTTTCCATACTTGAAGGTGATAAAAAATTATTCAGGCTATGTGAAATAAAAATAAAAAAGGGGTAGAACCTCAAAGAACACTAGAAAGATTAAGGAAATGGGATCATGGTTTCAGATAAATTCACTGCTGAGAAATGCTAGGGCATCTGCTTAAAGAAGATGTGAGGTGTTTAGCTGGCTCAAACTTAATTGCTCTAGAATTAGGAAAAAGAGAAGACCAAAAGACCTAATAACTTCTGTTGAAGAAATCAGAGAGAATAATGGAATGGGCTAGAGCTGATAAAGCTATTAAAATTAAAAAAAAAACCAACAAAACACTAAAAAGAGCTACTCTCTTGAAACATACAAATGAAAGGATTAAAACTCTGCAAAGGGAAGAAGTGATAAAGACAGGTAGAATACAGGAACACAGAATTTTTCAGAAACTGTGGATAAGACACAATTATCTGTCCTATACTTTAGAAGTCGCAAGCTTAAAAAATAGTAACATTTGGTTGAAGCAAAAAAAAAAAATATTCTCTCAACCTAAAAACTATATAGGTACATTTTCTTTCAAGTTGTCCCAGGGCAATTGAATTTAGAACTGCAAGAAAAGTGTTTATATGCTTGCAGAAATCTTCACACCAGCAGTCGTTTACCCAAATTCTTCTTCTTTCTGTCTCTTTCGTTTTCCAGCCTGGGAACTGCAGCAAAGTCTTGTGACATTTATCATTAGACAAGTTGAAAAGAAAAGCACACTTTGGTTGCATGCAACAGAATAAAGGTCATAATCTAATGGGCAGAGATATTTTTTTCCATAAATGTCCACACATATACTTCTGTTAGCTTAAAACTATGATCTTTATTTGCAGATAAATGAAAAGTGAAAGAGAAGTTAAATTTATTCAATAAATTGTTCTTTTTAAATGAGAATGCTTTAACAGTAGATCACCTTTCACCAAAATTGCATGTGAACTGAAAATATTTTATATGAGTGGGAAACTGATAAAATTTTCTGCTTCATAGTTACAGTTTTATGTCTGTGCATTTACATATTATTTTCCCCTTCTCTTTCTTTCTTTCTTTCTTCTCGTAGCCACAAAGGAAAAATGCTTGGGCCTACCATCAGTAGTTGTGTAATGTTGTAATATCTTCAATCCTTATTTCAATAACTCTTTTTCTCTAAAAATAAATAAAATTTTACAAAAGCCAAAATACCAAACCCAAACCCAAATCATGCTTGATGGTTCTTTGAATAGTCCTTGGTTTTTTAAATCTTAAGAGAAAACTTTAAATATGTACAAGAGCACAGAGTATTATAAATATATAAAAGAACAAAAGAGGCATTCGTATAAATCTGTATATCAGTTAATATTGATTTCTCTTTATGTTTTCAGAGGGGCTTTAACAGTAATCAGAATAATAAAGAAAAGTCAATAGCTGAGTCCCCAGCTTTCCTTTTTGCTTCCTACTTCAATCATGCCTGAGTTGAATTGGTTTATTATTTCTGTTTAAGGAAAGCTTTGCTGGCCTCTGTGTGATTGGTGTGGGTAAAAAAGACCTTATTTTGAAAAATTTGAGTTAGGACTTATTTTAAAACTAGGTTCATTCTGTCCATGAACCCCAAAATATTTATAGCCATGATGCACTCATTCTTCCTGATGTCACCATTGTGAGTCACCATGGACCATGTATGACAATGTACTCATGAAGAAATATGCTCTCCAGCATTCATTATTTATTTATATGGAAGCATAGACTCACTTTTCTATTAAACACCTGCGAGCCTGAAGGGAAGGCCTGGGATTCAGTTTGCCCTGGTAGCCTCAGGACTGTACATCCTCATCTTTGCTTTAAAAGGTGGCATTTGCCCTCTTTGCTGTTCCTAGACACATACCTTGCAGCAGCACAGAGATCCCCTGCCGGGGCACTGTGCAAGCCACCTTGCAGCTGGGTCTCGCAGGGCCTCAGCCTCGATTTACACCACCAGGGTGAAATTCTTCACTTGAAGAAATATTTTTTGTGTGCAAGAATGGACTGCAAGGCTGTAGACCAGCTGTAGAGACATTGGAAATTTTTACCAGGAAGGAGCCTTTTGTGTGCCTTTTTTGTTATCTCTAAAAATACAACTCTGGGAGCAGAGTCCTTTAGATATTCCATCTAATAATATTTTTTTTTCTTTCATTTACTTGGTCAGTCATCTGTATGCACACTACAATACAATTAAGGTTCTTTATGTATTCATTACACAATTATTTTTCTTTATGCTGTAGGTATTGGTGGATTTGGGTGCTATTTTAATAAAAAGGGCAAGTTTAAGAAAAAAGCCTAATTATTAAAATTTATATTAAAAATGTTAAGCTTATGCTGTTAATATTCTAATAGCTGAGGCTGAGGTATTTTTGTCTATGAAAATGTATTCAAAAGCATGCAGTATTTTGCTGTTAGGCTTAAGGTATAAGAGTTTCTGAACAGTCTGTAATGAACATGTAATCCAGGAAAATTACTCATTCTTAAGCATAGGTTTCTTAATACAGTTTTGTAACCTCCTGAATATGGTGAGTGTTCTTGAAAGGACAGAAATCATTATTTCCCAGAGACATAAATGTTTCTCTTGCTGAAACTTGGAAAATTTTGAATAATTGGGGATTAATGGAATAGATGGGAAAGTCATAAACTCTTCTTTAAACCCAGCTTAGCTCATTGAACATTTTTATTAACTACCTGGAATGACTTTGTGGAAAGGACACAGTTTTATAAGTTTAAATTAAGATGAACATTTACCATATGAACTCGAAACACAATATTTATAAATATCCCGATTTAGAAAGGTATTTCCACTGCAGAAAACATACACAAAGGTGCTTAAAGTAAAGCTGACTTGAAGTTCATTTAGAAGTAACTTAAGTGAAAGCATGCCTGTAAATTCCTCTCTGGTTTAGGGAAGCTTGTGCACCTCTGCTTTTCATGTGTACTCAAGTACACATGAAGTTTTTCCTAAACATGATATGTGAACCATCACATGCCTAAACCAGGGACTGGTGTCCATGCCACACAATTTTTTAATGGCCTTATACACATAAATGAATTAAATTTATTTTGTATTTTTAGGGACTGACATCATGAATGAAAAGGAACTAACTTTCCAAAAAGTGTAAAGCTCCCAGATGAAACTTTCAACAGGGTAGCACTAAACTCAGTTCCAAACCTTGTTGTGCCATCGGAAGATATTTCATGATTTAAGACGTGTTTTTCTTTTCCTTGACAAAACTTGTTCCATTTCCCTTTCCCATCCTGATGCTTGCCAAATGCTTCATGTTCTATTAGGCAATCCTACAGAAAAGATGTTATTACCTTATGAATTCTGGAGGGTCACTTGATTTTCTTAAATTTTTATACCTGCAAATATTGCTCTCAAATTGTAGCTGTCCTGAGAGCCTTGAAAAAATTTTGATATATATGATGGGACAGGTAATCCTCAGTTAAAGAGAAGATTTTTTTTTTCCTTAGACCAGCATTGAAGGTTACTAAATAAACAGATTTTTGAAAGGTGAAAGCTGTACTTATCAAGACAGCATGCTCAGAATGCAACATTTTATGGAGCTGGTATCACATACACTGCCTTTGACTGTGCTCATCAGATGGCTTACCCCTTTACTGCTGCATCAATATAGAGTAGCATTTGGGAGGCTTCTAGATCCATTTCTCCTTTGTCATTTCAAACTTGAATTGAATTTAACTATGCATTGTTTTGAAAATAGCAATCAAGTATGAGGACGTCATAAAAGGGGGTTGTTAACATTTAGCAGAGAGCATTGAAGGTTTCTCAAGTGCCACTACAAAGTCTTTTAGAAATTGATCTACCCAGTATGGTACCAGCACTATAAAACTAATCTATAAAAATAAAATTTAAGGCATTGTTGGAAAGAGTTGAGCAAGTCTGGTGATGGATAGATGACAGACAGACTTGTAGGGAGAGGTGTACACATGTGCATACACCTATGAGCACATGAATTCTGCTAGGTGTCCCATTATGCATTTCATTGTAGCAGTTTGTGCACGTCTCTCACCCCTTCTCTTTCTGACAGGAGCTTTTGAAGAGATTAACTGCATAGAGACTACAGAAACATCAATATTTCCTGTTTAAAAAAAAATAAGCAAACCGTCAAATTTTTAAGCTGCTCTTGTGATGATAATTTGCACTTTATAATTTTTCTTGGGATTTAAAATGCAAAGGGGACTGCTCTGTGTAGGTCTATGATGGCAATAGAGAAGAGTACTGCTAAGAAAACAGTCAGCAATGCTTAAAAGTGAAAATAAAAATAGCCCATAATTTTTAATTTATTTTTATATTTTGGATCTTATCTTGTTTCTTCATATTTGAAAATGTGCAATCAGTTGTGTTCCAACTACAAGATTCTCATCACTATTTGAACCAGAAAAAATAAAATAAAACCAAATTTAAGGAAAAAAAAAAAAGAGCGTTCTCTCTAGGAATATTTCCTTTTGATCAAAAAAAGGACAATAGTCTATAATGTCTTATCAGTTTCCAGATTTTTCAGGGTGTAGAACAGGAAAACAATTATAACAGCCTTAATTTGTTTCTTCAAACAACTGAGAATAGGACAGACAAAGTATGTATAAAAAATAACAAGGTCTGTTCTGAACAATTGTCTGCATTTCTAAGCATTACAAATGCTAGTGATGGTGCACATGTTGACCTTGTGTCATTTTCAAGTAAAGGGCTTAGTTGCACCCCTCTTTATTATGTGTTTCACATGTGAGACTTTCACAGAAGACATAAATTAATTTGGAGAATTTGATTAATGTTGGGAGTTGATTTATTTGCTTTTCATATGTTTTCCTAAGTATCTTTTTATCTTTTATCTTTTCCTGTGTCTTTTTATTTCCCTCTATTTCTTCAAGCATCCCATGTCTACTTCTTTCTTAGAAAAGATCTAACTTCCATCTGTTTTTTATTGATTTACTCGCCAGATTTACCCAAGTCTCTACTTTTGACTAGTAACTATGTCTGTACTGTATAAAGCATGGCCTTAGGGTGGATGTGAGACCTGGAGTGCTGCTCATTCCTGGCATGGTTTGTGCCACTATCACCTAGTCCTTTCTTTCCTTTCTTTGCAAGACAGTGCCCCAGAGCTGTTTGTGGAGTATGCCTGGAGGGCAGTTCCCAATGAGAAGGATTGCACCAGTTCTGGCTTTCTGTAGCCTACACAGTCTCACAGCAACACCAGTGGTGTCCCTCCTGTCCTCATGCTGCCCTCTGGCACTTGGAAAACAAATAAAAAACATAGCATGGTTGGGTTAGAAGGGACACTGGAGATCATCTAGTTCCAACCCACTTGATGTGGACCAGGCCTCCTTCTGCTAGACATTCCTCAAATTTATTCTTTACTATAAAAATGCCACTCTAGATGATGGAACATCAGTGCTCTATCATACAGTTTGAAATGGAAAACCCCACCCCTGCAAATGGCAGTGTACTGTAAAAGGAACAGCAGCCAGATAACGAGCAGTAGATAGGTTTATGCAGTATGTCAGCTTATGCCATTTGTCTTTAGGGGAAGGGGACTCTCTGTGACTTTGTTTTATTCAGCAGTGTAGGTATTGCCTCTTTGCGCTCAGTGGAATAAATCCTATTGTACTGTAAAAGCCTAATTTGGATTAGCTGAATTCTGCTGCAGGGGAGGCTATTAGCTGAGTTTAGTTGAGGTCAGTCCCACTCCAGGTGCTCTGGTTCTCTTGCTATATGTTTTTGTGTGGTTTTTTGTTTAGTATGGAGGTGGAATTCCTAAGGGCTTTTACACAGTCCTTTACAATTGTTATTTGGATTTCTCCTGTTGGGAGAACTGTACTGTTTCAGAAGTGGTCCTTTGGAAGGTTCATCATACACTGAGAGTCTGCTGGTAACTGCTGTATTTCTCTGTTTGTACAGGAGAAAGCTTGCCCTTGCTTGAGAATGGGAAATTCAAAAAGCAAATTTCCAATTGCACTGTCTCAGATGTTGAATTTTATCTTATTGGAACAAATGTACAGATAAACCGCTATGGTGTGATCTCAGGTTCAGCAAACAGCTTAGTTATTAAGGTTAAGCAGTGCTCCTGAGAGATATGCTAATGTCCACCTCATTTTAAAGAAACAAAGTTTGAACAGTTTTGCAGTCTTAGGACACACTGGGTTAAACTGGCTCACACAGGGGTGATTAACAGTTGGATCTAGCACTTGAAAGTACAAGGTTCTTTTGAAAAATTTTTTTAAATAAGAGGTTTATGTAGCAGATATCCTATAACCAAAAGTGCTAAAAATCTTCAGGTTTACTTACTAAATATCTTTACATACATGTAATGTTTTAACTATGTTTTTTTTATTATACTTTACTTTTGTATATATGTATATTTTTATTTATAAGTATTTTATTTAGTAACTAAAATCTCCTGTGTTCTTTTCTTAGTCTGAATAAATACTGAAAAATATACAGCTTCATTATGAAATTTAAATTATGAAGCAATTTAAAAATTGGAAAAATTTCAATAGAATCTGGTGAAAAAAGTAAAACATTTTCTTATATTTGTGCTATGTCAGTGGTGGTATATAAATCCAGAGCAAACTATTGTAGCAGGTAAAAGACAAGTTTTAAAACTTTTAACATAATGTTATTATGTGCCTTATTACAAAAACATAGCTACACTCTAACAAATACCGATAACCTCAATTCATAAATAGCATTCTTTGGAGTGGTAAATCTTTCTTTAAAATATTCTTAGCTAAAGGGAATTATGTGGCAAATTTCTAATGTCTAATGAAGCAAGACATCCTTCTAGCCTGGAGAAATGACAGCATAAGTTGCTGAAGAGCAACCAAATCTTCAGTTGTGTAAAGAGTGGTTATAGATTGAACAGTAGTTTCCTAAAAAAAGCATAAGGGAATTCAGCAGTTTTTATGTCTGTTTGGTCCTTTTAGACAAGTTGGTCTTTTATATAAAAAAGAGGTGATTTTTTAATTGTCAAAGCTGTGGAATAATGTCAGTCTCTGGTCATCAAAATAAATTGTCTTCCTGCCATGCTCCTGTTGCCAGAAGGCAGCTGAGGACTTGCACAAGTTTTGTTTTCAACTTCTGCAACTGTTGTACGTCAGGATTATATATCAGTAATGTACATTATCACTCCAGTGTAACAGAGCAATACAAATTTTGTAGGCATGACCTACCACTTCTTCATTCTTGATGGATTGCTTTAGTGACAGAGGCTTCTTTGTCTACAAAAATGTTGCTTTATAATTTTAAAACAAGCAGACGATGTCAGATCATCATCTATCAAGAACAGAATACATTCTTCTCATCAATGCAGGTGATATTTTCATTCATTTATAAAATTTTTTTACTAATGAGGAGACTGAGATTTCCTAAACTGTGAATCAAACTAAGCAGTTTTGGGCATGTGCTTTAAAAGAAAGGCAATCCTTCTGCAGCTACTTTTTCCATGTATCTTTCCTTAGCACATTCCTCACTGTATGTTTACCATTCTTTTCATGTTAACATGATCTTTTCCTGGGCGGTTTTTATTTATTTATTTTGGTTCCATAAGAAAGGGGGCTTGTGGAAGAAGACTTTAAACTAAAAGTACAGTTTCTTCTTCCCTGAAGAAGTGTATTACTCCTTAATTTTGTAAATTATTTATCTTTTTCCTTAGCTGTGCACTGAAGAAACCATCCTTTCTATTGATGCACCTTTTAAGAATGTTTAAGAACAGCTACAATATATTTGCAGAAGGAGTACACAAGTTTCAGAACAATATCTTAATATTGTATGCCTTGGGATGTTGAAAAGGACACCTGAGTGGGGAAAGCAGTTAGCTTCTTCAAGGAGGCAGCCATATTTTCTCCAGGTTTATTTTATCAAAGGAGAACACTCATGCAGGCAAAGCTTAGAAGAAGCATTTGTAGAAGATCAGTCAATAGCACTAATTGGAATTTAAAAGAATGAACAGATGGTCTTTATGTGACTGGAAGTAGCAGGATAAAAATTAGCTCTTGTTTGCTAAGATAGCTCAGAGTCAAGAAAACACACCTGTTTATTTTTCTGATAACAAAAATATTGTTCATACAATTTTTATTTACAATTATCATTGCAGTTAAATTACTCGGCAGTGTTTTAGTCCCTTTTGTAATCAGACAGATAATCAGCTTTAAACTACTTAATATTATTCATATAAGTGTTTTTCCCCATGGGTCCAATAACATTATTCATAACATCAGAATAGCAAGGTGATCTTTCCAGTTTCCTTAATCCTATTTACACCATATGGCAAACACAGTCTGACTAGAAAGACAACAAATGCTATATCTTCACAACTGGAAAACAGTTTTCCAAGCAACAGCAAATGAAATTCCAGTTTTCTCTAGAGGGTATTGATGGTAGATTCTCATATTGCTTATCTTCCTGATGAAAATTCCCTAAAAACAAAAGTATAGGTGTTAAATAGCTTTCCTCACCTAAGCCAATACACAAGTGCTGCTCGGACAAAAAGATTCACTATGTATCATCCTCTGACTGCCCCTTCCTGAAAGGCATCTGCCATCAAGGGATTTGCTATGGCAAGGCCTCAAACCAGTCCTTGGAATTTAGTGGAAAGCAAGACCAATTCCAAGGATTTCTAAGCTCATTTTGAGTTTCAGAAACCTGAGAAGTGTGGCTGCAGCATGGCTTTATTTGGAAACACATCACCTTGTATGTTCAAATGGCCTTGTGTGCTAAAGTGAGTGAAAACAACTTGACTATACAACAAAAACCCATAGTATTTAACTTCTGACTTTGAAACATAATTTCAAGGAGGAAGATAAAACAGCATGAATTTCTATGTGCCTTGCTGAAGGTCTTCCTTTGTTACTTTCACACTTCTGGAGATTTTGAGCAAATTGGAATTGTTACTACAGAGTTTTCTGAAACTGCACATTCTTACTTTAATTGTTCAGGACATAAAACTCCTCTACTACCTTATTCATGGCTTTTAGGAAATTTCTTCTAGTTCATATTAACTCTATAATTCAGTCAGAATTTAACATTACTAAACCATACCTCTTAAATACATGCAATTCAAAGTTTTCCTGAGCTCTGGATTCTTTTGGCGTTGGTCTGTAAGAGGAAAATGCACGTGCATTGTCCCTCTTTGATTAGGGAACTTCCTTGAATATATCTTTAATAATATTTCTTAGTTAGCCTTTGCATACTTAACATTGTTCATACTACTCAAGGCATTTTCAAATTTAATAAGCAGCAAGTAATAGTAAAGACTGTGAAACAATAATATAAATTTATAAATAAATTGTATCTGTTGATGGGAGTTGTCTGTCATACTTGATAATAAAATAATATTCTAGTCATTAATGACTAGAATTATATGAAGATTATATCAGTTAGCCATATAATTAAACAATTAGGCATTAGAGCATGCTTTTCCTTTAACTGATTTCCTGCATTTCTTTTACTAGTGTCATGGTCTAACTCCAGCTGTCTGAGGTCTGATTTACATTTCACTGAATGAAAAAACCTTGATTCTTAACACAAGTATTATTTCTAAGACACGGTATATTTTTTAAAAAAATTATGATCCCAAGTGCTTTCCAGCTTACAGAAATCCCTCAGTAAGAAAACAGTTAAAGCTAATTTACAATTAGATTAGTGTCTGTTAACGGGCAAAACTTCATGGTTCTTTGAATCATTGGTCCCATTTCAGGCAAACAGTTCAGAAATCAGGTCAGGAGCAAATCAAAATTACATATCAAGCCTTCGAGCCAGGAAATATGTTTGCTATATCATTTACTAAACTTTATTAAGTTACTTACAAGCATGGGTAGGAAGCCGTAGCAAAAAAAAAAACCAAAGCCAAAACACAAAAAACCCAATCCCCCCCCCAAAAAAAACCCAACCAAAAAACTAGAACTGAACAAAAGTAATTAGAAGACACTTTAGCCCTGCATATGCCCCACAGAGCTTAGCAATTAGAGACCAGCTCACACTGTGAGTGAATCTCATTTAAGCTTCCTTATCTTGTTTTGGAAATTAGAGAGTGAAAAAATATACCTTGTTAATAGACATCAGACTACATTTCACCCCACTGAAAATTTTCCTTATCATATGCTAAATCTTATTATCCATATGGTTGTCATTTAGGCCATAGCTAACCCATTTATCGTTTATTGTTCTTTAATTTCATCCATACATAACAGAATTTCAGAAAACTTAATTCTTGTCATCTATCACTACAAGTAACGAGCATAAAATTAACTAAAGAAAACCATAGCTTTGCACAGATGGCCAAGTGCTGTCAGATAATGGTTCACATGTTGTCTTTCATCACCACCTCAGTATATATTGCCTCTTAAGTAAAATATAAATACATATGTATAAATACATAAATACTGAAATGCTATCATCTGCCTGGCATGAAACCTGATTGTGTTATCCAGATCAGCTTCTTTTTTATCCACCATCTATCTACAGTTCTACAAAGCACTTAAGTCAGGGATAAAATTAAGAATGACTCTATAGAATTACACATAGGATAGAGGCAAAATGTATTCAAAATTGGAAGCTTTCCTTTGAAAGTGTTTAGATCTTAATGTTAAAAATGCCTGAAGTGTTTTATTGAATCAGAACTGCTAGGCAGAAGTTCAGAGAGCAAAGTGATTATCTCCTTCTTCTAAATTTGATACTGTACCATTTGGCTCTGCACAGCAATCATGATGGCTTGCAGGAATTCTTGACGGATAGATAACCCATCCAGTCAGTTAAGTAATTATCATCTCATCACTCTTTGTTTCACTTATAGCTCATTTTTGAAAATAAGTTTATATTTTGAGTCTCTTTAAATGCTTTTAACAGTGCTCAAAAGATGTTCTTCAGCAATTGCCCATGGGATTAATATATTCTTTATGTATTATTGCCATGGTAACTTGAGACAACAGTAACAGGGTTTTATGCTATGTTACATCCATCTTAATTTAGTTTAGGACATGTTGTTTTTAGGGTTTTTTTTCCTAGGGTCAGTTTTCATTTAACAAAATATTAAACAGTCTGTTAAATGAAGATTGAAAAGGCAAATGTCCTTTAATATAATACTGTACTGAAGTCCTTTTTCACAGTACATTTGCTTTGATCTTAGAGTAAAATAAAAGGAATCTTTTTATTATCATTCCTGTTTCTAGCAAAAACTGATATCTCTTGTAAGTGTTCTGTGATTATTTGAAATTTATCTTGAATATCTTGGAAACTTGCTCCTTGACCTTTTTCCTGTGCTATTCATAGTTAATGAAAGTACTAGTAATGGACAGAGGAGACTTTTTCGAAGTGAATCCAAGCAGCTGATTGGATTGATAGATTTTCAGGAGATATCTTCAGGAGCATCTTTGTTTGCGTCTTTTGAAATTATACTGTTGAAGCAGTTTTCTCTTTCTTATCTGTCTAATTCTACATAGAATTACTGACATATATATATATATATATATATATATATATATAGTGATATAGTGTGTGTATGTGTGTGTGTGTGTGTGAGTGTCTAAAGGAGACTCCCTATTCAACTACTGTTGTTACATAGTCTTTTTGCACAGGTAATGTTATATTCTCCAGAGTCAGATTTTTATTGGTTGCTTCATATTTATATCTTTTGGTCAAATATGTATTCACTTTTTAGTAGATTCCACATGAAGTATTGAGATAATTAAGAACCCATAATAAATGAAGCTAAAGGAAATAAAATCAGCAAGTACTGCTGTTGGAGATGGTGGCATGCTAGCAAGAGAAATTCGTTAAAAGATTAGGTTTCATTTTGCTTGCACATGTTGCCTCGTAAACATTAAGAAATACTACATCAGACACCATACAACTTCATCATGAAGCTGTCAGGTGAAAAAGCATGCTTTGCAGATCCAGGAGTATACTGGATGGAGGGCATTTTTACAAAACATCAATAGAATATATACTTCAGGGAACAGTTGTGCTGTGTAGAGACAGAATTACATTATAGTCGTCTCCATTAAGTTGTCAACAGTCACCAATGGATTCCATGAAGTCATATCCTGTTTGCAATGGAGGGAATAGCAATCAGCTGTATGATGGAAACAACTGAATTTAGTTATACATAAAGTTAACTTATCAGCAGTTTAATGCCAATTACCATATCTCAATTACAACTTCAGAATATTTGCATATTTACTTCACAGTGGGGCCAGTTTTCACTGGAAAGCCTTGTCAGGTATAAAATAAAATAACACTTCATTTTGAAATTCTAAGCAATTTAGAATTTAGGCTGGAATTTTTCAAGAAGGGTAAATGAGTTAAAATTTAAATAATGTTTTAACAAAGCATTTCAAACCTGAACATTTCTATTTCACTTCTCTTCTTGTTCTAATTATTCTAATTTTGTTCTAATTTCTGTAGGGGGAATACACCTGAAATTCCTAATTTGTAAATTCTTTTTTTTCCATCTTTTAAATGTTCCTATATGTTTCTTACTCACTACTGTTGTAGAATGCATTTATTTTGGCACATAGTTTCAAGCCTGGGAAAAATAAATGTGGTTTTGGTGGAAGCAGGGAAACATGAAGATAGCACTTTGTAGGAAGTGTTTTCTGTAGCAAGTGACAACTTCATCCATAAAGATGCTTCTGGCTTTCCTCATATCCCTTCTCTTATAACTTACATCCTCTTCTCAATTCTTGGTTTCACTGTTTCCTCAACTAGGTGCCTAAAAGGAGGCAGTGGAAAGGCTTGGGTATATTTTTTGTCATTACATGCCCTTTATTGTCTGTTTCCTTCTCACGCTGTATTTGGGGTTAAAGAAGGGGCAGAAGAACGCAGCTGATATACAGGCCTATTTTCCTATGGAAAAATGATGTCTCATGAGTAGCATTCAAAGAAGGCAAAGTTGGGAAATGAACTTCAATGATCCTCAAGGGTCCCTTCTCATCAGGATGTTCCAGGGAATTTAAAGCAGGGTTATTACCTGTCCTTGATTGTGGTTCTGGAAAAGAAGAGGAAAGAATCAAGATAATCAAGATAATTATCAGTGGAGGTACCACATTCACGTATTGAATGTCTCACAGGACCCACAAAGTTTGTATATCATGGTAAAGCAAAAATGCTAGTACCGAACAGCAGAACAGAATATCAGAGATTTTTATGTTCTTTCCGAGTCATTGTGAATAGGTCTACTGCCTATCCAGAAAAAAATATCTTCATTGAGCAAAAGAAAACTTCAACATCAGGCTGAAATGAACAGAAACATAATATTTTGTCCCTTTACTTATAATATTTGATTTAGCTATTTCTTGGAAGTCTGTGTTTTCTTGTTCAAGTGCAGGCAGACCAAGAATCTATGTTAATTTTCCTCAGTTTTGTGAAATGTAATTTTTGTTTGTTCTGAGTTTTTATAAAATCATGGTTAGATGATAATTATTAACTTTTAACCAAAGTGGCGTTAAAACAACATGTGGGATTACGTTTTCTTTGAAGTGCATGCAAACTGACTACAGACGTCTTCCAAAGATCAGAGGCTTGAAATCATTTGATTTGACATAATCTATGCCTTTCAAAATTACTGCATCACTTTTTTCTTTAAAAAAGCCATTATGTCAGAGAAGGCATCTTATGTCTTTTATCATAGAATCATAGGAGCATTTAGGTTGTAATAAATCCTTAAGATCATTAAGTCAAAAAACCCGGCATTTAGGGCGTGACAAAAAGTGGCAGACCTGGATCCTCTTATCTGCATATCCCATGGGAATTTAATTTCATATTTCCCAGTTCTGGAGTCCATTCTTCTTGAAGCTTATATTATCAGAAATGTAGGTCATACGGGGCCATGAAGTGATGTCTCTGGAAGCCTGATTTGTTAGCACTGTATGTGGATACAAAGATTGCCTTTCAGTTCCTGAACCCTCAGAACAAAGAGCAATGGATGCCTGCAGTGCAGATCATAATACAGCACGGCATTTCTCCATGGGACCCTTTCACTCTCATACTTTGTGCTTTTTGGTGCAAGGATTGTGTGAAATACAGTGTCCTTGCACATTTATTGATTATTGTACCATTGAAAGATACAAAATCAACTTGCTACTGCCTGCTGGAGAGCATTACACAGAGGAGACCTCCAAAGTCACCCCCACATACCCACAGCAACCCTGAACTTCAGCTGGAAGTTGAAGTTAAAGAATTCCTGAGGACCTCTGCATTGTGCCATGCCCATACATAATAAATCACCTGAGAATTTAGAAGTCAAGAATCTAAGCATCTATTAAATGTACAAGAAAAACCAAACTTCAGAACCCTGTGATTTTGACTGAATGTGGGCAGATCTATGTTAGCAGTGACAGAAATTCCTCACTGGCACAGAGACTATGCAGAGTCCACTCCATGTCCTTGCACTAGGCTGGAAGTGGGATCTATGTTTCCAGTTTCAACTTTTCTTCTAACTTCTTTAATTATTTCTAGTCTCTAATCTTTTGTCTTCCATATAGTCTTTTGGGGCCATTCTTACCTGCAGCGCCAACTCTCATTAAGATATATTTACTATCATTTGCAAAAGTAAAACTGTGCCATTAATCCTCCCTAACAGTGTGACCTCATTTGTATATTGAGATGGTGCTGCTGCTGCTGCCAGTACCAGTGCTTTCCTCCTGAAGGTGACAAAATGCCTTGAAGATGCTAATGAAGTACAAGTCCCAACACCCCTGCATCATAATGAGATAACTTAATTCTGCATTGTTGATGGAAGAATTTCAGGTGCAGAGGGGCCTGATGATTGTCTCCAAAGGGCATAATATTTTGAGATGTAATAACTTATTGGGCAAGATTTGAACAAAGGCTTCTATGCAGCACTGTTTATTCCTATCATAAAAAGATACTACTGTGGCACATTTTAGATGTGAGAATGTTTGTTTTCTGCTTTCCCAATCATCTCCTGCAAATTCAAATGTATGTCAATATGCTTTGAATTGCCAAAAAATTAAACCCATTTCCATAATTCTTCTTCAGTCTAACTTAAATGAAATTACATAAATCTGGGTGACATCTCCATCTGTGGAGATTTTCAAATACTGGATAAAGCCTGGATAAAGCCCAGAGCCCAGAACTTTACCTGACCTCATGGATGACCTTACTTTGAGTAGGAAGTTGGACTAGAGGCCTCCTAAATCTCCCTACGTACCAATGTTTTTGTGCAGCTTGCTACTAGAAGTTGCATGCATATGACAATTACATACATGTATTATTAGCATAATATTGTGTGTAGGAAATGAATATTTAAAATAGGGTTAATGGAGAATACACTCTATTTATTGTTATATAACCATAATACTAGAACTTCTTTGCCTTATTGTAGAACCTCTCCTGCATTAAATAAGCACATGATTTAATTATAACTAAAATGTTTTCTAATGAAAACAGAAAACTGCTATGAAAGCTGAAACTAGAAGATGGCTCAGAAACTATTCTGGGTACCTGTAGTGCATACTTTCAAGCTGATTTAAAAAAGATTAGGAAACGAGAATAAAATTATAATTCATGGATTGTTTCCATAATAATTGTAAAATATGTTTTATCTGTGAAGTCTCAAGAAGTTATGCATAACATTTTTATAATGAATGTAGATGAGTTTACATTGGGTATAAATTTATCATTAGCTTGCATCATCCAAACCCTAGAAGCCTGGAGACTGCAGCCTAAATACCATATCCTTTCTGCAGATTAATGCATTAATTGGCACACAGTGTACATAAGCTTATTTATTTAATGAAGTCTGTGATGGTCTCTGTGGATGAATGCACACATTAAAATATTGCACAACACGACTAATACTTTTCCTTCCTTTAATTCATAGAACTTTTTTGTGTTAATTTGTGATTATTTTCTGAACTCTTCAAGCTTAAGGCAGAGCTAATCCATAATAAGGAAAATCCAGGGAACCTCTGGAGTCAAGGCTATGCTTTCTGTTTCTCAGCCTGACTTGCACTGTGTCAATAGGGAACTTAGAAGAAACTCTCATGACACTCTGTGAAGTTTCAGCAGATGAGGATGCTGCCCTTTGTATTTAAAAGATGATTTCACCTCCTGGCTGTATAGGAAAGCCAGCTTAAAAATCGGCTGTCTGAGGGTGAATAACCAGATCCAGGCTCTTTTTCAAGGTCTTTTCACAGACAGGAAGACAAAGAAAAAGACCTAGTGCCCCCATTTAAATGTGCAGTTCACAGTGCAAAACTGCAGCCTGTCAATCTAGTAAGAAAATTCTGCCAGTGAAAGCTGCTACAGAAATCAGTACAAAGAGTCTGCCAGTACAGTAGCTTACTCCAGAAAGTAAAATAAAGAAAAAGTTAAAGGAACAAAAATGTTGCACCAGGACAAGCATGTGTTGCCAGTTGCTGTAGCATGTTACGTGCAAAACTTTATCCAGAGCTCGAACTCATTTAGGGGTGAATACTTGTATGTAATATCAGGATCTGTTTGTTCTTCAGTGAAGGACTGTAAAGCACAACATCTAAGAAGATACCAAGGGGAAAAAATAGGCTGAATCTGATATGTCTCAACTTTATCATCCATCCTCAGTTGTCCAAGTAAAAGCAGAGAGCAGTATCTGATTTTGTTTATACCAAAGAGAGTATATTCAGAGAAGCTAAAAGAGAAAAATAGAATGCAACACGATTGCCTCCTTTGATTTTACTTACATGAAATATTTATAACATGCATTCACTTTCTGATTTTCACTCGTGTTGAAAGCGTACAACTTAATACTGATGTGAAAAGCATAGATGTTAGTATTTGTCGTCTTGTGAATGGACCACAGTAACTATCTGAAATCTGACCTGCTGTCTATTTTCTGGTTACTTAAGTGGAACTGTTGTGGGACAACCCTGCATACAGAAAAATAATTGAAATACTCTAATTTTTAGCGTGTCTTATGTACATTTGATACTTCAGTAATACCGACAGGATTGTAAATACAGGGGATAAGCACAGTCCAGATCATGGCCATACATCTGTGGCCATCTAGAAGCTTCTTTTTCCTAAAGGGAGCGTTTGGATGCTGTAGCTCCTCCAGACAGAGCGTGCCATGCTCAGGCAATATATTGACTGCCCAGCTTGGGTACCCTATCCTGTTCATTAGATATTCTGTGAGTATATCAGGACAATATGGATATTAGTCTGCAAAGAACACATGCCTGTTTAACACTTAACAGACTTTCAGGGTCAGCTCCAATTAACTTAAAACCCTAGTGGCAACTAGCAAGAAACCTGTGTTGGGGCATTGACCTTGAAGAGGTTGGCTTCACAGCAAGATTTAACGATTTTTTTTTTCTCAATGAAGAGCAAGATAACAGGAGGTGAATACAATTAATGACAAAATTAATCTTCAGCACAGATTCTCTTTAATGTTTCTTCTGGCACAGCTGCACCAGGCCCAGACAAGGTTTTCTCCTACCACCTCTACTTTTCCTTATTTTCCATGTGCAGCTCTGGCAACTGTGTTCTTCTGTCTTCCCCAGTTTCTCTCTTTTGCCTTCCCCTGCACATGGAGAGGAGGCACAGGGACTTTCATTGGAAGCCCTCTGGATTTGGAATATGCAACCTGTGCAACCTCCTAACTCCTGGTTGTTTGATAGCTCTTCAGAGAGCAGACCAAGAAAGAGCAACAGGCAACAGAAACCGCTGGTCTTCACACTCCCTTCAGGCAAAGTATTTGATCCCCACCTCAGACCTGGGGATTAGAGGGTTTTGTTGGGATAGGGATGACTTGAAAAATCCCTTCATGGATCTGATGTGACGGCTGTGCAACCATACATCAGGATCCTGTGGTGGTGCATGAATCTCTCTTACTTTTTTACTGTTGCAGCCAGTACTTACAGTACAGATCAATAAATTTCAATTAGCTACAGGGGCTTAAAATAACCAGGCTTAAAATCTGTAGAGTAGCTTTTAGCACTTCCCCTTAAAATTTCCCCCCCCAAAAAAAATTATTTTGATCTTTAAAAAAAAATCTTTTTTATCTTAAAAAGTGAAAGTGAGCTAGAAAGTATTAGTATTAGATGAAAAAAAAAATTCAGTTGGTTTCTTTCAGTCTTTTTTAATAGTACAATTTTGGTTTAACAAGACACCATTGTGCTCCTGTAGAAAACCAGCATGCAACAAGCAAACTGTTCTTTGCAACCAGCTGGGCTTGGTGGGTGCATTTCTGTTTTCTAATGGGATTAAACTGGAGATCAGACTACACGTGGGCTAACATGAGGCTTTACACACAATACTGTTGGACTTTCTGCTATATCAAATAAAGCTGATGTGAAAGGTTTAGCAGCAACATTGCATATGTATTTCTGTGAGATTATTAGAGGAATAGGAGAAATAATCAAAATCCAGCATTTACTGAGATGGTGGGTGACATAAACTCAAATCTTTTATTTCATGGCTACTTGCATTTATATCCTGGTCATACCTCTGACTTTATGGAAATTCTTATGAAAAAATTTAGAATTTATTTTTTGAGAATTGATACATATATTATTTTGTTCTATTTTTTAGAGTACCAACTTTATAGCTGGGCATCCTGCTCTTCATGAGGTTTCCATAGTCTCATGTGTCTGGCCATCTAGAGACTTTCAAAGGAAATAGGTTTCAGCACAGTGGAGAACTGGTGGGGTGGGGAGTTGGTTTTTTTTCTTTTTTTCTAGAACAGGAAACTTTTCCTTCTCAGGATTTATCTTCAGTGGGATCTTTCTCATTGTTGGATATCCCCCTTGAGTTAGAAAGGCAGAAGCTTAAATAACCTATAGTAACAACACTGTACTACTTAATGTTTGTTTCTATTCTTTCCACTTGAACATATTTCATAGTTCATATAAGTTTACCATATGTCTAAGTAAACTTTGGCATATAGAAGAGTGGATCAGATCCTAATCCTTCTGAGTTCTCATCATGATCCTGTAAATTTAAAATGATCCTTTGTTCTTAATGGGGGCCATGGAAGGAGTACATTATACTGAGGAAATATCCATACTAGCTGGCAAAACTGACATCAGCGAGTCACATGTCCATTCTAATCTCAGGTGGTGGAGGGAATAAGAGTGACATGGTGTTCTTTCCTATCCTTACCCAAAATCCATTCCTCACATATTTTCAAAGGCTGTGTCTATTGATATTTGCTGTTGTTGCACAGTTTGCAAAACACTGGTCTCAGTACACTGCTTTTTGCTTTTAATAACCCACAGCTAACTGAATCATCAATCATCAATCAATAATGTTCCCTCATCTTTGTCAAAAACATGCACATTGCTGTGTTATTTGTAGTATGGCAAATGTGCTGTTTCTGAGATGCTTTGATTTGCCATGCTGGGTGAAGTGCCAGTTGTTTAGAAAACAATCTCTGCCTCCTAATGCAAAAAGCCAGTTACACAAAGATCTGCCTGCAATGTGTGGATAGAGGGTCAGTGATCAAGCCAAACTATACTTCAAATTTATGTCTCAGAAACTTTACTATTAATAATTTTTACTGTCAGGTTTTAATATCAAAGAAGAAAGTACAGCACAGTGTTTTAACACACTCCAGAACACTTTATTAAATAGCATGGCAGCATGCTGTTGTAAATTGAGGTCAGGAGAAAGGGTAGCAGTACTTTACGGGCTTAGGAACATGGTATTTTGGTATACTGCTGGGATAAGAGTCTCTTTTCCAAGAGTGTTTGCAGCTGGTAGTGTGTTATGGCTTAACCCCAGCCTGCAACTAAGCCTCTGAGAGCCTCTTGCTCACTCCCTCACCAGTGGGATGGGAAAGACGATCAGAGGGGTCAAAGTGAGAAAACTCATGGGGTGAGATAAAGACAGTTTAATAGGTAAAGCAAAAGCTGTGCACAAGCAAAGAAAAACAATTCTTTCACCACTTCGCCTGGACCGGCAGGTGATTTGTCATGTCTAGGAAAGCAGAGTTCCACCTCAGCTCATGGTGAATTGGGAAGACAAACTCCATCGCTCCAAACATCCCCCATTGCTTCTTCTTCCCCCAGCTTTATATGCTGAACATGATGTCATATGGTGTGGGATATCCCTTTGGTCATTTGGGGTCAGCTGTCCCAGCTGTGTCACCTCCCAAATCCTTATGCACCCTCAGCCTCCTCATTGGCGGGGTGAGGAGAGAAAAGGCCTTGACTCTGTGCAAACGTTGCTCAGTAATAATTAAAGCATCCCCTCATTACCGGCAGTTTCCAGCACAAATCCAAAACACAGCCCCATACAAGCAACTGTGCAGAAAATACACCCTGCCCCAGTCAAAACCAGTTCACACTTCAATCAACTAGTCCAGCTCATTATGACAATGATGATGATGATGATGATGATGATGATGATAATAATAATAATAATAATAATAATAATAATAATAATAATAATAATAATAATAATAATAATAATAAACCAAGTAATTATCAGAGATATAGGTAAAAACAATGATTTTGTTTATCTCAAGCAATAAAGGCAGCCAAAAGGGATCCCTGGGACACCTGAGGGAAGAAACACTAATGCTAATTGGCATGATTTAAAAAGATGACTCTGTTATTGCCAACAGTCTAATTAAGTCATTATCTCCCCAATGTTGAGGCAATCACACCAGTTATAATTTTAATAGATGGTTAACAAGGTATGCCTCAGTGTACAGAAGTATATACAAGAAGATAGGCTAGAAGAAAGTGAAAACAGCTTTCTAATAAATACATTTAATCTACATGTCTACCTTTTTATGAAACACCACTCCTTAATGTTATTTGTCTGGTGAATGATCTTCATTATATCTTATGCAAATATGTAGTAGCAATTTGTCATGAGGCCACAGAAAACCAGCAAGAGAAAACAAAACTCTACTTATCCTTCATTTCACCATTTCTCAAATTAAAAGGTTTATATTTTTATAGAAAACAAGTAGTTGTTAAAGGGAAATAGTTTTGTGACTTTTTTCCTCCCTATACTGTATGTTTGCTTTTCAGCAAATGCCACTATATTAAAGATCGCTTTCTGGTGTTCACACAGAAATTGTCAAGGCTGTAAGCATTAAAAAGCAAATGCATTTACTCAAAGATTTGCTGCAATGCTTCCCTCACATCTGTTCTGAGTACACTTCCCATTTGAAAATGTCCTATCAACGGCATGCATTTTTACTAAACTATTTAAGTGTCCTGTAATGTGTTACCCCTGCTCTCACCAGCCTTTCTGCTAAATCATACATGCTTCCAATGAACAGTGAAGGAATGGAAAAAAAAGACTATATATAAAAAATGTTTGCTGCAACTCAAAATACCCATTGCCATAAGGATAGGCTCCAAGAGAGGAGAGAGTCTTTAACTTTGGAATGCACTCTGCTCATACAACACTGTGATGCTGAAAGTAGCAGTAACTTTATTCCCACCAAAGAAGAGAGTTCTGACCTTGAAACAGGATTTTCTTCTTCTTTGCAAGGGTTGTTCTTGTCCTGTGCAGCCCTTCTGCTGCATACTTTGCTTGACATTTATCAGGAAGGGGACAAATACAGCCCCCAATACCACTGATGTTCTGCCACCCCAAAAATAGAGCATTTCATCACGGTTTGTTTGTTTCTTTCCCAAAAATGTTGATGGTTTGAAGTCAAGACTCTGTCTCCTTGTGTCACTCAAGGAACAAATATCTGAATGGCCTTGTCCCCTTGGGAGTAGCCAAAAGCTCCAATGAAAAAGTGTTCTTGCTCCATGTAGAGATCAGAGGTTTAGTCTTTATTTTGACTCAAAAAAGGTACAAACCAAAATGCATAATAATCTGTTTCCAGATTTTTAGATGTAAAATTCTGAGAGGTCAATTTCAAAAATTCTAAGTGATCTTACTAAACTAGAGGGAAAAAAAAAAGTGTCACCCTCAAAAAGACTGAAGTTTGAAATTACATGTTTAATTATAATACCCAGTTATTTTTGTTTGCACTTTGTTTTGAGCAGAACAACATAAAAATACTAAAGATGAGCTTTTGAAAGACATCTCTTGTTTGCTTAACTATTAGCTGCCAAGAGATCTAGCAAATTTGATAGAATTGATTCACTTCCATGACATTACTACAGTTTATCTCTGGATGGGATAAATGGGCTTTAGAAAATGACTCTGACAGGATTGGATTAGGACAATTAACTTGCATAAGGAGTCATATCACTGACCTCTACTTTGCTTCACCTCTCCTGATTGTCACAATCCACTGGTATAAAGATGGAAGTGATAGCCTTTACAGCATAGAGCAGATGAGTGCTCTTGTAGAGAACAGCTTTTGAGGAGTTGGATTTCATGTGGGTCACTCCAGTCACAATTTACTGCTGTCTACTGCTACGGCAATTTGCATACGGGAGATTTTTATACAGCTTGTTAAAACAAGTGTAAGGGAATCACTGTCAGACAGGAGACTACACAATGGGAACGTTAACAAGCCAGCAATCTGTCATTTGCTCTCTGATAAGTTTTCACAGTAATCTTAAAGCATAAACTAGTCATAACCTACTAGAGAATGAACAAGTACCATATTATCCTTTATTCCACACAAATGCCTTGAGCTCTGCAAGAGTAGCACTGCTGTAAAAAGGAGCCAGTAAGGCAGAAGCCGTGCCCAGGCAGTGGGTCTCCATGTCACTGAAAAATTTGCCACTGTGCTTTGCTGGTGCCTTCAAAAGGAGAAGGAGAAGTAGTAAGGAGAGGAGGAGAGTTCTGCAGCTGCAAACACTGTCATAAGTCAGGGCTGGATTTCCATGAGGCTCAAAATCCTTATACCCTAGATTATTATTTTGAAGGACAAAATTTCCACAGAATTGCATTTTAGAAAACAGTTTTTCTGGACTCCTATTAAACAATAAAAATATATATTGCCTGTTTTTGATAAGGGGATGTAGTTTAGCCACTACCTAAAAGACATTAGCATAATACCTTCAAAATATGTGAAGTGTTGTATAGGCATGCAATAATTATGCTGCCTTGAAAACTTAGAAATCTGCCTGGCTGCCAACAAATAAGGGTCAGAACAACACACTGTGCTCAAGGATATGTATTTATGCATATACATTTGCATTTTAAAGTTACAAAAATTTTCATACACTTCAAAGATACATAGATCCACACAGTTGAAATTGTATTTTTTTAGAGTATATAAGGTAATGCAATTCAATTGATACAGTTAAAATACAAGCTTCTTTCTGAAAGAAATCTAGTTATGACAACGACCTACTCCTTAATTTCTTTTTTCTCAACTATTGACATCAAATTGCATCAGGGAAGGTTTAGACTGGATGTTAGGAAAAAAAAATTCTTCAAGAGTTGTCAAGCTGGAGCAGACTGCCCAGGGAACTGGTTGAGTCACCATTTCTGAAGGTGTTTAAAAGATATGTGGATGTGGCACTTGTGGACATGGTTTAGTGGTGGACTTGTCAGTCCCTGGTTAACAGTTGGACTAAATGATCCTAAAGGTCTCTTCCAACCCAAATGATTTTACTAATATTTGCTGTCACCATTTGTACAGTGCCTATAACAGTCAGGGCCCCTACTCTGGAGGTGCTTAAGCACCAGGAGAATTTATATAGTTATTAATGGTAATTATAGAAGATGTGCGCTTAAGAAAGCACAGTACAACAGTTGCACAACGCATGACCAGGGCACTGCCAGTGGTAAAACAGTAACAAACAAATGGGGCAACAGCCTTGTTTTAATGTACTACATTATGAGATGGGAAAGATAAGGCTGAGTGCAAGTAGATAAACAATCCAATACTCCACTGGGATGTTGTGCATCAGAGACAGAATGCAGAGCAGATCCTTCGAGATAAGAGTCATCTCATCATATTTCTTCAGTCTCAGCAGAAAATGAAGAGCAGTACGTTTAAGCATGCAGATAGATAAGCTGAATTTAGAAACTGTGTTGAATGTCAGAAACAAGAGGATAAGGTAGAAAGTAAGGAGAACATAATTTTCTGATGTTCTCCATGCACTACTGTAAAAGAAAATCTTACCCTATGGCTATGTTCACCTGAGAAACATATTTATTATGATCAAATGCAGTCTCCCATATATATGAGAACCTGCAAATATTCACAGAACAACTGCACCATTTTGGTGTATGGTAGATTAAACCATATATTTAATAATAATTTTTTTAAACATTTTATTTATACAATTAATTACATCACCATTTATGAGATACATTTGGGGGGAAAAAAAAACCCACCAGTTATACTTTGAATTTTCAGCCTTTGAATTTTTAGCTGATATTTGTAGTAACCCAATACAACTTCAGAATATATTAATGGTTTCATGAAATGCAGGGAAAAATGAAGTAAGAAAGTAATAACACTTCTTCACACTTTCTGTGTCATTTCCTGCATAAGAAGAAATTTGAGACCATTAGCTGTTAAAGTAACCTGCAGATGATAGAATCATTGAATGGTTTGGATTAGAAGGGACCTTAAAGATCTTTTTAGATCATCATATCCATAGGATCTGATACTTATTTCCAGTAAGGCACTGCAGGTTATTCTCACATAAAAGGTTAAACATGTGCACAAGTGTTTGCAGGAAAAAGGTATTAAAATGTGCACTTAGTGTGCCCCAGTAGCAAACCTTCAAGAAAAATGAGACAGAAAAATTCCATTCATTAGACCTTGCTGCTTATCTGGTGATTTTTAGCTGTCAGCTCATACAGCCAGTCTGGAGAAACTGTCAAACAAAAGGAGAGAAGTCAGCATTATAATTACTTGGAATATTTCTTATCAAAACTTATAAAATTACAAAGAAACAATCAGGACTAATGTCTCACTGCTAATACATGAGTTGGCTCTTCAAGGTTGAATGCACTTTACTCTCAGTGATACCAGAAATAGGATACTGAATTACCTGCCTTTTACCATAGGTTTGGAAAAGAGTTGCTGTGCATCAGCTAACACACTGTTGACATTCTGGCATGCTAAAGCCTGCAGATAGTGTTTTAAACCCACTGCCCAACAGAAGGGATCATACCTGCATTCTCACCTGCAACTAGCAGTTTCCTCACCTTAATTTCCCTCCAAAAAATGTTAGAATCCCCAAATCCACTAAGCAAAATATCGTTAATTTTTTATTTCAAAAATAAGTAGATGAATTCAAAAGCATGTGTAGAAACATGAGCTGCAAAAGCTCAGAGCAGATGGCTTCTGATTCTAGCGTGGGTATGATAGGAACTAATGTAAGTATAAATATTTTCACTGCTTTTGTTATCATCAGATCACAAATGGAACATGGATCCTACCTCCTACATTTCTGCCTTTGGAGTTCTCATCTGGAGAATGCCACAACAACAAAACACAGTTGTGTATGTCAGGCTAGAATGTTTGATTTCTTAATTGCTGTGAAGGACCCATCTCTCTTGATACATTGTACAGAAAGCATTCCAGCCTTCAAGTGTTTTCCAGATACCTCAGTGTCCTGGTTTTATTGCTTTGTTTGGTCTGGTTTAGCTTTGAAACCAGACTTATGAAATATTCCTTTTTCCAAATTAAGCTATGATTTACTCTTTCCTCATCTACTTGACAAAAGAAGTTGAGAACATTGGTTGATTTGTCTAATGAAATATCTAGGTAACACTGTGCTAACCTTTCAAAACACATCTTGTGAATCCGCATTTGCCTGGTGAGGTTTGTTTTCTTTTTGGGTGCACTACCTGAGCCACCACAAATACAGGGGCATAACTCAACTGCAGGCACAAACCTGTCTGTGTAAGGCTGTAGGGTCTTAACATAAAAAGACTAAACCCAGTGCAGCTGGTGGGGATTTTCCTAAGGCATTTACATCCCGCATCATGCCAATATATTGAAAAACACTTAACAGCTTTATAGGCAGCATACTTGTTAGACACAGAGCAGAAGTCCCCAGTATATGAGAGGATGCCATATAGTTTGTGATAGCAGGAATGGGCTTGGCATCACACCACTTTTCACACAGCTGGGCCCACACAACTGAGCAGCTACACCCACTTCAGATTCAAATACCAAGACCCATGTTTCTTGTGATAAGCTGCCATCATAGAAACCACCTTTCCCTCTTAATTTATCAAGAAAAAAGAAGAAAATCTCAACTCTTGCAATTCTGGTGTCCTACAGATTTTCTAGAATTAAAAATCCTTTCTACTCCACATTTTTAGGTAGTAATGCTGATAGTCATTACTGTAAAAGGTTAGCTGAGAAGGACAGCCATGTTCACTACTCCAGTTCTGTCTAGTTTCCTAGTAGACTAAATAAATCAAACAGATGCAAAAGTGAGAGAAACAGAGCAGAAAATACAGCATCAGTGGTGAGGGCTGAATTGTGCATCATTGCTTTTGAAAGAAAGACAGGTATTACACACAATCTAGTCAGCTAGTCTGACACTTGACAAACTTGTGATATTGTCAAGCTCTTTGAGATATTATCATTAGCTGCCTTTCTAGTGTTAAGCTTATTGCAACTGAACAAAAATAGAACATTTTGAGAGGCTAGGGCTAGCAGACTCGCAATGAAACGGATTAGAACTCATAATCTGCTGTACACGTCTGTTTTGACATTGCCTGTTAACAAAGTGTGACACTCAGCATGTAGCTGTGGTAGCTGAAAAAGAGATATTTCAGCCATTAGCAAGAAACAAAACCCACTATGCTGAGTGTTTCTAGCCCCCAAGTCTATGAAGAAAATCCCTTCTCTTTCATTTTTGTACTGCTTATCACATCAGTAAGTGACTGAGGTGGTGAATGCAGTTGTAGAGAGCCTCGGTCAACCCTTTCTGCCTTCTTCTTTTACTTGCATGTAATTTTGCATTTATCTTCCACTGCGGTGTTTTTCATGCTGTTAGAATACATGTTCAGGGTTGCTGGTGTGGCTCTGAAACTGGAAAGATTTGAAGATGAGAAATAGGAAGTAAATATGAAAAGGATACAGGAAAGCAAGTGAAGTTAGAAATCTAAGTGTTACATTTCAAATAAAGCTGGAGCTCTGACTGAGGCAGGGAAAGAGAAGCAATAGTCTACGTGCTTTTTTGATTTTGATCTGATCAGGTAATTTCAATGTGTGAGGGTGAGGAAGAGTAGTGTTAGGTTGGGCAGGAGAAAAGAGAGGAGAAGAAACTTCAGGAGGAGGCAGGATCTCTGGGTAATTCTCATTCTTTTACTGTTCAGATTATTCCTTACTATTCAGATTATAAAACCTGATGACTGGTACACTCCCTCCTCCTTTGTTCACTTGTTAGATCCTATATTTTATATCAATTTAATGTAACTAATTTCATAGCTATTTGGTGATAGATGTAAAAAATTTAACTTGGGTGTCATATTGTAATTACTAACTGACTTTATAAATTACTTAATGCAAGTAGATGAGTTGGGGATTTTTGTTATTTTGGACAACTAAAACAAAATTTTCAAAAATATGGTCTCCTTTAGTTCTCTGCTGTGAATTTCTCTACAGCTTCATTTGAATAAAGTTAGAGTAGACACTATTTCCTCTGTAGTTTATCTGAAAGACTGGGAAATAATCCAACCACATGCAAGATAAAACTACTTAACAAAACGTAAGCCCAAATTTAGCATTATAATTAGGTCAATGTAAAATTGACACAAACCCAGCATAATGACAGCCCCTAGGTATTGGATTCAAGACAGAAAAGTATGCCAACAGAAGAATGTTTGCTCAAACTGAGAGGGGAGAAGACACCTAGAAGAATATTCTGCCTGTACTCCAAAGCACCAAGCCATCAAGTCCTGCAAGAGGTCTTGCTGCCCTGACAGGTGAAAAGCCCAGGAAAAATTATTGCCATTATAATCCCCCTCCTGAAAATAGCAGGGAATTCTCATCAAATAATGCGAGAGAAGCCCCTTTGTCAGCTGGAGAGAGGTAGACTGATGAAAAAGTTTTTGGTTACTTTATATGTAATATATAAAGTTATATGTTACTTTATAACCCACAGGTCCCCAGAGAGGTTATTTGCAAGCAAGTCCAGAGTACTTGCTAACACACGGAGAAGTGAAAGACCACTATTTGCAGAGAAGAAAAAAGCTATTAGAAACCTGCAAGAGTTATAAAGACGCTATCAGAGGGAGGATTGAAATTGTAGTGCAGAAGAAATGTTTTGTTATTCCACTCCAACTAATAGTGAGGGAGTCTGAAATTGAACATCAACATCCTTTATTTATATTTTTAAATTATTTTGGCATTTTTGAATTCTTGTTTCTATTACTTGTAAACATTTTATGCAATGGGTCTTGGGTATATATAATACTCCTTGTCATTGAGTTAGTACATATAATATTATTAAAAAATACAAAAAAAAGAAGTCAATTATTTCTGGACAGGATATTTCATGACCATTTTAAGAACCTCTTAAGACTAAGAGTCTGTTGGGATTAAATGCAGCTTTTAGCTCTTCCCCAAACACACCCTAGGCCTGTTGTGTTTGAAACCCCAATTAATCAAATCCCTCTCTACCCAAGCCTGAGACTTGCTTAGGAACGCACTTGATCTTTATGCTCTCCTTAATATTGTGTCTCCAGCTGCAAGCAGTATTAAATTCCCTTTGTAAAATCAATAATGATAAAGGAAGCATGCAAAGATGCATCATCCATGTTTCACTCCAATGAAGCACCCTGTCCTTCTATTTTCCTGTGCATCACTGCCTTAAATCTCAACAACTTGAAATGCCATGTCATTAAGGTATCAATCTGACTCCTTCTGTTTTATGGAGACATGTAAGATTTGTGGACAATAAGGAGAAATCTATAAGCAGAGATTCATGGTGAAGTCCAAGGATAAATAAAGATTTCTAACTGTTTTTTTTTTAAATGATTGATTTTGAGGGAGAAAAATATCTCTATTTAAAAAAAAAATTGAAAAATTAAAAAATTGAGAATGCCCAGGGTCAAAAATCAAAGAGACATAAGTCAGGCCATAGAGAAAAAGGTTTATCCTTAAAGCAAATAGTAATTCCAAATTTTCTGCTTTCTGAGAAATGAGTGAAATAATTGAATCTCTGGCTCACTACAAGGTTTATTACCCCAGTAAACATATAGAAACAGATTTTGGGGAAAAAAGTAAAAATCAGTAATAGCTTATTCGTGTTTCTCTAAGAGCCACTGAAAAAGCTATCTATTCTGTGTCCATTAGTGAATGAAATTGTAATCAATTTGCTGTTTTAGCTTGGAAGAGATCACCTCTTTCTGTGACAGTTTTGATTGGAGCAAACCATCACACCACTAAACAACCTTCAGCTGGAAATTATTAACACTCAGAATTATAACAAAGCAAAGAAAAAGAAAAAAAATATGTTTTTCATAGCTTTAGCTTAGCATAGTAGCCCCAGCTTATATGGTCTTTCATAGCAAGGCTATATTTTTGTACTTGTAAATGCCTCACAATTTTGACAGAATCCTAACAACCATAATGCATAATTTACTTTTCATTATAAATTTTAAAAACTTTCCAGAGGTATCAAAAATTTCATTGGATGCTTTTTCAGTATTATAAATAGATGGAAAACATACCTCAACGTTTTTAATACTTCTGTTGTTTCTTTGAAACAATTGTATTGTGCATGACTGGTGTAGGGCAGTATCTTTTCACACATTTCAGTAAAAATGCATGCTGGTTGTAATAATGTGTAGTTGCTAACAGCTATAATTATATTTCTTTGCTTTTTGTAGCTGGTTTGGCTTGGCTTGGTTTTGGTTTTTTTGAAGGATGGTATCTTGGTGTTGACTTCATATCATGTGTACCACAACATGCTAGAGACAGAAATAATGTTAAAAAATCCCCAATATAAGACTATTGTCTCTGTTCAACACACTGAAAAAATAATCTTTCAAATAGTGCATTTTATTGGTATTGTGTAATTAATGTTATGTGTCAGTAATTTATGAACACTCATATATTTGTGAAATATTAAATTATTTTCAGCTGGGAGTTGGAAACATCAGAACTGTATTATTCTGCATCATTTTAGCATCTAGAACAGTATTATCATCTTTAAAAACCAATGAAATGTTTTGTGACATTAAAAATTGCACAGATTTTGCCACTAAGATAAACCAAGACAAAAATATGTATATTAAGAGGATCTGACTCCCAATATAATCTATCCATATTGTTTCATTAATTGAATAAAGTATTAAGCATTGCAAATTGTGATGGATTTTAAAAGCTACCCTAAAATAGCAGTATTATATTGCAAATGGTGACATCTGTCCTTCAGACTTCAATGTGTGTAATCTCTAGTGTCCGGAAACATTTAATTGAATTCAGCTCAGCAACTCACACATACAAATTCTGTATTGGCTGAAGCACTTGCTGGATCAAGCTATTGTTTGGCTTGAATTACACATCCAAATATTTGTCATTTTGTTGCCAGTTTCCACTAAGATATACCCCAGAAATACTGACCTTATTTACAGGCCGCTTGCCATTTTGTCCATTTCACATCAAATCAAGTGTCATTTATGTAATTTTAAAATATTTACGCTTCTTGAAATTGAATTGTACTTTATGATGGGACTCTGTAGAACCTTATGCAATGAATAAAATTGCGATGCTCAAAGTAGAGATGGCATACATGAGTGTACTCATAGCATCAGGCTTGGTGTTTGTTCTTGTGGAGGAGTATCAGTAATTCTGTTTCCTGACTTGTGTTTGAGTCACTGCTGTGCCTATCAATAGGGAGCTTGTCTAATTATTCTCTGAATTGACATGAGGCTTGGGTTTCCATTATACAGCTGATAGAAATTCACCACAGCAATATTGTAAAATAGAGGCACTATTTCTAGTAATTAGTTTAAATCAAAGGGTTGTTCCCTAAACTGCACATATCTGTTTCTTACAATCTAGCAGTCCAGTTGCCAAAGGACATAATTCTGTTTGCTTTTTATTTGTTTGCCTGGTCCCATCCCACTGATACTTGTAAATATTTGTGAATCAATGGATTCCTTGTGTACAAGCTCTTCCACAGGGCTTGAGCGTAAATCTTATGTGATTCTTGAGCAAATTATTGCACATTATGGTAAGCACAAAAAATTGACTATTGTTAATTTACACTGCAGTCGTCTTACATTCTATTAGACATATATTAAAAGTCTCACTTGGGCAGTCTTTGAGAAAGTCAAGGTTGTAAGGTCACAGATTTCATGTTCAACAAACCCCACATTAGTTACAAAAGAGAGAGCCTGCAGCTGTGCTAGATCTTCTGAATGGGGTTTTTTTGAGGAGATAAGCCATTACAATACTGCATCTGCATTTTGAAACATTTTAGTAGTGGTATCTTAAGGTTAATCTGTACAGAAACTGAGTTTTCTTCAGCTAATTTTTATTCAGTGAATGGTCTGACTTGCACTGCTGAAGAATCCTTAATCAAGTAGGTTTTGCATTCCAAGTCTTGATGTGAAAAAGAACTGGTCAGGTCTGAAAAGGAATTTTAGATGATTCTCTTCTCTGGACACAGAACAGGAAGATAAATTATTCCCAATCTCATAAAGGACTGTGACAATTACTGCTAAGATAGATACTTGCAGTGGCACAGTTATTAGGAAATGTTATAGCATGACTGGGCAATGTACTTTTTAAACCTACTACAGAAATTTGTGAATTAATGCCCAAGTCAACGCAGTAAACCCTAATACATCAGCTTGTATCTAGTCTTAATATTTGAGATGGAATTGATCCAGGAATTGTTTTGTGCATATTAGAAGGAGCTTCATTACAAAGTTTTGTTTGTTTATTTTAGCTGGAAAATCTGATTAATCAAAACAGAAATTCATTATTGGTTTGTGCCATTATAAAAAGGCTTTTGCTGGGAAAGTCTTCTCAGCTCCACAGTGGAATTCCTGGTCAAAACCAATAGCAAGAGAGAAACCATATTTCAGTCCCAATCTGCATCAAGAGAAATATAGACTGAATATTAGGAAGAAGTTTTTTACAGAAAGGGTGATAAAGTTCTGGAATGGTCTGCCTGGGGAGGTGGTGGAGTCACCATCCCTGGATATGTTTAAGAAAAGCCTGGATGTGGCACTCAGTGCCATGGTTTAGTTGAGGTGTTAGGGCATGGGTTGGACTCGATGGTCTTGAAGGTCTCTTCCAACCTAGTCCTTCTGTGAATTCTGTGTGGAGGATTGTGGTCACCAACATGGGAGGAGAATGCCATGATGAACAGGTTATGTGTTATCCTGGATTTGTTTTTCCAGGTTTTCTTGCTGGAACTGTTCTACTTCATGTGCCTCATCAGGTACTATTTTTTGAGTCAGAATCATCAATGCTCCAAATAACTCCCCTGCCTAAATTTATCCAGTGTATAAGTTCTCCAAAAAGGAATAGACATAACAAATAAGAGAGATGCAAATCCAGTAACTTCATCAAATTGAACATCTCTGAATGGGAAAACAAAACTGGACTTGAGCCAGCCAGAGGCAACAGGAAGCATTGGTATTATTCAGATCATATTGATAGCTGGAAACAGCACATCCTGCAGTCATCAGAGCAATGATGGCAGTAGGACTGAAGCAGAGAAGTTAACTCATGTGGAGATAATACTGTATGACACCTGAGAGAGCAAAAAATTAAACTCAACTTAATTTGACACTGTTCAGAATTAGTCCACTTGATCAGGATTCCTATGCAATGCCTTTCCAGCCTTCAGCAGTGACTGCTCTAATAAGGATTGCTGGCACATATGTATTATGCCCCCAACCATATTTCTCCTCCTTCCTTTTTTAACAGATTGAGGCATTTTTGCTGACACCCATTGATCAAGATTTTTGCTCTGCTCTCATGCAACAAAATATGAAAGAACTTGAATTTTGGGAACTAAAGCTCAAGGTAATCCACTAAGTGGGTTTAGCCGACTGACTGCTGGATCCTGGCTGAGCTGCTTCCCCCAATAATGACTATAGATTAAGTGTCATAATAACAGCTGTCAACAAGCAGTGTGCAAAAGAGTTTTTTTTTGAAGTCACAATTAGTCAACAACCTCTGCTCGCATGGCATACCAGGGACGCGTTTGATGTGCCGTCTGTTCCCTCCCACCCAGCAGTGCCGCTGCTCTGGGCACCGCACATTGCAAGATGAGTCATGCAGCTCAGCAAAGCATATTCTTCAGCTGCAGAAATGAATAAAAGAGATACCAGCATGCTGGCTGCATGGGATGTACTAAAACTAGAGCTTACTTAGTTCAGCAGGAAGCTGATTTCCTTTGCATTTGGGATTGGTGTTGGCAGGAGGTTGGAAGTGACCACTCCATGATAGCTTTTTTCTGTAATTGGCCTTTGATATCCTGACATAGTTGATCTCAGTGGGAATAATTAATCTTTCACCCACTTAGGACATTGACTGGGTAGTTGAGCTTAGGAACATCATCTAGAATTGCTCTGAGTCACAAAAAAATTGGCACAGGGAGAGGTGAAATGAGAAAGGATAGAAGTCTTCTACAGTCATCAATGCAAGACCATTCAGGGGAAGAGAACAGTGCATTCCTCTGCTTTCCTTACAGAGTAGCTGAAAAGTGTTTTCTAAATAACAGTCTAAAATATTGGGTTGATTAAGATCTAATATATGGAGAAAAAAAATTTATTTGCTCTGTTTAGAAGGCAGATGTCTAATACTGAAAAGAGAAACATGATTTTCCAGGCTTAAAAAATGATAAGAGAACTGCCTAAAAATAGGTTGCCTGGAAGATGATTTTTAAAGAAAAATATACAAAACTTGTTACAGCTCCAGTAATGTATTTTCTTGCTGTTGAGTCTCTCTGCATTTAAATACCATCATTTCAAGTTCTTTAAATGACATATAAATCAAGAAATCCAGTATTCTGAGAATGTCTAATGTGCATGAGGATACACATTTTGACAGTGCAGTAAGCAATATTGATTCAGCCAATTCTCAAGAAGCAAATGCAAGAGGAAAAGTCTCCCAAGTGTTGTTTCTTGTGCTCCCCATGTTCCAGTCTTACACAAGGAAATCCATTTGCAGGTGTGGGCATTACTGTTTTGGACCCCTGTTACATTTCCTCAGGTGCTGTAAGCAGCCAGAGGTGACTAAGAAGGGAAAAGATGTGTTTTTAACATTTCGTTATTGCTGAATCCCAAGGATGAGGCTACCCACCACCACAGGGAGTGGCAGATCCTTTGTTCTGTCTGAAAATATTAGTGAGGCTGTGGAAATCAGAGCCACTGTCCTTTAGCCTGAGCAGACCAGGACACACTGTATTGATTGTCTTATGTTCAAATTATCTTTAACTCTTCATAAGTTAGTGGGACTTCCTTACAGATCTAAAAGCAAGAAGAATGGGAGAGGTTGAGTAAAGAAAGAGTTTAAATACCTTCTACTCATCTAAAATTTGAATGCATTCAGAAGTCCTCCTTGTACCTATGGGAATTTGGATGGAAATGTAGTCAAGTTTTCTAAACCAACCTTCCTGTCTGAGTAAATAAGGTTTTCTATACACAGTTTCAGGAAAAATGTCTTAACAAACAAAATAAAACTAAATAAAATTAAATGTTTTAAATTAATTATCATTCATCCTAAGCATGCATGACAGAATGGATTCGACTTAGTTCTCTTCTTTATAGATAACACACCATTAAATTGACTTAGAATTGTGGGCTGAACTGAACATTTTTGTTTTGAATTATTTTCAATCTTTGTTTCAAGATAATTTTTCATTTTAATTCCTTTCATTTTTATTAAATGAAATTTAGAGTTATTTTTTATTAGGTCTTACTTTCATCATGAAGTATATTTTTCATTGATCAAAAATTTATTAAATACTCAGTACAAACAGATTTTTCATTTTTTGATGTGATTTGCCAGCTAAGCACAAAGATATTTTTGCCAGTCTCCAGTCACAAAATATTTAGTGTGTCCTACAGTAATAGTACAACATGATTTTTTTTACTTATTTTTCTTTAGTTTGCTTCTGAATGCATTAATCTTTGTATTTCCAGGCAAACTCCAAGAGCTTAAATGCATGTAAAATACAAGAAATAGATATTTTTGTCTTTGGTTTCCCTCATTTAAACATCATGGTCCATCTAGCTGTACTAATGCAAACAAATTGACACTGAGAGGTTTGGTTTGGGGAGGGTTGTGGGAAAGAGGAAATGTTTTATTCTCAGAACTTACACACACATTTAATTTTTTTCAAGTTATTTTAAACAATTAAAAGATTCCTTTCAGGGAAATGATGAAATGGTTAAACCTTTTGGATTAACTCTTTCAACTCAGCAAGTATGCATAACATAGGGGTAGTTGCATGGTGGATTCACGTGTCTTGTATGTGAAAGCCTTACAGTCTTAATAAGGTAATAGATAATCATAGCAGGAGCAACAGATAACTAAAAAACCCAACTACTGCAGTAAAAGAACATACAGAGCCATACAGAATTCAGTTATTTCTGTTTATATCATGTTCTGTTCTACTTCTGCTTTTCTAAGTTCTAGTTAATAGAATGTCTAAAAAACAGTTAGTCTTTTTAAACCTGTCCAATTAAAAAAAGGTATTTTTTTGAGAACTCAAGAATGTGGCCAGGTTATCCAGGGTTCAGACATAGCTCATAAAAATGAAACTTTACCTCTGTTTTTGTTTTTTTTTTTTCAAGTCTTAGGAACATTGGTTCTTACCTTTTTGTCTAAGCTTCCTTGGAGATCTTGTTAAAGTTTCACAACTTGTTCCTTCCTCCCTGCTGAGGTTTGTTGTTTCTCTGTGCTTTTACAAATAAGGTCTTCGGACTTTGAGGTTTGGGATTTCTCTAGGGTATGAATTAAGGAATTCATGTTTCTTTCCAAAATCTTCTCCATGGACCTCTAACAACTTGTTCCTATTGCAGCTTCACATCTTCCATTACTTTAAAAAGCAAGAATTTACTTTTATAGTTGCCCACTATTAAGGTAAAGAAAAAAACATGCTGGAAGATGAAAGTAAGAAACCTGGCATGCCCTCTGGCCATGTCAAATCTATTAAGTCTCCATCATAAAACTAATCTTTTGCTATTTTCCCCCTGAAGCAATAGACTGTGATCTCATTGTGTTCTATAAACTAAGAAAGGTCAGGCCAGCCTCCCCAGTCTTTGGGTGAATGAAATCCTAAGAACTCATCTGTGCTTAGGATGAAGCTGATTTAGTTAGTGCAGAAACAAACAAGATCTAGCTAGAACAGTTTGAATTTACTTTTCACAGCTGTTTATTGCTGCTTCTCTAGGTAATCATTACAGCCCCCGCAGCTGAGGCCCAATAACAGCTTGTGGCAGTCCTCCCACTCTGTTTCAGGGCAAACCAGCTGTATGAACTTAAGTCACTGTGGAAGATGGCTCAGGCTAGCCCAAACGGTGACTCATTAGTGCAGCTCAGTATGGGAATAATGAGGAGCAACTGTTAGTCCTGAGAGCTAAAGTTCCTACTGCTGGCTTCAAGGAGAGCATTTTATGGTTCTGGAAGTGACACTGCTACCAAAAAGTAATGGCTGAAAGAAGTTCTTGAACATCTCAGGTTATACTGGGAGATGTGATTCTTATTCTTAAAATCTTTGGCCCTGTAAACAGGAAAATTAAGTTAATTAAATTACTACTGCTATGTAGTTAATAGTGTTAGATATCATAGTGGGTCATATAGTATTATGCTTTTCTTTCAGTTAAAAGAGTGGACCCTCTCTTTCTCTCAACTTCAAAAAATGAATTAAAAGAGAAAATAGTTTTAAGTAAAATTAAAATTTCTTCATTGTTATTACTTTGGTTTTATAAGTATTTCTCTCCATGTAAATGAAAATTAATGCTGTTTAACAAAAAGAATAAATGGAGTCAATTTCTTTAAAAACAATTTAATTTTACTTTACATATTTTTTGTCCACAGCTAATGCTAATTTTCTGATCAAATGTGGACTGAAATACACTTACATTTTTGTTTGGGAATATCCAACTTTACATAAATGGAAAAATACATTTTCGTTTTCACAGTGCTGCATACTGCTGCTGAATGCTAGACATTGCATTCACTATCAAAGGCATCTACATTACTAAATAAAAGAAACCCAGGAAATCGGCTTGAGTATTCAACCTCTGTTGATCCCTACCATTTTTTAGGGTAGTCTTCTGATCTCTTTATGATCTTTTTAACTTGCTCTCTCTGGTAATCTTAGGTGTTGTGACCACAAGACTAAAGAACAACAGGTTCTTTTTCTTTCCTCATTAAATGCTGATATTTTAGTATAAGTAACTAACAGAAGCTATGCAATCAGTTTATTAGACTACTTGTGCATCTGTTTACTAAAGTTCAGCTATGCCCTGTCATACAGTGTCTAATCATCTTTTTTATTGGTTTCCTGAAAATCATCTCTTTCTTGTGACATCCATCGCCTCTCTACGTATTAAATTATTACTTACAGAGAACAAGAAGGTGGAGGTGAAGCTCTTCCTTAGATCATTTGTGTGGAGCCAGGGACAGATGATAGCTCTTTTGACTCTCACAAATGAAGAAGTATATGCAATCTTTGCAATAATATCATTACTTATTATTTATTATGTGGGAGAGACACTACGCCTCTGGCAAATGACAGATTGAGTTGCTGCCAGTACTCTCTTTCCTCTGGCCATTGCTGAAGGACACATATTTATTTCCTCCCAGGCTATTTTTGTCACTGCTTCCTATGCAAGGAAACTAGAAAAAGATATCTGATAAGTCTTTCCCATGTGATCTCAAAGAACACTGCAAGGAGGATTTCTTAATTCCATTTATAATGACTGAATTGCAATTTCTTAATTACTAAATTGTTAATTACTAAGTGGCCATTTAATAATTAAGAAATTGCAATTTAATTTTTATGCAATGTGTATGCATATATATCTGCACACAAATATGTATATATTAGTGAGCAGATATACATGCATAAACGTATCGATATCCATGCATTTCTCTGAGAAGTTACATTGACATCAGGGATATGAATGTTTGGTTATAGGTACTGTCCCTTTTCTCCTAAACAATTTTTTTAAAAATTGACAGTAACATGTAGTTAATGCTGATATTTAATTAATGATGTAGTTTAGACTCTATGTTTCAACTAAAATTCTGCTAATTTATTTTTGTTTCTCTCAGACTGGGGAGAGGGCCTGCAATACTCTGTGGATCATTTTGTTCCTTTATTTTGTGGCATTGATGAACAGCAGCTCCATGATCCACCTGTGTAGAAAGGTTCATACTAATTGTGATTCATAAATGTTATCCTCCGTTGGGCTATTTTAGAGCAATACTCAATCCAGGTAATTACGCTCCGTTGCCTCTGCTGCAAGCAGACACTCTATAAATCCTTCAGCCAAGGTGGGCTTGTCAGGCTGAGAATAATGTGCAGGTCCTCAGAAAGGATTTATATTCAAGGTCCATTTGATAGGTGTGTTTTCCAGTTTTTTCATTTCTCAGAACTGATGACAAGCCGAACTATTTGGTTATTCCCTACTGATGCTGCTCCAGTGATGGCATGATCGAAAATCTGTGATTAATTTAGAGTCACTTGTATGCTAGTACTAGGCAATTTTGACAGCCCTACTTTCAGTATTGATTTCGTGTATAATTTACAAAAGAGAGGCATACCAGGGACAATGATGCTTTGAAAGTTGTTTGCATTCTTCTTGTAGACACACACCTCCCCACTGCATCAGAAAAGTCCCAGTGATATAAAACACATTTGAATCAAATACTCTTACCCCTGCTCCACTGTCTTTCACTTATGACAGATTTAAGTTTAAAAATAAATTAAAACAATCTTTCAGCAGCGTATTAACAAGACTCTATCCTAGGAAGTTAGTGTACTAGGGGTATTATGGTTTTATAAGACCTCACAGTCTCAAAGTCTGAGAGATAAAGGGATTCAAGGGATCTTTGTTTTTTTCACATGTTCAAACAAAAGACCTTTTTTGGTCAGCATAACTAAGGAAGAACCAAATGCCATTTAACAAATTAATGCATGTTATGGTCATGTTTTAGAAATAGGAATTTTAGCAATCTTCTCTTTCCTAGAAAAAAGGTAGTGTTTGATTCAGTTTTCTCCTTTAAAAAGTGCAGCTTCTTTTGAAATCCATGGCATTACTATATGGTAAAAAGATAAATTAGTATTATATGAGAGTGTATTGTTGAAGCACATGAAAATTTATCTGATGGGAATGAAGGATTCTGAAAATTGTAGTAGTGAACACAGGATATAATTTTAGATAACACCTCCTATTTGGAAGTACCAGAAAAACAGTGTGAAAGGTTTAGTGAGGCCTGAGGAGAACAGCCTTCAGTACATGAAAAAAAATAGTCAGTTATAGCAAGGAAATGTTCCTCTCTGGTAATTGTGATAAATGGGATGGGTTAATCTTCCCTGACATCTTCAAAACTGTGAATTTTTTTTAGCAAATAGAAGAGATTAGTTCTGAAAATGAAACTAATTCACTTCCCTTTCTTATTACTGAAATCGTCAGGATATGTAATGTATGATATGTGAGATATGTTAATCATTTTGCAAAATAATTTCCTTTTGGGAAATTTGCTAAAATGTTTGTTTGTTGGTTTTAATTTGAATAATAAAATTATTTACATGAATCTAGATAATAACAAAAACAAAAACACCTGTATCATTATATGAAAAAATTGATATTGTCTTAACTGAAAATGAAATTAATGTGCTGCTGCTAATATTAGAAACAATTTGGTCATTTTCTGTTCTGATTTGTGCATTTTTTGGATTCTGAAATTGCCCTGTGGGACATGCAAAGAATACAGGAATGAGCTAGTTTGGAGGGCTCTGATTGTTTGTTTCTTTGATTTTTTAATTTTTTTTGTCATCAGATATTAAGCCAAATATATTAGTACCTATATCCTGCTGTTTTGCTAATATGCATCAAACTGTATTCCATTTAGTAAAATACACAGTTTCGCATGAACAGCTGGTAAATATGCAGCTGTATATACAAAATAAAATCAAAATGCAATCTGCAATTTTGAATGGATATGCAATCAAGCCACCCAAACCCATTAAGAATAGGGATATCTTTAATGTGATCTGTAAAGCTGACATTTTCAGCAAGAAAAATGGTACATTTTCAGCAAAGGCACACTATATGCAAAAATATCCATCTCACTGTGGGCTTTCCTTGTGACTGGTTTTGACGAAATTTTCTTTTACCTATTCTTGACCAAACTGAAGGCATCAGCCAGTTGGCTGATGAGGCCTGTCCTCAGTGAGAAGGACTGCTGCCTACTACAAAGGCTATGTTCAAAATATGTTGCTGCGGGTAAGGGAAGGTCCCAGATCAGGAGCTAGTGGCTCAGGTGGTAACAGAGCAATGTGATCATGGCTTTCACATGGCTTTCAACAGTTTCTTAACTTCTTTCCTAAGTGTGAATTTAGCTGCTGCTTTCACAAACTTGCAGATCTCTGCATGTCCTCCTCTACTCTGCGCTCATGCACCCTCACCTCGAGTCCTCTGTGCAGTTTTGGATGCCACAATATAAAAAAAATACATAAAGTTATTAGAGAGCATCCAAAGGAGGCTCTGTGAAGATGGTGAACAGTCCAAAGGAAACCTTATGAGGAATGTCTGAGGTCACTTGCCTTGTTCAGCCTGGAGAAAGTACAGTCTGAGGGAAAGCCATATTGTGATCTTCAATAGCCTCACAAGGGGAAGCAGAGGGACAGGAACTGATCTCTTCCCCCTGGTGACCAGTGATAGAGGACTCAAGGGAATGTCATGAAGCTGTGTCAGGGAAGATTAAGGTTAGATATAAAGAAATGTTTGAGCACTGGGACAGCGGGAAGCAGTCCTGGCACCAAGCCTGACAAAGTTCAAGCATTGTTTGGACAACTCACATTGTATGATTCTTGGGATTGTCTTGTGCAGGGCCAGAAGCTGACCTTTATTGATCCTAGTGGTTTTTTTTCCAATTCAGGATATTTTGTGACTCTATGATCTCAAGTGACCAAGGCTGCATATTTTTTCTGTGTGGCCCAAAGTGAGCATGGACTCAAATATTGCTCACTTTATTTGAAAATATTGTAACAAAAATTCTTGTGTTACAGTGGTAAGAAGGTCCTACTTTACCCACATTTTTTTTGTTGTTCTTTATCCATGATATGAACTCTGATTCTCTGGTCACACCACTATTTGTTGTCTGGCATGATCACAAAGAGAAAGCACTGCATGATATTGTAAACACTATGGAAACTTTTCAAAGCACTAGATTTTATGTTATATTTAGAAGGACTTGACTCATAGGAATCCTTATTATCTTCACTGATGCACTGGAACCAAGGATAATTCTAAGCAATCTAGGCATCTTTCCAGAACATGGAAGTCAGAAAACCTTTTCCCTAGAACGCCATAAAGTCAATGAAGAGAAAGAGATGCTCTTCTAGAGATTCAGATCTTACATTTCAGCAGATTGCAGAAACTCCATATTGTACAAGAACACTACAGAAGTTGTGTTCTTCATTTAAACTCCTGAAAGGTGGATGCCAATGGTGAATCTGGTGCCACTGTATAATGATGTATTTTGAACACCCATACTTGTATAATTATAGTAACTGAAATAATTTGAAGGACTTAACTGAAGGTACTCTCAGTCACTGAACATAAGATTTGTGTCAAAACTCTGAAGCAGGCATATATTTATTCCTCACAAATTACACTGGAGAAATGTATATGTATATTCAGTCAACTAACATATGGAAGCCTGGAAAGTGCCACAACTGAGTGGATCACTATCAGAAAGGTCTATTTAAAAATGTGTAGGTCAAACTTTGGAGCAAGTGACTTAATCAATGGAATTGTACTTTATGTTGTAGGAGGGTTCATAGAATTAATGAAGAAATGAGCAACCTGGTTGCTGATTTTCAAGACAGAACTGATATTTTTCTTGTTCTATCTAGCAGCTGCCTTTCTTTTTTGTCACAGCCTACATCTGAGGGCTGGGCAGCTGGGTAAGGGATTTGCACAGACATAGGAAAAGGAAGCTAAGGGTTATGACAGCAGTGACCACAACAGCATGAACATCCCAGGCAGGGAATTTCATTACAATGTCAGTTCATATTTAGTGCTGTTCCAGAATGTTTTTATTTTAGTTATTCTGACACTTCTTTAATATTAAAGCAAGGGAAAGCATGTGGTTTTGCATTTTGTTTCTTTATTTCTTCCTAAGTCTAACCAAAAAAAAAAAAAAAAAAGAAGGTGAAATGGAAATGACAACATTTAAAGGGAAGATGGGACTGACAGGAAGGTTAAGGAGGCTTTTATCTTCAACATGGGTACATCAGCCAAGGTATTTAACACATTTACCAGGGTATGCAAGTAGAAGTCCATTTGATGGCCCAATAATGAAATGACATGCAATATTCTGTGATTGCCCTCAATTACCCTATGCAAAGCAAGAATTAATTACTAACATTGAAAAAATTCACCTTTGTCCCTCATTTCAGGCTCTCATTTATAGTGAGTGTTTCTCAGATGGTATTAATAGAGGCCCAAGTACTTGATAGCAGTGGTTTTTTTCCTTCTTTTTCCTTGTAATGGTCTCAATCCTCTTACATGATAACTATAGTCTAATCAATCAGTGGCTGAAGTAAGCATTAAGGTATATACAAAACATTTTAAAAGTGCTGAACCCGCCCATGTACTTTGTTGTCCAGAGCTGTAGTACACATGACAGTTAATTTGATCCATTTGTTTTGCAACAAAGACTGCCACCACCAAGTTATTTGAATGTAATGTTATAAATCAACTTGAAGGCTACATAAAAAAAAGTAAATAAGCCAAATAAAACCAACATAGAGATTTATCACGTTTTGTCTGCTTTCCCTCATTGAATCAAGAGACAAATTTCTAAACGAAAAGCAACGCTAAATGATCATTACCCAAGATTCCCTTTGATTCCCAAATGTCCAGTATAGTATTATATTGGTGGAAGGAACTGTCTGCATGTGATTTTAAACTACATTCTGTCTCTACATATTTAGTACAATGCTAGTCATAAATGCAGAACCAGAACCAGAAATTTAAAGAGAAATTACTAAAAAAAAATTATGAAAATAACATTTCTCCATTTCATATTTATTTTATAATTAGTTTTACTTTTTATTCAGGTCTAATTTAACAGGTAGAAGTGATGCTGTAGTAATAAAAGAGAATGTGATGATACAGAGAAGAATGACATGATAATGAGAAGAATGGACACTGGCATATTTATTTGGTTCTAGACATTTTCTTCCAAATAAAAAAGTCTTAGGAGGTGTGTATCCATACAATTATAGATGTTTCTGAGTTACACTAAAATTTTTTTTAGTTCTCTGGTAAAACCGTGAGGTGCATGCTAAGACTGAAGACAAGAGCACAAAGGGGAAAGGTAGAAGATGAGAAAGAAGTTCCAGAGAGTCAGTAACAGAAATTTCCAGTCCCCAGTGTCAGCTGGAGAGTGCTAGTAGTGAACTGCTGGTGAAGTGAGAACAGCTTCCGAAATCAGTTGTTCAAATTAACCTGCTTGACTTTACTGTGAAAGGTACTGTAAATACCCATTCACTCAGGAAAGTGTAGGAGGAAATTTCAAAAGCACTCTTTTCTCTTTCACAAAAATCCAGGGAAAGAGATCTCTCATCCACGTAGAGACTTCTAATGAGTTGGCAGTATCTAAAGTAGTCATTCAAGGTTCCTTTTTAGAAAAAGAATAAGCACTTCAAGAGTGCCATTCTCCTCCTTTCTTAGGTAGACATCTGGCACAAAGTACTTTAATAGCTCTATAAAAGTTCCTACTTCTCACTAACACAAAAAAAAAGGGGGTCTGGAAAACTAAATTTCTTGTAGATGTCTACAGTGATCTATAGGTAGATGAGATAAATCCCATCTCTATGACTTAAGAGTGCTTCGATTCCATTTGGTGCTAAGTCAACTAGGCATTTTGAGTTATAACTGGAGATTTAGGAGGCTGATCCTAGCCATTTCTAACAGTTAAAAGATTTCACCTGGAAAGAATTTAAAATAAGCTGTTTGCCTTTGCACTGAAGGAGAATGAAATCTGCCACACACCAACTGCATCTCCCATCAAGAAAGCTGTGTTTTACTGTGGCAGACTGGGTGGGCATCCACGTCAATTTGGCGTATTAACCCAACAAGAGTGAATGAGTTCAGGACAGACAGCCAACTCACCTAATCCTGTAAGTGTATTTTTAATTACTTTCTAAATAAATGATCAAAACGAAGCTGCTTCAGCAACGCAAAAACACAACCAGACACGATTTGCAATGAAGACTCCCTCACTGAAGACTCCCTTCATTTTATGGATGTACTGCATTTTGTCTCTTCTTTAGCATTTTTTAGATTAATATTAGTGAAAGATACCACAAAAGTTTGGATTTTTTCTTTTTCTAAAACCTCTGAATTTTCTTCAAATTCTATCATCGCACTTTCTTACATTTCAAGTTCAGGAATTTTTTCAGGATTTTTTTCCACTGAAGGGAAATATTATTTTCTTTTCAGAAAAGTAGAAGTATATAAACCCAAAGGGTCATAGAAGTCAGGCCAGGAGCTGAGGTTCTATTTTCACAGAAAGGAGGATTAAAATCCTTCTCTTTCACACATTACAAATTGAAGTAAGTTCCTAACCTAAACTGCAGCCTTCACAGAAACAGGGTATAGCTGTGGAAGAAGACGAGCTGTGCATGGGGGTTTTGTTGTTTCCCCTTGTTTTCTATTGATATTATTATTAAGCTAGTTGGAGACAATATATGTCTGAGACTGTAATTTGTTTTAATGAGTTGTGAAATCTGCAGGAACTGCACTGACCAGCTTCACAGACAGACACACTAAAAGTTTTACTGATCTGAGACAGTTTTAACAGAAACACTGACCCAGAAAAGTAAAAAATAAACAGAAAGAACCTATATCCTTAGATTTTGTAAGCATGTGCCTGAATATCCCCAACATGGTAAATTGTTATTCTACACAAGAAAATCATGGGTCTAAGTTTTTTTTCCTGAATTAACTTAGTAAAGAAAAGCACTGGGCTTGGTGAGAGAGCCAGGCTGGCACAGTGGTTGATGTGAGGTTACATGCAGGAGTGGTGCTAACAGAGACCTCAGAGAGAGGAGGTACAGTGGGTATCTGCAGAGGATCATGTAAGAACGCTGAATGAGCCAAAACCACGGTGCTTTCTCCCTGGGCAATTTGTGGTGTTAAAAGCTTCTCTTTGAAGGAGAATGGGAGAAAGGAGTGAAAGGGGAGCAGCTGTCTGTATTAACAAAAGCACGTGCCTTAGTGTGGTAGGTCAGTGGAAGCATTTCAGTTGCTCTCACCACAGGAACACAGAAATGCTGAGGTGAGTGGAGACCCTCACTGAAAATCTGATTATCTCAGTGTCTGAATTACTCATTTTTTTAAGACAGTATATGCTGGTAAAAGCTGGAGGCTTTGTAGGATTCAGATGATAAATAAGTGTAATCGTTGGTTATGACATCAGTATGGTTTATAGGATAAAGGAAAAATTTGAAGTATGGTCCTGAAAAAGCATTAAGTATTTATCTGCCCTTCAGGATGAGGCTAAGGTGAAACTTTAAGGAGAAATTAAATGTATTATTACAACATTGTTAATATCTGACCTGTAAATGAATAGGCTTCTACATAGACAAATAGTAAGAATATAAATTGCTGAAAGAATAGATTTGTTTTCCATTGGTTTACAGGAATCTTTATATTTGGTGAACCATCCCTAACAAATGTTCAATCTGAACACAAAACAGTTAAATGAGTGAAAGTTAACAGCAGTAAATTGTGGCCTACATTGATTTTCTGACCTGCATACACAGTAAATTTTTCACATTGAGGCTACCCACAAAGTCTTTTGTTTTCTACTTCTCAGATTTCAGTTTGAAATAACTGGGAGAAAGCTTTCAGAATCTCCTTTCAGAGCCATCTTTTGGAGGTGACCTTTGACTTGAAAGGGACAGTTAAATCAGGACTTCAAATATCAGAAAATTACATCATTTTCAGGGATCTTTTACTGTTTGGCCTAGTAGCTGAGATGGTAAAAAATATAGTATTAAAATGAAAATTGCCTGGAAAATCAGTAATTACTTGGTTGTAAGATTTCTTGGACAATGATTGAGGAAGAAATTAAAAATGCAACCTTCTCACTGAAAAGTCAGGAACCCTCCAGTTATTTTTCTTTCATAGTCTGTGTGTCATTGACACAAGGGTCCTGTACATAAAGGTTTTGATCAGGCTGTAGGGAAGAATGAAACAAAAATGGATGTCAAGGCAGAAAGCAAAATTTTGTGTAAATTTTTCAAGAGAGGCAGCTACATTCCATCCAAAATATCAGTCTTTTAGTTTTGTAGTTTGTGAATAGTATCCTCTCCAAGGAATTCCATCCCATGAAAGCTTATAGGAGGGCAGGAAGCTTTTTAGTCTTCATATTCCAAATAACCAATTTTAATGCAACTGTTCAGATCCAGCTCTTTTGCTGTTTAAGTTTTGGAAAAACAGCCTGTCATTTTCATTGCTGACTTAAGATGAGAGTTTTGACATAATTACATGTTTTCAATATTTTTCAGTCTTCACTTTTCATTCATAGGAAGCTAGACTTCAAGAATTTCCGCAAAACTAGATAAAAGGAAAAAATAGGACTAAAACTGAATATTGAGTGCATTGCCTTTGTGAGAAAACTCTTTCCTGTTCTGTAAAAACAGGTGATTATTGAGACAGCACATTTTCATGCATGTACACTCTTGTGTACATTTTTCATGCATGTACACTGTTTTGGTGGAAGAGGACAGTCGCAGGGCTGGTCTGTTAATTAGTTTCTCTCTAGAAAAGATTGTAAATATAATTTAGGGTTTCACTGTCAATAGTCGGGTTGTTGTCATGGGGTAGCTAGCCCATATCAGATGCAAAGTCTCTGTTAAGATGAAAACAAGCCAGTGTCATTTAGTTCAGAACTAAATTGAGTGCTCTAAATGACTAATAATTGAAAAGAACAGGAAATTAATTCTATGAGGAAGTAAAGTCAGCTAGTGAGGAGTAGTATGTGAGCAGTCCCAAGGTAAGGAAAAACAAAATCTTTATTTTATCTAGAAGATGGAACTAAAATTTATTTTTGTGTTGTTTTTATTTTCTTTAATCATGCTGCGCCTATACTGATGTTCATAGCAAGATTCAAGTTTTGGTTCGTTCCTCAAAATGCTTTCCATTCTCTGAGTGAAATTTTCCACTGAACTAAAAGGAAGAGGCTTTGTGCAGCTATGCAAACACTGCATTTGGACTAGATGATCATTGTAGGTCCCTTCCCATTGAAATAGTCCAATCTATTCTATTTACTAGGGAATTACTATTTTTTTCTCATGGCCACATTCTAAGATGCTTGAAACCTGTGACCTGAAATACAGTCTCCATCCCCCAGGAATCAGCTGCTAGCAGGATGATCCCTTACATTTACCACTCCCAGTTCTGATGGAATATTCTTAGAGCTTTGCTCCTTGGCTGCATTTACTGTTAGCTACTTTTTTGTTTCCAGATCTAAATATGTCCAGGTGGTACTCTTCCATATTACACCAGTATGGAATTTAATATTAAATAATTATCTTCCATCCCTCTCTAAAAGTATAGAGCCATATATTGTAAATATATTACTTTCTGCATATATAATATTTATGTTTAGTATAAATAAAGTAGAGAACTATTTCTTGGTAGGGGGTTTAAAGCTTGTAGAGTATTTGCATTTTTCTGACTCTGAATCATAGCTAGGAATTAGTTTGCACCTACCAACCAGCTGTTAGCTGGTGAAAGAGTTTATGCAGCAAGGAATGTTACATGTACTTGTTGTTCAAGAATGGCACTTCAAAACTACTTATTGTGCAGAAACATAGTGTGCTTTTGTCCTGGTTAACTTCTGAAATGTGTGTCTTCTCTGGCTCTGATATGCCTCTGAGCCATTTGGACTAAGTCCAGGTAAAATATTTTCAATTCAAAAAATCAGCTTCCTGCTGTTGTACATTGCTAGGAAGGTGCTCTTATACTTGTAAATAACAACAGATCATATGGAAATGACTAATATCTAGTAGAAGACTTCATGTAAACCAAAGTATTCATTTCAATCTTTGCATACACATGGTGAGAATTCCAGCATTTAGACAGACCTGGTAATAGAGGTATGAAATTATATGGATTTTTTCTGTAAATGTCGAAGTCACTAGATCTTTATATTAAAAAATTGTCTGAATTTCCATGATGAAAGTGATATTTCAGGAATACAGAGAAACAGGCAAAATATGTCTAGAGCCATTCTAAAAGACAACAAGGAAAAGATGCTGGAGTTTGGCAGCAGACTTTTGAAATACAAAAATGTACTCTTCTGCTGACATTTCCAGTGACTGAACTGCAGGTCAAGAGGGTCTCAGAGGCCTAAGCTTCAAAATTTTGATAAAAATCTTTATACTTATGAAGAACAGTTTATGCCTTTTGAATTTTCACACTACTCTTTTAAACTAGTCCTTTTTTACATGAGTTATTTTTTAAATTGTTGGTGTTGTATAAAATAAGGAGAGCAAAGCAAAGTGATTTTCCCTTGAAGATACCAATCCACTGGTGGAAGTGCATTATGGCATCCTATGCCCCCTTATAAAAGATAGGAATAGTCACAGTGCCCAGATTCAACATCTTGCAAGGTGGTTTGGGTTGGTTTAAAACCAAGATCCAGTGAAAGGAGTTGAGAGCATTTAAGTATGTGCATTTGAAATTGTGATTCTGAGGTTTTACATTATTTTGTTGCCCTGTTCTTGGAGAAATAGAGCTTCCATCACATGTACCTTACTTTCTGACCTTCAACTTTTGCACTTCCACACCCATGAAAACAGCACAGACCAAATCAGAATCATAGGTACTCCTCCAAATCACCAAAAGTTGCAGATAATGGTTAATTATAGAGCATCCCTAATGCAACCTATAGGATGTGGTTCCCCCAAAAAGGCTACAGTGATTTCTGCTTCACATCATAGTGCTTCTGCTGTAACTATTGATATCTGCAGCACTTTCCTAGAAAAACCTACCTTCTGCACCTACTTTGGCATGCATAGGTACAGCTCTGTGTTGCTCAGATCTTGAGGATTTTGATGTTTCAATACCAGTGGACTGGTATTTCTTCTCTGGTTGTACAGAGAAATCAGAGAGGGAACCCATGTATAGAAAGGCTGAGGTATAAGGAAGGACTGACATTTCAGCCTCTTTTCATTCTTCAACATCGTTACTGTGGGAAACATCTTCCTAACTATGGGGTTCTCATGTAATGTTTAATGGTGTCAGAAATCCCAGTCCAACTCCAAATTTCTTGTACTTAATCTTCTGGCCTTGGCTCAGATGTCTCAAAAGACAGATGAATGCTGCCCATTGGACTTGCCATTGATTAACCTGCTGCTGAGTAAGGTAATTGGGATATGTGTTTTGCATATAATTTACCAGAGGTGTCACTTCTCCCACTGTGAGTAGAGGGATTTTGGATCTCTCCACAAGCCTTCACAAACCACAGCCTGAAATAGCTTCTATTCAGTGGAGTCTGTATTTCATAGCACTGAAGAACAGAAGTGCCCACTATTACAGCAATTTGCCTGCATTTGGATGTTCTTTAAGGGTTTGGTTTCTTTGAGCTGTTTATGAGAAAGGGTGGCTGCTCACACTTGATAGGTACATTTTAAATGTAATTACATTTTAGCCTGAATAGCTGACATTATTTTGAAATAAAATGCTAGAAATAAACTTAATTTGTGTTGAGAGGGACCTGACCACACTGTAACCAAAAAGTAGTACTTAGCACCCTTTCTTATCTTTCAAAAATGCTTTGTCATGATAAGCATTCAACAGGTATTCTTTAATGTGGATACTCTTCCTGAGCATATCATTCAGTTGTGACTTTACAGCGTGTATTTATTAAGGCATGGAAACATGTTACTAAAATTATTTTTTCCTCTCTTGCCCACTTTACTGATGAGAATATGAAAATCTCTGTTCACTTGGAGCCATTCTGCTGATTGCTTAGGTATTGCAATGTAGAGGTCATTCAATATTACTTTTGAAGGTAGATCAAACTAGCTTTGGTGCTAAAACTTTTTTGCACATTGACAGTGAAGAACCACTTGTAAGGAAGACAGTACAAAGAAATGCTTCCAGGTAAAACAAATTCCTTTTGTTTTTAAGTAGGTTACCTCTTCAAAGTTCATTTCATTGCTCTTCTTACCCCCTTAAATGTATTTTAAGGAAATGACTATGAAATGAAGAGGCAGACTGAAAAAGGTCACTGCTAAGCACTTTCTGTTATCATGTTCTTTTAGAACAGTTGGTTTGAACCTTGAAAAGAAGAAATACTGCACTATGCCTTTAACTTTTGATGCTATAGGTGTTTTATAATATTGCCAGCCACATATCAAGAAGGAATATTTAAGTTATTTGAATATTGAATACTCTAGGGCAGACAAACATATTGACATCCAAGACAGAACCCATTAGATTAATGTACTTAAAATGCTATATCACATAACAGTAATGTAATAGAAATGGTTGTTACTCTCACAGCTCATATCACTTCTTGTCTAAATCAAGCATCAAGGCTGGATGGGGGTCTGAGCAACCTGGCCTAGTGGAAGGTATCCCTGAGGGAGGGAGGGGGTTGGAACTAGATGGTTTTTAAGGTTCCTTCCAATCCAGGCCAGTCTATGAACCTATGATTTAATTATTCTATGATTCTACTATATTTCTTGTAATGTACTTTGTTATTTTGTACTTTTGTACATGTTGTACTGTTATTGAAGATTATATGTTTAAGAAAACATATAATCCTAAACTTATATCTTGTCTTGAAGTGGACTCTTAGTGATTTACCACAACTCAAAATTCTATCCCTGTAAGTTCTCAAATCCTTAGAAAGTAGAGTCTGAACAGTTGCAATCAAAGAAATCAGCACTTTTCTTCACAGTAGAGAAGAGAGCATCTCTGAATGCACTGCCATGGGAGCTCATTTCAGGGTTACTTTGTTAGATGGTTTGCTATCAAGTTTGATTGTCATCCAGCATTTGATGTGGGATATGATGTGCAACTGGGAATCCTTTTGTGCTTCCTATTTCATAGGATTCTAGTATCAATAGCTACTTTGGGGGCTTACTATCCATTTCACTTCTTCTTGTACATATATTCCAGCAGTATTTAGGGTAAAAAAAAAAATTACTGTTTTGTTGAATGGGTTGGTTTCCCTCACTCAGGAAGTCTTGGTGAAAGGAAGAAAACTGGAATTATCAAAACCAATGCACTCTCAGTGGATTCAGGTATACTGAGCATCTGTGCTTAAAAGGTTTGCATGGAGAAATATTTAGAGCTATAGAAAGATGTGTGATAATTTACATATAAATTGATTTTTTTAAAGGAAAAGGTTAGCTTTCAGGAATTTAAGGGAAGAGTCATAACGCAAATCATATTTTGTTGACTGCTGAAAAAGCTCAAAAATTAAATTATAAAAGATGAAATTAGAAAAGACTGAAGACATTTGGGAAAATGTGTTTATACAAAATATGCAGAAATTAGTTGTTAAAACAATAGGCATTAGGTTTCAGAGCTTTGACAAACGTAGAAGTTCAGAGTCTTTCATGCCTGTAAGGTTTCAGAAACTGTGAGGAAAATATTCTAATACTGATGAAATGTGCAGTGGATAACATTTTATTTTCTGTGAAGTGTTAGGTTTCTTTTTAATAATATATGAAAATGTTTAATGCAAGTGTTCTGGATATGAAGCCAACTCTAACACTGAATTAGTCTGAAAAGCTTTCAGACTAATTTTGGGGATTTGGGGCTTGTTTTGGGTTTGGGTTTGGTTTGTTTTTTGGTTTTTTTTTGTTTTGGTTTGATTTGTTTTGGGTTCTTTTTGGATGGTTTTGATTTTGGTTTTTTGTTTTGTTGATTGGGTTAGTTTGTTGTTGTTGTTGCGTTATTATGGTTTGGGGGTTTTTGTTGGTGTTTTCCATCACATATCTTTATTTAGGGATGTTGATTACGTTTTGGTAACATAACATCTTGCAAAGTATATAAGATTGTTCAGAGGTTATCATATAGAAAAACTGATAGCTCAGCACCAGACCTATGTTCTTTGAGAAATGAAATAAAGAAGTAATATCCAACAGACTTGCAACCCCTTTGTTTCCCTTAGTGAAGGATATAATCTTTTCCTAGTCTCACTTTAAGAATCTGTGCCAAATCATGTTACCTCTTCCTGTACCACACTGTATATTTACTATGAGTAAAAGACCTAAGAAATTTTTTGTTACTTAAAAAATCCAGCTAGTCAGAGGTTTAGTGCATATTTTGAAAGACATTTTAATATTTTGCAGGTCTTTGTTTCTAGGTTTTTAATTTCCTGTAACTCTTGTTTCTTTTTGTTGGTTTCCTCTTACCTGCCACCCTACACTTCCAGTTCTCTGCTGTCTTCTCTCCCTCCTTTCTTTTTTTTTCCTTCACACATACCCTTCATGATAAGGTTTGATGATTCTGCATTGTAACTGGAGAACTTGAACAAGCAGCCGAAGTCAGATACTGAAATAGGAATGTGACTAGTTTTCCTAGGAAATATCCATGTGAAAAGCCAGCTCTTGCTGCCTTCTGCCACCCACCACCATGTCCAGAGAGGGAGCTCACTGCTCTTTACTGCTGCTAGCCTGGTTTTCAGTTTTTCACATCAATTGCTGGCCAACAGGTCCCAGAGAAGCATTTCTCTTTTCTATGACAAACATGATGCCTCACTGAAAGCCGTGCAATTGTTGCTAAGGATTGATAAAAATAACAACAATCCCCTTCAGGTTTTTTTTTTTTGGTGATAGTTCTGGAGCTACACTCCCTAGCTCACCCCTTAAAACTTCAAAAGTTCTTCTAGGAATATTTACTGGAAACCTGGGATGGGTCCTTATCCAGTGCGTATACTCCTAAGTCCGAAAGGGGGGATTGATATTATGCCAAGAGTTAGTGTTGGAGTTGTACATAACAGGTAATGTGCCTGGGATTAGCTACCAGCTCAAACTTTGTAGTGGAAATAGGAAAGCTCATTTCATGCCTACCAGAGCTGCTTGCAATATATGCTTTTCAGAGAGTTTGGGAAATCCTTACAGGACAGTGCTGCTAACTTGAGAAAAATTACCTATTTTTAAAGAGATTCACTCAGGAAACATGGCACTAAAAGCTGCAGGGAAGCATCTCTAACACAGTCCAAATTAGAAACTGAAAAAGAAGTTTTCTGGTGGAGATGATGACTGGATGAAGACAACTAGCTTTTAAGCAAAGTGATTTTTGGTGCTTTCTGAGCCCTGTGGCTCTTGTAAAAGCTCCTGCTTTTTGATAAATAAAAGGGCTCTTGAAAGAAACCTATGTCATTGTAGTTTTTTGTTGCTAATGCTAGCAATTCCCCCCACCTTGGAGTACAGTTTACCCCTTTTAATAAGAGCAAAAGTCCTAAATAACCACTTTTAGCTTCTGGTTACTGAGTAGGAGAAAAATGGAAAAGAAGATTACTATCAGGGCAGGGTTGTTATTTCCCCACAGTAATTTTAAGCAGCATTTCAGAAAAATACTGGGCTAAGTATTCTATGTCATTCTTTCTGTTTTCTAATCTGAACCTGAGATCTGTGTGTTATTATTGTTGTACACATCTAATTTCAAGCAGGACAGCCAGAGTTCCTAGTTACCTGTTCAATTCTCAGTTTTCAATTACACAAACAGCATGTCATGTTTCCCAGCGTGTAGCCATATAGGTCTTTCTGAACATGACAGGAATGAATACTCACTGAGAATTCTAATCTCAACCACTATGCAGCAGATCTTATTTTCTCTTCCTCCTTCAAAGCTTTGAAGTTTAGAATTGCTATTAAGGATAACAGGTTTGAGTTTTAAATCCTTTAAAATCAGGTCAAGGAACCAACACCTTGTAAAACCAAGATTAAAGAGCAAGTGATAATGTTTAATCCAATTCTGTTAGATTTTACAACAGAAGAAACACATAAGCAATGGTGCTACATTTTACTCCAAGGCCCAAATTTGTTTGCTGTTCCTTCCTCAAGCTATATTAAAAGTATTAAAGCTTAGCTGCAGTAAATGTTTGTATAGTGCTTAACTTTTAACTTCCTGAAGTGTGCTTTATGATTTCTGTCTCTGTAATACTTAAGTACTTCACAGACTGGTTGGCTACATTGTTAAAGCTTTAAAATCCTCTCTGAGGCACGCAGTCTGGTTAGCCCCATTAAGCTGATGAGGAAATAAGCATAAAGTTATGTATAGATCTTTTGCAAGGAGTCATCTCACTCTGCTGGGCCAACAAATAGCCTCCTCAGTTGGATCTTTAGGAAAAGTCAATGTACTGCAGCACCTTGGCAGCTGCTGAAGCAGAATGCAGACAGACACTACTTGTCTCTGCTTGCAGGAGGTTGTGTGCTAAGCGGCAGAGAAAATCAAAGTAAGAGCTAGGATTTCAGCACTGGACACCTACATCTAAGGCTACGTGAGTGCCTGGTAATCTTTTTCTCTGGTGTTGTGTAAAATGAGACAAGGGTACTTGCTTGCCATAGGCAGCAATAAAAATAGCTGTGTAGTACTGAAGGGCAGCAATACGAAGCGCTGCATATAATGGGATTTCCATACCTACATGCATTAAAGGGATGAGTTGTCACTTTTTATGGTCAATACATGCTCTGGAAGTGTACAGGAACATCCTTTTCCACTCTGGTTACTGTGATTTCACTCACATTTTACTGTGTATGGTAGCAAGTCACTACCTTCTCCAAAGATAGTGACCCAATGGTATTTGAAATAACGTATAGAATCTCATCATAAAAGGCCTTTTCATCGTTACAGCTTATTTCTGAGACAAAATCCCTACTCATCACCATTTCCTTAAATTTTAAGCCACCATTGCTTACATGGGCTGCCTTAGCGCTTCTGGTTTTAGCCACCCAGTCAGAGATCTGGGCTTTTTGTCTTCTCATGATAGTACATCAGAGACATTTAGTAATGATAAATAGGTATCTGCACCATGTATCACCAAGCTGAAAAAAAATTAAAAAGAGAACATTTGCAAAGGATAAAACATTTCTCATGCTAAATTTTTACTTTGTGCTATAGAAGAAAACAAAACTCAACCAAACTCAAAACCAAACAAACAAATAAGTGCAGCATTTAGGAGATGATACATATCTCTTGTTCTTTTTGTGCATTGCTATTCTGTCTACATTTTAGTTCTTAGTAGCTTTTGTTTTGGGATGTATGTCTTTGGAAGGACCAGATGTTGCATCACAATTGCTGTTGATTTCTCATAGGGTATCACACTGTTGTAAAATCCTAATTACACATGTTTTTCACAGTTCCTGAAGCTAAATGATGATTTTTGCTACTGCAACTTCTTTGTTTCTTTCTTTCTTGCATGCTGTGGGAACTTCACATCTTCCAGCAAAAATGTACTTGAAATACACAAATTCAGTCACATAGCTAAAAAAAAAAGTAAAAGGCTGTTTTCTTGGCTGAGATCCAGTTACCAGCTGGAGCAGGTTAGTTATGCTCACAGAGAACATCTTCTGGTTTGGTCTTATTTCAAAAGACTCTGGTTGCACCGTCAGGCAAGACCATCCTGCCACATGAAAGAAGGTGTGGGTATGTGTGTTGAAAGAGTATGCTGATCCAAAATAAAACATCTGAGGTAGATACCCCTACCCCTACCCTGAAATGTAGACAATAATGTCCCCAGACAGACACAAGCTTCCTTCTTCTGGAATCTACTGGCTTATCACAGATTTTAACTCTTAAAAGTAGTGGTGTTTTGGGATGGATGGGAAAGTGAGATCCCAACCTCACCTGTGAGATATAGAAGAGACCACTTGAACATGCTATCAGTATGCTGAGGTTTGTGAGAAACTGTCTTAAGTAAATACTGTAGGGCAAGAAAGCTTGAATCTCATATGCAAAAGCGATTACAGAAAGATGACAGTGCGCAGTGCAACCCAACTGAAAAACTAGTCAGTACTTGGACAGAATATTTTATGAAATGGTAAATTTTCTATAATATACTTTGCCTCAGTTATACCTACAAAAATGTGGAGCTTTTTCTTGTATTTTTTTTTGTCTGTGAACCAAATATGTGAAATGTGGTATGTAAAATAAGGACAATTATCAGTGTAAACAAAGTCTGTGTTAACATCATAAGTAATAGGTTAGAAAACTGGCTCCATGTTAGTTAGAAAACTGGCTTAATTTTATTCTATGCATATTTCTTGTTGTCATAGGCAAATAATTTATCTTGAAAATAGTTAGAAATATTTACAAGAATAGACAAAATATTTCATCCATTACAATTTAATGAGTAAAGAAATCTGGTTTTGTCTACTAAGGGATCACTGTCTTCTCCTAACTCAAGGAAAGGAAACTAGACAGAAGAATATTCTTTCTTTTATGTGTGTAATATGGTGTTGCCAGTGTTTTCCAATTGTCACAATATTAGTGGGTAAGGATAATTTTTTTTAGCCATTTATAATAGAATATTTTGTATAGATAATACTCATCAGTTTTCAGTGTAAATCTATATACCATAAGTCTTCCATATCTACAGGATAAACTCCCCTTCTTCCTCAGGTTTATTGTACAGTTGCTTTTATTGGAAGTTCTGTGCAGAAACTCTCTATTATGTTTATTAGAAATTATCTAATTCATAGACAAATTGAATTAATGGGCTTTTGTTATTATGCCTGTTTTATACATTATCTTAAATGCTTCTATTTTCTCCCTGGTGTTTAACATTCATATGTACTAGAGGGTAATCATTTCTGGCCCTAACCCAACCTTCATAATGTTAGGTTAAGCATGACATGCTCTTCTAGAGCCCTGTGCTATGACAGGTTCTCTCTTCTTTTGCTTATCCCAATGATCACATGAAAATGGCCAATGAATCCCTTGCTGATAATTTTAATTTGTTGTTATAGTTCTTCCCAAAGTGTTGATAAGACAACCATTGATAAATTAAATCCATTCATTGCACATTCCTTTCAATTGACCTTTCTGCCTGTCCTTATTTTAATAGAAAACCAGATTCCCTAACTAGCAAATAACCCCTGCACAATTATGACATTCATAAGCTGTGGTTGTAATCAAATGAACATCAGGAGGCAGCTGTGATTCACCAGCTTGTTGCTGCCTACTGGGACCCTTTTCTCTTTATCAGCCGTCAAATCAGCAACTGCTAGAGCCTTTCACACAAATGTAACTCCAGTACAACAAGTTTCACCTTATTTTAATCCAGCTCCAGCACAACAATTCCTTGACAGTTTGTTTCCCAAACTGCTATCACCTACTATATTTTCCAGCTACAGGTCAACAAGGTCTGTTTCATGGAAAATTCTGAAACTAATAGTTAGCCTGAAGTTAGAAACAATGTTTCTGTTCCTTGCAGGGAATGGCTGGTGTCACAAAAGCAGATTTGCTGGTCCATCAAACAAATTAGCACATGCCTACATGCCTTTCTTATCCCCCAGGATTTGCAAAGTGTCCTGTCATCCTGAGACATATTTCCAAGACTGTGATTGTCATTTTTTATAAACATTGATCAGAAGTGTGAGTGCCAGAATCAAAATCCCAATGGTAATGCCATAAAAAGTACAAACAGCTGCCAGAGCTAACATTTTGGTTTGGTTTGGTTTTGGGGTTTTTTTTTTCCTTTCTATAAAGGCTTCAGAAGATCCCATAGTTAAAAATAGCTTCTAATATGCTTGAACGTCCTTGGAAGGGAAAATATGGGAACACAATTTGGACTCTCAACATCAGACTAAGTTTTATCTAAACATTCTGGATAGATCAAGTAATTAAAAGGGCTGAAGTTTTTGACAGCTAATCACAACCTTCGTTTTCAAATAGGAAGAGCAAACACTGAGTGGAATTCACATGGCCATATACATTGCGGACATCTGCACTGCTCACTCTTGGTATTTTTACAGTCAATTAAGACAAATAGCACTTCAGGGTGCCATTTCTGCATCTTTAGATTGCATTCCACATCTGCATTCTAAGAAGCACTAACTAAACTCACTAAGTAAATAGGGACTCTACTGTGACCAATTTGGATACAGGTATCGGCACTAACAGCATGTCAAGTTAGGTGGTGTGAAACCAATCTTTTAAATAATTAAGTCACAAATCAAATCCTTTCTCAAACCCCCTTTTTTCTTGCAATATGAACACGGACTTGTTTAAATGAATACTACATTATCTGTGCTCCTGTGTCATGAATTGTGACAAAGTAAAGGAAATAGGAATTTCATGTCAGAGAGCAAGCATGTCTTTACTGAACCATGCAGAGTTAGCACAAGCTTCACCCACCTTTATACCTTGGCCACACAAGCACATTTCTTCCCTGTGTGACACAGTTTACTGTTAGCTAAATACAAAATCATGGAGCAGTTAGGGTTGAAAGGGACCCTCAAGATCATCTAATTCCAACCCCCTTGCCATGTGCAGGGATGGTTTCCACTAGAACAGGTTGTTCTGAGCCCATCCAACTTGCCCTTGAACACTTCCAGGCATGGAGCATCCACAGCTTCTCTGAGCAACCTGTTCACTACCTCACAGTGAAGAATTTCTTCCTAATATCTTGCCTAAATATCCATACTCTGTATGGGTAAATTCTAACATGAAAAGTGAAGGTAAAGGAAAGTGTGGGCATTTTTTCTAGTTTTATCAGTAACCAAAGATATTTTTATTAGCTTTTACCTCTACTAATTTTATCAGTTATTTCTTTCTTGTTTGCAAGCTGATCATTTTAACTGGATTCTTTGTATCTATAATAGATAAGCATATAGGGAAATGCTATTCTCTATCACTCTCATTAGGTATTTCACCAGACATAGTTTAGAAGTCCTGTATTGGGGAAATAAACATCCAGAATAAAAAAGGAAAAGGGAGTCATAAGAGGTTAAGAACTCAATGAAAATTTAACATTCAGTCACTGACTATGAAGATGTAAAGTACTATTGATGATGATGAATGCAAAAAAAATGCCAGTCTGGAAATAACAAATCGGGCAGAAATTCTGATAATGTATTTGTAAAAATAAATATTTTCATGCCATTTAGGCACTTTTTTAGAACTAATTAATTTTAAAATTTTGTAGTCTAAACAGTTAGAAGAGTTCTAAAATGCATGTTACTTCAGGGTGGTCAGTTTTAGATTTTCACCACTACTTTTATTTTGTCATGAACAGGTATGCACTTAAATTGTACAAGTGTGGATCTCAGGGAACAGTAATCTTAACATATGTCAATGAGTTGGTAATCATGTCTATTTTTACCAATCTTTGGTTTATTAATTTCTGAAATTTTATGAAAAATATCAATAAATATTCTGATTTATGCACACAGGTCTATATTTTTATGTTCCCTTACTAAAGATTGCTGTGGTTAAGTACATTGGTGTTTATAAAAATGCGTAATACTAATTTTAAAAGTTATGTCTTTAGCATACACATAAATATCCACACATGTGAGCTTAGCATGGAAGATATACAATAATGTTAGGGAGATCAGTAGGATATTATCTGTTTTCCCCAGAGTTTTAGAGTCACATAATCTTATACCACTGACTTTACTGGGGCAAGTTATATGTTAGGAGTCGTACTGAGGGGAAAATGAGAAAGAATCAATGCTTTGATTCTGTGATTCTGCACAGTTCATGTTGATTTGGGCCTCTTCCTCAGTTCCTGGGTTCCTGGTCTTTATTTATTTGTTTGTAGCACAGGTTTTTGTAGAGGTTATTTTTCCTGGGTGGAAAGGGTCAGTCACATGCTTAGTAAAAGAGCCAATCATAATTCTTCCTAATGGATGGTGGCTTTCACTGGTTTGGATAGTGCTAAGTATAATCTTTCCTTCAAGGGTCCAGAGTTACAGCTCCAAAAGAACTGTGTGAATGATATTATTTCTATAATTTAGTATAAACATTGCATTTTATTTTCTAAATGCTTTTCTTTTTCCTTTTATTTATGTACATCTTGAATTACGAACATTTTTAGCAAACTTTCATGGGAAAAAGTATGCTTTACTCAAAATTAATACTATATGATCCCCCATGGCAGGGGGATTGGAACTAGATAATCTATAAGGTCTTTTCCAACTGAACCGTTCTATGATTCTGTGATTCTCTGTGTGTATGAGTTACTATGCTGAGGTGGCTCTTACTCCAAAAACCACACATAATAATTCCATCATTTCATTAAGAGACATGGTGAAGTGAAACTCTGTCTTGGTAGTTATGTGGAGAATAAATCTTGCCAGGGGTCTGCAATGGCTGCTTTGTGTCCACATGGTCAATTGAAGAGACCATGGGAGCTTTGCTGACCTTGTAGCACATCTATGAAAGATAACCAAATTCAGATTGCAGGACTTGATGTGCAAATGAGCAGCAGAATGGAACAGCAAATGAGTAAAAGACCTGACAACTTCGAAAGGTAGGAAACAGCTCAGGCACTTCAGAGGACCAGCATCTTCCTTCTTCCCTTCTCTGATCTTCCTTTTCCCCCCAAGCCAATCCCCAAGGTGCATAAGAGACAGTCCCCCACATCACATCATTAAAACACCCTCAGGAATTTAGAAGCATGTCATTAGCAGTTTCCTGAAGTAGTGGATAAAGAATAAAATAAAAATCAATTCAAACACCAAGATCAATATGTTCTTAGACAAGGTAGGAAAGAAAAAGGAATAGTTTTCAGGATGGTTTTTGATTTCTTTCAGAAATGGTAGGATAATTTACAACAGTGGAAGTACATACAAAGTTTGTTTTCTGAGCTTTTTAAAGCTGTGTTTAAATTCCTCTTTAATAATAACTGCTTTGTAGCAGTTACTTGTTATCGTAATGAATGTTTGTCATTTTCTAGTTCAGTCTAGGATAAATGTATTGTTTGAGGGGCATAAATTTATCATCAAATCCCCATTTGTTCATTTGTTTGTTTATTTTCTGAAATTATGAGGTTATTAGTTTAAGAAATATGGTTGGAGTTCTTTGGGTTTGGTTTTTTTTCTGTTGTGGATAGTATTTGACCAAAGTTTTACCAGATATGTGAGCCCAGCATGATAAGTTCCTTAAGCACAAGTTTTCCAGCAATGTGCATTTTGGCTCTGCACAACTTTTCCAGCATTTGCTCAAAGGCCTGTGGCCAAACAAAAAATTGATCTCAGAATATTGTGCTAACAAGAGGCATTGCCAAATGATAAAATATTAATTCTTTTATTTTACATGCAGATATGAGAGAAGTAGCAATTACCTCTACTTTAATTGTTTCATAGATTTGTACAATTATTATGTTATTCATTCCATTTGTAGACTGAATGTAAAAAATAACATCAACATCATGTAGTGAGACAGTTCATTCTAAAGTAAACCTTACCAATGTTAGATATATTAAAGCAATAAACCAGGAGATTAAACTTTCATAAACTGTAAGAGCTCATTGTTTTGTAAATGGATGTATAACGTGTTTGTAGCTCAAATGAAACCATAAAACTGACTGGGTGCTTTAGTCTTTCTGCAAACTTTTGATTTATCTTTTTAATCACTTGTTAGTTTTTTTTAATGGCAATTAAACACTGGAAATGTCTTCAGCCTTCTTGCTGTATTACTCTTCTCTCATCGAACTGCTGTCATTTCTTTATGATGACAAGCAATTTAAAGGTGAAAAACCAAGCCAGTTAAAGTGCATGTGGCTGCTGCTGCTACAGGTGTTTGTTGCTAATGAATGAAGTGATAGCTGTTGTTGGAATGTGAGATTTATCTTCTTTGTCACTTGTGCAGCAGGGAGGAGAATGAGTTACCTTGGAAAAGCTGGTATGAACAGTCCACAATCACAGAAGGGCTGTAGCTAGACTTTATATCTGTAATACCAGAGTTAATGTTAGGAAATATTAAATAAAATTAGTTAGCTAGATTGCAATTTTGAACCTTACTGCAGCTACAAATAAAAGAATGCAATACAACAAGTGTCAAGGTCCATCCATTACAGTATCTGCTAACATTTCAAACAGGAGTTTTAAAAACCCAGCAAATACTTAGATATACAAAATTAAGAAAATTAATTATGATGAATGATAAAGACCATAACTGCTCTAAAATAATTGAACATATTATAAAATTGCTTGCACAGGTACAGTGTCCTAATTGCACAGGTAATGTGCAATCATATTTTGATTTGCAATAAACACAATAAACAAATTGCTAGCAGTAGCTATACCTAGAACTGGGAAGCAGTTCCTGGGAATTCCCATCTTTTTCTAGTGCAACCATCTTTTTTTTTTTTTTTTTTTTCCTTTTTTTTTTTTTTTTTTTTTTTTTTATTTTTTTTTTTTTTTTTTTTTTTTTTAGGGAGGGAGGGAGAGACTGTTTGTGCCTAACAAAAGTTACTAGTACATTCTTTCTTTGCCCCCTCTGTCATGTTATTGCTTCAGGGCTAACAGGACTAAAGAGTGCTAAGAACATATTTTGTCATTGAACAAATCTGTTGACTCAAACTGCCACTTTTTGTGGTGACTTCCAGGAGTCAAACAGCACCCTAGAGAAAACTACTCTCTGGAAGAAGAAAAGTAACAACAGCAGCAGAATTTCTCTTCTCATTTCCCGCTGCCATCCAGCTACATAAAAATATTTTCTATCTCTGTGCCCAGTCCACACTGAGGAGAGAATTTTAACCTGGGAATGTTTCACTGCTGATAGGAGTGAGCCTTTGATATTTTCACATGCTAAATGCCCACAGTGACTTTTTGTTTCTTCATTTGTTGTTTATGTCCAAGATCTTGTTTCCTTTTTTTTATTAACACATTTTTTGAATTTCACATTCATTTATTTCAAAAGCATTATTTTAATCTATCACGTTGATTACTAACTGCCTCCATTAATGATTTTTTCTGCCCAATATAATCAGCCTGGCTCTGCAAAGAAGCATGACCTAAAAATAAACCAGAGGATTTACATCTGGGTACCATGGAAGAAGGCAGTAAATCCTGAAAGAACATGACTTTCAAATTTTGCTTCTTTAGATGACTTTCCATCCACACTTCGCATCAGTCAGTCGGTGTGCTGCTAGGACATCCCTTCTGCCTGGTATTAATTTTAATAATTTTAGTGGTGTGCTGTTTATATAAAATAGAGTGAACAAAGGACAATTTCAGGGATGAATCTAAGATTTTGGCTTTCATTCGTTTTAGCTGCAGACCCTATTTGCATGTAGCTTTTGTGGTATAATTGTTTTTAGTTCTGCTGACATTGTGGCAGGATAGCAGGGCAGATAATAACAGATGATGTTTCCTTTTGTGGAAGTTAAGAACTAGCTGATTAATTGTTATTATGTTACACTCTAGAGGAAACATTGTAATTAAACCACAAAAAGCTACATTAACATAATGGTAGGGGTCTGACTTAATCCCACGAAAGCAAGAAAATTCAAAGTTAACGATGAAGAGGGTAATGTTATGTGTTTTAGGCCAAGTGCTGCTCTTTGGAAAAGAGCTTAGTCTGGCTATTTCTGACTATTGTGGTTGTTTCTCTGTGATTAGGGCAGCTGCATTTAAATCAAATTAAGTCCTTTGACTTTTCATAGTGTGTGCTTGCAGATCAGGCTTTATAAAAAAAATTATTGAGCACTCAGCTCAGCAGTTATCTTTGGAACTAGGTCTGATGGTAGAATTCATGCTTCCAGGCAGCTGGTCCTGGCTTTGAACCAAAGGATGAGCTCCTCAGTAATTTTTTTATTTGCAGGTATACTGTATTTCCTGACAGCTTGCCAGAGTAGTATTGGTGCTTTTATGTCACATATTTTGATTTGCAATAAAATTCTATTTCTTTATTTGTAAAAATTGGAAGAAGAAACACCTGGTTTATTTGAATGACTGCTTTTCTGAAAGCTAAAATCTTCTAAGTTTTAATATACAGTCTATTCAAGACTTAATTTAAAATTATTTCCACAGTCACACTTCCCTGTCCTGCTTTATGTATCTTCAGCTTTTTTATCTCTCCCACATAGACTGTTGGAAGATTTCAAAGCCTGTAGTATGCAGACATGCTATCAGGATGAAACATACCAGTAAAAATTCCATAATTAAAAGTTGGGGCAAGTCAGGGATTAGTCTGACAAGCTGATCACAGTGACTGCTTCCTCCACCCTGGCCCCTCACTGAAGGAGAGTTACAGCATGTGCCTGCAGCCTGGGTTGTGAGTTGTCACACGCATCTCCATGGCAGCTGATTGGAAGCCTTGATACTCCTGAAAGGTCTTGATTTGATGTAGTCCCCTTTTGTGTGAGCAATTCAGGTAACACAGAACTTAATTCTCTGTTCTCTAGTCTGTATGATCCTGTGGGAATTTAATAGCCCATTTTGCATCTATTATGGGTAGGAAATTGCATACAGGTTGATAGAGTCGGTAGTGAAGTGGCAAAGACAGATGATTACCTGAAAAATTCATATCCTCTAACTAAAAGACTTCAGTCCTCAAGTATGGATTCCACCTTGCATGCCTAAAGATTTCTTTTGCATATATTTCCAGAAAATTAATGCCTAACTCCTAGTATTGGGGCAAGAGAAAGAAACACATAAATGCATAAGTTCCTGAATCAATCACAGGATTCACATGTAGTCAGTTATTTCTGGAATTTTTAAAAACGTGTATTATAAAATTAGTTTCAAGAGCTTCTTACTATAAAGGACAACAATAACTGTCTCTATGAAAACTTAATGAAAACAGAAACAGTTTTGAAATATTAAGAACTCACTCAATTATGAAATTTAAACATTGTAAATGGACTCCAGAGATATGATTGCAATTCTAGGAATAGACTAGTTTATGAGCTGTCACAGTTAAAGCATCCAAAATGAGAATACATTTTTCATGTACTTCTAAGGCTTTAAAAGCAGTAAAAAAAATCTTGAACTTTATTTTCCAATTTCCAGATTTCAGAGTTAGTCCAGTACACATTTTAGATGCATATGCCATGAAATCTGTCCTACTTAGTTATCATGCAAACTCATCAGCCACTGAATTTTAAATTCAGTGTAGTCATCCTTGTTTTGGGAAACTAAAAGCACGCAATCTTACCTCCAAAGGGTTTGTTGTTCTAAACTCTCATCCCTATAACAAATATGCAAGAAGCAAGTTCTGTAGGGAAAAAAAAGGTTTATTATTTCTGAGCTTTTTTTTTTTTTAATTCTTAGAGCATACTCTTTTTCAGTGCTGTCCTGAATTGGAGCATAAAACACCCCTCTGACTTCCTGTGAGCTTTCCCTGGTTCTCTTTATGTGTGCTTATGATGCTTTTTCTCCCCTCTCTCTCTCTCTCTTTCCTGGAGAGAAGTCCAGCTGCTAGCATCTGTGCACACAAACCAACCTCCAAATTCCTGGCTAACTCACTGATGTGCTGTAGCTTGTGTGCAATTTATACACCTGCAGCTTTAGCCCTCTGGTTTATATGGGCCTTTTAATTATTTTTATCCTTCTCCTAAATGAAGGCAAGTCATTATGATCACTGGCTTCAACAATATTTGTTCTCTAAGCAGCCTGGTTGTAATAATTTAATTTTGCTCTATTAAACAACAGAGCTAGGTCAATTGGTACATTTAGTAGTGGAAAGTTACAGCCATAAAAGTTGGAGGAAATTTCACCTATTTTGCCATTAGAGGATTCTAGTTCTTGTATGTAACACCACAGCTGTCATTGGAGGAATCTTTTTTTAGCACCTGTAAGAGCCTTATCTTCATTGCCTGTAGATGCCTGACTTAAATATTTGATTTGTAAACACTTTTGCATAGAAGGGTTGACAAGCACATTAAAAATGGTTGCTCACAAGCTACAAATCTCTTAAGTTACAGCTACTGCATATATTGCACAGCTGGCTGTCGTGATGCTAGCAAGATTTTTGCTCTTTGATCTAAAAGGAGTTTAAAATTCAAAGTGTTCAAGATGTTTATCATTACTGTCATTTCTGAAAATGCTAAGAAAAGCTTTCCCACCATCCAAACACAGCCCTCAGAAGATGAACTTTTGGTAAAGTTGCCAGCTCCAAGCTGAATGGGTTCCTTGCTATTTTTGCTTAAGCCAGACCCTTGCCGAACTCTGTCTGTTGGTGCCCACTTAATATGAAATAGTTGGAGCACTGCACAGAAGCCAGATGCAGAAGGACACAAAAACTACATTGGCAAATGATCTGTCAAGTGACCCATGAACAAAATCGAGATTGAGTTGCCCTTTGAAATAAACCTATTTGAATTTTATTATCTCTAGAGCACCTTGTGTCTCTAATCTTGTGAAAGGTTAGTATTCCATCCATCAGAGCAAGATTAGAGCTCTAGTTGATGCCTGTGCTTGATGATAACTGAATGCAGCAGTTGGGGCTGGAGGAAGGAGATTCATTACCATCAGCAGTTCAAAGAAAGATTGGGTAAACTTTCTTTGTGTTATAGACCATGTACAGTCCAGGTCAGGATAGCAGAAATGAAAGAAGCAGAATATCAGCAAAGATTTGAACCTATAAACAACAATCTAAATGAAGCAATATTATCTTATTCCCGTCCTTTTTTTTTTCATGTCACAGATTAGCTGACCCAAATGGTTGCTGCCTACTAGGCTACAAAGTTAGTCACTGTCTCAATACATGTCTCAAGAAAAAGTGAAGACTAAAGGAGTAAATGAGACAATAATAAAATAGAAAGATCCAGGGCTCATGACCTTCATATGCATAGATAGAAGTGAAGAATGCAGATTCTGTGATGTAAAAAAGAAAAAAAAAAAGAAAAAGAAAATTCTGGTTTATTAATTCAGAATTTCTTCCTCTCCTACATCAGTTAAAAAATTATTTCTCTACTTTTATGTCTTTTTAAAGCTTACTTGACATTTTGGAAAAAGCTTTAGTGAACAGGCATCTTTTTTCCATGTCCTTGTTTGCCTGAACTTTGTAAATTTTATATTATGCTCTGAATTATATATGTGATTAAATTAATAACATTGATGACCTTACTTCCTGTATTAAAAAAGAAATATGATTAAATTCTTCATTTTCCTGTGTCAAGTCCAGGCCTATGCATTGCTTCAAGAATATAGACGTAATTCAAAGGATTAAAATGTGTATATTTTTCTAATCCTTTAGTTCCTTTTGGTGGGTCTGGATTTGTGCCTCTGGCTTTTCTATCCGTGCAGAGCAGACCATGTATTTATGTTCTCACATTTGGCTTTGAAGGATAACAAGAGGCCCTTTGGACCTGATGCCAATGTATCAGCCAGCAGCAAAACAACATGAGACTGAATTTTTTATTTCCTGTCAAACTTCTTAACTTCACAAAGGAAAAAGAAATAGAGGGTAGGTCTGAGATTTTTCAGAGACAGAGGTATGTTTAAGCAGTAGAAATAGTTGCTCTGCAAAGTAGGAACCTGTTTACTTCTTAGGTAGTACCCACAGTGTAACAAATTAAAAAACACATAAACAAACAATGCCCCCCCCAAAAAAAATATGCAAAGCAAAGTAAAATAATGCCAAAACATATTTACATTTTTAATAAGTTATGTTGATGTTCAGAGTATAAGAAATCACTATGAAAATTACTTTCAGCTAGATTAGAATTACTCAGAGCCTGTGACAGGTATACAAATTTTGATGGCTCCTCAGAATAAATAAAAATATTTAGAGGAGACCAATTTTTAAATAAAACCAGGTAGTAGCAACAAGAAGGAAAAAAAATGCAGTGTATTCATGGTATTATGAAATATTTCAGTATGTCTTGATTCCAGAGACAAAAGCTTCTGTTTCTGTGTAATCAACAAAAAAGATTTTTAGTACCCTCTACAATTACATTTTCAGCTACTTAATTGAGGTTTTCTCCATTAGGTGACTTACAGTATAAACTATACCTAATACATGATACTAATTAATTTTCTTAATGAATAAATATGTTTTAGGTAGGCAGTATGACACCTATTGCAGTTACTGTGACATTAAAACATAAAAAAATCAATTAAAATGTATTATATATTCACATATTACGGGCAAGTCTGAGTGAACATATGGTCTTTGCCAAGAGAGGAATGTGTGACTAAAAAAATAATGCTTCTTCAGTGAAAATGGAGAATATTTTTTAGATAATGAGTATACAATTTAAGGCTGAACCCTAATATAAAAGTCACCTATTGGAAACACATTTCTAATTACATGGTTTGTAAATGTGGAAGCACTTAAATCTAAGGCCATCCAGGCTACATAAAATTATAATGTACTTATGAAGTTTATTATTATGGAAGAGGAGCAGGATAATTAGTCTCACCTAACATGTAACATCCCTAACATTTACATTTTTCAGAAGTTATCGGTGTTTTATTGTGAGTTTGAAAGTCCTTCCACAATTATTAATGTCCTCATTAAAGAATGTTGAATGGTGTCTCAATTAAAAAACAGGAAACATGTTCTCTCTCATGTCCTTTTCAAAAGAATCCTTATTTCTGTTTGAAATATACTGTTTGACCCTTTTCCTGTGCAATGTCTGAATGTTTCTCCCGAATGACTAAGCATGTATACATTAGGGAAACTAATAAAGAAGTTATTGGATAAATTGTTTTACAACAATCTCTTAAAATAAGCATTCATTTTGCTTCTGTATTTCTCCAGACCACTAAAAAACTTTAGTCTTTCAGATAATGCAGTAATGGAAGACCTAAAATCACATTATCAAGCAATAATACATATATATTTTACATGCATTAAATGAAAATGCTAGCCCTAATCCAGTGGGGTTGATATAAAGGACAGGTTCCTATGGGATGTGAAGGGGAGCCCCCAGTTTAAAGCCCAAACCAGACTTCTGATCTAAATCATTCTTTTTCTCCCCATGGAGAACATAAAGGCAGAGCTGGAGCAAGGCTTCATGCCAAGGTTCCTTGGTTGGGTATCTGAAGAGAATCAATGTGTAGCCTGGATATTCAGTTTTTGAGACCCTTGTTCCACCTGTGTGTTTGAGGGTGATGGTTTTGGCAATGTTGAGAGCTCTGTTTGAGAAACATTTGGAGAACTTAAGTTGACCTCTCTTTTTATGACTTTGTCTGTTTCATTCAGTTGTCATTTCCCTGTTTCTCTATCTTCTCTCCAACTATTGTTCTTCTCTCTAATTTTGCTTTCCTGTTTCACCTGTACTGCCTCATTTGTGGTTATCCTCCCTTATTTTAAGGTTTCTGCAGTAGTGTAGTGCAGGAAAACAAGTACAATACAATGCCTTTAGTCACTGCAGGTCACCCTAGCCCCTTCACTGCCTGCTGCCCAGTAGGATTGATCAGCTTTTCAACTTGTTCTTCAAATCTCATTTCAGAGGGCTGTAATTCCCAGCCAGCAAGATTTATATGAGAAAAGTGGTTAGTGGGGTTTTCTTCCCAAATGTTCACGCCACAGCGTTACTGTTGTGGCCAAACAAGCTGGAGTAACAGCCAAATATTACACAAGGAAATAATGTTCAGCAACACCTCTAGGGACTGAATGAATAGCCCCTGTCACCAGCAGTGATTCAAAGTGTCCACTTCACTTCCAACTCAGGAGGAAGCATTGGACACTAATCCAGAAAACGTGGCCTATGCCTAAGCTTCCCCATCAAGCTCTCAGGTAAAAACCATGTAATGTAAGGACTGAGAGAGAGAGAGATCAGGACTGTATAGCAAAGAAGGGAGAGATTAATGTCTCAAGATTGCAGAGAGATGGAAGAAGCAGTAAACAGCAGAGGGCCTGGAATTCCAGTGACTTCTGCACAAAAAACCCCTACCAACAGGCAAATAAAAACCCTTTACAAAAATCTGGAAACACTGAGTCACCCTATTTCTCACAAAACCCTAGGAAGCAGTAAAGTTTGCTTGAGCAGTAATTTTTTTGCTTAGAGACTCAACAACTTGTGGGTTCATTGAAATATTCTTGTCAATATGTTCAGCAGCTTACCAGCACACCAGCAGCAGAAGCACGAAACTTTGGTGTCACCACATGGACATATCCATTTAGGTGGAAACATCATAGGCAACACAACAGCTAATAAATGGAAACAATTCCTCAAATAAACTTGGCCTAGGTGTCTTAAGGTCACTCTTGTGTAGTTCAGTGAGATAAAAATGAAGTTTTTTTGTCTGAAATCTAACGTAGCCCTAAATGTATACCAATCCTGTAAAGCTGTTTTTCCAGTTCATTGTGCCATATCTTAGATATCAGTTTTCTTCTGACTGGAAAGTTTTCCCACTAGACAGCCTTGTAAGAGAAAAAAAAAACAACATTCTGTTGAGAAGGCAGGTCAGATAAAAATCAATCATGCAGCATCTTGATCCAGTGAACTGATGTCTGTAGATGAAGATTTGTGTTGGCTTTAAAGCTATTCAAATACTGGCTTCATTTTTTAATCCCTGATCTTTTAAACATCCAGGTAGGAAAGTTTATTGACTTCACAAACCTCCTTAGGGGACTCAAGGTCTTTCTACCAGCACATGAATGCAGATCCAGAATCTGAAAGATTGTTTTCTTTTAAAAGTAATGTATCTATTTTTTTTTTTACATTTGTAGCTTATTTGAGGCCAACTCTGTTATCCTTAACCTTATCCATAATCTAGAATTTTATGTGTTGCCTTGTTTTAAGTCACTGATTGCCCAAATCTCATCTCTAGGACCATTTCTGGTCCTTAACTTTCCTAATATTGGAAAAAAAAGCAAAATCATCCCTCTAATAAACTGAGAACTTTTAGGTTAGCTTAATTTGCTGTCATAAAACTAAGTTTGTTGCTTCATTGAAGTTTGAACACGTAGCACAATTTACAAGTGAGAAATTCAATCACATTGGCATTATTTCAGTAACAAATAGTAATGTGATCAGTGTCCAAATAGCCAAGAAACAACTGGGAAACCAGCTGGGTGGGATTTAATACTGCTTGACCTTAATGGTACCTGGGGTTCCTTGGAGTGTAGGTGTAGAAAAATTGGATAAACTCAAAAATAGGCAAATTTTCTTGGAGGTAGTTTTATATTTTTTGTTAGTAGTGCTGAACCATAACAGAACTTATTAGCTGCATTCAGAGGTGTCTGGAAAAACCATCAACATGACTTCATTACCTCTTAAGCTGCAGAGTTTTATACAAAATTGATTTTATGTACATAATAATTTCCATAGGAAGTCAAACTTCAATCTACTCTTACAGCAGACTTCTGGTTAGCTCAAATAGAAGTCTTTGCAGTTATTTCAGTAGTATCTGTCTCAGGTCAAGCATCTAAGATTTTGCTGGTTTTTGTGGAATAAACTGATTTCTTTCTAAATGCTAAAATGAGCCTTCATAAAGGAGAAGAGGTGAAACGAGATTGAAAGGCAAACAGCAATGGATTTACTGCAGTTACATTATATAAATACAACTGTGCAAATATGTTTTAGCTCTCTACACTTGTAACTGTGACATGAAGGTAGCTGCAGTTCTAATTTTAAACATATTGTGATGCAGCCAGTTTGACCTGTTTAAACTCCACCTTTCTACACTGGGATTCACACCTGCACTTCCTACTGCGTACTTCACTGAATGGATCTAATACACTAGATGCTTCAGAAAACACCTCTTTCTTGAAGCTGAGTAAGGCTCAAGACATTGTTTTCAAATACCTCAATGATGGTTCTGCACAGTAGTCTGTTTTGTTTAAAGTGGGAGGAAGGAAACAAATAAGACACTATGCTAAAAGAGGCGAGCAAGCCCTCTTCAATCCCACACACGCCTCAACCCAGGCTGAGATTTCTGCCTTCAAAGCCCAGTGTCACTGCTGTCAAATTGTCTCTGATCATCCCATCATAAATAAAATTCTATGAAGGTTTCAGTGTTTTCCTCTGGCCAGCCAAAGGCTCCTTCCTTATGTGAGATTCCTTCCTGCAGTCAGTTCAAGCTGTCTACTCTGAGAACAGATGTGAAGGCACACAGTGACTTCAGGGCCACATTCCTCCCCAGCACAACTGTTGTGACCTCTGAGCAGCACAGGAGTGAGTCTGGTGATAACAAATACTGCCTCTGGTTTCAGACCTGCTTGTCAAAAAATTGCTTCCTTTTTAAAAAAATTTTTGGCTTTCCGACAGAATGTATAAATTATCCTGAATTAAATTTTATCTAGACTGTAACAAGGCAATTTGTTGTTAATTTTCCCCTATGTCTTCCGGTCCACCTTGCACTTCTTTGTATTAAGAGTTAACAAACTTTTAATATGTTTAGAAGATGGCAGTAGATTACAGGCAAGAAAGTTTCATGCAAAATTTTAGATGGTAAATCTCTTTAACTATTGAACTAGGTGTTTAATAGCCTCTAGTGTTACGTAGAGAAAAATGGTAAAGTCTCTATATTTTAAAACAATTGTTGCACTGAGTCCCATAGTTTATATATTGTTAATATTTTCATGAAAGCTTTAAATGTTTTTCAGAAGAAACTGTGGTGACTCATGAATCTTTCATGAGGTGTTATGCATTTTTATGAACATATGATGTAAAATTCATCATTCTGAAATTCACAGATATCCATGAAGTGCTACACGTCTCTCTTTGGTCATGGATATTCATGACAATACCACTTCTGTAAGCATTTAAATGTCCTTTCATAAATATTCTAGAATGTAATCTTCGAATGCTATGTAACATTTTGCTTAACGTTTTATGACTACTTCACTTGGGCATTTTCCACTTGATAATGAAAGCAGAACCTTCATGCACTGTTATTGGTGTATCTATAAATTGTGTGTAAAACTAACTCATTGCTTTGTTTTTATTCCTAGCATTTTCTTTCTTTGTTATTTCTACAAGTTCAATGAATTCTTTGAGGGTATCTTGGGAATTTCAGTTTTCATATTTATAGCCAAGGATATATTACCAGTGTAAAGTACTACATACAACAGAATTGAGATTCTATAGTGCAGTAAAGACTCCAAAAAGTATATGTAATGTCTAACATTCCTTGTGTGAAACTTATGTGATTCAGCTAGTTGCAGGAGTGTCTGTATAGAATTCATTGGCAGGATGAAATCTCTCTTTCCTGCATACTCAAATGACCTGCATACTCAATGAAAGAACAGTAGATTTAGCATTTGAAGGTTGCACCTGCATCCCCTGAAGTTGTTGATAATCTTCTTATTGATTTTGGTGTTACAGAATAAAGTCTTATAAGCCTTTATCGATGCATATAATCAGCTTTGAGTAGATGACAGATCCTTTAACTCTGTATTAATGTTCATTTGTACAATAGATCCTTTGTGCTTTGGTGTTAAAAAATGCCTTAAATTCTTTGTCAAATTAGGTTCCCATTCTGATAATGGCATTTGATGTATAAAAAGCATCATAAAAAGCATTTTTTTTTACTTTTTCCTGCACTGGAGCCACCCTGTCCAACCCAGCCCATCATAGATGTGTTTGTGTTTCTTTCCCATCCTCATGTCCCTCATTTTAGCTTAGGACAGTCCTGTTTGCATTTCAGCTTAGGACAGTCCTCTGTGTGCTCCACAATGAGGAGTGGTTAAGGATGAAGCCTCAGTGGTTTCCTCTCCTGCTGTGCCTCATTCTTTTCTCACAATATCCTGATCCATCAGGGAGAAGAAGTCACAGACTCTGGATGGGAGTCAGGGAGAAGACCACGATGAATTTTGCTGTTACCAAGCCTTGCAGTAGTCTGAGAAATGGAGGGATTAAAGAGGGAAGAGACTCTCATCTTTACTCACAACCTTTGAGACTGCTCTTCTAAAAAAATTAGTGGCATCCAAAATATTTTTTAATGTCATTATATTTACAGGTCTGGGACAGTCTGAAAGCTATCCATTAACGGCTAGATAGTTTCAGACATACCCAAGACACAACTCAAGTATATTAATCACCTATTCTGAAATTTGCAATTATAGGGCACATTTAATTATTTGATTTATATTTCTAGGCTTTAAATATGATGTATCTATATTCAAAATGAGTTTAAAAAGGAGAGCAGTTTTCAACAAATATCACACTGCAGATTTTGATTTTTTCTAATGAAAGATGAAAATTTTTTCCAAGTTGTGACTGTTGAGTGTTTTTAAAGGTCAAAGCTATAAGGGAATTTTAAAATTAGTTATTCAGGCTGACTAAAAAGCAATACCAGTGCACTGGTAGCCTTATGCAAGCAATTTGTTTGCTCTTGAATATAAAGCAAATGTAATGTCAAAACTGAGGAAGAAAAATCATCTGCTGTAAATATTCTCCTATAGTAATTTTTTTCTCAATCAGGAAGTTAAATTGAGTTCTTTTTGCTGTGTAAGGTTAGTTATTGTTTAAAGAAAGTCTCCAGAAACCTAAAGCAGTGGAAAATGAAAAGGCATAAAACCCACAGAGGTTAATTTCAGTTGAATTTCCTTGAGATAAATCAAAGTTGATGCCATTGTGGAATATCTTTAAAGAAAAAGAAAAGAAAATAATAAGGCCTTTGCAACAAAAAAGGCTAAGATTTCACCAAAACATTTTTGTTTCATTAATGGCTTCCTGAAGAAAGACGGACAGAAATAGGATGCAAGAAAAGGCTGACATTGATATTTATAATGAATGCAAGTATCTGTACCTAAAGAAGCCCCAAAGACTCTGCCTCTCAAAAAGCACAGTCTGTTTACGTGAATTCTAATATTCTCTTACTATCAGTCTTATTAGTTCTTGGAAGTTCAACAATTGCAATAAAATTAGGTACACCGAGTCTGCGCAGGGTGTAAATACATGCACATCTTCACAGTAAACGGTAGATCGTGGTAGAATGGTAAAGACTGGTAGAATTTACTTGTCTAAGTCCTTAGAGATCTTGGAAAAGCAAGGCCCCCACAAGGAGAGCAAGACTATGGTGGGGAACTGCCAGTAGTGTTTGGGTGTGGTTAATCAATGATACATAAAATCAGGATGTCACCCTGAGCAGTGTTTTATATAAAGACTGATGTAAAATCAGGCATATATCCCTGTCCAGAGCTCTGTGCAGCTGAGCTGTTTTTTTTCTCAGCTACAGTGTATCAGGTGCACCGTAGTATGTCTTCAGGTCTCAAGTTCTGCTGAAAAGGAAATATGATATGATAATTAAACGAAATTCTCTTTTTTTTCTTTTTGGTCTTAGAGCTCATGAATATATTTTTGGTTTTAGGAATTAGAAAACAAACTGTTTCTAGCTTTGCATCTTGTCCCACAGTCAGACATTGCTTTTGCTTATTAGAGGAAAAGAAAATGCAAGGGAACTTACCAGGCTGGGAATGATCATAGAATATCCAGTCAAACATAATACAAATTTGTGTCTGTAAAAATTGCCTCTAGGTGTTTATGCATATATTTTGTTAAAAGCAATTATTACATCAGTCATGCTGCAATGTTATCCCTAATCTTGATCCACTGACTTACAGTGACTAGTTATCACTTTGGAAATAGACCAGCTCCCATGTTGAATTGCATCATGACACTAGTTTACCTATGTAAAAATAGCATGAGAATGTCAACTTGCAGCTGGCAAAGTACTGTGAGAGCCAACAAGACATTCTTTTTAATCTGTGAGCTGTTCCTGCCTTTCAGTAATGGACTCTAGGAATTCTGCCCTTTCACTTTGTGACTGAGTTGCCTTATCATGGCCAAAATATTTTAAAACAATTCAGACTTCACTTGTAGACTTTTACTATCTATCTTGCATCCTAAGATTACAAATGGTGTTTAAAAATGAAAACTAGCTAAGTGTGATCCATGGACTGGAAACCCACCATTGAGCATATACAGAGCATGTAATGGCTTGCAATAGCAATCTTCTCTCCATCTTTTCAGTATCTCAGTGTGCCTTAGACCTTATTCTTTTCAACTACCCTGTAGAAGTGAACAGGCTTCCTGAGACCCTCTGGTTAATAAATTAAATCTGTATGAAAACATGTTGGAAACAAAAGACATACATAGGACATATACTGTCATATGAATGAATCATCACATAAAATTAGGAAAAATTATTTCCAGCATTAACACTGCTCATGACAACCTATTTTGGCAGCAAAAAAAAACCCCACAAGATATATATTTTAAAACACTGCACAACTCTGTCTCATAGATTCTCCTCTCCCACCCTAGTACTAGAGTGCCTTCCAGAAGCACATTAAGAAACATGACTAATGTCTGTCTCATCTTCATTCTTTTACTTGAAGCTGAAAAATTACATTATTTTTCAAAAACTACCTGCAAGTTGATGAAATATCATCTTTACAATGAACATAAAATTTTTACATTACTGTGAAAACCATGGCAAAATTCAACCTTTGCAGAAGCACATACAGTTTCTACTGATGTAAGTGAGCAAGTGCTCAGTTACGCCAGGACACAGTTTCTATACATAAGCACTGCAAAGCAGACTACCTTCTTGATATATGGGAGATTTGCAGACTAAAACAGCAAGCAATCCTTCACATCAGCATTCATTTTGCTGGATGGGAGTTGATTGAGAAATTAGCACTACATGGGAGATCTCTTTCTGTCTGGAAAGAAACAGGTGTCCAGTTTTATAATTGCTGTTGATTTATTATTCTGATCCTGCATGGGCTTACTGATGCAGATAGCTCTCTTAACTGTCTTTTGTGTCAAAGTGTACAAAAGACTAACACTCCAACTTTTTAATGGCATAATTTACCTTTAGTAGTAGCTCTCGAAGACTAGAGACCTTTAGTAAGAAAACTAAAAATTAAATAACTGTGCTGCTGTTTGAAGGACATTAGCTTTCCTACAGAATTAGTATGTATGGCTTCACATTCAGGACTAGCATGAAATTGAAGCTTGTAGAGTTTTGGAAATGTTTATACCACAGTATAAATAAAGATTGTGACCAGCATGGACCACATTGTGCTGGATGCTGTACAAGCAGAGAATAAATATCTACCCCTCTCTGAAAAGTTTGGTTGGCTTCCAACAAGCTGTCTGTGAGACTGCTAAATAATACACCCACACAAAGAAAGAATAAGCTAATAATCTCAGACAAGAGGATCCGTCAGCAAACTCAGTTAAGCTTTGCTGTGACTGACTTATGCAGTGGAATGATCCTTTAAAATAAAGAGTGGGATTCCCAGTATAGCTATGGATTGTGAGGAGCCAGCATGTGAGTTGTTTATAGCAGCCTCCCAGCATATATAGGCTGTTGTCACTCAATTGCACTGGTGGGAAAGCCTGTCTCCAGTCTTAAAAATATTTTAATTTGAGCCCCAGGTTCTCTGCCATGTTTTGCTTTCTGGCTAGAGAATTAGATGTATTCAGCAGTTCAGTCAGTGTGCATTAATTCTAGAAGAAGAAATGCTGAATGTACAAAATAGTGATCATGGTGATTTAGATGTCAAAGACACCACTAGATCAGGGCTAGCAGTGAAAAACAGCTTTGTTTCACCTTTCTCTGAAACAGAAACCTATATGTTGTAGACATCAAATTATTACATTTGCCAACAAAATTTTTATTGTGGGTGTCTTTTTTTCCCCTTTTTTTCCTTTCTTTTTTCCTTTTCCCTACCTAAACTATTTGGCAAAAGCATATCCTTTTCCAAATGTAATTTATTCCTTATGAAGAGCTGCAGTTTTAATGACAGTTTAGACATTGATATATTTATTAGACTATATTTTCCTTTTAATAAATGCTTTGATGTAGCAAGTATGTTCTCAGTGTTCTGTGTATACATTTCCATAATAACCCCTTTCCAGTTATCTGGGAGATCAAAGGGTGCAGCTCTGCACAACTTCTGCCAAAAACAAGAGATTCTTTTCTTACTGAGTCTTTGTAGACTGGTCCACAGTGTTTGGTGGATTCTGTTTTCGTCTGATCACAGTTGCAAACCCTCACATTTAGTGTAGATTTTTTCTTACTTAGTCTTAATTTCTGTCCTGTCCTTAGCGTTGCAGTGGTCCTACATTTTTATAAAATGTAGAACTGTACTGTAGCCATAGCAGGGCCCTGTGTTAAAGGAATATTCACATGATAGCATTAGAGTGTCAGAAGTCAGCACATCCCTGCAGCTAGCACAGATGAGTCTATGAGCAGTCCACAAATTAAGAATCTGGTATCCCAGACTTGGTGTGTGATGAATCCTGCTTCAGTGCAAATCACTTAATTGCAGCCAGTACACGTTTTGCCAAAGGTGTTGCCATCTCTGCCTTGCTGTCTGTAATGCCTCTTTTACAAACCACAGGACTCTTTTGCAAAGTGGTTTAAGAAGGTTGAACAGCAAGCCCCCTAAAAAGATGGGATCTTCTTAAAGCCAGGAGATACTATTTCTCCTTTGGTCAGCTAGGTTTAAAGAACTGTTGTACATGCTCAGTGAATTTTTTTGGGAAATTCTAAGTACTATATTGTAATTTAAAAATCTGAACAGAAGAAATGATTAAATATTTGTACTTTATCCCATGGGCTCAGTTTCCAGTAAGAATAATTTCCACAAGCCAAAATTTAGAAATTGCTTACGGTTTAGGCCTCCGTAGATAAAAGGCGCTGAAGAAATTGTCTGAAATTCTTTCAAGAAAACCTTAATAATAACCTTAATCCTCAAAATAAACAACTAGCACAGACTGGAATTAGTAAGATGGTTGTGACATGACTGGTGAAGGGTTCTAGCACTGCTCTTCAGTAGGGTGAAAAATTATTGAAGATACTAACATATTTTACATGTGACACTTTTAAGAAGGATCCTTCTCATTTCCGTTCAAGTCTCTTTAAAGTTTTCTTCAAGAATATATGCAAATAAGTATTCAGATTTATTTCTGGTTTGCTTCAACATTGTAAGGGCTTGATCAAAGTGGAATCTAAATTCTAAAATCATTGCATTTTCAGTTAAATCATCATATTAGTGATTTTGCTTCTATCTTAGAAAATTTAGAGTAATGGTTGTGGAGGGACAGGACTATGTTCAAATAGTACTCAAAGAAGTGGAACTACTCTCACTGAAGTTCTTTTAAATGGGTTTTTCTGCTCTGTGTTATAGGTTCTACATCTTTTGACCTTGATAGGAGATTCAGTTTATACTCTATTTTTCTTTGCCTCTAAATAAAGCTATATCCTATCCAAATGATGAATTTCACTAGTAATGTGTTTTGGTGTCAACCTATTAAGACAAATAGGTGATGAGACAGGAATGCATTAAGAAGACTCAGATGATGAGTTAGGAATGCAGTAAGAAGACCCTTCGTACCTTGCTGTTATGGCCACTAAGACCTGCTTGTTTTCCCTGCAGAGTTTTTCCGAGAACTTCTGGAGAATGCGGAGCGATCCTTGAATGACATGTTTGTCCGGACATACGGCATGCTGTACATGCAGAACTCTGAGGTGTTCCAGGACCTCTTCACGGAGCTGAAGCGCTATTACACGGGAGGCAACGTCAACCTGGAGGAAATGCTGAACGACTTCTGGGCTCGGCTGCTGGAGCGGATGTTCCAGCTTATAAACCCCCAGTACCATTTCAGTGAGGACTACCTGGAGTGTGTGAGCAAGTACACAGACCAGCTGAAGCCCTTTGGAGATGTGCCCAGGAAGCTGAAGGTTCAAGTGACTAGAGCGTTCATTGCTGCACGCACCTTTGTTCAGGGGCTGACAGTAGGCAGAGAGGTTGCGAACAGAGTATCCAAGGTAATCTGAAACTAGGGTGGGGGTTTTTTAGCTTGAATTTGTTCTCAACTTGCCAAACAATTGAAATCTGTCTTTGTGCTTTTTTTTGCTTTTTTTTTTTTTATTACAAGGAAGTGTGTTTGGTTGGTTTTTATGCCTACCAATATACCCATCTTCAGTTCATAAATAGGGGCAATGGTTGTTTTCAGTTGCTTTTGGGGATATTAAAGCAATACTGACTAGAAAGCATTTCTCTGTGCTTAGAACACAGTGAAATACTAATATACATCAGTGTTATAGCATGGTAATGATTGTAATTCAAAACTGGCTACATATATAAAAGATAGGGATTACATCAGAATTTAAATGTTTCAAGCACATTTATTCTGTTGTTCATTAGGAAAGTACAGCCCTCACAGCATTCATTCATCATGCAGCTGGGTGATGGATTTTGTTAGAAATGTCTAGTCATGTTTCTGATGAGAAAATAGACAAACAGTGACACCTCTGAAGCTTAAGCTTTCCCAAAGGATGGTTTGGTTCACATTTATTTTAGGTTTAATTATTTATCTAGGCAAATATTTATGATAATTATAATCCTTGAGGACTTCACATAATTAAAGAAAAAAAATGCACAAAAATAACCCATCTGGGCACCACAAATGTGCCTGAATGACTTTCTCTCATACAGTATTTCAAGATCAGGTGTATTTTTCTGAATTGGTGTTCCAGCTAGATAGTTGTTCTGTGATCTTGCTGTTTCACAGTCCTTGTTGTGTATTTGGATCTTGAATTCTGAAATACTCTCATGAGATCCACTCAAATACTTCTGAACAATAAGTGCATGAGTGATTTGGATGCTTGGCCCATTCAATACTTTCCCACATTTGCAAGCCTAAGCCACTCCTCTGCCTCAAGAGGATCATCTCATTTGCTTCATTTTAATCACAGTCAGAAGGTGAGATAGAGCCAATACATTGTACAGTAGAGTGCAGCTCAAGCACTCAACAAGATGGGGCTTTTAAACTTTTCTTAACCTGTGCTATGTGATATTTTGCAGTTGCAAGTTGAGAGGCCATGGAGCTAGAAATGTAGTCAGGAAAGGAGAGCCTGACTTTATGTCTAGGAGACTGCATGGGAGAAAAAGGTCATTTTGCACTTAAAATTCAGTGGATGAGATATGTGATCCTTGCTAGTCAGCTGAAAAAAAGTCTCTTCCTCCAAGTGCCTTCCTGAGCTTTCGGGTTGCCTTTCTTTGATTTCCGGCACCGTCAGTTCTTGCAATCTTTCTGAATGGTGGCAGGGTACCGCAGTGAAACCCCAGGCTGCCTAGTCTAGCTGGGGCAGCTTTTTAGCCTCCAAATGTGCAGGATGCACATATCTACAGCCCCAGATTTCCTCTGAAGAGTGATGATGTCCCCATGGGTCAGGTTCTAAGTGAAAGTACAGAACTCTGATGTCACTGTTGTCAGCAAGCATTAGGTCTTGCTGGAGAAGACTGTGGAGAGTAAGCTATGTAATTCATGTAAAAGATGCATAATTTGTGAATCCCTCACAGATGAAGGTCTGAGTTGTCTGCTGAGATGTCACTTTCCCTGTGTATGTACATGATTATACAGACTGTGCAGGTGTCTCCTCTGTCACATATCCAGAAAATCTTTTCCTCTCAGCCTCTGGGCTTTGGGTACATAAGCCCTCTCAAGAAAAGGGTTTATAACAAGATCACTATATGATTCTATGATCCTATTATGAGAACTGCTAGCTCTGCAATGATACTGTGGGTCTTTTCGTAGTGTCAGTTGAAGATGATAACAGTAGCTCAATCGTGCTTCTGTTGTTTGTTTTGTTTTTTTTTTAACATGGATGAAACACTTGAAATCATTGTTAAAAGGGTTCAGTGGGTGGTGCAAGACACAATAGTGTCTTAATGGTGATACTCCATTAGACTACATCTAGAACATTGTGTTCAGTTTTTGGCCCTTCCTGTGCAAAAAAGACATTGATAAACTGAAGCAAGTTCAGTAGAGGCCACCATCAGGATCTGGACTGGATTACTTGTCCTTGAGCCTGTGGGACTGGGGCTTCTTCATTCTGGAGAAGAGGCTACTTCAAGGACATGTAGCAGTTGCTCCCGGTGCCTCTAGGGAGGTCATTAAAGAAATGCAGCAAAGCACTTCACAGTGGGGCATGTGTGATACGATGGACATGAGTTGAATCATTTCCTCTTGTCCTATCATAGCAGGCCCTAATGAAAATCCCATCCCCATCTTTCTAATAAATGCCCTTTAAGTGCTAGAAGGTTGCTAATAAGATCTGCCTGGAGCTTCTCTTCTCCAGCTGAACAACCCCGAATCCCTCATGTCTTCACAGGAGAGGTGCTCCAGCCCTCTGACCATATTTGTGGCCCTCCTCTGGACACAGTACAACAAGTCCATGTCTTTCCTGTGATGCTGTGGATTCCAGAGCTGGATTTATTAATCCAGGTGAGGGTCTTCTGAGAGCAGAGTACAGGCGACCTGCTGGTCACATTTCTTTAGGATCATTATCCTATGATCCTACTAAAAATTAATAAAATCATCATTTTACTTAAGTGTAGAGTATACTTTGATTGCATGACTATCCTTGGTATTAAAATCTCGGTGACTGTACTCATACAGCATATGCAAAACAATTTCTGGCCTTAGGGATTTTGCATTACGTGCAGCCTGGTGAGGCAGATATGAAGAGCCCCAACTAGCACCATATATTCAAGATTAATAATTGTCCTGTGGAAAGGCTCTGATTACTCTGAGAATGAATAGCTCATTGCCATATCATAACTGTGGACTTTTATGCTGGTTTATCTACTGTAGTAAATGACAAATCCTTTTCTTTAAACATAATTTTAAAAGACTACAACCATTTCTTAGAGTTAGCACATAACTGCAGCCAAAAATGAGACAGGTAAACATCTTTTGTGCTATTTTAAAAGTCGTCCAAATTCAGCACAGTTTTCTTTCTCGTTGTACTCTGATATTGAGAGATTCTGTGATAAGGATGACACATCTGGATAAGTCAGGAGAAATAAATAAAGACAGAAAATGAAAGGAAGAACTGTTGCAGTTCTTCTATAAAATCCTGTGTCCATTCTCTGCACTGACTAGGAACAGAGGACGATCTTCTACCTGCAACATCACAAGCTTAAAAGATTTTTTTGCTTTCTATTTGTGGACCCATTATTTCACTGAGCCACCATTGACATAGAGAAATGTTGAGCCTATACCTTAAACACCGTGAGAAAGAGAGTGACTAATGAGAAAGTTGGTAACATCTCCTTTGGGCCTTTATTGTCTCATCGTCTTTGGGACCATTTCTGTAGAGGTTTGGTAGGTCACACACGAAGAATTTGTTCCCTGTCTAATGTCAGGGACATATCCTTTCTAATTTTTCCTCAGAGAGGTCTGAAAACGATGCAGTTGGTGTATTCCTTGCAAAGGAGCTACACTTTCTTTATTTCAATGATGTGTGCATTCAAGCACATTCAAAGGAGGCAACACATATCACAAACATTTTCCTCTTACAATAGGATTTTGCAGTTTAGCAATTTGCTTGTCAGTGAGATTATAATTTAGTAAGTCACACTTAGATAAATAGAAAGGGAGGGTGGTTAGGACATCTTATTTTTGTAATTTTTTTCTAATATTATATTTCAGTTGCAAGCAGACACAGTTGCTTCCAACTGCCTGAAGTTCTATTACACTGTTTTAGTTGAACAGTATTTTCATGATCTCTAAGTCTAATTGCAATTTTTAATCTACAGAGATTTTAAAATCTTTTTATTTCTCATTTTAATGCATTAAATTTCTCAGTGCTATGTTGCTATGCTGCTTAAATCTCCACTCAGTGCAGTATATTTCCACTGGCTTGAATGGACCAGCTTGCTAAATTATATATATATTCTAGAAAGTTGTATAGGCATATGAGCAAAAAGTAATTATTTCTTAAATTGAGAATATTAACTCTTAATTTAAATCAATTCATTCATTAATATAGAAGAATTCCTAAAATATCTCAAGTTGAAAAGGCCCTGTAAAGATCATTGAGTCCAACTCCCTGCTGCTTGCAGGGCTAACTAGAAATAAACCGTATGACTAAAAGCTTTATCCAGATGCTCCTTAAGCTCTGACAGGCTTGGTTCCATGACCTCTTTCCTGGGGAGACTGTTCCAGTTACCAGCCGTCCTCTCAGTGAAGAACCTTTTCCTGATGTCCAATCTGAACTTGCCCCGATGCAGGTTCAATATATAATGTTCAATATGCAACATCAGAACTGCCATTTTCGGTATGTCAAAGGTCTGTTCAGTTGATTTTACCTCAGTGGCAGTAGTTTAAAGGTCAGTATAGGAGCAGAGCTTCTCAACTACTATACTTTCTTAAACTGTAGGTAGTAGATGTTTGTGGGTGTTTTGAACTACAGTTTCAGAAATAATTAGTTAAATTTCCTACTACCTGTTTTTTCAGTACTTTTTTTAGATCCCAAAAACCTGGCTTTTCTGTTTTGATATCTTTTGGTAAAAGAAATAGTTCTGTCCTTCCCTGTTCCTCTGTAAAAATATAGCATATTAACATGTTATTGTTATTAAATTTACTTGTTATCAACTATTTTTCTAGATAAAATAAATAAACAAACTAAACTAAACCAAAAAAACAAGCCTTCCTGACAGACTGTGATTTAGTATCTAATGGTAAGCTGGAGAAGCTGTGGAAAATATTTCTGTAGTTGCTCTTAGCTGTGATTACCAATAATGTGATATAAAAGACATATGCATACTTTTCATGTTCATCTTTTACTGTGTCTGAGCTCTGGACACTTTGTGAGAAAATAATGCTAAGCTATTCTCTCTGACTCCAAACAAAGCGTTCTCAGTTATCGCAATAATCCCTTTGAACTGTCACTGAGTGGTGGAGGGTGTAAGCAGGAAAACTCATGGGGAATTAAAATTTTTAAACAGGAGAGTCGAGGATTTCCAGGAGCATGTGATTCCTGAAATACTTTCCCCAAATATATTAACAGATGAATTACAACAATTATCACTCAGTCTTTCCTTGGGAACTGGTTCTGTTTTACACACGCCATGTTTGTTTCCCTCTTCCTTATTTAATGAAAAAAAATCTTCATTGGCTCTTGCAGTAAACCTGCCTCACTGGGAACAGCAAGTGCAGAATACTTTTATTTACAGAGATCTAGGGGTTTAGTTATTGTTTGCTAGCTTTGCTTTTCTCTAAGTTTGGCCATTTTGTGGTTTGTTTTTTTGTCTGAATTTGAGCACTTTCTTCCTGTTGTATATTGGGATAACGACAAGAAGAATTGTTCTGAGTTTGGCTTTGACTTTCACACTTGAAAATTCATGCTACCAGCAACCAAAGTAGTTTTCATACCAAGAGTAAAGTGAAGCTTAGCTCAGGGGCATCATTAAGAGCAGTTAGTGGTTTTGTTAGTGGCATAAACATCAAAGATTTGTGACCCAGTCACTAAGGACTTATTTCATTAATGCATTTAAATATTAATTATCATTTATTACAAAATAAAAAGAGGCTGTTACAATACTTTTCTAATTGTATGGCATAGGCTATATATCTCCTTCTTTTTAAACCAATTAAAACCATTCATCCCCTGAATATTATTAAATTATGTTAATATCAGACTTCTTATTAGGAACCTGGTGATATATGAGCAAAGTGAAATAAATTCAGTAATACAATTATAAGGTTAAACCCAAGATTAGTAGTGAAAAGCAGTGTCTAGTAATTGCCTGTGATTACTTCTACTTGCAGAATGCCAGGCCACTGCTTTTCTAATATGCTGAATCAATATTCTTACAAACTCTGCTTTTCATGGTTTATAAATAAACATTCAACATTTTGTGAGAGGCATAAATAAAGGCCAATATTGAATGACAGAGTGATTCAGAATGTAATTATTGCAGGGGGAGGAAATATGACATGGTGATAAGTCAGGTAATTAAAAGCCAAAACAAATTGTACTTTAAGCCTGGAAAATGTGATTTTCAGGGTGTGACAGATAAAGAGCTATGTGTCTTGTATATTTTAACTTCATTGGCTGAAGAGATTTGGCTTGTTGAAGCCACAGAAGGAAAGGAAATCTAAAAAGACTATGGTATTCAGCAAACTTTAATCCTCAGCTCAAACTGTTGGTTTAGAAACAGCCCAGCTGAGCAAGCAGAGCTTTTATGATTGCATCACTGTCTGTTATTTTAGGGTTTTTTTTCAGTCATTAATTCTTTGAATTTTCATTGAATTAACATATATTTACAAGAACTGGATCACACTGTGACATGAATGGGGCTACATTGTTTTTTTCTCTTCCTCTCCCTTGGTTTTCCTCAGGCAGGGAGCCCAAGGATTATCCAGCCAGGGGAGTTTCAGAGCTGTGATGTGTCTGTGGCACAAAAGCAGGAGTGAATTGTATCCACACTTCAGTTCTTTCTGGGAAGTAGTCTTTGAATTGAGGGTCTTCAGCTGTGCTGAATATCTTTCCTTCTTTTTTGGAAAGAAAAGGCACATAAGCTGATCTAGTTAATTGCACCCATTTCATGGAGAAGTAAAACAGATACCTTCCAGATATCCCAGACATACTGCAGGTGCACTGATCTATTTTCCACTTTGTGTGCACTGGAATCATCAGATGTTCCAGAAGAGCAGTTCAGGAAAAAAGGCCTAAAATGAAACAGCAGCTTCAACAAAAGGAAAAAGGCAGTAGGAGGTGTACAAAAGCTGTGGTCTGTGTCCTAACTATGAGAATTGTCAGATATAATCCAGCCTGGCCTCTCCATTTCATAGGTCTTTAAATATCATTCAGCTACCTTGGGATTGAATTTAATAACCCAAGTTTATCTGAGTCATGTTGCTCAGTAGGACAGTCAGTCTTGCTGAGTATCCCTCTAGGTAGGTCTGCTGCTTGGGTTTATTCCTGCTGTGTGCTACATCACATCTCAGAATCCAAAGCAGTCCTGTCTTTTTGGATTTTTTGTATCATTCATAAACAGAGATATTCTAATTGCAGTTCTTTTGCTCAGTTTGTGGTTTGGGTTTTGCTCAATGCCTACTGCATAGCAAATAACCTTTAGTTCATCTTTGCATGAAATTTCTAACTATAAATTAAGAACTGTAATGAGACTACTTTAGTTTAACAACATTATTAAACACTGTCATGACACATTAGAAAATTAATTGTTTTAATCAAGGTTTTGTGCAGGATTGCTGAAATGCACATTTTACACACAATCCTTCAAAATTCTCACATCAGATGTATTTACCACCTACAAAAGATATTGATATGGCACCTGAAGAAAATACATTAAGAAAAAAGTCAGAACTTTTTCAGAGGCATTCCTGGAAAAAAAATGATGTATCCTAATGCCTATCATGATACATGGTCAAGTCATGACAAAAATAATGGTGAAGAAACAAAGCTCATCTAGAAGCTTGCTGACACCACTATATTTAGAAATTCTGTAATTAATCTTAAAGCAGGTTTTACATTTTAGCTGTTTTAGCACAGAAAAGTGAAAGAAAATTCAGAGGAATCAAATGGAAATAGGAACGAGATTAAAAAGTCTGTAGGTTAACCAATGCAAGGAGATCTAGATCATCTTACAACTTGCTGACCTTTTAGAATGACTCCTTTTACAGATTGTCTTAATTCTTTTTCAAAGGCAGAATATGGCAGCACTGTTTTTCAATCATGATTTGAGAAAAGCAATTAATTTTATTTCTCATGTGAGCCTGAAGCAGAAAAACAAATCCTAATAGGTTATTTGGCCTTCAGGTTTCTATGGAAAACATTAGCCAAGAAACTATCTGATTTACCTAAAATGCATCAAGAATACTAACTGGAATTTAAATTCATATCTGCTCAAGTTTTGCAGTCAACAAAGTCATCAGCAAAATAGTGAAGAAGTCAAATTTCTTTGAAACTTTCAGATAATCAAGTCTGAAATCAACAATGTGGATCTAAGTTCAATTCTCAGTTATTCAGTTATTCAATTCGCTTCATTGTCTGCTTAAGCCTTACATCTCAAAATATATCTCAGACAAAAAAAAATGGTCTGAACATAGGAATACAAAATGAAAAACTTAATTGTCGGGAAAATAATTCTGGTCATCTGTGAAATTTTAAACTTTTCCACATATTGCAGTGTATGCTTTTTATGGGAGATTTTGTGACCCAAGCTCACTGAGTTTTTTCCATAATCTTTTCTGAGAAAGATAAAATGTCACTTTCATTTGGTCCACATGTTTAAGAATATCTTTGCTCTTGCTTCGTCTTCTCTTTTCCTCCTTCTCCTTTTGTTTTACTTTTAAGCCCTTAATAAGAATTGAGTTCTTGAGAAAAAACTAAATGTACCAGACCAAATTGGGGGAAAAAAGAGCTTTGAGTAAGATAGGAGGATTTAGCTGACCTCAGATGAACACCTGTCACCTTTAAGTGGCCAAGAGCAGAAATTAAGAATATAGAGTGATGATTGTAATGCAACACATGCCTGCTTGTCCTCCATAATGCATTGGCATCCCTTGGCCACTAGTGTAAAAGACTTTGCAGTTGACCAACACCTCAGCGCAGTTTTAGCCTGCGAACAACTCCCCCACTCTTGAAAATGTTTTTTTCTTTTAAAACTGCCATAGATGTTTTGCTATTCTGGACTGTCCCAATACTGTGCAAGTCTGACTTCTGGTCTTTTACTTTAGAAGGTTTAGCAATTTTGTATGAATATAGCAGTGAATAAATTGCTGGATTTCTGCAGGAAGCACATACAACCTCTCCACTTAACCCCCACTTACATAATCTTCAGGATCAATCAGCAACAGAATTGCATCTACACTTGCCTATTGTGCTCTCCATCCCGCAGTCCTTTCATTTATGTTCATGTGTTGACATTATCTGTGGATCCAGAAGCAAGTGTCTAAGGCAATTGCTGGCAAGCTGACAAAGCTGAGCAGGACTAGTGCACTCTAATTTGCAGTTCCTGAGTCAGCTCTCTGCATACTGAGTTGTTATGCAGAACCATAGGCAGCTCTCTCCACAGAGAAGACACCAATCTAATTGTCTTATTTCAAAGAAGGTTTTATGCATCTAATTGGTAGAGAGAAGCCTGAGCAGCCAAAAACATTATATGAATGTCACAAAAGTAGCCTTAAGTGTTTAAGTACCAGAAAGCGAGAAATGACAAACTGGGTTCTTCTTCCCTCCAGCAATTTGCTGATTCTGGAGCCTCAACACTCTCTGTAGATGTGATGGAACACCAAGTCAGCTGTTATGAACCCTGTGTTTCAGACATGTCCCAAAACAAGTGAATGCATATGGATCTAAGTGCTCTAATGCAATAATTGACCTATTTCGGTCTGTGGCATCCAAGCTGCATTAACTCCCACCAGCTCAAGCATAGGAGCTGTGGAAACTTATACGGAAAAGCTGCTCAGCTCAACTGCCATCTTCTTTTACGTCTAAAGTCTTCTATGGGAATTCGGTTGGATCGGGCCACATTTTATACCTGCCTATTTCATAGTCAATGAAAGAATTATTAGAGGTATTTATTTATCTGATTTCTTCAGACTAAATCTGTGTTTTGTTGTTGTTGGCTTTACCTGATTATATTAATATTAGAGTGTCATTCAATCCATTGTTTATTTGAAAAAGCTATTTAATTTTGTGTGCTACTGTGCAAGGGATAACATGAATGGGGGAAAAAAAACCCAGTTTTGCTCCAAACTGAGTGTTAGTTTTGAATTTGCACTGACAGTTTCTTGAATAAGTGGTGGCTATTTTAACACTTAGCTTGAAATGCAGCAGAGAGACAGCTCACAGAACACTGCTGTCTTTGGTCCTTGAGATCTTAAGGTAAACTCCAAGACAAACTGATACCACCTAGGGTGTAGGAAGACAGAACCAAAGCATGTTCAGAAAGCACCTGGAGACCTACCCATCCTAAGTAAGGTGTAGTTTTATACAAAAAATAAGCAACTGTATATCTTTCATGATTGCACATCTGTTTGTAAGTAACAGTGCACATCTGCTTTTCAAGGACATTGTATAGAAACCAAAACACAAGAAAAATTGCTGTCAGAAACTTTCACACTGGTCCTCAAAACCGAATTTTTTTCATGAGCCCTCTGAATGTTTCCTGGCCATAAGTACAAGGTTAAAGAAATCTCTTAATACAACATTTTTATTGTTACAGAATTTTTGTATATCATCAACATATAAATCTATGATAGAATATGCTAAATGGAAATTAATGTAATTCAATTTTTCACTTAAATAATTGTTAAAATTTTTGGGGAGAATGTTTGCAGATTTATTTATACTCTGCAGTCTCCAAAATTAACAGAGGGAACTGGCTGCCAGTCTCTGCCACTATGCAAATACTTATTCTTCCATATGGTTGCAGAAATATATTTTAAAAATATTAGGGTTATGAAACAATACAATAAATACAATAAATACAAAACAATACAATAAATTTTATTCAAAATAAGGAAAGAAGGAGAGGAGTAAGGACCCTGACAGTGAAATGTTAATACCAAAATGACTCAACTGTCTTACTGTTATCCTGACCCCAAAGAAAGCATCCTATGGCCATATCATATTTTCAGTCTGATTCCCTAAAACTGCTTTTAAGAGAAATGTCTTCTACACTTAGACTGGTCCTGAAGAACTGTGAATATATATATATTCCTACAATGCATATTTTATGTGTAAAAGTCTATTATCTATTTAAGATTCAGTGTGTGCCTCCTGCTCTTCCTTCCTCTTTCACTCCTTTTGACTGAATCAGTAAAAAGTACCTTATCCATTGACTTCAATATGAACTTGATTAGGATCTGATTGTTCAGATTTATATAAAATCAGGTTGAAAACAAAGGTTTTAAGGTAAAGGTCTTTACAGGGAGAACTTACTGATGGAAACATTGCTGACGAAATTTGGGTAGAATAAGAGATTTTTATTCAAGAAATGACCATTTAAAGGTGTAAGAACGTCTCTACATGTAAACACAGATAAAATGTTTATAAACTGTCTGTATGTAATACAATTTGCATTAATTCATCATGAGTGGAATTTCACACACGTGATATTTCAGTTTAACACACTGTAGAAGTTTAATACATTTCTGAAGCTTATAGCCTTACCTGCTATCAGGAGCATGCCCCAAACAGGGGAGCAAAGTGTTCACAGTTTCTAAGGGCAATTCCTGTGGTTGCCAGTGAACTGAATATGGGCTAACACTGTGCCCAGGGTGGCCAAGACCAATGGCATCCTGGCTTGTATCAGCAATACTGTGGCCAGCAGGACCAGGGCAGTGATTCTGCCTCTGTATTTGACAGTACTGAGGCCACACCTCCAATTCTGTGTTCAGTTCTGGGCCCCTCACTACAAAAAAGACACTGAGGTGCTTGAGCATGTCCAGAGAAGGGCAGTGGAACTGGTGAAGGCTCTGGAGCACAGGTCCTTTGAGGAGCAGCTGAGGGAGCTGGGGTTCTTTAGCTGGAGAAAAGGAGGTTCAGGGGAGACCACATCATTCTCTGCAACCACCTGAATGAAAGGAGGGAGTAGCCAGGTGGGTATCAGTCTTCCTCCAAGTATGAAGTAATGGGATGAGAGGAAGTGTGCTCAAGTTGGACAAGGGAAAGTTTAGATTGGATATGAGGAAAAACCTTTTGATGGAGAGGGTTGTCAAGCATTGAGACAGGCTGCCTAGGGAAGTGGTTCAGTCACCCTATGTAAATGTGGCCCTCAGGCACGTGGTTTTACTGGTGGATTTGGCAGCGTTAATTTAATGATTGGAGTCAATGATCTCAAAGATCTTTTCCAACCTACACACAAATACACACACAAACACACAAAATTACTAAGCCTTGAGAGATATATTGTATTAATAGTGCTGATGTTGAGAGGTAGAACTTAGGCAGTGGGGTGTGAAAAGCACTAATTTACTCTCGCTGTTGACTAAGAGATGACATTGAAGATATTGTCATTTAGCAGGAGAAAGAAACATATTAACTAAATATATTGGATTATTTTCTTTTTTTGACTATCAAAATTACTTTCCTGGTGACTGTGCAGGCTCCTTAGTAGAAGGAGTAAGCACCTATCAAGGAAAGGTTAGATTTCTACAGAGTGGTTGAGCTTGCTGCCTAATCAAGTAGTAATCCATTTCAGCACTCCTTTCTCTTGTCTTGCCTTTACATTCCTGCACACACACACACACACACACATCAGCAGGTGTCATGTTGGCAGCTAAAGTAGTGGGAGAACTTGCTGTGTTGTAGGAGAGGTGAACGGGACAATCTTCCTTTGCACAAACTTGTAGCTGTTGAGGTTCATTCACCTGTGCTTACGATCAAATATATTTCAAAATACTAATAGAAAGAGGGGACTGAAGTGTATGTAGGCCTATGAGTACCCAAACTAGCTGCAGGTAATGGCATAAAAATGTTACTATTTGAGCTTGTAATGGCTGTGTTATTATCACCTGATAAGTATTTATGTATATATCACGAAATGTTGTTATATTTACACATAGATCACAGAAAGCACTACTTGGTCCAGTATTTTTGAAGGCAATCTTAATACTAAGATAAAAATACAGTCAACAAGTACAGAAAAATGCTTTAGATTTTCTGTACTATGTAGATTTTGGGTTTTGTAGCCTTATTTTTGTCTTTCTGGATCAAAGCTGGAGCATTGTTTAGAGCCACACTTTCTTGCTCATTTTTATCAGTGGCTAAGGACTCAATTGTACTTTGCTGTCAAGTTGACATTTTATAAAAACAGTGAGAATAAACAAACGCATTCTAATGGAACCATTTTTCACTATTATCTTTTCACCTAAATGTATCTGCAACATGATCCAAAAAGCCTCAGAAGTAAAATGATTCCTAAATGCTTTAAGATACTCAAATATAATGCTATGTTTATAGTGAAAGTGGCCAAAGGACAGGGTTTGAGAAGAATGAAAGTTTTGGCAGATGAAAATGCTTAGAAATAAGTTAATTAGCAAGAAAAGCTAAGGGCTTATAATTCAGAGAGTATTATAAGAGTTGAGAAGTTGCTAAGAAGCATGAATGTTGATGGGGAAAAGTACAGGAAAGATGTTCTTGGAAGCTAAGATCAAGCATAATATTTAATAGCCAGAAATTCGTATCACCTACAGTCTGTCAACACTTAAAAGAGGTAACTACGTTAAAAATAGAGTGACCTGATACTGTTTCTATGATCTCTGCAGAAAATCAGGCATCTCCAGGTGAAAATCACATCTCGTGCAGGTTCAATCATGTTCTAGAGTGGATATTCTCTCACCAGCAAAGGAGAGGGAACAGAGGAGATTCAATGCATGGACCAGCCTTTAACTAGTCCAAGGTGAAACAGCCCAATAATGTGAACGTCCCATGAACTTAACAAAACTTCCTCTAAATGCAAAGATGGGAATTGCCTAAGGTGTTTTCTTTTTGTCACAGAGTCCAAAATTCTTTCCTTTCTTTTTTGCACAAATGTAGAAAACACATCTGTGCATTTTACTTGTGATTTTTTTTTTTAATGGGCTTCTAGTTCATGGTTTTGAATTACTCTGTAAGTTGATATTTATTTATTATGCTTAGGATTTCATTAGAGAAGTCAAGAATAGTGTTCACACACTTTTTAAAAGCCCAGAAGGTTAGTTTCTGCCTGACATACAAATCTATAGTAGTTTTTCTTACAAAAAAAAATTATTAAACTCAAAATTCTACTTTCTTTCTTTATAAACACTATTCATCCAAGTATTCAATATCTCAGTGATTGGAAGTTAATTTTGCAGATGATGGATAAAGATTAAATAAGGCAGAATCAACCCTAATTTCTTTACATGCAAAATGTGGTGCTTCATAACTAACTTAGAAAGTGGGACTGCAGTTAAAATGAAATGGAAAACGTCCTCTTTAATCGGTTGCTCCAGGTGTATGTAGATTACTCATTACTGGAATGAGGAGACTTTGTAACTTAAAGAATAGATGACACAACAAAAAAGGACAGGAAGTATATGGTTTATAGAGTTCAGCTGCTATGCATACTTGTGAGAGAATTGCAATTTGATTTTCTTAGTAATTGTTATAGAAAAGAATTTCTAAACTGGCAACATTAAAACATGACTACAAATGTAATAGGCAAAAAACTTACAGCTGTTGGTTAGTACTTTTGGAGACGAGCAATGCCTGATTATACAATCATTTTCAGCATTATTATTGACTTACTCTTTTCCAAAGATAGGAACCTATATCCTAGGACATGACTAATTTTGTTCTGATTGGTGTCAAAAATACTTGCTGATTTTTTGGCATGAGGTAAAGGGAGGATTTTTAAGCTGTCCCCTCAATTGAAATGGTGGTCAGAGAGCAATAACAGCAGGAAAAAGGGAAAATCTCACTTCCCCATCTCTTAACTGTGAATGAGGTGGGTCAGAAATAGACTCTGGCATGTATCAGCCATAATGCAGCCAAGAACTGCCCTTATAAATATTCAAGTGTTTGCTGCTGGTAGGATCTGAAAACAGGTGTAATTTGAACTATTTGTAAGAGCAATTTTTTCTAAATGTAAGATTCTTTAAAACAAATATACACACTAAAAAAAAAATGGTGTGCTGATAAATTGTGCAGATAAATGAGTTACTTCAATATCAGTACATTTCTGCCTTGGTGTTTTGTCTTTTCCAAATACTTATGCTCTATTTAGCCAGGTAGATTTGCCTTTAAATATCATTCACTTTGAGGAGAGTGGTTGTTTTTCACTGGGACTATAATTTCCTTTTGGTGTTTCTTTTGCTTGTTTGTTTACCTTGGTTTTGGATTGGGTTTTTTGTTAGTTTGTTAGTGGTTTTGTTTGTTTTTATAAGAGTTGATAGATTGCTAGGTTTTCCTTTTTTACAGAACATGAAATGAACCTGACAAAGGAATTACTGCCTCAGTAAATGTGAACAGCCATTTTTGGGATGTGCTTGGAAATTTGAATGGGTCTCATCTCAAAGCATGTGGTTCAGCTAATGAGAGAAGTGACTTCAGATTGTTCCATAAATTGTGTTCTGGCTTAGTCAGAAAGGTGTAAACTGATTTAGTGTCAAGAGAAATCTCTTTTGCCTCAGGAAGCTGTGGAGATCGTAGACTGTGGAATATCAGCCACTATGTCATGGTGTTCAAAAGGGAGCTGTAGTTGGAGGTAACAGCCTACATTAGCTTGGCCTTACTGTGAGAGGGAAGAATTTGTTTGATCATGTAGTCTCATCTCAGCAGCTTATCAGTCATCCTACTTCATAAGGTAGGAGACTAAAGGTAGGCTAAAGGTAAGGTAGACTAAAAAGCACTCTGAAAATTTTTCATTGGTCTGATAATATTGTATATGTCCAATAATATAGCTTGAGTCATTTATTCAAGAGACTAGAATTTTACATTGCACCAAAACTTACTTGCCAAGCTAGAGATTAATTACACAAATTGAAAGATTTCTTACTTCTTTGTTTCTATAACTTGTAAAAGAAAATGCATTCCTGTTTCTCTTATACAGGTTTTATACCCTTTATTCTAGTTTTAGTGCATATTTTTAATCAAAAGAATAAAAATCTCAGTGACCTTACTAAGCTAATCAACAAAGACTTGTAGCTGCAAGCTGATCCTATCGGCTTATTTATTTTTGTAGAAATTTATTCAGAACCACCTTTCTTCAAACCTGGAGGCACTCGGGTTGGCCCAGCTAGTCTGGTTCGTTAAGCCAAGGTGTATTAACCTATGTAACAGAATTTTAGAAGATCCTTGCTTTTGGTGAACCAAGGTACCTTATGTTTGGAGTGTATTTGTCATAGGCTTCTTCAAATGAGCAATGAGAAGAGTTAAGCATCTCCAAAAAGCAGTTCTCATCTCCAGACACATCAATTGACTTTAGGACATTGCTCCCTTTCTTTACCAACTATAGAGAAGAGAATAACTGTTCTTTACATTCTTTATCTATATTCATGGCACTAGACGGGGAGAAAATCCAGTCTGTTGATATTAATGTGCAATATAGTATTTTTAGCTGTTCAATTATAGATTGTTAGAATTTTATTATAGGTACTTACATTAAAGCTGCTACTTCTTAAATGACATAAATACAATTTTTAATGACATTTTATTCAGCATTTATTGGTTAGTCATTGTGGAAATTATTCTGAGAGGAGAACAGACCAAGGTAATGATTTTCTGTAGAAATCGGCCACTTAAAGGCAACAAATGTACAGTTTTAATGCAGTTTAATGTTATGGTGTATTGATAGAGTTGACTGAATAATAAAAAAATAGATTGCTGAATATTTTTGAGTAAAAGTAGACCAATTTTCCTTTATGTAAATTAGTATTTCTGAGAATGCTCAGTTTTGGAAAATGTAAATGAGTTAATCACAGTATTTGTGTGAGGAACCTGCTGTTAGTTGGTCAGCAGCTGAAGAATTTTGCTTTTACATAAGAGATCTAAATACATGGCTAACTAGTCAGGCATAAAATTATCTAATTAAAATACACAGTCTATAAATAAGTAAATTGTAAACATAATTTCCTAAATTCTGGTTGTAAATACTACTGAATAATGAGGATATTAACACAAAAGAAAATTATCAGCATTAGAAAAACTTCCTGAATCCCATAACCTGTAAAATTTGCAATGGTATTTCATCACATAGTCTGATTAGAGTTATGACACAGAGTTTCTATGTGGTTCCAGCCATGACAGTTGTTTAGTAATATATTTTCTGTTTTCATCATAGTCTGTAACTCACATTCTCCCTGTTGCTCCTCCATGTACTAGATGACACACACAGTAATTAAGTTGTATTTTTGGGGTTTTTGTTTTTGGTTTTTTTTGTTTTGTTTTGGGTTTTTTTGCGGAGTTTGTTTTGTTTTGTTTAAGTTTTTTTGGCTTATTTAAGAAAGAACCTGATAACTCAAGTTTAGATGGCTTATTGACTGGAAGCTCAGTTACTCAATCAGCAGTATGGATATAAATCACGTGTAGCAATGCTGCAGGTAAGTCATGAAATAGATCAAGACCAGGACACGAGTTTATGCAGTGCTACTGCAGTACCTCACTTGTTGATCACACTGGATGTGCTTAGATTTTACTCATCTTTTTACTGCTGGCTTTTGCTGTGTTTGTGGTGAATACTGCAATTAGCACAGAGGTCTTTGTAGCATTGACATTAAAAGCATAACATTAGCATGAGTGTTAAGTGTCCTGGGAATATAGTTCGTGTCTGTACAACTTAAGAATTTATATTGCTGGGAAGGTTTTTAAAACCCAACTTTAAAGATTTATGTAAAAAAGTTATGTAAGTACATAAAAGGATGCATAACTTTGGTTGGCAGAAAAAGTCATGACCAATAGGAACTGGAAACCTGACTGAGGTGCAAATATTGTATCTACTGAAGCCTTTTTTGATACCTAGTATCCCATAATCAGATGCAGCATGTGCTTAGAAATTTTTCCCAAGCAAACGTGATCTATGAATCCTGTGATCTTTTCCTCTAGTGTATCAGTGCTTGAGACAGTTTTCTCCCATAAATATATGTGTGAGGCACTTGAAGATGGTGCCTATTTCTGGATATGCTGGACAACAGCGTTCTTCATGGGCTGCTCAGGATACCTACAGTATTTCACCCTCTGGCAGAGTGAAGTGCCTGAAACCACCACATCAGCCTCTCTTCTATTGTTCCTGTATCTCATTTTGGCTTGGGCGCTTGGCACTGGCATGCCACAATGTTCTTCATGCAGATGGGATGGCCTTGGCAGTGCAATGTACTCTCACCACCTCAACCCACAGCTGACTGGCAGCTGTGTCCTGGAAAACTGGCATATTACCTTGCAAGGGGCACATTGCCATCCATAGACAATCAGGCACCTCGGCAGCAAAATGATCACAAATGAATATCAGCTGTTAACGTTCAAGGACTGATTCCAAGTCATTTGGGTTGGCTAGAAGCATGAAGTCTTTATTCTCTTTATTGCTAAATGCAGAAGTCTCTATTGCACACTGCCTGCTGTCTTACCCATAAATAAGTGTAAATTGAAGAGTAATTCTCTGTACAGTATTTACAGCACAGATATCTGTGCTCTTTCATAAATACATGGTGATAGCCACTTTTCAAGAATATTTTTAATTGAAAAATCAAAAAATATACTGAACATTTTTGGCTTTGATATCGTATCTTACCCATGTTCTGAGAAGCAGTCTGTGGTCAGTAGTGAATTAGACTGTTCTCAAAGTTAATGAACAAATGTTTCACACCACTGCCTTTTCAGAACAAAAGGCAGGACAGAAATGAAAGGTCTGACTCTTTCCCATAGTCACAAGTGCAGACCACACCTTTCTTAACCAGGAAATCAGATAGTGCAATGAAATAATGCAATGAAAAGCCTATATTAGGAAAACTTAGCTACCATTTTAAAATGTGATTTCAATGTGAAAAAATGCGTCAGGAGACATTTTGAATTAATTTTTCTTCATAGATTATTTATCATATTTTAACAGATTTCCTAAAATAAAGTGGAAGGAGCTTTGAATTAGCTAACCTGAATGTTAAAATAAGCTTAGTTTGGCTCATATGAAGATTTGCTGAGCCAGGGTCCCTACGTAGTTCTGTCTTGTCTCCAGCTGAATGGGACATTTTCAAAAAAGATTAGGATGCCGCACTGAACAGTTATGGACACCTAAAAGCAAGAATAAAATTTGAATTCATTCTCTTTATTTCTGTGAAGTCTGTAGGGCTAAGAAGAGTGAAAAGACTGGTTTTTGATTTTTCTTGCCAGACACTGAATGCATATAGCCGGCTGGAATGCTAATACCATGATGACATTTTTGCATACTGTATTCTCAGACTAGAAATGAATTCTGATTTATCACACAGCTTTTAGGGCAATTTTATTTGACCTTTTATAAATACTACATCAATTTATCTCTGGGCAGCTGACAAAGTCTCTTTTCCCTGTGACATAGTGTTATTTAGAAAATATGAAAGTTGAGGTTGGTTTTAAATTACTGGCTTCACATAGTTTTATTATGAAAAAGGCTAATAAAGTGCCCTCCTCACCCCAATTGTTCAATATTGTTGGAACATTTTAATTTTGGGGTTTTTTTTCATTGCCTCATTTTTTCCCAGGTACTTTTAGCCAAGGTACATGGATAAATAAAAAGGGATGGGGGAGTGAACCCTGCATTCAAAGTGGCATAAATAAACTCACATTAACAGGCCCATCACTATGTGGAGTGAATGATTTATCTACGAACTAAATTTCTTTTTTTTAACAGGGGTGAGTAACCTTGGATCCTGGAGGGGGGAAAAAGGGTGGGGGGGGGGGGGGGGAATGATATGTGCCAGTTTTCAGAACCTCTGTGTCCTTTCACAGCAAAATTTTATCAGGATCATCATGTTGAATTTCAGCTGGGCTTTGTGCTGTAACTGCCAGCAGAGAGGTGATACACAATAAGCTGGCTGCCAGCTGGGCTGAGAGAACTCACAGCAGGGTGGGCAAGTACACGAGAACCCCATGTGGAAGGACACATCCGAAATGCGGCTCTCATCCAGGCGCTCTAAGGATCTCTGGAGTGCAGTCTCTCCAGCTGCAGCTTTCTCACAATCACAGAGCAAACAGTATGAAATCTTTGGGCCTGCCAGTAAGCAACAAATTTACAAAGGGGAAAGAATATGCCGTCAGCAATTTGCTCACAGTGCATTGTAAGGTTATGAGAAATCAGGCTAAAAAACCATAGGACCATGATTTTTTAAAAACTTACTGAAATCTCAGTAAGTGGAGGTGTTCAAGTTTATGCCCCTTTGTTTTATAAAGTCAGCCCACATTACTAAGCTCACAAGGTGAACTCACCATGAGAATTAGCATTCACTGTTTGCCAAGTTTTCTAGGCCTTATTTCAGGGAGCAGAGATGGTGCTAATTGCAGGGAGTGGGGCTGTGCATCCAAGGAGATATGGGAGTGATATTGTGTGAAGGTACCTATTCCACATTCTAATGGGAAGGTTAAACATTCTCTGCTCCCATAATGATAAATCCTTGTCTGTCTGGACCAATGAGCCACTCCTCCAGGAGAGACATCATGCCTATGAATAATTCCGGCAACATTTTAAAGCAAATTAGGGTATGGCTTTATGGCATTTTCCACACTATCCTCACACAGAAAGGATTATAGATGTCAATTATTTTATCTTTTAAAGACAGAGATGAGATTCTCTGTACATATCTTGATCCACTGCATAGATGAAAATGCTGCTATGATGAGTTTACAAGACCTCTAAGGCTGATTAATTGCACATAAAATAGTAGTATGAGAGAATCCTGTTAAGAACAAAGAAACTATAAAATGATCCAGATGCAGCTGCATCTCAGCATTACTTCATATGCTGCCTGTTAAGCATCTTGCAAATGCTGTTGACTCCTCTTGAATGCAGTTCTTGTTAACTGTACACTAATCTTATTTGTATTCAGTGGCTATGTAAATTTCTTTTTGTAGGTTTTTTTTTTTTCCCCTGGAGAATTGCACTTGTATACAAGAGATCCTGATGATGTTATTCATATAAGGAACCAATATATTACACACCAAGAGGCATGACAATCAATGCAAAACAGTATTATGAATCTCAGGTGAATGTCTGAGACAATGCTATAGCTTAAAGGAAACAGCATAATCTTAATAAACTTATTATCTGAATATAAGCTTCAAAACATATTTTATTGCTCTATCCAATGCGCATTCTGTGGTATTTTGTACTTGCTGTTCTGTTACAGTTAGTGACATTAGTCAGTATGTTGATTTTGTACATAAGTTCTGACCTGGCAAAAGACCTAAAACATACTCATATTTAAATCTGAGATACTAATTCAAAACAAAGAGCATCACTTAAATACTTTTCTAAATCAGGGTCAGAGTGTCCACAAATAAAATGTAATACAAATATTGAATTTGTGGAAATATATTTTTCCTTTTAAAACTGAATGAGATTTATTACTTTTACACAGTGGTTTTTGAGTGTTTCACTACTATTTAGCAAAAAACACATAGAAAGAATAAGTTTTTTTTTCTACAGCCAGTGATTCATGGCTTTTAGCATGCCAGTGCAAGATGGCATTGTTATCAGAAGTAATGTTAAATAATTAGTGCTCTGAGAGTGCTGTCATGCTCATTGTTATGGCAGATTAGTAAGGATTACAGATAAAATGTATTTATTTCTTTATTATATAGATAAAAAGAAAAAAATATTGCCAAGTCTAAATCCCTCTTATTTTAAACTATAAAATTTCTTTTTGCGGCTAGTGTGCTCAAGAATTGGGACTACTATAATACTTACAACAAAATGATTGAAAATATACATGATTGAATTACGTAACCTGATATTTCATTTAAAATTAGATTTTTCTAGAGTTTGAGAGAAGCCTGCATCTCTCTAATACAAGGTTTTGCTCTTCCATTGTAGCATGGTTTAGGAATGGTGTTCTCCAATTTATTGCTCCTACCATGGAGCTGCTTTCTCCCTCTCCTTGTCCCCCCTTCCCACTGCGGGTGGCTGGAGAAGAGAATTGGAGGCACAAAAGATAAAGATTATGGGGTTAAGAACAATTTAATAGAAATAGCAATAAGGTAAGAAAACCTCATAACATATAGCTATAGAATAGTAGCAGTAACAATGCCAATAACAGAAGTGCACAAAAGACTGATTTGATTCACATGCAAAATGGTCCTCGGAGCCTAACCCAGCCACGCTACCCTGATTGGAAGAGACCCCTTCTCCTGGGAAGAGGCTCCCTTCACCCCACCCCTGTCAATAACATTAGGTGGAGTAGAATAACCTCTGTGTCATAGCCATGCCCCCTCCTGGCTACTGCAAAAAACTAACTCTGTCCTGGTTGGAACCAGGACACATTGCAATCACAAAATATCCAAAAAGATTCACTTTTGGATATTACACAGATGTCATTAATCCTAAGAGTATTAAAACTGGTAGAAATCTGGGTGGTTTGGTTTGAGATACCACTGAAGTGGATTTCCCTGCATACTGAAACTACTCAGTATCTAAAAATTAGGACACTGAAGTGCTCGTTTTCTGGGCATCTGAATCTTCTAATGTCACTAAATTACTGTCTGGAGACAGAGGTGATTTTTTTTTTCCTGAGACTATGTAAATCTTACTTTAGGAAATTCCAAACTATCTAGAGTACAGCTATGCCTATACTTCTGGTCTATATTTATTTCACTGGGGCTTGCAAGCCGACATGATACTTTGGGAAGTTCTCTTTCTCCTTGTTTTGAAATTATTTGTGTACTTACACCTGACAGTCTCAGAGCATTCTTCTTCCAGAACAGTTAGGTAACACATTGGGGTGTTTTGAGAACCATCAGCCCGGTGATGAGAGGGGGAGGATCTTAGAATAAAGCTAGCTTTGACTGGTATGTCCACTCTGACTTCTTCTTTGTTTTGTTTCTCCTACATCAAGCCAAGCTAAAAGCATAGAATTCTTATTGATTAATTATGAATTTTTCTATCTATAAAAACCAGTCTGCTGCCCTTAGAAGAACAGAGTTGGATCTCTATAGAGAAAAAGCTTATGGCAGCATGGCTATAGGGAAAGAAACCCAGATTTTCAAATGGTTGTTTGTAAAATACAGAGAAAATTTGAGAAGGAGCATAGCGCGCTCCCTTCCTATGTGGAAAGTGCAAAAATTAGAATTGTTTCTGAAGAATAGCAGCTGTTAGAAACTTCCTGACTCAGAAAAGTTGCTCTAGATGAAAAAGAATTGAGTATTGACAAATAAACATTAATTGATCATAAAATGAAAGGATAAAAATGCTTAGATATGAGTTGATGTAACTGGGTTGTATTTAGTCCAGTCTGAAAAAGGTTTGAGTACATCCTAGGTTGATTTGAAAAAGTGTTCCCAGTTTCCATATGTCCACAACCCAAGAAGTATACTGAAAGAGTGATGAAGAATGTCATAATAATTTTTAGAAGTAATTAAAATATGTCCCATAGGAAGAGAATAAAGGAGTGAAGTCTATTTCTTTTGGGGGGAAAAAAGCATAAAAGGTGGTTTAATCACGGATTTTACACACACAAGTGTGGAACAGCATTTTGATGATTCCTCTTAATTGACTAAGACGCATAAAGATCCTCTGGCTGGAAGCTGAAACTCCACAAATTCAGGCTCTATTCACTAAACACATTTTTAATTGCGAGGGTAATTATCCATAGAAACAGCTATTCAAAGGCTATGATGGCCTCCCTAGCACTTGAAGTTTTGAATATTAAATTGGATATTTTTTGAAATAGCTTTCTCAAAAAGCTTTGTGTTTTTAACCTAGTTATTTTTTGGCTGTGTTTTGCTGTGTCTTGATATCAGATGGCTGCAATGACCCCTTCTAGGTTTAAAAATCTACCAATGTAAAGGGAAAGTACTGAATTTTAATAAGTGAAAACTTAGTCTGATCAAACTAATTTGCTAAATAGCATGGCCCCACTTGGAACACCTAGATAAGACAGCACAGACTAGGTTCAGTGAGGGAGATTTGTCTTTAAGTAATTTTTATAGCATTTTGATCCTATACTCAAGGGAACTGAAAGACCATCAGAGAATAATTTAATATGTAATATAGTAGAAGGTATGTAAGCTGTGTAGAATGCCTGATATTATTATTAATTGTAGAAAGACATAATGTGTTGGGTTGAAAGGGACCTTAAAGATGATGTAGTTTCAACACCCCTGACACAGGCAAGGGCACCTTCTATTAGCCCAAGTTGGTCAAAGCTCCATCCAGCCTGGCCTTGAACACTTCCAGGCATGGGCATCCTCAGTTTCTCTGGGCAGCCAGTACCTCATCACCCTCACAGTAAAGAATTTTTTCCTAATATCTAATATAGCCCTACTTTCATTCAGTTTAACGCCTTTCCCCCTTGTCCTATCGCCACTTGCCTGTATGAAAAGTACCTCTTCATATTTCTTTTAAGCCCCCTTTAGGTACTGAAAGGCTGCCCTAAGATCTTCCCAGAGTGTTTTCTTCTCCTGTCTGAACAATCCCAACTCTCTGAACTCTATTAATGCTGTAATTTTATAACATGTATAAGACCTCTGTCCTAGACTACAGACCCCATGTGTTTGGTACTATACAAATATGGATTTTTGCTTCACAAACTCTGTGTGTGGAGGTAAAAATCTCCATCTTGCTTTGTCTGCATACCTGTATCAGGACAAACCATGTCTCTTCAAATCACAGCCTATGCCTCACGTTGTTTCTAATTCAGGGATATTGTTTTTCATTCAGGCTAAGTGGATGGAAATGGCTGTGCCCATGACCCATGAAAGAAAAAAATCCCTTCCAATTCTTTTTAATTTCATAATGTAAAATAGTTCTTCAGATCATGAAAAACATAATCTTCAAGACCTCATCTTCAGAGTAAGCCTGGTGATAAGATGTAGAGCCTTCCTGTTTACTGAACAGGAGCTGTGGAGCTGTATTGCAGAGTATAACCTGGATTCAAGCAGCAGAATACCCTGCTGGGAGTTTCAAAGCATACACAGGTTTGGAAAGTGTACTGTATTCTCAAAGAAAGCATTAGAACAATAAAAACTTTTTGATTTTGATATAACCTTTGCTTGAATGAAAAGAAAGAACAATAATTCCTCTTTCAGTACAGTTAAACCTTTCCAATAGTTCAGCCAAATGGGAAATTTCTTTATTCAAATTCCTCCCCCCCTTCAAGGGGGCCAGTTAAAACCCCTTTTTTGTTGGAAAAATCACCTTGATACTTCAGAAACCCCTGTGATATCTGAAGTAGGCACATTTCTTGTTCAGTGAATCAGTTCTTGCAGTGTTAGGTGCACAAGCTGCATGCTGGATTTCAAAGGTAGGATGATTGTGGAATCAACTGATCTGGAAAGATTTCTCCATGGAAGGCAGATTTGTTTAAAAGATACTTTGAATATGCATTTAGCATCGGTGAATAGTCAAACATGGATATTTGAATCAGACAAACCATTTGTTATTTATGAATGTCAGATTACAAAAAATAATTTGAATTTATGACACTAAGGTTTAAACAAACATCAACCTAAATGTATGTAAGCCTGAAAGTCCTTATGAGCGTTTCAATAAATGACGCCATCCTTGCTACTTCAAAAAACCAGGTCACTTATTTTTGCACCAGTAATGATATAGGAGATTTGAATGAGGCATTTTTATTAAAATGCTTCCATAGGGTATTAAAAAGACTTATGTAAATGGCATTTGCAAATACACAGAATGGTTTCCGTTGGAAGGGACATTAAAGATCATCTAGTTTATTAAAAGTAAATGCAATCCATACTGCAGTGTGTGACGCTGTATCAAGTTGTACATCTTGTTGCATTTGCCTGAGAAGCAAGCATGTAAAACTTTGTCTCTTTGCTTATCCTTTTCAGCACAAAAAGTACATCACAAAAAAAGATAATATTTGTATTGTTTGCTGAGAAACAGCAGGAATTTTTTTAAGTTGAAAGCAAAACAGAGTCAGGGCTCTGTGGGAGACTATAGACATTGAATTATCATATATTTGGAAGTACCCAATAATAAGCTGTGTGCAGACTAAAGCTATGACTAAAGCTTTTTTGAATGCTCTAGGTGCAACACCAAGCATAATTTTCAGTCCTCTGCTCATTATAAAAGAGAATAAAGGGTTGAAATTATTGAAAAACATGCAGTTGGCTTCAAAACAGTTACTTGTCAATGTATTTAAAATACAAGTATTTGAAATGACATTAAGTATTAGCAAAGTAAAAGACCAGTTGCTCCTTACAGGGTGTTTCTTATGTAATCCATGCAGAAACAAGGTAGGAAGAAAGACAAATAGGTAACTATCTTAAAGTACTTAGATAATGTAATTTCAGAAACATTTATGATCATTATATGTTTGTTTATTTTCTTCTGCATTTGTAAGTTTGAAAAGTAGTTCTACTGAAATAAATGTTGATGTAGGGAAGAGATGCTGGCTGATTTGATGTAAATCCCTCCAAGCATATAAATAAAGCTTAAAATGTTGGTCTGTACTAGTCACAGAGCTTGTGGGGGCTTATTTTCAACACCAGCACCTTAAAAAGCAGAATTGCCATGTGCTGTCACCTTGTCCACTGCAGGACGTGGAAACAGTACCAGGTAACCTCTAATACTGCAAGATGTGATTGCAGTGGTCCTTAATGAGGTACAGGCTGAACTTTCTTCTATAACCTTGGGACCCTTCACTCCCAAGCTGTCTCTGGACAGAAGCACTAATTTTGTTTCATTATCCTAATATGTGGCTCTGTTTACATCCTGCTTTTCAGCAAAGGTTCAGCTCTGGGCTGTGGCCCTACCAGGTGGAAATGCATCCAAAGTCAGCAGGGAGGCAGATGGCAGCAGATTCTCTGGGTTGTGGCAACCATTAGTAACTGTCACTTTTCAGCTCAGACCTGCATAGTTTCTTGTTTCCAGATGGCTCTCTTCAAGCATTGGGGTTTGTTGCTGGTTAGATCTCAGGAGCAGTGGGGGAACAAAGCCTTTGCACAGTGAGGCTGAGGTATCGGCCTGTGTGCTGTAAAATTAGCTGCCTTCCAGGACAGGAGCCTGATGACACTCTTCCACTCCTCCTCTGTCCTGGGCCTGAGAGACCTTTCTCTTTAAGCAGTAGTCTCAGATTAAAGAGGCAGTTAGCAATTGTCTGCTATGAATAGAAATGCTCCTGTAGCCACGTCCTCTTCTCTGGTGGAAAAAGATAAGAGCTGAGGTCAGATGAGAGCTGAGTCTTGGCATCTACTCTGTGTGTTAGAGCTTGACTGGGTGGCAGGTTTGCCTTGTGGTCTCCAGGCATTACAACATGGATACTTAAGTGCCAAGCAATCAAATGGTGTGCAGTCTGAACAAATTAGGATCTAAGCCCAAACTGTGCCCACTGTAAATATATTATACTGTGGTAAATATTATAAAACTATAAATATGTATTAACAATTACCTTAACACTGCAACACTCAGATAACCTTTAGTTCTCACCCAGGGCATTTCTCCCTTCTAAATATTATTTTTATTTAACCACCACCTCCTTCCCCTTTTGCATGCTTGCATCCTCTCATGTGAATCTTCTCGGACATTAAATCATCTGAGAATATCCTTCTCCTTACCCATTTCATTAGCTGCACTCCCAGCCTTATCTCCAGCCTGTGTTATTTTATCTGTCACTGTATTGCCTTTTGCCCTTGACTGCAAAAATTGAAGAGTAGTTTGGAAAATATCTTTCACACTGTGAATAAGCTGTAATAAAAACATTGGTTTTCCAACATAATGTCTCTTGACACAGAACAATTTATGTTCTTGGAGTGCTTGCTTGCCCTTCCCTCTGTTTCCTTCCTGAAATCGGTCTTTAATTAAGACTTTTTGCCCTCTGTCCTGTTTGTTTCTTTCCATCTAGAAATCGGTCATTAATACGTTTATCCAATTAAATATCAGAGTGGCTTTTATGTCAAGTGGGACATCCTAAAGTCAGATTCTCTGATTTCTGTTCTTCCGGTGTCTATACTATTAACATAATCTTTAAGTCAATTTTTCCCTAATCACTTTTTGAATTATGAATATTATTATTTTCCTGTTTTCTACATATATTTTCACTTAGAAAAGTTTGACTTTTTAAATTCCTTTCTTTTGGACTTCTCAAGAATAAACCTTACTCTCAAGTGCTGGATTCTGTTCCTAGTTTCAAACACCAGATATCACTTCAGAGTTTAAACCAGTACCACTATTCTGTGCTACAGATGCACTCTCCCTATGCTCTATAGGTTGTCAAGCTTGGTTAAGAAATCAGAAGAAATTGCTATTATCCATAGATAAACTGTGGACTACACTTCTCTGAATTTCATCTCGTCAATTGGCAATACATCCTCTTTCCAGAAAACTAATCCTACTGTTCCCACTGATCATTTTGTACAAGTGTTTGGAGAGGGACTATTCTTCGTGGTTATCCTGTGTTGAAAACCACTGTACTATTTACAGGTTCCTGTCTGGTGGGTTTTTTTTAAGGTTAACAGAATTGAAGCTACTTGATTTCAGTCGGAAGGACAGTGAAGATAATCTTTCTTAACTTCAAGATAAAACTATTTTTACAGTATCAGTGTGAAACGCTTTTGGTCTCACTTTATCATTTTTTGCCTTTCTGCGCAAGGAGAAAGGGCAGCTAATGCAGTATTGCTATCCTCTTATTCCTTCCTCCTACAAAACATCTATTTCTACTGGAGGTGGCAGTTAACATTGTTTGTCCCACTTTACCTCGATTAAAGTAGCAGGAGGAAATCATGTGTCCTGGGGAGCTGCTCTTTCTCTATTAAGCGAGTGAGTGGGCTGCACCTGGAGTTATAACATCCTTCCTTTCTTCTGCTTCAAGGTCAGTGGGACTGCCTGATTGATAAATAATGTCTTTGTCCACTGCTGTCATGCAGTTCAAAATGCAACTTCTCAGAAGGGATGAAAATCAGGAGCAAATTGAGTCTGGTTTTTTTTTTTCCCATAAAGAACAGTAAATTATTACAGTAACATTGTATGACCATTTGTTATATTAGGTCTACTTGCAAAGCCGATTGCCTCAACAGGAATGGCAGAATGTGATATATTATTTGTGGAATGGGAAATACATCATGGTCATTACAACTCTGTTGAAACAAACCTCCTAGTAAGTAATAAAAAGATACACAATGAAATTATGAAAGGAGCATACTCAGGCAAATAATCAGAGAGATGGAGCACCTCTACTATCAGGAAAGGCTGAGTGTTTTATCAGCCTGGAGATGACAAAGCTCTAAACAGACTTTATTGAGGCTTTTAGGTATTTAAAGAGGACTTCTAAGAAAGATAGGGTCAAACATTTCAGTTGGGGATGTAGAGATAGCACAAGAGGTGATGATTTTAAAATAAAATCAGATAGGTTCAGAGGAAACAGAAGGATGTAATATTTTTCTTATGAGGGTGGTGAAATGCTGAAACAGGTTGCCCTGCCACCTGGAGGTGATAGATGCCTCATCTCTGGAAACATTCAAGGTCAGGTTGGATGAGGCTCTGAGCAGCCTGTTTTACTTGAAGATGCCTCTCCTCATTACAGGAAAGTTGGACTAGGTTGCTTAAAGCTCCATCCAGCCTGGCCTTGAACACTTCCAGGCATTGGGCATCCTCAGCTTCTCTGGGCAACCATGTCCATGTCACCAATAACGCTCAACAGAGCTGTTCCCAGTACTGACCCCTGAGGCACGCCACTCCTCACTGGTCTCCACCTGGGTATTAAGTCATCTGTTAAATCCATGTCTCTCCATGTTAGGGTACCCTCTCATCGAGGGTAAAGGATGTTGTGCAGAGAAATGTCAAATGCTTTACACAAGTCCAGGTAGAAGGTGTCAGTCACTCTTCCATTATCCACTAGTGCTGTAACACTGTCATTGAAATTTGCCTTAGAATTTTTCAAACACCATTTTCCTTTGGTGAAGTCTTATTGGCTGTCACCAACCTGTCACCTCTGTTTTTCTTGGGCCTTACCATCATTCCAGGGGCTTCTGCTCCTTGAATTTGCCAGGCACAGAACTGAGACTGATTGGCCTGTACTTTTTTCCTTTTAAAAAATGGGGTTATATTTCCTCCTTTCCTATCAGGGGAACTTCACCAGCATGCCATGACTTCTCAAACATGGCTAGCGGCTTAGCACCTTCACTACATGTTTCCTCCAGATCTTCTGGATGCATCTCATCAGGTCCCATTGACTTGTACACATTCAGGTTCCTTAGATGGTCTAGAGCCTGATCTTCTGCTGTGGTGGGCAGTAATGAATTCTGCCAGTCCCAGCCTTTCAGTTCTCTGAATTGGGTGATGTGGTGAGGGCACGTGCCAGTAAAGAGTAAAGGGAAAATAATTTTTGTGTCTGCAAGGTTTATATCCACAATGGACAAAAAACAATTCCAGTGATGGTTTCTTTTAACATATGTGTATGTCTTTGTCTACTCACTAAATGTCAGACTTCTGCAGTCTGGAGGGGGATCTCACCAACTCAGAAATAATTTTTTGCAAATTTTATCTATTTTACTTGTTGATTGGATCCTGTGCTATGAGATCTGGAACACTAACCCCAGCTATCTTTGGAGTCAGTGCCCATGTGGCACCAGAATTAAGGAAAACAAGCTTATTCATTTACATACTTTGCATATTTATAAACCCACCTTCTTTCTGTATCAGTAAAAACTGGGTGCAGAGGCAAATGAGCCTGTCTCCATTGATTTTAAAGAGCCTGACATGACTGACATTAGCAGAGGTTTTGGTCTGCTGTGTTTAGCTCTGGTTTACACTGAGTCACATAAAGCCAGGAAACATGATGTTGCAATTGCTTAGAAGTGTTTTAAATCTTCTCTTGAGAAGCTTCTGCACAACAGTGCTAATTTCAAGTCTGTGAAACTTTACAAGCAAAAGAACTGGGATCAAGCAAAAGCAGCACTGGACCTATGAAATAAGCCTGAAAATTATTTCTAGCAGAGAGTATTGGGATGTAGCTAGCAAAAACTGCCACAAGATCTGAAGTTACATTGCTCTGGCCACTGCATAGGTGGAACGGGACCTCCAAGATACATTTCTGCTGGAATATTATTTCTTGATTTATTTTTCATCTTCCCCTGCAGCTGGAGACTCTCCCTCAGTTTTAATGAAAATAAAAACATAGCTGGGTAGGAACATGATCTCCTGGAAAACAATGAATTCTTCACACTTCATGGAATAACATAAAAAAAGAGAACCCACAGTAGGGTATCAAAGATTACACAGAGGAGTCAGTGACTGACAGAAATAAAGTAAGGAGCGCTGGCTGAAAACACAATCTTGGGGAAACACAGTCTCACAGGAGGTTTTTCTGAGGAATAATGAGGGTGGCTCCAAACACAATTTCCTGGGGAGGGGATGAGATGAGTTGTATAACTGCAAGTGCACTGATATGCAGGCTCATGTTGTTCTGGTCACCTGCCAGACCAAGACACCCCTGAAGCATGTGGTAAGGGATTTGGGAATGGTAGCTGTTGGCAACCAAATAACTGATCCTCATGGACTTCACTGCAGATGTTTCCATGTGCATGCATGTGAGTGTGCGTGTTCATTATATACAAATATGGACACGTGTCTATTGTTTGTGTGACTATCAAAGGTTTAACAGGGTAATTAAATAGGTGGAAGTACTGTGTTACTGACATGAGTTCTTGAAATTAATTGATTTAAGCATTGTTTTTGAGGACATTATCAACTTGAAATCTCACCTGCATCTCAAAGTATTTTTACTGTTTAAAGGCATATGTTAATATATGATAACTATCAGGTAATAGAGCTTGAAAAATTTCACCTGTTGTTCTGTTTATTTAGCGTGTGTGACAGCATTTTATATATGGTGGGTTTCCCCAGCTACCCCGTGTCACCGTTAGTTGTAGAGATCTTGTTCAAAACAAAGAGGAAAATCATTTTCAAGGGAAAAAAATTTGTGTCTTTCTCTCCTTACTACCTCTCCTTGATCCAGATTTATTTTAAAACCTGGCTCTAAATGTAAGCATAAAAAAAAAAAAAAAAAACTGAGGAAAATTATATTATTTGCATGCTTCAAGCAATAACATTTCTGTATAAAGTTCTCCTCTAGATCAGGCCCACTGCCAGGGTAATTAATGGACAAATGCAGTCCTTGGAACTACTTTTAACTCATCTCTTGAAACTGATTCAATTTTAATTTGGTCTCCCTTTAATGGTGCTTACTGTACAGTCAGTGCTAGTTAATATGAGTATTCCCTTCTTAGCCAGGAAGTAGTTTCATAGAAGGTATTTAGGGATATCTCAGACCTCATGTCAGATATTATGATACCTGAGAATGTATTATTGCCTTCTTAAATGCAGTAGTCCCTTGAATAAAATCATTGAAGTTTTTTTTAAAAAAAATGTTGTATTAGTTTTCAAATATGTTGCGATATCACAGAAGGAAATAGCACTGTCATTACACATTTAACAGTGCAGCTCACATTTCTTCCATTTTTACAGCTGAAAATGAGCCTTGTTCTATGATTATGATATCTTCTGATCTTTTTTATGTGACAAAAGGGCATATTTAAATTTTATTCATCATGATTAACTGAAGCCAAGCCTCAGGAGGTGCTTGTATTTGCTAGAGGTGACCTTTAGTTTACACCAGGAAGAAACTGCAGCTTTGGTTCTCCAAGGGTGGATTGCCTTTTGGAAGCAGACCTGGCTCCATACAGCTGTGTTTAAGATCGGAGTCTGGTAATGGTTCAAAAATGTAGAGGAAAAGAGGCAAGTGATTCTGAGGAGGAAATGGACTGAAGTTTATTTTTTCTTGAAACAGTGTGAGATTTGGCTCTGCTCTGTACCTTCACAACAGAATTTTTATTATACTCTCAGGAATGGTGGTTTTACTGTCAACTTCCTAGACAGTTTTTCAGCAACATCTCTGGTTAGTTTTTCCTCTTCTTTCTCATTTTTAATGACTCTTTAAAAGAAGACTATTAACATTCCTAGCCATGTTTAAAATTCTCATGTCAAAGAATTAGAAGAAATAATTTCTTTTACTTTTCCCATAATTTTATCCGTTATATTGAGTTTTTTGGGTCAGTTAAGGCAAAGTCTTCCCCAAATTATGGAATATTACAGTGTTATTTGTAAATGGAGCAACTGTAGTTTGTCAACCAATTTTTTGCAAGCGGTATGTTCAATAATACTGGGAGGAATGACCGTGGAGTAAATGATCTGCATGGAAGAAAGTAATGGAAACAGACTATGAATTATTTTGCTGTGAACAGAAAAGCTTCTGTTAATCTCTTCAGGAAAAAAAAAAAAAAAAAAAAACACCAGTCTCTCTACTTTCTGTATGGTTTATTTCCTTTTTATTTTGAGATGTAGTTCACATCTCAGAGACCATTTGCCCTCTTGGCATTAGTTAATGTCTCTATTTTATCTCTGTATTTAAATAATTGACAAATCTCCAGAGATCAGGGTAGTTAGGAAGTTGAACTTGAACTGCTGCTTCAGCCTGGCTTCAAAATAATAATATTAGAAAAGTGCAGTGTTTCATTACATAGCAGTAAAACTACTCAGACAAAATATGAATTTTGTGTTCTAGGTTCAGTTTAAATAATAAAAAAGAGGTAGAAAACAGGAAATATTTTTTTAAATTATATTTTTATGTAAATGGCACATCTTAAAAGGCTGTTTGCTTCAACAGATTCAAAATATAATTTATACATTATGTCTGCTTTATAGCATTAGGCTGACCACAGCAATAACAGCCAACAGCTGAAGTAAAATGTGTTGTCAAGCAAATAGGGAAAGAGGGAATTAAAGGGAACACCTGTGTCTTGTTGTTAGAAATCATATTCATGCTGAACTTGTAATGTCCTAAATAATACAGATTTAGCTAGAAGTAACAAAGCAGATGGAAACATCTGTATATTGTATGCGATGGCAGTTATTGGTAGAGTGTCTGGCCCTGGTTTTCCTCTCAGTAAACATTATTTGCATAGTAGTTTTCATCCTTTGCATCCTTAACTCGTGAAAAAAAATTAATGTCTGATGAAGATAGAATAGTTTATATCAGAACATTAGCACAGGGACACAGTCTGGTCCTGATACAAATACACAGGTACAGATGTAAGTCATGTACATGTCTAGCACAGGCCTACAAGGAACATGCTAATGGGCATAGGTGGAAAATGTTTGAACTTCCTTTAATGTACCACCTCACTAAGGGAAAAACTTATGAGAGGGTGTTGCAATGCCAGGGATTGCTGAGATGTCAAACAGCACATCAAATGCAGCCAGGCTGCCACATCCCCATAAGTGAAAGTCAAAGGAATTTAGTTCTCCCTAACATCAAGTGTCTATGCAGGCGGCACAGACCATGCAAGCAAGCTGTCCCATTTTACTGCAGGCACAGGAAGGGGCAGCCATTCAGCTGGGCAGATTCCAGTGTCTTTTAGCGTGACCTCAGTATGTCTGCAGCCTCCATCAACTGGAGTATTGACTAGGCTCCTCTGGCTGCTGCAGGAGCTTGGACAGACTTCCCTTACAGACATATAGGTGGCAAGACATTTGAAGCTGAATGTCTGAACCCCCAAACTGAATCTTACTTTTGTAGTTCCGTTACACACAGATTCGGTTCCTAATATGACAGCATTTGCAGTATAACCCCACCATAACTCTATCTTAACTTATAAGAGAACTCAGATGTCACCTGATAATGGTTGGAAAAGATTTTTCTTCTGCTCGTCATTTTTGTACCTACACATTTTTTACATTCTTTTTTTATCTTCTCCATCCAAGCTTACCTTGGAGAATGGAAAGAAACCCAAAAGCAACAGTAAAAAAAGATGATATGCAAAGGGACAAGCATACAGGACCTTTAAATTAAATTTATGGCTCTTTGTAAAATCAATTTGAGTGAAAATTCTGCAAAGGAGAATTCTTTAAAAATCTCCTCTCTTTATAAAATACTAAAAGAAATCCAGTGCAATGAATTTCTTAGACCCAGATTTTCTTTTTCATCCTTCTAAGATGTATCATAAATATGAATCCTTTTTTTTCATTTGGAAGGTGTTCTGTCAGCAGGCTGAGGCAATTGGACACTGGGTACATTGGGCTTGCATACCTCTAAGATGCTACAATGGTAGATGCTACACCAACTTTGAGATAGAAGAAGTTAACAATATATGGGATTACCATAAAATACTTTTCTGCAAGTGCTTGATGACAGGCTTTTTGGGACGTGAAACTTTTCCAGGATTATGTATTTGGAGTGTGACTCACTACTGACTTCTTGCCTATATGAACAAGTGAAGCTTTTTAATTGCTCTTCTCCTTTACTCTAGGTGGTTTACACCTTATGCTCCTAAAGAAAATGTTGCCTAATCCAGCTATCCGATTGTGGAACTTCTGACAAAATAATTTCTTCCTCAGATCATCCATGCAATTCATTATTGCTTCAGCTTTCTGAATTAATTTCTGCAGCTTTTTGAGTAGGTGTAATGTTTTCAGAACTTACTGCTGTTCCTGTAGATACTATATCCTTTTTAAATTGTCCCAGTGTAGTTTTCTCAATGACTTCTTACAGATGAACTACAAAAATTCTCTTTCACTTAATTTGATCCAGTTAGCTTCCAGTTGCTAGCTGGGGATATCTTTGGCTAAGCACTCTCACTGTTAAAAGATTCTTGTGATGTAAGTAGAACAATCATTGAAATTGCAGAAACAGTAATTTATTTTTCTGTAGCTTTTCCTTTAATTCTGCTCAGTTTATTAGTAAGAAAGTCACACACTCTTCTATTCTTCATCCAGCTATGGAGCATGATATAATAAAAAAGGAAACAGTCTAATAATGTTATATAATAAAAAAGGAAACAGTCTAATAATGAAATTACATTTCTTAATGCATTATTCACCAATCTCCAGAGTTTTAATGCTATTTTGTATAGCTAAACACTTACTACATTCATTATTTAACCTGCAACCAAAATGCAGATAAACCAGGCCATTTGGGTGGTCAGTCAGAAGGCAGAGAATATGACTCAGCCAAGGAATGTCTTTTCATATCAAATCTTACTATGCTCTCTACCAAATTTTCAGAAACTCTGCAAAGACAAAATTTGTGTTAAAAATAAAACAAAAAAGTCTTGCATCTGTTGTATTCTCTCCCATTTAGCTTCTTCCTCATTTGTAGGGTAGCCATGGCTCTCTCCCATCATTAGGTTCTCTCATCCTCAGCATTTCCAAGACACAAAACACTTTCATAGATAGATCTCTTATTTTCTGCATTTATGTTGCTCATACATATCAATGACAGCTGTCGACAGATTCTGCCTGTAAGCCTCTGAGTATGTTCTTTAAATCCTTGGTGGCAACCAAACTGATAAAACAATTAGACAGGAAAACTATAGAAAAGGAAGAAGAATTCAGAGAAAAAAATAGTAGTGCTTTCTCTAATCCAGTGCAGGTTACTGTTGGAAAGGGGAAATTTTATGTCTCTAGTGTTTTGTATCACTTGTGTATTGTAAAGCCTGTGATTCATATATCACATGGTGCCTAAATGTCTCCAATAATGACACTATCCAGTTACACTTTTTATGGAAACTTAGGGTTTCATCCAGACACTGTGCCATTGGTTATGGATTGGCTGTGCTCACTTACAGCTTAAATAAGCAGTCTTTGGGTTTCAATTAGGGTGTAACACTCCTCTAAAGACTTCAGTTTTTTAAAGCTTAAATATTTTGAGATGGCTCTCATCCTAGACACTGTGTGCGGGTTTTTTTACTTAGTTAAGAATCAAACTTCCAAGATATTTCTTTATTAAATCACTATAAAACCTAAAATTCTTTTCACTTGAAAACTCTTTTCATGTGAAATGGTATGTTTGAGGCTCTAGCGTCCTTTTACCTTCAGAAAATCTCAGGGCAGAGTGCCATGCCATTCCTGTACCCAGGTCCTTTCTGCCTTAGTTTGTTCCACCATTATTTCATACAATATGCTGACTTGGAAGGGTTCCATCAAGACCATTGGGTCCAACTCCTGGCGCTGCACAGGACACCCCAGGAGTCATACCATGTGCCTGAGAGTATTGTCCAAATGCTCCTTGAACTCAGACAGGCTTGGTGCTCTGAACATTTCTTTGGGGAGCCTGTTACAGTGCTCAGCCACCCCTTTTCCTGATATCCAGCCTATACCTACCCCAATGCTTCATGCCATTTCCTTGGATCTTGTGGGTGATAAGACTGAAGAGATCAGGGTCAGCCCTTCCACTTCACCTGATGAGGATGTTGAAGACTACAATGAGTTCTTCTGTCAGTCTCCTCTTCTCCAGGCTGAGCAGACCAAGTGACCTCAGCTACTCCTCATATGGCTTCCCCTTCAGACCCTTCACTGTATTTGCTGCCCTCCTTTGGACACCCTCTAATAGCTTAATGTCATTTTTATGTTGTGGCACCCAAAACTGCCCCCAGCACTTGAGGTAAGGATCCTCAGTGCAGAGCAGAGCAGGACAATCCCCTCCCTTGCCCAGCTGGTGATGCTGTCCCTGATGCCCCCCAGGACACATTTGTCCCTCCTGGCTGCCAGGGCACTGCTAACTCGCATTCGTCTTGCCATCAACCAGGACCCCCAGGTCCCTTTGCACAGTGTTCCTCTCCAACCTCTGGTTCCCTGGTCTATACACACAACCTGGGTTGCCCCAGCTCAGGTGCAGAACCCAGCACTTGCCCTTGTTAAATCTCATGCAGCTGTTGATTGTCTAGTTCTCTTATTTGTTGAGGTCTCTCTGCAGGGCCTCTCTGCCCTTGAAGGAGTTGAGATCGTCCTAGTAGTGTTGTCAGAAAACTTGCTTTATATCCCTTCAACTCCTGCATCCAGGTCATTACTCAATATTTTGAAGAGCACAAGGCCTAAGATGGAGGCCTGAGGAACCTCACTATTGACACACTAGTGACAGGTCACCTGTCTGATGTCACCCCATTCACTGTAACCCTTTGTACCTGACCCCTGAGCCCATCCTATGATGTGTTGATCCAGCTGTGTGCTTGACACTGTCCAAAAGGATGAGACATAATATCAAAAGCTTTGCTGAAGCTGAATTCAAAAAGATTCTATTTACTGGCTTCCCTTGATCAGTTTAGTGGGTTATACTGTCATAGAAGGAAGTTCAACAAACAGGAAGCCTCACCAGGTGTGACCAATGACTGCGTTGCCCTCCAGGTGCACCTCCCACAATAACCTTTTCTATGATTTTACTGGGCCCTGAAGTGAGACTCATGGGCCTGTACTTTCCAGGGTCCTCCGTCTTACCGTTCTTGAAAATCGGGACAACATTGACCAGCTTCCAGTCAGCTGGGACCTCTCTGGATTCCAAAGACGGCTCAAAAATCATCAAGAAAGGCTTTGCCGTATCAGCCAGCTCTTTTAGGGTTCTCCAGTGAATCCCATCAGACCCCATAGATTTCTAGGGATCCAGCTGGAGCAGTAAATCCCACATTAGTTCAGGAACAGCTGAGAGTTTATCTTTCTTACAGTCATGGTCATGCATCTCAGAGCTCTGAGACGTGCCTCTGTCATCAGTGTTGAAGATGGAGGCGAAGAATGCACTAAACACCTCTGCCTTGTCTCTGTCCCTGTTTGCAAGAACACCTCATCCTGTGTTGGCCTGATGTTATTTCCACACTGCCTTTCAACATTAATGTAGTTGAAAAAAATATTGGTTGATATTTTTGTGCCTCTAGTGCTCTGAATTATATTTTATTCCTCTGTGTCCTTTTCTGATCTCGCTGTGTTTTCTGAAAATCCACTGTTTGTTGACCTATGTGTCAGAATGTTGGCTTTCACCTGAAAATATTTTTAACCTTTGTAATTAATGGGGGGAAATATGTTTTTAACCTTTGTAATTAATGGAACCACAAACTGTGGCTGCTGTAAGACCCAGAGATTCCAAAACTCAAACAGGAAGACCCCAAAGCCCTCAGCATTTTACCCAAATGTAAAATATAAAAAGCTGTTGAATAACAATGAGTCTGAATCTGGAGAAACTGACCCAAAATTGTTGAAGGCTCCTGCTTTTCAAGGCATTGGTGGGAGCACCTGCAGTGGAGCCCCTGCTGTGCAATTAGCCTACTGCCACTTTTTTCCCTGTGTGGTGGTACCAGTAGAACCTGCAAATGCTCCACTGGGATTCCTGTTAGGTAAGTGTCAATGTATTTCATTTTGCAGGTGAGCTCCAGAGCAAATTATATTAACAAGGACTCCCAAAATGGGTATTTGGGAAGGACAGCATTAGAGCATAAAGATAGATATTGCAATGGATATGCTAATACCTAATTAGATAGCCTACTTATAGACATCTCTATAGCACTTATTACCAGAGCAGCTGTGATATGATTATATCAGCAATGTGAACTTTATCAAATCATTAACTTGTGGTATTAGTAATTTCAGAAGAGAACCACAAAATAAATGGTATTGCTGGCATTGCTGTTATTGGAGTACATGACATAGCACAGTTGCAACTGATAATTAACCATGTGATCAGTTCTCATTAAGACACCTGTATGATTGTCAACTGTGGAGCATTGTAGCTTTAAATAACACTTAGGACTTCATTAAATATGGCTGAAATATAATCTCTTGGGAAGAAGCTTTATAACTGTGAATAACACTCTTTGGGAGGCAAAGTGCAGTGCATGGGTTACCATGTACCTTGTGATATAGTTGCAGGTGGTACATGAAACAACAGGTCCCCTGTTTGGCAATGTCACCTAGAATAGGTACTAGAAAAAAACGTGTGCTTAACAGTCTGTAAAGGAACTCACACAAACCTGGTGGGACTCGTGTGTTCCAGAAAACAGCTAAAATGTGTCTGACATGGCTATAATTTAGGAAATCTGGAAGTATGTGGATTGGAAAGCACACTTCTTTTCACTTTCTGTCAGCTGCAGTGAAGTTGTGTTTGCTGTGCTGATGAATAGTGCACTGGACTGGCACTTAGGAAATTCTCATTAGTACCTACTGCATCAGGTCTGGAGGGCAGCACTCAGGTAGTGCTGCAATCTGGTGTTTGTTTCTCCAAATCCATCGTGTTGCTATTCAAGAACATTCTTTTCACCCCCACTGGAACTGAATTGCATCATTTAAGGTTACAGATTGATTCAGCTTTCCGCTAACATTCCCTGAGTGAAATGTACCATTTCTGAAAGAGTGTTAAACTCACAGCAGTAGAAGATGAAACCATTTGCTTACCCACAAAAGTTTCTGTAGAATCTGTCACCACATTTGCTAACACATGTAGCTAGTCATGGTTTGATGTTCCTTTTTTACACTTGGAAAACACAATGTCTAAAATGCAGTTTAATGACCCGTGACTTGCTGGTCATTCAACTTCAAGTCTACAGCAATCTACACCTGTATTTTTTTTTTTTGAGTGAAACAAAAGGAGCTGATTTATTGAACTGAGACCATCAAATATTTTTATGTCTGTTCCCAAACCTGCCTTGCTCTCAAATATCATGAGAGAACTAACCTTGTGAGGGATAAGTTGCCACATTATTTACTGCCTTACTTCAGCAGATCCAATATTTTTCATGTTGTCCTCTTTGTAGCCTTTCTAAAAGAAGAATCTGAAAAGAACGGCATGATTGTTAGCATATTCACAATCTACATCCTCATTCAGCTCTTCTTCATTTCATCTTTAATATCTATTCTTTTAATCCAGAAAAAGACTTTCTTTCCTGTCTGCACTCTCTGAAAGATATTAATTAAAAATCACATTAAGGCAAAAGCCCAGGTCACTCAACAGGAATAAAGATATGAATTTCCACTAATCACATTCTCTCTTCCCAGCACTGTGGTTCCCCAGTGAAATGGAAAGAACCAGACATCCCACTGGGTCTTTTATAAAACTGTGCTAACATTACATAATCCCAAAGGCACAGGAAAATGTGATAAAACTTTAAGATAAAGCCAATGTTTTATCTGTTCATGAGAAACCCATGTGTGCCTGTGACACTCAGGCTTTTCTCTCATGCTTGAAAATCCTTCTGGCCTTGGAATTTAGCAGAAAATTTCTGACCATCATTTTGACCCTCAGTGCCCAACTGAAAAGATTACTTTCTTACACATCTGAGGCTGACAGAGCTTTATTTTTGGTTGACTTTGCAAAAGTGCTGTCATTTCTAAATCTCCTATCTCATTCAACAAATGGAGGTCTTGCAATTCTGTTATTTTTAGTGAGTATTTTGTGAAGGTTCGTCAGTTTAAGTGAACCAAAGGCAGTCACTGCTCGGTGGATGTTGTGGTGCTTGCAATGATGCTGGCAGGTTTTTGTGACTGGGTGGCATAAACATTCATATTAAAGAAACTCTTAATGGCCCTGAGCCAATAAAATGTTAATCGGAGTCTAATAGCAAGAGCCAACATTGTCTTAGTGATTTCAAAAAGATAATACAACAATTAATTGTTTTATTAACACAGACTAGAATAAATTGCTGCATATAGATTGGACCGAAAGGCATTCTCCACAGGGGTTTTTTGTTGTTTTTTTTTTAATTATCAATTTTTTTGATGTACATTTCTTGGGAGTGGAGAACATTTCCAGGTGCCTATGCAAACATTTTGTTTTCCCTAATATATTTTCAAAGAAAGGAAGAAAGATCAAAACTACCACATGCCAAATTAAATTTGCAGTTGCTATTAAAAAATGCAAAAGGATGATTTTTTTGCTTTTACTACTCAACTAAAAACTAATCCTTCCTCTGCCCTATGAACACCTGTTATCTTTTCAGGTGGAGTAGGTGACTAAAACGATGAAATTTGAGGGAAACTACCTTAAAAAAGAAGGAGAATGAGTACCAGAGTACCAGATTCTTAGTTCCATTCAGATGCCATAAACAAAAAGAGAAAGAATATTTATGCTCAGGCAGAATATCTCTCAGTTTACACTCTTAAAACTAAGATTAGGTTCCTCTTCACATTTCATTAAAAAACAAAACAAAACAAAGCTAAGCAAAAAACCTACACACACACCAAAAAAAAAAAAAAAAAACGAAAATAAAAAACCCAGTGAAAGTCATCCATTAGCATCACTAGAGAAAGAGTATTTTGGTTTTGCAATGAAGTCCAACTCCAAGAAGGCTCTTTCCAGGGAGTACTTTGTGCATACAGTTATTCCCATTAGCAGAATTAAACAAGGTCCTTAAGGTCACTGGTTTAATACTGTGCTAAATAGTTTATTACTTTGAGTCAAAATTGAGAATGTTTGAGAAACTCTTGAACAGAATACAGGAAAGAAAGTTTTAAAGTTACCTTACATCCTATGAATGTTCTTCTAAAGATGGCTCCAGAATCACTAAGGGACACTGTAGAAGAAGTAAACATCCTAGGTGTGTTTGAGTACTTATGTGAGGGGCATGCATGGACTCTCAGAACCCTCCACACTGATCAGCTTTGAATTCCCTCTGCTTTACAGTTATAGTAGGAAATAAGTTCACCAAGTAAAACCACAGCAACTGATTGGCCTGTTTCATAGTCTTTATTCCAAAGAAGAAAAATGAACCATCTTGGAGTAAAAATGACAGTTGAGGGTGTGAGTTCCCTTTAAAAATGTCCAGATACAAGAAATGCTGTGCACCATTACTTTGCAACAGGCTTTGTGGGTTTTTTCTCTTCTAGCATTTGTATTTCTCTTGTTAGTCTGCCATCGATCCCAGGTGTCACTGCAGAAATGAGCAGTTTGTGAGTGACGAAAAAAGAGAAGTTATCATCAGGGACATGGCTCAGAAATCCAAAAATGTGGAATGGAATAAATGGCAAAATCTTCTCTTTGTTTACAAGCCAAATTCTAACTTAGGAAATCAACTGCAGCTTGAAAAGATTCCTGCCAGAAATTTTCTGCAATCAAATAAAAATTCAAACCTTGTCTTGGAGACCCTGTGATTTTATTGCCACTCATGTGCATCTCAAGTAAGCCACCAGTGTCTAAACATTTCATACACCAGGCAATTTGTCAGATTCTGCAGATGACGCCATCATTCCAATAGCACATTTTTTGTACTGAGTAATGTTTTCTGCACCTCTTTCAGTACTGTGTGTTCTGAATACAAGTAAGCTCTAACATTAAGTGCTTCAGTGAAGTGCTTTTCACCTTATTTGTAAATAACTTCAGAACAATAGGGACAGATGGGGATGAGTAAGGGAAGGAGCTTCTGTTTCCAGTAAATAACATATGAAAAATGCAGTCATCTTCTGGCTTTCTGCAGACAAACAAATTTCCATTCATGTTCTCTGAATACCAGCTTTGAGCAATACTGGTACTGGGACAGGCAAGGTACACCAGAAGATCCCAAATAGTAGATAGGAGGGGACAGCCCCTCAAAAGTCCATGAAAAGTGTTTTTCCATATGAAGGAGGAATAGATGCATGTTGGACATCATAGAAGTGCTATGTGTTCATTCCTTTAACTGATTCTCAAGTTTTCAGTCAGTTGAAATATGGCCTTAAGACAGCTCAACATTCATGTGAATGGAACATCATTAAAGCACATTTTGTAGTATGTTGCAGATATCTTTGGTTTTGGGGGGGTAATATTGATCAAATTAGGAACCAACTTTTAGAAATACAAGGAGAGTTGTATTAACATATCTAGTTTTGTAATGAGCTTTTCCAACATCCCTTTCAAAGGGTGTCATAAATCCGAGTTACCTCTGTTAAAGTGTTAAGATGAAATTATTTAGCCTCACAACTGACCCACAAGATGTGTCTTTCCATTTTATCATGTTTCCATTTTATCAGGTTTCCAGCCATTTACCCTTCCACCTTGCTGTGAGGCATTTGTGGGACATGGGCACATCTTCTTTTCTTACTTTAAGAAGAGTAAAATTCAAAATTGTTTGAGGTCATCGAAGTAAATCAACAAATTATTCTTTCAGCTGTGGGAGTGTTTTCATGCAAGACAGCAGTAAAGTATGTAGTCTTCTGAAGTTTACAAAACTGCTTCCTGTAATTGAATCTATTCAGATTATCCTCAGGAAAATTGTTCTCCTATATTCTAATATCAGAAAAAATGAGGAACTGTGGTTGCCAGGACCATACACACATATATATACATTCTAGTGTTATTTAGTTGTTTTAATAATTAGAACATCCAAATGGTTAGGTATTTCATATGACCCCAGCGGCAGCCATCTAAAAATCTTTTCATTCCTTCAAAAAGTTATGGTAGGTTTTGAAACAAGTCTGCATAAAACTTTGCACATGTAAGTAGAAATTAAAATCAAAGTGCTTACAGTAAAGTACACTGTGCAGAGCTGAAAAACAAAAGGTTAATCTTGTTTGTGTAATAGAGCTTTAAGAAACCTGCTATTCAGTTGACCAAAAATGTTCCAGTTTTGTTAACCAGTATATTTAAAAAAAAAAAAAAACTCCTCTAAGGAATGCACTTTTGTAAATTGTAAATAAAATTATTCATAATGGGAATTAATGTAGTATATGTTACTGTGGAGACCATTTGATAATAGAGGCATTAAATTGTAGTTTGCTTTCTTCCAGGAATTGAAACAAATGCTTATGAAAACCTTTAAAGGAATTAGTTCATCTGTAGTACTTGAAAGAATTATGTAATAGAAAACATATATCTACTTATTCACAGAATTCACAAAATGAGAAGGTCTATGTTTTTCGTGGTGGGAAAAGTAGGCATCTTTTATTTGTCTAGCTAAAACTGATGGAAGACATTGTTAGTCTACAGAAGGGAAACAATTCATAGGAAGGGGTTTGACAATCCAAATAATGCTTATAGGAAATTGTATCTGGGACTATTTTCAAAGCTCATTTACTTCCTGGGTATGTATGACTGCTATATGTACTCTGAGAAATTTCTCTAAATGGATAAAACCCAACAGTTGGAAGAAAAAAGTAGATATGCATTTTTTAAAGGCCCTCTAAAAAAATAATTTGTATGCTTAGCCTGTCCTTATTCAGTGGCATAAGAGGTCACAAGTAGCATAATATGTCATTTTACATTTTTGTTTTCTCATTAGGCTTGATAGAGAAACATCCCACTGTTCACTGGGAACACAGTGTGGGAACCAGTAAGTAGTGTAGGGAAGGAATACGTATTGGAAACTAGCAGATGCTGTTATGAAATGCAATGCTGTGAGAAGGGAATTTGGAGAAAAAAATATAAGTAAAAAAAAAAAGAAAGTTATAAAAAATGCAAGAGCGAAAGTAAAAGACAGCAAGGGAAAAGGAAGATAAAAGATGAAGTTATATTGAAAGCTATTTCAAATCTTCACTTCTGCAATGGTAATTTCTAGTCTTCATTTGATTTTGATTCTTTTTTCAATGGACTTTCTCTGTGCCATTTCTCTTTCCTGGCTGTTCAAATAGCTCAGAGATGCTTCTCTCCATTTTTCTTATTATGTTTTCTTTACATTTGTCATCTCTTCTCTGAAGAAAGATGTGGCTCCTGAGGGTATATCTTCACTTGTTTTTCAGGATTCTGCTAATGAAAGGGTGATTTCTTAGGAGCTCTGATAACCAAACCCAATTGTTCCTCTGCCCAATTTTCTACCCGATTTTCAACATACTTTGACTCTGGAAGTTTTTCAGGATCTGTGTTTCTGTTATTGAGTGTATGGGACTGCATTTTCTGCTCAGGCTAGTTTAGCATCTTTCCAGTCCTACAGTCTTAGTAATTTTGAAGAGAACCTGGGTAAGAATGCCAACCTTCCTTATTTGAAGGCCACATACTGAAAATTTTAAGCCTGTCTTCTGGTTCAGATGTAAGGTCATGGGCACAGCCCACATGGGGCAGGGAAAATTAAATCTCCACAGGGATTTCCTAACTAGAGAGAACAGTGATTCTCATGTTGTCATACCAGAACACTGCATCAGGGGCTGAAGATTAGGCAGGGTTATTTGGGTCCCAGGATGGCTGACCTGAAACACCATTCCCACCTTCTACAGGTGGACATAACTTTATGCAGAAGCACATTGCATTAAAAAAACATGGGAAAGCATCTTTGTGAGAAGTGGAGAAGACCACATACAAAGGCTTTATATTTTGGCAGAAGGTTCACCAGTTAAGATACTTTTTGCCCACTTGGTAGATCAGCTGAGATGAATTGACCTTTAGTCAAACTAAGTCTTATATAGTTTTGTATATGCTAGAGATCAAGAGTGTGTACTTGTTCACATGGAATGAAAATGACAGCTGAAACCACAATATAGTTTTTCTTAGGTTAAATGTAATTTATTTTGCATTAACTTTAACATTTCCCATGTCATAAATGGAAACAAATTCATTTTAAGCTGAAAGATACCACTTTTGTAACTTGAGTCACTAAATTTAGTTCTGCAGGTTCTTTATTTTTAATCTTAAACTGGGTGGCTCAGCATTTTTTTGAGAACAAAATGGTAGTCAAGAAGAGAATGAATTGTGAGGTACTTGAGAGGGAAATAACTGAAACTATCTACTGAAAGCATAGAAAAGGGAATGCAGCACAGTTGACTGCGAGGTACTTTACATTCAAAGCAGAGATGAAAGCATTGTGAATTTAAATTAGTGTAATGACCTACAGAAACTACGTCAAGGTCTCTGGAATTATTCAGCCCTGGCAACCAGAAGGTGAACACTAGATTTTATTTTATCTGGAGTTCAAATAAAGCCCAAGCACTGGTAGCAGTTATTTCACACTTTGCATGGAGGGAGCATTGTGGAGAACTTGATATATCTGAGTACAGCTTGTTGCAGTACTCCACTTTGTGCTATGGGAAAAATGTGTTGCTCTTCCTCCCCCCCCCTTTTTTTTTTTTTCTTCTTTCCTCTGTATTTTTTTCTCTCTTTTGCATTACTCTTTCCTAGAATCATTGAATCAATCACAGAAAAGCCCACTTTGAAACAACCTCCAGTAGGTCATTTTGTCCAGAGAACTGTGGGAAACGGAGCCTAGATGGGATTAATTAGCACCTGGTGCAATCAGATTTTGATTCAGCAATGGGGCCTCCAGCACATCCCTGGTGAGATTGTTCCATTGACTGACTCTTCTCCCTGTGAAAATTTCTTTCTTATGTCAGTGTGAAACCTCCTGATACAACCTCATGCCTGTTGTCCCATGTGTTCTCCAGGTGGCTCCTTGTGGAGAGAGAACTTCTGCCTTCTTTGCCCTTTAATGCCAGAAGACTGTGATGAGGTCCTAACTTATATTTCTGTTCTCCATGGAGGAAAGGGCAAACTCGATCAGTCTTTCTTCACAGGGAAGGTTCTGCAGCACTTTGATGATCTTCATGGCCCTTCTTTCGACCCCCTCCAGTCTGTACACATCTTGAATTGTGGGGATCAGTGTTCCAGGGGTACTCCTATTTCTTCTTTCCCTTCATTTTTTTTCAAAAAAAAAGAGCCATACTTGACTATTTTTCTTTAGTTTTATCTTTTCAGAGGGATAACTCAGACTCTTAAATATCTGAAGGTGGATAAATTAGCCATCCCCTCATTATTTCAGCAGTCCATTGAACACTTGTTAAAAGTCTTGGGGTTTTTTTCATGTGGGTTGCTAGTCTCTGGAGCCTAGTTCAAAAAGTTTAAATAGATAAGGTTGGCAATACTGGGAATCAAGCTCTTGAAATGTTTTAAAGAGGATGATTTGTCATTTCATATGGTTTATCATTGAAGAAATATGAGAGATGTTCTTCTTTAAAACAAAGCAATATATATCAGGCTATTATGATAAAATCATTATAATATCTTGTAAAACTAGAAAGTCCAAGTTTTGCGTTGAAATCAAAAAAGTGTCTTGGTTGGGAAAAAGTTTAGGGCTTAAATTTTCTTCTTTCACGAGAAGATGTATGCCTGCAAAGCCAACTTGTTATTAGCAGGCTTAAGGGGCACAGTACCCAGACCAGTACATTTGAGCTGTTTGGGAATGACATCTACACTATTTGTACATGTGATTAAGTTCTGAAATAGCTGCAATCGCTCAGGGAAAAAAAATAAAATGTCACCATGGACAGTTCAATGAAGACATCTGTTCAATGCACACCTGCAGCCAAAGGAGAAATGTTCTGTGCCTTTTATTTCAGTGGAAGCCTTGCAGATGAGATAATGACAGGAGCAGGCTCGGGGTGCTCAACACCTGCTTGAGAGGTCTTGTCTTTGCTCTGGTAAGAGAGAGGATATGAGGCTATGTGACCCATTGTTTTGTCCCAGGATGGCAATTTCTATGTTCCCATAATGAAAGGAACAAAACCTTCTGTGAAAGAAAAAGCAAAGAGATCTGCAGATAATAGCCAATTAGTGGTTCAAAGGCTAATTAGGTAAGTTCTCAAATAAAGTTTTGAAGGTGATACAGTCAGCTAAGCTGGGAATTATAATCAGAGAGGATAATGATGCTCTCTGAACAGCTCAGGAAAGGACAATCAAATACCCTCAGTGATGCTTGAAATGGTAAGATAAAGAAATATGCTCAAATAAAGATACAAAAAAAAATTCCTTAAATCAGTGGTTCTAACAGTCACTGGTGGAATTTGGACCAAATGAAGGATGACTTATTTATCTGACTTAAAAATAACTCCCATTCTGTTTCTTATTTCTTAATTGATTTGAGATTAATCAACAAACAGTGGAACATGAGCTATTTTTTTAATGTAAATATACACAGAGACAGTCATGCATGCACACACACTCACATACAGACCTTGCCTGTAGTTATTCTGGGATTTAGTATTTGAGACTGAAGTCCTAAGGCTCAGTTCATTAATAGCAAGATGATTGGGTAACGTTTAGAGAAATGCTCCACTCAGACAGGAAGGTAACTTGCAGATTGATTTATTCAACTTTTACAGAACCTTACTACTTTAATGACAATGTATCTTCTGGAAGGTGTGAAATTTGAGTTGACATAGGGTTATTCTGTTTGCAACTGCAAGCATTAAACATCCAGACAGTTGTTGGAGAAAAGTAGTGCCTAAATCAATAACTTTGTGTTCTTCCTTCTTTTGCCTCCCAAATTTACAAACTTTTGTGTTTTGCATACTCTAATTCCTTTCTCCTACATGCAGCCAATATTTGGGTTTTCATATGGTAATCCCCTTTATAAGAAACAAATACTGGAATATATAATATTTATGATGTTTTATAGTCTGGCTCCAAAAGTCACCATGTGAATTAATTTCCTCTGTGGTTCAGTGCTACAGCATGAACTACCAAATTGTTAAGATGCTAACATACATCAGCTTCCAACAAAATAATAACCAGAGATAACAAGATAACAAGAGAGCTAAATTACACTCAAACATGCTGAATGTTTCACCGACTGGGATTTTTAAAAACTAAGTAATTTCAGAACTTTAGCTGCTCTAAAACTTTGCAAAGTTGGATTTGTGAATTTTGTCTTTGTTGCTGTGTTTTGTTATTCACATCATTACTAAGTTCATTCCTTATTAAAGAGTGTGTTATACTGCAGAGTGTGCAGAGTGTGTGTAATCACTATTCCTTCTAACCAAGAGAAAGACTTAGTATCACTGTCCTGGGTTCACCAAGGACAGAAAATGCTTTTAAGATGTCCTGCATCTTGCCTATAGGTCCTTGTGACTGTCAAGGATAACTGCTAGACTGTTTTCTTCATGAGTTTTTTGTTTGCTTTTTTTTGTTTGTTTTTTGTTTTTTGTTTTTTGTTTTTTGTTTTTTGTTTGGGGGTTTTTGCTTTGTTTTGTTTTTGTTGTTTTTTGTCACATTCATTCAAAGATAAGAAAGTATTTGGCATTAGAGAAAACTTACTGCCTGAGTTCTGTGCTTGCAAGCTTGACATGCTCAGAAATATCTCTATCACCCACAATATGTTCCCTTTTTATTTAAAATACATAGTGTGTCTGTTTTGGATTACTTTCATGAAATCTGGGTCCCCAAATGTGGTGTTTAGGAAAAATTTAGGGGCTGAATGTGTTATCAATGCAGAAATTCTTCTGTAAAATTTTATCTTGGAAATTGCTCGTGAACATAGTAAGTACATATTTAGAAGACATATTCCAATGAGTATGAGCACAGTTATTCGTGTAAGAGAAAGCCTAAAAGTGTGTAATGCTTTGCATTGTTTGTATGCTGAGAAACCCCCTAACATCTGTTTTGAGCTTTTTAATGCAAATTATAACACCTGCGTAAGTTTAGATGGTTCTAGCCTCATCCAGTAATACTGCAAATTATTTGTTCACTCCTCGTAGAATTACAACAGGTTCACTGAATGTGTAATCTGTTTTTCAAGACCCTGCACAAACTTTTAAAAGTGAATTTGCGCACTCTTGAAGGTGATGCAACTGTGTGCACAAAGGATGTGCCATAAAAGATACCATTATCCTTCAAAGTTAGATGTATTTTCTTGTCATGAGAAAAGGAGATACGTGGCATTTTTAATATGTTGCTCAATTCCAGCGATTTTATGGAGCATTGCAACTGTTGCACTGTAGTACTATTTCATTCTGAAATACTGTTTTCTTCCTTCTAAATGCCCCATTAATGGCCTTTCCACTGCCACCGTCTTTTCTGGACCAGTCATAATTACACCTCTCCTATATGGAAGGATTGCAACTATTATTGAGATATTTAAAAGCTGTTTCTTTTTTCTTAACCAAACATTTAAACTTCCTACTTTTACATGCAGTATTTGAGCAAAAATAGGGGAGTAACAGATTTATTTTAAAAGTTTTCTTTAAAAAATGTTCTTTTCCTGAGTTTGAACTTAAGCAACTTCACCTGAAAAGCAGATCAGAAACATAAACCCTGAAATGAAAGTCATTATTTTAGCAGCTCAGGGTATAAGGCAAAACTGAAGAATAAAAGACATTGTTTCTGTTTGATAACTGGACACTATCTGAAATTTTAGAGACATAGTGTAATACTATGCTAAGTTCATGAAGCAAAAAATTGCTTTTAATTTGGTTGATGGGATCATGTGTTTTTCAGTTTCTATTTAAAAGAAAAAATAAAGGTAAGATCAAAAATACAACTGCTTTTGATTTTTATTTCAAATAAAAGAATAAAGCCTGTTTTAAAGCACTGTTGGTATAAAGGAAAATTTAAAAATAAATATAATAAGCTGTTTCTTAAGACAGAAGAATATTTAAGTGAAAGGAAGGAGAACAAAGCAATGTTTGAATCTTGGTTTTGGAGAAAAATCAGTGAGTGGGCTTAGGTCAGGGCCACATTACATGTAGGCCAATGATCTGGATGAGAGAGTTTGCAATGAGTTGGATATTTCCTAATAACAGTCTTTAAGGTTTTTTTCTTAATTAGCATGATTTGGCAATTAAAATCCAGAGCTATGCAGATGCAGACACCCTGCCCCTGAGCAGCATGATGCCTATGAAATTCAACCATGTTCATGGGTGAAAATAGCTGAAAATAACTGATCTTTTGTGGGGTTTTTATGTAGGGTTTTTGTAGGTTTGTGGGGTTTTTTTTTGTTTTTTGTTTTTTTTTTTTTTAATCTGAAAGAAGAGAAACCATGAAAGGACAGAGAGAATGGCTTTTCTAGGGAAAAAGCTTTCTTGTGTGAGTTTTCTGCTTGATGTTACTTGTGCTGTTTGTGGCAGTTTAGCTAAAAAAAAAAAAAAACCCACAGAGGATTTTCTCAAACAAGAGAATAATTTTTTTAAAAAGACAAAAAGTGATAAAATCATAATAATGACATTTTGATTGAAATAATATTACTGTCTTCCTTCATTATGTCTTATAACTTTGATCCTGTAATTTTAAGGCAAATGGTGCTGTGACTGAAACAATTGTCTTGCAAAGACATATATAAAATAAATAATATCACCCAGGAATGCCTTAGTCTAAGGAGGCGTTATTATATACCTAAACAAAAAAAAAAAAAAAAACCAAAAAAAAAAAAAAAAAAGGATGGAAAACCAAATCAAGACTCCCTTCACATTAGTCAAGAAGTCATAGCTATGGAAAATGACAGAGAGAAAAATGAATAATTTATATTCTTGAGTGGGAAGTGGAGCTGTTACCCTACCAAAAGAACAAGAAACCCTTTGGTAAACTTGATGAGGACATAGTTAAGTGTACGGAAGAAGGCACGGATGACAGCTTGGCACAGACTGTCCTCAGATCCTGCACTCACTGATATGAATGGTTTTGATTTCTGTGAGTTTATGCATGACCCACTTCACAACACTTGTTTCCACATCGGGAAAGAAGAATCAGGTTGAATAAAGAGCATGTGTCCGGTTTTACATATAAGAATTTCTGACTTGATATCTATTACTTCTTTAGTTAAAGAAGTAAAAGCAAAGTCGTAATAAAATTCTAAGCTTCAGGGAAATAATCCATCACCTACAGAGCCAGGAAGGAATTTTCCCTTTGCTATGAAGAATATTGCCTTGGGTACACCAGGCATACTTCGTCTTGCTCAAGAGCAAGAAGCATTTGATCATTGCCAGTGGCAGGGAGGGCACTGTGATAGACCAGTTGTCTCATCCAGTCTGACAAATGCTGTGTTCTAGGTTTAATTTATTCAAGTTTAAAGTTTGCTTATGAAGTTGATAGGCTCATAGTAACTAGAGAGACAACATTGTTCAACTTGTCCTGGAGAAACAGTTACAGTTTCAGAACACACAGACTCTAATTAGAATAAATTACTCTTGATGGAATCAGCAATCTGAGAAAAGGAGGAAGAAAAAGTGAGTGTAATTTCTAATGCCACAGGGAGGTCTTGACTGTACAAAAGCTGTCTTTAAATCTTAAGAGCTTTGCTTTGAAGCAATAGCTAATGGTGCAGGGCAAGAAATAAGCCTGATCAACATTTTATTAGGAACTTTAACCACAAAAAATGGACTTTCAACAATAGCCAAGACTTATCATCTTCAGCTGAACTTGGCATTTATTCAAGAAAAAGAGTAAATTGAAGCCATTAAAGTGAAATTAAATAAATTAGGGTGATCATTCTGTACATTGCTTATCATTTTCTCATTTAAAATATTATGTTTGGAGATTGCCAGATCTAATTAAAGGGGAGGGGTATCCAGTGACTTAAGCAGATTGTGACACATTTATATCTGTTATTCACCAGTTAATATTAATTCATATCACAAAAATCTCTGCTGTACCTGAATACAACAAATCAATCAGCAATATCTACAATGAAAATTCTGGGAGAGATCTATTAGGTCTATTGTAAACAATTTACATCTGTAACCTTAAGGCCTTTTTCCACAGGATTGATTTGAATGCATTGCACTGGATGAGGCAGTAGTTATGATTTTTTTTTTTTCTGCCCTACAGAATAATTCAATGTAAAGTTTGGATGGGCCACATCTTTTTCTGTTTGAATTCTCATGGTACCACTACAGCACATAATTGTAGATGGGTTTTTGAAGGGAACGAGGCTTTCTTGTTGTTGTTGATTTAGGTTTTGGTTTCCATATTTTTAATAAGCAATTGCTCTGCTGTCTGGATTTTTTGTTGTTGTTGTTCAATATCTTTTTAGCTTAATTTTGCGTGGAACACAGAAGACAATAAGGGAAGTGACACAACAGTGAAGAGAAACAATAACTGTAAGTGGAAGAGAATAATCCCCTCTAAACCTGTAATCAGTATATATCCAAAGGCATAAACTTCATGAGAGCATTCTGCTTAGTTTTAGACATGGGTTTTCAGACATTTGAGAAAGAAGAGAAAGAATTAGAGAGGCAAACTTTCAGAATATATTTTGTAGACTTTTGTACACAACTCACTGTCTTGTACTGGAAATTTTAAAAAGCTAAAAAAGCCATAGGAGGTTGAAATAGGTGGAAAGAAATGGAAATAATACCTGTGGAGGTGGATGAACACTAAGGTATTCATCAGTGTGAGGTTTTCTTCCTTGGGGTTGTGTTTTTCCTTACTGTTTACAGTTTTCTGGTAGTTTTGCTGTCACATGGGGTTTGCTCTCTGTTTTTTTCAGTAGGCTGGACATGACTAGCTGATTCTTCTCAGTATTCTCAATTCCCCTGGCTGCCCATGGACCTCTCATTTCTGTCTGGAGGAGGTGTCTGAAGGCTGAGTGTCAGGAGCAAGAAATCTGTTTTTGCACTCAGTAACAAGCAGCTATGTACTGATAGTAATAGACATGCATTCCTCTTTAATGTAAATTTCAGGCTTTATGTTTTATTTTCAGCTTTGCATATGCATATTAGCATATGAACTTCTCCAATAACTTCTTTTCTAGGAGCCACTGTGTTTCAGGTGTGCAGTATGCTGACTCTGTTTAAGTCCTCAGAGACTGGTTTGTTTAACCTAATCCTCCCATGCTCAAATGTGAGCTCTTCTAGCCAGATGTTTAAATCTGTGGCTTGAAACATTTAATAGGACCTTAGAAACTTTTTTTTTACCCCAAGTATTAGCATTCCTTATATTTAGAATTGGTGCCAAGGGGTTCCTAAAAACTGACTACTTCTGTTTCAAGTCATTAATTATTCAAGTTTCCTCCATTTGCTTTATATTTCAGTCTGATGGAATTCTGACTTATCAGTGAATAAAGGGATCACAAAAAGCCCCCAGAACTCTTGGTATAAGCCCAGTACTTTTTAGTACTCAGAATTGCAATCCATTGAGAGAAGTGGATGCAACTGTACTACCTTCCTCCTCCTAAAAGAATTGACAAAGCATACAGCCAGTTAACTACTGAAATTTAACTTTTTGTTGATACAGTGTTTTTGAGCTCTGAATAAATGATGTTCAGAAAGTGCATATGGGAATATGATCATTAGCTTGCATGTGTACAGTATGTGTATGCTGCCCTAGGGCTGGTGAAACTTTGGTCTGAGTCCCACAAGGACACTTTTAAACAGACTTTCCAACAGGTCTCTAGTCTCAATCAACATCCATTTTACTCTTATATTAAGAATTACCAGAATAAATAGGAGTTTGCTCTATTTTCATATATCCTTATTTAAAGGATTAATGTGGAGCTGGAAAGCCAATAAAATTGAGTGGTTTTGACTTGGTCACGCACTAAAAGATTATACCTGCAGACACAGACCAAAGCTGTTTTCTCTAGTTTTAGATTTAACCTGGCATATCACTGCCTTGTCAAAAATAGCATTCTAATTTGTCAATATGTGAAGTTTCATAGAGTGCTATATGCAAGTGTCTGTATGCAGACTCTAAAGGTTGAAAGGTTATATTAATTTCTTAAGGGGAAACAAGTCATATTCTAATGGTTATCCTCAAGTAGTGTGTTTTGCATTGTGAAACAAGGCAGTAATTTTGTATTCTGTCCTTGTCTATCTCAGCTTGAAGGGAAAAAGATTTCTCCTTCTGACACTTCTCTCATCAGCAGATTTTGTAAAGTATTTTTTCCTCAGTATATTTTGCCTTTTGCTGCCAGCTCAGTTATAAAAAGAAAGTTAGACTATGACTGCAAACAGGCAAACCTGACCCAAAATCTTCAAGAATGCTATCAGTGTTATATTACAGAATACCTGTAGCCTAACTTGAGGCTAAAACCCGGATGAGATGATAGGCAATAACTGTACCAGGGGGAAGGGAGGAGAGAGAATCTGCAGATAATGGCCCCTGCATTGACACCATTTAGTGCAAAGATTCTTTTTCTCTACCCCTAGTCCATAGACTAGATCTCATGGCAGGCTAATTCACACATTTCCTTCCTGGATCTCTGTACCTTAGGGCGTGGAAATGTATATCTGTTGCAAGGAAAATATGTCTTTTGCACTATCCTACCCATAAAGGAAGAAAACCCTCAAAAGAGAAAACGTACAGAGCAAGTTCAGCTTTAAACTGCAGCATTTAAATGAGCACCTGGTGTTACCACTGAATCAGTGATTCTCTCAATAATTTTAAATGCTCAGACAAGAGGATTCCTATTTGGGGCTAATTTGTAGATCCCTTGAATCATGAATGCTGGAGGTCTCTTACACCAGTCCTTACTTGCAGTTATTCTCTCCAGATCAGATGTGCCCTGGGGTTGAAGTTGAGTGAAAGGAATGTTTTATTCCAACATTTCAAAAAACTAGGAGTTGGATTTGTTTCTGAGTTTGACCTTTCAGAAAAAGGAGTTGGCTGTCCTCATTACTGACTGTAGGATTTTCTTAACAACATGTATGGTTGGGTCAAAAGGTGAGAGATACCAAGGCATACAGAACATAGATGAGAATCAAATATCATCATTGGGTGCTTCTTTCTGTTCTATTGCCTTGAAAAAAGAAATCAGTCAGCAGAAAGTCTATACCATGCACAGAGCTACAAAATTCTGGAGCTATGCTCTTTTTATTAAACCAAGTGTGGGAAATATGAAGGAACAGGGAATCCAGAATCCCTTCATTTGCCATCTTGGACATGGTAATGTTGCCTAATCTATGTTCTAAATAGTTAAGACATTGTATTGTGTCTATTTGGGAGGTCCATCACATTCCCAGATGATTTGACATTATTTTTTCAATATGTTAAAGTCAAAATATCTTTTATAATATACATGCAATTCAGGATTGGGATTACCCTGTAAATTGTCTGGATTGGTTCTTTGAGTAAGGCAAGAAGCCTTAAGGCAGGTGTTAAGCTTGCATTGCATGATGAATCCTGGAGCAGAGACCTCTAGAGCCAGGAGCAGCACGGGTGTAGCTGCACCACACTCTGAGGCAATTAACCTATAGAAAGGAGAGCTTCTTTCAAAGGAAGGCATAACATCAGTCAGAGAAACACTGCTGGGTTTGTTTGTTTTGTTGTCTCTTCTATATATAATTATTTATATATAATATGAATGGTTTTTAACTTAGGCAGACAATACCTGTTAGTGAATAGCTATGCAGTTCCACAAGGGCTGGAGTTGATTCCCCATTGTATTCTCTGTATCATAACTCTGATAAAAGGTTTGGAAAAGCTTTTCTCTTCTGTTTGCCTCTCTTGGTGTTACTAGGATTGATCTTTTCCTTGCTGTCATTGCATTTTGGACATTCAATGAGCAGCACTAAAAGCAGGGAGAGAAAGAGGACAGTGTCAAAGACATGAATCATTTCCTTCCTATGCCTATGGACAGACAAGCATTCTCTTGATGAGCTGGAAGGTCTAATTACACTGGAGTACAGTGAAAAATGTAGTCCACTGAGGATACTAGTCCTCTTTGGGAAAAAACAATAAATTTAAGAATTGTCCTTAACACTCTCATACAGAAAAAAAAAATAAATCTTTTCATTTAAAACAAGTGGGATTCCCTATACTAAAATGTCCCTTCCCTATCCAATCACAAGGTAACAACTGATACATTTTTCAGTGGAAGTGGAGGGTTGACAAATCCAGATTGTGGAAGGGACAAGCAGATTTCAGGATTTCAAAGAAATCCAGCAGAAAGCCTTCTATAACTCCTGTCAGTGAACTATAACTTTACTTTTGTAAGAATCTGTTTATGAATCAATTTATTCTTGTGAACATCTGTACAAGCTTGTGTGATAGTGAATTTGTTCTGCATAAAGAGCAAAATAGTACAAAGATTAAATACTGATAATACTAGTTCTGTATGAGTGAAGATCAAGGAACCTTCCATAAAGGCTGCTATTATTTGCAAATTTCCACTTGCAAACCTTAACTCATAGATAACAAAATGAATTATGCAATGCCTATTAGAATTTTCAATTTTTAGTTTAAAATTTTCCACCTAAATTGCTGAACAATTTTTTTTCCTAGATTCGTGTTTTTTCCCGCGTTCACCTCTGTCCGTGTGCTTTTCAGTCAATCAGATATTTATATTTCTGTCCTAATAATGTTTCTTGTAATCTCTGTATCTTATTTTCTTTCTCATAGTTCATCCCAAAAGGAAGTCTTTGCATTGCAGTTTAGTTTGGATGATCAGTTATTTCTCTTCTCTCGTTGTAAAATGTCCATTGAGAAGATGCTATTTATGCTAGAGATCATTTAGCCCCCTAGCCAGATGTAACAGAAATCCAAGAGAGATACCAAAGTTTCATTTCCTTCATGAAAGAACATATGGGGGGATATCAGAATTCTTTCTGGTATTAGTCCTAGCCTGTGTATGGTGCTCCTGTGGGAAGCTTCTAACTGGCCATCAATCCTTCTATTAAGCCTCATATTTGGTCATGTCAGTGCTGAGTTATATGTGTCCAGTAAAGGTGTACCACCTGACAGGTTGCTCTGGCTAGAAAAAAAAAAAAAAAAAAAAAAGCCAGCAAACAAACAAAAAAAATATTTTTGGAATTTCATTTTCTCCTTTGAACCAGCACTGGTATGATCAATGACTAGACCAAGGAGTTTAAAAGAAAATATTTACAGTGCTACAGTGCCTTTAAACTACTCAAAAATGTTTTAGAGTGACAATTAATATTTTTTTTTTTTTACTATTGCAGTCTGTCCTAACAAAGCATAACCTATGAGAAAGAGCAAAGTGACTTAATCTACAAGCAGTATTGGGTTTACAAGATTAGTTGACAGTAAAGAATTTCCACTTATTTTTTGAAGTTTTTCTTCTTCACTATTAAAAATTGAAATGCATTTTGCCTAGAAGACAAACTTGATTCTGAAAATGTGCAGGATCGTTTATTTTCTGGGCACAGTCATTTATTTACTGGCAGAAGCAGTTTTCCAGGTGGTCACTTTTTAATCCAAGAGTGCAAAAGTAAATAAATATCTTATTAGCTTTTTTATTTGTCTATTTCACCTACTATGTTTGTGGATATGAGGTAGCGAGTGTTGTTTGTTCAATCTTGAGATGATGGGGCTTTGCAGGGCTCTCTTGTTGGCTGCTAATACTCAATAGTTGGTTGCAGGAGGGACCTAAACTCTTCTTAAAGGTGCACAACGGAGCAAAAGGCAACAAACCCAGTTGCAATATTGTAAATTTACTTATGCATTAGAAAATTTTTCCCATGATGGAGGTAAGCCCCAGAGAAGGTTTTCTTGGGAATCTATGGAATCGCTATCCTTAGAAATGTTCAAAAGAACTATATATTTTAAAAATTATCTCAATTGTGTAATAATATGTCACCTTTAGTGACATAACACCTGTATCTGCAGTTCTACAGGCAATATTTTCAGGAGTTTGTTCTACAAGATATTTAGAGCAGCTGGATTTCAAAGTTATAATTTTATTAGTGGAAGTGAGCTAATAGGCTTTGTTTAGAGGTTCTCGGGAAATTAAATAGTTCATCGATTGCTTTTCAGTGACTATCTTCAGGTCACTGCAAATAAACAGACTGTACAATGTGATTAAATCATACTTTTTATGCAATATTGCCTTTCAACTTTAAGTAATTAGTTTATTGAAAAGTGAGGGTTTGTAACTTGCCAGCAAAATCAGGAGTCACAGGGCATGCTGAGCACCTTTGCACATCATTAGCAGAAGACCTATTGCAATACAAGGCAGTCACCTTGTGAAATTTCTCTGGAGCCATCATGGCAATTCTAAGGAATTTCCTAACTTTCCTAACTTCCTAACTTCAATACAAAAGGAAGAGAGTGCCAGTGGCAACTCTGCCCTTCATGTGAAACTGAACTGAGTTTAATAATTGAGATTATTTCTTTTTGCATCTTTGATTACTGCCTATTTTAAAACTGTGCTCAAAAACACCAAGAAGGATTGGTTTTGTTGGTTTTTTTCTGTCATTTTCATAATACTTATCTCAGTCTCTGGGACTCCAAACCTGCTTTCACTGGTCAAGCTTTGATGTGAGCTGGTCCCAGTGTGTTTATGCTTGTCCTGTGCAGGTTGCACTGATTCTGCATCAGTACTGAGCACAGAGTGGGGCCGTGGCTGTAAAGAAGGTTTGCGAATCCTTCCTCTTCTTTCCAATGCTGTCTGCAGAATCCTGATGTAAGTGGCTCAAAGAGAAAAGCATGAGATGCTGCAGAGGTGCCCTGGACTTTCCATTGACCAGACCAGATACAGGCATCTACACTGGAGACATCAGAAATGAGGAACAATAAACTGGCACTCAAGGGAAATAAATAGATAAAAGTTTAATCAACCCTAGAAGCAGCAAGCAAATATCACTGTGTCAAGCAGCCTGTTTTGCTCCATAAAGCAAACAAAAAACAGGTTGGAGGGAGAAGACAGAAGTAGGGAAGAATGGAAGTAAAACTATGGAAACAAACAGTACAAAGTAATATATATGACAAGTTCCACAAAAAAATAAAAAAGAATAAAAAATAAGCTAGAAGAGGACTCAGATTTATATTTTACAGTGCAAGGAAATATAAGCAGACTGTAGAGCTGTTCTGTACAAAGCTCCATAGCTGTCTCATATATTTTAATCATACCTCATTTTGGAAAATATTATGTCTTATATCCAAATAAAATGAACATGTTTTTTTAATTAGCTACAATGACTTTAATTGAATGAGAACAGAAAGAACACAGGATGACTGCTGAAATGAATCAGTCAAGTCAAATTTCACTGGTACATTGCCACCAGTGCACTTCAGTTGAAAGGAAGTCTGCAGCTAGGCAGGGGCTGCCCCTAATAACATGGTTTTCATCACCAGGGCAGAAAGCCCTGCAACAGTCACCACATTTCAGGCAGTTATGGGGGGGGAAAGAGAGCATCAAAAGAATTGGTACAAATTGTTATGTTCATGTAAAGCAGGCAGAAGCAAAAGTGGCCTTTCAGCTGCACTTTGGTTGTGATCCTGGGAGACTGAGGTCCTGAGTGCCTGTGCCCTGAAGTGAAACTGTAAAAGGCATCCCTGAACATTTAGTCCTTAAGTGTCCTTTCATTTCAGTGAGACTCCTTTTCTTGAAATGCTCTTTATGCATTATACATCATCAGTACTATTTTTGTTTAGACACATCAGGAATCATCCCACAGTGATTAAAAATCATTATTCCATTAAGTTTCCTGCATAGAAAAAATTAATGACTCCATGAATCATAATTAAAGCTTCCACTTCTTTCAGCAAGCAGAAAGCCAGACATTCAACAGACCTTCTTGTTATCTATTTTGGCTACTCTAATGCTTCATTTTTCATCTTGCTTTCATGCTAACTGAGATCTCCATGCTTTCCCTTCATGTTTGTTTCCCTTACGTGGCTGTGAAGTTTTTTGAGCTGCAGAGTACAACTGATGAAGGAAAATATGGCTGTATTGGATAGGCAAGGTACTTTGGGTATTTTTCTAGTATTTTGTTGAGTGCGAGAGCAAGGGTTTTTGGTGGTTTTGCTTTTAGTTTTTTTAACACTATTTCATTTTATTAATATTTAAATGTAAGGTTGGAAGATTTTTTTAATTTTTTTTTGCTGTATTTTTCCAGATGAACAGGCTGATAATTCATCTTACTCTTGTCCTGCTGCTTTTCCCCAGCAGTCAGTGTTTTATCAAATACATTTGTCAGCAAGGTCATAGTTATATCTAATGAAAGCATGTGCTACCATCACTTGTGTATGAGCAGGTAACCAGCAGCCTTAAAAAAGTATTCATAGTTACTGATTTAAAATATTTGCAGATATTTGTAAATATATCTAAATTAATTAGAGGAACATCAACTAAATATTAATCAAAAATTTCTTGAAAGAATTATGAGGAAAATTAGCTGTGGTCCAATGCAATGACATGCTTTGAAGTTCAGAGGGAAAAGCATGTATATTCAATTTGAAAAAAACCAAAGGGATATTTGTCTTTATCATACCAGTCTAAGGAAAAGCGTAATAAATACTAATCTGTATAATCACTTGATTTTCCACAAATCAGATATTCTTGAGAAACAAACTCTTGTAAATTGTTGGCCCTCACCTGTGCAATGATCCTTTCCTCTTGAAACCTTCTTTCCTTTCCACTTACTTCTCTGTTATCTTCTGCATCTTCCACCATTTCTTGGTGAGTCCTGCTGCCTCATCCTTCCTTGGCGGAGTGGCTGGTGAAAGTCCAGCTCTAGTAATGTAACACCCAGCATGGTGAAGGCCATGACCTGCAGTTGCTTGTAAGTAATAGCGCTGTATTTCTGAAATGATAGTAAAAACTGTGGTGCTGGAACTGATGGACCTGCCCTGCTGAGGAGGCATCAGGCTGTTACCTGTTAAAGGTCAACTTACAATTGATATTATTGTATTTTTCAGTTGCAGTGTAGAGCTTTTTTCCCCTCAAACATTAATTACAATGCACCTTTATATAATTGAAATTATTATTATGGAATTTTTACACAAAATAATTAGCTATAATAGGACATTGGTGATACTGGCAGAGATGGGGTCTCTTTCTTGAAGTGTTTTTCACTGTAAATGGCAGGAATCATTCATTTATCTCAATTACGACCTTCTTAGTGCATTTTTTCCCCAGTGTAGCAGATCAAACCTAGCAGCATTTGTAGTAGGTAGGGAAAGGCGCTCGGAAGATTTTGGGCTGTTACGGAAAGTTACAGGAATGTCTCTTCCCTAATCCCCTAAGATAAGCCATCACCCTTGGAATGTGTAGCCCCCACTAACATAGCCAGTAACTTTCCACTCTCTACTAACCCAGGAAGTGTTGTAAGACCCCCTCCTGACGTAGTGAAGTACCCCAGAGTATATAACCCCACAAGATGAAGCGATAAATGCCTTTAACCATCCACCACATTGGTGTTAGCGTCTTGTTACTGGCCCGAGCGACCGTGAGGGTATTAGGTCGTCGTGCTGTTTCATCGGAACCAGGTTGCCCGCCTTTGCAATCAGAAAGGCAACAAGCATTACCCTCTGCTAATTATCGACTTCTTTCTCTTTTTCTTCTTTATATATACATTTGTGGAGTTTTTCCAACTAGCAACTGAAAGCATTCTGTGAAGATACTTCCCTCTACTGAAGAGGAGAACCTCCCTCATATGCTCTGTTGCTACCAATCCTTTTTCCACATTAATTGCAAAGAAGGAGACTGCTGAAGAGCTGTCTTTTAAAGAATGGTTCTTTCTCACCATTGTTTTAGTTGGTGGTGATGCAGTCTTTTTCCTGCAGTGCTCTAAGATGTGAATACAAATTTTCTGTGGTCTTTTTTCCAGATGCCCAGTGAATCCACAGTAACAAACTCACTTTGTCTAGTCAAGCAGGAATTTACAGACCTGCTTTTGTAGCACCATAGTGAGGGCTGTCTGCATCCTGGGTGATGTCCATAATTCTTCCTCTGGTTGAGGACTTTTACAGAGACATTCAACACATCATCCGTAAGTCTTAGCTCCTGAGTGACAAAGCACAAAGAAGGTTTGATTCACTTACTATCTGACAATTCTTTTTATTGACAAGCTAAACAAGTGTTGCCAACACAGAGAAGAGATCAGACCACTCCAGTGTCTCAGTGAAGGTACAGGCTGGTCACAATACAGTTTCCTGGGATGTCTGGATTTTTTCCCATCTCCATTGGCATCTATTACCATTTTGGTGGAAACCTGACACAAGGTTTGGCCTCTTCATGCACCTTCCTGTTCTTCTCAGAATTATTAACACTGTTTAGCGTGATATTCGGTTAAAATCTAGTCTCAGCTTTTTTATATATTTAAAAAAGAAAAATCTAAATTTATCAGAGATAAAATCCAGTAATTTATTATGCCAAGTGTGGAAGTTAGCTGCTACAAAATTCAAATATCTTTTCTATCATCTAGAGTTGCCACTCAAAGAACTTTCTTCAACAATAACTTGAATAAATATTATGAGCTGCCAGTTACAGTTTCTTTCCCTTTGGGACAAAAAAAAAAAAAATCTATTAAAGTACTTACCATACATGTTCCTATAAGCTGCTATTCTGAAGGGAACAATATACTCTAAATTCTTTGGCGGATACAACAATGGCACAAAATAAAAATTAATAGCAGGACACTGAAAGATCCCCCATTCCCTGACTTTTCTTCCTCCCCCAGTAAAACTGAACATTTTCTAAGTTTCATCACAGCAGCTTTCAGCAGAGATGATTTCTTGCCCAAAGGCACAGGAAGATTAACCAGCTATATCCAACTGCTCAACCAATAACTCATCAGAAAAGGAGTCTAAAGAGCATATTGTAAGCTTCACAAATGCAATCAGTTTATCAAGGTCAGATAAGGACAAGAGCCTGAAAAGATACGATTCAGGATGAAGACTGAACAGATACTTATACTCTGCAATTAGAAACCAAATGAGGCTACCTGCTGAATCGCAGGGGTGAAATACCACATTCTGCAAAAATTCACTGTCAACAGAACATACAAAGCCTGAAATCCCTGCTGATGAGGAGAAATTAACTTTGTAGTCAAAAAATTTATTGATGCTTTCTTTTTACAATTGTACAGTGGAATTGGAGAGATTAGGAGAGAATTTGTAATGCATAAATGAAGAGCTTTTATGCACATTTTTTATCACATCAGTGAAATGGCAGTATGTCTCTGACAATGACCTCTGGTATAATCATCATTAGTGATGGAGCAAGATGGCATCTGCTGAGAGGCTGACACCTGACGGGTGAAATATACGTATTTTTTATGAAATTGAGGGCAATATTTTAATGGCAAAAATGCCTCATAGATAAAGTCAGAAAATTAAATTGCTGTACAATCCTGAATGTCTAAAACTGGGAAAGAAGTAACCTATTGTTCAGAAGATATGAGGCAAGAAGGAAGGACAGGAGAGAAGAAAACATAGAAACAAAAGAATGTGTCATGGCCAATGTGCCATTCAGCAACTGTAGAAAACAACAAACAGGCAAGAAAAGTTAAAAATCTTTCTGATCTTTGCAAATCTTGTTTGTAAAAATCAACTGCTTTATTTTTGTTATCCCTTTTTAATTCGTAATTCACAAGAACAGATGGCTTGGTATTTCCTAAATAAAGGTCCTTATCCTTAGGTAATATTTTTGCTGTAGCGTTGATTGTCCCTTGGAATAGTTGCAAATGAACATGCAAGCTGACAATTTGCTGTGGCGCAGTGCTCATATATGTGATTCACTAGGACTTCAGTGCTCAAACTGCACTTTACTTACCATCACAAAAAAAAACCAAAAACAAAAAAAACCACCAAAAAAACCCAAAAAAAAAACCACCAAAAAAACCCACAAATATCCCAAGGAATCTTTCCCTGAGGCTTTTTGCCTTTTTGAGCACAAAGGTGTATTGTAGAAATGCAGGAGACAAGCTGACTCAACATTTGAATCACCATTGTCTTTCTTCCACCCAGCTGCCTGGGCACATAACCACCTGTACTCCCCAAAGCATTTCATGATTTGGCAGAAAAACACAGCTAAAATCACCTTTACGTGGTGTCATGAAGGTTTGTTCTCTTGAGATGTGCAACTCTGAGACCACAGAGATTGCTGTGAAAGAAACTCCTCTTAGTCTAGAGTTTGGTTAAAGCTTACAGGGTTTTAGAAACTAAAGATGAAGTAACTGCTTGCCAGTGCCTCTTACTGTTTTGCATTAGAATTGCCATAAAAATGTGTATATGGATAAAAGCTTACCATGTAAAGACTGGTTTAAAATAATATCCTTTGTTCTTACTAATTAAACTTGTAGGCCAGCCATCAGTGAGTAGGCATTGAGTATAATTAACCCCTTTTTTATTGCTTACCAACTGAGTTTCCTTAGTTTTCTGGAAGCACTGATAGTAACCCTGTGGTTTTCTGTTACAAGCTTGGTCTTTACGTGACATGTTTTCAGTTTCTCATAGAGAAATTTGCTTCATGAAGCTGTTCTTGAATGGTCTTCATCCAGATTTGTGTGTGCATACATCATGCATGCAGTACAGTGAGGCTGAGATTAGTCAGAGATTAGCTTGGCAAGAGGTTTTTGAAATCAGAGGCATAGAAGGAAAGTATTTCCTTTCTACTATTGTTTGGTTCAGATGCTCAATTTCCTTTCTCTGTCAGTAAAACCTAGGCCACTACAACATTTTAGAAAATAATGATGTTTTCATTTATATATCAGCTGCAGAAAATTTGATAGTTCTTCATTCAAAATGAAGTTCCTACAAATACAACATAAAACCATGTGAAATATGTTGTTATTCTGTCATTGAAAGTGTATTTGTAGACACAGAAGACAAAATCTGAAATTTGGTTTATATTGCTGAAAGAAAAAAAATTGTCTTAGGAGAACACTATGAAAAAGATCTGCGCATGGAATTTAAAAGCCAAAAATTGAGATTCTCTACATCCTTACCAAAAGTACAGTCATAATGAGAAAGACATTCTTAACTGTAAAGGCTGCAAAGTTCAGTCAGAGGTTTGAAGATGTACGTCAGCTACATTTTTAAAACCTTCACACTTCAGAATACTGGTGCTCTGAAAGTTTTCATAGAAGCAAGATTGTTGCAAATATTTGATAACATAAAGTGATATCAATGAGTATTTGCATCAGTGAAACTTAACACTGCTGTTAAGTTTTTATAGATTGACATGATTTACTTTCTGACTAAACTTAATGATTTGAACTTGATGATTTAAACTTGACTGGAAAAATACCAATGCAATGCTTTCTTGCTCACTGGATTCAAGTAATTGCAAGCATGTATGGAAACTGTTTAATCTTGAGTAAATTTTTTTGTTGTTTAATTTAATTTTGAAAATTCTAGATTTTCTAAGACAAGCAAAAAGAAAAGTTTGGTTGAATCAAGATCTGGTGCCATGAACAAAATAATAGGAATGTATTAGACCATAAAACAAAAGCATTTTGGGGTAAACCCTAGCTTTAATACCCTAGCTTTAAAAACGCTGCATATCTTTGAATGTCTTCTCATTGTCATGTGGACCAAACCTTCAGCAGAATTGTGAGAGGAACTCTGAAGCTTAGCCCTTCATTTGCAACAGAGGCAACATTCAGAGGATTTTTCTTTATTTTAGTACAGGTGCAGATCAGGCAGAGATAAAAGCAAAGCAGATATGACAGTTTCAGATAATAATAGAAGTTGATGCTTTGTGCAGTGGACCGATGCTGATATGATGGTACTCAGGCGTCAGACTTGTGCTGTGCTAGGAAAATCACTGCTTCGCAGTTAAAATCACTGTGGTTCTGTACAAGAACGGTATATAATGAAAAAATAATGTAGGAAACAGCCTCTTAAGTGCTCATAAAATTTGCAGGCACTGCAACGGCTACTGTTCAGTGTGCTGTGCACAGCAAGGGTGCTTTGGTGTCCAAAATGAATCAGTTCAGGGCACCCGAAGCAGACCTGGGTGAATTTTGCAGCAGCAGGTGGTCAGATAGTATTTAAAATAAAACATAGTTATAGCTAAATGTAGATATTGTTACAAATTCTCTTTTATTGTTATCACTATTTTTGATTATTAAAGATTTTTTCTTGTGCACAACAGGTATTTCATTCCTCTGCCCTATAGCCACTCCTTATATGAGGAGGAAAGGCAGGTAAAGAATATTAGGAGAGACAGACCAATAAAAACAAATAATGCAGCTATTGAAACCTGTGCTTAAATTAGTAAAAAAAATTCTAATACTGGAAAAAATTCAGACTCCTTAGTCCACTTCCCAGAGACATTATAGTCAAAGCCAACTCGTGGAATAACATGGAAGAGGAGAGAACAATAACCTGAAGCCAGATTTACACAGGTCTTTGTGGTAGGATTTCTGCCTTAATTTGTGCATATAATTGCTCTTTGTCTATGTTCCACTTCAAGTCAATTGAAGCTCCTTCCAGAGTGTGATTCATTATCTCTTAAAATAGATCTGATAAATTATCTAGAAAGAGAGCCTAAGGTAAGTCGCTCGCAATTAGATGTCTAATTTTTGAGCAGCTGAATCTCACTTAATGCTGACAGTAAAGTAAGATCAGAGAGTACGTGCATGGCAATTGCCTTGTTCTTTCCTGTAACCTCTATCCCTCTCTAACGAAACAGCCCCCATGAGAATGATTTTTCCAAGCTGAATTATGCTATAAGGATTAGTTTTTACCTCCTATCTTTTCCTCACTCTTAGCACTTCTATCTTCTTCTTCTTGAAATCTTTTCAATCTCTGCTCCCAGGTCTATGTTCTTTTCTTATTCTTTGCTTCTTTTTTTCCCTTCCAATATAGTAGTTTTAGCTGAAGGTCCTCTAGGGTCTGTAGAGTCTGTCCATTCCCTTCTTCCACTATGCCATACCTCAGGGTAATCTCATCTAACAGCAATCTAATGTACCATTTCTTTTTCTACTGGGAAGGCGTGTAATTTACTATCAATACCAATCCTGTTTCCTTCCACTCAAGCTAAAATCTTGTTTCTCTGATACCTCTAGGTAAGAACATGATCTGTTCTAAAGTTTACCTGCATTGCCTATCTCTGCAGCAGCTTCTGTCCTTTTAGAAGGTGTTGTATGAACGCAGATATCAGTCTCTGTTTGCAATTTCTTCCAGACTACATCCATATATTTTAGAGCAATTATACACCATACCAAATAAACCTCTTTTTCTTGCATTGACATACTTTTATCCAGGCTCCCAGCATCATGTGTCATCCTTTTTCTGGCCTTGACGAATGCAATCTTGCTTCTGCTCAGCAGTCTTGCTAATGTTTTCAGAATGCTGTAAGGATTGGTTTTCCTCTGTGTTTTGAGGTTTTAAAGTTTCCCTTTGCGGCTATCCATTGGATCTCCCTTTTTATTAAATTAAAATAAGCTTTCTGTTAACTTCATAGCTTATCCATTGTTCTCATCATTTCAAACAGAGAACTGTCTCACAACCAGCCTCCATCATTGTTCTTGATCTTGATTCTTATTAGGAGCATCCTAAAGCAATCCTCTTTCATCATTTTGCTGAAATTATGTCCACAAAGAAACAGTAAAATTATTATCATCTGTGCTATTCATGTGCTACATATTTCCATTGTCTGTTATTCTTTCCAATTTTAGTTTCTCTTCTTTTGAATAACAGCTTGTCTCCATTCTCCTATAATGCTCAATCTGTATAATTTCTTTTCTCCTGTTTTTTTCTCCCGGCCTTTTTTTTTTTTTTCAGCAGTCTTGATTTATAGTTAGAGTTCATGGTAGTAATATTAATTAAAAGAAAAAAAATAGGGAAGCATTGCAGGATTTGGTGTAATACAAATTGATACGCTGTTAACAAGGTGGGACTAGAAACTAATTGTAGTTATTTTACGTAAAATCTTACAATTATTTACTTTTGATGGCTAAGGAATATTTAAATGATTATGCAATACTGTAGTTTCATTTTTTTCAATGAAAAATTCTGTTGAAAAAATTTACTGCCAGGAAAAATAGAATAATGAAAAAAGGAGTGTATGCAGATTCATAATCTTGAAAATGAACACGCAAGGTTACAAGTGATCCTATGTTCCTTTCAACATCACAAATTTGTCCCAACCCTCATAGTTCTTGAAGTGGCAGTATCCACTCTGGCTGGTTGACAGTGGATTCAGAATATTATTCTATACAGCTCAGCTGTGTTGTGTTGTATTATTATAACTTGAATCTTTTCGATTTCCATGTGCAGTGCCATATTGTGCAGCAAGAACTCCTCCAGTCAAAAGAAGACTTATTTCTGAATTACCATTCTTCAATAACAGAATTCAGCAACCATGCTTATTAAATCAAAACTTTGGAAAAGGAAGCATAAACCCAATAGTCCATATAGATGAGAAATATGTTTCTCAATATTTGAATTGCTCAGATGTGAAAATCAGTGCAAGCTATACAATCACTCTTCTAATGTGCTTATGAAGGGATTTTCATAACAATGCAATCTCACCCATTGCATGGTTTATTTCTTCAGGGTAACAGTACTGACTAATTTCAAATTATTTTTATAGGGTGAAGATATAAATCAGAAAATCTTACACCCTGTAAAGCACAGGGAAGGGTTCCATAACTGAAGCTACTTTACAGCAATGGGCTACTCCATCAAATTAGAGAGGTTTTTCTCTCCCAAAATTTGGAAGGAAGCTGTGAAACTAATTTGAAGTTTTGGCACATAAACCTCTGAGAGTTAGATAGTCTGATTGTAGTTTGATCATTTCTTGGAATGGACAAACTCTTTTTCTCTACATCTGATTTAAAAGCGTAATTCAACTTCCATTTTTCTTTCTTTTTTTTTCTACTTTTAAACAACTAGATTTCTATGGACAAGATCTTCTCACTGTATTATCTTTTTGTTAGAATTCCTTTGCCCTCCTATTTTTTTTTCACCAGACATTTTTAGTACCCATGAAAAGCCACTTTGAATTGGAGTCAAGTTGTTAAACAACAAAATTCAGAGGGCCTTGGAAGAAGGCAGAACAAGCTAATTCATTTATTTCATAAACTTCATATGAACAATAATTCTAGCACATGCAGACTGAAGGCAGGCAATTCTCCAAATCTAGACAAAAAGTAATTGATTTAGTCATGGTCTAAATTAAATGTTATTAACTATTTTAGCTCTTTTTTATATATACTTCATTTATTCTGTAGGCTTGTTTGCATAAACTCATATCTCACAATCAGAATATTGCAATGTCTAATTTAGTATTTTAGACAAAGAGATGTCATTTAAATAACTCTTGTCATCTCTCCACTGCACTGTTTGGTTAGTTAAGTTCCCTGCTATAACCATTTTGCTTGCCCATATAAAGATTTGTTTGCACTCATCTCTTAAATCTGAGGATTCCTTAAAAAAAAACAAACCAGAACCAACCTCTCCCAAAAAAAGCAGAAAACAAACCAAGCAAACAAAAAAAATCCAAATAAACAAGCAACAACAAAAACTCCACATGTGCAGCTACATTCTCTAGGAGGAAAATTGAGTTTAAAATTCATGTGCAAAATTAAAGGTTCTAATTGGCACTGTATGCCCAATGCATGACTCTGGATAACCATTTTTCTAACATATCAATTGCTTTACAGCAATTGCAGCTGCTCATCCACCTAAATGTTCACAATGAGCTAGCACCACAACGCAAAGGACCAGTGGGTGTGATAAAGGCTATATTCCTGCAGACACCCTATTCCAGTATTTCCCTCCTGACTTCCCTAGCTCCATGTCCTCAGTTTCCCAGCTGCAGACTGGTCTGCAACAGATACTCGTCCTGAGTAAATTTCTTGTCAATGAGCTGGGAAGATAGCTGAAGCCACAAGACTTGTGGAACATAAATCCCTAACCCTCCTTTACTTCACAAACCAGAGAGCTCAGGTCTCTGCCTTTTTGCTCTTGTTGCACAGCTGACCAGCTTTGCAGGAACAGGGAAATATTTTCAGGGAGTGGTGTAGGGTGGAAATGGGGATAGCAAATGAAGTGTGAAGAACTGCAGGGATAGCAGTTTTGCACTTTTGATGCATAAACAATTTAGGAGGCTTGCCATATACTTTGTATTTTTCTACTGCTCTGGGCCTGCGAAACACCAGGAGTATGACCTGTCTTCTGACTGACAGGTTAGCTCATTGCACATGTAACAAGCAAATGTGTTGGGAGGACTATTCCAAGCAAATACAAAAATAGAGTACTTAACTTTGGGGTAGGATGATCACTTCAGAGACGCTTTAGGTTTAATTAATTCCAATACCCTGAAAGCAAGCAGGAAATCACAAAACATTGACTTTGGTATGTTTTGTGTGTTTAGTTTGCCTGAGTCTTGTGCCTGCAGTTTTTAAAGATGCATGGAAATGTTAAACCACAAACCAGCAAAAGCAGTGAAAAAGTAATTCTGAGGAATGGATGTGCTCTGTCCTTTTCTTTCCCAAAGAGAGACGTGCTTTAAATTGAGTGGCCCATACTTGAGTTCTGCAATTTGTAACAATAGCTACCTACTGCTAGCAACACCAGATATTCAAGGATATTCCTCTGCTTTGTGGGGTGTGTTGGGTAATATTAAGCTTGTATTGTTCATATTTATACATCAAATGTTGTAGGGAAAAAATTAAGTAACCAAGCCAAAAGAAAAAACACACAGTTTTAATTTAAACTGATTCTTCTTATTAATTCCTTTAAGAGTTAATTTTTTTCTTTATTAAAAAAAAGATATTCAAAGTATTTATTTTTTCAATGAATTTAAAATTAAAAAGAAAAAAAAAACTGTGCTAAGATGCAGAAGGAACCACAACATTTATAATTTTCTAAACTCTTTTCATAATGTACTTGGACTATTGTTACTATTTACTAAATGACATGCACAGAAATTAGGAACCTATTGAAAATTATTCACAGACATATCTCCTAATGAAAAAGTAACTTTTAGAATTTAGTGCAAGCATGTAGGAGGCTAATGTAATGTTTCTGCCAGCTATCTTGCCCAGGGATCAAGCAATCATGGGAACTGAAACCATTTTAAGGGGGAATTATCACAGTTGCTATACCTTCCATAAGAATAAGGACAACTGTCCCTTTCTGACATTACCCTGCTGGGTGACAGAGTATTATGTGGTCCTGAAATGCTGTGACTGTTAAACTCTACAATCCGATTCTTACAGGTCACTGAAAACACTTTGAAATGCTTTTTTATAGCTCAGCCACAGATAAATGAAGCAGAAAATGTCTGTGTTTGAGACTTGTCAATTAAAGAAGAAAAAAAATCTTTGCTTTTTCTGCCCTTGTTTTGACAGATTTATTTTCATTTCTCTAGTAGAAGATTTTGGTTTTTTAGAATTTAAAAGACTGAATATGTGGAAATGAAGCCTTCAGTTTTGAACAAGGGAATAGAATTTCTGCATTGTACAAGCATGTGAGATTTGCTAAAATATTTTGCAGTCCTCTCAGCGGTACTGTTTTACCTTTAAATTTTGTTGCCTGATGCATTAAGGAGTAAGGTACATGTGTTCTCTGCAGTTGCTTTGAATCTTTGACATACAAGTATTTTTAAAAATGTACCTTGGGCCAATGTCTATTGGGACATGCACAGGACTAAACTACATGAACTGCAAAAAAAAAAAAAGTGCTTGTACAGATAAGACAACCCTCTCCTCTCCTCTCCTCTCCTCTCCTCTCCTCTCCTCTCCTCTCCTCTCCTCTCCTCTCCTCTCCTCTCCTCTCCTCTCCTTTCAGATTTTTTATTTCACTAATCCATAGGGCATTATAAATTAATTTTAGCAAAAACACTAACAAAACAAGTATTGCTAGTGTAAATCATTCCCATGAACTGTACAAGTAGTTCACAGCTCATTTTTTATATTCTCTTGTCAATATGGAAAATCCTTACACTTTCCAGCTTGAATGCATGGATGTGGACCTTGGAACCTTATGATTGAGGTTGGGGTACAGCTTCCTTCCTGATTTTAAGCATGAATTGAAAATTTTCTGCATGATATCTTTACACCAGGTTGACTGGTGTATCAGTTCCCTTTACAGTGAAGGGGATTTCTAGGCCCAAGTTCACTGTTATTGGCCATGTCTAAAAAAGAATATCACTGGAAAGTCTATTGTACTATATCTAAGTCATATTCTGCTAGATAACACTGCAGCCAGAAGTCCACATATGAGAAATTTCTTTTTCAAGTTAAGGCTTGAGGGGTACTAGATACAGTTGGTGCAAAGGCAAGTTTCTGTAGTTTCCTATCTGCTCTCCCTTCTACTGGTTCCTATGCACCAGTGCAATAAAACTCTGTCTAACAGGAGGCTGTAGACAGAGTCTACATCAAGAAGAAAAATTATTCCTCGCCAGGTCTGATCATGTGTATTTTCCCATATATGTTTGAAGATCCTGTGATACTTGGCAGGATTTAAAGTCTCACCAGAGAAGTGCCACTGAAAACATGAAGGACAAGTGACAGATTTTAGTCTGTTTTCAAAAAACAGAAGCTAACTATAGATGGGATTTACACAGTTTCCTCTGTTTTTTTTCAAAAGCTGGAATGACAGACAGAAACCAAGTTCCTTGCAACAGACAACTATCTGTTTCTCCTCACTGAAGCCCGTTTCTATCCCACTGAGGTTATGTGGGTGCATTATCTATACATATTCTGTATTAAGATATCTGTGTTCTGCATGTTTCTCTATCATAGAGTGAGGAAATCATTTAATAATACTGCCTAGAGCTTTCCATTTAAACTTTCATTGCATCTAGTAAAACTGCTAAGTGAACGAGCATTGACTTTCTGAGATAAAAATAAACCCATCGTGCTTTAATTTTTTTTGGCAAAGAACCAGCATTTCATAATTTCATCCTTTTGGTTTGTTATGGGCTATAACTCAACTTTAATGATCTGATTCAGTGAAGTAATAAAATCCCAGCTTCACTTCAGCTTTTTTTCTTTAAAATAGCCAGATTTATTGGTTCATACATGGTTTTTAACATCTGCAGGTCAGAAACTGTCAAATTGCTTAGACCAAGGTATGTGTTTGTTACTTGGGCACAAGTGAACACATAGATTTCTGTATTAGAATTATCAAAAGACAGATGATTGTATCACTAGTGATGAATGACTCCATGGTTCTCTGTCAGGTTTTTTATTTATTTCTTAGGTACTGTCACCCAAATTTTAGCACAGAAGAAAACAGTTTAATCAGAACCAAAAGGATGAAGTGTTTGAGGAACTGATAGACATTTATACATATTTATACATATTTGAGGAAGGTGAATGAGATAATACATTGAATATTACAGTTTAAATTATGCTTGTTTAGGAAATATGATAGAAATAAGAAAAATATCTACTATTTCAATTAGATATAAAAAAATACATAAGAAGAAGGCACAGAATTAACTGATTTACAATCAAAATTGAGAGGGAAAGTGTAGTTGCCAATATTTACTTCCCTTGACTAAATTTTTTTTCATCAAATTAGGTGTAGACAGGTAGGGTAGAATTACAGGGGAAGGATCATGTCCCTTGTCCTTCTGGCAATGATTTTCCTAATGAAGCCCAGAAGTCTGCTGGCCATCTTTGCCCTGGAAGCACATTCCTGTTTCATGTCCAGCTTGGCCCAGAGGGCCTTCTTTGCAAAGCTGCTTTCCACCTTTTAGTCCACAGTATAACCTGTATGAGGGTATTCCTTCTTACAGGCAGGACTTTGCATGTACCAAGAGGGAGGTCAAACCTGGAACCAGAGAGGCTTCCTAGAGACCTGGTCGATGCCCCTAAGCTGTCAGTGGTTGGGAGACATTTGGGCACGGCCCTCAGTAATACACTTCAACTTTTAGTCAGCCTGAGGTGGTCAGGCAGTTGGACTAGTGATTGTCTCTTCCAGCTGAGATGGGGAAACATAGTGGCAGAGGATAAGGAAAAGGCTGGGGTACTTAATGCCTTCTTTGCCTCAGTCTTTAATTGTAACACCAGTTGTTCTCAGGGTACCCAGCCCCCTGAGCTGGGAGACAGAGGTGAGGAGCAGAATGATGCCCCCCTAATCCAAGGGAAAATGGTCAGCAACATGTTACACCACTCAGACACACAAAAGCCTAAGGGGCTGATGGGATCTGCCCGAGTGTACTGAGAGAGGTGACAGAAGGATTCTGAGCTAATTTTCATCATTTACTGGCAATCCCGACTAACCAGGGAGGCCCCAGCTGACTGGAAGTTAACATGGTAATGTAACAGCCATCTACAAGAAAGGTTGTAAGGGCAATCTGGGGATATACAGGTTTCCTCTTCAGCAGGAAAAACAGCTTTCCTGGAGCTTTAGAGGCTAAAATTATTTGCTCTTAAACATTTGAAAGTACTATCCAGGGAAGTGGTGGACTCACCATCCCTGGAAGTATTCAAGAAACGATTCCATGTGGCACGTAGTGCACTGGTCTAGCTGATATGGTGGCATTCAATCAAGGGTTGGGCTCAATGATATTTTAAGTATTTTCTAACCAAAATGATTCTGTGATTCCATGATCATATGTCAGGAGTTGAGATCATACTTACATTCCCAAGGAAAAAAATTATGAAAGGAAAAGCTTAATGAAACACGTCATAATCGTACAGTCAATATGAAGAGGGGCTATGTTGTTTCTGTTCTTTTAATGAAGCAGTTCACTTCCCTGTAATTTCTGCTTCACGATATCCAGTTACTAAAAACATAATAAACATGGGCTGGGCGCTTTTTGCCTTGACTTGTAAATAACATTTGACTAATAACTTGCATGCAGGAGCAAGGACTGTGCATCACTGATTACGTTTGATCTTCAGATGGTAGAATTGAATCCTAAAATCCATTTTCCTGCAGCCAGTGAAAATCATGTATTCAGCTCCTACAGTCAGCACCTGCATTTCCAAAATTAGCAAACATTTTGAGATAGCTACATAGATATCAACAAATTGTGTGTCTAATATCTGTCTTTCATTGAGCAGTATTTCATTTTTAGCACGCTATTCTTTTCTCTTTTCAGAAACATAATTTCAAGACAAAAGTCATAAAGACTCCCCATGTGACGGGTGCAGACACCTGTGCACTTACGCAGGCATGCATATATGCATTTAACACGCACCACGCACACTGCATACAATTTTTTTTGTCATTCAAATAAGAAACAGAAAAGAACATCAGGAGGGATGTGGTTCAATAATTACCTCTTTTTTTTTTAACACAGCATTAGGCTTTTCCCAGAACTTGCTCATGGATAATTCTCATCTACTCTACAAGTGCATGAGTTCTCCAGTAACTTCCTTCTCTGTTTTGGTGCACATAATTTTTTAAATAGGGGAAGAAACGGGCATTTTGGGAGTCCATTTTGGGGTCCATTTAACAGATTAATATTTGAGGAATCAAAGGTTTGTAAGGTTCAATTTCCTTTTAAAATTCAAAGTCAGTTTCATTCTTATGAAATAAGTATTGATTTTCTGCAGAGAAATGCTAATCAGAATGCTGCTGAAAAAGGAAAGGAAATTGAGTGTAGAAGAAAGGCACTGCGAAAGAAGATAGGAAATTTAGTGCCTCCTCTTTTCTGAAGGGAATATTATTCTTGGAGGTTTGAGCTTGATGTCCAAGATTCTCCACAAAGCAAAGTCCATGAAAATAAATACTGACATTTCAGATACTTTTCTTGATATCATGCTTTTGTCATAGTGACATACTTCAAACTACACAGATTATTGCAACTGTTGACATTATGAATGCTTTTATGAGGTTTAAGACCAATCCTTAAATCAGGTCTCCTTTCTCCAAGAGCTTTGCTTAAGACCTGGAAAATATTAGGAATTCTTGTTCACTAATTCAAGGAGATATGGGGAATTCACAGAGGTCAGAATGAGAAGGAACCACTGAGATCAATAGACACTGGTCCTGGAGTCAAGCTTCCATAGAATTTACATCTTGTGATGGATAGAGTCTTGTTCAGCCATTTCCTTCTACATAGAGCAGGACATTTTTTTTAGATTATCTTCCAGAGATGCCTCCAAATTTAATTTTTTTCCTTGATGCTATGGTAATCAGTGAAAATAAAGCTAGAGGACAGAACCCAGCAGCTTCCAATTCTGCACACCTAGTCTACATCCCAGCTCCACGTCAAGTTAAATTTTGGACAAGTTTCCCTTCTTCCTCCATTTCGTAACTTTCCAGTTTCCATTTGTAAAGATGTGGTGAAAGCAGCGGTGTGATCCAACAAATTCCAGCTTGACAGGAGCTGGTTTGCTTTAGGAGAACTAGGTTTGTCTGTTGACTGTTGCCTTAACGTAATGTATTTGAGCTTCTCTAATTAAAAAATATGACTTTCCCAGTGGCTGGAGCTACACAGAGTTTGTAATCACGGTCAGCAGCAAAGAAGTTAAAAGACCAGAAAAATGCAAACTGTTACTCCACCTCCCCCGCCACCAGCAGGCTTTATGAATGGTCTTTTATGAATGTTGTTAGCTTTCCAGCTACAAGACATTTTAAATGATGGATGAACAAAGGCATCATCTGTGCAAACACTGGGAAGTTTGAACCCAGAGGAAGGTTCAATAATTAGTCATGCAGAATATTAGCAACGCCCTTTGGTCATATTCCAAGTTCCTCCTGGATTACAGCATAATGTCACAAATCATCAGCTGTTGCAACTGGTGTTTTCACAAAGGAAAAGCTTCCTGATGGTAATATTTAACTCTGAATGTTTCCTAAAAACTGGTAGTGTACAGGGACCATTTCTCTCAACAAACAGCTTTTTCTAGTTGTACTTCTGGAAAATGAGCTTTTTTAAAATCATCTTTCCTTTTCACTCCTGTCATCCTTACAGAACTGAATGTGTTCAGCAGTAGAAAAGTGAGACTATTTTCTACTGTTTATGTCATCAGCATAACTATGAGCAGTTAAATATGCAGTGTCCTCTTTGTTATAGCTTCAAGCAAGTACTAAGAAGTTCCTTTCCAGACCCATAGTGGGCCCTAGGCTACATGGAGGGAGGTAAATGAGGGCAGGATTTGAAAGCAGTGCTTTGTCTTTCACAGTTGTACCAGAAGGAAGCTTTTTCCCAGCAGAAGGGTTTTCAGATCGTATTGTGCATATATGAAACAACACCGTTTACTTTCCAGACTCCTGGAAGGTTTGCAGAACAGATGCATAGAAAAAAAATGACACCTTAGTCAGCGAGCTAAGAAAATTTGATCTGGAAATCATTGGGGTATAACAAATAGATAACTTTATGCTACCATTTTTTGCAAAAGCACTTTTAAAGTAGGACCGCACTTTAAATCATTCAGTGTCAAATGGAATAGACTGTAGGGACAGTATAGAGATAGAGATTATGTAAAGAGCAATAAAAAAAGTTAAACTGCCTTTCTCTTCAGCTCTAAGGTTCTCCAGCACATAGCAGATATCGCAGTCACTGTTATTGGCAGCAAAGGCCCATATGGTGTTAAAGATACCCATACAGTGCTGCACATTATTAAAAAAAAAATCCTATTCACATAACATGCTACCTTTATACTGGATCATTGTGCACTTAGTATCACTCAAGATAAAAAAAGCAGTTTGGGCAGAGAGGTTTTAAATGGAATTCAGTCAAGCAACTTTCCTGGATGAATCAGGCTAACTTCAATGTGCACATAGCTGAAACCTCCTGTGATTAAATATTGGGTATGTACAGCAAGGCATTCTGGCTGTGACTTCAATTGTCTGTTTTAAAACACAATCCTCCTGCAGAAAAAAAAACTTATTTAGTTAGCTAAATAAAGTGCTTGTTGAAAATCCAAAGAAATCATTTGTGTGATAAATAAGGTTGCTTATTACCAAGGATGATTATAGCTATTTTATGAAATTTTAATTACATTATGTGGCTGCTCAAATATTGGTTTTGAACATTAATCAAGTTACTTGGGAAGCATTTCACGAAGGGAAAATAAAAATGAAATGGCTTATTTACTAATCCCAATGTATTAAGAAAAAAATTCAGTGGGGAAATCATGAAAAAGCCATCAGGGAGAAAGCACTGCCTAAGAGTGTTCACAGTCAATAGAAGTCTAAAACAAATTTTCACATGAATGCTCCGCCAGTGCTGTCTCAGTAGTATCTCTATGCTCCAGACAACATGGTGTACTTTAAAAGCCATGTGTATAATTTTATAGGTAACTTTGTAGCCTAAAGCATTAAGATTTTTTACATATTTAGGAAACAATAAGATATTCTCATGTTACTAGATAAACAATATACCTACCAACTTTGTTGTTCAAAATATGAAGGTTTTTATGGGCTGTGAAAAATCCATAAAAATTCTTTGACAGAAAGAAAGTTTGCAGTAAAGAAAAGTGAATATAAGCCTGAATTAATTAGACAGATATGGATTGTTGCTGAACTGCTGTGACAAGTGCCCATGTTTTGCCACTGCATATGTTTTCTGTCTCAGTGATTTATTTCCTGTGGTAAATTGCACAGGACAGAGATGTCACCTGAAGTCTGCTGAATTATTTCATTTTACATTTTTATTACCCTTTAGAAACATTCCAGATTTGTATTAACATTGGCATCTTGAATAGCAATTCAAGGGCATTATCTGTGCATGCAGTTTTACTAAGTACATATCAGCACTGAGGGAAGCAAAAACCTCTTGGTGGTGCTTCATCATACACATCCTCAAACTCACAGCTGTATTCAACAGAGCCCTTTACAGAGAGATTCAGGGGAGCATCTCCTCTGTAATGCATGACCTAACTCTGCTTTTCCCTCATCCACAATTAGAGTGATGTGGAAATAAAGGAGCCTTTTTCCTTAATTTTCTCCCTTGCAAAAACTGAATAAAGGCCCAGCATATTTCTGCCCTGTCAGCCCAGGAACTGCAGCTTATTGTTTCCTCAAGTCCAGAAGGAAGAGGGAAAGGACAGAAACAAGGCAGCAGATGCTGTTTTGCATTTCTGTCCAGGTGTATGAATAAAACATGCCTTGGGTCTTGAAGCTAGTTCTATAGTACACATGCTCTTTACTCATCAGGAGCTCCAAAAGCTGTTGCTTCATTCAGTTACCTTCACATCAGACCCTTGGCCATCCTTTTCCAGCCAAGGGCTCATTTAGAACCTCTACAGTAGGATACTGTTTGTACCAAAGGGATGGGACAACATGCAGTCAGAAACACAGATATCTACTTTACAGTACTTTGATTTCAGCTTAAAAGAGCAGTGTTTACCTTTCCTGTGTAAATAGCTCTGCAAAGGTGGTTGTGGGTCAACAAAAGTGATGAGAAAATAACCTTAAGGAAAGTATCATAAAATTTCTCACATGATAAAATCTAAACTGTACCAAAGTTATTTCTTAATCTCTGTAGTTTTATTTCAAGCTAGTTCAAATTTTAATATAAATCATAAGTTTTAATGAAGAAATTATAATCCTACATTAGATTTTTGGCAATGAGAATTCCCCATTGTTACAAGCCTTTTACTCAGGCCCTTTAAATATAATTCAATGTTCTTCCAAATCTTCCCAAAGTGTTTCACTTGTATTGTGCAACACACACCTTATCAAGATATTTCTATGTATTGCTAATGACTTCAATACTAATATCTGACATAATTTGTGAAATTTCTCTTTGGACAAGACAGAATGTCTGAGAAGAGAAAAAAAAAATTTTGAACAATCTGGGCTCCAGATAATCAGATAAACTTTGAGTCTGAATATTTTTGTTGCAGCAAAGATTGAGATAGCATGCAAACCCAAAAGACAACCTAGGTATTCTAAGCATGTTTTATATAAATATTAAACCTAGAAAGCTCTGACTATTTAATCTCTGTCCAAGGGCTGACTGTCATCTGCTTGTTTATGCAGATCAAAAACCAGATCACTTCTAAATTGTTGCCTGTCTCATGTTGCATTTTCATTAAATATCAGCTCAGATCTTTTCTACTCTTGAAAATGATGGTATTCAGAATTGAACATTTGTATCAGCAAAGCATGAATATGGTCCAAGTGGGGATAGTGTATCTATGAATCTCCAAAGACAAATTCATTTTACTTCTAATTTATACAAATTGCATTAAACAGAATTAGTAATCAATGATCCTTTTAGGTCCCATCCAGCTCAGCATATTCTGTGAGTCTGTGAAATATTCATCTTTCTTAAGAAGACTTACCTATATTTAACCATACACAAAAATATTTTGTACCCATATGTGTAAGCTTCTCTCATTAGTGCAGTTTTAATTAACAGCATAAAAGTTTTGATTCTGTGAGATCTAGTAAAAAATGTTTCTCTTTTGTTGATTAATTTTTAGTCTAAATTGTTTACTTGGATATGTCAAGCAAACTCCATGTACTTGCCTGGATTATTACCATTGAACATTTTGATTGCAGGAGGTGCAAAAGTTTTGAGCACTTCTGTGTATGTGTGTTTCAGTACTTCATATGCCTATTTAGACAAATTGAAGCATGATAAATCTTACAAGGAACAGTAAAATAGATTTACTGAAGACTGCTGAGGGCTATGCAGCATTTCATAACTTTCAAAGACACCATTAGAGATAGTACTTGTACCATTGCATTTCAGCAGGGTATGTCTTAAATTGACTTTGAATAGATGGACATTGAGGGAAAAGAAAGACCTTCGAAGAAAATTAAATTTTCAATACAAGGACCATCCAGGTCCAAGGACATCCACATTTTTGTCCTTTGCACTTTTCAAATTCCAATTGAATAAGAAATGAGTAAGAGTATTTTATGTTCAGATAATTATGTAATTATTTTGTTTTATAATACCTTTCATTCTAAAGAATCCCATGAAGCTCAATACCCCTACAAAGGAACTGGGAGATATTTTGCTGAAGGATAACAGAGTACACCTGGAGAACAAATAGCTTTCTGCCAAGTCAAAGTTTCAAGATGTAAAAAACTTTCTCCAGTCTTATCCTCTCACTAGTGAGCAGTGAATTTATATGAATGAGAGGATTTGTAATCCATGTACTTTAACCTACACCTTCTTCATTCCCAATGAAATCCATAACCAGGGAGGAAAGGAAATTGCAACCTTTCCCATTGGAACTATTCCACCTTGGATAAGTAATGAACCCTTTCCTTGAAAAGGCGTTTGAGCCTTTACTTCCACAATTCAAGATAACTCTCTAGGTTCTGAGAGTTAGAATTAATTTATCCTATGTTTTCTCTGCACTAATGAGTGTTTAGCTGAACATATTAACTAGAAAAAACACCAGCAAGAGAGAGATTGTCAGACTGACTGGAAAAGGAATAATCTCTTGCTTTTATTTTACTAGAAAACATAATCTTTGCCCTCAAAAATGTCCTTGCTATAACCATTTTATCAGTGTGGTGGGTTAACCCTGGCCGTTAACTCACCACCCACTCAGTCACTCATCCACTAGTCCTCAATCAGAATGGGAACAACAGTCTGAGGAGCAAAAGCAAGAATGCTTTTGGGTCAAGATAAAGACAATTTAATAAGTGATGGAAAGATTAAAAAAATACCCAACCAAACGTAGAGACTGAAAAGACAATCAATTCCTATGCCACAGGCAAACTGAGGCATAGCCAGTCTCTGAATATCTCTGAGGTCAGCTGTCCTGGCTGTGTCCTCTCCCAGCCTCCTGCCTACACCTGGGCTACTTAATGGAGAGCCAACATGAGAAACAGAAGTCTCAGTGCTGAGTAGGCACTTCTCAGCAATAGCTGAAACTGGTGTATTATCAACATACTTCAGTCTCAAATCAAAACACAGCACTACATGGGCCACTGTGAAGAATTTCAGCTTCATCCCAGGCAGATCCAGTATAATCACATAAAGCAAGATATCTCAATTTTGATAACTCATCATTTCCCAATGGAAAAGTTAGTTTACTGGAAAAAATCCCAAATTTGTGTAAGATCTCCAAATATTCCCCAACAACTTGGTAAGGTCTCAGTCCAATTGAAATTCAGTAGAAAGTAAGCACTTTCATATTTAAGATACTTCTCTATCTAAAGGTATTTTTAAGTGGTATTCCTTTTTAAGCTATTTTCCAAAATAGTGTGGTTCATGTGTCATGTGGCTCTGACATGAAAGAGCTGTGGTCCAAGGTAACTTCCTTCCCAGGCTAGATTTTTATCATTAAGCTAATGAAATATACTAACACAACAATAAAAACTAAGATATGTTTTCAAATACTTTTAAATCCTAAAGCATAGAGGCAAAAAATTTGCTAATCTGAAATAGTGCTTAGTCTGAAGAAGATTCTTGAGATTTTTCTCTCAGTTGATTTAGATGCCCTAATATTTGACTGATATATCAAACCTAGGCATGTCAATCTCTCTCATTTGGCATTTAGATGGTTTCAGGTGCCTGAATTAACACTTCGAGTTCTGGTGCAGTATCAGCAAACTGATTTTGCAAAGTGAAATTCAAATTGCTTCTACTTTGTTGTCCCATGAAGCAGCCTCATTTCCATTTAATCTGTCTACCCCGAAATACTATTATCTATTTCAACATCTCCAACTTGTTTTTTGAGAACAGTCATTGTATTTTCTTAAATTAAATGTCAACAGGAAATGCTTTTAAATTGTTTTTGATTATTGTGTGAAACTTTGTTGGCAAAAAGAAACATTGATACAGTGTGCTTAAAACACTCCGTGTTGAGAATATTTTACCTGAAAATGGAGAAATGCAAAGAGTGAAAGAGATAATATCTGGGAAAAGGGAGACACACAAGGACAGAGAGGATTAATCAAGATTCAGATTAAAGCTAGTGTTGTCCAATTTACTAATTCCATTCCAAACTGTGTTTCTTGAAGAATCACATTTTTCATCTGTCCTTGTATTTTCTCAATTTGTCTGAACAAGACAGTGGAAGAAAAATAAGATTGTAGCTTATGATAAAGCAGAAAAAAACCCAAGACCATTGTACCTATTCACGTGTTAAAGATTCATATTTGATCCTGCAATTTAGGTGGAATGTGACTGTTATTAGACAACCTTATTTCAAGAAAATTGGAAAAAAAGTTGAACAAAATGGTCCTAATAGCTTTTTATGCTACCTTAAGCTTCTAAACCTCTTCCAAATATCCTATCATGGTGAGTTCTTATGCCTTCAAATTTGAAGGGGCTGCACTTGCTGCCTTTTGAATTTCCTTGCACGACCTAATGAAAGATGAGGGAGCTACCAGCCCAAAACGTTGTAATTATTGGAGCAACGGACACATTTCCAACAGCACTGCTTTATTTGGTCTCTAGAGCAGTAGTCATTCTCCTTGCAGAAAAGAAAGAGAAAATACTGTTCTTGCTCACTCAAATGGAAAGGGAACTTCTTAATTTAATTTCTTTAGGGAAATGGGATGAATACACACGTTATAACTAAAAAAGAGCAAACAGCATCAGTGATTCAGTATATGCTTCTGTAATTTATTCCCCTTGTAGTAGTTACATTTTAAAGCAGCTGCACTTCATGATCCTCAAGGACAATATGAAATCTCATCCCTTTAGCTATATCTCTTATATTATATTCCTATGTTGAAAGGACACCAATTTTCTGTGTGAGAATGATTATTTTTCAAAATCATGAGAGTTTCTAGGTTGAGCTCCTTTATTACACATGCATTTGCTTTTGCTATATACTCATACGCTGTATCTCTTCTGAGAGCAGTTGATCTAATAAACTTGCTTTTATTTTTCAAAGAAAACATCTTATCAAACCAGGAAAAGCAAAGCCTTTGAAAGAGTTGCTTAGTTTTCCATAGCATGTCATAGAAGAAGAATGCCAGACTATCTGTCACTCCTACCAGCTCGACTGGTTCAAACCATTGTGGGCAAGGATTCAATACTTAGCAGAATCACTCTGGCAGGTACTGATTGGAGCTATTAATACTCCTTTTGCTGAGAAAATCAGTCTGAACACATAGAACACATAGCATAGGGAGACAGAAGTTAGAATCAATTGCATGTGGCTGTCCCTACCATTTCAATTGGGTTTATTGCAATTCTGTTTAAAACACATGCTTTTCTCCACACTCCTTGCTATTTCAGTTTTTATTGTGCTCTCTGTTGTAACTTGTAAGGTCTTTTACATGCATTAAAGACCCATTCCATATAGCTCTAATTCATGAACCAATTTGGTATTACTTAGCCAGTTACCAGTGAAACAAGAATTAAAGAGAATCTTGGCCTATACAGTAACAACTTGCTTATGCTTTTTCCAAAATAAGATTTACTGTGAAGGTAAAGGACCGTATTTTATTACACTAGAATTTTTATAGAAACAGTGTTTCAGCAGATTTTCCACATAGTAAGGGTTTTCTTTGTTTCCCCACACTCCCATTTTTTCTCTTACAGGCTCTTTAATTTTTCTTGTATCACAACTTCACTCATTCTTACAGCTCAGTTAAGGGTTTCCTTCAGTATTTATGGCTATATTTCATATTGCATGTTAAATTTAAATGTATTTTCTATAAATTCCCAAACCCTGTAAAGGTTTGTTCCAATTATTTATATTCTTGCCTGGACAGTCTTCTTATTTTTTGTAGGACTTACATTTAAATGAGTGATAAAATTATATGAACAGGCTTTCAAATATGCTAGGCAGACAATGTTTCTATTGCCTTCAACAGCAGCTTTGTGCAGGTTCTTCAAAAAACCTTTCAGTTGGGTCTTAGTTGAAGAATGTTTTACTACAAGTTATTAAAAATTTCAGGACCATACAGAGGTGGTATTTGAATGTTAAGATACTCAAACAGGTGATTCTTGTTTGAAGAAGTTTGAGAAGGAGGATGAAGCAGGACATGCCTTCAGCAGCTACAGTGACCACCAGAAATGAAATGGTGTTTTATCTATGTGAAATTGGAAGCTGGATGGGGTTTTACTGTGTATGTGTAAAATAAGTTAGTGTTATTGATAGACCTATTTTTGACATCTTTTTGTTGTCCATCTTGTTTCTTTCCATTTTGTGGCAGCGCTTGACAACCAAAATTGGTTTCACTTCATCCATCCTTCATATCAGAGAAATGAAATAGCAAGTGCTGACACGTCCAAGACAAGTTTATCTATGTGATATCACTTCTCTTTCATTTTGATCTGAAGCTTTGTTTTCATTCCACACTCATCTTCACTCTCAATGAAGAGACAGACATAACGCCGTAGTTCTGATGACTGAATATAGAAAACTAAGTTCTGTCATCAGTTATGCCTCATCTAGCTCCAATGATGAAACACATTTGAAAACATCATTTGTGTTCCATTTTAAAAAATGTTTTTTCTAAATGTGTTTCATTTCCAGTGTGCTTACTTAAAGACTACACTTTGATGGGTTTTTTGCTTTGATGTTGGTCTGTTTATGGCAGGTGAATGTTCAAGTTTTAACTTATTGTTGAAGTCATTGTATATATGTGAAGGAATTTTTATGTATTTCCTCATATCTATGACTATTTCTTCTTTATACCTAGACTCTTTAGGGCTGAATTTTCAAAACAGAACATGTTTGTGTAGCTGCATGTTTGTGTGCATGTGGCAGAGAGCAAGAGACAGAAACTGACCTACTGTGCACTATCTGACTGATGATAAATACTGCTAAATTTCTCATCAGTAAAGATAGGACACTATCCTACATAGTGTCCTTTTAGGACACTAACATTACCACAATCACGAATATTTTCTGTAGCAACCATTGCAGAGAATTCAGCAAAAACAAGTGGGGCTTAAGTACCATTAGGTACCCTAAACAGGCTTAATTTTGCTATATGTTCATATTATGTAGTTCACAGTACATGTGTTCGTAGTTAGACTCAAAGGGATGGTTCTTTTCTTTTGTTTTTTTTTTTTTTATTAATGTGGGGAAAATTATTTTAGTCTTAAAAAATCATCAGGTGTAATCCCAAAATTTAAATTGCAGTAGTATCAATCAATATCGGTAGGAAAATGCCTTTGCAATAAGTTGAGGTTTTGGGTGGTTTTGGTTTGGGTTTTTTTTTTTGGGTTTTTGGTTTGTTTTTTTTTTTTTGGGGGGAGGGGGTAGGGGTTGAGGGTTCAATAAAATTCAGCTCTATGCTATATTCCCATGTAAACACATATGTTTATATTTCACTTCGTATCCAAGTGAAGGCAAGTATAATTTTTCCACTCCTGTGCCACAGATTACTTGAATACTAGATGAAAGACAGATAGAAAAACTGGCATATATTTTAGACAATTTTAGCAGAAAACAGTAGCATTTATTTCCTGCTGTATTAGACAATCACCAGGGAAACACAGTAAATATTTAGGCAAAAATTTGTTAGCCTTGGTCTTGCTTGTATCTAAGCCTTTTGTTTAAATCTAAGCACAAAGCACAGAAATTAAATAAATAAAATATTTACAATTAATTTATTGTCATTAAACCACTCCTCCTGGGATTTTTGCTTTTGAAAGAACTCCTTTTGGCTCTACAGGCACATTCCCCAAGTCACTTAAACTATATTTTACCTTCTAAAGGAAGGCAAAAGAATAGATATGAAAGATATACTTTAGTTAGAGAAGGCAGATTCCAGCAGTGCTTCTGGAATTACTTCAAGAGGTCCATTGTGCTAATTTATTATGGATAGTGGATTGAGTATGTGCTAGAAACAATGCACTATTTGTCACCTAATGACCATTATTTTTTAATTATGCTATTTATTTAATTTATTTATTATGCTAAGACCTGGATTGTATAAATGAAAGAAAAATAATTTTAAGTCTCTATCTAAACTTGTATTGCTATTCGTTCATCATTACACAATTAAATTTGCTTTAAACAAGACTGAGGGAGCTTTATTGGTAATCTATATTTTTACCTCTTCAGTAATAATCTTTCCCTTTTCAATATATTCATGAATTGCAGTGCAAATGTTTCCTTGAGCTTTACTTTACATGTTTTGAAACTATCATTGACTTTTTTCCTAATTTAATCCTTGTCATTTTTAATTTAGAAAATGCTTCAGAAATGTTATTCTATCACTCAAGAACCACACTGATCAAAATTTTACATTTTTGGAAATTAACTATTGCTTCCAGGACTGGCAAGGAGAATAGAGTTTCTTAGCAGTTTACTTTCAAAGCCAACAAGAATTTCCAGATACAGAGTAAGGGAAAAGGGGAAAAAAAAATACAGGTCATCTAGATAAGTACTAGAGCACAAATCATCCTGTAGTCTTTTGGCTCTCTGGAGGACTTCTTGGCAAGGCAGAGCTGTGCATTGTGCCTGTATTTGTTAAAAATACTTTGAAAGAAATGGAAGCATTCTAATTATTAAAGCCTAATTTCTGCAAGCACCAGGTGTGACAGGCACCATGTGATGAAAAACATATCCCATATTTCCAAATGTCATGAGTTCTCATGATACAAAGTTCAAGTAATATCATCTGTGTCTTTAGCTGATGATAGGAAGCCATACAGGAAATTTTGTAATTGTTACTATCTTGGTGTTTTGATAGTATTGCAAGAATTGCTGAGAGAGATAGATGGATAGATGGATAGATGGATGGATGGATAGATAGATAGATAGATAGATAGATAGATAGATAGATAGATAGATAGATAGATGCAAAGCCACACACTTATGTGTGTATGTGTTTATATTTTTTTTTATGCTGATGAATTTTATGTTTAGGGAGATGCATGTTTGCTCTTGGACCATCTCCCTTAACCAGATGGTATCGTTGTGATTGTTGTGACACTTCATTGTTGCTGCCGGCTGATGACTCACCAAAGGAAAATCCCAGCACACCCAGTAGGAGAAAATAAGGCTGCTTGGTGTTCTTTGCTACATCTAATTTTCTAACAGAATTTCGACAGATGTGACAATTTTGCTGAAATGTTGTCAAAATAATAGCAACAAGTTGACAAATCAAATCTGGCTCATGTTCAGTCCCCTGGTATTATACTGGTTCATCTGCAATAACAAGGGAATTTATATCAGTGTCATCCTTGACAACTTGATCATTTTAGATGGCACATTATCAATTTTTCATCCTTCTCTATGCCTTGCATTTTGCTTTGCTTTTTTTTTTTTTTTTTTTTTTTTTTATTTTTGCTGTATGCTGCTATCTCTGGTATTTTTTTGCAAATAATTACTACCAAGCATCCAACTGGAAGTAAAGAAATACAATAAGCAAATCATAAGCATAGGAACTTCAACTCTAACATTGAAATGTGAAGGAAACTAAGCTTTAAGAGAGAATTTTCCTATGTTGTGCTGTTAACAAAAGTAAAACTGGGAACAGCAAGACCAAATATACCCAACACATGCAGTGGTAGAGTTCCACACTTGAAAAATGCCAAAGTGAGATATTTAGGAATGCAGTCTGGTTACGGAATCTAATTAAATACAGTAAATAAGCTTTGTGAGAGAAGCTGTTTTGCTCACTCCACAAATTATATCTATGTAAAGGTATTTTTGTGTTTCCATAATGAGAATTTTTTTGTGAACCCTTTTTCCCCTAACGGAACTGATTTTAACAAAGATTTTGCTGAAAGTCTTTACACAAGGTAAGGCACAGAAACCAAAAGGATGGGTGGCTTCTTTGAAGAATAACTGTAACTTTGAAGGATAATGCATATTCCTGCTGTGTCTGAATCAGAACTCAGAGGCACCAAAATTTCACTGTCCACTGCCTGAGTAGGAGACTTACAATACATTCACTGCTTCTTAGCTTTGTAGCTGTTCTATTTTATAAGGAAGATAAAAAAGTCATTAGGCAGAGGCAAAAACACCCTTACTTCATAAAAGTGATGGTCATGTGGAATTGAACCTTAGCCTTTCAGGCTCTGAAACTGCTCTTCAGTTTCTTACAGGCTCAGATACTCTGTGTTGTGCTGTACAACTGCTGAATTCTCCAGGTCTTTTTCAGGGTGAAATCAAGAGTCATAAATGCTCTGTGTAAATGTGCAAATTCACAACAGCATCTTTAGATGACTGAAAGGATATAAATCAACCAAACCCCCCCACTTAAAGTACTATTAATAAATCAATGAGGCATTCAAAAATATGAAGTGGGATCCATTTATTGGAAATAGAACACAGCTTTTCTTTCTTTTTTTTCTCCACCCATGTTGTATTAAGATTTCAGGGTGGTGGATAAAATAATCCAAACACCAGCCTGAAGCCTGAAGTGTTGCTTGAATTCCTTGCCCAATGTAATTTACTTTTGAAAAGAGACCACTGTACAATCTTTTTTATTTATTTATTTATTTAGTAAAGTCAGTAAGTATTTCTATGAATCCACTCTGGTAAGCTATAACTATTCTGCTCTCCATCCAGGTCTCAGTGCAAAAACATCAAGATCAGAAGTTACACTGGGAGGTACATTTGTTGTCACATTCTACAGATGGGTTAAGGGCTGAATAGCCATTTCTATTTCACAATCATAGCAGTAGCCTATTCTTCAAGGTATTTTGACTGATACACCTTTTTGCAGCAGTGAAAACGGAATGCAAGTTTTTGGAGAAAACAAAAAGTGAGGTTGACAAATTTCACTGAGGCAAAAAGTATGCTATGGAGAAGCTAGTGGATTTTAATGTCAGTGTTCTGCAGTCAGATGATGTAAGAAGAGAATCTGAGAAAAAATGGTAGATATGTAAAGAAATTGACCATTCACATTAGGAGTAAAAATGAATATGAACTTGTTTAATATGCGGTATAATTTCTGTAAACAAATAAAAAGCTAGTCCTCACAGCTGAAAATTTATTACTATGTAAAATGACCATTTTATACATAAAATTCAAATGGAGACTTAAAACAGATCTGCTACTTGCCTTTCTACAGCACAGTGGGTACCTCAAAAATATCCCTTACAATGGTCTGGCATCTCTAAATATCATTACACTGTACCATTTTCTGTACAACATCTTCTGATCCACTGAAGTAAATCTGATCATGACGAGGTCATGTGATGACAGGCCGTTAGGGGCAGCATACTAACAAAATTCTGGGGGGAAAGAAAATATTAAATTAGGACAAATTAATCTAAAATACTTATTGTGACCCAAAATAAGGGTCTTAACTCTTAACATATACAGTATCCTTCCCTCTTTTTATGGTATTAATTGGAAAATGGAATTTGAAACATGTCAGACTTATTGATTAAAATGTTTGAAATTAAATATTTTTATATGTTTCAAAATGCATAAGAACAGGTTTGGGTTAAGATTAGTCTTGAATTTAAGTGAGATTAGACTTTTACTAGAGTCACAGGTGGCACTGTGTGCAGCATTATTATCCCTGTATCCAAGATCTTCCAAAAGCCAAAGAAAGGGCAGGCACAGCACTGAAGTTTCATGCTCCAGTGTTGTTGCTCACAGTTTGTGCTGTGTTTCACCACTAGCTCTGTGGACAATCCAGCAATAGCCTGGTGCATTTGGGCATTGAATAAAATTTCCAAAAGTGTTCCAGTGACTTGAAGCTTAATCTCTGAAAATTGAATGGGTTTTAGATTCCTAAATGACTTTGATTTAGAATCTTTTGAATGGTTTTGTAGGATTTCCATTGGGTATTTTCAAACATTTTCTCCCTTTTTTACTTCTCGTGCATCACCCTCTTGGTCCATGTAGACAGAAACATCACAGACAGGCCATTAATAGCAATTTAGTAACAATTGCAGTGAGGGTGGAGCCTTGCAAGAGCTCAAGGACTAGAACTACAGTTTTGTATTATTGCATTTTGAAAGCTTTAACCATTATCAGAAACAGAGAAAGATTTATGTGAGCCACTGTGACTCACAGAACCTGCTGTTCTGGTCTCACGAAGCATGGAGAAAAGTCTGTGTTTATTTCATTTATGAAAAAATAAATATTTTTCGCATCATTTTTTTTAAATCTGCAGGAAATCATCAGGCTTCATTTACCAATTTTCTTTTTCTTTTTCATTATTATCTTCAGCAGAAAAAAAATTGTTGCTGACCATATTTATATCTATAGCTTTTGAATGACTTTTTTTAACTTCATCTTATATCTTCTTCATGATCATGGTCACTTAATTGCAAGGGAATGCAAATATGGCAGGAGATAATAGAAAAATAAAGAGTTAAGGCAAACATCATACTTGGTCTCTTGAATTTCATTTATGTTGGAAGGGAAACCTTCATAACAGAGGTGATGATCGGAGACCAGCTGAGGATGCTTTTTCCCTACATGACAGAGCTGGGAGGAGGAAAGTGACTGGATCATGACCTGTCCTCCTCGGGGTGCTGACTGTGTGAAATTAGAAGTCTCCCCTTGTTGGTTAATCCTTGAAGTAACTGTCATTGCTCAGAACAAAGTGGAATAGGTCAAAGCACTGGTGACATGGAGAGGAGAGCTTTCACTGACTCCTGATTGACCTTTGGGCCTCACAACAGACGGAGGCTCAAGTCTGACCTGTAGCATTTCCATCTTTTGCTGTGTACCTATAATACAAGTTTGCTTTGTAAAAATAACATTTCCCTTAATGGACCAACCAAAGGGACATATTTGCCAGTGCCAGGGGCAGTGAACTTATCTGCCTTTTTCTAGTTCTTTACTAATCTGTCTTTATGTAGTCAGGGCAGGCAGATCTTTTGAGATTTGCGGACTCATTTGAAGGAGCAGGTCAGCATGTCAGCAGCATCATTGCATCTCAAATTTGAAAATTTAGAAGAAATGCAGATAGAAATGTGCTAAAAGCAAATATGCAAAATGCAGTTTTGCACTGACTGAGAACTTGAAATGAAACGGGACTTTAACACAGAATGCTAGTTATTACTATTTTTACAGTGCATGCGATATGCCAGACTTCATTGTTCTCATGATTACAATCTCTGGTCCTGTAAAACAGAAAACAATTTCAGCTATTACTCAGTAAAAAAATGAAAGGAATGAAGTAAAAATAGGTAGGCAGAAGTGTAACAGTAAGGGACATAAAGGAAACAAGGATGCATCCATCTGTATTTTTTCAAAAGCCTTAACTTCATATTGGAAGTCTTAAAAAAAGCAAGAAGTCCTAAAAAAAACATGACTTATTTAAAAATAGCTGCCTTAGTGGCTCAATATTTCTGTGCATAAGCTCATTCATAAAACTGAATATCTAAAAAGACAGGTATCCCAGTTCTACACTTCTTACATTGTAGGTGTGTGTAAATATGGTGCAGAGACCTACGTAATATATTACGTTTTCCTTGGTGTTTGTCCTCAAGTGGGAATGTAAGTGCTGCCATGGGAGGGCTGCATGATCTGTTTCTTCTGGTTTGGTGTCAGCTGAAGCTGTCTGGTACACTTATAACAAAAGGTTATTTAGCTGAGCTGACAGCATTATGCTCCCAGTTCCAGAGTTTATATTCCAGCTGAAGAGTCCCTGTGGTCAGTGGCAAGCTGAATATGAGTCAGCAGTGCCCTGGTTGCCAGAAGGACCTGAACAATTCCTGGTATATCTCACCAGAATGATTTCACTAAAGCCATGAACCTTTGCATGCTATCCTGAGCATGCTGTGGGTTTTTATGTATCACATCATCTTTCTCCTCTTCTGTTATTTCTTTTGCTGACAAAATGTATTTACTTTTCAGCTGGGTAGTAAGGTGACTTGTGTTTGATATTAAACTGTAATAAAAGCATGTGAGAAATGAGTCAGAATGGGAGATCAGGTGAGTTGAGCATCCCAATATTCTGATTTGTTTAAATCTACATGTGTCTGGAAAGAGCAAGAATTATCATTTTCAGTCAATAATGACCTTGTTTGAGTGACCTTTAAGACAAACTGGTGCATTTCTGAAAGCACCATTTCCATCTCTCTGCCTCTTCCTCTTTGTTTTCTTTTCTTTCTGTCTATTTTTTTAATTGACATCTCACAGCAAAAAGTGACTGAAAACTGTTCAGAAACTTCCCAGTGCAAGAGATCCATAAAATCCAGACAGCTGCAGGTGACACCAAATCAGAGGGAACAGCTCATGCAGCACTTGCCTGGTAGCACCAATGTTCCCTCAAGAGAACAAACACCAATATTTCCCCAAAACCCCCAGGAAAGGTGCATGACGTGGAACCAGGCACCACTGGCAATCGCCTGCTGGTGCCCAGAGTCAGGACCTGTCACAGACATGCCTCTTTTGCCCTCGCACTGCACAAGCACCACTGTGGGGCATGAGTGCTGGCTACTAGGAGCTGCCTCAGGCAGCCCAAACCTTCTCCCTACAGCCAGGGCTGGCCTCCTGGGTGTTAAGTTTTGCAAAGAAGCAGCTGTTTCCCTTACCATGCTTGAGCTTGGTCCAGCAGGTAGAGCTAAGCTTCTTGATTTAAGTGTGTGAAGTTGCAGAATTTTCTTCTCTTCTTGGGGGCCAGACCATTCGGGTGCTTTGCAAAGGTCTAGAAATGCCTTTTTTTCCTTGTAATTTTTTGGGGAGGTTATAAACTAAGGAAGTAGACTAAGGAAGTTGATTATGACAAAATATTGTTTCAGTGAGACTGACTGCAGAAATAGGCTCAGAATAAGGGAGCCAGGATGTGGCCATCTGGTGTTATGGCTGGTGAAACGTGCTCATGCTGTTGGAGAGGTGTAAACAGCTTGAACAAGTGTCACGTTTTGAAAGCAGCATTTCAAAAGGTTTGTCAAGTGGAGGGAACAAATTTGGATTTCATTTGACATTAATATAGAGGTAACAAAGATCTGGAAAAAGAATAAGCTGCATACTCCAGGATAAAAGTTCTGACCTTTCACATCTGGAACCTCTTTAAAGGGGACACAGTCTGCTGTCACACGAAGTTAGGTAAGATAATGGGAAAAAATGCTTTGGAAGTTTTTCATCAAAATGCCTCATCCATATACAAGTAATCTTCTATGTTGGACAGTGTCACCTGACCTTGTTATATCTTATTCATTCCTAATTAGAAATGAGGCATCCAGATGTGAAAGGTCATTATACTAGTTTCTATGACACCTATCATGGCATATTTCTGTCACCTAGATTTTTATTAGAAATGCACTGAACAAGCCCAGCACTCTCTGCCATATGTTTATTGCCATGTTCAAGGACCCGCAGGTAAAAAGAATATTTTGTCTACCCAGATGGTTATTGCCACATTTGGTTTTAAACTTCCACAGCATCTCATAGTGCTAATTGGTTCACACCCTGGTGCCAGTTTACAGAGATGTTATTTTTGGTAATAACACCATTGACAGCAACTCCTCTGCAAGAAACATCTCTTTAAGGAGTAAAAGAAAAAAATTAGGGACTTTCCCAGCCAAAAGCATCTTTTTTTTCTTTTTTTTTTTTTAAATGCTGATTCATATGAAGTGTATTTTAAGTGTACCCTCATTTAAGACTATGAATTGTAGGGTTTGGTTTTTCCTTTTTTTTTCCCCTGTGATAGCTTTTTGAAAAGTCATTTCATCCATGTTTATTGAAGTGCTCAAAAGACATAAAGCAATACAATTACTAAAAGCCTACTTTTAAAAAAGTGTATTTGTCTTTACACAAGAGCATTTATGTTTCTTTAAAAACCTTCATTTTTAATGTCAGCATATATGAAATGTCTGGTAGTCATCAATATTTTTTTGTTGTGTTTTGTTTTGTTTTGTTTTCAGTTATGGAAGGTGACTTCTGATATCCCATTTAGCCTGAAGAGGTTCTTATTGGCAACTGATACCATTAAAATCAGTTGCACCACTTGCTAAAAAAGGCACCATTCCACCTGCATCCAGGGTAACAGAATCTGGCTCAGAATGGATACTGTCAAAATTCATTGATTTTGCTTTTTTTCTCAAACCCTCTTGAATACCCCAAAACAAAAAAAAAAAAAAAAAAAAAAAAAAAAACAGAGGCTTTTCAAAGTTGAGCATCAATACACATCAGCAACTCAGCAAATTACTTATCCAATGTTAATATTAGGGTGTTTTATTATGTTCTCCCTTTTCCTTAAAAGAAAGATAACCTCCATTATCTGTAGGATTAGCATATATCCATCTATTTTTTCCAAAGTAATAGAATATGATTGGTGACCAAATTTTCAGGTAATTTTCAAATATGTCTGCTTCATTTTCTCAGGGTTTCAGTATGGGATAAAATTATGGTGCATATCAATCCTTATTACAGTACAGCAGAGAGTCTTGGCTCAGACATCCAGGCTCTTGCTGTGATAGAGTTTATATGTTACATGAATCATGTATGGCAACAGAAGCCTAAATGAGACTGAAACAGGTTTTGTTCAGACAGAATGTTCACAATGTCTACCCCAGTAGTTTAGCAAGTCCACTGCTGAGTAGTATAAATGATGACGTTGCCCTTTTTGCAGCTCAGTCAAATCCAAGCAGATTTTTCCAAAGATAGCCACAGATATTTTTCTAATCTCTTCCAAATTTCAGATACTATATGCAAGCAGTAGAAGTATATAAAAGACTGCTTTTGAGGGTCTTTAAATCCAGAAATTTGTTTACAGTGCCAAGGGTTGGCTACTCTCAACAGGAAGTCATTTGACTGAATCAGTGATAGGGATGTCACCAACAGATATTTGTGATATTAAGAGTCAGAGAATGCACCAAAGAAAAATTTCTTCTAGGTTTTTCTTTCCAAACCAATGTACAGCACAGTAAGTTGACAGAACTTGTATGGGTGTGCAACTAAATGAACCCATATACATGAAAACCAAGGGGAAAAGGTGGTACAAATCTTAAGGTAATAATTTAAAAATAAAACCAGGTGTGATGATAAAGCAGAAACTCTCCAGCATTGGAAATGCCACACAACCTTAGCTTAATGACTGTAATATGGAAAATCAACAATTTCTTACCCATATGAATTGAAATTTTAAAATATAAAAACTTATGCATATATTTTGTTGTTAACTACAAGAGTTGCTCAGCTGTAGGTGAAACCTTGTGGTTTTTCAGTATTTGCAGTCTTCAGGACCATCTTTTAAGAAAAACTGAACATTGAACTTCAATTTTACTTACCACAGATAAAGCTTGGTCTGAAGGAGTGATTTAACTGAACAGAAGTTTTATTAGCTCTTCAAATAATGAAAATTTTCAGGAACATTATGCTATGTAGATAGTCTTTGAGAAATCACATTTTACTACAAATGTGAAAGGTAGTTATTTCTCTGAGCACACACCATTAGCATTAGTGTAATTTCCAAATTTGAGGATTTTTCAAATTTCTTGGTGTTTATTTTAAACTATTCATGTATTTTTAATAAAACCTGTTTAAGAAATCTCTCTGATGTCTGAAGAACTCCTGTACAAATTTTGAGTTATTGACTACAGCAGCTTCGGGGTTTTTTTCAAATTTATTTTCAAACATCAGTTGGGTTTTCTAAGGACATCAAAATGTTGATCATTCTGACTGAAGTTTTCTTTTGCATTTCCTATTTCCCTTGGTTTTAGGGAGAAAAAAAACATAAAAGGAAATGTGGCTTGAATTTTTATATGACATAGTGGTGCCATAAGTATCACAATTTGTGGAGACTGACATAGTACTTCTGAGTAGTCAGTGGGTTATTATCACAGGTCAATTTTTTTGTGGGTAGGATGTGGGTCAGAAGGTTGTTATTTAATATTAAAAATTAAAGGGGAGAGGAATTACTGTCTCATTTATTAGCTTGGAGATTGTGAAACAGATTATGAAGAAAAAAAAAGGCTTTTTTTTTTTTTTCTGTTAGTAAATGCATCATCTATGTAGCAGGTATTTCCTGTGGTGTGGATCAGTTTGGTCTAAGATCAGAAGCACAAGACAGAATGAAGTCAGTATTTTTCCAAGATATATGGCAGCCTGGATTCACTTAAAAAGGAAAATTTTAGTTCTCCTTCTTTTCTAGCTCCATTCATCTTCACTTAAAAGAATGTTGTGTTAGTACTGGACCTGGAACACAGTCAAAATACTGGATTTAGAGGCAAACAGGAATACTAGATCTCCATGTCACCAAATATGTGACTTGAGCCAGAAGAAAATATTTCCTTTAAAACAAGTTTAGCAGCCTCTAAATTATCATGTTCTGTATAAAATGTACATGTGTACATTTCCTCCCAGACTTGAAAGCTGAGACATAAGAAATAACTTGCTGGCTTTCCCATCACCCACCTCCTCAGCAGCATTATAACAATCAGGGTAAGACTGCTTATGTCAAATGGCACAAGATTCACCATCATCTAACTTTACAAAGTTTGTAAGGCTGTATCTGGAGACCATTTACAGAAATTGGCACTGTAAATCACACTCCTTCCTTTTTTAGGCTCCTTGCCATCAGAAAATAATTATTTTGCTTGGGTTTTCCATGAAGAGTGAGCAGTTCTCAACACCCTAGAAAAATGTGCAGCTGTAGAGCATGTGCAGGATTTTCTGCCTCAGTCTAGATGAATTAATCTTTTGTTTCAGTATATTCTGCTTAGAGATTCTTGTAAAGCTCTGTCCAGAAATTGTACAGAATGCCATTTTTGTGACATTTTTCCAGAAACAAGTTCTACAGTGATAGAAATGCTAAAACTAAAGGTGATTAAAATCCTTTCAGTTTTCTATAGATGGGACTAGTACAAAATATTTGGTGAAGGTGAACAAGAAGCTATTTAATGTTAAGAGACATATCAGCATCTCTGGGCTTTTCATGGTTAGTCATCATTAAATTGTGTTATACATGGTCATATTTTAACTCCAACTGGAAAATGAGACAGCTTTCCTAACTTGCTCCATAGCCCCTAGTCAGCTAGCCTAAAAGTGCTGGGTTTGTGTTTCTAAATCCTTTCCCATCAAATCTCTACCAACCTGAAATAAAAAAAAAAAAAGATTGAAATACATAAATACATTATAGGAAACTTAGTATGTTCAACAGGTCTGCAGCTGCTCTCTTTGAAAACATTAGCATATGACATAATGCACCTCCTTTGACTCGAGATTTAGCCAAGTTCCTGGTTAAAGGTGGTATCAGGTGGCACTGATACCACCTGAGGTGGCAGAACTGCAGGTATAGGATACTGCAGTCTGGCAAACAGATGAGAAAATAGAATACAGAAATTGTTACAGGAGTGGAAGGAACATATGTTGTAAAATCTTGGCAAATTTTCTTTTCTGGTTGCAAACTGTGTAGTAGTCACAGTAGCCATAGTTTTTTGTCCAGGTTTAAACATTGAAAGACAAGGTGGGGCGGGAAGGAAGGTGAGGAAAGGTTTCTCTTCTCTCATTGCACAAATGATATTTCATCTCTCTTTGTAAATACAGTTGCCAAGTATTTCAGATCATTTTAGAAGTAGATCAAAGAAATTGACCAGCATTTGTTTCATTAGATCCTTATTATCGTTACTAATTGGAAGTCAGGTGAAGAAATTGTATTTTAGTAGCAATCACTCACACTGGTTCATTTTTGATTAAAAGATGTGTTTGTTGAAATTTATCTACTGATACATAAAAATTTACCAGTGTAGGTTCATTTTTCTCTGTTCCCAAATATAATAACTTTATTACCATGTTGGAAGTTGGAAATGGATGAGGAAGCAAGGAACAGACCCATTTTTTACCATGGACCAGAACTTCCTGTTGTTCATCTTCACAGCATAGAAACTCGGTATCACTGGCCAAAGTTAGAAGTGTTAAATATATAAAGAAATACCATCTAGTTAATGTTCAGCAATTTTCCCATGGTATATCCTTCTCCTTTTTACATTTGAAACTGTGTATCACTATCCATTATTTAACGGATTTGTCTCCTATCTCCAGAATTTGAAATATTGAGCTTTTGAGCTGATACACAGCAAACTTGAAGATTTGCAATATTTATCTAGCACTTTGTAATATCTTGGAGTTACATTTCAAATATTTGACAAATACTTCTGTAAAATGGTAGATGCTATGGAACTTGGGCCAAGACTTTAAGGAATAACAATCTTTGACACACTTTATGGGTTATTAGTCCTAGTTATATTCCTATCCCATCAGTTTTGATTTAGGACTTCATTAAATATTAAACTGAATGAATTTGATTTTAAATTTCTACCTGGTTTAAGTAATAACTGGACCTCATTTTTCTTTCTGTGTTTAAATTAGCTGATACACTTTTTATATGCAAATAAATGTCTTTGCAAATGAATGTTTTCTGAAATTCTATGAGTCAGTATTAAAGCCAGCATTAGGATCCTAAAGAGGCTGTGGCAATCTTAATTAGTTTTATGGACTGAATCCAATTATTCTTTATTGGAAACCATGCTGTGTAATTCCAGTGCTTGCTCTTGGTAAAGAATTTACTTCAACTATTAAAAAAAAAGTAAGTACTTGCAAGAGGTTATCAAAATATTCTTTCTGTAACTGGAGAGCTGTTTGCGTGAATGTGATGCCTGCCATTTTGACAGAATGCCAGCGACCTCCAGGACTGAAAACCATGAACTGTCACAGTTTGAGAGGAAGAGCCAGGGTTATAACACGGAGGACAGTCATGCCTTGTGTCTCATGCAGACCAGCCTGCTGCGGCAGTGCACACTCTGCAGTGGGTCACCTTTTTAGCTATTCAATAAGTGCTTTCTCAGCATTTAGGACCTACTGCTCATGTAATTCCAGGTGATCTCCCACTCAAGAGACCTCCTGATGGCCAGCACTAGGGGCTGAGGCACAGATCTCCAAAGTTAGTAGCGCAGGTCATTCACTGCTCTCAGATGTAAAACATGCTGAGAATAGGAAGGGGTGAGGATTTGTATGAGCTCCTGCCATCTGTGGAAGAGCATCAACTCCTGTCATCTGCTGCGTAGCAAAACCAGTGGTTTATATTGAAGTTTTCAGTTCTAATGAAGAAGGTATGACTGCCAGCAATTTGACAGGGACCTGATCAGCTATGTTGTCCCTGAGTAGTGAGAATTCAATCTTTCGCTATTCAAATACTAATTTTAAAAAAGTTTTCCACTGATTATAGTGATAATAAATTCACTATATCTCTTTTCCTTATGGGGCTGAATGTCTTAACATTTAATTACTGTTAACAAGACCTTTATGGGAAGAATAGAAAATTTCATGCACTGTAATAGCATTAGCATATTAAATGTAACCATCAGGTGGCCCTCTTAAGATTACTGCTTCTGATTGAAGCCTATTCAGTTTTTCTTCATTGTCATTTAAACTTCATTAAGTATAGAAATTGATTTTTTTACTCCTTTCCATGGCAGCCTTGCAGTTGAAGTTGTGTAAGCTGACAATTCCTTTGGTTTGATCAATAGAAATTTAATCTGATTACATCCTGATTTGGAATGGTCTGAAGTTGGATTTTTCAAAGACGAAATAAGAATAGAAATGGTTGTTCTATATGGAAACAAACAAAGTAGAAACTATTAGATTTTTTTTTTTCTTTCAAGATATTCATAGAATTTGTTTATAGAATTTTGCCCTTAGCTGTACCATGTTTAATATTACTTAACTTTTCTTATAATCTGATTCTGTTTTGGAAGGGCAACCCTGATTAGGAAAAGGAAGAAAATTTTTTAAAAGTCATTCTAAAGGTCATAAAGCATGATGAAAGTTGAAGTCCTACAGAATCAAATTTTCTGTTACTAAGAAAACATATTTCAACCTTCCTGCAACCTTCCAGTAGTGAATTTCACTGCTTCTGTGGTTAAAATAGAAAAAAATAGGATGAGAAATTGTTTCTTTAAAAACAGCATGTAATATTCTCCATGTGGCACTACTGTCAAGAAGCTTCTGACCCTTGGAAGAAGAGAACAAAATATCAATAACACTGACCTTTATAACTAGAGGTTACTTCTCTGTTCTTCTGCCACTAATTAATATCAACATCTAAACATTACTTTGCATTGTTTTAATTGGCAGTTCTAGTAGGATTAGCACAAAAAGCAGGTGCTATTGTCATGCCTAACTGCTTTGCTATTATTTCTGCAAGTCTCTCTCTGTTTTGCTTTGCCAAACAACAACATGCAGGTTTCCTCATCCTGCAATGCAAGCCCAGCAACTCGCATTTCAGGTGGCAGAACACATTCCAGTTTAGAGCAATGAAAAATGTACACATTTTTTATGTCTGATTTGATTTTCACAGCTCATTATGTTCCTTAAGGAAGCAGTGAATGATTTGCTTTCGGGAGATGGCAGCTTTGGAGCACAAGGCCATGTTTGTATCGGGGAAGAATTCATACGGGGCAGTGATGATGTACCAGCCTGCAAAAGTGTTGTGTGCACAGGCAAAAGGTCTTGGTTTCAGTGTCACAGAAAGAAAGCCCAGGCTGCTGCAACAAGTTTTAATATTTGATAAAAATAAAGCTTCCTTTTCTTGCCTTCAGTTTTAATTTTTGGTTATTTAGCTTGGTTCAGTTAGGGTTTGGTTTGGAGTTTTTTTCGCAAAGAAGCCTTTTCTTTCTGCAGTTCAATCTGACTTTGCCATTTATAGCTTTGTACTGTAGGGAAGCAACATTTTTTATCCAAATGTATATATTTTATTTTGCAGAGAGCAGCAGCCAATTATTTTTTCCTTGTGATTCTTATTTAAACTTTTTCAGTTGTGTCAGTTTGAGTAAAAGAGCAAAGACTTTGATGGATAAAACAAGTTATCTTAATTGCATAGCTACTGTTCTATTCCAATAAAATATGGCTAAATAAGAGGGAAACAAAGATTGCCACGAAAACACTGATTTCTTTGATGTGGGAAAGGTAGTGATTGTTATTATCTAGTTATTTTACATGACATGCCATCAAAACATAGTTATTTCCCTTTGTACATGCTGGTGCGTGTGGCTTCCAGGGCATTCATGAACATCAAACAGACCTTTTCCAATATTTTCCAATATTCCAAACTCCCACAGCTTTGGCATGGACACCATGGTGGATGAGGCATTTCACATTTTCATCATCATCGCTTAACTTGGTGAAAGTGAAATTATTCATCTGAAAGTAACAATTTGGATTCTTTTTGCCTAAGCTAAGGGAATTAATCATAACAGTGATATGATCCACTGGCCTGTGGTCCAATAGCCTATCTTGGAAATACCCAAAGTCATTGGGAATTCATTTTGTCTCTTTTTTCATCATAGGTAGTGAGTAAAATGCAGTCAGGTGCTTTTGTCTGCAAACAAAATGCACACAAATACCCTCACAACAACAGCAAAGGAAAAAATGTCCCAAAATGCTGCTGTCTGCTTAAAAAAAAAAAAGTGAAATTTGCTTCCCCTCTTTAGGGTAAAGGAGGAAGGAAAGGAGGAATTTGACTAAAGGAAAGTAGAAGGAATGGAGGAATTTGACTATAGAGATCATTCTGGAAACTTCCTTATCTCTGAGCTTCTAAAATGAGGCTTCCAATAAATTTTGCTAGTAGAAACTATATATAATGGGTGGTTAATAGTTCAAGGGACATGAAAACCACCATCATAATATTGTGTTCTCCCGAAAGAGCACAGGAAAAAGGATGAGCAAATTCAGGTAAAATCATTCATGTTTCAGAGGACACTATTATGATAATCAAGTCACTTCTATTACAAAAGTTTCTCTGAGACAGAGTTAACACTTAGTGAAATGTGTAGGTGTCTTAGCCTGGGGGAAAGGCTGAGAAATAATTAGAGCTAGTAGAAAGATATTGAAAACATAGTCAAAAAGTCATTTTTTTAAGGGTTCATAAGGAAAATGAGCAATAACACAAACAAATAAATCAAATTCCCTGGCAAAAAATGTTGAAATTAAAGTTGTTTGGGGAACAATAAAATGATATAAAATAATATTTATTTTTAAAAAATGAACCAGCTAAATGAACATGAGTTTACTCACTATGTTAGACAGAAATGTCTAACGTATAGAGCTAAATTTCAAGCAGAAAGATGAGTTGTTTAGTAATTGTCAAAAGGGTATAAAAACTAGGGACGAAACATAACTGAGAAAAGGAAACTTTGCTCCACACCTTAACTAAAAACTTCCTATCTAGCTTTGTACTAACCTTCCAAACATGGTGAAGAATTAACTTCTTCCTGCAGGAGTCATGAAATGGATTAGGACTGAGAAAAAAAATATGGATTCTCAAGGACATGGGCTGGATGGGCAAGGGTTTTTGGTCTTTAGCTTTAGAAGTTTTCTTGAAAAAAATATATTTTCAATAAATTATCCCATATATATATATTGCATAATTTGTAATTTGGAAATACTAGAAAATAGTAGTACATTTATCTGTAAATCTCCACATAGAAGGTTGATCTGTTGTTTATTTCATTCTATTTTATGGTTATTGTAAAAAGCTATCCAGAAACTTCAAAGCAGGAAAGATTCATTTCACCATCCCAGAATTCTTTGCCATTTTATCCCAACAAATTGAGTTGTAAGTCATTTTCAGGTGGTTTCTCTGATAAGCTTAGGCAAGTGTAATTTCATGCAGTGCAATTCAGACTTACATCCCTCTTGTGGAAGAGAGCTCATCAGTCTGTCTTTTTGGACAGAAAGGCAAAACCCTTCAGAACTACTTAGTGTCAGGTATATTTTCATTTCAGTGCAACATAACTCTTCCCCAGGAATGGAACATACCTTGTGTTTGTTTCCATTTTTGGCTAAAATCAACCAATGCAATTTTAACAAAGCTTTTATAAGCATTTAGAGAACTACTTAGTTACAAACGGTGCCAATGTTAAGATCACAGTGAAGTAAATGCTCTGTTTAGCCAAAGAATGAAGGCAACAGTGAAAGTTTTTATATGTGGGTTTTTTTTTTTCTGGAGATGGGCATGGGTAACAGACAGATTCAGTGTCCACTATAGGATTTTTCAGGTTAGTTTGCCGGCCAGAACACCACTTAGTGCAAAACACAGTGGTGGTGTGAGGAACAGAACTCAGCAACCTGTCTGCTTGTCTCACACTGGCCACCCAACAGCCATCAGATGGTGTGAGCACCAGCCAGGATCCTGCAGTGATGTCTGCATGGGGAAAAGGCTTTGCAGGACCAGGACCATAATATAGCCATTATTAGTCTACCTTCCCACTGGAGACTGAAAATGAGGTAGTACTTATTTTCTTACCCAAGCCCAAAATGTCAGGGCTGCTTGTAGGAGGATTTTGTTTGCTTCTTGTAAATTAAACAAGAATTAAGAAAAAAGAAGTTAATCACTGGATTAGTCTTTAAAATGGTCAATGTTCAGAGAATTTTGTCAAGCTGATACTCCTCTTTTGTTCAGGAGTATCAACTAAGACATACCAGTCTTTTGTAATTCATAAAAAGGGAGAGAGTTCATTCCATATTATTTTCACATTGTTACCTGATTTTTAATTACTTTAATATTCCTAATTTCATTTAATTACTTTATCTTTTATTCTAAAATCTTCATTTTTAGAGGAAGTATAATAAAATCATAGAACTTCAGGGTAGAGGACAAGAATAAGAAATTATGGCAGAGGATTTTCATTTGATGTTTCAATATTATTTTTTTATTATCATGTGACATGTATGAAGTTATGTGCATTTATTTGAAGATTATTTGCTTTTTATCCAATAGCCTTGTAAAGGCATGGGGGGGAAAATGAGGTTATGGATCAACCATTCTGCTTTAGTCCTCAAACTAATAACAACATTGTGTTATGATGTCTGTTGAGTGACTTATCACAGATATTTCAAGAATTGGATTAAAAAATTAAATTACAGTTTATGAAAACTGCATTAATATAAGAGAAACATGTTAAAATTGAATTCTTTGAAGTTAAGAAAGTTGATTAAGTGGCTCATTTACATGAGGTATTGGCAGGAATGAGGAAATTCTAAAAAGGGTAGGAAAATCATGTAACAAAAGCAAAGATGCGAGGTAAACTTATCTGTATAAGAGAAGCTTGGTAGGAGATATTGTGGCATCAGAGGATGGATTCAAAACATGAAGAAAGCTCTTCGCAATAATTTTGTCATGTGGGTTTAATTTTGTTGTGCTCGGGAAAATGGTTCTTATACACTTGTTTTAGCTGTTTGAAAAGAATTCTAAAAATGTTTGTAGATTAAGGCCTGGTGCCTAAAGGGCCCACTGCCACCTTAAAACATAAAGACCACTAATCTCCCTATGCCTCACCCAAAAAGCTTCTTACATGTGTAACAGATGTGTGCAAACAGCAAGGAAAGAGAAGTCAAAAAGAGCATTTGGAAGTTTTGGTTCTGCTGGAGAATCTGAGGAGGGCTTTTCACAGGAGATCCCCTTGGTTTCAGGGACCTGGGGGAGTGAGGGGGGTGGGGTTCTGTAATTTGGACAAAAAGAGAAGAAAGAGGTTCTAGACAAAAACAGCCAGCTCCAGAGGCCTGCACACACTGCAGCCAAACTACTCACCCCTACAACTTTGGAACAGTTCCACTTCTCTGAAACTGCTTTTTTTCTTCTTGTGACATAACCATACTACTGTCATTGATTGCTTACCCCCTATATATGCAATCACTTCTTCTACTGCTCTATTTCTCTCATTTTTCAGGGAATTTTTATGAAATTTGTGGCACCATAAATAGTTGTATCACTCAAAAACATTTTACCCATGTGCATTATAGTAACCTGTTTTATATTACAGCTCATTGCACTCTAAAAGCATAAAAGCTTTCAAGGCTGTTGATTCTGTTAAAGCTGCATTTGCCTATTGCATTGGACACTGTACACTTACAGGATAAAACAGCAGAAAATCATTTACACTAAAGTAGTCTTTAACTTTATGTGATACTTCTATGAAGTGTTTTCTTAGTTGTCTAGGGGGGGTTTCTATGTGTCATTCTTTGTTTAGATTTCCTCACACTTTTAAATGATAGTCCTGTTTTTAATTCTATAGGCCAGTCAATGTCTTTTCCAATGGATAAAAATTGCTTACTGGAAAATGTTGTGATTGTGTGTGTGTTTTCTGTTTTATCATACGAGACTGATGGTCTTAAACACAAATTTGAATTCCTAAGTTTAATCACCTAGATTTCACAAAGAGTAAGCAGTCTGTTCCCTGCTACTTAGTAGGATTTATTAAATGCCTGGTCAGTTTGAAATTAGTAAAAGACTCAACTTTGTTTCAAGTTCGTAGTTATTTTGTTGGGTTTTTTTTAAACCTTAGTCTACATACCTATCTCAATTTTCACATAAATTAGGAGTTGCAATTTTATGGATAGCTTGTAATTTATCATCTGTTCCTCTTAACACCCACCTTGTCCTCATCATTTACAGATGATAATCAAAAAAGCACACAACTTGGCATCAAGTGTAAAGAAAATCAAATTTAAATTAAATAACACTAGAGGGGAATTGTTATCATGCCAGAATGAAAAAACTGGGCCTGTAAAATGAGATGAGCTAAATATATACAGTAGCACCCTCCAGACAAAGTGCAAAATTTGCAAATCCTTTTTCTCCTCTTTGAAATGTAAGTGTATTTCACTTTAACAAAGAGATGTGCCTTTTTATCTTCTTTATTAGGTGCCATATGCATTGTCTAATGTAAATGAAAAATTGTACTATGTGGGCTTAAAATTCCTTTTTCTTTCATGCACATGAAATCTTTGCTTCTGAAATCTAATGCAAATAAATCATCATGTCAATGAAAACCAGTAATCTGTACCAAAAAAAAAAAAAAAAAAAAAAAAAAGAAAAGAAGTGGTGGGGGTGGTGTAGGTGGTTCGAATGCGCATCTTCGTGAGTTTAAGAAATAACAGCACTGCTTCTTTCAGTACTCAGGATCTATTCCCATTTGCCTCATGAGGGACTTCTGCTTCAATTATTTAACTGCAGAGCTCTTTTTTAACAGCTTAGGTGAATTTCCAAATGGACCTGGCAGTCTGGCCCTTGAAGCCAGGTGATATCTTCCTCTCAAATCCACATGGGTCAGGATTTCATTCTTAGAACCTCTTTGCTGCTTCTGGTGTTTTACATCTTCTGTGAGTGTGAGGGCTTCCTGCTACACCTGTAGCATGCAAATGTCACCAGCAGGGTTGCAGTTCTCTTTCAAAACCTGCATCCCCTTCCATTACAGCTGTTTCTGTTCTGCACAGGATGCTTATGAAGATGCAATTTTTGGTATGTGTGTATAGCATAACTGTTATGTTTAATGGCTTGCAAGATATTGTCACTTGGGATTCTAATACTTCTAGTCCTCAGAAGTTCTGGGTGGATCAACTGTTACGCATTTTTCTAATTCTCTTCTTAGCATTTCTCAATTATTTTCTGCATTTGCTTCCAGGTTTCTCATCTCTGAATCAAGAAATATTACTGGATGTTGAAGGTGTGATTTCAATCACATCTTTTTTATTTTCCCGACCCAATGCAGACTGTTGAATCACCACTCTTGCCATTAACTTCTATGTATGTTCAACCTCAAGCTTTCAGCAACAGGTCATGTTAATCCTAGAGAAAATGTTCCCTCAGTACAGTAGTCCATTGACACCAGAGCAAACTTCTAAAAATTCCACAGTGAGATCTCAGTCAGGGCAGATTGTTCTGAGCAGAATCTGTCTGGCTGAACAATCTGTTCACTGTCTGGGATCTCCCTAAGCACAAATAAAATATTGACTTGTATTAAGAACTAGCCTTTTTTCTTCTTCCTTCTTCTTCTTTCTTCCTTTTTTTTTTTTTTTTTTTTCTTTTTGCTTCAAGTCCAGGCTTATTGCTGATCTTATTTGAGCATGGCCATAAAATTCATGCCATAAACCAGACACTGGCTGCTGCGTACAAAGTGAGCCAGCTGTGCATTTGGGACACTTCACTGTCTGGCAGCGTTTGCCTTAGGTTTTCTGTCATGGGTTTGCAGCTTTTTTAAATCTGCTGTTGGGATGGGTTAGCCTGCTTATACAGCTACTGTATTTGCTTCAGAGGGAAACCTCTCCCTGAATAGCTTCCAGGCACTGGAAACTGCATGTCAGCTTGCAGGGAGAGCTCTTGCTCTCATAAGGGACCCCCAGAGGTATATAAGCCCTGTGAAGAGACCAGTACAACTATTTCAGAACCTGATCTTCAGACCACAAGCAAAAAGGCATTGCAGGAAGGAGAGCTTATAAGACACTGGAAATTAGGCCCTTCCTTAATGTTACCTGAAAAAGAGCAGATTTACACCATCTTGTCTTCAGTGAGTAGTTCAGTTTTGTATCTGCAGAATAAGGATAATGGAGATAAGAATGTGAATTTTAAAATAGAGTTTATGAGGCATAAGTTGTTGTGCTCAATTTCACATAAATGCTCAGAATTAAAATAAAAGCATGTTGCAAAAACTTTTATCTTCCACATATGATAATCAGAAGATTATTGTAGTGAGGTGTCTTTTGTTCATCTTTTTTAAAATAATTGGTTAACTGAAAGATTATAGCAGAAGAATTATTACATATTTAGAAAAGTTTGTTTGACATGAAATCTTTATTGTGAGCATAAATCTTCTCTAGAAAACAAAATTCAAACATCATACATCATGGCAGTTTCACAGGTTTTCCTATTGTAATTACCTTTTTCTGCTTTTCATGGAGTTAGTATATACAGGAAATAGACTCCGGCACCTATCAGTGAAAGAAGAAATGCATTTGAAGGGCACAATAATGAGGATTCCTAAGAAACTTTGGCACAAGTGGCCTTTCCACAAGTTTGCTGTTTCTTGCTGAATAGCAGCCACCAGCTGCCACACATGGCTGACTTCATGAAGAGTTCTAGGAGGGTTTGATTCATTGTTGTGACTTTATTAATACAAAATCATGAACCTGAATTAACAAACCAATTTAGATAAGACCATCTGTTGTCTAATAAGATGTGACTGTAATTTGAATAGTGGTTTTATAATAAGTGTATTACGGGATGAAGGACAAGCAGATATTAGCTCTGTCTCATTAGCTTACAGAAAAAAAAAAAAAAAGAGTAGTTATTTTGCCACTGTGGAACAGGGAATACTTTTCTTTAAGTCTTAGTGCAGTTCAGTGTACAAGTATACCACCCTGTCTGTATCTTCTCTACCGTACAATAACGTCAAAACTAAAAAGAAAACGGGATTCAATGCACCTTCTGGAATACTCTTGTGGTACCTCTTTAGTGGCAATAAATCCATTTTGTTCTTGCTTGGTTCTTCATGGTGTTACTGGATACCCTGACTGCTGTGAAGATGAAAATGCTGCTAGATTGCCTTCTAGTTTATCAACATTATGTCAATGTCATCTGGTTTTGCTTTATTTAGTTGCCCTGTCTGGTCTATTACAAGAATGGAATGTCAGCTAAGTACTGAGCAAACGTGTCCTTTTCTGGATGTCTGGCAATGAGAAAAGGGACAAAGCACATTGTAAAGCTGACTTGTCAACTCAAACTCTCCCTAAACCTTTCTTATATTTTTATATGGATGCTAGATAATGCTGTAGAGTAGATTAAGCTTTACTACTCACCATTATGCTTTTATTGAACCTCTAAAACTGAATATTATAGAACCATTGTCCAGTTAAGTAACAAGGATAAACCTTTTCTTTGGTCATAAAAACCCAAGCATTAATCCATATGAATGAAGATTAAGACAGAAATAAGTGCAGATTTGTCTGTCACTGATTTTCTAAAAAAAGAAGAGTGTTGTGTATTTTGTATAGTTTCTGGTTGAGCTGTTGCTTCCTCTCATATCTGAGTGATCTTGAATCCAGGAAAGCAAAACACATAATTAATAAGGAATATAGTACTACTAATTAGAAGGTTTTATTAAAACACCAGACTGAGTGGGGCAGTGGTGCACTGGAGGGAAAGAATGCCATTCAGATGGACCTTGACAGGCTTGAGAAGTGGGCCTGTGTGAACTTCATGAAGTTCAATACACCAGCTTAAAGGTCCTGCGCCTGGCTTGAGGCAATCTCAAGCACAAATACAGGCTAGGCAGAGAATGGATCAAGAATAGCCCAGCTGAGAAGAACATACAGCCCAGAAAGCTGAACACATTCTGGGCTGCATCACAAAAATTGAATGAAAAGCCTTTTCCTAATATCCAACCTAAACCTCCCTTAACAGAGTTTAATGCCATTTCCTGAGGTCCTGTCACTTCTCACCAGAAGTCAGAGATCATCAGATTAAGGGAGATAATTTCCCCCCTCTACTCTGCTCCTGTGAGAATCCACCTGGAGTACTGTGTCCAGCTTTGGGGACAGGAAGGATGTGAACCTGCTCAAGCAAGTCCAGAGGAGGGCCAGGTAGATGATCACAGGGCTGGAGCGCCTCCCATACAAGAGCAGGCTGAGAGAGTTAAGGTTGCTCACTCTAGAGGAGAGAAGGCTCCAAGAGAACTTAGGGCAGCCCAGCCTTCCAGTACCAAAAAGGGACTCACAGAAAAGCTGTGAGTCTCTTCCAAGGTCCTTTTTCCAAGGGCCTGTTATAGCACAAGGGAATTGGCTTTAAACTGAAAAAGGGTATGTTTATATTACACCTAAGGAAGAAGTGTGGGAGTGGTGAGTCACTGGAACAGAGAGCTTGCCAGAGAACTTCTGGGTGCAGCATCACTGAAGTGTTCAAGGCAAGCCTGGATGGGGATTTAAACAATCTGGTGTAGTGGAAGGTGTCCTGCTCATGGCAGGGAGTTTGGAAATAGATGATCCCATCGAAAGGTCCCATCCAAACCAAGACATTGGAAAAAACTCAAAGAGTTCCTTGATATGGATATTATGATGTGAAAAATTGCATCAACAGGTTTTGCACTTCCATGTTTCACAACACGTAGATATGGGAACATAAAAGAGCAATTAAATATGAGGCACTGTCTCTGCTCTGTTGCTACTGCCTTCAGAGTCTGAATGCTGAGCTTCAGGGACAATGCTGAGTCTGAAAACTAAGGCACCTTTTTGGTAGTCAGCTGGCTATGCCATTGCTCAGCCAAAGACAGAAAACAATCCAGTATCTAAGAGAGAACAGCTCTGGCACCAGGCTAAATGTGAGCTGTAACGTGCAGGATAAGACCTTCCTTGGATATTGGAACAAGGCAGCAAGGGCACACTGAGCTTCAAAAGCCAGAGTGCTTTTAATCCTCTAGGAAAGCAAAGAATCTGAATCTGATTCTTTTTATGAAAAGATACGGTTATTGTATTGACTTTTTCAGAGAGGGCGGACAATGAGTTTTCTGTACGATTTAATGAAGTATCACCAGAGAAGATATTACATAATATGAAATCTTTAGACAAGATTGAAAGACCACATTTTGTATTTCCAGAATGGTAAGGATTCATTGCAGCTTCACATTTCCTAACAAACCCTGAAGTGAAAACGATGTCTCTCCATAAATCCTACTGTATTATTTGGACAGGGAGCTGCTTTATGCTCGCATTCATCTGGTTTTAAAGCTATAAAATAGTATCCACAAAATTTTCTGAAGCATTTCATTTTTTAGTAAATCTGTAGAGTTGTAAGGATTGGGAAGCCTTTTGTATTTGCAAGAGCAGAAAGTCTCAGGCAGCAAGTACAATCTAAGCAAAAGGAAAATGTATTGCAGGTGCTGATCATTGACTGGGAAAAGATCAGAAGGTTCTTTGCACATGAAAAAAATACACATCACCAGCAGGGCCACAAGTTTGAAAGTAATATTGCAGCACGTTAGTCATGTTCAGTTTATTTTCTATGTGTCTCAGTTTATTTTCTATGTGTCTGTATGTTTTTTCTTAATAGTACTTTTTTGGATTTATGACTGCAATCAAAATGCAGCATTCACTTCCAAGGAATATGCAAGGCTTCAAGTAAAAGGAAATTGTTTTTCAGCAAAGGCTCAGATAAGTTAAACATATAAGAGTTTCATTTAATGGTTTTATGTGGAAGATACTCTTGGGCAAGGCTTGTTACATCCATTACACCTTTTTTAAACGGAATATCATGTCTTGTATATGTGAATTCTGTTGAATACCATGAGTCCCAGGAAGCAGCCACTGAAGCCTTTGGAAAGGGGAAGGTAGAAAACCCTTCTATTTTAAAGGGAAGGTTATAGTCGAGGTTAATTCAGAGTGTCATGAAAGTGTGTCTGTGACAAGATTTAGTGACAATGTAAGGCCAAATTAATGCAAGATCAGTGGCCTGACTATTGATTCTTATCATGGGATCCTGCTGAAATGAAGTCATTATTTAATTACACTTTTACTTACACTATAAATGGTTTCCAGAATAGACTGCACTTGATTTTGATGTCTGCAGCTCCATCTTCACTTTTCTTTTGTGACCATAAATAATTAGAGAATTAATATAAGCACTCCACAAAAATGTTCATTTATTGTACTTCACATGCTGTCATTCTCCCAATGTTTTGATCCTTCCATTCAGAACAGTTTCTGATGCCAAATAATTCTGGGTACAGAAGCCTCTGAAGACTGTGAAACCAAAATTTCTCCAGATTTTATTTTAAAAAATCAGTGCTTGAATGGTTTTCCTTTTCTTCTTGAGTGTTTTAAAATATTTTCTTTCACTATCTCTTGAAGTACACTAAACTTACTGTTTGTACTAAAAGAAGTAACTTAACTGGGACCTAGAAAAACCTAATAAATGCTTTATTGGGACTTAAGATGCAACAGCAAGGCTTTGCTATAGAAATCTATATGGGAAAGCTCAAGCACCTACAAAATATCAGCAACATTCACTGAACAGCCAAAATTGCATTGTTTCCCTATTTTATATTATCAATTATCAATATCAAATATTTATATTTGATTCTCTTGATTCTGAATCAGATCTGTTTGGAAAATGTGTGGTAATAAAACTTGTAATTAATTCAGGTTTAATTTGTCTTATGGACCAAGCCCCACATTTTTATCAAATTACACATATTTGAAAACCCAGCAATTGAGAAAAATAATTGCAATGGTTCTGTGTTAATAGTTGGATTCTTAGACATTTTTTCCACCCTTATGATGCCATGAAAATGTGACTGATTGTCATTGTAATGCTACTGTTTGAAAAGTAACATGTAAAACTGGAAAGAATTCACATTTTAAATGCAGGATTATGTTTGTCATTTTTAGAATATGGAAGTATCCACTTCTGTGCTTGTATAATGCAGTGAAAACACAATTTTGCTCAGAACAAGAATCTTAAATAAATAGTAATTTTGAGGAAAAAAATCTCAGCTCAGTGGAATTAAGTTTCATTAAAAAGTTGGTAAGAGATTTAGAATCATAGAATATTGAGTTGAAAGTGACCCACAAGGACACAGCTTGTGGTCTCACATAGGACCACCCCAGGAGTCACAAGATGTGCCTGAGTGCATTGTTCAAGCACTTCTTGAATTCTGTCAGGTGCTGTGACCACTGCCCTGGGGAGCCTGTTCCAGTGCCCAACCACCCTCTGGGGGAAGAACCTGTTTCTAATATCCAACCTAAACCTCCCCTGACACAACTTCTGGCAATTCCCTCAGTTCTGTCACTGGTCACCACAGAGAAGAGATCAGTGTCTGCCCCTTCTCTTCCCCTCATGAGGAAGCTGTAACTGCAATGGGGTCTCCCCTCACTCTCTGCTTCTCTTGGCTGAACAGACCAAGTGACCTCAGCAGCTCCTCATATGGCTTCCCCTCTAGATCCTTGACCTTTGTGACACCTCCTGTGTACACCCTCTAATAGCTCTATATATTTCTTTTATTGTGGTGCCCAAAACTGCACACCAGATTTGAGGAGAAGCTGCACCAACTAAGGCTATAGCAGAACAATCCCTTCTCTTGACCAGCTGGTAATTCCAATTAATCAGATAAAGTGAGCAAAATTAACCTTTTTAGTTTTGATCAAAGCAATGAGTAAAATCAATCTTCAGAATTTAATCTGCTTTTGATTGTATCCCACCATATTTACAAAAGCTTCATCTCCACTACTACCTTTTTGTTTTGTACACTGCATTTTTTTCTTTTAAATAAAAGAATATAAACCTAGATCTTTTATAGAGCATGAAAGATAAACATGTAACGAAATAGAACCAGCCTCTGCAAGACTGTACTGTACTCTAAGTCAGATGTCTAACTCTTATTTAACTCATATTGTGGACTTTTCTGTTTGGAACATTATCCTCATTTTAAAACTTCTCTTATGAGAGAGAAAGAGAAAAATCAACTTCTTAGATGAGTAATTAATGAAAGAGCTTCCTTTAATAACCATCTTGAGTTGTCACTTGGTATGTAGGCATTCAAAAAATAAACAAATAAAATGCAGTGCATAAGGGGTTTGCTTGCTCATTCAGTAGTGTGTGATTAGCCATTAAATGATAATGCAGCAAGATCATTATGTTAAAACCCATAATACTGAAGAAATTTCTTTTCTTTCTTGTGCACCTATGTTCATAAATAATACTGTTAAAATTCTCACATTTTTCAACTACTACAGAGGGAATATATAGATTTTAATTGGAGTAATAATATGTAAAGAATTTTGTTAGAACTTTTTTTTCTGAATGAAGAAATACAGCTATAGTGAATTTTTTTCTGGTTCAGCTTGTCTTTCAGTGGCCTTGACAACAGTAGGGTGAGAGAGAGGAGTGGGAAGAGAGGCTGATTCTTGTGCTTCAGGATTTCAATCTTGGCTAAGTGTATTTTCTTTTGTCTTTATTTTTTTTTCATTTCTTTAACTTCTTCTCATCGTAATAGGTGCCCAGCAGTCTTTTTGTTCCATCTCTAGCAGCAGCAATGTCACTGATCTCACCATTTTGTAACCATGTCCACACAGCCAGTCAGGAGTCTTATAGGTAGAACAAGATATAGGAATGGGAATGACATATATGGGTTGTAAAGGGCTGATTGTATTAAGAATCCACTTCCTGGAGTCATCTTGTTCAAGGGAGCATTTCTGCAACATTATTTGTACATTTTTGTTCCAATGTTATTTGCCAAAGCCGTCTTTTTAAAGCAGTGCTGATTTCACAATGGTATTCCTGTTGTCTTCTTCACTGAAGGTGAATAATATTGCTGCACTGAATAATATTGCATCTCTCCTATCTTGTGAAATACCTTTTTGTTTTGGACACGACAGACTTTCCTTCCTTTTAAAAGGTTTGGAAAGAGGTTGTGGTAGGGTAGCTGACAGTTCATCCATACCGGAGATGATAAGGATGAGACATCATTCTGCAGGCATTATAAATGGATATCTGGCACTGAGAGTACCTTTATGGTTTGAGAGTGTTTATCCCTGTGGTTCTGGAAACCAGACCACTAGGTGGATTACATTGCTGTACATAAATTGTATTCCAGCATGTTTAATAAATCAGGTGGCTTAATCAAATAAAGACAAATGGCAATGGAATAGCTTAAATACAAATTTACTGCCAGGTAGCCATTAAAAAGGATTAGATATATTTTCCCTTTACTGGGTTTTCTGACTTAGCCAGCAATAAATTCCGTCATTTCTCACTTAGAGACATGGGTCAAATTGTTATTCAGTCCAATCTGTGTGGTCTTTTGAGGTTCAAGATGAATGGGTTTTTTCATCCAGCAAGGACTGACATCTTGTTTTGCAAGCTGTAGAGATTCTTTCACTTTCTTAAAGGAGAACTTGGTGTGCTGAGGGAGAAATACAAAAATCCTTTCCTTGGTCTAGTTGCAGGTGTGTTAAGGACCAGTGCAGTCAACAGTACAATCAAGACTGCCCTGTTTGGTTTTTTTTAGAAAGACTATGACAGTCAGCTGGGAAGAATGACACCAGCAGGGACACGGGCAGTCCCAGGTACAAACCTTCCCCTTCTGCACTGTGAGTCAGGCTGAGATTTCAGGAGTTCTCCACACAGAACATAGCTGCAGCAGCTGCATCAGGCCCTCAGTTGAGGGCTGGTATTGTGGCCACTGACTGCATCACCAGAGGAGCTGTGGAAGCATGAGAGATCCAGAGACCACCTAAAAAAGGATGAAAGCACACAGGGTGGTTTTACGCACAGATATCACATCCTCACACGCAGTCACGATGTGACCACAATACCTGGAAGCACTGCACTTTTGGGTTGATGCATGGAGTGGATGGAGGAAATGATTACTCCTTCCCATGTCTTCCAAATCCATTTAATACAAAATCTTTAATCTGGGGTTGTATCAGATAAAAAAGTGATAAGAAAAAGTGATGCACTTGATCTTAGCCAACAGCTGGGAAGTGTGCATCTGGGACAGGGGCCTCAGTGCATACTGCAGAGCACTTCTGCCCACTGAGGATGATATAGGATCAGTACTTCCAAGGGCTGTTGACAGATCTAAAAGATGACACATAAAAAAATGATTTCTTCACCTGAGAAAGAAAGAACTGTAAATCAATACAATTACAGTAGTTCACAGAGATAACTGAAATTGCTGAGGTTTAAATTCCTCTGGCAAAATTTCTGAGCAAAAGAAAATATTTTTAGGCTATATTGTTTACCTCTGTAATATCCTCTTTTATTTTTCTCATTTATAGATCTGCTGCCTCTTAGATACACAAAAAGAATTTTCTTGCTCAGTTTTGGGTAAAGGAAAAAGTAATCTGAATAACATCTTACCTGCTGAGAATTTATGAGGAACAAGATATTAAAAATATTTCCATATGGTTGTAGACACTCTTTCTGGTTTGTGCATCAAACTAAAATTCAGGGTAGGCTAAATGAAGATTTAATAGTAAATTTCACATACAGTCCATCTCTAAATAAAAGAAAAAGTAAATCTGATTGTCAGATATATTTTAATAGATTAAGTTTGATCTGCTTCCTGCAGGCATAAACAAATAACCAGCTTAAACTTGACAAATTGTTTTTTATTTGATACTTGCTTCTTTCAAACAGATGCTACAATGTCCTTACTTTCCACTGGATTTATTTCCCAAAAATTACAGTATCCAGAGTACATTATTATAATACTAGGTATCATAAAAGCAATTTGCTGCTGCAGTTCACCCTTCTGCTACCAGGGAACAGACAATGTGTTTAATTTTAGGTTTTTCATACATTATTTCAGGTTTTCTTATGTTTATGTGGATCTGAGTGTGAAGAAGGAAGAAAGTTGAATCTTTTACACAGGACTAGTTTGTTTTAATATGTAAAACATTCTCTGGGAAATTATACACTTGACTTCATATCATGTAGCCATCCAGTGTACTTTGGACCATGTTTTTCTTTAGTGCACAACTCAGAGACAAAATGCTGAGAAGAATCCTTTTTCATAGAAACATTTATTCTCCTAACTATTCTTGTTTTAATCCCCTCCCTATGTTTCTGTTGTAGTGTCTTGGAAATAGGACACACAGACACTAGGGAGGATCCCTCTGTTTTTATATTTTGTGTCTGGAGGTACGGAGTTAGGAGGAAGAGATTAAAAGGGAAATAAAAGAAAATAAAATTATGAGATGAAGATTTACTCTCAGCTATGCAGTTCTAAAAACTGCAAGTGCGATACTCAGCAGAAATGTGAGCACACATCCCATAAACAGGTCATTCCAGACCATAGTCATCATCCCAAGGTGCACTTGATCGTCTGCTAAATATTTCATATATGGTACTTATATTTACAAGTAGCTCTCTGAAAAGCTAACAAGAATATTAGAAAGACTGTAAAGGAGGAAATGTTAACATGGAGCTGTAGGATGATGTCACATGACTTGGGCCCACATAATGCGGTGGGCATTTATGGATCCTATAAATAGATGGTGAACTATTTTTAAAGTATCCCTTTGCTTCTGTGCTACACTGAATATATTACCAAGACTTTGTGATTGATTATTGGAACCCAGCAAAGTATCTGACTAGATCCTTTCCTTGTGCGAATACCTTCACGATCTGACATCCTTCTTCCCTTTAGAACTCAGGGAAATCATTAAATATTTCCGCATATCTGTAAATATTTCTGTACTTGCATGATTCCCACAGAATTTGTCTGACTGTCCTGTCTGTTGTGGTCCATCTTGTGCTTAATTCCCATCATGACATTAAAAAGGAGAATAAGCAAAATATTGTATTCTATTCAGTCCCAGAAAATTGGCATCTTTTTTTTTACTGGACTGCAGGGTCTTCAGAAAACAGTCGCTCTTTAAAGCGGGCTTCCCATTCATTAGTGCCTTGATGACTGTGTGTTGTACTTAACCTGTCTCTGACATGGTGTGACCAGCTTATTGGGAATAATCAGAGTGAATGCTTTGTTTCAAAACTGAGCACTCTTTATTCGGTCTTTTGATTTTCATGGAGAAGGACCAAGAACATGAGCAACTTGAAAAATCTTGTTTGATTTCTGTTATAGGTAATAAATGATAAAGCTGAATTAATAAAACAAAAAAATAGGTTTTTATTTCGCGACCAAGATTGGGTCCCTGATAGCCACAATCAAAGGGACAGCGTTGAGCCTGGGATCGGCACTGAGTGAACACTGATCCAAACTCTACCGCTTCGGATCCCCTCTGTTCACGAATGTTGTCTCTGTTTGGTTAGTTTTTATACAGTTTTTTTTGCCCCGGGCAGAGTTTCTCCTACTCTTTTCATTGCTTTACATATTCATGTGGTCTTCTTTTCTCTGTGCTGGCTGGACAAAAGTGTTTCTGGGAAGTGATGGATGCTGATCGTAGAGTTACAGGAACTTGGTATCGGAATGTATGCTCCTGACACTCTGACTATCTCGATTGTAGATACTTATCGAGTATTCATCGCTTGAGTGTCTCCTGGGCTGTCCCGGGAAAGGGCCCATCTCCCTGAAGAGCCACGTCTTTTCGTTCGTTAATTAGGTCTTTGTCTCTGCTGCCACCCATGGTTTCGCAATTTGTGAAGCAATCTTTCCCCGGCTGCGGCTTGTGGTTTTAAAACTTTAAGAATTTTCGTACAAGCACAACTTATTTAATGTATATTTTACATAAGCACGAATTATTCCATAACATATATTACGATTTCTATATATTACAATTTCTATGGATATCCCTTAGCCTCTTTTCTCCAACAGCCCCAGGCTAGTAATGAAATTTTACCATTTGAATTTACCTGAAAAATGTTCAATATAGGACAATGATGAGGCTTAACAAGAAGACAAAGCCGTCAAACTTGGACTTTCCTGCTTCATTACTCCTACAATTTTATTTCTTTCTCTAGTAAAAATACCCTCCTTTTAGTACTGATCTACCTTTTGTCACTGTGAATATGCAGCCCAGACAATTCACCAATTACACAGGAAAACAGCTTGAGGGAATCTACATATCCTTACTTGCTGTTTCTAGGAGATTGCCACTGTCAACTAATTCTGATAATGATCATATTACTATTTAGTGACCACCTTACTATAAACTTTAAAGTGTCTTTTGCATCTTGACTCCATGTTTCTTAGAGCAGGAAGGAGCAGGAACAAGTTGGGTCAATCTGTCGTCACTTGTCACCTCGAATTATTGCATAACTTATCATCAGCCAAGACAGCCAATATTATGTATGCATTTATTTTTTTCTCATGAATGTGTTGTTGCTGACAGCGCACAAATAAGACATCTCACAGCCCTTTCCACCACTCTGAGTCATGCCCTTTTTAAGTCAGTGAAACAATTCACACATCAGTAGACTGTGAAGGAGAGGTGCTTGTGAGTACTTGTGAGTGATCAGAGCAGTTTTGCCTCACTCTCTCTCTCTCTGAGAGAACTGCTTTTCTTCGCAGGTGCTTTTTTGGTTGGCATGGTGAATCATAGGCAATCAGCAAGAATGCTCTCAGGTATATAGTCTGCATTTCAAACTTCGTGGGTGTTGCAAGTAGGATGACTGTGACCATTCTTCACATCACTCTCTTACCCAGATACTGCTGCACAAAACGTCTAAATGCACGATTTGATCATTATCTCCTGCTGTGACAGTTCTCTTTCTCTCAGAGCTTTCCCTTCTGCTTATCTGGGGGTTTGATTTCCAGATTATCAAGGACTTCCCTTTCTATTTATGATTTGTACCTGGGCAATACTTAACCTACTTCTCTATAGCAGTTTTTCTTTTCCTCACAGGGAGCACAAATCTGAAAGAAATGAGCCCACTCTCTTTTAAGTGAGAGGCAGTTTAGATTTTTTTTTGCTCTGAGAAGAAAGCAGAGTAGCTACTTTTTATTAAGAGAGTGTCTTAAAGTTTACGTTCCAGAAGAAATTATTGGGTTTGAAAGCCTAACAGCTGTGATATTCCTTCCTTGTTTCTGTGTACGGGAAAACTTTTCATCCTTTGGGAGTGGATGGAAGAAATTATTTCAGAGATTTTTCACCTTAGTGTTGTCCTCAAAATTCTAGGAAAGTAACAGATGGAATCTGTACCTCAAATTCTGTTTAATGTGGGATTACTCTTAAAACAGGCGAGAAAGATAAACATTCTTCCACAAAATTTGCAGGGCAGATTTTTCAGCTCAGTGATATCTCATGGGATGTAAATCCTTGTATATTTTCTCAGCTTGTGTGTTTGTAAGTCAAATAAATTTTCACTTCCACCAAGTTTGTTTTAATTTAATTATGTTTATGACAGGTAAAACAGGATTTAAGAACATTTTAACATTTATATCTGAATGTTCAAACATTTTATTTTGTAAAAAAAAAATCTTTAAAGTGTCATTCAGAAGTGAATCAAGAGATTAAAATATAAGCTTCACACAAAATATCTTGTGACTGCTGTTTTTCAAGTGGTTTTCTAAATTTAGATTTTCTGTGTTCAGATCATCTGATATGTAATTTTCCTAGTTTCCTAAAAATAGGGGAGGCTATTCTTTTTCTCTGTAAATAGGGCTTCAATCTCACCCAAGTAAACATCTGAACATTTTGTCCTTGTCTTTTTTTGCTCTTGACTTCTGTAGGGAAATTGTGAAATTCCACAACTCACCTCTCCAACAGTTATTTATTACTTGATGTTCAACCTCCTGCTGTAATCTCTTAGACTTCCAGCCATTATTTTCATATGGCCACTTTCACAATTACATGTTGTGATAACTTAGGCAAATTACAGATAAGAATGATGCCCATAGGCAGTGCTCAAAAATTCTGATGCATAACTTTTAGGGGTTTATATACTTAAGTCCCTTTATAAAGGAGTTCCATTTTTCCTTGTAATATTTCATGGTTTTTCATCTGCTAAATAGAGGGGCAATATTAGTACACCTTCCAAAATTATGCACATACTGGAACATGACTGAGATGACAAAATAAGTAAGAAAAATGCCTCAAATTTTAATAGGGGTTAGAAAGCAAAATAGTTGCCATGTTTCTTATGATTTCAAAGTCATGGATACTGGCAAAGGACATTTCAGTTGGACAAGAACAATGGCTAAAATTTCCTCTTCCTTCTTAGTGCTGCATGGTTTGTTATCAGGTAGTAAATGTGTCATTTTTATCATTACATGTAAAACTTATCTGTGGTTCAACTATATTGACCTAATTTTTTTTCTAATTATTTCATGAACTTCTTGTACTATACATAATATATTTGCCAGAAAAATTTTTTTTGGGATATTAATATATTAAAATTAAAATGACCATGTTTTGTTTCATCATATTAATGACATATACTGTTTCAGGATTGTGGGTATCTTGCAGCTGCTTAAAGAACTAGTTTTTTATTTTCAGTTTGATATAATTCAAGCACAAAGTCACAGGCACTAGTACAAAGCTGTAGTACTTAAACCAGCTCTTCTAGCTTCCAGTCAACTGGGATGAAATTGTTAATAAGATAGCTATTTTTGTCTTTAGGAGGTTAGTATTAGACTAGACTTTTGGTTGATATAAGCAAATATTCTCAAATTTACCTTCTAATACATAAATTTCTAACTAGGTATGGCTGATGCAATACTTCTATTTTTATATCAGATTGTGCTATAAAAGCAGTGAACTGAGGTATTGGCTTCTATGAGCCAGTCCGAAGCACTGAGAAGTACTTCAATAGAGCATTCAAAATCTTATTAATATTTCTATGTAGTTATAAATGGATACATACAGACATAATTGCAGCTGAAATGCACTGAAAAGAACTTTCTTGATACCTTAACTGTTAAATTAAATCTGCAATAACACAGTGTTCATGAAAACAGCCAAAATATGGACAAAAAGAAAATTTAATTACTTGGATCCAACGGTGAGCAGATCTTTTATGAAGAAAAAATTAGGGAAAAGGAACAAAAGCATCATTACCAGCTAAGCTTTACCTGCTTTTCTCAGTAATAAAAACAAACAACAAAAAAAATCAATAGGGAGTAATTGTAACATGTGGAGAATATAATGTCAAAGGTATATGGCAAAAAATAGTCACTGATTGTGCTGAAGTTTAGTCATTGTCCTGAAGTTAATTCAAGATGAAATTAAAGAAAAAGCTCTTAGGATGTGTGATCCAAAGGTTTCTAATAATCCTGTGTACCCTATAAAGTGTGCTTTGTGATACATCTCAGTCCGATCCAGGTTACATCATTGTTATGATGGGTGGTCAGAAATTACAGGTTTTGTCCTTAGGAGAAATTTTCTCAATAGTAGCACATTTAATGCAATTCTTAATCAAAGGTTTTTTTCTGCTTCCTTTTCTTCAGAAATCACAAGCATGAACAATTAATCCTTATTTCCCCTTTGATCTTTAAATAGAATATTTGATAGAAATGCTAGAATTAAACCGTGGAGGATTTGGGGACAGGAATCCCTAGAATTGTACCATGGAGTTCTCTACAGATTACCTTTCTGGTAAAAGAATGCAGGGAGACTTCTTGAATTTAGTCAAGACATTCAAATGTATGCAAGTTGAAACTCTGACCTGGCCACATACATAAGCATTTTATTGTACAAGGATAGTGAAGGGCCTAGAAGGGAAGCCACATGAGGAGCTGCTGAGGTCACTTGGTCTGTTCAGCCTGGAGGAGACTGAAGGGAGACCCCGTTGCAGTTACAGCTTCCTCATGGGGGGAAGAGAAGGGGCAGACACTGATCTCTTCTCTGTGGTGACCAGTGACAGAACTGAGGGAATTGCCAGAAGTTGTGTCAGGGGAGGTTTAGGTTGGGTATTAGATAAAGGTTCTTCCCCCAGAGCCTGGAACAGGCTCCCCAGCGAAGTGGTCACAGCACCAGTCTGACAGAATTCAAGAAGTGTTTGGACAATGCTCTCAGGTGTACCTCTTGGGAATGGTGCTGTGCAGGGCCAGGAGTTGGACTCAATGATCCTGATAGGTCCTTTCCAACTCAACATATTCTATGATTCTGTGACTCTAGTCCTATATAAACTCTTGAGATAATTAGGCCATTAATAAAATAATGCTTAGGAAACTTATTAATTTTTCTATCATTAAGTAGATGGACTATACAGAGATTCAAAAATAATTTAAGGATGCCAGTACCTCAGTTTCTCAGATAGCGTGCACCATTGCTTCACTGGACATACATCAGCTTGCTGAGTGGAAAGCTGGATGATTTAGCCGACACTCAAGTGTTAAAGACAGTGATTCCTCTCAAAATTCTCTCCACTTATGGACCATTTACATGGGATTGCAGGAACACACCTCACCCTCATCTTGAACACCAAATGGGAAAGAAGTTGAAATTCCCAGTTTTAATCCAGCAGCTTGAATATAAATGCATTTGTAAGGCTTGTGAAGAATAAAATCTAATCCTCTTCTACTTCAAACTATGGTCTGTTCTAGAGGTATTTTTAAAGAATATTTCCATGGCAAATTGGCTAGTTTGGCTGGTTCCTCCTAGCAGTTTCCCCTACAAGGTCTTCATGCTAAGGAGTGACTCCGTGGTTTCTAATGGGAGGAGCTCCTTTGGGTGCACAGGAAACATAGGAAGTATGTGTGTTCCCCAGTGTGATCTCAGTAGTGATTAATTTTGCTCATATTTGTCAAAATTTATTTTATGCCAAGAAATGACAGGTTTTGGATCTAAGTATGGTGTATGGACTTACTCTGTGAGTTTAGGTACATTCAATATAACTTTGGAAGAACACCCCTACCTTATTACCAGACAACACATACCAGCTACTCTGGTAAGAAATCTCCTATGAATAAAAGAGAAACCATGTCTCAACATATTTGATCCTTCTAAAGGTGACCAGTTGTTTAATAAGTTTCTCTGATTTTTTTTATCAGAAAAAAAGATTTATGTTCATATACTTGACAAAGCCAAGGATTTTTATTATAAAAACAGGTCAAATACATTATGGAGCAGTCTGCAAATGCAGTGTTACAAGAGAGTAAAATTTCCTGGCTTTTACCCAAATAAGTTCTCTCCTCAATTATTTATATTTGCAAGTTCACCATTGCAAAATCTGTCTTCTAGATGAAACAATATTCCTCCTAGACTTTCTGAAGGGGGAAAACAAGTGTTCAGTAATGAAGCCCTTAAGAACATTGCTTTTGGGGGGTTTTGCATGTATGCAAAAACATGCATTTAGGTAAAGCTGAAGCTGTCAGAAAATGTTACAAAATGCAGTAATGTAACATGTCCTGAAGCTACTAGGCTAAATCAAAGCTCAGAAAGGCACTTTTCTGATGTGCTGTATTCCACGTACGCTTACGCTAAAATGAAGCTGTCCTCGTCAGTCAGGGAGACAGCATGCAGTAGTTAATGACTCCTCTATAGCAGTTTCCCCAGTTATGTCATTCTGTGTGATCCAACTGATTTATATGATTTACGTATGAACCAGTTATTTCTAAACTTTGAAGTCTATGCAAATTTCTCTGCTGCGATTATTGTAGAGCCAATTGCAACGTGCTTGAAAAGACAGAAAAAACCAAAGCTGCACCCATCAAAAATGTTACTTACAGAAAAAACGTTGAAACTCCTGAGCTGACAAACAGCTCTCCTGAAGAAATGCAGGTTTTGAGCTTTTGAACACCTCTTAATGAAATTAATATCTGCTTTTTGGCTGGTCTGCAGAAAAGTACTTAAGTGTGAGAGACTCTGAATATTATTTTCTTTTAAGATGGAAATGAGAAGTGGGCTTTCAAAACGCATTTCATAGCATTTTCCTGCAGCAAGAAAATCAACTGTCTTTGATAATCTCCAATTTCCGGAGTTCATAGCTTTCTGAAATACTCACACATCAAGTTGAATTCTTTTTATATTTTGGTTCTTACCAAGATTTCAGAATCTTAGACCAAAATTTTACTGGTTTTTGCATGAGAGATAAGTCAGCTGTTGTTGAGGAAAGAAAAAGATCTAACTGTATTGTTTGAAAACAAAGATACAGAAAAAACAGCTGAAGCTGAGAACTGAAATCTGGCTGCTCACTGAAGACTAGGTTCAGAAAAGCACTTAACTGCTGTAATACAGCATTTAACTTTTAGCCTTCAGACTTCTAAAGTAGTTGTGCTAATGGTAATATTTCCCTGAGCCACAGTTTGGATACCTAAAGGCACACCAGAACTGCTAAGTGACAAGTGAATATGGAGGAGGATTGAGAATGGGACTCATCCCTTGCTTGAGTCACAGCCTAATTGTTACCGCTCTTCACAGGTGTGTTTTGGACCTCTCCACCTGTCTCTCCATGCAATGCACTTTAGGTAGGATAGACACTGTCTCCAGAAACCTGAATGAAGCTATCTGTCTTGTTGTGGCCCCCTCCCTTCTTTCAACACTGAGCAGATTAAAGTCTAAGCCCTGTGAAACCTCCCGTCTCACTTCAAAACACACAACATTATATTTAGCTTCCTTTTGCTCCCACTGTCTGCACTACTGACTCCTATTATTCAGAACACTTTGAGCTGAAAAATAACCACCCAAAATAATAATTGTGTATTTTAGTCACTCAGGCAAGTAGAATCCTGGGGAGGTGTAGTGCCAATACGATGTGGTAGTATGGGATGAGGCCAGCTTGGAGCAGAAGGTGTGAGCAGTAAGGGAAGTGAATGCAAGCCAGCAGGCACAGCAATTCATCTGTGCTTGTATTTTATGTCACCAATGTAGCATAATCTGAAACCAAGTTCTGCAACATCCAGCTTGATCAGCAAGGATCTGCTTGTGCTAGTCTTTGTCAGAGGATGACTTAGATAAGTCAGACGCAGATATAAATAATATGACAGAGGCTTCTGTAGAAACCTTCTCCATCTGCTCTTTGCTTGGACCCACCTCTTGGCTGTTTCTCTTAAAAAAGATGTTACTTCACTCCTAACATAAGCAGAGGACCTTGCTTTCTTGTAAATGCTGTTAATGATGCCACCATTTTGTATGAGATATTAAGACAGGCAAGATATGAGACACCTGCGAACTGCTCATTCTTTTTGAGTGGTTGGAAGTTATCTTGACTTCTTCACAGTGGAGTGTGACCAGAAGTACTCTGTTAAAGGACTTGTGTAATGTGACAAGAATTTAAGATTCACAGGGCCTGTGTAAACAGGTACTTCAACTGGCCTTTAGGGTCCTGTTCTAGCAGATGTGGGACATGATCTGGATCTCTGGCAGAGTAAAGCACGATCGCTAGTTTCCTCTCAGATTGCTCTTGTTATAAAATAAGGCTCACATAAATATTGATGGAATCTGCCCGATATAAAGACAATATAAGAAAGGTAATATATAATGTAAAGACAGGGACTGCCTTCTCTCTTTTAGATGTGTTTTTCAAGAATTAGATTGACAGGACATTTTTGTGTAAGATGAAGATCTTACAGGTGTATGTCAGCACAAGTATCAAAGTGGATTTGGGAAGGTGTGGATAGGAAAACATGTGGATTCCAAAATCTAGGGGTCAACTAGGTGCTGATAACTTGGCATTGACAAGACTACCGGAACAGGAAAGAAGCATAACTTTACACATGAAAGGAACCCAACTGATAAAACTCTCAGTACTCACAAATGGAAATATCTCTGGCTTTAAGCAGCAATTTCAATGTAAATTTGGAGATTCTCTTGTTGACCATAAGTATAAGTATTCTGCTTTCTTCCTTCTGTGGTGCTAATCTTTTTGTAAAAATTGACCCGTTCTAGGTTTGGAGGTATACAGCAGTTGGATAAGTGACTCTAAAAAGTAGTTCTGGGCAGTGAAAATAATAAAGTCCACCTTTTTTTTTGAATTTGGATTTTCTGCTGTTCAATAAGGTGTTCAATAAGGAAGTTTCCCCTTGTGCTTTTTCTAACCAATAGGTCATTCATAGCATCATTTCCAATGTGGATTCTTTGATATCTATGAGGAACTGACCTCATGTTTCACCCTTTTCCTCAGTAAAGGCAATAATAGAGCCTCTCTTCTCTTTTTCTCTCAGCTGTCTATTTAAAAGAAAAAACATGTAGGATCTTAATGTTCTGAGACCTGAAGTGCTCAGTTAAATTTGATTGAAACTGGCTGATGGTTCAAAAGCTATTGGAAAAGGATGGATAAATATATACCTTCACACATACCTTCAGTGTTCTGCTAGTAAAGTGCAGAAGTTAGTCCCTAGAAAACTAAAGCAAAAATCCCTTCTGAGCATATTCAGAAGCATGTGCTATATCTCAAAATCATTTTAATTTAAAAATGTCCTGTGTAAGGACTATGTTCTGTATAGTTCTCTAAAAATCAACGATTTAACATCAAAAAGGGAGAAACAAATTTCGGAGAAAAAGAAAAGAAACACAATTTTAGTACAATCCTGATAATACAAGCGACATCAATCAGCTCAGCCTGTACCACTCTAGTGCAAAGTTAGATTCATGCTTTCAGCACAAGTTACCATTATTATGGAAAAATAGTTTAATCCCTTCAAATTCATATCAGTAGAGTTGCATTTATCATAAACCAACAGGTTGAGTGAAAGGAGTGCCTTTGCTTTGCAATCTCCTGTCCAGGAATTTTGAAATCACTGAGGAACCCACAGCTCTTTGTCATTGCTCTAGATTGTCAGTCCAGTATGTGATACTTGTGCCCCGCTGCACCATGGCAAGATGCTAACGTGAGTAGTTCCTAGTGTGCACTTTTAATCCAAGTTAGAAACTCTGGCCTGAAAATGTATATTTTACTAGTACATATGACTTTTAAAGTCTGAGATTAGAAAATTAAATACAGAAGAGAAGTTCACACACACTGACGTGCCATGCTGATGTGAAAATTGAAATGCATTCGAATGTCTATAATGCTTTTTGTGACTTGAGATGTCGAAAGCATACCAAAAAAAAAAAAAAAAAGAAAAACCCCAAACAAACCCTGTCTGATCTCTTTATGAATTTGTCTGAGAAGAAAGAAGGGTATTTTTGTCTGAAAACAGAATGATATCCCTTTGTCATCGTGTAGTTCAGAATAAATTTATAGAAATCATCCTGGATTATCCTGGATTTACTGTGCTTTAATAAAGAGGAGATTTTAATCCAGTGCCAGTGTGACTGACAGTTCTGGTTTACATAGGAATAGTGAGAAGCCTCCTCAGGATCCTCCATGCTAGGATCAGTCAGTTACTACCCAGATGATTCCCTGGATGTTTTTCCTTTGCTTTTCCAGGAGATTTTGTGTGGGAGGGCTGGGGTGGCAAGCGCTGCTGTCAGTAGGGGAGTGTTGATTTTTGCATTCCTGAAAGTTGCTGCTGTGCTAAATGAAGATAATTGGCAGGAATCGATTAGCTTTATAGGAGGGTGTTATTAAGGGTTGAGCTCTTTTCACAAATTGCCCCTTCTGCACTTACTGCTTGAGAGGCGTAATCTCAGCCATCCCGAAATTCACAGAGCAGGAGATTGATTTCCTCCTTTTTCTTTTTCTTTCCCTGCCTTAAACTCTGCAGGTCAGTCCCACCCCAGGGTGCATCCGGGCGTTAATGAAGATGTTGTACTGCCCTTACTGCAGAGGACTTCCCACTGTGAAACCTTGCAACAACTATTGCCTCAATGTAATGAAGGGCTGCCTAGCAAATCAGGCTGATTTGGATACTGAGTGGAATCTGTTCATAGGTAAGAAGAGTTTAAATATTAGTGGAAGGAAACTCTGGTAATATCAAATCTCTGCAGGGTTCTGTGAGGTTAGAAGATGCTGTTGGTCAATATTCAGAATGAAGCAACTGCAGATGCAGCTCACTTTTTAATTGAACTTCATGGCTTGCACTGAGAAACGACTGCTCGCCGTGCCCTAAGCCAGTCACATTTCACATTTCATATTTCCAAAGGAATGGTGTGGTGTTACGGCTCCTGAGCTGAATTATTACATGCCATTTGAAATGTTGAGAAAGATTTGGTTGAGGATTTGATAACAAGCTTAACATGGCAGAAATAATATGTATTACAACTGAAAACCAGGCTCTTGCAAGCTGAGAAGATAATAACATTGTATAACATCCAGTCAACATAAATCACAACAGCTGCTGTTCTTAATTCTGGTAGTATATAGTCAAAAAGCTTTTAAAGTTACATATGTGAGAAACTATTAATTCCTTATTCTTGCTTAAAATATGCTAACATCTCCCTTCCATTGTACTGAATAGAAAGTACCAAACATGCAATACCATGTTAGAACAGAGCAGAGTATTTACATTTAGGAAAAACTGCTCCCACAATTTATTCACATAATTCTTCACTCAAATAAATGAAGAATAAGAAAGAAAGAATTGTTCCTTAAAGAGCCATTCATCTGTCCTGTAGCAAAACAAAGCAAAACGGAAAACCAACCAATAAAAAAAAGCCCAAAACACACAACCAAAAAAAAAAAACCTCCCGAAGAGTAGCATATAACAAGAAATATTACTTTTAAGTTGCTTTTAGTGATAGGATAGGATGACAATTAGACAAGGCTGATGATAATATGGAAGGAATGGAACAGCTAGTTAGCCTAGACACTAATGAGTGTCATAATCTAGACTGGATTTTGAAAAAATAAATGCAGCTGGAAAAAATGGGATAACACTTTCTTTATTGCAGCTGAAGAAAGGAAATTTATTTTCTATTTTTGGAAAGATAAAACATAAGCAATCTCATTCTGCTTAATTTCAAACCCCACTGACCAATGTGACTTTGAAAATTTGACTCTGACTCATTCATGGATTTTTGCTTTACTCAGCAGTTCAAGATGGATAGGGAGAAGAAAACAAGATGAAAAATGAATCCGAGTATGAAAAGTGAAAACGAGCATTGAGAGTGCAATAAAAATAGCATGCAAACAACAACATTAAACAAATGATGTAGATACATTTGCCTTCCCAGGCTCTTGTGCTGGTTAAAGTAGTTGACATCAGAAACAGTGCTGTATGGAGGGATACCCATGGGATTACTGGAGTAAAAAGGAGAATCTAAACATCATCAGAAAGCTAATTGGCAGCCGATGGGAAAACAATTTTAACCTGTTAAGGACATTGCATAAGCTACTTCCCTTGTCATTGAATGATAAGCAAGTCCTGAAATGTCACTAATTCTGATTAAAAAAAATAATGTAGGCTTTTAAGAAAAGAAACCCCAAACATTTGAACTAAAATAAACAATAGAGTTTTTATTAAGACAAGCACCAGTTTAGACCCAGTGCTGGAAGTTAAGGTTTGAGCTGTTAAGAGACGATTTCCTTTTCTGGTGCTTTAAATTCAGTAAGAGTCCTGGGCATGGTGAGACATGTTGGAAAGTGTGGAAATGCTTACAGATTCAGACTTTCAGAATCTTTGCTGCAAAGCCCTTGTCTGCATCAATGTCTCTTTGGTTTTGATTGTTCTTGCTCTCAGAAAAGAAAAACTCCATGAAAGTTTGTATGTTATGTTAAAGCATAGTGCTAATTTATTAAATACCATGTCAGGCAGGCTACTATGCAATTATCCCTGCAGGTCAGTGATGACAAGGCAGTATACAGTAAAAATACATCAAATCATATTTCCTCTTTCTTTTAACTAAACAACTTTCCCTCTGTAACTTTATGGGGAAGAAAATAGAGGAGATACAAAGATTTTCATGTGTTTGGAAAAGGTATTCTGTTTTATCCCATTGGCATTTTATCCCAGAGGCATTTTATCCCACGCCTCTGACAGCTTTGCTGAAGATGAGGGTCCTTCCTTTATGAAAGACTGAAATGAGGCAAGTTGTCTCTGTCTCTGACAGCTGTCAGAGGCTTTCTAATAACACATGCAATTCCCTTAGTGGTAAACACAACAAAACTTCTACTCACTGAAATAAAACGAACAGCAGCATTTTACAGCACCGCTGAGCTATGAAAGATTGGAAATTACGCATGAGCAGTTTTTATTCCTGTTCCAATACTAGGAACCATGCACCAGTGAAAAAAAAGATAATTTTGTGCATTAACAGCTTCTGCCTAGGCAGGAATCCCAAATGTTAGTGCATATTCATACACAAGATAGTTTTGCTTAGCTCATAATCTGTGCATTGCAAAATAGTTTTGCTTAGTTCATAATCTGTGCATTGCAAGGTTGTTTTGGTAGAAGTTTGTACTAGGAGAAAACTCTCAGATATGTTTGTCAGTAGCTAAGTAAATCCTGTGGTTTGGACTGCATGTCCTGATGTTGCTCTGTAGCCACAGCAATGGTGCAACAACAGTCAAGATCTGCACCTGAGGAGGAGCAGAGAAAAGTAAATGAACTGTTTGACAACAGGATGTGTTGCATGTTTTACCTAGTTTATAAATATAGAAGTCAGGACTGAAATCACATATATATAGCACTAATAAATCTTGCCTCTACTTTCAAAGCTAGGGAGAGTGGGACAACTTCCCCTAAACATCTGGTGCTTTCTAAGATTTTATAGACTGTGAAAATTGGTAGGAGGTGAAACAGCTGCAGCAGCATGAAACATGGCTTATTATATATTTCCTGGTTTGCCACCTTAAAGTCTGTGTCCTTTTTGTGTAACGTTTCATTATAGGCTTTTTATATTTTGTTGCCTATATTATTGCATTATAAAATCCAAATGTTGCATATCTCATTCTAGCAGATCATCTGCAACTCAGAATTTTGCCTGAGAAAGGAAGACAGTCTTTAATATCATATTATAATTATAAAACTGTAATGAAAAAATGCTCCTTCCAGGTATCTATATAAAATATTTAAGAGGTATTTAAAAGTAAACCCGCCACACTGACTTTAAAAATGTGTATTTTGCAAAGCTTGCTTTTGATGTTTTGCCTGTCAGTTACCCATCATAATCTCCCTTGCACCAGTCTCAAGCAAAGTTAGCAAATGCAAGATAAAAAGCATGAGCAGAGGAACTGTACTGCTGAGGAAGGAGATCGCCTCAGGGAGGAGTTGGCTGATTCTGTGGAGTGGGGAAAAGGGGATTTTCTCTCTTATGGCCCAACAGATATAGTCAAAATTATTCTTCTCTCCATGGAGCTATACCAATTAACAGCAATAAGAATCAGGCATCCCACTGTTCATTCTGTCACAGAAACAGACGAGATGGATAAAATTATTCCCACTTACAAGAATTTAAAGGCCCTGTATCTTAGGGAATGTCATCCAATTTTAGCAAACTGTTGTTACTCCTCTTTCTCTTACTAACCTCTATTTAAGTGCCTGTTCCTATCTTGAGATTCTTTGTCTTTCCTTAACCTTAGCTTTCCCTGTAATTGGTCATTTATTTCCTTTCTGCTGCTCTGTTTCCCAAGCAAAAATGTCAGCTGAGGAATGAGCCCATCTCAGTGGACACCACACTTTCTCTGGGTATCCTCATTCAGCTTCAGAATCAACAGCTGTAAAAGGATTATTTCCATGGAAGCTAGTGCATCTCGTTCTGACAGCTGCCTTAATTACAGGTTCAGGATCGCAAAGTGGCCATAACCCATTTGTTTTTTTGGATAATTTCTTTCACAATTAGCCTTAGAGTTAAGTTTCTTCTGTCTTGAGACAAAAACATAGATGATTCTAAATCTGAAAATCTAGCAAGATTGTGGGCCAAATATGACAATCCTAATAGAATTAATTCAGCGCAACAGAAGAATAAAAATACAGGTAGTTGTTTTAATCATAGTAATTACTGTATCTGATCTTTTTTTGTGGAAATCCAAAGTAATTGATAAATGCTTTGTTGCTGTAGTTAACAATGAAGTGTAATGCCTGTGTAGCAGTGTTATCAGATGCAATCCATGAAGGTTTGACACTGCGTGGCTATTTATAATAGCAGAAATTAAAAGTCTTTTTTTTTTTCCTACAAATTGTTCAATGATAAATCAGACCCACCTCAACCATACCCCCATGTTTTATTAGGCAGGAGATTGTGGAAAACACTTCAAAAGTTGTACAGTAGCAGAGACTGCATCCCTGCCTGTGAAAAGGAGCCAAGAGTTTATGTCCACAGCTACCTCTCTGCTTAGAGTGGGGAGCAAGTGACTTTGCTCTGAGCGTGTTCCATAATTGATAAGCTCTGCCATGCAGTAAGGCAGATCAGCATGCAGGGTGTTCACACTGCAGGATTCAAGGCCTGCAGAGCTGAGAGCCAGACACCTCCTACTGCCTCCATCCTGCCAGGCTTCACGAAAAGAGAAAATCGTATCTGTGAGCAAAAGATTCTCCTCCCAGTGTTAAAATTATTTCTCTTATTGTCATTACAACGGCTCTGCATTAACGGCTACAACAGCTCTAATTTACATTCTACTTGTTGTGCTTTAAGAATCCCTTTTTTCTTCCCATCAGTATGGCTCAGACACTTACCTTTGGAGTTCTCCTGAGGAAGAGTACACCATGCAGACTCACTTAGAGCAACTAGATTATTTTCAGAAAAAGTACGCAATGAAAGCTTAACTACTTACTCCTAGTGAAAGTTTTAGTGATGAAAATATGCATTCAATTTCATTTACTGCTTACAAAAGCCCTCGTGTCTCTGTGCTTTCTCGGTTCCATGTGCAAGGATAAACATTTTCTGTTAATGCTTCAAGCGGCTACCCTGATTTGACTTTTTTAATGGCTTATTACAGGAAAAACTGTGTCTTCAAGATTCACTTTGGTTCAGAGAAAAATCAGTCTATAATACTAATAATAATCGTTTACTATTTTCTTGTGATTCTTATGAGATCTCAAAGCAACCTTCTCCAGTCTGAACAGCCCCAGCTTACTCAGCCTGTCCTTGTAGGGAAGATGCTCCAGTCTTCTTATGAACTTTTTGGTCCTCTGGATTTGCTGCATTCCATGTTCTTATGCTGGGGACACCAGAGCTGGAGGCAGCACTCTAGGTAGGGTCTCAGAAGAGCAGAGTGAAGGGGCAGAATCCCCTCCCTCACCATGCTGGCCGCTGCTTATAATGCAGCCCAGGGTTCTACTGGCTCACATTGAGTTTTTCATCAACCAGCACACCCAAGTCCTTCTCTGCAGAGCTTCTGTAAATCACCTCTCCAGGCAACCTGTAGGTGTGTCTGGCACTGCCACCATCCAGGTGCAGAACCTGGTGCTTGGCCTTGCTGAATTTCATTAGGTTCACACAGACCCACTTCTCAAGCTTGTCAAGGCCCCTCTCAGCTCCTGGATGGCACACCCCTTCCCTCCAGCATGCTGACCACACCCTGGTGCCAGCTTGGCATTGTCACACACACAAGCTTGGTGTCATCAGCAAACTTGCTGGGGGTGCACTCAATCCCACTGTCCCTGTCACCTACAAAGAAATTGAAGAGTATCAGCTGCTGACCCCTGAGGGACACCACTCATCACTGGGCTCCACGTGGACAATGAGGCATTGACCACAACTCTGCGTGTGGCCATCCAGCCAGTTCTTTTTCCACCGAGTGGTCCATCCATGAGACCCACGTGTCTCCAATTTGGAGACAAGGATGTCATGCAGAACAGTGTCAAACCCTTTGCAGGAGTCCATGCAGATAATGGCAGTTTCTCTGCTCTATCCACCAGTGCTGTAGCCTCGTCATAGAAGGTTGCCAATTTGTCAGGCATGATTTCCCCTTCATAAAGCAATACTGGCTCTCATCAAGTACCCCTTTGTTCTCCATGTGATTCAACATCGTTTCCAGAAGAATCTGCTCCATCTTTCCCTTTTATTTATCTTTGTATAATACACAGCAAAGGCTGGCAGTCTGTTGTAATGCTCACAAGGCAAAAATCTTGTCCTGGCTTAATCATGATAAGTAAGATCCAAATGAGAGGTTTTACCAATTTTAGTTACTTGGAACTTGAATATCTTTACCGCCCTCCTCCTTAATCCTTATATGAAGGTATACTGTGCTGTTTTTTATAGGTTAGCCTTTCACAAAGACTCTGGGAGAAAAAATAAGTTCTATTATTTCCTCCATGGGGTGCCATTATCCCAAAATCAGAATTTCTGGTAGAAATTCATCAATTTTGGTTTGTTGAGCATAGAATGGACACTTGAATACAAACACTACAAGTTTGTAATTTGCATCTTGTGCTCATATAAAAACTGAGAGACTACATGGGCAAGACAGCCTAAAACTCAAACCTGGAATATAAAGCCTTATTTTCAGTTACTATATTGTTTAAAAGTATTTAAAATTTTAGACTAAAACCATCTTTTCTTGCTTTCTTTCTGAGCCAAAATTATCATGACACCTCAAGTGAAACCACCTTTGCCAACTATCAGAATGAAATTAGGGAAAATTATCTTAACCTAATGCCTTTCATCTTTTCTGCTTACTTCTTAAAACAACTTGAGTGCCTCCAGAGTTTGCAGAAGTCATAGTTTCATCTCTGTACAGACTATAGTAGCTATTATACACCAATATCTATTCCCTTAGTTGAAGTGTCAAGGTTTGGTGAATGGCTCTGAGGGTGTGAAGCCACATTGTGATTATATATTAAAAAAATGAGATCCCTAGTTCAGAATTATTTTTCCCTACTTGAGCTTATTTTTACAAAAACAAGGGAAAATTAGTAGAGTACTCTGATATGTGATACAACTGCACATATGGTTGCTCAGAGGTTGAGAACAAGATTTGCAGATGTAAATCTAATCTTTTTTACAAAAAACCTTTTGTGTGCTTCAGGCCAATTAGTCTCCATAATGCATAGGTAGCAACATGAAGGAATTTGTGGTGCTACTAAAAACACAGACTTAACACCTGTTAACAATTATGTCAGTTCAGGTTAAAGATATGTAATTGTAAAAATGAAAAGTGAATTCAGCTTGACAATGCCTAATTAAAAGTATTATAATTTTTAAATTCTCGGGAAAGCAGTAACCTCCTTGATCCCATATTTTCCTCTCGTTTTCCATAAATAGTATAATCAGTGCCTACAATTTAAATACAATACCAAGGTCTGATAGTTTAGAGTACACAGGAGCACCCCTGAAATAAAGGGGACATCACCATTCAGTAAGGTAAATAATATGTAGAAGAGTACTTGTTATTTCCCACTGCTTTTCTTACCTCAGAAGTATAAAGGATAGGCAACCTGGGTGTGTAATTCCTCAGATGGAAATGAATTCAGCCTGAGAGAAGCTCTCTGATGTTGTGGGACTGCCAGCAGAATGCAAAAAGCACCAGCCCTTGCCTGTTGCTTTAACTCTACTTACCCTGCCAAATGTCTGTGCTCCCCCTGGGGCAATATAAATTCTTACAAGCAACTCACAGCATCCATTGCCCTGTGTATTTGCTTTAGGATGTGTCACTGAAGAAAGAGATTCCCTCCTGTAGGACTATGGGGATTGTGCTCCTATTACTGGATCAAAAGAGCTGGGACTCATCTGGCCTGTTCTTGCCAGTGACACCATTGACAGCTTGTTACTTGGGGGTGCATCCTGGAAGGGTGCTAATGGCTTCACTCAGAGTGACTCCTGAAGACTGCAGCTCCTAAAGGGGGACTGTGGATTTCTGAAAATGCAAATGTTTTGTTGAATGATAGCAGCAGATCTCTTAGGACTGCGAGCTTTGACATGTCTTGTGGAAATCACATATGGAGATTAACTATGCCATCCTCTTTAAGGCACAAAAGATATTAGTGCCCATCACCCATCATCAGCTACATATACATCATACAAATACAGGATCAGGCATACATCAGCTACAAATACAGGATCAAATTCACCCATTCTAGAATTCTGCCTTTGGCATGCAAACACAAGTCTCTTGAACTGTATGATTTCTCCACATGCAGGAAAAAGCTTCTCAAAACTTGAAGTGATATGAGAGTCACATACTCAGCATTTTCAGCAGGCCCCATGTTGACTGCAGCACTTAGATGCTACAGCTTCTTTTGAAAATAGCAAGACTGATCAGCATTGTCAAAAAGTTTAAAAGATTTTATAATGAAACCTTTGGACCCAAATGATGACTCTTTAGTTCCATTTTCATTCCTCATTTCCAACTCCTTCATATTATTTCACATCAAAGGGAAATGTGTGTCTAGGACACATGAGCACAGTTTGGAAGTTGCAGAGAACAGCAAATTTCTCTCTGTTTAGATTCAGGGGAAGTGCTGGGGAAGCTGTTTTGCCACTGCCCTTAAAATGCTATGAATTAACCAAGGGATGTTGCATAAGATATCTCTAGAAACAGGAAATATGTTCATTATTTTTTGCTCAAATACTCTGTGGTTCTGGGACTATTATTTCATACTTTTCCAAGTCCATAGCTGTGCCTTCCCAAAGGACACCTCGCTTCCAGGAGAGCAGTAAACAGTGTGCTATTTCTGTCCTAGGTTACCATGCATATTAGCACCTCAAAGAGTTTTCTCTTCAGTGGAGGATTTGATGTCTCAATTAATTGCATTTATGTAGGGCTGAATCCCTGTTTACCTGTTGGGATATCCCTCAGGCACTTCACTGTGCTGATCTCCCTGTTTCACAGTCAAGGCACCAGCTGGAGAATATTGTGCCTCTTACCTGATCTGGTTTCCCTTCTGGTTTGGGGGATTTGGGCCAGCAGGTCTCTCTGGCATATGACTGTGAATGAAACACACACCCCGACTACAGAACTTGGCCATGCTTTTATACTTCAGTTACCTGAAACTCCATGCAGTTGTGCTTTTTTTTTTTTTTTTTTTTTTGCTTTTTTTTTTGCTTTTTTTTTTTGAGGATTACAAATCCAAATGAAGAACATGTGAATTTCCTTTTACCCAAAGCAGGTGGAACTAAATATCATTTTAACTGGTTTGAACTTACCATTTTGGCTGTGCTTCATTGAGACAATGCTGTATTACACTAGGAAGGGTGAAAACTATGTTATTTCTAAAAAGATATCTTTGGTTAAATCACCATTTGACTTGGTCAGTATCGATAAACTTGAGATAATCTGAATTCTATTTTTGGCAAACACCCCTATTTTTAAGGGAAAAAATAATTGTGCAATAATTGAAATGTTGCCCAGAGGAGTACAGACGGTTTCATTTCAATTTTAGTTGAAATAAAATTTATCTTTCTGTCCGTTTTGTTTCTGCTTGTATTCAGCTGCACTTAAAACCATATATCTGAGGAAAGGATTGGTTACACCATGACTCCATTTTATACACTTAAAGTATTTTATCTTGGGATCTGCAACCATTTTAGAAAATCGCATAAATAAGAAACAGTTTTCATATGCTGAAAATAAACTTGAAACTGTGTAATATCTTGAATTATGTGTTTTTTCTGATAAATTGATTTACTAACTATTTCAGATTCTCTCAACTTCATATTAGAAACAAATGTCAAATTATTCAAATCTCCATTATTCAGGCAAATGTAATGGAGAGATAAATGTAATTCAGAGCAAATCTGTTCTTCAAGTAACTATCAAAACACTTGGTTATATCTGAAAATACTTTGCTGAGTTTATTATACAGTATCACAATGATGTCAAAGCAAAACTGACATTGATTTGCCTTGGATTATAATTTTGAGCCATTGCTTGATGAGGGCTAATCTGTTTATGATAATGTCTTAGGTAGCACATTATCCATTTAGAATCACAGATTTCTATCTGGAATACAGAAATAAAGTAGTGTTGGCAACCAGCCTTAATTTCTCTTTATGAATAAACCCTAATGCTGCAAATGAACACTACATATACAGATAAACACGTGCACACAAAAAGTGATTTTTGATTATAATCATCCTGTCAGATTCTGTTAGCAAGAAGTCTGGGGGTTTCTTAGTATCAGTTCCTTATGCTTTTTTAGTTCTTGAATTTCAGAGAAAGTTTTAATTTTTCTTGAAGATGAAAACTTAACCCAAAACTCATCTCATTAAAAGCATTCAAATGTGTAGACACTCTCAGTCTAAATCATTGAATTTTCTTTACTTTTTGACTGCTTTTTCAGGTATTTTTTGAGCTATGCAAATATTATCCGAAACTACCAAAATCTCTAAACATTATTAGCAGTGTGCAAAACCTGCTCAATAATCTTGTATTAATATTACATATTATATACATGTATAATACATATTATACACATTATGTGTATATATTACAATATTTAATATTAATACAAGAATAATGTTCTTAATGTAAACAAAATGTTCTTGTTCCTTAATGTCAACGAAAGGTTTTCTTTTTTTTCTAATGAAGCCACACAGATATACAAGGGCATTGATTAGACTCAGTCACTTTACTTGTTTTAAAAAGACTTTTTAAAGATGAGTAATAGAAGGTGAAGAGTGTTTGGCTGAGCTATAAATTTGTCATAACTTGGCATAGAGACTGTGATAAAGATCCCTAGGTAATAGCCCATATCAGTGCCAAATTTAGTGGAGCAAAAACTTTAAACCATTGGAGAGATTAGAATTTGAGTAAAACAAAAGATTCAGGAAGTAATTATTTCTTTCTCATAAGGGTCCTATGGATTCCCTTCTTGTAATATGTTAACCCTCTATTTTTTCTTGTAAAGAATGTTTTATCAGAAGCAAGAAATACTAGGAGAAACACAGATTTTTGTTCCCCCTTCATTGTCTCTGCTTTATCAACAGAAGATCTTACCATTTCCAAAGTCAAGAGAGGTAGGTTGATGCAGAGTGCTATGACAGAGCTGGTATGGCCAAAATTCATTGAGCATTTTTGCAAGAGTGGAATCTAAAAGTGTTCTGATGCATTTGGGAAATTTCAGTGTGTTTAGAAAGTAATGTGAAAAACTCTGCTCTTATATTTCTTATTTCTCTGTGTTACTCAGTGTCACCTGCCCTGTAATATAACATTCAACATCCCTTAATGTCATTTATATTGCAAGTTAACCTATGGGAGTTTAAACTCCCATAACATGTATTTTTCATTTAGCCACCAGAACTTTCCATGGCAGTAGGAACTCACCTTTGTAATATCAAACTTCAATTTGCAGCAGCAAAGAGCCTTTTTATCTGTCTTGTCTTGTTAACTCTTAAAATACATTTAACTGTGAAGGAGAAACTAGCAGCTTGAAAAATAAGGAATGCAATTTTGGTTCTGCTGGATATTTGTTGCTGACCTCGGAAGGGAGCCCAATTTTTCAACTAAATGGTGCATCTCACTGTAATGTTAGAAAATGAGATGAAGGTCAGTCTTCACTCTCAGTGTATAGGTTACAACACCATCTTGCACTTAATTCAACTGTAGAATAAGATGAAAACCATCACTAAAACAAATGATGGACCATGGAGAAAGGACAGTGCCAAAAAGTCAAGAAATTATCCTGAGCATGAGACAATAAAACATAGAGCACTCACAAGATTCTAGCTTGGATTTCACAAATGAAATGATACAAAAGGTCTTCCAGTAGGTTTAGCTCTTTTAATAAAACATGTAGGAGCCGATCCACTGGCCTTTAGTTATACTTCAGCTTCCTTATTTTTGTATATTGATGAAAAGAAGGAAATTAACAGGATATATACTCTCTCTACTGCAGGAACAGGAGTGCCAGTTCTGGCCACACACAGCTCCAGTTTGTGATTTGTGTCTCATTTGTACACTCAGAAGAAGGGGTTTATGTATTTCTTATGACAAACTAAAAATTAATCCATGAATATTTTGTCAGTTGAAACTTTGTGAACATCTGCAGTGCTGACAACATACTTTAAATCAGGTTCTCCTCTTTGAACTGCATTTACTCTTTGGTTAGCTTTTCATAAAAATTAGAAAATGAAATATTTGTGTTTCTGTTCTAATTTTCCTGGGAGACTTTCTGTCAGGAAAATATTTCCATGTAAGTACTAAGAGATTGCTCCTCCAAGATACACTGATGGCTAAAAAGACATTTCAGTAATACAGAAGTCTTCTATTCTAGATATTATTGACTCATATTCTCATTTTAGTATTTTGACTGCACCCAGATAAATTGCTTTCAAAAAATTAGACAGTTTTGAGGCATCTCATAATATTTAGTTTGCTTTTCTTCCCCATATATATTAATATATTCTTACAGTATCTTTCATTGATACAAGTGTATATTTAGTGGTTTGTTTTTTTTCAAATGCAACTGCTAGAAAAATACTTACAGAGCCATTGTCCAACTGATATATGTTTTGAAGAGTGTAAATATAAATTAATACTTTAAAAATTAAAAAGAAGCAAAGTTATGGTATTACGCAAGTTATTTTAAGAAGCCTCTGAAATTTCCATTCGGACCAAACTTTTCTATAAAAGCATAATAAAAGGATTATAAATTACTCAGGTCAAAATCCGGAAGGACAGTGTGGCAGAACGTTAACTGATGCAAATAATTTGCTAATGGAACTATGTCAGTGAAAAATACATGAAGATCTAATTCCACTTATACTGAATGTATGGATAAAGAAATAATTCTGAAATTACTTCATTTTGTCAAGATACTTGTTACTTAGCGATGAGGAAAGCAAGTAATTATTTTTCTTTGTGTAGAAGCACCTCCAAGCTCCTCATAAAGTCTGTCAGTTTCAAGATGTAGAAGAATTCTCTCCCCATACAAAAAGAAATTTGTTAGTTAGAATATCTAGTTACATAGGCCATGAATTCTAAAGCAGAATTACTGAATAAAGTCCAATGCATAGGGTAAGGCTAGTCTTGTATATTAGGTGGATTCACATTTGTTTGAAATCTGGTGATGTTAAACCCAAGCATGAGTCCAGACAGAGCTGATGTGGAGATACCACAGATTTTCTTCCAATCTGCCTTGTCCAAGCAGACCAGGCTACAGGGCCCAACCAATAGATAGCTACTCTTTACAGGGAGAGAAACCATCAAATCCATGTAACTTGCTCTCTTTGGAGTATAAACATCTCAGAGGGAAGCAACAGGTTACAAATAGCTTTTTACAAAGTATTTGACATTTAATTTTCTTTTCATTTAATTTTTTTGTCTTACTTGGCCCAAATGGTCCAAATTGTGTAGTCTTGTGGCTTTACATTGCTCTGTAAGTACAAGAATGCAGTCCTTTCCAGCTATGCAATTTCATTGGTGGTGTTTGTGGGTTTTTTCCAGTTTTGTTTACCTCTTACTTTTTTTAGTGCTCTAAATAAATATGCAAAGCATGTTGCACACAGGATTCTTGTAGTATAACTTAATCAGCATTGTAGGAAATGTGTTACTACTTGCCACAATTCATGGCTTATTTTTCTAAAAGCATTCTATTTTATTGTCACTTTCACCTCTGTGGACTTCTGAAACAAATGTTTAAACTGAATAACATTGCATTTGTTATGCATGAAAATAATAAGCATTTATGAGGAAGGTAATACATCTTTCAGCTTTTAAGTTGGTCACAAAATCTGTGTGTTATCAGAAGTCTTTCTTGTTCAAATTTTTGGATGCCTCTCCATAAATCTACACCCAAGTTTGAGAGAACTGGGAATACCATACAAAAAAATAGCTCCATCTAAAATGAGTCTTCATTTATCTCATGTGTTATTTTGGTATTCCAGTTCAGTTTATTTGCTGACATCTTTTTCTTGGAAACTGACTCTCAATATATCCTACACATATGTGCTGAGCTGTTATAAAAGAGACAAAAGACAGTCAGATCTCTGACTCACTGTGTTCCAGGAGAGGATGTTTTGAGGGTGAGAGGGTAGATTTTCTGAAAAATTTCCCTCCATTTCAGAGTATTTCTCAGGGTAGACTGCAAGACCTTCAGTCATAAAAGTATTATTCCAAGCATTGAAGATCCCTAATACGAATATGAAAAAACTAATTAGTTTTTCCCATAGACCAAATTGCTTTTCAATCCTTGTAAAAATATAAAGTGTAAAAACGAAAAGTAAAAATGGTACTGAATTAGTAGTTACTGGATGTGCAGTCTCTGCTTTTCATTACTTTATACCATTACTTTATACTGAATTCTATTGAAATTAATAGAATAAATAACTATTATATTGCCATAGAAGACCTTGCAGAACAGGATCAGGATTCAAGGCAAATAGGTTAGTTATGAAATATCAATATTTTCAATGGAAAGTGGGTAGCTATTGAAATTCCTTAGAGTCTGAATTCTACAGCTAATCAAAGCTTTGGTTATCTGCCAGATCCCTCTAATTTAAACAGGTACAGATAAGACAGAAAAACTATTTTCTTTGATTTTAATTGGATGACTGAATATTTCTCTGAAGCATTTAAACAAACTCACCAAATTCAAACTATTATAGGTGACCTCATTCAAGAACAAATAAGAGAATTTATGTCATTTTTATGAAAGGTAAGAGAGAAGGTGCAGAGTTGAGCTATTCCACATTGTATACATGGATGTATTTAATTTATACTTCTTATTTAGTGAATGAAAGGGTATGAGAGCTGAGTGAGAGCTCTGAGTGAGCTCCCAGAAGTGCGTTACACAACATTTCAAGTAACAAAATTTTAAAATGTTAAAATGTTTTTACATTAAAAAACTGTATTTCAGTGGAGGCAGCAAGCTGATGCTTGAAGAATAGCAGCTGTAGTTTGTTTATTTGGGGGTAATGGAGCAACTGCCTTCATGCATTTTAGAGAAGTGCCAACAATATGAATGGACACCATCGCAACCAAAACATCTTTCTACAACACTATTGTTTGAAAGAAAGAATGAATCAACACTGCAAGTACTATGTGTCACCTTTTAGTGAGCTAAAGAAATGGAGACAGATGGAAAAAAAGGCCATCATAGTTCACAAGATTCAAAGAAATCACAATTTTTTTCTTTAATTGATCATAGGCCAGTAAAGCAAAAGGTTTTGTCCTGTTTTTTCTAATTTTCACTGAGTCATCTGGATGACCAGACTGAGCGTTTGGATTAACAAAATATATTTTCCAACTATTGCAGCAAATTGTGGGGTGAATTGCTGTCATTTGGGAATGTCATGATGACACATGACACATCCCTTCCTACTATTTGAACATGAAGTGGAAGACTGTTTGCCTAGTGAGAATGGCCCCATGTTTTATCAACACATGTCAATTCCCAAAAAAGCTTGCTGAAAAAGACGAGTGTGCATGGGTTGAAAATTCAGGCCCCATCAAAAAAGCTTTATTGCTAAAAGAACAGTAAACACAGATATCAATAGGATGCTTTGCCACATGTTTTTACTGCAATTAAGGTGCAATTTGAGTTTTTTTTAGTTTAGGTACTGAAATCTGGTTTACATACTAACTACAATATAAAATGGTAGCACAGATTTGAGCCTTACCTTGCTATCTGTATTTCCCTGAGCTCCCAAGTGGGTCCTGTAACCTGAGTTCACTGATGGCCCAGCCACATCTATTATCTATAAAGCTGGAATGGATATTTCCAAGCAGAATACCATCTTTCCTCTTGCTACAGAGACTGACTTTTTAGAGCAAAGAAACACACAGCAAGAAGAGATGTTGAATAACAATCTTAATCCATTTGATTTCCAATATGTACAATTCCTGCAAGCATAAACCTGAAAAGAGATTAAGTATCACAGTTTGCAGCTTATGTTCTCATAAATTACTACTAAGGAATCTCAAAATTCCAAGAATTATTCAGACTCTGTCTCTACATCGATGACTTTCAATCTGAAAACGCTTATTCAGTTCATATCTTTAAGGCCATAATTTTCCATGTGCACTCAGACAAATTATGACTATCTGAACTTTCTAATCACTGTGGGTAATTTTGTCTTTAGGAAGCTCTCACCTGAGACAGCTGAATTACTTTTCTTCTCTACAGAAACTCACTGTGTACATGATATCTGTAGCAGTGATCCAAAAGAGCATAGGAAGCAAACAATACAGATCTCATGGGGTCTGAGCAACTGCTGACCAATGAAGATTGCACCCAAGCACTAGAGTAGATGTGCATTTTTTCATGCTTTTTATGCAAAATTCTGACTGTTGCCTAAAGTGTGGCTTCATTATTAGGCGACGTAGTGATGCTGCTTCAGAAAACAGGGATGACAGACAGTATTCCCTGCACTTTCCTGTGTTCCGGTCCCAGCACTGAAGGCCAGAAAGCTGATGTCTATAAAACAACATATACTTTCTTTTCTACTTTTTCAGTAATTGTGCTTAGCTGCGTTTTTTCTCTGGTTTGTCTCACCCAGTGACTCAGTGAGTTCTGGCACCATGGCAAGGGAGGGGATGTGGAGTGAGCTAGGAGACATCAAAAAATAATAAAACAACAACCTAAAATGTTCTGTGTTCCCAATGCTTTATATTAGTCCTCCTAATTTCACAGAATTCAAAGAATCACTAGGCTGGAAGAGACCTTCAAGATCGTCAAGTCCAACCCATGCCCCAACACCTCAACTAAACCATGGCACTGAGTGCCACATCCAGTCTTTTTTTAAACACATCCAGGGATGGTGACTCCACCACCTCCCCAGGCAGGCCATTCCAGAACTTTATGACTCTTTCTGTGAAAAACTTTTTTCAACCTACACTTCCCTTGATGCAGCTTGAGACTCTGTCCTCTGCTTCTGTCAGTTACTGCCTGGAGAAAGAGACCAACCCCCACCTGGCTACAGCCGCCTTTCAGGGAGTTGCAGAGAGTGATAAGGTCACCTCTGAGTCTCTTTTTCTCCAGGCTAAACAACCTCAGCTCCCTCAGTCACTCCTCATAGGGCTTGTGTTCCAAGCCACTCATCAGCCTTGTTGCTCTCCTCGGGATGCAAACCAAAACTCCCTAGATTTTCACTTTAAAAATTTTAATCCTTTTTCCTTACAACAGCCAGACCCTCCTCAAGGATTCACTAGGGTGAGGTGTAGTCATAGGTCAGTCACCTTTTGATACTCAGGAATCAACACAATACCTGAAAACTAACAACTGAGTTCCTTCCGGGGAGACAAGGAGAGCCTGAAAGCCTCCATCTGTGGTTCCTGCTGGGTGAAGGAGCAAGGAGCTGCCACTGCTGTTCCTCCTGTCTTGCATGGGAGGGGCAACTGGGGCTGGTGCCTTGTTTTCTGCTAAGCATATGGTCTGGCTCAGAGTGGGAAAGTGTGACAGAAAACACTTCTAGTCCTGTGAAGGCAGTGTGTGAGCAAGCTACATTTGGGAATCACTCTCTGGTCACGCTTTCACATTTGGCACCCATCCTGCTTAAGCCAGCCCAGGCAGTCCCCACGCGGCAGCCAGCTGTGCCATCACAGTGTCCTGATCGTGGGATCCTCCACAGAAACAAATAGGGACAGGCAGCATGGTGGGAATGAGCTGGTGGGAGGAGAGTGTCAGGGAGAGAAAAAGAGCTCCCTAGGCCAGTGATTTCAATGGAAATATCAGCCAGGTTGTGATTTAAGAGATCAGTTTGATGCTACAGAGATATGAAACTAAGGGCAGCTGCCGTGAACAGGTCAGTCACATTTTTGTCCCTGCCATGGGTTTCTGCCGTGCCTTTTCCATAATCAGAGGGGCAGCCAGCCTGGGGAGAGCTGACTGGGACCAGGACCAGCAGGAAGCTAACCCAGCCACCAAACTAGGATAGGCTTTCAACTGGGATAGGCCTCAGCTATCTGATGTAACTCATATGCAACTATACCAACTAATGGCAGAAAGAAATAATTCAGGACGAGAAGTGGAAAGCTAATTTCATCTTCATCAGTAGATCTTTAGGTGCATTTTGAAGTAACATCCTGAAGGTGAAGGGTCCTGAAGAGCCAGTCTAAGAGCTGGAAACTGTAAAAAACGGAGAACTTGTTCCCAGCCATGTGTTCCTTCTCCTTCCATTCTGCTGACCTGTTTCCTAAGCTTTCTTCAGCCTACTAACCTGGTAGAAAATAAACTATGAGAGGAAAGGTTGTTTGAAATTCTCAGCTGGAGCAGCATCCATTCAAGAAGTGGACAACTCAAGTAGAAATGCAAATCCTAACTTTACATGAGATGACCGTGGTCACCACTGCTGCAAAGGTGTCTTGTAATTTATTTCTTCTCCATCCCTTTGACCCCATATGGCTGCATATTTGCACTGATTCCTTTGCACTCATTTGGATGCTGATAAGGTGTTTTACTGAACAGGACCAGTGCCCAAGCATAAAATATTCATGCCTGCCACTTTTTTTTTCTGTCTGGTTTTTTTTTCTTTTTTTTTTTTTTAATCAGTTTTGTTCTCAGTGTGCTCATTGAGTGTTCTTGGCTTACTGCCCCCTTTGAACACCATCTAAGGCATGGTAGGGCCAAAGTAAAATCTGTGGGGGCTCATAACAGGGAAGCCAGATGAGGTGTGGGGTAGGAGAGTAAGATGTCCTTCTAGCCTTTTACTACCAAGTAGTAAAAGCTCTTACCTGTTGCTCCATCTTAAGGGTTTGCTTTTAGTCCTTCATTAGATTATATGCAGCACAATAGTGAAAATCATGCATCTTCTTAGAGAAAATGAACTGTCAAATACTTCAAATATTCACTATATATACCGCTTCATTATTCTAGTTTTAATAATTGTTAGATAACTAGTTCACAGCTTCCTTTTAAAAAGGAGAAAATTAGTTATGTATAAATTTCTGCTTTTGCTTTTCTGTCATTTGTATTGTTTCATGTTCTAGTATGAAGAAACTGTGATTTTGTTTTATTTTAATTTTCAAGTGATCTCATTAAAGACGTCTCACTATACTGAAAGATGCAAATAGGATGTATACAACATCCTCCTACATGTTATGGACAAAAATATTTTAAAGACTTTGATCAAAATGTCTTAAAGGCATAAAGTCATAAAGTCATAAAGTATGTTTATGAACTGGAAATTATTAAGAAATAGATAAGAAAAAGAGCAATTAAAATAATGGAAAATGATAACATAAAAAGTTTTCTTCTGCAATTTAGAACAGTGGGCTGCTGTCATGACCACCACCACCTCCCAAAAACTCACTTCCTCTCAAACTACGACAGCTGCTAAGCAGGGATATGGAGGAAAGCTGACGGAGATGGCAAAATCTCTCTTTAAGAAGGGTCCTGCATGAATAACAGTAACAAAATGAAAAGAAAAGAAAAAAACAACAAAAAAACCACAAAAAAAAAAAAAAAAAAAAAAAAACAAAAAAACCCACAAAAAAACCAAAAAAACCACCAAAAACAACAAAACAAAAACCCACCACCCAGAGAATAAAAAGGTATTAGACAAAAGGAATGGTGAAATATGATGCACAATCAAAGTCTGTGTGGTTCCTTGAAGTAGATGTGTCAGTTTATTACACAAGGTCAGATTTAATTGGGATCCTGAAATTAATGCCACATTTAATATATTTTCATTTTATTGTGTCAATGCAAAAATAGCAAAGTAGTTGTGAATACAGGTCAACACTGCAGAAAGCTCTGTCAAATGCAGCTTCAGCCCGTCTCAGAACCACAGACAATCCTTTTTTCTTGTGTTTTTGAGGTGTTTTTAGCAAGAAATTCAGAACCCTAATAGCAGGTTTGGATGGTTGGTGCTGACAGCAAAACTGAGTGAAGGTATTGCTAAAAGAGCTGAAAATGCAAACTATAATTAAATGCACAAGAAAAAAGGTTATAACTTAGAAAGAAGAAGTCCTCTCCATCTTCCATATTATTACTGGTTTGGGTAATTAAATGTTATTTCCTCATAGATATGCTTTAAACAACTGAGTTGCACTTTGCATAGATATTAGGGAAAGCTAGAACACAATGACAAGAGTCTGTACACATGAGGAATTACCATTTTCAATGAAACTTACCCAAGAAGGATAAAGCACAATTTCTTGTCAAAGCAGACAATGTGCACTCCTGAGTAGTTACATTAACAATCTCTCCAGAGATGGTTAAGGAGGAAATGGGGATTTCCCATGTTCTGTAGGAATGACCTAGACTATATTGATGCCTTTTTTTCCCCTACTATTAGCATATTTTCTCTTCACTTTCGAAAGCCATAATTTCAGCCTGATTTTTAATAGGAAAAATTTTAACATTTCATTGAGCCATACACTGTCTTTAAAAGTTTTTTGTACAACTGAAATGATGCTACAGCCTTTTAAATTGCAGTATTACATTTCATTAACTACAGAGAGCTTGCCAATTAGATATTTTAGTTTACAGTGTTCTATGTTACCTCCTAAATAAACATGAGGTCTTCTGTTACCAGAATGTTGAACTGTAGCAGAGTTCTGAGAGAAGAGTGAGCACAAGGAGGACTGTAATTACAGCAATTATGGAAAAGTAATTTACTAGTTGTGCAAACTGAACAGCTTTGAAAGAGAGTGGATCGACCATAAAAAAGAAGTTCAATATTGAAAATAAATATTTTGGAATCTCTGAAATGGTTGTAATGTGCATAAGCAAACTGTAAACATTTTGTCTAAAGTGATATATTTTTCATTTTAAATGCCTTTATAAATATAACTCTGTGTTTTTATAAAAAGACTTAAAGATGTCAGAATTATGCATAGATATACAGATCTGTCATTTCCCATCTGGTATATACTCAGAGCTTACTAAAAAAAACCACATAAATACAGCTGAATTGACAAGTCTTTGGGGAAAAAGAACGAAACCCAAACTTTTGCATTTTGAAACAGGTGAAATGATAATTCATTTAAAAGGAAATAGTTTAATGCCAAAGGATGCAGTAATGAATAGAGTTATCTAGAGAGAAATTTGATCAAAATATCTCCCAAAACGTAGATGGTTCAGAAACCAAATTGACATGTAAACAGTTATGGTTTTGCCCAAGAATATTCATACTTTTTCAATGCTTGGTCAAGAGAACAACAGGGCTTTGTCAGCTGTTTCTGAAGACTCCACAAAATGGGGTTAAGGAAAGCAAGACCATATATCCCAAATGAAATTTCTAAATAGTTCTGCCCCTTCACCAAATGTCTTACTCAAATTTTAAAGAGTATATAAACAGAAGGATGAAAACAACATGCTACCTTAAGTTTTTTATCAAACCAGACCCATTTTTGCAGTGGCAAAAGCTAGGGCCATGCTGTGGGTAGCTATGCTCTGCAGCACACCTCTGTGTACTCTGCCTCCTGCCAAGATGCCAGAATACATCTTTGTGCCTTCATCCTTTCTGAGAAAGTCAGAAGTTAGGGAAAAGACCTTTATATCTGCAGTCCATCCCAGATGGAGATGTTGCACAGACTGGCTGCATCCCCACAGCCTCAAGGACTCTCCAGCATCTCACATTTAAGCAATGTACTTGCAGTTGAAATGGCAGCATTTAGATCTCGCTTGCCTGTCAAGACAGAGCAGCTCAAAACCTAATGTAATTGAGTGGATAATAATAGCAATATTTCTCTGATCTGATTCCTGAGAATGGATGTTCTGACTATCAGTTATTACCTGCACTTTGTGATTTTACATTCACGTTTGTCTCTGAATGATAGCATCCATTACAAGCGCTGGCCGTATTCCGCAGGCAAATTAAGCCACATGGCAATTGTATGTTCCATTACTTTGTAGTAAGTCACAGCACTTAATTGCATTTTCACAATACTAAGTCATTACAGGCAAGTCAGAAGCAAATAACAAGGCCTGAATAAGTATTTATAGTCATTCAAGCTTTGAGGACCATTACATGAGAAACTGTCACTTATGCTTTGCAGGGAGAAAGTTAAGACTTCTGTCTATGAGTTAAATGCTTGAAAACTAAAGGGCCGGGCCAAAGCCATTATAGAAAATAAACTGCTTCTGTAACAACCCTGCTGCTGTAAATGCTTCTTTTTATATGAAGCATTTGACTTAAATGGATTGCAGTTACTCTTGACAGTATAAGAGAAGGTACCCTAAAACATTTTAAAAAGCTCTTGTATTCCACCTTTAAAGCTTTGGTGTATTAACTTGGCAGAAAATGGCTTATAAGAAAACCTTACTTATATGAATGACAAAGCTGAAGAGGCCTGGATGCTGGGGAAAGAATGCATCACTTTGTCAGAGGAAAGAACACAGGTACCAGCTGGGGCTCATAAAATAAAGACAGAGGATGCAAAAGTATAAAATACCATAACCCTTGGTCCTTTATTTTGTTATGTGTCCAGAAATTTTTCACTCCTGTTTATAACACATGTTTTTCTGTGAATGAAAGGAAAATAAGCAAAAAAAGGTTACCTATTTGTACCTTGCTAAAAATTCTCATTCAATACATCTGATTTCTTAATTGCTTCTTTCTGTAGCAATAGGTGTGGAAATACCAAGCAGGGCTCTGCAGAAATCTAGCAGATATTTGTATGCAGTACCAAGAGATCCTACTTAATGAGATTTGCAATATAATGTTGCTGGGTTTAACTGGAGTTAGATTCTATACCATAGAAGGTAAAATGCAGTTCTAAGATGTATAGAATGACTCAAAGCATTTATTATTATCTCAGAATAAAAAATCTTGTGTTGTCTTTAATGTATATGTGTCTTATTTTTTTATTTGCTTCAACTTCATTCAAATAAAAAACTACTCTACTACAAGAATAGTTTTCTAATTAAACAAATAAAAATATACACCAGGAAAATAAGCCCAGCTCTACAGTAGAAATAAGCTTTTCTGAAAATACATAAGCATAAAGAAATCTCCTTTCATATCCCAAAATTTCATTATTGTGTTCGGAATACCCTCCCTAAGTACTATTTACCTAAGGAGTAAGTAAATATTTCAGTTTTTTCCAGATGTCTGGGGCTCAACGGGCCAAAGGAGATATCTCTCCACAATAAAGGAGAATTTTAATTTCTCTTGAAGAACCTGAAAAACAATCCCATTATTGGCAGCTTCTTCTAATGTTTAACGAGTTTTTATTGATAGGTTTCTGTGATGGAAGCAAGTGAAAAGGATTGCTATGTGTTGCTTTTGTATACAATGTTTTTGCATAAATTCTGATGCATTTTAAGTCAACTGAAAAATAAGACACGAGTTCTTGCAGTGGAGAATTAGAAGACATTTTCATTTTCTATTTCTTCTTTAGGCAGGATATTTATTCCATAAAATCTTATTAGAAGAACCACTAAAATAAAGATAATTTTCATGTTTAATTTACTGTAGAAAGCACAAACAGTAATATGACTTTGTATCATTTTACATTCAACTTTTTCCAAAGCATTTATTTTCTTAACAATGCTGAAGTGTATGTACCAAAAATTGCACGAAGCTGTTGGAAGGTTAATTTGAGGGTGACTAAACAAACATTCATTTGCTGGAAAAATTATAAGAAATAAATTGAGTCAGGTTATTAGGAGACATGTATGAAGGTGAAAAAATTCTGATGAGGTTTAGAGAGGTATGAAGTTGATGGATGGAAAAATGCAGAATGCTCTGGTAAATGTTAGCTGGTAGGGATGAGGACAGACTGTGAATGTTAGTGTAAACTGAAAGAAATACAGTCTGATTTGGATAATAGGAGAATACCACAAATCAAAAGCAAACAATTTAGCTCAGTGTTGAATAACTTGTCACCACAATGAAGAAATCTTTAAAAGAGTAGCTGTGACTCTGAAGTCACAGTTCATCTGGGATAAAGGAACTCATTGCTTTGTTTGGAGTTAACTCTGATTATTTCCATCTTTTGTAGGCTGGACAGGTTACTTCTGCTCCTTCTCCCAGACAGATTTCTTTATGAGCCAATATTCTGCTGCTTTCTTTTCATTTAGGAAAGACAAATGACAACCTCCCAGCAGCCTGTGAAGCAGGTCAGAGCTCTTTATGGCTCTGAGGGTGAGGAGGGGCAATGCTGCAAACCCAGGTTGCCTCCGATCCCAGTCTGGCAAGTCAGTCACATACCTGAAGATGGAAAGGATTTCCAGTCCAGCAACACAGACCATACGGAGTAGGACATGCGAAAATCCCAAAATGTGGATGAAATTAAGGCTTTTACAGAATTTGTGGATGACCTAAGTAAAAAAGTCCATCTGTATACTGAAAACACAGATTAAGTAGCATGAGGGGGATGATACCCAGGTGATGCAGTAAAGAGGCAAATTAGAGGTAGAATAGTATTTCTAGGCTATTTATACAGTAAATGTGTGGGGGAAAGATTGTGCTTTCTAATGCAACTATGAGTTATTTTCCTTGACATCGAAATATCTGCTTGTGGAATAAAATTTTTAGCAAAAAAATGAATAATAAGAACAGCAGCCTTTACAAGATGATTAGAGCACTCCAGAGGCATAAAAAACAATCAGCCAAAAGCCTTTCTTTCTATAGAGTCAAGGTAGAAGATTTGAGTATAGGAAACTCACGGTGGTTGAAAAGAGATTTCTTATACATTCCAGACTTGGTCAAGTTCATAAGAGTCACAAGCAGTTTCCTCAAGGGCTTATTCTCTCTAATGGAATTTTACTGAAGATTGATTACACTACCTTAATAATTAGAAGGTCTTAATAAGCAGTTTACCTTTGATAAATAGAATTGTTAGAAACTACCATACTCTTGTAGTAAGCTAATAAGGTTGAAGTGTCAAGTTTTAGAATGCATTTTAATCTTGGTGTTACATGGTAATTAAAGGTAATTAATAATCCAGAAATAATCACCAGCAAAAACTCCAATCCCTTTTCCTTGTTTAAGAAATTCTTTACAGAGGGTAGATGAGGAAAAGACAGTTTCCCTCATTTTTAATCAGCCACTGGGAGGAGGGAAATGAGCAATAAGATCACGATCAAGGGCTCAACACTGAAAGCTCTCTGGAGGAGCAGGGAGTGCAGGGAGTCCCAGAGGCAGCAGGGCCATGGGCTGAATCCACACACTCCCACATTACAAAGCTGTGGTGCCATGAACCGCCTCCACTTCTACAAAGTAGTTGAGCTGCTGCCAGGATGAAAAACCATACCTGATGTGCAGACTGTGCCACAGACTCTCAGCTTCTTCTTAAGGTGATATATCTGCCTTTCTAATTTTGAAGAAGTAGAAGAAAATGTACATCATCCTGCAGCTGTGTGAAATAAAAGTAGTCTCCTTCCTCACAGCCACACCAGGTCTCCTGTGCAGTTCATAAAGCAGGTAGTCACCTTTTGCAGTTATACAATATGTCTTAAATATTGAGTGAAGAAAGAATCCATTGCAGGGCAATTAAATATGCTAATTCCCCTCAGTGTCCCAAAGGGATTGATTATGACTCTTAAGTGGGCAAATTTCATTTGCTTTATTTAAAAGCAGATGCAGTATAATCAATGCTAAATTTCCTGATTAACCATAAAAGCCCTGTTTGAATAAGTGATCCTTGGCATTTTAATAGGTCCTGATATAACTACAGTGTGTAAGCAGGGTGTATTAATACCAGAGAACTGGAAGCATAGTGTGATATGGGCAGAAATGGTTCCTGTTTTGTAAAAATGTTAATATCCTGTGTAGATGACCTTGCACCTCTTTTCACATATATTTTACCTCAAGGCAGCAAGTGAAATTTAAAGCCTAACTGCAAATAACAGTGCGGCAGAAAAAGTAATTTTTATTTGTGAGGAATCAAAGTGGGATTTTATGTCATTATGAACATGGATATATAATTATATGCCTTAAAAGCTAAACCGTGCAACAAAGATAAGGTAGCAAACACAAAAAGAAGTAGACAGCATTACAGTTTTACTAAATATGTGCACTAAATACATGCATAGCGTAACCCAGGCAGAAAGTTCCCTAAATCTTTGGGATTTGTGGGCAAGCAAGTCAACTTACTTTGCAGGGTGGAGGGTCACATAAAAGCAGTTTCAATAACAACATTTTATTTTAAAAGCTTGCTAAATTTTTTTTCTTTAACGTTGCTGAGATATACTCTGGGTGGCATGACTGAAATACAACGGCGCACGTCGCTGTAAAAGTTGTTTTGCCACTTGTTTGGGATGACCTACATAACTCACAGGTGACGTAGTGGCAGTAAAACCTTTATGGCTCTCTGCTCCATTACTGATTCCAGCCGTATGCTGATACTTGCACTTGTGTGCACTGTAAAGCACAGGCCTTGCGTAACCTTAACGAGACAAATGTCAGAGGAACCTAACAATGGTGGCAAACTTGGCCAACATAAAATCTGCAAACTTCTGTTTCACACTATATAGTCAGCTGGAAGAAGAGCTGAGTACAAATAGCGAAGATCAGTCTGGCCCTGGCATGGAGTGAAATGTTTAGGTAGACTGTCTTAAGCATTTCATCTGCTCTTGCTTCTCCTACAAGCCCTTATGGCATTGCAGATAGATTACATGTTTTAAAATAAAATATTTCAAATGTTAGCAGTCCTGTTTCCATTCTCACAGCAAAACTGATCCTGGGAAGATGAGGCATTAGAAGTGTTGACCTAAAGCTTGGCTTATGGAAATACTTGGGAGCAAGGATCTTTGATTCTCCATCCTCGCCACAGAAATGCCTGCAGGAAGAAAACTTGCCTTCCCCAGAAAGTGAATCTGTGGTGTAGCAGAGCACATGCAGCCCCATCTTGTCCTTCATAGCACTCCAAAGCCTCATTTATCATCGACGCATTTGAGAACTGAATGGAATTATTTTTATAGTTTTTTATTCAAGGTATGTTAGTTCATTACAACTGAAATGTTTTCTGGGAAGATGTAACTTTGCTTTAGACTTCACCAGCGTGTGTTCTCTCAGGAGCACTACATCAGATATGAGGGACTGAAGTTCATCATTTGTAGAGGCACTTAATAACATGGTGATTTTGTTCTTTTTCTTCCTTGGTGAAAAGTGACATGAAGCTTCAGAACAATCCCAATATGGAGTGATGAAATTTTTGAAATAATTAAATTTTAAACATGATGAGGAATTGATTTTCTATGCATTTCAAGTTACCTCTCCTCAAATTGTCCCAGGAGAAACTGATTAGTGAGGGTAGAGTTTTCACAATGAGGGATTTCCTTGTGAGTAGCATGATGATGAATGTCCTTCTAAGTCAATACATCTTTAATTAAAAGTGAATACGTGAAGAAAATAACCATTTCTGGAGCACTTAAAATGGCTTGTTTCAATATTTGTGTGTTTATACCATAAAGCACCTTAGCTACTGCTGACACTTGTTACTCAGAACATACTTAATGAGACAGGCAATCAGAGGAATGGAGCAGCAGCAATATGTTTCATCAAGGTTATCAAGAAAAGTTAAGGAAAAGAAACCTGACTAAATTAATTGTGCATCTGCTAACACACCACAGTTCCAAAGACTCTGTGCCTTTTATCTTGTACAAGTATTGGTGGAAGAGCATTTATCAATACTAAAGGGAAAAGAGACACAGCTGATTTGAAAACCTGGAGAGCAACAGTGACCTAGACTATAGCTAGGGTCTTGTTTTGGCCTTTTCATATCTTCATTTAAGTATTTGGTTAGATTAGGGATCCTTGCTGTCCTACTGGCTCAGTCTTAGTTATTTAGACCATCAGATTTCAAGGCCAGCGTGTAATCTAAGTAGAATGTGCCCAACCATGCCAAGAACTCATTTATTTCTTCTTCTGCTAGCATGTGTATGTTCTAATAGTCAGAATCATGTTTTTCAAGAAAATTAAAACAGTAAGGAACTGATAAAGTTAGTCTTCTAGCTTTATGATTTTGTGCCCACTCATATTGCATCTCTGGACTGTGGCATATCTCATGTTCAGTGGGATGTCACACAAATAGGATTAATGGAAAATAATGCCTTAGCAGAAGTAAAGAATTGCTGTATTTCCTAATTGTAGTTGAATCAGAAATAATAGTGAAATGATTAAGTGCATGCCTTCATCTTAGACACAGAGTTTTTATTTTCAGAAAAATTATGCAAATGTTTTTCATAAAATGGATGCTGGCATGCCTCCGCTTTCCCATTTACTACTTGATATCATCCCTTTTAAGGTTAGGGACTGTGGTGAGTTAACCTCAGCCAGCAGCCAGACCCCCACTCAGACTCTTACTCCCCCTCCTTTTCAGGACTCAGGATGTCAGGCAAAAGTTCATGGGTCAAGATAGAAACAAGGATATTGCTTATCAATTACTATCATGGGCAAAACTCAAATGTGGAAAATTATTTTAAGTTACTAACACTTAAAATAGATTTGAAAAGAATCAAATAGAAAAATTTAAACAACACATTTCTTCCCCACTTTCCCACATTCAGCTCCACTCCAGACTCCTCTACTCCCTGCACCCCCAAGGAGCATGGGAGGAGTGGGGAGGGGCTAAAGTTCTGTCCAAAGGTTTTGATCTCTGCCTATGCCTCCCTTTCATGTGATTTACCTGCTCCAGTGTGGAATCTTCATGAGCTACAGCCCTTCAAGAAAAGGCCTTCTCCTGTGTCCCCTACGGGCTGCGGGGGACTTTGCCCAATGCTTGGAGCACATTCTTCCCCGTCTCCTTTTCTGGCCTTGACCTCTGCAGAGCTATTTTTCCCTTTGCCTAACTGGCATTTTTAGCCCTCCTTAAATCTGCCTTACCCGAGGTTCAACAATCATAGCTGAGGGGTTCAGCTGTGCCCTGCAGTGGTCTGGTTGAAGACAGCTGTGTCTGGCATGGGGCAGCCCCTGGACACTTCCCACAGAAGCCACTGCTGTCACCACCACCAGCACAACCTCAACCTCTATACCTACAGCCAATGTAGCTATAAAGCTGATGAGTCTACTTTAGCATGTAGTTTTCCAAAATGTTCTGTATAATCAATGGAGACAGATAGGCATCTCTAAGGAGTAATTCAAGTCTTGGGGAATCACACACCAGAGGAATGCATGTCTCTCCTCTTTTTCTATAATATTGCAATAATTTCTTTTAAATTGAATAAAGTAGATCTCCAGAGCAGAGTACACAACACCTTCTGAGATCTATTTATCCCTTGTACGTATTCAGTGAAACAAAAAAAGCCAAAGAATTACAGACACTGAACTAGTTGACACAAATATACCACCAAGCTACCTTAATCAAACATAATTATATCTTTTTTATTTGCTTTAAATTTGCCTAGAGGTACAATAAAATAAAAACATGTATGCAGTGGAGGGTATTTGTAATACTAGCAGAGATGGCCAGCAGGTTGTAAAAAAACCACGTAATGTTTTTCAAAGCACTGAGCCAGATTAGCATGGATTATCACATTTGTTTGAAAACCCATGGCAGGAACCATTGTAAGTGCTTGGTACATAACCCCTTCTACATTGCTTATTTTTTCAGCAAAGTAAGCATTGCACAAAAATAAAAACACTTTGTTGAATATTGCAGTTTCCCACAAAAGGAAACTGATAAACAAGATGAGGAGGTCATTGTGTGCAATACTGAAAATACGATAGGGGCATGTTCATAGTTTACAGTCCAGGTGCTTTTTAATGAGCACACTATGGAATGCTGTTGTGGTTGAACAGAAGGAGTTTGTATTCACATTTTTTTCTTCTTATTTGAAAAAGAAGCAACTAAATATGAAAACATAAAGGATATTTAGAAAGTTGCAAAGTGAGAAGTATCAAGCCACTTGTCATCAGAATGTAAGTTATTCCTACTATCTGATTTTTCCCACAATTATTCATCACAGACTTCTTTCCAGAGGAGAGTCTTGTGGTGATCAGTGTGGGCGCCAATATGACCAGGGACAGCCTGCAGCATCCCTGCTTCATTTGCTTTAGCAGTTAAAAAAGATTCAATATAAATCTTAGTAAGTAATTTAAAGGAAAGAAGCATCTTTAATAGGTGTGCTAAGTATGTTAATGTTGCGATAATTGCACTAATTCACAGATTTTGGTGCATCAAAGCTGTTCTGATAGGATTTAACCAGCCAAGTTCAAATGCAGTAGCTGTGTGTTCATGTAATAGCAGTAATTTGCATTCAGTAAAGTTGTGTCCAGGCTAATAATCCCAACAAAAAGCATGGCGTGATGCTGAATGAATATTAATACCTAGCATCCCGACTCAAACTGACCTCGGGGTCCCAGATAAAGAGGCACCAAATGGCAGAAAGCAGTAACAGCAAATAAAAAATTAAGGGTATGTTCTAGGTTGATCCCCTTTTAAGTGCTTCTTTCTATCCCAGTAACTTTATCTGTCTTTTCCCTGTGCAAGGTGTCAGAACAGTGCATCAAGTTTCTGATTGTAAAAAGATTCAGCACCCATGGTTTTGTGGTGAATACAGATTTTGATCTTAGTTTCACCAAGGTCTTTTTTCCCCGTTCGTCTCTGGAAGCTCACTGAAAATTTTCATCTATCTGCAGGTGGCAGATAATTTCCCCATCGTCCTGTCCAGAAATTCTGTAAACCAGCATTTTTTTCAGGTTTTCACATTGTGTCTTCAGATCCCAAGTACTTATTTTGATACCTCCACAACAGAAATAAAGAGCATACACAAATTCAGCTCACCTTACTAGGACATGAGATATTGTATGTTATCAAAAAACACGCAGGATCAATTCATAGAAGAAAACTAGTGGCCATTAAGTAAAAAAATCCCATCACTCCTGTATCAGGAAGTCTCAGAGTCAGACATCACTCAAGACTGAAATATGTTACAGAAAATACTACGATACGTACAAAGACTATGTATTTATATCACTACAGGCTTTGCCTGTCCTCACAGACTGTCCTGTTGGCTCCCCAAGGTCAGAGACAGGATGCAGGCTTACAGTCTTATCTGAACATCCTTCTGTTCATCACATTTGAAAGAAATGTATCATGTCAGAACACATGCCTGGCAGTCAGGTGGTCCTAAATTATAACCCTTCATTTACTGCTGAGCCCATATGTTGCCCACAAAGACTTTGTCTCTGTTCCTCCAGCTGTGAAATACATAATGTCATATTGGAGATGAAATGATTGGTCACGGTCTTCCAGGTTCTTGAGTGATGGACTGAAAACTTGTAAAGGCTGACTTGTAATTTCACAAAAAATATTAAACCACTTCCTGAGGAAGTATCTTGAGCAATATCCATTGTGCACATTAGATGAAACAGGCCTGCTTTGGGAAAAAGAATGTGTTGGTATGGCATTAAAAATGGTCAGACCACATGTGCATAGAGGGCAGCAATAGATTTAAAGTTTTATGTGTTACTTTAATTATAAAATTTCCTGGTTTTCAAGTTTTTGCCTTTGCAGCTTTAATACTTTATAGCATATTTTTACAAAAGCAGAAAATTAACATAGAATCATGCCTTTAGAGTGTTGCAGAGAGATTTTAGAATCAACACATGCCAATGTGAGGAGAACCATTTTTTCCAAGTGTGTTCCATGGGTCAGTACATCACACTTAGGCCAATGATGTACTTTCATTTATCCTTTTCAGCCATTTGTGTGACAGATACAAATATGTCTTATATACTGCAGATGCTTGATACTACCTCCTGAATAAGGAAGGAAATGTAAAAGTAAATTATGGTATAAGCAAAACTTACACCAGGCTGTTTTCTCCGACCTGAGCAGTAAACAAATATTTTCTAGAGAGGTCTCAAAGCTGGCCTTTATGTTTAAAGCTAAGGAAATGTTTTGTTAGATAAGTCTGCTCTTTTCTTTAAACAGAGCCTCTTCAACTCACTTGTCTTCATTCCTTTGGAAAGCTGTAAACCCTGCTCTCCAGTGCTGCCCATTTTGCATATCTCCTTTGTATCACTACTAGTGCTCCATTTGCTATCCTGTCCAGAATGGTCGCTTTCTCTCTCTTTCTTTTTCCCTCTCTTCACTTTGCTTACAGATGTTCTACAACAGTCTCCATGTGCACCTTTTTTATCTGTAAAATGTGTAAAGTGAATTTCAAATACAGTTCTGGAAAGGACCACTGGATTTTAGAACCACTGTCCTACAATCTCTGGCAAACATTTCCTGTCATAGTCATGGAAATTAAGAGCACTGTCCAAGATAAGTTCTTGGACTCTCTCAGTATGGAAAAACTGAAGAAAGAAAAGCTTTTTGGTGGGAAATTCCCCATCCTCACTCTGTCTGTAAAACACTCATGGTATTCCAAGTGACGCACCTGGAATAGGTTTCTAATATTTAGTTGCTTAAATGCAACCATTGTGATAGACCTGTATCTTACTCAAGGTGGGTCCAAAGAGTGTTTTATTCAGTTGCAAACATGTGTATAATGACATCACAGATAAAAATGGGTGTTTGTTAATGCATTAATCCACTTCCAACTGGAAACAAAGTTGTACTTTTGTGGGAGGGAGCCCTGACACTTCTAGGTTCTCTGAGAGCAAACTATGTTTCTTACCTTAGAAAAGGGGCTGGTAGCCAAGCACTACTTGCCTTAAACCAACTTTTTGCTGTGACCATGCACATTATTTTGAAGTGCCAGTAGTCATAAATGTTTTTATATCGCTGGGAAAAGCAGGAGTACTGGCAACAACAAAAGTGTATTTTGACAAACTGTTGGAATCAAAATCAAAGCTCTGGTAACATTTGGTGCCTCACTACTGTAAACTAGTACTTGCTCAGGGCCTCCTACCAACATGGAGAACCTTAAGAGCACAGGCCAAAATTTTAAAAAGTGCTGCAATGTTTATAGAGTTCCTAGTAACATGAGACCAACTCATAACACTGGAAAGTGTAGTACTTATTTTTCCAGTAAGAATAAACTAACTCTAGCACCAAGAATTGGACTAAAGGGAACAGAGCTCTTAGGTTACTATAATTGCAACACAGTGTAGCTTTGGCAACACTTCTCTTTCCATCCTTGATCCCCATTCCTTAGTTCTAATACATATTTATCCTTTCACCTGTAAATTAATCCTTTTCAAAGGCATACTGCTAGCACTTCATGAATTCTTCCCAGTAGGGCTTTTATTTAATGTAGAAATGCTCATTTTAATTTTTAAAAAGTGAGTTCAGAGATCTAGTATTGCAAGTTGTAAATGGTTTGTCAAACTGAACCCGAACTTATAATTTCCTTTACTGTTCTCAAGATGAAGGAGTTTTAACTGTATTTATTTTACTGCTAGAGTCCTAAAATTTACAGATCAAATGCAATTGAAAAAAAATGAGATATGCCTTAAGAAATTTTGTGATTCCATTTAGAATGGTAATTTTCATTTATTGGATCCCTAGTTTAATATTAATTTATGTTGTCATTTGATCTCAGCCACCAGCTAAGCATCCACATAGCAGCTCATTCCCCTTCCAACAGGAGACAGAAGAGAGAATCAGAAGAGAAAAAGGGAGAAAATTTTGGGGTCGAATTAAAGACAAGTAAAGGAAAGAGGAAAAAAATCCACCACAATTGTTGCAATGACAATCAGTCACCACTTCCCACGGGGAGCAAGGTGCCATCCAGTCTCCAAGCAATGGCCACCATGGCAGACAAGCACACTCAGTTTTATTGCCAAGCACAAGTAATATAGAAAGGGATTTCCTGTTGGCCAGTTCAGATCAGCTGCCCTGGCTGTGTTGCCTCCTGGCCTCTTACCCACACCCAGTCTCCTCACTGAGGGGCAGACTGAGCAATGGAGAAGGCCTCACACTGTGCAGGCACTGTTCAGCCACAGCCAAAACTTTTGTGTTTGTGATCAGCACTGTTTCAGTCCCGAATCTGGAATGCAGCATCATAAAGACTGCTACCGAGAAAGTTAACTCCATCCCAGCTAGACCCAGAATGTTTAGCTATTTAAATAAATTTAGAAATATATTTATTACTATTTCATGATGACACTTGGGCACTTTAACTCCTACATTGCTGGTTTTTTTTTTCCTTTGAAATCTCTCTGTTTCTGAGACTAATTGGTAGCAAACTATATTACTAATTTACTTAAACAGTCAGAACAGTATACCTGCAGTCCCATCTGCAGCCTCAGCAATGGAAAGGATATCTGTATGCAGCAATATAAATATTTCATATGCTTTGATTGTATATAATTACATGCCCATGCATTACTTGCAGAAGTAAAGCACATATTTTTAAGAAATTTGGAAAATCATACAATAATTTAAAGAAACAAGACAGCAAAACTAGAGGTGGCATTTTTTTTTCTAGCACAGACACTCTTTAAATTTTTTTACAATTTTGCATTAATTGAGGAAGAAAAGGTATAGTGGAGCCCTCCTGTAAAAATGCAAATTTTTCATATCTTTGATACTGTTCTGGTACGGCTGGTAGAAATGAAAGGAGAACCCAGAAGCAGAACAGCAAAAGAGCAAATGCTCAGACAAAGCACAGCACCAGGAAAGCACAAAGCACTTGAGGGTTTTTTAAGTAACTGAGTAATCCACACCTGAGGTAATACAAGAGTTTGCAGATGAATTACTGAAGACAAAATTCCATCACAAAGATTGTTTCTATTACTAGTTGTGATCACTTGCCTCTTTTTCATTTTTTCTTCTAAATTGTGGCAATATTCTCAGCAATAATAAAGAATTCAAGGGGACAAAGCGCTGAATTGTACAAAAGTTGGTCATATACAATAAGCTACCCTAACAGATTGCCAGATGAAGCATTTGAATGGATTTTACTTCATTTGAGAAGGCCTTAGGGAGCTGAGAAAACAAGTTAAGGCATTCATTCTCTGGGAACTCAGGAAGTCTAGCATAATTTTCTTGTTTCAGGGTTTGTGAAATCATCTAAATCCATCCTTCATAGTGCTTTCAACAGTGCTGTGGCAGTTGCCACTTGCCCTTGCAATCAAAGCAAACTTCCATCACATCAGTTTGCAGTGAATCGTGGCATCATAGAACCAGAGACATGTAGAACATCCTGAGTTGGAAGAGACCCACAAGAATGGTCAAAGTCCAACTCCTGACCCAGCACAGGTCAGCCCCTAGAATCACACACTGTGCCTGAAAGTGTTGTCCAAATGCTTTTTGTTGCTGTGACCACTTCCCTGGGAAGCCTGTTCCAGTGCCCAGCCATCCTCAGATGAAAAACTTTTTTCTAATATCCAACCTAAACCTCCCCTGACACAACTCCAGGCCATTCCCTCAGTCCTGTCTCTGGTCACCACAGAGGAGAGATCAGTGTCTGCCCCTCTGCTCCCCTTGTGAGGAAGATGTAGACAGCCAGCTATGAGGTCTCCCCTCCCTATGAGGTCTTCCAGAAGATCTCTTGATGGGAATGGGGCATTACCACTCAGCCCAGAAAGTGCATTTGCTTGGCTACAACACTGAGGGTTAACAGTGTTGGCTGTGACACTTGCACAGTTCTCCCAGGTTTTACTTGTGTCAGATTGGCAGGTTGCCTTTCTGCATTCTGAATTACTGCTCACTTTTGCATGAGTCTTAACATTTTGGAAGCTATGCAGAGTGAACAGAAAAAATGCCCTGCACATGTCAAAGAGAATTAGAAAAATGTCTCATGTTAAGTATTTTGATGAAATATTGGACACATGTCTGCATTTTTCTTCTTGGTGGAAAACTTCTTTGTAAGTGAAAAAAAAATTGAAGGAAAGGATATGAAAAATTTTCAGTGCATGCAAAAGTACCTCTGAATTATAAGCAATAAGAAAATAACACCTTTTCATGCATAACTCCACAAATACTGTCTGGACTAATGGTGTCTAAAATTGCATTGAATACATTGTAACTTTTAATTCATTTTTAAATCACTGTTACTATAAAAACTTCTTGGACCATAGCAATTATCCTAAAGTGGCCACTTTTTTCTCTAGTATTTTCCCAGAGAGATTTTGCCATCAAACAGCATGAAGGTACTATAAATTCTTACACGTTCTCCCTGGTTTTTAATAGCATTTTAAGCTTTACATAACATAACAGTTTGAATCACAAAGAAAATATAAAGAGGTAAAGAGGTATTTAGAACAGTCCCAGCCTTGTTAAAATAGACAAAGAAATTGCCAGATTTTCAACAATACTCTGCAAGCAATTTTTAATAGTCTTTTTAGGATTTGCTGGACATGTGAAATTAAATGATAGGAATTCTAGAAGTGATAAGTTTATGTGGATGGAAGGGCTGGGCAAATTTTGGCGCTTACTTAGCTACCAAAGCTTGCCTCCAGTACCTGTAGCAGCAGCCTGATTTTCCAGAAAGACCAACATTCATGGCCTCTGTCAGGTCCATCTGACAGCTTTCAGACAGCTTGCCACTTCTGTGCATCACAGCTGTGGCATTGGTCGGAGGGGTCCTTCTCTTGTTAGCATCTGTAAATGGCATATGTTTATCCATTCAAGCTTTTCCATTTTCCTGTCCTCCCCTCCAGATCAAGCAATCATTTTCAACTCAGGCTAATAGGATTTTATCTGGGATATAGCACTTAATCAATGTATGGAATCTGTGTCTCACACCAGACAGCAAAGGAGGTATCCACTTGTTCTTAATCCAAACTCCAGCCTGATGAATGAGCATTTTATAGTGTATTTTATTCTTCTCAATACAAAGTTTCAGTGCAGTGTGATCATCATGTAACAGGAGGAACAAAAGGATATGGCTGTTGGAAAAAAGTTTTTTTTGGAATAGATTTTTTTAAAGTGTGGCACACTTTTGTTATTAAAAACGCTATATAAAATTCCTCCTCATTAGATAATCATGCAGAATCTGCACTATTTTTTCTTAAAAAATGAAATATTAGAAAACATAAATATATTCTTTTCATCATAGAAGCTGCTTCTGTAAATTGAGCTTCATTACATTGGTATACACATACTACTTCTAAGCTGTGTTGAAAACCAAAGAGGACTCTGCATACAAGCCTAATTGTACCGAGAGCAGTGTCAATGACACCAGAGTAATCTTGAACAGAACACTTACAAAAAAATGGAGGTGTCCTTCTGGGACCTTCGATGGTATTAATAAGGGCTTCATCAAATCATGAGATCTTATTAAAGAGATGTGCTGTATATATCTTAATGACAGACTATTTAGGAGCCTATCAGGATCCCAAATGAGAACAGTAATTGCCTTAATGGGATGCTGATTCTTTCCAGACAGAGGACACTAGCTGTTGGAAGTAATGTCTTTGTCTCTTAGGTTTTTTTTACTTTCTGTAATAAAATAAGACATGCAATTCCTGTTACTATAAAAATAAAAATAATTACCTTTTAAAGTTTAATCATTACAGTGTTCCATTAAAATATCTGACCTAAACTACTATTTACTCTTTTTTTTTATTTAGTCTGAGTTGAGTTTAAATAGAATTTATTGGATGGGATATACTAATAAATTGGTAGGGACCAAGGCTATTGCTTCTATTCTGTTTTAATCATCTTCATTCTCTAAGAAGGAATGTCTTCTGCAGTAAAGAAAATTCAAGTTTTACCCCAGGAGTATATTTTTTTCCAATTATGTATAATGTCTGTAGTGAAATTTAGATTATTTGAGGAAATGTCAACCAAACCTGTGCTAGAGAAATACCATATGGATATTGCAAAAAAGGATCTACAAAGAAGAGGAAGATAATATTTTTTGAAGTCCAGTTCACTACTGCAATCTTTTCCTCTGATTTGTCATTTGCTGAAATTATTACAGTTTTCCCAATACTCAAGGAGCTTTAAAAGAAATCATGTATAACACCATAACTGTGCTTGGGACAAAGGAGGAAAATATTATAATTATTGTTGTAACAGTAAACGCACACTAACTCTGTTAAGGCCATATGTGTGTTAAGGCCATATTTTGTGTATACAAAATATCTTCACATCTAACCTTTAATTCTGAAAATGTACTGATTTTCCCCCTCTTCTTCATTATTTCTGAAGGCCTGAAAATAAGAGGAAAGGGTAGTAGCAGATGAGAACTCACACTGTTAAGCTGTGTTTTGCTCTACAGGATCTTCATCAGCTGCTGACAGATGAGAAGACAAAAAAAAGTTTCCCTTACATAACCCTTCATAACAGTACAGTATCTGAGATGGAAATAAAAGAGCTGGTCTGAAAATACTTGTGCTAAAGGCCATGTAACTACTAATTCAAAAATGCATGAGGTGAAGATGCAGCATCATTTTAACTGACCTCAGAAATGCCCTCATTTAGTTTAAACCAAATATTAGAAGTCAAGCAATTCATTATTTTTTCCCCATGTCCATGAAGCTATTGACCTGTGTCATGGTTTTTATTAGAACATCGTTTACATTTCATCCTCAAAATTTCCTGTAGTCATTACTCATTAAAATATGAAAGAAAAAATGATGATCAGAAGAGGGAGTGTTTCTTCTCCAGGTATTGACAAGATGAGGTGAGCTGAGATCCTTTTCTCCTAATCCCAGTGCTGCCAGGTTCTGTGAGTAGTCGCTGAAATTTTCAGTTCATGAAATGAAGTTCATTTTTAAAATATCTTTGGCAGAGGAATGTTCAAAGCTGCAAAGAAAAGTTCCATTTGCTCAAGGTGGTATTACTTCTGTGCTTCTGTCCTTGTGGGGCAATCTTGGGCTTACTTCTCACACTAAGTTGTCACTCAGTCCCAGGAAGTAAAAACTGAGATGATAAAATTGTGCGAGGTCCCCAGCTTCTTCAGCTTCCTCCTTTACACTGCAAGAGCTCTGCTTCCCTCTTCCCTTCTCATTTTTCTCAGGAAGTTTTGTGGACGATGTACTTTTTTATCAGCTTCTTACTTGATTTCACCAGCTTTACTGTTTTGTAGTGTGGTGTGATGATTTTTTTCTGGAGTCCCTGTGCATTTATTTTGAAGTAATGCAGAAAAGTGGTGTGAATGATTTTCTTTCACTCTCCTCGCAGTTAAGGCATTTGTATATTGATAATGATGGGGAAAATGGTGGTTGTCTGAGTTGGAGGGGTTGGTTGGTTGGTTTGTTCATGGATTTGTTTTTCTGATGCAACAGGTATCCGTGTATTGATGTTGTCACAGCTTTGCTCAAACCTTGCACAGTCTACTGAGGCAAGATTACAGGGGGGTCTTTGCATTCAGATAACCTATTGAGCTAGGCACCTATTGCTTATTTGCAGGCTAACTACATGTCAGGAGGGCTGACTTGCTTAATCTAAAGACTATTCTGGAAATTTTGTGCTCCCTTGTTTTCTGCACACTCACTGATGGACAGAAGGGCTATTTACACCTATTTTACTGGTACTGCCAACCTCACCCTATAAACCTCATGCATCCTTTCACAAGCATTAGATATCATATCTAGTTACAATCTCTTGCTAAAACCAGAATTTTCCTATATATGCAGGATTAGATCAGTCTCCTTCATGGCCAACAGACAGAAGTTATATTCTGGGAGCTACTTTTTTTTTGTTATAGTTTTGAACCATTTATTAAATGGGCAGAAATAATTAGATGAATATATAATTATCAATAAAATAACCCCAGATTCTTTCCCTCATCTGACAACATGAATACAAGAATCAATCATTCTGACACTGAGCAATGATTAATCAACACAAAAGAGGAGTCTACCACAGACAAGACATCCCAAAAATCTGGCTGGAATATGTTACTAGTACTAGGACAGGTCTATGTTCAGTGCTTGACCGGGAAGAAATGCACGATTCCTTGCCAGAATTACTGTTTCTCCATCTTCCACACTTTGGGTTTTTTGCATTATTTTTACCTGTAGCTTTATTGGGTGGATATTTTGTTTGGTGAAGGCCACTTTGATTTCACACAACTCACATGGTATCAACAGCCATCATTTTTCTCAAAAAAGGAGCTACCATTAAGAGATTCTGAAAGACGGAAAAGAAAGCTTGGTTATATTAATCTGTAAGGTGTTTAATTCTTCATCTTTATTTTGACCCTCTTAAGAACCACTAGGGCTTTCCTGAAGTACATTTTTGCTTATTTGCAGTGGACGATACAATTACAGAGCAATTTAGTTCTTAGGCAGCAGAAAGATGTTGTGTAAGCAGAAGGCAACGACAGCTGAAGGTTTTTATGCGGTTCTGTAATTCACTAATTAAAAAAGATCATTCTAGCAAACAGAACTGCCTCTTGAGATAATGCTTAATGAACATTTCAGTGACTGGATACCTTTAAACTCCGGTCAAGATTGCTACAGCTCGTAAGATTGCATTCAAGAAGACTGAATGATATAGCACACAAATTAGTTTTAGCTTTCATCAAAGAATTTTGAACTGCTTAGCATATTTATATCTCTTGTATTTACATTTGCTGAAAAAAGCAAATTTATAACCACTGAAAGCCCAGGCAGATCTCCTTAACGGTGTGTATTGATTTTTACTCATCATCAGTTTTACCTCATTAATAATAGAGTCTTTTGACATAACGACTCCATATAGATACTGTCTGTCATTCTTTTGGGAATCTGCTGTTTTGGAAGATATACCCAGGACTTCTTACAGTGTGACATGTACAATGCCACTGACTGAATCTTAATAAAATTAGCTTTCTAGGGGAGCACCCAGCAACTTTGGGAGAACTCCTTGCAGAAAATGCCTGGTAGGGTTTGATGAGGTGAAAAAAAAGCCTTCTCAAAGCACTCATGAAGATGATTGAAGTTTCTTGATGATTTTTGTAGATTCCTCTGTCTCTTGGAGGGGAATTAAGAGCAATATGCTGCCTAAATTAAAAACAGAATAATATAATGCCAGTGGCCATTAATGTGCCAAAGCAGCTGTTCTTCTCATCTTCTGGGATACAGTCTGGGGCTCAGCAGCTAATTGCTGATACTGCACCACTACCAGAAGAAGCAGGGGACTTCTGTTTGCTCAGATGATAGAATTCCTATTTAGGACACAATGAACTTTAGCATTGAGGAGCTGAGGATTTCAATGCATCATGGACTGGTAGTTGCTGCCACAGTGGAGCCTCACCACATGCTATGTCTTAGCAACAGGCTGTGTAGGATGATGCACAAGCAAGCCTCCAGTGAAACAATTGTGGCGTGATTTATAGTTCATCAAGAGGGTTGCAAAAAAAAAACCAAAACAAACTTATTAGGCACAATATATGTAGAAATTTGTCAGATCATAAGTGACTGAAGATAGCTGTTATGGAAATAATATGATACTAATGTAGTTGTTCTTTCTTTTACTGTCAGGATAATTGGAATACTTTAAAGAAAAAGCAATCTCATGGGTATGAAAGCAATGCTCCAATTTTAACACTCTATTATGCCTCATCTATTTTTTTTTTATTTTTTCCAGACCTTTTTATGTCTGTGCCTAGAAGGATTGATACAAATTTGGTATTCAGTCCGGAAAGTAACACATTTAAGATAATTTCCTTTATAATTAATTTTTTATTAATTTTCATCATAAAGGTTGCCTTACTCCTGCAGTTTTTAAATAATGGTTCTTCCCATTCATGGAAAAGTGTACTAAAGAACCATAATCCCCATATTTGGTAAACCTAACAGTGAGCCTTACCAAAACACACAGGTTAGGATTCCTGGTGTTTTTCACCCAACCATAAGAAATTTAAGTTGCACAAATAACTTCAGTGCAGGGAGTATCATTATAACTGATTTTCAGGTATCTGGCTCCCAGGATGCCACTACCTATACAAAGAATACAGGAAAAGATAAATGGAAAAATACTCCTCATCAGCTAATGTGCTAAATGTCTGAACTGCCTGAGATGCCTCTCATTATGGATAGTGCTTCAATATTGCATCAGGTTTGAGATCCCTCCTCCCTCCAATTTAAATGGACCATTAATTTCAACAAGATACAAGCACCTCAGTATCATTTTTGGATTTAGGCCTAAGTGGAAGAGTGATTTTTTTTGTACTGCATATTTTTCTAGATGTAAAGCAATGGCAGCACAAAAACTATTTGCCTCTGCGGTTTGGCTTTGATGGTAATATGGAACTAACATTTGGGTTTGAAGCTCCCATTTGTTCTGGCAGGGCTTTTTTTGTTTTTCTTTCCTGTCATATAACTTTAAATCACACTCACTTAGCTTATTCTGCTTTTCTCTTTTCCTTATCCATGTATTCTCCACATAAATATCTAATTAAAAAATGCTAATTCCAGGCTTAAGGAAACCAAATTTAGGGTAAAACTTCAAATCTCCTTACTTTCAGACAGGCTTTTAATTCATAATTGTTTTACCATTAATAATTTCAACAGAGCTGGAGATTAAATAGAAAAATTATTAATTAAAATGGTATCAAGTATAAATGCATAATGTGCCTTTATATAATAAAAAGTGTGAAATAGAAATGAAATATAATAATTGGAAATTATTCTTGTGTCTGCCATTTGAAATTAGTCCATTTTAATAAAGCCAGGACAGAAACAGCAGGAAACTATGTGAAGCAATGAGCAGCACTAGGAACTTCTACAAAAGTGTAGAAGCACTGTTGGTGCTGCTTTTTGTTTCTCACCTTGCAGATTGCATGTTCTCTGGGGCAGTGATTTCTTAATTGGGTGGGGTAGTCTGCTTTTCACCCAAAGATGGAGCTGACTTATTTAAACTGGAGGCTGAAATGAAAAGGGACAGGAATCACCCTTATGGCTGCATTTTAGGAGCATGCAGAGCTCAATTTTTCTGCCCTTGTTTTCAGACTGACACTTGACATGAGGGCAAAGCACATTGAAATCCAGTGTGCATGATTTTATATGTCTGTGCCTCTTGCTCTACATAGCTGACCACTCATAGATCAGTGGGCATTCAGATCTGGTTTTTGTATGACAGGGTGAGTGATAAAGAGCCCAGATGAAGTAAGAAACCGTGCTTGTGTTTTGCTGCTTGGGCTCAGGTACTGTGTTCCCTGAGCTGCCCCAGAGCATCTCTCCCAGGGCCTCCATAGGTCAAAGGCTTTCCAAGGCTGAGGCTTGTGGTTGATGAAGCACAGATTCTTCACTCTTGGCAGAAGCCTCCTTTGTTTTTCCTTCTGTGAATAATTTCTATTCCCCTGCTTTGTTGCTTTATCTTGCTGCCCCAAAAAGAAAATTTGTTTTTTTTATCTTTTGTTCCCTTTATAGAAAAGAAGGGGAAAAATACTTTTCTACCTTTAACTGGCCTCCTTGTCTTCTGTGTAGATAGGGTGATCATAAAGGTTAATGACTCATCATTGTGTGTAATCTGGTGAGTGATAAAGGACTTTTCAGAAAATGACAAAATTCTACGTTCATAGATTGAAATAAAAACCACAGACTTTTTACAGTAGTATTAAACAAATTACTAGATCTCATAACTTGTACATTGGCAGAATCCCAAATCATCAGAGCAAAGAAATTGGAAAGCATTTATCCAAGATAAAAGGATGCAAGTGCTTTCTGCACTTCATTTCTCCAGGGTATTTTAGGTCACTGGTCATTTCCAGTGTTTCCTGCTGCCTTTTCTAGATGTTGCATCTGTAAAATACCACAAAACATATTTTGTGTGTTGAGCGTAAAGCGGTGTAGTTAACAGAGTAAGGCTGGGTTGATTCCCTTTTGTGGCAGGGTGCTGAATATAATTATGTACAGTGAACTTGAACTCAGCAGATATAAATTAGGAGACTGAAAATTACCTTTGAGATTCAGTTTAAACCTACAGGGTCTTGAGGGACTATACTGAGAAGCACTTGTCAGTCTCAAAACATCTGCAGCAAGGATGCCTGAGCAGAAGGGCAAATTACCATATCTTCTGAGAGTGTAAGTATATCTGAATAGCTGAAGAAGTATAGAGTTAAGAAATGCCTAATAAAACTCAAACTAAACTTGTGTAATCCGTTAATCTCAGGAATTTGTCTCACTTAGGTCAGGATGAGCCTCGATGTGCTGAACAAAAGTTTAGTGCTTTTGACTTGAAATTATGTGTCAGTGACCCAAGTCAAACAAATGAAGAAAGGCCTTAGTGAGCAATGTCTGAAGTTAAGTAGTTTGGATTCTGCTTAGAATTTGGCAGCTTTCAAAGTTCAGATCCTTTGCTGTTTGGAACAAAATAGAAGTGCTGCCATTTGAGCTTAAAAAAAATCTCGTAAGAGAGAACTGCAGGCATTGCAAGACAGTCAGACTGATTGCTTGCGCTCATCAGAGACATAGCGTGTGGGATCTTTGCCCTGGCTGCTGCTCCAGGGAAATAAGCCAGGAGAAAGGATTGGTCTGACATCTCTCGCCAGGGGCTGCCAGTGAGGCAGCTCCTGGTGGGTCTGTGCTGCATGGGTGGGTCAGCCCCACCTGATGGTACTGTTCACTGGGACTGCCATGTGCAGTACAGGAGTCATGGACAGACTGGAGCAAAGGGATGCTAAGATGGTTAAGTGCCTGGAGCCAGAGGAGAGGAGAAGAGAGGAGAGGAGAGGAGAGGAGAGGAGAGGAGAGGAGAGGAGAGGAGAGGAGAGGAGAGGAGAGGAGAGGAGAGGAGAGGAGAGGAGAGGAGAGGAGAGGAGAGGAGAGGAGAGGAGAGGAGAGGAGAGGAGAACTGGGACTGTTCAACCTGTAGAAGAGGAAGCTCAGGGGAGAACTCATCAGTTTATACAAATCCCTAAAGTGAGGGAAGTTAAGAAATTGGAGCCAGGCTCTTCCCTCTGGTGCCCAGTCATTTAAGAATAAGAAGAAAATAATTTACTATGATGATGGTAAAACACTGGTGCAGGTTGTCCAGAGAGGCACTCTCTGTCTATGGAGATATATTCAAAACTCATCAGGGCAAGGTGCTGGTCAGCCTGCTGCAGCTGACCCTGCTCTGAGCCAGGTGTTGGACAAGGGCATGTCCAGAGGTGCTTGCCCATCTCAGCAATCCTCTGGGATCCACCTGAGCAATTCCATTGGGAAGCACACGTGACTTCAAATGTGGGTCCTCTGCAGGAGGGTGACCAGCCTGACCCTCTGTGGTGTTACGGACAGACGTCAGTCAAAGGGCAGAGTAAACATCAGCAGCAAGGAAAGAAAGGTGCACAGGCACATATCCCCCAGGTGCTGCAAGTGCAGCAGTTTCAGCTAAAAAGCATGACCTGTGGACAGATTTTGAGAAAGCACCTAAAAACAGCACTTCTGTTTCCTAGAGAAAGGCTGTTGCTCTTCACAGAACCAGTCTGTAAATATGTCATGCTAGGAAGAAAGCAGTGAGCTCCTTCTCTCTACTCAAATCTCTGCCCCAGAAGAAAAACACTACATGTGTAAGTGTTCTTCATTTTTCAAGTTGTAAAAAGTAAACACATTTTTGTTACAGCAAGAAGGTAATGGTGAAATCTTTAAGAAATTGCTTCTTAGAGAGAGAAATGGCACAGTAGGATCCAGCAAAATCCTAAAAGGATAATTCAGCAATAAGCATTCTGGGGCATGACAGTTATTTAATTTTTAAATTGCTATCACAACTTTTTTGTTGTGAGCAAAAAAAAAAAGCTTTCATATTTTGAATCATGTTAAATAAATCTTTCCTGTGTCTCGGTTATATGTGCTGGAAAGGTTTGGGAGGTTTTTCAAAGATTCCTTATAAATTTAACTGTTCCCTGATAGAAATCTCAGTGAGGGGATGCTGAAACCCTTGTCCACACAAGCTGTCATATTGCTAGCAGCAGAGCTATCGGTGTGTCAAAGGCATTGTGCTGACGTAAGGCTTTGCAAACAGGGCCTCCTGAGACCATGAAAAGTGATCCTTTCCAAATGATCTACAGAAAATTTCTTGGCAGGTACGGGGAATGCAGGTTGTGACCAGTTCGTCACCCATTGTCTCTGCCGCTCTTTTGTCCACAGGGGGAGGACTCCTTACACTCTTTCCCTGCTCCAGCATGAGGTCCCTCCCACAGGAGACAATCCTTCACAAAGCACTCCAGCTCATTAATTTTCCCCCAAAATAAGCCTTCTTCCTCCCCCCTCCTGCATCTGCTTTCTTTGTGATTTATCCCTTGCTTCTTGCTGCAAAGGAAATTCTTCCGCCCACACACTCTTTGTGTCCTAGAGCAAAAGCACCCATAACAGCACATTAAAAAGCAGAATTAATAGATGTGTGGCAGTATCATGAAATAATCCAAACATCATTTGCCTACAAACTGTGAGTAAAATCCTAAAACTACCGAGTGAAAGGAACTTTTCCCTTTGACTTCAGCTGAGCCAAGACCATAGACCAGGTGTTCCCATATCCCTTGGTTAGAGTCATTACTTGCAGAGAGCCACAACCACTTAAATCCATTTTTAAAAAATGAGGGATTGATTATTTTGCCAAAAAAAGAATATGGAATACAAAGCTATGACATCTTAGAAAATGCTGTGATGGAATTGCTGGACTTTTAATTGCTCAACAGGGGTTTTTTTAGACCATTTTATTTTTGTGTGTGTTAGTTTTGGAAGAAAGTGTTAAAATACTCCAGCTTCTGGCACTCTAATTTTTTTATGCTTTTGGTTATGCAGGCCTACATACACAATGCTATTAGGCAATAGATCTCAAGGTGCAACAAAACAACACCAGGACCTATTTACACAGGATGCTTTTGCATAAAAGAATGCAACGTTGCAAAAGGAAAGCAAAAAGATACATTCTTTTTGTAAAGTATGTTGAAGCATTTTAGTTTTCTTATAATGAATCATATTTCACTTTTGTCTGTGGATTCTGAATATCATTACTGAATACAGAAATCTTGGAGGTTCATGATTAATATTGACTATTCAAAGCAAAAGCACTCCTGCCCAGAAATAACCCAGATTTAACAAGCAGTGGTTTCTCCCCTGTATTGTCCAGCTGAAGGGGGAAGTATACTTACAGGAGTGTACTATAATCTAGCTTTAGTATAAATAATAATGAAAATACATACATACTTAATTACTGTTCTCAATCTTGTTTTTAAGAACTGCTTTCCCTCACTCCAATTTCCCTATCAGTTAGTGTATCCACTTGGAGAACCTTAACCACCTCTGTATTCAGAAATGATATTTCATATACTGCTTTTCTACTTACAATAAGTAGACCATCGCAGTGATCTAGCATTTGAATTTGGACAAATTATGCTAAATAACAAATATAGCAATTAATCAGAGACTTCCTTAGGAAGCAAAAATTGAGGATAATCAATCTTCAAACATTCTACCTTACCTTGCAGTTTTCCAGTTTTGTTTAGCAAATGCACTGCAAACCCCTGTTGTGCCTAGCAAATCTGTATTTCCAAAGCTATCTAGCAGAAATCAGACAAAATCTCACAGATACATGTTTATTTATGCATAATTCAACACCTGTTGAGGCTTCTGAATGGAAAGCCATGAGTCTTTTTTAAATGTGAGTCACCTCTAGAGAGAGATGTGTTTCTAGGCTGTATTCCTAAATTCAGTAGGTTCCTACAAATTTGCTACAATTCACTCCATAAATTTAGTTGCAATAAACTTGGGACCATCTTAAATCACGTTTGCAAATCCCAACTAGTCTCTGAGTTTCAGAAAGTCACCTTAAAACTAAAAGAAACCTGGGAACTGACCCGACTTTAGAGATACCTTTATTAAATTTTAGACTAGCTTTCTTAAATGACACTCAAGCATCCAAAATTGCTACAGCTGGCACTTCTGTTCTGCACTGTAGTTTTTACTTAGAAATTGTGTATACTGAAGCACATATTTAAGAAAATAAACTTCAGCATGATGTAAAAAAATTCATCCAAAGAACGATTTGTGAGACAGAATCTTATGGAATTGTCTCCAGTGAGAGAAATTGAGGAAATGGCCTTAAGCTGAGACAGGGCATTCAGATTAGATATTTGAAAAAAAGTTCACACTCTTATGGTGGTCAGGTGTTGGAATATGTTGCCCAGGGAGGTTGTGGAATCACCATCCCTGGAGGTGTTTAAGAAGTGTCTGAGTCCAGCACTGGGTGGTTTAGATGTTACAGAGGTAGTGCTGGGTTAATAGTTGGCCTTGATGATCTTGATCTCTCCCAACCTTGGTGATCCTATGATTCTATAAAATGTTTATGAAATAAATAATTTATATATACCCAGTACTCAAATAAAATTCAGGCTTTACATTTTCTAATTTGCATATTACCCTTTTTCAAACCAGATTTACATTCTAGGACTTGCATCAGATTCCAGAAGAAAATTGAAATTACTAATGCAGTATTTAACAACCTTAACCATTCTTTCTTTTAATTAAAGTACCAAGATAATAATGATTCCCTTTTGAGGCAACTGTGACCTCAGGTTTTGTTAGCAGCGTGTGATTTTGTCGAAATTGAATTGACTCTTTGACAGTAAATAATGACCTTCAGTCAAGAACATTCCAAAGTCTTTGCTAATGACGATCTACAACTTATTCCTCATGTTAATTGTTCAATTCAATGTCTTTATTTTCCATGCCCCACAGTTCTCTTTCTTAACTTGGGAGCTATTGTGCTTTTTTTGTGTAAAATATTTTGGGTTGGTTTCTACCACTAGCTTTTACTCTGATATCTCTAGTGATTTCTACCACTAGCTTTTACTCTGATATCTCTGAGATGTAGTTTATCAAAAGGTATTTGAAGTAAAAGGCACAAAGCAGCATCACTGCTATTTTTTTTTTTTTTTTTTTGCTTGGAAAACAATATATCCAAAAGCTGTCTTGACTACTCATGCCATGCAGTTTAATGTTATAATTCACAGTTATGCATCCGAGAGTGGGAACCCACTGAGTATATATTTATACTTTTGTTTAATGCAAGATATGTCATTGCCACTAAAGCTATTAGTATTTGGCAATGCACAAAGTCACGACTATTCATACTTTTAATGATTTGTTCTGCTGTTTTCAGTATTTCAATCACTTGAACAATGTTTCTCCTATGCAAGTAAATAGTAAAAAAATTCTAAAAATATTTCACATTTTTCTAAAATGCTTCCAATTTACACTAAAATTAAGTTAGGGTTTTGTACACCACAGATGATGTAATAAGGAATATAAGAAGTTGTGACAGAGAGGAGGGCAAGGGAGAACTCAAAATAACCACGTACGTCAGGGAGCTAAACCTATCAGAGCCTGAAGACATTAGCTGTCTTTTCCTCTGGTGTTGCAGACAAAAAAAAAAAAAAAGTTGCCCTTGACCTAATGAATTTGCTCAAACTAATTCTTCACAGGAATTTTTTGGGGGTAGCCACATTTTCTGATGAAGTAGAACAGTAAGAAAAACCCTGAGTACTCCACATGGGGTATAAAAGAGAAAAGGAGGAAAATCACCTTCCTTAACCTGCTAGCCACACTTTATATGCAACAGTTTTTCTGGGCTGCAAGTGTATATTGCTATATTGCTGACTCATGTCAAATTTTTCACCCACCAGTATGCGGTGGGTGAAATCTTTCTCCAGAGGGCTACTTCTCACACTTTAGTTTGACCAGGAGATCCTTTGTCAGCCGTGCTGATCTGTCTTCCTTTCCTGATTTCCTCCATTTGGGAATTGAGAGTCTAAGAAAAATGTCCTTAAAGAGCTGACAGCTCTGCTGATCTCCTTTATTCTGCAGGCAAATTCCCAGGATGGTCCATCCACTAATTACTTTAACAACTTAAAGCTCAGTCTCCTAAACATCAAGGTTCTGACTCTACTCCTCACCTGACCCATATCCCTCAAGATTGGGATCCCTCAAGCCCAGGCTGCCACCTCGCTTAGCATTTCTAATTAGCTCAATCATGGTTGAGTTGGTAAGCAACTGGTTTCCCCTCCAGTGAAGACTTTATGGGGCAAAGATGATACAATCCAAGGATTGGGAACTGGACCCAGAAAAGCATATTAAGACATCCGGAAATACTTTCCTGCTTGTATTTTCAACATCTGCCCTGGGCTCCATTACAATGCACACTGGAAAAGCCTGATCTCAGAGCTGTGTCACTGCACCCTCCACCACTGGGAGAAGACAGGAGCTGTTCCATGTACCAGGCATAGAAAAGTGGCACACAGAATGTGTGACTGCATGATGGATGTTTGCTGCTGAGAGGTGGCTTTTAGTCAACCTCCTGCATTATGTGTTTACCTCAATTTCTCTTCAGCTTTTTCTCATTGGATTAATTTATTGTTTTAACACTTCATACCTTCTGTGTATCTGAAGTCCACTTGTATATACTGTCCTCATTCAAACACGTTTTTAAAATAAATCAATGCTTCAATGTTTCTTTCAAAACACTACATACAGTTGGACTGCATGATTTGTCTCTTCCTACCTTCATCAACATTTTCTCTGTCAAATCCCTTTAGAGATGGTGGCCAAGAAGCCCATGTTGACTTTTCTTTTTTTCCTCTATTATTTCTTTGCACCGTGTAGTGTTGAAGTTATTATTATTATTAATTTATTGCATAGTTTTAAATTTGTTTGCAATTAATTACTGGCATTCAAATTAGTGCCATGATAATATTGTTAAAAATAAAAGCATTTTATGTTATTCACTGGAATTCAATTATTTTTCATTTCTTTGCTTTACGCATAGTCCTTTAAATTTTCAGTTCTGTTTCCATTCAATTGTGGTTTTGTTTTCTGTTATTCAACATGCAAAGCAAATTATCTTGTGTAAGGACTGGATGGCCAGAAGCCTGATACTTGAACAGGTTCAAAACTGACAGGACCAGTTTACAGTCCTGTGCTACTGAATATAAATAGAAGAGGCTGACCTTTAAAAAAAAAGGATACATTAAGGACTACTTGAGGATATCTTGAAAATTATGAGATGGCCCCAAAAACTTAATCTTCAGAATAAAAGAAATATTAGAATGGGGAACTGATATGTCAGCCAGTACACCAAGATTTGGGTAAGACAAGAGGTAGCAGGCATGGAAAAAATGGACAGTTTTATCACATAAGGAATTAGAGGGCTCTCATGTTTCACTGAGCATGCACATTTTAATTGTATCTCAAAGAATAAGCTGAAAATCACGATATAGCATCTCTAGCTCACTCATTTAGATAAATGTCTGACAGAAATCTCATCTAAAAGGCGTTTTTCCTTCAACTTGCAAACAAAATAAAAACTATGCAATAAATTAATAATAATGACTGCAAACATTTAAAAATAACCTTAAACTAAAATCTTCACCTAAAGAGGACAGACACTTTCCCTTCATGAGTAGTCACATGAAGAGGACAAGAAGTGAGTTCAAGTTGCACTAGAAGGGTTTTTATCTTCATATAAGTACAAAATTTTTATACTGAGAACAATCAGTTATTGGAACAACCTTATCAGGGAGGTTTTCAAGACATTTTTAGAAATGGTGCTAGATAACCTCATCTAGGTTCCCCTTCCCATGAAAGGTTGGGCCAGAGGATCTTTCAAGGTCCCTTTCAGCCTAGGCTAGTCTGTGGCTCTGTCATTTGATTCTCACTTTCTACTTTATATTTTTCCTTACATAATTAAAACTTTAAAGAACTCACAAACTTTGGCTTACCTTAATGATGTCTTATTCCCTTAATCCCTTCCTGGGATATTGTCAGATCAGAGTCAGCCCTCGGCAGTATCTGGATGGAATATCCACTGACCATTTCAATTACATTCAGTAGACAGGTGGTGGTGGGAAAAGAGAGACAGAGACTGAGGGTGTGGAACACAGCACGAGGCACGGTGGTGTGTAGAGAAATGCCAGAAAGTGACTGACAGACACACTGACCTCATTAGTTCTGCTACTCATGAAACAACTGTTGACAGCTGATATTTCGTAGTAACGTATTGCTGTTGAGTTAAAGAGCTACACAAGAATCTCCTTGTTTGTTTCGAATTATATACAGAATTAATGAGTTGAAAATTGTAAAACAATCCAGCTTCAATAAATATCACCATGAGCAGCACGAGGTTTACCTACAGAAATGTTCAAAGCAAAATTACTCTGTGAGTACAATAAGATTTAGAACAGTTACGCTCCCTAAAATATAAGTACTTAAGGAGAAGCTTACCATGTGTTTAAAATTATCTGTAGTTGCATTTGAGATCAGCAATAACAGTGCATATATTTTCTGGATTGTAGCACTTTAGAGGTTTTCCATTTTATTTTTATAGTGTTAGTGTAAAATTCACCTCTAGAAATTTATAGGAAGGCTCTAAAAATTCAAATAATAGAGAGCTTCTTTCTATGGCTGTGAGTAGTAATTTAACTATACATTAAAATGTTCACTACAAAGAAGCCAAATATAGCTATTGCTGATGAGTTTAGTAAATTGTATTTGTGCTTCAGTGCAATGCTAAATTCCAACTAGTGCATCCTCTTCTAGAATTATCAGCGGTGTTATTTTTAAAAATGGTGCATTTATGATAACATGTCTACTCATGCACAATATGGGACTTTCTTTTCTTTTCTTCTCTGAAATCCACAGAGGAATGTAATGTACTGGTAATCTGCAGTTTCTAACTTCTCTGAGCAACCTGGGGCTCTTCATAGTCTGGTATGATTCTACTTCTCTTTTCTCTGGTAACTCTGCACAGAAGTAGAGGTCAACAAACATTTCCACATGAGCGAAATTACTTGCAAGTGCTTCTACTCCACAAAAAGACAGCCATTGCCAGAGAGAAAAAACATCTATCTATCCAGATTTAGCAAGGCAATGGACAATTTACATCAATGCTCCCCGACTCAGTTCACAAGCTGCCCATCTCATAAAGCTTAGAGGCAAGCAGGCAGTTCCTTGACCTGACTCCATCAGCATTTGCCGTGCTCAGTGAGCTGTTCACTGCAGCATCACTGGAGCCGTGATGCCAGAGAAGCCTCTCAGTGAGAGAACACGACTCAGGAAAGTAAACTGTGCTGTACAAAGACCATTTGTTTTGCAAAAAAGAGGTACAAAATTGCTACTTTTTTCTTTTTTTTTTTTTATAGCATCAGTGCCAGTCTACATTGTAAACACATACTTCTCTGTAAATTCCAACTAAGGCATCCAAGAATGTGCCTGAGTGGTACAGACCAAGAATGTGAGGAAAGATATTGTCAAGGTGAGATCTGCCATGCTTACCAGACTACTTTCCACACTGCCTACTTCAGGTCTACTCAGTCTGAAATCATTCAAGAAAGATTCTGATAATTTAAAAATAGGAATATGCAAAATTTGGGAATTGCAAAACCATAGATTCTGGATTTGCTCTTTTTCACTTACAAAAATTACCTCTTTTGTTTGTATTGATAAAAGCATTTTTTAAATAATGTATTCTTTTCTGCCATTGATTCACAAGCTACTGGGCTGAAAATGGCACTCTATCTTCTGACTGAAAAGTGAGAAAGAAAATATTTCATAAAGCATGAAGTCTCTTTAAAATACTCAGTTTTCTTCTGAAAAATATCCAACCATGTGTGACAAACTGATGTGGCAAGAAACTTTTATACTTACTTGAGGTGATGAATTTACAATGCTTTCCTGAATTTCCCCTGAAGAACCCATTGATCAGGTCATTATAATTGAACAGAATATGTCTATATTCTATGCTATATCTTTTAGTGTATTATTACTGAGCAAAGAGGCATGCCAATTAGATATGTATTTATAGACACACCTTTATGTCCAGGGGAAAATACTTTTTAATTCTTGTGCAGGCACACAGGGGTTCTTTCTTCTGTAGTTAAGTAACTCTATATAAACAAAAGGTGAATTATTTTGTCATTACTAATGAATAAGGTTATAAAAACCTCACTGTCCACCTGTGGAACAGTCTGTCTTCTATGCTTTTCATACTCCCTGAAATTCAGTTCAGCATCTACCTGGGAATTTTCCCCTGAAGTATATGATTAGAAAGAACAGGATGCAAACTGTTATGTCAAACTGTTATTTAAATTCTCTCTTTCAACTTTTTTGCGTGATACCAAACAAGTTCAGAAATCTTTAACATCCAGTTTAAACCTTTATAATTGTTCTCTATGAGTTTGAGTAGTTCTGTAGTTCTCTCCACAGGAATTCTTCAAACATCCCAAGGGCCAGATTAACCCATGTATTGATAGAAGTCTTCACCTGCCATAGTGTTTAACAGTGCCTCATCAAAATCAGAATGTGTAGTGGGATATTTAGGAGACTATAAAACTTTATGCCCTTAGGATAAAACATTCAATCTAGCTTTGACTATACCTATTATGTCACTTTCTCATCTCAGCTATCTAATTCCTCCCTGTGAGCAGTGTTTTTCTGGTGTTTTTCTTGGAACCATGCTAGGTACAAAAATCTAGATTTGAAAAATGCTTCAATTGTACTTCAAATCTAACATCAGTGTTTTTCCTTTTGTTTATTTTTATTATCCCCCTTCTACTTTATTCTTCATTTCAGAGACTCTCACATATAAGAAACTATGCTGGTTCCTAAAAGGCTAGATTACTTCAGTGAAGTGATTTTCACTGAAGTGCTTGTGCCTTCCAGCCCCCACTATAAATGCAAAGTATGGAGAGGTACGTTCATTTTCTGATGAAAAAAATACTTTTTAATATTAAAAAATCACAGTGTGATGAAAAAAAAGTAAGCTTCATTCTCAGTCCTTGGTGAATCAAAGTAGAGGTAACTCTTTAACTGTTCTGAAAACAGGGTCCTTGAGTTACAACAAATTCTGGCTGCTTTAGGGGATTAAGATCTACGTTAAGGGAGATATTTATGTCAGCATAGTTCTGTTGGTGTGTGTAACTACTGTATACATCAGGGTCCTGAGCTGGCTGAATAAATGGACATGGTTTAAAATCAGGTCCAAAGTGACTTATTCCCTAACATAAGTGTTAAAATGGGAAGGGTCTCCCAGGAGCCCTACCTTAACACCCTCTGTAAAGTTTCTGCTATTGTTTTCCAGGATCTAAGTTGCAGTTTTTATTTGTTTGTCACCTTTTCTAGCCTCCTGCACTCTTCTGTGCAGGATATGAAAGCTCAGACGTATATCCACATTCCTCATTGTCTGAAATTAAGAGAAGGTTTTCTCTTAGCATCACTGGGACTCAGCGTTTGCTTTGAGGCATCCAGATTTAGGAAAATCATTGAAACATGATTCTGTTTTTCTGCATTGATGATCCCTCTTTTTCACCAGTGCCGATTGCAGGCTATTTTAGTGGCATTTCATAACAGAGTCAGAAGGACTTTTTCTTTAAGAGGCTTTGTTTGTGTATCTTTTTGTTCCAGAGCAGAAGTGTGAGGATAAAGTGGCTGAATGCTAGCTTGATGTGAATATTCCTTAAAGTCACATCCACACTCGCCCAAACTGAGATAATGTCCTGGTTTCTGCTGCAGTAGAGCTAATTTTCTTCCTAGCAGCCAGTATAGTGCTGTGTTTTGGATTTAGGATGGAAATAATGTTGATAACACAGGAATGTTTTATCTGTTGCTGAGCAGTGCTTATATGGAGTGTAGGACTTGAAAGTTTCCCACCCCACCAGGGAGCAGGCTGGAGGTGCACAGGAAGCTGGGAGGGGTCACAGCCAGGACAGCTGACCAAAACTGGCCAAAGAGAGATCCCATATCACTGTCACTACATAACCTTGGGGAAAGCAGGCCGGTGGCAGCGGCTCAGGAACAGGCTGGGCATCAGTCAGCAGGTGGTGAGTTCTCTTTACAGGGATTCTTCAGACAATGCACTTGCATTGTACATCACTTACTTTGCAGTATTGGTGTTAGTGTTCATATTATTGTCCCTCACGTTTCTGTCCTATTCAACTGTCATTTTCTCAACCTGCAGATTCTACTTTTTTTGTTGTTTTTGTTGTCCCCATTCTCTACCCTGTCCTACTTGGGGGCAGAAGTGAGTGAGTGGCTGTATGTTCACCCACACAGCTAAACCATAATACACAAGCAGCTTTTTTTCAGGGATAAAAAAATGCTATTAGAACTTTAGGCTGGTATTGATAATGAAGGGGGGAAAAATCCTGAAGGAAAACATGAATGCATTAACAGAAGAATATATGGAAGGAAGGCTGCAAACTGGAGCTAGACAATACTCTCAAATGCAAGCTAAAGTGTTTGGACAGTCACAGCAGGTAAGAAGCCTGGTGAAGAAGTTGCTTTTATTGTTCCTACTAGTTTTCCTTTGAGAAGTCATTATGTAGGACTTGCTTCATACTCTTTTTCTACTCCTTTTTCAGCTGAAATATCGTGCTGACATCTTTTCTATTTATACTTTTTTATTTATTTAAATTCAGATGAGCAGCTCTTCTGTTTTTTTTTAAATTTGTTTTCCTAGGCACATGAATATCTCGATAGAATGCAAGGGACAAGGTTTAATTGGATCACAACATTCCTATTTAATTAATTTGCAGTCTGTCAAGCAATGAATTTTCCAGTGCACTTCCTTTCTGACTGGCCTCCAGCTGGTGGAGCTCATCTGTCTGCTCACAGCCCACTGCCCTGTGTCCTTTCACAGCTAGCCTGGTCTGAAGCCACCTTACCTTATTTCCAATTTTAAGGTTAACAGACTGAGGAAAGAAGATTATATCAGACAATGAGAACTCAGCTCCTTTCTTGCCTTCTTGAGGGGATGTGTTATCCCAAATCCACTGCTGTCAGCTAACAAAGTGTCTCATACTGAAGGCCTCTCAGACATGGGTGATGACCTTGAGTTCCCCTATGGCTCATTATAGCTTGTGGCTTTTGCTGTCTCGTACTGTATAGATTTATAGATTTATAATAGGGTGTTTGGAAGGGTTGTGATATTGTGGTTTGGAAGGTAAATGGAGTTGATGTTATATTACAGGGTTATCTTAATCGGGGCTGGGGGAGCACAGGACAACAGGAGAGGATTCAGTGGCCCGAGAAATGCTTTTCCAGCTGAACACACCTCTATCAGATAAATGCCTATCATGAGCAATAACACAGCCAGGACAACAGGGATCTTGATTTAAGTTACCACAGTTTAGCTGCTCTTCAGAGCTTATTATAGAGTGATGTAATGGAAAAATCTATTTTTTATTACAAAGAAAATCTGTTGCAACCACTAAAATGTACTGTGTGACCAGTAATGTCCCTTAGGATAATAAATACATCATTGTACAGAATAATGAGAGACTTGTTGAAGTGTATTCTCTGCTTTCATATCCTCATGCTTTTTTAAGCGTAATTTACAAAATGCAGAGGTTTGCACAGGGAAGGTCCTATCACTCAATATAAAAGATGCCTTAATTCAGTCAAATGTCTCTGTGTCAGCTCAGAGTTTCTGGTCTTCTATAGCTGAATCACAAGAACACAGGATCATAAAATAATATCCATACATAAATTGGTACAAATAGTAGTTGCAATGGTTGGAGGGTTTTCTACTGGCTTTGATAATTATGCTCAAAAAATAGAACATTGGACTTAATGATTAGTTAATAATAAATATCATTCCTAGTTTTCTCTTTGGAAAGCAGAAATTATTCACTTAGTCAGATACAAAACTATGCTATCTCAGAAATCCCTTGGCTGATATGTTCCTAGCAAAAGCTGCTTTATTCCAGATGTTACAGAACATATGTGCATATGCACAGTGCAGCAGAGAAGATATGTACAATATGCCACAAATTACCAGTGAAGACTTAAAATGTTATTGCAGGATATCCTTTGACCTTTCTGATTTCATCATTAAATTATTTTAAGTGTCTTCTTAGAAGATTTTTTAATACAAAACCAATCCAGATAATTTATTTTTGATTTGTGTATGTACCTCAATGTTTGACAAAAAGCCCTTTTTTCATTTATGAATGCTACTAGAAATGTTAAGACTCAACTGTATTGTAACAGGCTTCACTCACACGTTAAGGCTCTGTTTATTGTCTCTATGTGTTCATGGCAGCATTTAGATTGCTTTTGGACCTGGTGATTCAGCACAAGAATTCTGGGGGTATTTGATTACCTACAAGCCTACATATGTGTAACTCTGCAGTCCTAACACTTTTGGACAGGTTTCCATGCCATTCACCATCTGGTTTTAGTCCAACTCTGCAGACACCTATATATTAAGGGAACTTCCCACTCTGACCATTCACAGGTTCCCCACCAGTCACACTCCCCAAGGACAAACTTTCACTGCTGGGACTGAAGCCCCTTCTCCAGGGGCAGCTCCAGTAACCTTATGGGAGCCCTGCTTGGCTCCCCGCTCACCCCACTCACACAGTCAGACCAGGTTTCCATCTTGTCTCAGGTGTCTGGTTCCATTTATTCCTGGCACACTACCACAGACACAGCCCAAGCTGGTGGCTCCAAGGAGGAACCTCAAACAAAGGACCCCCTGATCTTTTATCCCCTCCAAATCCAAGCACACACGACTCTTGACTCTCGTTCGTCTTCCTGATCTTTTGCTCCTGCTGTGTCTCTCAGTGTGCATTCATCTGGCTGGCAGCACCCGCCTTCCTGCCCTTTGTTATCCCAAAAGTTGGCAGCTCCCAGCTTCTTGTCTCAGGCTCCCACCTAGAACTCAACCTGCATCTCAATATGAATCTCAACGCGCAGCTTGCAAGCCCAGCTACCAGCACCAGATGAAATCCTCAACATATAAGCCCTTTCCCCTAGTGATCAACAAGTAATTAAAATAGTGCCTGAAAGCTGCATCTTCAAACAAGGCAGTAGGTGATTCTGAAAGGAAATTTTTCATACATCAATCAGTCCTTTCCCCACACCCAGACATAACAGATGTATTTCCAATCTGGAAAAGCCCAATTTCCTCCAGTATCTTCTTGTTTTCTCTGTCCTTGCCAATCAACTCCCAATGTCAACTGCCTTGTTCCCAAGTCACTGTAGGAAGCTTAGGTTTAAGATCTCTTACTTGCGCCTCAAAGTGAACTAGATAAAAATAGCTTCCTAAACTAACAAAAGCTTTATAATTTCTTAAAAATATAATTTCCTTTTTTTTATTTTCCTACTTGTTCTTTCAGAAAACACTATGATCTAACAGGCATTCATCCTATAAGATGCAGCATAGATAAGTTGGAACATATATGAAAATTATTTGAAAAACCATAACCTTATTCTATATGTTTATAGAAATGAGGGGGGAAAAAAACTAATCCATATGTCTAAGTCTAAATATTTTATACTTTTCTTACTATGTAAATTATTTCAATAGTTTGTGAGCCTATTGCTTGAAAATTAGCAAATGAAATACAGACTGTATTTCTGAATCTGATTTTGATCTGCTATTTATGGGCAAGAAGTGAATCTACTGAAGTCAGTGAAGAGCCACAAGAGATGTAGATGAAATCAATTACATTTTGGTCACCAGTTCTCTACATTCACTTTATAATCAGTTAATGCTAAAATGCATCAGTTTATCTGCATAAGAAAAAATTTTAATTTGAGAGAAGGAAGCTTCATTAATAATATCTGGAAATGTTGAATATCTCTTTTTGTCTGAACTAAAAAGTAAAGCTTCATATAAAGCAGTTTAGCCCATCTGAGTACAATTGCTGCTTAAGCTCCCAGAGTGAAACACGTTATTCTATCAACATGAACTTAAGAGAGTTTTCCCTAACTACAGCATACATTGACAGCTACTGTTCATTATACTGGCTGCTGACCAAACATCTTAATACATACATTTAGGGCTATTTTTCTTGCTAACGGTATAGAAATGTCTCTAAATTAATTTTTGTGGGCCAGAGTCCACATTATGTCACATATAGAATCTGACTTTCTTAAAGCAGCTACTTCAACTGACATATGGAAGAAATAGGTTTAATTTTGGTAATTAAATAAGTCATATTTCAAATATGTTTACTGGCCATTAGCACAAATTTGCTTGGACTGGGTACATTTACAAAATAGATTTTTTTGCCAGGAGAATCCAAGAAACATCTCATTTACTGGTCTAGGAAAAACCAGCATCAAAATTATTTGTATTTCATATAGAACAAGTAAAATCCAGTTAATATGACTTGGTGACCATTCTCTGATGACCAATAAAACAGTATTTTGTGTGTGTGTGGTGTTACTCAGGACTGTTGAGTGCAGGGCCATGAGTTGGATTTCTGTGGTCCTTGTGTATCCCTTCCAATTTAGGATATTCTGTGATTCTATAATTCTAATAGAGTAGTAACATGCAAACAAGTCACAATTCTAGTCTGAACGCAGTTGTTGCAGAAAGTTGAATGACTACTCATGCGAGATGATTTGAAAATTGTCCACTGAAGCTGAAGAGGTCAATAAGAAATGCTCTGAAACTTGATTCTTAGCAGATTGTTCTAGATTTAGATCTGCTGTACAAATACATTTTAAAGACTGTGGTGTTATTAATCTTCAAGTAATGCTAACTTTCTACAGGTTTTAACAAAGCTTCTTAGTAAGGACAGAATTTTGGAGTACTAAACCTAAGGCAGATAAAAAAGGTGTGAATTTACCAACAGGCTTCTCAAATGATGCCAGACAAAATGCCCTAATAAATGATACAAACCGTGGAACTGCTCCAGCATCAGCCAGAGCCACTGGGAACATTTCCATTCAATTTAGGGGGTGTTGGAATCAAGCTTATTTACAATTTAGGAGCAATATTAGACAGTAGCAATGTTAAATGAGTCAAGGCAGTTAACCAAATTTAACTAAACAATAAAATGATAAAAAAATGGATGATAAAAAAATTCAACAACAAACAAACACAGAAACCATTGAAATAGATTGATTGCTGATCTCAGTCTGTCTTTCTTTTTATGTGAAAATTTTATTTCATTCACATCTCAAAATGCTTTAAAAGTCACATTTTATTTGGGAAACTAATTGGGCTAGCTAATTCTTCCTTACAGATACTTTTCAGGGTTTGTCTCACTTTCGAATTCTGATGCACCCATATAGTATGAAATGCTTGGCCTGACCTGCTCTTTCCTTGTCTAGAACATTCTATGTTATATGGAATTAAGTTGTCTTTCTTCCTACATGATTAAGTAGCATAATTTGACATACTTAGAGGTCATGACACATTATTGGAAAGATTAAAATGCAGTATTATTCATTAATATCAAAGCTATAAAAATTACCTTAGTTTTACTCTTGTTTTTGACCAAAACTATAAATCATAACATTTTGGCAGAGCTAGCATAGCTATACTAATTTAATTAGTAATCACTGTATTTCAATTAGACTTGTAAAGAGAGATATATAACAAAAAAGTGTTTCCTTTCCATGAAGGACAGAATAGTGTTAGAGCATAACAGCTTCATTCTTGTGACTAATCAATTCTATGAAAATTTATAGTCCTAATGTAATAAAAGACCAAAGGTAAGAAAAAAGATCATAAACTAATGAAACTAATAATATTAACAAAGTATTAAGGCAATCAATTACTAAAGAGACATAAAGGTTAACTGCCCGTGAAATGAACATACTAATTCAGTGTTATTATATGATGTACTTACAATTTGTTTCTAAATTTACTTCAGTAGCTCAGGAGAAAATTTACATATTCTTACTTGTGCCACATTAAAAATACCTTCAGTTCAGATCTGTGGTAAGCAGATACACTGGTGATTGTGACAGCACCTTCTGTCAGGATAGAATTTTGTCCATATTGCTACCTCAAGCTGAGCTGCTTCCCAATCCCTTTGATATCTAGGCAGCCAAACTCAATTTTCTTTTAATTAGGTACCTAACTTTGTGTGAGGTGTTCACAGGCCCAAACTCTAAAGCTTCCAACACCTCCACCTATGAGCCATGTTCCCAGGAAGTTGATCACCTTCCACCTAGCAGTAAACAGACTGAGATTCTTGCAAATACAACAGCAAAAAGAAAAAAAAAAAGAAAAAAAAAAAGTGTCCTTAAGTAAACTTATCTTCCTGCATGAAAACTGAAATCACTTGCAAAACTATTCTCCCAAGTTCATTTTATTCCTGTTTGGGATAAGAACAATGTCATGTTTGATTGCCCAAGTATGGTTTTGCTCATTTTCACTAGAGATGCTGTTATCTCAGGTTTGGGAAGATTGATTCAAAGACAGGCAATGACCACATATAGTAAAACTGAAAAGCAGAAATTATAATCTATCCTTGCCAAATTAATGATCTATTGAAAGAAAGGTAAGATCAATTCTACTGTGTCTGGCTGCTTTCCCAGCATTACTCAGACTGGGAAGCACCTCAAGAGGTCTTGCCCAGCGTCCTGCTCTAAGCATGGCCAGCTGTGAGATTACGCCAGATTGACTTGGGCTGTAAAGGGCTCTCGTATATGTGTGGATTAAACCAAACATTTCTGTCTGTTGAATACACTTTAGCTGTGAATCCATTTCTTTAAAAAGAACTGTGTTATAAAATTAGTATGTTCTGGATCCATAAAGAAAAATAAGTTGTCTGCATTATTATGTAGTTACATGGATAGATAAATACAGACATGTGTGCTAAATCAATGCAGCAGATTGTAAGTCTGATCCATAATCAACTGCCCTTACCTTGCAGCCTGGCACTGCACAAGTTTATCTACTGAGGATGATATATGGCTGTCAGTGCTGCTTGAAGGAAAAGAGTCTGTGCAGGGCAGGTGGGTACACATTTAATGGACCATGGCAGATTAAAGAATGCAAAAAGGTAGGAACAGTTGCTAAATTCGGGGTGAAAGGCAAGACTGTTATCCCTGACCAAGGAAAACGTTTGCCTGCCCCACCTTCTGTTATCTGAGGGTCATTTAGCTGGGCACTTAAGAAAATTAAGGCTTCCTGCATCTGTTTTCCCCAAAGATCTATGGTGCTACATTTTTTGATAGCTTGGATCCAATCTTTTTTATCTCAAAAATATCTCAAAAATGAGATAAATACTGCCAAGAATGGTGATTAGAGAGGACCCAAGTGACTAGTGTACCTTTGCCATATAATAAACTAAATTATTGCTTTGGCTTGCCTGTGTTTTTTTTAGGTAGTTGAGAAATAGAAAACCAATGAGTGCTTGTGTCTTGGGGCTGAGCAAAGCAAAAATAGTACAGATTAGTGACAACTCTGGGAGGCCCATAATTGCAAGTGGACTCAGTTTTTGAGTACCACCCGTTAACATCAGCACACCTAGGTACTGTTGGTTTCGTTTGCTATTTCATTACAAGCAGTGGCCAAGAGATGAACCTCCCAATGGCCACAGGTCTGGCAGCACCACCATTTTCATTGTTTTTCTCTCACTCTACATCTCATATACCAGTTCAAATTTCCAGCCTGCACTAGCTTTCCTGTTTCCATTCTTTGTCTGACTCCTGGCCTTCCAAAAAAAGAGAGAACTGATTCCAATCTCCCTCAGGTGGTGTCTGCTCAGCATTTCTTTTTTTCCTTCTCTCTCCATTCTTATTGAGAAGGACTGGACCTGGAAACTAGCTCATGTCTTGGTTCATCCACCACTTTCCTTCCTGATATGGGAGCATTTTCTCACTCAGGTGAGAACATTTGTTCAGCTGAGGGGAGAGGCTCAGCACGTCCCTGCACTGTTCCTGCAGTTTAATGGCAGGGCACTTGCCCCAGAGAGAAGTTATGCCTCACCAGCTCCCTGCTGTCAAAAATCACTCAATTTGTATCCTGTCATGGGATAGCTCCACTACTACCAGCTATTTATCACCCTTTCAGTGTCATTTCATTTCCTGTGGCAATTGCCACAGAAGATGCTTCTGCCTGCACTTCTCTCTCTCCCCTGGTCTCATTATTCATTTGGTCCAAACCACATTCCTGAATTGCCCTACTTGACCAGGGAAAGAAAAAAAAGGCCAAAAATATGAGGTTTGTGAAGACAAGTATGTAAGGATAATCTAGTTTCTGGCAGGAACCAGCATCTTTTCAGCCTGCATCTCTCGTGCTGCTGTCTGAGCTGCACTAATGCCTGCATAACTCCCTTCCTACTAAGTGTAGAAACACCAGGTCTTTGAAAGATGATATAGCATGATTTGGAAGATATCATGTTCACCCAGTTGCCTCCCTTCTGGTCATTATTTGAAAATAGATATGCAAATCTGACAATTATACCATTTCCCAGTTACAATAGGAGGAGATCAGAACTCGATCTTAGCTCTCTACACCTTCTACATTCTCACCTACCACAAAACTTTGCAGAAGATTCTCTCCTGCAAGTACACAGAGGACAGTGGGTGCTTTTCCTCAAAATCTCTTGCAAGTTCACTTTATCATGACAGAACTATATAATTTTTACTGTACCAGTAGACCTGCTAGAGCCAAAGTCAACTCAATTAGTACGTTTCATCAGAGATTGCATTTCCAGTGCAACAGCTCCTAGGTCTGATAGCTTTTCCCATTATCCTTGTTTCTGCAGCAGAGACAGGTGGATTGCACAGGCACAGATGTCTGGCATCTGGCTTTAAATGTGCTCATCTATTCACATCTGAGCAAGCAATGCATCCCAATGAATTGGCTTCAAAAAGAGCAACTCTAAACAGAAAGACTGACATTTCCTCCCATTTCATACTGCTACTGCCTACTGCAGAGATTGCTGATCTGTACCTAACACCAAGGAGTTGGCACAGGCAGGTTCTGGATGGTGGAGTTTGGAGCTGCAGCCTACTGAGCAAGACCTGGGAGAGAAAAGCAGTGAGTCTTTTCAAGTTCCCCAATTCAGCAAAAACAGAACAATAAGTTAATGCCAGGAGAATAGATCCTTTGAAAAGAAGCATCTTTTCAGCCCCCACCTAATAAATCTCTGATATAATCTGGCATTTGGCCTCTGAAAGATTGTCAGCTGTCAGTCTTCTTGAGTTACCTGTGAAAATTGCATATTTTTTCCAGTAACTTACGGGGTTGGTTGTTTGGGCAGTTTTATATACTAAGGAAAGCCTTTTCATTTGAAGTTGGTGGGTTCTATAAAAAGCCTGAAATCATTTTTTTCCAACAGGTTTTTGACCTGTTCAGTCAAAAAGCCCTTGAATGACAAGAAAAAGCTTGCTCAAAATGAAGGTATTTATACTGTCATTGAAGTATCTCAGAGGGAGAAAAATAAAACTTACCCATATCTTTTCTGTTTGTTTACTCCACACAGTGTTTAAACTGCCCAGTGGGGTTTTTCTGTAAGAAGATATGGCATAGGCCTCTTGTAGACATTTAATAAAGAAATTCACAAAGGGGTCTACTTAATTTCTATCTGATAAAAAGGCATAGTTGCTTTAATAGTGAAGGGTAACTGCAAAACCAGAAGTGATAGCTCTTTCATGATGGTCAGCAGGTATTAGTTTACACTTTATAGCAGGATTTTTTTAATCAAACAAGTCTAATGCAGTTTCTTCTGAAGAACAAACTAATACAAGATGGTAGTTTCAGGTATCATTGGCAAAGTAATTAACTTCATGGGTCAGTCACTGTATATTTCCCACATACCTTGTGAGAAGCAACTCATACTAATTATGTGAAAAAGAGCACAGGCACAGGCACTGCAGTTGCACAGTGCTTATGTAAGACAACCTTACCTTTGAGATGGTGCACAGCACTTTTGACAGCAACTGCAGAGCCTGCCAATGATCTGACTTCTGCTCCAGTCCAGGAGCTCTTGGGGACCACAAATATCCCAAGGGGAAAAGCTCTGAACTTTAATTAATCCACTGTTTGAATGGCAGATTCTACTTTCTTCATCCTACGCCTCAGAGCTGAACAAAGGCTATGACCATCTAGAGAAGGATTCATCTCCTTAAATTTCTTCAGCCATCTAAAACCTCGATATTTAATCCAAGGTGTCCACCTGGGATGCCTTCACAGTAAATGGAGATAGATGGGTGAGTAAGACTGATTAGATGGATCTGCCCCTGGAGCTGCTTGCTCCTCTGTTCCATTCTTCATGGTTCTGCAGAGGATGGTTTTTTTATACCAGACACAAATTTCAGACTATTAAAGTTAATCTTTTCAGAAAGAGTAAACAGTTTAATATGTACAACACCAAATGGACAGTTGTTATAACCAAGATTCTTTTTTAGGATTACAATACACGATTGCCCTAAAAAAATCTTCCTCAATATCCTTTGCTGTTGGAGCCAGGGAAGCTTTATGTGACAGCTATGTTCTGTATTTTCCCATAATAAGAACAGTTTATACATGCCAACATTCTAATGAAGAAAATGGTAGGAATCCAAAGTGTCCATAAAACCATCTGTGCATGTGCTGTCAATCTGGACTATACTGTATGTGCACAGATCTGCTCATGCCTGAAAATCCCAAATGAAACCAGTCTCCATGTGGGCTGGTATGAGATATCTGCACTGAATTCAAAGTGTCCAGGTTGTGTTTGATTTGGCATAGAGAGAACATGGATACAGTTTGGGTGCAGAGAGTGACTACTAATTTTAAATTCCTGGATGACCAGAGTTTGTTGCTGAAAGTTGGATGGGTAAATGTAGTTAAAACTGACAGTATACATGAAAGATAAATTTCTGTCCTCAAATGATAAGACTGTTTGAATAAAAAAGACTATGAAGAGCCAGGACTTTGCAGTAGTACGGTCCTGCAAAAAAAAAAGTTCAGCTGTACACTGAAAGTGTGTCCAGTCTGTGAAGGGCTGCAAGGAATGACATGAAGGATAGACACACTGAACCTTGGTGGGCTTTTATGAATCCAAGTGGAATAAATTCATAACATGTGCCAGGAGGAATAAAAATCTGAGTGAATTTTAGGTGCCAACTAGGCACAGAAAATAAAATCTACATATATGCTTTCATTTTGAAAAAAAAAAAAAAAAAAAACAAAAAAAAAACTACTTCCAGTTAAGTCAGTTCAAGTCCAGCATATCAAAACCAAAGTAAGGCCACTCCTTAACCCTGCATGAAATACACAGTGCCCAAGTCAGTATATGACCTTATTTACCAAATAAACCAATTCTAGTAAGTAACACCTCTTCAATTCATAGCAAATCTCAGAAGTGATGACTTGTACTAAAACGATTACTCTAAATTGCTCAGTGGTCACTGCTGGGATTCACCAGTTGACCACAGCCACCTGAGACTATTCATGTTGCTGAGATGGGAAAGCATATTGAAAAGGGAAGCTAAGAATACTCATGCAGTGCAGTTCAGCATGCTAGCCTGCTATCTGCCCAACATGTCACATGGAGCAGGTCAGGAGTGCAAAGCAGATGGCATGGGCAGTTGCAATGGACTTGACCTCTGCACTCAACAGATGGCATCAACAGGATACAAGAAAATCATTGGTGTCCTTGTGGACCTGGGAGCACAACAGGACTGGTTTCAACTGAAGCACCAGTTAAACTTTTCTGAAAATACATTCTGAGATCATCTCATTGTGATTTGTGGGAGGGGGTGAAAATAGAGATAATAAATAGAGTAATGAGAAATTAAATAAATGCAAATTATTTTATAAAAACATGGTGTTCTAATTACAAAGATTTTAATTGCAAGTGTTGGTAATAAGAAAAATAATTAGTGGTGGAATTATGCCTGAGGATAGCAGTCAGAAGTTATCTCATGATGCTATCTGTTCACAAGATATGACTTAGGATAAGTGTTGGATGCTCAGTGCTTTTCTGCTTTCCCTGCTTTGTGAGGTGTTAAAACAACCAAATTTCCAGTCAGACCATATAGCATCTACAGATGCAATTTCATATGCAAATCAAGAGGATAAAGATACAATCCCTGCCTCAATAAATATAAGATCCACATTCCAGTTACATAGGAAGTAGAAGGGTGTGATTCTTTGTGTGCTTGGTAAATACCTTGAAATTACTTTTTGGGCACACTATTATCTGCATAACAAATTCCTGAAATACATTTTCATAGATATATGCTCACAGCTCTTCCCATCTAAAAGAAGTTTGGTAGGATGTGTGGGTGGTCTTGGTAAAGGAAATTTGGATGCTTGCCCTGTAAACTCTGTACAGGTATATTTTATTTAGGTTTTTAAATTCTTGTGGCAAGGGGTGAATTCACCACAAGACTATGATGACCTTTGGCTCTCACTAGAGCAAAGCCAGTGAGAATAGCTGTACACACAAGCCTTTCATGAAATCTTGGAGTCATGACTCTGCTTTTGGAAGTCTCTTTTGTTCTCTTACTCTGTGACCAGTTTCAGGTGGATAATGTCAGTATGGGCCAGCAGTGGAGTGAGTTTTTTTATAAATACTAAGAGTATTAATAAGTAATAAAAGTAAGAGTAAAAACAAAGTTGTCTTTCCTACAGCCTGCAAAAACATTGCAGTACTCTATTTAAGGACCCAAAAGAAAACCATAGATTTTCATGCTTGATGCAGGCATCTGTGAATATGGGGTATCCTCAGTCCTTCCATGACATTGGGACATATCACCCCAGTCACTACAATAACACTATTACCACTAAGGCAGTAGAGACCTGCAAGTCAGGTTGTTACCAGTAGCCTAGTGTTTGAAGGGGAGTGCAGAGTGGTCATCTGCTGGTTTTATTGGCCCCTGGTCTTGTTTTTCTCTGAAGTTCATTCTGCAATGCAAGACACATCATCAGGTTTATGATTTTTACAACATCTGCCTTGACAAAAATATGACTGAAATGAGAATAATATGGTCGTGGTGCCAGAACAGTAAGAACAGTAATAATAATAGCCTCTCTGTTCATTATGATCATCATTTTATTCTCACTATTACACCAAACAGTATAATTTATTGCAGTAATATGGCCTGGCTATGAGTGATTATATAAATACATATGTTATCTTTTTCAGGGGTTTTACATATTCATGTTTTCCTGATGAAAATATATTATTTACCAACAAGGAGAAGGTCTTAGATGAGAATAAAAGTAAATTTATTCTCTTTGGCAGCTATCCATTTCAGATCCAAGCAGGGTATGAGAAATGCATGCAAATGTGACAGCTGCCTGTTGATACTAGGATTCCTATGGATCATCTATTAAAGCAGCACTTTGTTATCATCTTCTGCATTCTGATCCTGAACTGTGTGAATTTCCACTTCATAAAAGATGAATATAACTTTAAAATAGATCCAGCTGTTAAAGACAGAAAATAATCCCTCAGGTAATGCATCTCAAATATTCAGAGCAAAAAGAACCAAGGTTGATTTACCATCTAAATAGACTTTAAAACACTGAATTCTGAATGGTATTTCTTCGCATTTGGGGATGATTCTTTCTATAAAGAAAGTCAGCAGTTGGAAAAAAAATAAATGTGTAACTGAAATATATCTTCATTTAGCAATCTCTGCTTGGTCTCCATTTCACAAGAGATGGACACAATCTTGAGGATATTTGAGCATCCAAGTAATTCTATTCAATGTCAAACTGTCTGCAGTACTCAGTGATTTTACTCATATGTCAGAAGCAAGAATTTTCACTTGATCAAGAACTTTAGGATCAAAGTGTCTAAGTTGCAAAACACCTTATTATAGTAACTAGAGATTTTTACTTTTGGAAAACTTTTGGAAGAAGTTGATTCTAATATTGTTTTCTAGACCAGAATTATATAAATTCATTTTCTATCTAAGAAAATAAATTTAAATTTAAGCTTTGCCAAGCCTTTATCTATTGTGTGTTCATTATAATGAAGAATTAGGTACAAGGAGACTTCAGTCAAAGTTCATGTCAATGCAGTACATATTCAAGGCTCTTCAATTATGTGAAGCATTACATTTCTTGGGCACATAGTGTCTGGCATCCAAAAGGCAGATTCTAAAATATTTTGAAAGCTATTTAGAATCTAGTTCTACCTGACACAAATGTATCAGTTTATTATAAGTAACATTTCAAAGGCTGCTGTAACACAGTTCTAAATTAAAAGTAAACTACCAATGATAAAGCTATTCAGCAAGCTTATAAGGAAATACTGAGCTTAAACCGAAACTAATGTTTTATATGTATGTGACTGCTGAATTCTGCTTGATAAATTTCACACTTACATCTGTCACTCTAGCAAAGCATGTGTATATCATTCCTAAAAGAAAATTGTTAGTCAGGCTTTTTGGTGGGTTGGTTTTGGTTTGGTTTTTGTTTGTTTGTTTTAATTGTTAATCCTGAGAATAAAATCGTGAACTTCTTCCAAATAATACAGCTTGGCTGCAGTCATAATTTTCAGGCATACTCATCCAACTTTAATCTGACCATGCTCTCATTGCTGGGAATTGTAAAGTGCTCACTGCAGCAGAGCTGTGCTGGCCCTGTGAACAGTTGAGATATCACCTGAGAGCTGTTTTCCACTGGAAAAGATCAGTCTCCAAGTGATGAAAAGAAAAGAAATCAGCTGGTTTAATAGTTGACCTGAAGTATTTCTTGAGGACCTGTTAATAAGGGAAGAAAGGGATGTGGCCCATATTTTAATTAGCTAATACCTTTCTCTTAGTTCCGCTGGTTCTGCAGAATCACAGAGTGATCAGAGAGGGGTGAATGAGCAGCGCTGCTCCCTGGGCACCTGATCCCTGCAGAGCATCTAGAGGCAGACAGCATGGCTGGGACAGGCAGTTTGAGATCAGAATCCTTCTTGGCTCCCACAGGCAGTGAAGGAAGGTTTAACACATTTTTTAGCTATTGTAAAGTTGAACCAAAGTGTTTACAGTGACAGTCATGTTTCCAGTAGTGGTCTCTGCTCTGTTTTCAGTTACAAACTGTCTTTCTTACAGTATTCCTGAAAAATTGTTTGTTGGTGATAAATATGTTCCCTAACAACTTCCTAAACACTGGAAAGGGAATAGTGACAGTAGCAATTTGGAAAAAAAAGAGAATGTTATAGACAGAATTGATATCTTTTTGATTTTGAACGCTCAAAGGTACTTCCAACTGCAGCTTTCATCAGGCCTCCTTTTCGGTTTTCAACTTCCCGTAATTTATTGACTTTGTTTAAAATAATAAAAAAGTCTTATAAGATATAGAACGTTATTGATTGTGTTGAGATTAAAGGGAATTTGGCAAATACAAGAATCTGAAAAAAGAGCACTCTACAATGCTTTCTCATTAAAGATTGCGTGGGGTTTTTTGAGAACCTTGAGAACATAAAGCTGAAAAAATAAAGCTGTGACATGCTGAACATTAGTTTTAAATACTAAAGTGAATTTTGCTGATTTATAATGATAGCATTAGGATTTATTTTTATGTAATCACACAACTGCAAATATCAGAAAATTAAAAAACACAGAAGTAATATTTTGCCATAAATGCTTATATAGGCCATTATACTATTTAGAATACATCTGCATTTGAAATGAAGTAGACTGCTCCCAGAAGAGAAAAGCTATATATCCTTTCCCTTCTATTTTAGGCCAGTGCTGCTGGTCACTCAAATACTTCTCCTATAGGGGACAGATGTTGGGAAAGGAAAAATAATATTATAGCCTACAAAGAAATGTAGAAGAAACACAAATACATTTCATTTAAACTGCGTCTTTTAGGATCTTCTCCCTGATTCTAACTGTGGGTTTACACCTTAACTGCACAGATAAGGAGGAAAAATAATTTTCCCCTTCTGCTGTTTGGCTCTTGGTGAAGGAAAAGGCTCTCCAGGTGACAGAGGAAGTCCTTAGCCTTGGGAGGTCAAGACTGTGGGATGTGCCATATCATGTCCTGCCCTGTGGCTCTTGCTTGAGTGACAAGCACCAGATTGCTTCATCTGGAAGTCAGCCTTCCCCCTTTTTATCATTTACCCTGGCTCTGGTATTCCTCCCACAGTACTAGTAATAATTTTAAATCTTCCTAAAGATCTTCAATAAATACAAGATGCATCCAAGTGCCAAGAAACAGTCCCTAAGTGAGTTCAGTGAAAGGATTTGATGATGAATAAGAACACTTTCAATTTACATTGACATCTTGAGACCTATCATTTAGCCATGTTTAATAATTTTAAAATAGCCCTTGCAGAGCTTTGAAATAATTTTTTAATTAAAGTGTCATGTTATATCAAGTCAAATGCCTCCATAAGTTTAATTCAAGTTTACCATCTTCACTGATCTTATGACTCATGAAGAAAATATTTAAACTTGATCTCCATAAATGCACTGACTGAAAAACTACAGTTCCATCTTTTAGCTCTTTATTTACTAGGTCTGCAGGATCCACACAATTATTTTCTCTGAAGTGTTTCTCAAACTACCTTTCTTTCTATGTTTCATCTTATTTAAAAACAGCTTAAATTCATATAGACGTGTCCATTTCTGAATTGCTTCTCTACTTCTTTCCCCTATTCCTTTATTATCATTTTATAGCCTTATTTATTTTGTATTTCAAGTTCAAATGTTTTTAATTTCTTAATAAAATTTTCATTTGAAGTATCTATAAAATGAGGCAAAATGTTTTGTAGTATTGTGATTATTAAACATCAATTGTGAAAACTGCAAATGTTTTCTAGTTAGAAGTTGGCAAAACAAAATTTCAACTTTTCAGATTGGTTGTGACCCATTAATCAATATACACAAGCAATTGCTCTTTTTAAAGATATAATTACTCTGAAAAATCTTAGAACAAGTCTTTATGGAAAAGAAAAGAAATTATGTGTGCACTGTATACTTTTGCACAGGAGGAAGTTGAATTATATGGACTCTTGCTAGTGCAACAAAACCTTTTTATTGCCAAAAATGCACAGTCTTGAAAGACATATCTGGATTTACATTTGGCATCAAGTTTGAAAAATTGCAGCTCTTCAAGTAAATTATCACCAGCTTTGTAATCTATGATGTGATGCTTTTTACCTTCTTGGACAGAGATCATAACTGAAGTTATGCCTTGAGGCACCTGAATTTTAAATCTGGAGATGAATATACTGCACCAAGAATTAATTTGTTTAAATGTACTCTCATCTATGTTTAATTTATAGCTGTCATTAGCAGCAATAGGAGCTTGCTTTTCACACTGAAAATAGAAGAAATCATGTGGTTTTAGTTCTGACTGTGTGTAAATAGAAAAGAGTGAATTATTAGTAGATAATGAATATCACTAGGAAGGGAAAAAAACCCCAAAACCTTCTTGCATCCTAATTAATTTTGCATTTAAACCAGTGTATTGATTTCCCTACTGTTTTGGTGTTTAATTTTAGTGCTACAAAACCTTGACTTAAAACGTCTGGTGTAAAACAACATCAACCTTTCAGCTTTAGAGCTGTCTATGGGTATAGTGAAGCAATGCAAGATACTGTACTCTCCAGCCACCTGAACACTGTCAGGTGAGTGAATGAAAATTTCATAGCAGGACTAAGTTTCAGCATTTCATTAAATGACTTCTCTGTTGCTGTCATTTCCAGGTGACTTACATGCACCAACTTTGGCATTCCATGTTTTGCAAAGATGTCAGGTCAGGATTTGTCATAGCACTTCTAAGGAAGAAAAATATGTTATTTGAGAAGTGGCATATGAAATTTCAGGGGATGTTACAATCAAATGCACAAAGTCAAATCAACTTAGCATAGAAAAGCAGCTCTGTTATTATTTGTAAAGTGGTTGCCTATGGTTCAGAGCAGATTTTTAGAAGGTATCTTAGAAGATAGGACTAGAGACAGGGTGAAGAAATGCTCTTTCAAATTCACTATTTAAACTGCAGATAAAAGATCATCTGCCAATGTCAGCTCAAAAAAAATTCTTAACATATGCTTAGGTATTCCAGTAACAATAAGAAGAAAATTTTGAAGATTGTGCTCCCTTCTACTAAAGCATAAGGAAATTACTTTTAGGACATTAAACACACAGAAATAAAAACAATATTAAGAGGGACAAAAATTATTGTTAGTTTTACCAATATGCCTCTCAACGTACAAAGGCTAGGCAAATCCACTTCTCTCCCTTTCACATAAATTGTGAATTTTCTTTACCTAAGTCTTAAATGGCACATTAATAGACCAGATTTAGTGCCCATATTCTGAAATTGCTTTGTCCCCTGTAACTGTAGGCCCCTAAGGGGAGAATCTAACAATTCAAGGCATACTGTGGGTACTTCCCGTGGGCAGTCCAGACCTTGGCTTTGCTGAATGGTTTTCCAGAGTACCCGTTTCTCTGCAAGGATAACTTCTATTCCCTCTGTTGACTGCTCCTCCAGCTTACAAAAATGCTCCATCACTGGAAGTGTTCAAGGCCAGGTTGGATGGGGCTCTGAGCAAGCTGCTCTAGTCAAAAATATCCCTGCCCATGGCAGGGAGGTTGGAACTAGATGATCTTTGAGGTGTCTTCCAACCCAAACTGTTCAATGATACTACAATTCTAAAATCAATAGAAAGGCGGGGGGAGGGCTTGTATTTTCAAACATTTTTATCTGTAAATTATTTCCTGACAACTGATTCTGCTCAGAGCGGGGAACAGATGATGACAGACTGCTGAGGTGCTCTTCAGACACCCTGGGACTTCTCCCTAAGGAATCTAACTGACACTCCAACGTTGGAAAGATAATTTTAAAACATGTTGGGAGATGAGAAGAGAGGATACAAGCTGAGAAAAGGTGGGAAAGAGAATATTGATGATTTTCCTGCATTGCCTGGATCTCAGTTGCGTATCTATCGCTGCCCAGCATGAGCTGATTGCTTTAGTAGAATTTGGGCATCTTTGATTGAGTACAGGTACTGTGGTAGCATATTGCATAGACACAACTTTAGTGCTGGCTGCAGACTTTCCTAAAGCAGGGATTTTAGAGGCACAGGCCTAATAGCATTGAGAAAAGAGAGTTCTTTGGCTAATCAACAGATATCCTCTTGTGGACGCCTTGCTACCATTGGGTTAATTAGAAAACAGCTGGCACTGACTGGGGAGAAGAGGGAGGTACAGGGTGGTAGAGTTTGCCGAATCCCTCTAATGCTTTATTATCTTTCTCTAACCTTTTAGCCTTAATTGCCATTTTAGGAACTTAATGAGATGCATGTTTTCAGAGTTATACCCCTGAAGTGGTAGGAAATGGGTTTGCTTGGGTAAGTGTATTTAATCCTCTGGGGTTTCCTTTGAACTATTCAATTTAATTGGATTACACCAGGGGTCTGTCTGGGTGTGATGAGGGCCCTCTTCACAAGCCCTTGATTGCTTCATATTATGTTCATCCTCTTTTACTTCAACCCGGTGAGTTGTAAAATGTGACAAACTGTATATCTTTAGACTTAGTAAAATGTAAAGTTTACAACTAGGGCAGGTTATGCTGATTTCTAAAGGAAGACAGTTAAAGAGAAATATGGATACATACAGTATCTACATGAACTGAAATATCTGACAGGAGTATAGTTTTTGAGCTTGTGAACTGAGTTATCACATTCCCTAGTGCCTAGAACAACCATTTCATAGCAAGGATATGTGGAAAAGATGAGCACAGTAAGAATAAGATCAAGAGTTCCTGGGTTTAGAGCTGGTACTAGAGGACAGAGCAACAGAAACAGAGGGAAGATGCTGAGGAAAGATCTTAATAGATACCAAGCCACGCAGAAACTTTCTGTCATTGTGATGGTCAGAGAGGTGCTCTGCTGGGAGGGAAACCTGAAGAGGTAAAGAATTAAAACCTTCTAGAAATAAGCACAGCTGTATACAAGAAGAAACATTATGTGGACCACAAATTCATGCCAAAAATGCCTGCAGGTTACATGGCTGTTAGTCTGACTCACTTGCAATTATGAGAGATATAAATACTTTACAACATGGTGCAGAAACAGCTGCACTGAGAACATAAATGAAATGAGCTAATCTGGTGTGGACAGACAATATATCCAATTTTTTTGAGCGGGATTTCAAGGAGAAAGTCAAACATGTATGTACTGCTTTCTCCCCTCTTCCCCTCCCAGTTACCCCACTTTCCTGGGTGAGGTCCCTGCATGAATAGCCATAGTCACACACATACAGGTCCAGTCCTTCTGCAGAAATTAATAATGGGAAATAAAGACCACAAGGCTGTCAGTGAAAAGCACAAATATTGATATTTTACTACAGGATTGGATTGGGTCTTGTAATGAAGAGACTACAAGATTTCAAATAGTTCTTAGTATTTTCTGAACTTCAGTACAATGTTGTTGCAAAGTAAAGTAGGCAATGAAGTTTCAGGTGAACTGTTTTGAAGTTACTGCACTGTGAGGTTAAAACTGGTGTCCATGGGAAGAAGGCATTTCAACCATTTATCTCAGAATCTCTAGGTCTTGGTGGTTAAAAAAGTAATCTGAAGAAAAATGCAATGGGATAATTTCCTAAAAAATAGGACCATTTTCTGGACACACAGTCATAAGTATGATTGAGATATGAAATTAGAAAATATTCATTCAAATATTCTCTTTGAATCTTTTCTGGTCTTCAAAGATGTAACAGGTGAAAGAACTGACAACTGGGTGGTTGAAGTGTGTTAGCCTGAAATAACAGCATGTAGAACCCATCTGCTGTAAGCAAGGGAAAGTTGCTTAAATGGCAACAAAGAGGCAGAAACAAATATGAAGACACAACATTTGGGTTTGCTTTTTATTTTTTTTTCTCTAGCTGTGCATAACTAGATGATCTTTGAGGTCCCTTCCAGCCCAAATCATTCCATGCTTCTATGATAAATTAGCGTAGAAGCATCAAGTGTTTGGATTTACCTACTGGTATGGTGATATAAGTGACTGCAATTTAAATAGTCATTACTTTAAAGCTGTACAATACTCCAGAATATTCCTGAATTTTTTTAATTTTGCCTGTATACGGCAATAACAATGACATTGTCACCATGGCAAAGACTTTTGGGTGCATGCAAATAAACAAGGCATGTGATAAAATTAGTTAAAGATTGATCAGAAGAATGATGGGAAAGTCTACAAAGAATTGATATAAAAAACTGAGATAAATTAGGAAGTCAAAGGAGGATGAGAGGAGAAAAATTTCATGCAAGTGTCATTTGGAATGAAGAGCAGATTTTGAATAACCATGTAAGACAAATTTTAAAAATCTCCAACTAGGAGTATTTTAAGGGAGATATGGTTGTAATATTTTTGTTAATAAAAGTGCAAACATACTTTATGTTTGGAAATGTCACAGTAAAAGTAATTTATTAGATTTTACAATGACACAAAAGGGGAAAAAAAAGAATAAAACCTATACAAATTTATAGTTGTCATTTGAAAAAAACATATATTATTATATAGGACTTGTAAACACTACATTATCTAAAGCAAATTATTAAAGTTATGAATTAGTACATTCAGGCTCATTGCATAAGATAAATAAATCAAGAGGTGTTTAATTCTGTGGCTAAAGCACAGCACTATACTATATATGCAGTAGGGGAAAAGGAAGAATTTAGAAGAAAAAAATCAATCTTTGGCTAGCTCTGTGTGTGGTAAATATAAAAAGATTGCCAAAGTGCAAGGGCTCTTTGCAATTGTGTTCATAACCTAATTAGGGTGGTAATTAGGACACAGGTAAAAGCACAAAAGGAAAAAAAAAGAGAAGGATGTTAAATTTCAAAGAGTGAGCTTCAGAAGAATGTAAAAGCACAGGATGAAATCAAGTAGGATAAATCAATAGAGATAAAGGACACAGAGGGAAATGGAAAACATTCAAAGATAAATTAATGTATGCCCAAGGGTTGTGCATGTAATCTAGCTAAAAATACACCAGAAATAAAGAAGGCTAATGTTGATGAACAAAGAAGCCCAAACCTGAAAATATACACTCTAGCAATAGCCAAGGGACTGTATGAAATGAATATAGCTGAAAAACAAAAGGTCAGGGATGAAGTTCATAGCACATTCAACAAATTTTAAGAGTTCATTTTCCATTAAAAATATATACAAATCTCAGGGAAAAAAACCCAAACTCTTAAATTTAGAAGTAATCAGAAGATAAAGAACAAAACAATTACTGAGAGAGATATATTAAGTGCAAGATGCTGAAAGAAGGAACAAAAATTGTCAAAGATGTTTTGGGTTCAAAGCAGAAATTTTCATGCTAGAGGACTGCAACTCTGATATTTTCTTTTTACAATACTTCATTAGCATACTGCAAGGGACTGTATGAATCCTGAAATTAGTTCTAAATTTCTTTTGTAAATTCAGCCATTTAAGCAGCCAATTTGTGGGTAGATTTATAGACAGCAGGTACATTATTAGGAGATTGACCTCTTGTCATTATTGATTTGTATCCTGGTTTTAGACCAAACATCTCATAAAAATAACAGTAGAAAAAGTACAGTTAAATCCTCAGATTTTCACTGTATATATGTTTTCTATGTAACTTTGACTAACATCAGAAGTTGTGAAAGCCCAAAGTCTTCCAAAGTTTCAACCTAGAAAAAGGAGTAAAACTAGGAAAGTTGAAAATAAATTTCAAGAAGTGCCAGATTTTCCAGAACTGGAATTCAAAACAGTGTATAGTTATGTCTCTCTCTGGCAATGACCATGGCCACAACCAAACCTGCCTGGTTTAAGTTTTTCATGGAGGCCTCCTATTGTCCAAATTTCCCTGACAGCTCCATTTCTTCTTCCCCCAAGTGTAAAGGGAACATCTGTACTGAGAAGACCGAATAGGATCACAGCTTACACATTTACTGAGATGCCTAAAGGAGTGGGAGGTTAAATCAGATCTAAATATAGTTTTATTACCATAATTACAAAAAACAATTGCTCTCTGTACAGAATAATGAAATGAGAAAATCGAATGACTAACTGCCTGAATTAAGTTGATAAATGCACTACAATATAGTAGGTGGAATGGATCCAGTGAGATAGCTGGTTGAAAATGAGTAATTGATAATCATTTTACAACACCAGTAGTTCTCACTTGCTACAGCCCATAAACTGTCTTTCTGTAATTGTCCCAGGTATATGACCTTCTTTTTTCTTTTTTTTTTTTTAACCAAGTAAGAAAATATCTTGGCTTGACAGAAATTGTGTTCATCCCTGATAAAAAGTAATTAAAAAGCTAAAGTACAGGGCAAGAAAAATTTACGTTCCAGGAAGCAAGAACTCAGAAATCTCCCCAGCAGGAGGAAGAAGGAGAGCGAGTCAAGTTTATGTTTTCATTTTGAGCCTGGTGTTCTTGCTCCTTTCTTTACCATTTCATGTTAATGTGTCCAAAAATTCAGATTTATCCTCAGATCTGAAAAACACCCCAAATTAAGCTTATTAAACTACTAATAAAAACTAGATTCATACCACCTAATATTAAGAGCTCCAGATTCAGACAACTTAAATATCTAGGATGTGTCTCCATGTATATATGTCTGAATCTTGGGACTGAAGTAACCCTGTATGCCTAAAAAAAAAAAAAAAAAAAAAAAAAAAAAAAAAAAAAAAAAAAGAGGCAACTTTAATCACTTACATTACATTAGGTGAGATGAACTCTGCTTTAGCAGTGCCTGTCTTTCTTTATGGACTAAGGTGGGGAAAGGATGAAAAAAAAAAATCTATGTTTTGATTTACATTTCAGCTGTACATTTTTTGTGAGACAACATACCCAGGTGAAATTCTTCGTGACAAGCAAGTGTCCAGACCCACTAACTAGCAACCATGGTTCATTTTGGAGTTTGTAATGGTTCCTAGTAGCCACATGACACTTTTCCCCTCACCAAAAGATTTGTGTTATCCCCTCTAAGCTTAACATTTTTCACAAAATCTGACAGTTAAAAACCTGAAGCACACAGTAGAAGAGTTCATGCTTGGCTCTCTCCAAAGTACAACTGATGTGTCAGAGATTTGAATCCTGACCTCACTGTACAGTTCTTTCAAAATGTTTGAGCAAGCACCAATGTTTCCTTCAAGGCGTGTGCCAGTATAAAACAAAACAGTTGTAAACTATTTGACTTTTAGTAGAGGCAACACACCTCTGATGGCATAAACAATTAACGTTTTCCCTTTCTTTGAGCTGTGCTGCCCAGAGAAGAAATACTTAGCATTATTCAGAGTCACAAGAAGTAGCAATCAGAAACTGAGTGGGATTCATATTGTGCAATGAAAAAGAAAACTGCACCCTGGGATGTATCAGTAGAAATATTTTCACTAGGAAAAAATTAAATAAAAGCAAGAAAGAAATGCAGTTTGTCATCAGGGAAAAGGGTCCTAAAGGGAATATGAAGAGGATGGCTGAATATGTTCCAGCTCTAAGAAGAGTTACAAAAATCAAGCCTGGAAGAGAGTAAGAAAATGCTTTTGTTGTCAGTCTTGGTACTTGGATGTCCTTGACCAATGGCTGAGCACCTACCCAGTCACTCATGGAAAGAGAATTGGAAGGAAAGCTGAAAAACTGGGAGCAGGGGGAGGGGGAGATAAAACAGTTTAAAAGCTGCATGTGAAGCAATGCAAAATAAGTTATTGATTCCCTGATGCCCACCAGCTGGAAGATGGTTGGTCATTTCCAGGAAAGCTGACCCTTAGCATAGGTAGTGGTTACTCGTGAAGACAAAAGCCACAACTGTGAATGTCTCTTTCCTCTCATTTCCTTTAGCTTTTATTGCTGAATGTTACATCACAGGGCCTGGAATATCCTTCTGGTCAGCTGGGGTTTGATGTCCCAGCTGTGTCCCATCCCAGCCCCTTGCCCAGCCCTCTCACTGAGGAGGCAGCGTGAGAAACTGAGAAAGCCCAAATGCCATGCAGGCACTGTTCAGCAATAGCCAAAACACTGGTGTGTTATCAGCACTGTTTCAGTCTCAAATCAAAACAAATCACCATATGGGCCACTTTGAGGAACATTAACTCCATCCCAGCCAGAAGCAACCAGTACATTGTCTCAGAAACAAGAATAAGGAAAGAAAATAGAAATTTTTGTTGGAGGAAAATGGCACAATATTTCTTTCTGGGACTTAAAGAAAGACTTTGCAAAATTAGAGCAATGAAATTCTGGAATTCCTCTTCATTCAAATAGGGAGGACAAAATTAATTGCTTTTAAGGTGCAGCCTCATAATTTTATGAAAAGCTTTGTATCACGAGAGTCTTGCAATATCAATTCTCAGTGATCCACATCTCTTCCTGTCTATTGTTGCTTGTTGTTGTTAGAAGTTTTTAAGAAAATATATTTACATATATTTACATATATTACATATATTATTTATATATATTACATATTTACAACTGCTTTTACTCCCTTTTAATTCCCAATTACCTGCACAGTCTGCAGGTAATTTGGAATTAACTAAGCTATTTTATATCTATTTTCTCAGACACTGATAGCTGTTTAGCTGAGGTAGCACAGATAGGAATGGCCTGGGAAGGAAGAGCCACCCATCAAGAAAAGTAAAATAGTCTATCAGCATGTGCTGGGCTCCCTGCTGCTGAAGACTGCCACTAATTCAAAATATTTTAAGTGTATGGGCAATGACTGCAGGTCAGATATAACCTAAAGGCAAAAGAGCAAAGGAACTTCCTTCCCAGCCATCTGAGGATAAGCAGCATGCAACAAGAAGCTCCTTGAGATAGCACACCCTGGCACATCTCTTCACTGATCCCCAAAGTGGGAATGGAAACCATCTTCTTTAATCTTCTGAAATGTGCAATTTGTCTCCAGTCATCCTAGACAACTTTGTTCTATGCACTCAGCTATTTACAGTCGTTCAAATAGTCTAAAGCAATTTAGAGTCTCTGTGGAAGATGGAAATTCCTATTCCTCATTGCAGAGAGAAACACTTCTAAACTACCCCCTAAGCTCTCTGCCAGCCTTCTCACTCCTCCCCATTTTTTCAATGGGAGGTAGTTAAACACATCATTTATAAGTTCTTCTGATGGGGTATCACACTATTTTTAAGAGGATATTTGGAGGAAGAGAAATCTTCAGGGCTGCCTTGTGAGTGAAACCTGACAGCCAAACTGAACAAAGTACACACATGGAAAAGAGTTCTTTTTTCATATTTGTCATGCTCTTATATATTTAGAAAGCAAAATTCAACAATAAAACTTTACAAAGTAAAAAAGGTTATATAGCTCTTCATCCTCTTGTTTTTGAGAGCTGAATTCAGGTAAGGTGGGAATTTCCTATGAAGTCTGTCTTCTGTTGAAGGACTTCATTAACATGCCTCAGATAAAGTTTACCACTGCTTTCTTAGAAAAGAGCATTGTAATGCCAGGAGAAAATATATTATTACCATATTCACAAACAGAAAATAAGATTGTCAGTCTGATTGAAAATGAATACAACAGTCTTTTCTCTGGGATTCTCTTCTGGATGATAAGCACTCACAAAAAATATTTGGGGAAAAAACAAAAAGCTCTCTGAATTAATTTGAATTATTTTCCCCTAGCAGCTTTCCCTGTATAAATACTTTTCTACTCCAAGGTGCTACACGTCTTCATAGCTTTGGAAAACCTTTGCTGAAAGAAGAAGAGGTTCTGTAATTTATGGCCTGGCACTCTTCTAGAGATGTTTGTACTCCCTTTGCAGTGCACATAGACTAACCAGCGCTTCAGACAAACAAATCCTTCTCTTCACTAGGAGTACCTTCAGCAGATATTCACTTTGATGTTGCTAGTTCTTCACAGTCAGCATGAAGCTTACGTGCTGAAAAGGGATAAATCAGTTTTTGTTGACAGCCAGAAGAAAAAGGCTGAAAAATCAGTCATAAATCAGTTTTTCGTATGGAAAACCCCTTTATTTTGGGTTTTCCCTGAATTTCCTTTAGTCTAGAACAGATAGTTCCACACACCTGAATTCATTAGGCGTGGATATTGCTTCTAGAAGTCTCTTCTTTGCACTAGGATGCATCAGTTTCAAGGGGTATAAGTTTTACTCCAAACGAAACTTAAGATATACCCACAGGAAGGAAAAAGGGAAAAACCTATATATATAATACAACAAATATTGAAATGCATTAGAAAGTTTTCCAAAAAAGTTTGAAAAATAAGGGATTATCTTAGAGAGGTATTTTATAAGGTCACATACGTCATACAAAGAGAAGGAATGTCATGCTGCACATTTGAGATCTCAGATCTTTCAAGATATATGTAGAGAGATCAGTGTTTCAGAAATACGTAAAATTCAACATTACAGTATAAGATTCCTAAAGCTTCTTGTTCCCCTGGATGCATGTGATAAATACTTCAGCCTCTGTTACAGTAAAATAACATTTAAATTAATGTTAGGCTTTGTTTCACATAAACTTTCCCCTTCACATGTGTCATTTATCTTTTTCAACAGTTATATAGGATCCATCGTCCAGTGACTGAATTTTGCAAACCTAGTTTTGAATAAACTGGTGTTTTTTAATGCTCTCTAAGCATTTCAGTGCACCAAAGACTCTATCAGAAAATTGACAACATTAGAAAAGTGAGGCTGAGAAGAAGTTTCCCAGCACAAAAGTTCAAGAGTTAACATACAGCTGTTGATGTGGAGCTTGATAAAAGAGTTTCATGCAGTAAGATGTAACCTTTAAGATTCTTTTCAAGTACATGCATTTAATAATTTAGTTTATCTTTTGTTCTTGTACTCCTAAATGGGCAGTAATGCTCATTGGCAGTCAGCAAGCAGCAGGTTGTATTCCACTTTCTCTGGGTCTGCTCTGGCATGACCCATTTATCTCCAGAAACGCTATAAATTAAAGGCCTCCTGTCATATGCTTCTCTTCAAAAACATTTTAAACTTATTTTCAAAAACTAACAGGATAATTTAGAGATATTTAATGTCTCTTGAGCAGCATTCACATACATAATTGGGGTAGAGGAATGCAGACTGCCCTCTATGGAGCCGGGGATAAGGAGGCTCCCTTTGTAGACTCCAGACCAGTAATGGCTAGTTTCTCTGAAGACAGATATTTTATGCAATCATCCTCAAGTTACCCCTGTGCTAAACAGTTATTTCTAGGCAAGAAATATCACTGCCTATTGCACTAAGTCTGGATCCCTTTGGTCTGTGGTAACAAGCAGCCTCCCATTAAATTCCTTGGTGCAATTTGTCTGACAGGGTCCACAGATTTTTCCCAATTTGCAGGAAAGCATAGAGGAAACCTTTGAGGTAGCCCTAACTGTGCTGCCTGGTCCCACTCACTGCTGTTTCAATGTTCCAGAAACTGGAAAATTGGAGGTTTTACTCTGAAAAAGCATTTCTTCCCCAAATGTTAGTTGATAAGTATCCCCAAAACCCAGCTTTATTTCAGAAAGAAATTTATCAGCTGACCACAAGTACAGAGGATGAGGATACCTGAGATATACAAAATAATTGAACAATAAAAGAGAGTTACTATCATGTCTGGTGTAGCTAGCAAGGCAGGTAGACCACAGCTGACTTTAGCCTTCAGGTGTCTCTGTCCTCTACTCCCTCTCCAGCAGTGTGTACCAGTTCAGGCATGGCACTGGATCCTTGCTGGCTCTGTACAGCAATTCCACTTCTCCATCTTAGCAATAATCCCTTGGACCAGGAGCGCTGCTGGAAAGCAGCACAGAGGCATGGAGAAATAAAGCTCTGCAGTGCCCATCAAATTCTACCTCCTCTTCAAGTCAGCTGTGCCAGGCTTGGACCAGCTCCATGCAGAGATGTTTGGTTGACTCTGCATGGCTCAGGGAGGCCAAGTGATTTTAGTTTAGGCTCTATAAACTGGTTCTGGGCCAACTTGACTCTGCAAACTGTAAAGCCACCATCCCACAGCACTCTATAGTAGCATATAATTCTTGCCAGACCACAGTTGTCCCTACAAGGAGCCAGCTCAGTGTCCCTGCATCTGAAGTCCAACTAACCCACAACTTGTAAACCACTCACAAATAGCTGAGAGTTGATGGAGTAGAATTCATTTCATCCATGTAAATTCTCATTAATCTGCAATTTCTAAGCAGGAAACTGGGAGGAGGGAGGATAAAGGACATTTTAGTGAAGTGAATCCAAGTGAGACATTAAGAAAGTCATTACATTAAATTGCAGGAATAATACATGAAGCAGGATGGTTTTGGAAATTAAACAAGCCTCTGCTCTCATAGGCTATGGTATGAATTATATCTGGTCATTTTCTGTGTGGCTTCTTGGGTTGGGATAAGTGGAAGAAACTTACTACAAGAACGGGAACAAAATGGATTCTTTATCACAACTGTCAAACCAAAAACAATCTGGCCAAATGCTGCCACTCATTTAACAACCGAAGTTCTGAAAATAATTCTTGGATTTATTATTGAACAGCCTTCTCTGCTCAGCAGAGCTGCTTTACACAATCAGTCACTTGTGATTTCTGTATGTGTATGAAGACAGCCATTCACTCCTCAATGGTCCTATTTATTCTCAACAGTGTATTTAAGGGCTTTGCAACGTCCTTCATCTCAGAGCAGGGAACTCACAGCACCTACTGGCAATCCCTACTTGGTGTGCCAACTGCTGCCAAAAACAGTCGATAAATGACAATGTAATTCCTGTTTCTATAGGAATATGGCACCAAAATTTTAAAAATTATCTCATATGTGTCCAGCAAAAGACCTCAAAAAATGGAACTTCTGGGATGTTAACATGTAGAATAGGATTGACTGGAAAGGCAAAGCTGCTAATTATAAATAAGAAAAAAAAATGCTTAGATTTCCTGATCCTTTATGAGAAGTGGCTCAGTTGCTAAGAATATATCTGACATTTCCTAGGACCTTGGTCTGTTTATTCAGCATAAAAGGCAACAAATGTGTTATTTATATATAAAAGCATCCAAATGGCAGCACCTTTGTGCCCGAAATAAATTTTGGAGAAACTAAAGAAAACAAATATATTTCTCTACTCATTTTTTTATGCTAGTTAAAAATGTCAGTGCTGAAAATAAGTGATGACGTTGCAACAAACATTCAATTGTACTAAATTCCTGGACAGTATCCATTCTATCAACAAGCCAGTCTCATCAAGGGGGAGAGGAGCTGCATGTATTCTTATGTGAAGGTGTTGTCCTATGAAGATGCCAACAATAACAAGAAAAAAAAAAAAAACAAAAAAAAAAAAAACCAAGTAACAAGTAGAGCTTTGCCAGTACATATGGTGTGACTTTGAAGAGCAGCCTTCAAAGTTTATTTTTGACATGTCTGCAGTACAGATTACTCATGTTAAAGTAAATCAAATCCTTAAGAGATCCCCTAAAAATAAATTACTGATTTATGTTCCAATATTGCTATTCCCAGTGAAGTCAATGATCAGACTTGTACATTGTCAGAGGATAATCTAAGCATATTTATGAAGAAAAAAAAATAGGTATTTTGAAATAGCTACAGAACTACAGATACCTCTCTTGATATCTTTGAAGGGATGCAACCTCCTGCTGTGGATTATTTGTGGGGCACTCATTTTCCTCTCTTTCCCGGAGGAAGTCTGCTGACATAGGGCTTGAGTGCTAATGAGTTCCTGCAATTCCCATAACTGCTATAACAGATGCAAAATCCCACCCGAATCAAAGGTTTGGCTAGAGCAGGAGCAGGAAGAAGCATCTGGATTTTGGCAAATGAAGCACTGCTCAGCATTTCAGTGCAGGGGGTGAAAAAAATCACAGTGAAACCCTAGCCTAAGGTACACTTTCATATTCAGCATTAATGTATAAAAGATGTAGTTATTTTAAAGCAATAATGAGCAAAGCCACATACCCTAAGAAATATCACTCAATGCAACGAAAATCCTCTTTCTTATGTATGCGGACACTAAAAAGCAAAACCTTTGGATTCAGTGTACAAGACATCAGCACGATGCAGCTTCGTGTTTAGACAGTGCTGCTACTGACTGGGAATATTTCTGTGAAAACAAGCAAAATTAAATGAAGGGGTAATAAGAAAAAGCCATTTTGACTCATCAGACAATTACTTTTCAGAAAGAGCATGACAACCAGGAAAGGACCGTTTTTAACCTAGCAGTTCCTCTAGCAAAGGTGTCATGACATTCTTATGAGCTCTGGGAAATGTATCATTTATATATAGCTCTTAGCACTTTTTCACTCACTGGCAATACTGTTGCTGTTATCCTGGTGATCTGGAAGAACAGAACACCATGCAATCTTGATTTACTATAAATTCAGCTCTGATAAATTGCTTTACTATCATATGACACCTTACAACACAATCCTTGCCAGTGTGGAGTTTTACTTGATCAGAAAAAGAACTTGAAAGGAGACATATGAAAGCAAGTGTCTTTTAAAGAGTTCTTTGGTTTGCATTGCAAGAAGGGATTTAAAAAATAAATCTGTGGTTGCAGCCTTAATATTTGATTTGTAAGAACTTCTGCTGACTTCTTGAATAGTTTTGCTAAACCTCTATTCAGTTCTGTTGCTGCAACTTTTTTTCCAAATTCCTTTGGGGTTTTGAGTTCCTACTGCTTCAAACAGTTTGGAAACTTGTATGATTCTCAGCTCAAACTGGATATTAATTTTGTCATTTACTCTCCACTTGCTGGTGATCCTGTGCAGCCCAGTAAGCTTTAGTAATAGTCACAGCACTCACATCCCTGTGTAATGGGGGTCACTGGCTCTAGCACAGGCAGGACTGTTCTGCTCTGCCTCATCACCATAAAGCTGTAACCACTCAAACTGCTTCCTATGAGCTGAAAGGAGAGGGGAAGTGATGCCCATGGACATCTAAAACTATTTGGTGTCCTTATTTAACTTTTCTGAAAGGGGCAGTTACAAGGTTCAGTTGTCTTAATGAGGGCCAAATCCTTTCTATTTGATTTGTTTGCCAGTGATATTACCCACCCTAGAACACCCATGCCTAACTGCCCTAATTTTCCCTTCCAAATATATAGTGGAAGGCAATGAACCATTCTACCACAGAGGATGAAGATATTACTGTATCTGTACCCACTAGCTTGGCTACAGCTCTGATGATACTGCAAAAACATTTTCTGCTACTGAATTATATATATATATATATATATATATATATATATATATATATATATATATATATATATGTTGCTTTTGCAGCATTTTCCCAACCCTATTCTGACTATTTGACATTATTTGGAATCACCCATAACATATATAATAGAAAGTGCATGTTTATGAGTCTCATTCTTTTATTTTTTCCAGCAATAAAGACTTGTGAGTGAGTACAGGTGGTAGTTCAATGGCATGCAGTATTACAATGCAAAAGGAGGGAAATGAGAAATGAAATTTCATTAGTTAATTAATTCAGTCAGTGGTTTTATGTTTGCAGTGTCTATAATTTCTTTGAGGCTGTTCCAGATATGCAGCTATACCACCATTCTTCATTCTTTCCTGTTCTTTCACTTGCAATGCATTCTTCTTCTGTGAAATAAAGATCAAATATAGCTACAGCTGTAGGTTTAAAACTGAGCTGAGCTGGGATGTCAGACTCTATCTGCTTGAACTCTTAGCTATCACTAGCTGCTTATAAAATTAGGCATAATTGAGTACCCATAACACTCATTATTACAGCAAAATGATCAGAAAACGACTGTAGCATCTCTTGCCCTCAGGTTTAAGGGAACTTTTTTGTGGTTTTTGTCTCTTTTTCCTTTAATGAGTAGAACTGAAAAAGCTAATTATATTATCACATTGAATCAAACTAAGTAGCTTACCAAACTATGCCGAGGAAATATTAACAGAATGCTGGGATTTTATATAGGTGCTTCCTCACCTTCTTTCTCATGTTGAATGCTGCCTATCAAATGAAGGTCTGCAGAGTGTTGTTGCTAACAGAAGTCCTATCACTGTTTCACCATATTTTGTGCTGTTTGCAGATGCAGCAGACTTTTTACTTGAACAGATGTCCCAGACAGGCTATTCAGAACTCAGTTGGGCTTGGCTCATAAACAACCTGAGCTACTTTTGAAGTAGTATCTGCAGTATCTCAAAGTTAGCCTTAATGACCAAATGATCTCTAGATGCCCCTTCAACTAATATGAGGACTAACATCCTGGTAGCTCTTGAATTAAGAAATTTCTTCTGGAGTTTTGGTTCATTAAATCTCGAAGATTTGAGGAAAAGGCAGATTATTCAGGATGTTTCTGAGACATCCTGCAGTTGGGTGGGTTTCAGTTTTATGTTTTTGTACAATATGATCTGTGGGCTGTAACTTTTAGTGCTTAAGGGTGAGATGCTGTCAAGGGAGACTTGGAAAGCTCTCTATCTTACCTGTTCCTTTGTCTTTCAGATATGTAACTTGTGGTCTTTTCTACTCCTTAAACTTTGTTTTAAGAAGAGGAATTAATCAAATTTAATGTGGATTACTACATATCTAAACTGGGCACATTAGGCTTATTTCTAATATTTATATTACAATATAGATCATTCTGGTAAAGATGGCTAAAATAAGTCAAATGAATTTTGCTTGTTTCTCTCAAATGACAGCAGACACTGCCTAGATTAAGAGTTTAGTTCAGCTCTAAACATCTACATTACAGGTTCCTGAAGTTAGGTGAGACAGATTCCATCTAAGCTTCTGGGTAATGGCTAGAATCATGCACCTTGAGAGAATATGTATTCTGTGGACATTTCTAAGACTGATTGCTTAGTTTTTTGTAACTGTCAGGGTGATTCATTTTTAGTTCCGAAAGTCTTTGGTCAGAGGCCATAGCAAACCATGTCCAGGAGTAATTTTGCTAGAAAATTCTATTTTCCATTCCCTCCCCTGCTGCATATGGACTGTTGCATTTTTTGGGGAAAGGACTTAATTTAGTACTGAAAACTGAATGCACTACTGAGGAAAGAATTATATGCTTGGTGATGGTCGTTTTAAGGAAAAAGTATTCTGCATTCCAGGATTCTGATGACATTTTCAACTGGAATTCAGGAAAATATTCTCTTTTGACTACTTTATTGTTACATCTGCTATGTGTTAGGAAAGTAAGATGTTGAGGTATGGATTGCCTCATCATTATACACATAGTCACAAGATTTCTTATGAGAATCTTAATGTGGTAGAGAAGGACTTAGAAACTGGCTGTCTGCCAAAATGATACTGTCTCTGGCTTGGTTTTGATCCCACACTCAGATCCACAGTCTTTTCCACTATCAGCCTTAGACAGTAGTTGTAATTTCTGTAAATGTGAATACAGTCAAACTCCTGAATGCAGGCAAGCTGGGAGTATAGCTCAAGTCTTGCTGTCTTTTGGGAAGGTGGAAGGAATACTTAGTTCATCTGGAGAAAGTTGTTCCCTCATTTTGGCTCTGCTCCCCTTTTAGATTTCATCATGTCCCTCTTCTATGTCTTTGCTTCTTACACTCAGCCAGGACTGAAGCTGTGCAAATTCTTCACTGTAAAATGGAATAAATGAAAATTTCCTAGCTTTGAATTTTCTTATATCACTGAAAATTGAACCCAGATAAATCAAAAGAAATTCATCTCCTTTCTCAGTAAGGATTTAGTTTGAAAATCAGTGCAACAGTACATAGATGGAAAAAGAAAACAAACTTGCTCTTTCACTCAGTTCAATATTAAAAAGAAAAATTTCTGTGCTGCCTCTGTTTAGGAATGCAGAATGAAACAAAACAGCTGTCTACCTTACTGGAAACTGAATCCACTGAGTGTTAGAATGCTCTAATGGTCGTCTCCCTTCCTTTCAGCAGCTCACCAATTTTATGGTTTTTACCAAGAAACACGTAAACAGTGGAAAAGAAACATTTCTTTTAGAATTTTCAATGCTAGATAAATTTGCATTGACTTCACTTCTTTTTGTCTCGCTTCAGTTTTCTCTGTTGTGACAGTAACAGCAGTAACATTAATACATAATTAGATGGGTAGGAATGTGCTCAAAGTCAATAGCTTGTAATAGCTCCTTTGGAGCCATAGTAAAGTATCTCCTATAGCAAATACATTGTTATGGACTTGTTAAAACAGACATTAGTTATCCAGTAGTCCATTATGGCTCCTTGTAGTCTACCATTTGAGTAGCTCTATATTTAGAGTCATATTGATCAGTAATTAAGAGATAGCATGGTGACAAAATAGAAATATATGATACATAATCTTAAAGAAATAGTTTATAAAAATGGTAGAATCATCAGGAACTGGCAAACATCTTTTGTACTATGTTAGTTTTTATATAGAATCCAATAAACTCAATAAAATAATAACTGATTTTGTGAGATTCCCTTCTGTAGGCTAAGAATCTTACTTCATCCAGAATTAATTTTTGAAACAGATCTATCAGAACTAGGAAGGAGTCAGGCAGGTTACCACCATGTAGATGTAGTCTTCATCTCATTGTAAAAATTAACAGTAGTGAATGTAAGCACTGGTAAAGGGAATTCAGCCACTTTAAATTTTGCTCATCTGGAGCTTTCCCATCTCTCATTAGTCTGTAATACCATACAGGTGAGTTTATCCAATTTTCTATTTTACAACTATATTTGCTGAAATACAATTATAATAATCAACTAGTTACAAATGGTTAAGTCTCTATTAGAATATGTCTTGAAAAGATGTTCAGGCATGATAATCTTTCAGACTATTTGAAATGCCACAGTAGTACTAATCCCTTACGGTTTTCCCCTGATACTCAGGATATTGGGACACAATTACATATAAACCCAGAAAGAACAGCTATTCCTTACTTGTTTTACATTTCCCTCCGCAAGGGGACTGCAATATTATTACTTGTGTTGTGTGTAATGGAATTGTTTAATTCACAATAGCTCTTGCAAATGTGAAGATCTAGTTACCGTGCTTGTACTAACTGAGCAAAAGAGGGAAGTTCTGCTCTGAACCTATTCTTCTAATTGTTCCGATCCCTGCATTAACATTAATTAGCAAATTTGTCTTTAGGTCTTTCCCACATGAGGCATGTTCAGTCAGGGTTAGGTCAGTAGGGAATTTAATTAATTTGTCAGAAAATTGGATTTTTTCACCAGGTGTCCTTGCTTTGGCTTTCTTTTGGTTGGTTTTTTTTTTTGTTGGTGGGGGTATTTTTACCCAGAAATTTTTGATGGTTTATAAAACTACAGGGGTTGTTTTTTTCATGTGCAATTCTCTAATACAGAGGTTGTTAATAGAATGATATTGAATAGAGGTGCTGCATTTGTAAAGAGCATCAAAAGAGAGGTACTGTCTGCCTCACTGGTAATTTGTAAGCAGGTAGTTCTGCTATAGTAAACTTTTTCCCGTGTAGACTTCCGGTCCAGTGGGAATATTACTTTACAGTAAACCTGCCAATAGCTGGATGTAGAAATGCCTGATATTTATGGCTAAAGCAGAAAGGGTATCAGTGTGTGAGAATTCAATTCAGCAAGGCTAATCTCAAATGCAATTAATGTTCACGTTCTTTATGGGCCCCTATGGTAGACCGTTTGCCCAAGGAATTTATTGGAAGTGATACATTTAATTAAACTTCTTGAAACACTTGGGCAATGATATCATTTATGCGATAAGGCACCACTTTTGGAAAATGGAAAGAGGAACAGCACAATTGTTATATACAATCTATATTGCTTTACATCTAACACAGGGTAGGTGGACTCATGGAGACTGCATGACAAGTGCTGCTCAGAAAAGGCGATTTCCTCATGTTCTACCAAATTCTGAATAGAAATCAGCAATGTGTTGATCTTGTGTGCATTTTGATTTAGCTTTATGTATTGTGGGAAAGAAAAGGAAATTTGCTGAACTGCTTGTAGGAAAAAGATGTGGCTTTCTGTATTTCATTGGGGTTATAGCTTTACTAGCATGAAAGCAAATTTTCTGCTTCCTTAGCATTTATTCTTTAACTTGTTAACCCCAAAGTTGTAACTGTAACATAACCAGTGCCAGGGACCATGGTGGAGCAGATTGTCCTGAGTGCTGTCACATGGCACATACAGAATGACCAGGGGGTCAGGCCCAGCCAGCCTGGGTATGTAAAAGGCAAGTCCTGCTTAACCAACCTGATCACCTTCTATGGTGAGGTGAGCCTCTGAGTGGATGGGGGAAAAGCTGTGGATGTCATCTACCCAAACTTTGCTAAAGCCTTTGACACAGTCTCCCACAGCATTCTCCTGGGGAAACTGGCTGTGCATGGTTTGAAAGAGTACACTGTTCACTGGGTTGAAAACTGGCAGGGTGGTCAAAGAATGGTGGTGACTGGAGTGACATCCAGCTGGTGGCCAGTCACCAGAGCTGTTCCCTGGGGTTCAGTATTGGGTCCAGCCCTGTTTAATGCCCTTAGTGATTATCTGGATGAGGGGATCAATGGCACCTTCAGTCACTTTGGCAATGGCCCCAAGTGGGAGCGTTGAGCTTCTAGAGGGCAGGCAGGCTCTGCAGAGGGATCTGGACACACTGGATGAATTACCCAAGCCAATGGTATGAGGTTCAACAAGACCAGGTGCCAGGTCCTGCCCTTGAATCACAACAACTCCATGCTGCCCTATAAGCTTGGGGAAGAGTGGCTGGAAAGCTGCCTGGCAGAAAATGACCAGAAGCGCTGGTCAACAGTGGCCAAACATGAGCCAGTGTGTGCCCTGGTGGCCAAGAAGGCCAATGGCATCCTGGCCTGCATCAGCAATAATGTGGCCAGCAGGACCAGGGCAGTGATTCTCCCTGTGAACTTGGCACTGGTGAGGTCACATCCCAGAGTCCTCTATCCAGTTTTGGATCGCTCACAAGAAGGATATTGAGGTGCCTGGAGGATGCCCTGAGAAGGCAATGAAGCTGATGAAGTGTCTGAAGCACAAGTCCTGTGAGGAGTGGCTGAGGGAGCTGGGAGTGTTTAGCATCAAGAGAAGAAAGCTGAAGGAGAACCTTGTCACTCTCTACAAGTCTCTCTACCTGAAAGGAGGGTGTAGTGAGGTGAGGGTCAGTCTCTTCTGCCAGATTACAAGTGATAGGAGAGAGGAAATGGCCTCAAGATATTAGGAAAAAATTCTTCACTGAAAGGGTTGTCAGGCATTGGGACAGGCAGCCGTGAGAACTGGTGGAGTCACCATCCCTGGCAAAAATTCAGTACATTTAAAGTACATGTAGATGTGGCACTCAGGGACATAGTTTAGTGGTGGACTTGGCAGTGCTAAGTAAACTGTTTAATTTGAGATATTGGAGAGTTTTTCAAATCTAAATGATTCCATAGAACTTCGATTAAAGAAAGACTGTCTTGCTACCAAGCAATCCTCCATTTGATGTAAAAATGTAGGGGGTTGCACAAATAAATACTCATAGAAAGTATAAATACTCATAGAAAGAATTCTCATAGAAATTGTATTTTTGTAGTCTTCTTGTGCTTTTTTTGGATAAATTTAATTCGTACTAGCTCACTCTATGTTGATTCTGCTCAAGTCTGATATTCTAAGATAAATTATACAATGCAATAAATTATTGTCAGTTTGTCTTTAATATATATGTTTTCACTGTGTTCTAAGAGCTCAGCACTACAAGTGAAATTTGTGAAGGCTGGCTGGGAAATTCACAAAATTTCCTTTGTGAACTGTATGTCTAAGGAATTCAGGAGATTTTTAAACCCCATGGCCTGAGTTTTGGCCCCCATTGTTTGAAAATCACTCTTTACAGAAGAGGGGGTAAAAATAGATATGTAGGTGGACCTCTGAAGGGAAAGAGAGGAAAGAGGAATTTTGGTTACTTGCTTGTATGAACCTTATAGATTATGAATTATTTCAGAGTTTTTCTACAATGACCCACATATATGAGGTGGGACATCTCTGTTGAGATGGCTAGGAACTGCTGCTCTGAGCCTATAACCCCTAATATAAATTCAATTCATATTTCAATATACTATCTTTACAATTAAAATTTCTTGAGAATTCTCATAAAATAAAATAAAAAACTGAAAACATAAAATAACCAGCAAAACATTATTGATGAGATTCATGAGCAGAGTTCCAATTGAGGCAGTGAATTCTGCAGTGACACCAGTGTACCAGACATATCCTTTCAGGGAATGAAAGAACTGTGATGTGTTGGTCATTTTTTTTATAGAAGCATTTAATTAGATTTTTCAAATGCTGATGAAGAGACAGTCCCAAATATTAATTGTGAGAACCATAAAAAAGCTTAATCTAAAAGCATAAATGTAATCATTCCCCCATCTTGTATGCATTTGTTTGTGTCTCATTCAAAGACATATAAAATGTTAAATATTCGTAATAAGAAAATTGCTGATTTTTTACATATATGTATGCATATATATCAGAAAAAATACATGTGGAGTATTTAATGCTTTTAAATCAGAGTAAGTAATGCTTTTTCTAGGGTGCTCTAAAGTGAAATTTTATATTAAGCATGGGAAGCCCTTCAAATGTCAACTGCTGAACATGCACTGTCTCCTCAAGTCTGTTCAGGCTCAGTTGGAGAAGAAGGTAGATGGTTTTTGAATAATATGAAAGCATTCTCTTCTTTTGCCTATGTACTTTCACCATTTTTTAAGCAAAATACCATGGAGATCTTACTTGTGTTTTAGAAATGTCATATTTCTCCTGAAACTAAACACAGGTTACTGTTGGGGGTTGCTCTTTTCTGTAGGGAAATAAGCTTAGAGAAAATTTTAATCTTTGAGAAAATCTCCTAATACTTGATTTTAAAAAACAATAAGGAATGGGGATTAACGAGACAATAACAAATGAGAAGATGTGTGCTAATTGCATCCCAGCATGAGTCCATGCACCTTACCAGGTGTGAGCGTGCCAGTCAGAATTCAATCTGCAGAGTTTCACTGACAGTAAGGTTGTAAGGTATCTTTCTGTCTGGTTAGTCAGGCTGTCTGTTCATCATGGAGAAATGATGGATGATGAATTCAAATGGCAAATTTCAGACATGCAGATAGAATCTGCTGAAATTACTTTGACAGGATTTGTTCTGAAGTATTACTTTAATCTATGCAAAATCCTGAACATTTTCAAAGTATAACATTCAATCAGCCAGATTTACAATTCCTTCTTTTTGAGGGAACCAGAGGTCCAACCAGCTGGATCTCTTCCACTAGGACCACCCTTGGACCTTTTTTGTTGCATTTCTAGCCCAAGTGTGATTCAGAGATATTTAAGACCCCCAAACATTTCACAAATTCTCAGTGATTTATGCAAACATAGGACAGAAAAAATTTATCTTTCACTGACTTGATGAGGACTTTTCATTTAATATAGGGCCTTAGGAAGGACAAGGATAATTACATTGTCTTCTACTATGGTACTCTGGGAGAGCTCTTTAAAGTTACTTGTTCAATTTGTATAGTCACTGGAGTGGTAAAAGAGTGCTTTATTACACAAAAGAGACAAGTCTGAAAAGTTTTATTGTCTTTTCTTTTTTTCTTAGATAAATACAGATACATCTCACTGCCTCTTAAAAATTCATGCAAAGATAATAACACTTGCTCATTGGAGACTTTTAATGAAGCTTAGCATTTGCTTCTGTGGTGAAACGTAGAAGCATAATTATCCTGCCACTGTAAAAAGAGCATAACTCACCAAGTGGGAGAAATTCAGATATTACCCAGAAATAAGAGCATCCATGAAAAGAAATGTATTGGTAAAATTATTCTAGTAAATATCATCAGAATGACAAGACATCCTGCCATGGGGGCAGGAGGCAGGAATCTCATTTTCAAGAGAATAACCTGATAGTTTTGAGATAAGTCTGATTCAAGCCTTGACTCAAGTACTCCTGAGCACAGTCCAGCTGAGACCAGCACGCAAATGCACTTCATGGTGGCCTCTGGTTGGAGGGTGGAACATCATACACAAAACTAATGACTAGTTCTTCAAACCAGAATGAGAAACAGCCATTGTGAGAGTTAAATTGTACTGGTAGATAAACTAGAGGAACATAATTTTATATTCTGACTTTTCTGTAGCTGAATGCTAAGAACAAGTAGATAAATGCTCAATTTAAGTAAATAAATATGGTAATGTGAAGCATTAGAATCTGAGGAACTTGGGTGGTAAATCATTCTCAGTTAATCATAATTGTGTCTGTTACCACTGAGCATCATTTAATGGTATTTTAAGGTTTCATTTTATATGAATAATAAATAGGAATTTAGGATGCACATGCATCTTGAAAAAAATTAAACTTTGAAAATTCATTGCTGCCTTTTTATTACACGGCAATTTTGGAGTAGAATCTCTAAAGCAGACCTAAACTTTTTTTTTTTTAGGCAGGTATGAGTATCAAAGGTGTTCATCATTGCTATTGTTTGTCCAACTTCAGGCCATAAAAATAGTTGATACCTGGTTCTTCAGTCAGTCCAAGGGCTGGGACTTTGGTCACCTTGGTTGTAGCATACATCCCCCTTGTTTCTCCTCCTCATGTAAGCAGGCTGAACCTCTTTTGTTTTTAATCATTGCTATACTCTCCAGTGCTCTCAGATCAGCTGAGATCTGTCAGTGTCCTGAGCACTGACACCACTCCCTGGTGCTTAAATCAAGGGGTTTTCAGTCTAAATGGCCTAGCTGTTCTCAGGGCTGTACTAGTCTCTAGGAGGCAGAGGGCACACAAGGTCAGAATGAGTGGCACTGAAATCAAAATCTGTTTGAACAGAAGGCTCCTGTAACTGGAAAGAAAGTGGTGTATTTCACACCTGCTGAAAATCACTCCTGCAGAATGGATGATCACTTAAATTTACCTGGAAAAGGTGAGCCTGCATACGCTGTTTTTATCAGACCCAGATAATTTTGTGTTTTGTTCTTCTCCAGTGCAGTCTCAAGTTGGTGTTGCAGGTGAGGTGAGACAAGCACTGGACAAAGGAAATCTTAAGGTGCAACATAAGGCAGCATATCACTTGCAAAACAATCTTTCAGCATCTCACTGAAGAAAATAGGATTTCATATGCCATGAGAAGCTGTTTATTCAAATTGATGGTATTCTTGCTGTCACTGGGATTATTTAGAGCATTCAGGCTAACTGTCTCTAGATTTACATACCAGAGAGAACCAAATATAGTTGTGTTTTTGTCACCTTTTCATGTTCAAGGATGACCCCAAAAAATGAGATGTGTTTTCCAATGTCACATGAGAGATCATCTGAAAATAAATCCTGAGTAACAGCCATATGTTTTCTGAACAAGTCTGTCACCTCCCCGCTCTGAACTCAGATAACACCACCTTTTCAGAGTATAAACAGACAGTGCTGAGAGTTCTTCCACACAGGAGAAAGTCTTTGGGATAATATGTAGTTAAATAACACATTAAGAGTATGAAATATGAAACCACATTGAAGGTGTGATGTGTTTTATGAAACGTATAATTCACCATATAGGCAGCAAAATGCTTTAGCTACAAACTGCTCACATAAATTGGCCCTGGGGTCCATAATGCTAGCAAAATAAAAAAAAATTTAAAAAAATTGCTCTGTGTCTCTACACACTCTATTCTAAAGCAGATATTTGTTCAGAAGCCTGCAAGTTATCACTCAGCTTTGCATCTAAACTGAAATACTGGCTGATGTTAAATACTCTGTAAAGCTCGGGCTTCTGAGTCTTGAAAAAGCTTTAGTAAAACTAAATATGATACAGAACAGAGCAAAGAGAAAAAGGAATTCTTCCATGCTAGGAATCACTCTGTGGACCAACACATTTCATCTTGGAATAGAAACATCTCCAGGGAGATACTGCAGTGTCCTATAAAACCCCAAGAAGCAAGGGGAATGTACACAGAGAAGTTATTTCTGTCTCTCATAGTACAAGAGGTGATAAATATGTGATTAAATCAACAGATAGCAGATTGCAAATCAGCAGAAGCGTGCTTGTCCACACATGTCATGGCTGAGCCTCGGACCTTAGTGCCAGATGGTGGTGTGGTTCCCAGAGTTTACATGAGTTTAGAAAAGAGGTTAAGCAGACACATTAAAGTAAAATCAGATAAGGGCTTTGAAATAAACATTAAAGTAAAATCAGATAAGGGCTTTGAAATAAAAAGATGCTCCTCACTATGTGCCTGACCTGCTCTTCCATGCTTTCCTAGCCATCTGCTGCTACTCACTGTCAGAGCTTATTAAATTATGTAAACCTTTGTCTGACCTGATACAGCCATTTACAGCTCCTAAAACTATATTAGCATCCACAAAACTTAAACCACCTGCTTATGTATTTAATGCTACATAAATCAGTGTAGCAATTATGTATGTGTCATATACAGTGCAAAGCAATATTTTTGTATCAGCTTTCATTTGCATGAAACTTGCTAACTCTCCTCCATTCTATCCCATCCCATTTTCTATTTCAATATTATTTCAATAGGTGTGATTTCTTCCATTGATAATAGTGGGAGACAACAATGTAAACCCTTGTGTTCAGGTATAGAATAGGTCCCCACAGCCTATTCCTTTGAAGACTAATATGGATTACCAAACTGTGAAGTAAATATATAAAATATTAATTAGGGATTGATTTAGTCCAGCTGGTATTCAGCATTAAGGTTTCACTTAGCGTTACCTAGGTTTTCTAAATTATGTCAGAAAGACAGTGCAGAAAGTCACAAATGGAGCTGAGGAATGTGTTTTAACTCATCTCTAGAAACCTGAGGTCAAAATCCCATTTTCCCATGCAGAGATGACAGCGGTGTCAACCTGTGCTCTTGTGAATGTTGGTGTGGAACACAAAACTACTGCACTACAGGGGTAGAAGTGAAGAGTGAAGTCTGCTGTGGGTCAGGAGTGCAGTGCACTGAGGAGAGCTTTTAAATTATCTATTTCATGAGTTGTTCTCAAATTAGTCTGAAAACTGAGAGCTCTTCTAAGTGATGAAAAGTGAAGCAAAATACCAGCTTTGTCAGCATCCCCTGTTGTTATGCTGGAGAATTTCCAAAGCTATTAAGCAACACAGAACTTCACATATTTCTGCTTCTTGTTTCTTTCCGCTACTTTGTGCCATGAAATGGACATCCACGTTAGTATTACAACACTGTAATTCCATTAGCAACTGTTGAAATAAATTAAACCCCCAAGTCCTATGTTTTAGGTATTTGGCTGGAATACCTCTTGGAAAATAGATGTCCTCCCTTCTTATCTCTAAGGAATTTCTCAGTTTCAGTGGCACAAAGACACACTGGGCAGCTGCACAGCAGCTTCATGTTGTGGATCAGCCCTTCACCAAATCCAGACCATGCTACTGCAAACAGATGGCTCAGACCTTTTGTCATCCAGACTGGGGACCTGTGGCAATGCACCGTGACCCTCATTTGACCACATCTTTGATTTCCTTTCCACGTAAACCAGGGAATAGAAGGGGGACAAATGCAAGCCTGAGGTTTATCCTGGTGTGCAGACATGGGATGCAATCCCAAACTTACAGAAGCAAGATACAAAACCTGGGAAACATTTTGATTTCATGCCAGGCTTATTTTTCAGTCATAAAAACTAGAAATCTGTGGAGTTTTGAATGGCATGTCTCTGAAAAGTAGCCAGAAAGCACAAGCATGCATGACCTTCATTTTCATGGGCCCCAGGAATGAAAGACCTGTTATTTTTTCATACTATTATGCAAGTTAAACAGGATTGTTTGGTTGGGGTTTTTGTTGGTTTTTTTTTTTTTTTCTGTGGGAGGTTCTTTGTTTTGTTTTGTTGTGTTTATTTGGCAATGTCTTTATACCCATATAAGGACAAGATCATTTTTGTCAGTATAAATTTAAGCACATTAGACAAGATTTAGGCTATGAAGTTTGGAAAGACACTAAATCTCACATTATGAAATTTGTATGTTCATTTTGCAAATTTTGTTCTTTGTTATTTTAGTTTATGATTTGACTGTATATCTCAAACATTTGGGTTTCTAATATAGACAATATTTTTTAAATGTGGGTTTGTTGGTTTTTGGGGTTTTTTTGGTACAGAAGTAAAATGCTGTAAAATACAGACCAGATTTACAGCCAGTGGAAGAAAGATAAGTACTTTTGTCCATTCCTCAGCTAAATTTCCCGTATTGTCTTTAAAACCTTGCCACAGTCAGAAAGACCAGCTTTATAAAACAGTTAAAACATTTGCCTTTATAAAGGGAAGATTTGATGAGGAGTTTGTGGAACCAAGTTGACTCAAGCATGCCTGTAGGAAAGCAGGCTCTGTAACAACGAAGAATATACCTGAGTCTGCATTTTTTCAGATGACCATAATTCATCTGCCATTTAACATGACATCTGCAAAGAAAATATGAAAGAGGAAGTATCCCAGCTGGCCAAGCATGCTGACATTGAAATGTGAATTATTTCCTCAAAGAAAGCATACCTTTGCCCTATTAAAAAGTTTCATTTAGGCTATCGATGACATTTATTGGACATTTAACTTTCAGTTACCTAGATGCTATTAAAATCAAATTTGTTTTCTTCTCCTATAATTAGCATGAGTGTCCTCTGAATGTAACAGCTACCTTCCAGTCAAATATGAAGAAAGCAATAATTGAGACAGATAGCTTCAAGAGTAGTAGTTTAAGACTTTTTAAATGTGTATGATTTAGTCGACAATTTCAGAGACAGGGAAACAAGATTTTAAAACCCCAACAATTTTTCAAGTTCTAATGTACAAATACTCTGCTTCAGTTTTGCCATTAAAAATAATATTTGAAAAAGCTTTTAAGTACATGTCTAGTAAGAAATATATGAATGTGTTGTTATTATTATGTTAATATATATGAGTCTATAGAGTTTGTCCTTCAACCTAAGGTGTTGTTGGGTTTTTTAAATCATAGAAAAAAATAATGTGGAAGTAAGTCATAGAAACAATACATTTTAAATGCATTATATGCAATGAATGTTTTAATCCTAGTTTTTGATTCGTTTTTGTTATGAACTTCCCATTAAAAGAAACAAAGGACAGCTTAAAAGACATTTGGTAATTAAAAAGCTGTACTCAGTGTCATCATTTATCTTTTGGTTTTGCTTATCTTGCTCTTATAAAATGCATACTGTTATGTTACTTAACATTTGTAGTGGAAGCATTGTTAAATAGCTTTTGATAATTAAACTGCAAGATAAACAAAATATTATATTGTTTTAGGTAGTAGTTTCTAATCTCTTAAAACAAGCAGGGGGTGCAGTATAAAGAACATTCTCATTTACTTTTGGTTTTTTTAATATATTTTTTGAGTTATCTTAGATTGTCTGGCATACAACACAGAATCACAAAATAAATAAAAATAGTCCTGTGTGGTTAATTGTGATCTATGGATAACAATCTCTTTACTTTTATTGCACACGTATAATATCCAGAAATTAAACACCAGCTTTCTTGAAAACAACCGAAGTTTAGCTAGTTGGTTCAGCAGAGGCAGATTTAATTCTGGAGGTTTATCTACAGTGGCAGCTGCTTTGTTTGTGATATAAATTTATACAGGTTAGAACACTCACCCCTGAAAGTTTTTTCTGTTCTTGCTTCACTACTTGTCACAGTCAGAAGTGACTCCCACCAAATCTCTCCTTAGAATTGTTTACCTTGTTTTCACACCCTAGGAAATCCCATCCAAGCTATCTTAACTACTCATTAGATCCATAACCAATATTAATGATCTCTTTTCACATAGCCTGCCTGGAACTGTTGTAAGAACTTTCTACTTTTCCTCTTCAGCCATGCAGAACAGCCCTTGGCTTCACCTCCTTTTACGACATTTCTGATATTAGTTCAAAACTTGTCTCTTCTCCTGTGCTCTTAGTGTTATCCCACTGGGCTTCTTGTCTTTTTGACACATTTATGACACATCATAAATGATCATTTATGCCAAAGAAAGTGCCCCTATTTACTATTGTAAATTCACCATTATTTTTTCAAGTAAAGTTCGCCTATCCTTTTCACAAAGTGCTGGTTCTAACAAGAAGTCCTTGCAAGATTCTTTTCATTAAAAAAGAAATTTTAAAAGTGTATTTCAAAGTGAAAGAGTCAAAACCATTCACATGCAAATATTTCAGTAGAAAAATGTGATTACATGCATATAAAAAATTTCTATTTTTGCTTAGGAGTGAGTACACAGAGAGGAACTAGAGCCAAGCAGTTCAAATAAGTTTGTGCAGAAGAACTTCAAACAGCATCATTTTAGAGACAGAAAAATATCTCCAGTGCAGGCAGATTCCTTTGGATGGATAACCAGCTTTTTTTCAAATTAGTCTCTTTTTCATAGAGGACTGACTACTCCATTCATCCTTCAAAAACCTCTTTCATAAGAAAATGTTTAGTTTAGACCTCAATTTAAATTATAACAGGAACCAGCAAAATTTCTCCCTTTTTCCTTGGTTGCATTCCAACTAAATTAAAAAAAAATTCCAACCTAGGTGTTGTACATGCACACAAACACGTCACCAATTCCCATCACATCATCCAATATAAATCTGCATTTACAATCTCCGTCCTAGAAGTCAGTGCTCTAAATACATTGGCATTGGCGTTAAGATTAACAACAGGACTTCTTCCAGCAGTGGCAACCTCAGAGAGCTTGTAAAGCATTTTTAAATGACACAAAAATCCATATTTGCAGAAAAATAGCCCTGTTTTTAAAATTTTATACACTTCCAGCTTATAAAAGTCTGAGGGCCACTAGTGCAATGTATTTGTATTCAAACAACCAGCATGAAACTAATCAGATTCAAACATTGCAAATACTACTATTTTTATCTTAAAAAGCAAATTTAAAGTGCTTGCAGGTTACTTTTTCATCAGAAAGACTTTAATTACAAAATTAAAAAATGAAAATAATAGCATATAACCACCTATTTTAAAGATTAAAATTTTAAGTTGAAAAACTACATCTGCTGAAGACTCCTAAAGAAAACTTGCAGCCAGATTAAAGTGTGGTCTCAGCTGTTTGACAGGTGTATAGCCAGTACTGTTTTAAATTGTTAAGAGCACATGTGAATGAAATTCTGAAATAGGCACCATATATATTTTCAAAATCTGAACTGAGTCTTGATACATATTGAACAAAGGGTTTTGGCAATGTACACTTTGCCAGCTCAATAAATAGCTCAGAAAACAAACAAATAACATTAGTTCCCTCATTTTACGGGAAGTTACAGCAGTAGGATCCCACACATTTTTCCCCATGAAAGGAGAAAACCGGCATCAGCATGAAAAGCCCCCAAGAATTCAGAAACTATTCCATCCAAAAGTTTAAAAGGATAAAAATTAGTTTATTCAGCTCCTAATACTGTGCTCAAAACAGTTCTTTGAAAAGGTTGTTTGCATTTGTCTCTTTGCTGAAATAAGGGCTTGCTGAGAAGTCATTTGTGGAAAATAATAATCATTCTTTCCCTTAATCAGTGCATGTTGTTGATGATCTTCTACATAGGCATTTGATTCAAGTAACATTTGAGTTGACCATGAAATAAATACTGACTTAATTTATTACAGTCATGCTTTCTTGTTACTTGCCCTGTGTTCAGAGGGTGCTGATGTTCACTCTCTCACAGTGAATTGTTCAAATTCTCCAGGTTTTTAAGGGAATGTTCCCGCTGGTATCGTACAGAGAAAAGAGAGACTACAGTATCTTCAGGGTAGCTCCTTAGATTAGAACCAGCAAAGAGAAACACTTACTGTTCATGAAGAAAAGAAACAGGTCTTTGATCATTTATAACAATTAATTAATTTTTATTTAAATGCCATGAGTTTAAATGTTGTCTTCCAAGCCTCCATCATTCTTTGACAGAAGATCAACAGATCTGCACTCCAAAGATTCACCAACTTGAAAGACCTTTCAATGTGCAGAATAAAAGGTCACCATCTCTTGATGAACAGGCTGAGGAAGAAAGAGTGTCCCTTTCAGCCAATATTTATTTTCTTAGATCTTGTATAAACACCATTTGGCTGCACATTTTTTTCTTATTGCAAGGTTTCCCTGGTTAACTACAGTTGTCATCCTAGAACAATAATTATGATTTAAGCTTAGTGTAGGTAGCTCACTTCGGTATGTGGAGGTAAATCCTACAGCTTCGAGTGCCTACTTTGATGTTAATAGAATTATTTTATGAGCATAAGTTAGGGAATAATATGATCCATTCTGTTTCATCTTCTGCCTTTTTAAGTGGATAGCAACGTTACCAGACCATCTGTTTTCCATAAAATATTTATGTGTACATAAGAGAGGGAGAGAGAGGGAGAGAGAGAGAGAGGGAGAGGAGAGGGAGAGGGAGAGAGAGGGAAGTAGGACATCACAGAACACCACAGAAACAGAAGAGTATCTGAGGACAGCTTTAAAAATGCAGTATATGTAAAAACTTTTTTTGATAAAACATAAGTATGAATTAAAAGTAAGATGTGAAACCCTCTGAAAAGGGTTTTACTTTATGATCAATACGTGCTAAAGGGAGTTATAGTTCATGAGTTTTTTTCTTTTGAAAGGAGAAGAATCTCACTAGTAATATTGATCTGTTGTGCCCAAAAGAAAAGTTAGTAGGCAAATCAACATACTCATTTTTTTTAATTATCATGTCTGCTCAAAATAATTAATTGATTAAAGGGAGTTCAAAAGCAAAGCTTCCACCACTCAGTAAGGAAGCTGAACTCCATTGCAACTTGCACCCAAACTTTAGGTATTGATTTAGCTCCAGGCATAAACAGTTATATTCCTGGTCTAGATAGTGAAAAATGTGATTCTGAAAACATCCCAAGAGAAGTCTTGCCAGACTGGTTATGGTATCTGGGTTTGGGCAGACAGAGATCTCCTTCCAGGGGCCTCTGCTGACATACTTCACCTTTGACTGAAGATCAAATTCTGTGTACAGAATGTTCATTCTATATCAGCCAGAAGTGTGGACCAATAGAAGGAGCTTTGCAAAGCAAACAAGCTGGTGCAGAGGGCATGACATTCGCATTCAAGGCATGCACATTTCAAAGTTCTGCCCTGGTCCTGAGCACCAGTGTCCAGTGGTGCTGGGAATGCAGGGAATGTGATCCTGAAGTACATCTTCCCCTACTGCTGCCTCTCAAAGGGATCCAGTCTGTGTGTCCCAGAGCCCACCCTGCAAAGTGAACCAAAGTGAGGACAGGCAAGGAGTTTTCTTAAATGGAGTCATCTTGATCTGCACCAAAATGCCAGAATAAATGTACCCACTGAATTTGAACTATTTCACTGGACAGCAAAATTTTCTGTTCTAACTGGATGCCTAGCTTAGGATGGCATTTCATGGATGTATTCAAACTAAAATTGTTGCAGTTTAGTATCCAAATACTAAAAAGAGCTAAAGAGATTTGGTTTCTTACTTTTTTTTTCCTAGAATATGATCTTATGTCTTTTTGTAGTATTTTTCGTGTACCTTCAGTTCGTTGCCGAAGAAAAGGAGTCTCAAAATTGCATGTAGTAAGTATGATCAAACAAAATTGCCTTCAGTCAGCAATGGAACAATTTCCATGCCCATTTTACAGCAACTGAAATGAATAAGAAAGTTTGCTGCTGCACATTCTAGAGCTTTGTTCTTGGGTACCTTGGATATAGCCCTTACAGCCCTTTCTATCCCTCTCCTCTATATTTCAGTATGGAGCAAATTTAAGACTCTTCAAAGGAGTGCTGAGTGGGTTTATGTATTTTTTTTAGAAATTGTCTCCTACAGTTTGCAGCCATTTTGAAAAGAAGCCTCCTTGTACTACATTCCCTTGCAACCCTTCCATTTTTTCTAGTCAAAGCCTCTGCTTCTTATTTCCTCCTTCAAAACCAATCATTCTAATAACATATCCAAGAAAGGCTGATTTTACTCTTATAAGGTAATCATATGTGATATTTGTTCTCATGATGGGGACAACAACAAAAAAAGCAGAGGCTTCATCTCTTTCAAAGAGTTTTGGGAAGCAGCTAAATCTGTAGCAGAAAAGCAAGGTGATACATAAAAATTAGTTTGCCATATTTTTTTTTCCTTTATTCTCAACCTAGCCCATGTTTAAGTAACAGATCACAGAAGCAGAGAAAAAAGAAGAGAGTTAAAACTGAAGTTATTGGGAGCCCAGTGTCTGCAGCTCTTCCACAGAAACAGCTGTTTCTGAAAAAAAAAAAGAATGCAAAACATTTTTTAAGCAGGAACTGACCTAATGAAAGGAGAAGGACACAGGTTGTCTTCAAACTCGGGTTTCACTTGACAATTTGCTTAACAGATTAGCGTAAAGAGATCATTTAACAGAGGAAAATCAAGAAGGCAGCTGAATTACTGCTTGCCACTGCCTTGCTGAGCAGCCCATTCTCACAGCAGTCTCGCTGCACTTCTATCTAGCTAACTTCATTCGAGTAGGCATAGCACTTGGTTTATCTGTGCAGCCAAGCATAAGTGCAAAATGATGACCACTAAAACAAAATGAAAATAACCCCACACAGTCATTGGTGTCAGTGACTTTTTAATACACATGCTGATTTAGTCCAGTTTTAAACCCATGCACTTCAGTTCAGTGCCTAAGTTTGAGCAGTATAAATTGAAGCAGAAGAGAAAGGCAGAGATGAGACGGGAGGAGGAAGAGGTGTAACATGTTTGGACTCAGCAGGAATGTGCAGGGAGGCATTGCATGTCAGCCATCCTGGAATGGGGACTTGCAGAGGCTGCCCACAACCTCTCCATGCTGGGTGGTGGGTGATGGCCCTGGGGCCACTCTGAGCTACAGCCTCACACAACAAAGGGTCACTCCAGTCACGTGGGAAGCTGGGCTCGAGCTTCTGGGGCTCAGCCATGCATGAGAAGCATGAGGAACACTAAGAAATTCCTGAGCACTTGCTGGGGAAGGGATGGGGTGTCACTGCACCTGGTGCTCAGGAGAGTCACAGTTACCGCTCATGGGCCTCATGCACATGGGAAGAGCAGTGAGGGAGAGGAGGCCGTGAAGAGATGTCCAACTTCATGCACATTTCCCACTGCCAGCAGGAAGCTACTTGCTTTTCCAATCAGGGGGTCTCAACAGTCAGAGGTAGCTAATGCCCAGGGCTCCTGACTTTTGCATGCCCCTCTGGAGCTTGGCTCCTAGGGTGATACATTGAAGAGAAACATCCAGCAGCAGCTTGTACTGCCCTAAAACTCTAATTCTCATTTCATAGCTAAAGAAACCTACTTACTCTGTGCTTATACCATCACAGCCTTGGAAGAAAATTGGTATTTATATAATACTAGTGACTTTAAAGTGCAAATAGAATAACTGTACTATTACCGATGAACCGATTTGACATTTGTGTTGGTTACACAGTTTTACTTTTGACTTCACAGAATCACAGAATCATTTAGGTTGGAAAATATCATTATCAAGTTCAACTCTTGCTTCCCATTGTACATGGATCACAATTCCAGTTCCTGCATGTACTGGCTTCTGCCTGCAGTTGAGAAAGTGTTGCAGAGTAAGCATTTAATTCATTTTGATCAAAGCACCTTGTATCTTCAATCAAAGTGAAAGTTCTTATCCAGATGCAGTGTTCAGTAATCAGTAGGGATAATGCACAAGCAATCCATCAATGCTTGAAGCTGTTCTCTATGAGCCCTCTCATGGCCCTAAATTGTTTTTCATGGGCAGAATTGATGCATTACATTTTGTTCCCAACATTTCTTAAAAATAATGAAGTAATTTTTGGAATTATTCCAATATACCAGACCTGTACCTGGTTTTGAATCAAGGCTGCAGTGTGTAGTTAGGGTTCTAATATTCTATCACATAAAACAACCTCTGCACCCCGTCTGCAGCCTTGGTCCTTGGTGGAAGACAAATGCACACCCATCTGTCCAAGGTTCTGCGTGCCCTGACACACACCAGAGCTCAGCTGTAAAGGCTGTCATTGCTCAGCTCACCCCTTGCACTGCAGTATTTTTTTTTTCATTGAAAATGCACTGAAGGGGAAAAAATGCAGAACTCTACATTCTGTAAACCTCTGTGAGCAGGAGAAGTTAGGTGAGGACTTCCTCTCCCTTTCCTGCCAGTATGGCTATTAATTAACATCCATAATGACTTAAAGGCTTAATTTTTACACACACTTGGACATGGTCTCTTGAGAGCTATACATTGGGCAGGAGAGTGTTGTTCAGCTCCCAACTGGACTGGATAACAAAGTGGTTGGCAAAAATAGCCCTTATGGCAAACCAGTTTGTGAAAAAAAAAAAAAAATTAACCAGATATGTCACATATAGGAAGCCTGCCATATGAAAAAAGCCTTAGAGAACTGGGTTTGCTCAGCCTTGAGAAAACAAGGCTTAGAGGAGATCTTGTCACCATGTTCCAATATTTAACGGCACAGTTACAAAGAAGATAGACTCCCTTTTTACAAAATGTTGCATGGAAAGGACAAGGAATAATGGATATAAATTCCTCCTGGGGAAATTCTGAGTGAACACAAGAGGAGAGTTTTTCACAGTGAGAACAATCAGCCATAGGAAAAATCTCCCCAGGGAAGTGGTGGATTTCCCAACACTGGACACTTTTAAGATTCACCCGGACAGGATGCTGGGCCATCTGGTTTAGATTGTGCTAATGCTGAGAAAGCTTAGATCTGACCATTCTTGAGGTCCCTGTCATATGATTCTATGATTTCATCTCCATTTTACATCTTTAACAATTTGAATGTTGATGTGCTTCATTCTGTGGGACTCTGCTTTACGTGTGAGGACCAGGTTCATTAATACACAAAAACATGCAGACATATGCAGGCTTTCTAGGATGCACATTAATCTCACATGGATTATTTGGCTCAGCCCTGGCCTGCAAGACTACCTACGTGGAGATTCTAATGCCAGTGCAGCTTTTGCTTTTCCTCAGGACCAGGCAACTCATGATCTCCCAGCTCCAGGCAAGGAGTTGACAAGATATGGCTTCTCCATTATGAGAAAGGGAATATTCTGCCATCCAGCTGGAGAGATTTCCCACTGCCCCATCCCGTAATGTGTGGAACTAGAGCAGATAATTGCTCCATTTTGCAAATTATGAAGCTGAAACCATTAAATAATTCATCTCGTTATTTTCTGTAGTGTTTTCCCTTTTCTGTGGGTAGTAGCTGTAAATCATAATAATGTACAAGCCAAAAGCACATTTGCAAAATTCTTGAATTATCCAGGGATGAAAACCCATCTCTCTGCTCAGTTTCTTTGCTGGACTCATGTGCTGGTCAGTTTTAAGCAGCATAAATAATCAGACCCTGCAAACACACAGAATATGCCAATAACATTTAAGGTGGATAAATCTGTCTCATCCTGTCCTTCATCTCTTATAAATTTAGCAAAAGAATGGAATAATAATTCTTCCATTAAATAAATCCAAGCCAAACTTTAAACAGCAACAAAAAGTCACTAAGTGTCTTTTTGAGCCTGTATTTTTATAGAGGTGGAAGTTTCTGTGAAAATTCATAAAATGTACTGTAGCTTTTGAGTTTATTTGCTGTAGCGTGGTACTAACAACTAGCAAACAGATACTGGGTTTTGCAGCCAGACATTCATCTGTGTGTCTAAAGGGTTTATTTACTTGCACTTTCAATTCTAAAATTTGTATGCACATGTTGGCAGATGTACGTGTGTGTGCACACGAGTATGTAAACAGTTGTATACCTATGAAGCACAGCCCTACAAAATACAGGTATATCTACATCCAAGTGGGTAAAACTCCAATCTTCTTTATAGAAATACTATAAACAGTCAAATCCTCAGTAATCTAAATTATGAAAATAGGTTTCACCAAAGTCAATATAAAGAAGAAATTATTTTATCACCCTTCACTGTGCATTTTAAGTAACAGATGAATCAAAGCAGACTTTGCAATTATAATTCTTTGATCTTTTTCTTTAAAACAAATGATGACAGCAGAGGGCAGGATCTCATGACGTGTGCCATTAATAGTGCATTATGGATAGCATGAAACATGAAATAAGAAAATCATTAAAACAAAGGTGTTAAATTTTTAAAACTGTTACAAAACAGATGGATCATTACTTGGGGAAAAGCCCTCTGTTCTGCAGTTCTCTGCTGCCAGATTCATCAGCCCTGGCTAGAGAGATGCTTTACTTAACAGCTGCAAGACTTTTATCCCCATAACATAGCCCTAATCCATGTCCTCTGCAGTTCTCTGCAGCCTGCTGCATTTTCCAGTAGATCCCTGGCTCCTTTGCTGACATTACTAGCAAGAGTGAAATAACTCTTTTCTGGGAGATGAAGCTGATACGTGCTTCTTTAGGTGGCCCTCCATCCCTGTCTTGGATGAACTTTTCTCTTGGTTTATGTGCAACAGAGAAAGATTTGCTATCCACATGCCTTGTGGTGCCCTGTAGAGAGGCATTTTATAGAAAGCTTAAGGACTGAAAGACACCTGTCTTTTGCTATGAAAACAAACACTTTCACCTAGTAATTCAGTAGCCTGGGATATGTGGACTCTTATGCCTCTTTCCCATCTGGAAAAAAAGAAGTGTCTATTTATTCTCTTGCCTCAGATAAACTCTTGTTAAGCAAAATGTCCTTCTGGTGACCTCATCCAATTTGCACATAATATCTGGTGGGAAATGGGATGTGAAGGAAATTGCTGTCAATTTTGAAACAAAATTAAATGCACTGTAAACCTTCCAGTAATATCTGGGAGTTTTTTCAGTGTGTGACCCAAGAGTTCAAAATGCAATTGCCATCAGACAGTTTTCTTTTCCTTAAACTATGTGTGCACTGCTTGCTGCAGGAAACCAGTAGGAAGAGACAAGGTGCTGTACACTTCAGACTGGGCTGTCATTATCTTATTTCCCATGCCATCAAGCAGTGCTTTGGGTAAGATGGAAGTGGAGATCAACACTGTGTAATTTTGAGAGAAAGGAAAGAAATTCAAAGCACACAAAGACCCATGTTTATGTGGTTTTTTATTAATGACTTACCTAAGAGTTCAGGGAAAATGTGAGGAAGTGATTTGTATAAACTGGAGAGCTGAGTGTGAAACAATGAAGCTGAATGTGAACAAGGGTATTTTATCTGATTCTCAAGAACATGCACAACACAGTACAATCTCTTTGGTAAGCAAATCATGAAACTACTAATCAAGGAGTATGCCCTAATGGCAAAGGGATAAATAACTGCATAATGGCAGTACTTATCTAAGAAATTAGATTCTTTCAAACAGCATGAAGCTCTACAAAGCAATCACATATCAGAAACCCTTAGACGTATCATTAGTGACAATAAAGATAAAAAATCCATCTTTAACTGAACAACAACAAAAAAGTTCAGAATAAATATGTCTTTAATGGCCTGTGTCTCCATGAATAAATAACTGTTTTGTTCTTTAGTGTGGACAGGATAGAGATTTCTCCAGTCATCCCCTATGGTGCAGAATATTTTTTTAGTCATCTAAAAGAAACCATCAATCTACTATCACAACCTGCTCACCATTTTCTCAAGCAAATGAACTTATGGAGTTCAAAAGAACATAAGCTAGTACATAACTCGTTATGCCCTTTCCAATCAGCATTTATTGTTATACTTTCCTGCTTCTTCAGAAAATAAAAAGAACTAAAAATCATTGACTGTTTAAACCAAGAAAGATTTATGGGCACATTTTTGTTTAAAAAACAAATAATTTTTACACCTGGCATTCACTGAAAGGCATATATTTGTCTTAACAAGATGTCATTTTCCTGATATTTTCTTTTCAAATTGTTCTGTGGAGGCATTCAAAACTTCCTAAGCATTTTCAAAGCACACCGTGGTTACTGTAGAAAAACAAGAGTCTAAGAATAGCAGATGAGCAGAAGGGCCCAGCTGAGGAGAAACAGGCTAGAACTTTTTCTTGAAACTGTTATCACATTGCCCTGGTGCCATTCTGTCAACCCTTTGCTGTGGCTTCCCTTTTGCTGCTGATTCACATTGCCATAACAGTTCTGGCTTTGGCTGCTGTTTCCAGCACCATGGCATCCTCTACATTGGAGCTTCAGCACAGCAACCTCTCTCCATCATGCTGTCCCCACTATATCCTTCTGGAAATGCTTCTCCCCACGGCATGTACATCCTTTTCCAGAGCTGTGCTTGGTGCTACAGAGGAAGTCAGTAGCACTGACGTGCTCAGAGCCTTCCAACCCACCCAGCGTGCTGCTGAGTGCACCCATGGTCCAGGCCTGCAGGCACCTCTTCCTGCAAACACCTGGGCTGCTGAGAGCCACCTGAGAACCTGACAGAGATGGCAGAACCACTCTGAACACGGTAAAAGCCACTCTAATGCAAGCTGCCTTCTGTAAGGCAAGCTTCTTCCCATTCCCATCATCTTTTTGTCTGCTCTGCGGCAGATCACAAAATGCTGAAAATGAACCCGAGATTGTTTCCAATCAGCTCCATCCCTCCCTGAATCTGTCTCTCTATTCCATGGGCATCAGTGCTGGCACAGAGCGGGATGAAATTTTGTCCTCAGTGGTGTAGAGGAGAATAAGCCCTTTTTTCAGTTGACTTAAAGGGGTTTTGTGCCTGTATCTTGAGCTGAGCAGCACAGTTGGCCTGTCTTCTGACACTGCTTTCTCATTTTTGAACTCTCTTGGAAGTTGTCCTACTCCATGCATATCCAAGTCCTCTTTTTCACTACACTGTATAGATATCCAGACTGCTTCATGCATCCAGGATAGCAGAAGGACAGGAGAAAGTGCCTGAGGAGACACAAGAACACTCCTGTGTTCCTTGTTGTTCCTTCAGGCAGCTATCCAGAAGTAGTGCCATCACGTTGTGACTGCAGTCTTTATTCACTACATTTCAAAGAACAGCTTTTATAAACAGATGACAATTTTCAGTTCTACTGAACCATTTACACTAAAAGGAAACCACAAGTATGAGTTATAGACATATGGAAATCTGGCATTACCATTTTTTTTTTTTTGTAACCGGCCACTTAGCTCACAGCAAATGTATTTCCAGTCCTTGATTAGATATTCTAGCCTTCCAATAGGAATGAAGGAAGGAAAAGCTTTGTAGTAAGAGATGTAATAGAGGTATGGAAATTTTTCATATTCTTTCTCTGCCAGACCCTTTTCCATTTTAAATTAGTGAGATTCATTCTTATCAAACAAAAAAGTAAGTACTGTCTTTTCATATATTGTCTTTTTTACATCTAAGTGACTGATGTTTTTAGTAAAATTTTTCTGCCTCATTTCCATCAAGAAACTGTGGTCTTGGGCATGTGACAAGGCTGAACAAACTCATCTAAATCACAGACACAATAATTTGTCCACGAATGGGAACGCCTCTACAGATGTTTGTGTAAACTAACATTAAGCACACAAATATTTGCAGAAAAAATAAACAAATTTTAAAAGTTAAGCAATAAAGTTAGGACAAGGGTAAGTTGAATTTATTGTCTATTATGTTTCCATAGAGAGAGAGAGAGAGAAATGTTTGAAATATCAAAGTAAATATTTCAGTTCCATGGTTTGAGTAAATATCACCAAAAGGACAGGTGTGTTCTAGTTCCATTTGTGCAACTCACTTTTGAAATGGGAAGTTGTCTAACTTGCTTTTCCAAAGAAAATATAATAGAATAATAAAATGGTTTGTTTTGGAAGGGACCTTAAAGACCACTTAGTTCCAATGTCCCTGCAATAGGCAAGGACACCTCTCACTTAACCAGGGTGATCAGGGCCCCATCCAACCTGCCCTTGAACACTTCCAGGCATGGAACATCCACAGCTTCTCTGGGCAACATGTTCCAGTGCCTCACTACCCTTGTTTCCTAATAGGAAACATTTCTTCCTAATATCTATTCTAAACCAACTCCTGTTCAGTTCAAAGCCATGACTCCTTGTCCAGTCATGACATCCCCTTGTGAAAATTTCCTCTCCAGCTTTCTTGCAGGCCCCTTTAGGTACTGGAAAGCTGCTCTAAGGTCTAACTGTAGCCTTCTCTTCTCCAAGATTAACCACAACTTCATGGCTTTCATCTGGACCCACCCCAACAGGCCCAGGCCTTCCTTATGTTGGGAGCCCCAGATCTGGATACAGTGCTCCAGGCTGGGTCTCACAAGTGCAGAGACCCCACCTGAGGGTGGGATATACAAATGGTGTCTGCCTGCTTTAGGTGAAAAAATGTTGCTAGGCTGATGTAAATATTACAAAAGCCTGTTGGTTTTCCTTCCTGGTTGGTAGAGGAACATGATACTACCAAGTTAATAATCATTATTTATATTGTTAGCTCTTATCTTTCTATATAGAGCACGTGGGAAATAGTGAGGACAAAAAATAAATTTTCCTTTAACTGAAGCAGAACACACTTGACTTTGAAGGCCTTTTTTAGTGACTGAATATCAGCAATGTTAAGTGTCTGTGAAAAGATTTCCCCAGAGAGCACATAGAATCCAGTGTACAGTGCAGCATATATCACTGTCAGATGATGTCATTTTTCCTAATTTTTTATTGAAAAATATGATACATGTAAACAGGATTTTAAGAAAGCAGTCATTTTTGTTTCAACTTTTAGAAGAGTGTTTGCTGTTCTTTTTTCTGTCTTCTCACCTTTTTTTCTCTTCTGAAACCATGGAAAACAATTTGCGCCATAGATACCATCCTTTTCCCTTTGACAAACATACAAACATTGATTTTTTTTTTCACCCATATTTTGAACAGAGCCAAAACTGGCATGGCTTATTGTGTTTAATAGGAACAAAATCATCAACTTCATTACCACCTAGTCCTGTTGTGCCAAAACATGCTCATTTCTGTACAGTAATGTCCACCAATATCAGTGCAGAAATGGGAATAATAGTTATTTCCTTCCATACACTCAGCCATCAGGAAAAAACCTGGATATTTTCATAAAAATCTGAGAACAGGAATGAAGAGTCTTCTCCAAAACAAATTGTTGAAAAGATGCTTTATGACTTTATAGGCCTTGGGTCATGTCCTATTCTTGGCAGATATAAGTATTAATAATAAACCTAATGTCTTCTTTAAAACATAGCATTGAGAGGTTACACTTTTGGGTTTACACTATCACATTCAGAAAATCTGAAGTTAGTGTTATTTCTTTACAGCAATAAACTGTGGGTACAACAGCATAGGACAGAGCCTAACATTTCTTCTTTAATGTGCCACTAGATCTGCACCCTCTTCTTGCTTATGTCTGGAAGGACCGAGAAGAAATGCCATTAAATCAGTGTTCATATCCCAGGGCTAGAGCTGGGTTAGTGATAGCAGAATTTCATCAACATTTGTTATTCTAATGTCGTGGTTTGAGAGGAAATGAGTTTTTGGGAGGTGGTAGCCCCCATGAAATCTAGTAAGAAGAGGAGCTGGATTCAGTGGATGCACACAAAGACTAGGAATTTCGTGAAGGTGGGTCCCCAGCACAGACCAGAGGCAGAGGAGGAGCTCAGTTGGAAAAGGAGGGTGGGGCAGAGCAGTGCAGAGGCTCGAATGCCCAAAGCTACTGCTTTAGCCTCCTAAAGAGGGGATGCATTATGAAAAAATTCACAGCAAACTTAACCCCTAAGTAAACTGGGAGGCTGGAATATCTCTCCAGAGGCCTCCAGTGCTGACATCTCCACATTTGGTGTTCAGGGAGCCAGGGAGTACTGTTGTACTAAGTGCTTATAATGGAAAGAACACGTTAAAACTCAAAGTTATAGGAAGTCTATCCCAAAACATTCCTATACCTCCCTACACTTCATAGTCCATTTTTATAGCATACATCAGTCTTACAGGGAAAAAGAGTTAATGCATAATCATAAATCCCCACTGGATGAAACAGGAGCTGTTGGATGAATTTTTGTTGTTTTCTTTTGGGAAATGTTTGTTTTAGATAATCAAAAATTTCAGAGGGACAATTAATACAATGGTTCCCTGGCTACTGGTCTGGAAGCCTCAGCAATGTATAGCCAGACAGCAGTCTTTCTGTGGAAAATGTTCCATTTTTTAATTTTTCAGCCTTTATTAAAAGCATTTTTTTCCTGCTGTGAAATTTTTAGTGGGAACACACTTTTTATTTTCTGCAAAACACTGTTGTGTATTATTATTTATGATGATTACAGCATATCAGACAAGTGGCCTTGTGATGACCATTAACTTTTTATAGTACTTTGACCTTCTCTAGACTGGACAAACATTTTTACTCTTGATCTCCCAATCCTCTAAAAGATCAGGACACAGATAACTTGGAAGAATTAAGGAACTCAAGTGTAGGATTTTTTTACAACGTTGCCCCAATTCTATTGATTAGTTCTGTTTCATCCCAATATTATAGTTAGTGCAGCTAGGCAAACATAGAGAAATTGCTCTTTCCTTTCAAGAGGAATGTCAAAACAATAAATAGATTAGTCATGCCAACAGCATTGATTTGCGACAGCCTTGATGTATGCAGTCATTTGGGATTCAAACATTTATCAGTGGGGGGAAAAAAACTCATGGTTTTTATTGGCTGCATTGAGACTTGCTGGGAGAAAATGCTATTAGGTATCTCAAAATTCTCTGCATAGTGGCAGGCTTTTAAATGCAATGAGATATCCGCAGTACATTTCCATATTAATCAATAAAATGAAAGGCAAAAATCAATTTTGTCTGTGCAACTGTGTGTGACACCTCCCTAAGAGCTGCTCCATTGGGATGGATTCATGCCAGCAAAGATGGTCATAGGCTGATTGTTTATTTATGGCAAGGAAAGGCATAAAGTCATCTTACTGACAAAGTAGCAGGAAAGATGTTACTCGTAGGATGTCTGTTCAAAAGCCTGGCACTGGTACCTGGGAAATATGCATTTCAGACTTTAATAGCAACTGTGGCTTCCCACATGAAACATGGACAATGATTTTCTTTGATTCAGAGGAAATAAAGGTTGAATTTACCAAAGAAACTGAGGATCATCCAGTTATTCTCTGAAAAGATGATAACACTGAGGAATTTGCCATATATACTTGGAATTAACAAATTATCATTATTGTAACTTCAAGAAATTAATAAAATGTGATCCACTACTTTTGTATTCCACATCTCTTTTCCTGTACTGGAATAAGCACTGAACATTAAGACACCCTCATGTGACCCACAATTTGGCCAGCCACTGTGGCATCCTCTGGTAATTCTTCTAATTCAGGACTGTATGATGTTAGATTATGGTTTGTGTCGTATCTTAAAGATTTCATTTATCACTTCTGCAATGCGCTATCCATGATGTTATTTTACTGTAGATTATTTGTAACCATAAACCTATTTTCTTTGGTGCTCTTTTCCTTCTCCAGTTATTCTCCAAATATTCAATGTGAGGTTTTCTGATGATTGCTAAGACGTTATGGTAGCATAAACTGAAAAGCTTGGTTTTGAGTGACAATGGCCATCTCAAAACCCTTCATTGCCTAAACGATATCAGGATTTATTTTTTTTTTCTTATACTCATCAGTTGATTCTATTTTATTGCTCAGCCACTCAGTATCATGGCATCCTTCTCTCATTTTCTAGGTCATATTTACTCTCTTGAACAGTAACACTAGTGTTCATTTTCACCTTACTGTTTACTCCCAGTCCCATTTTATTGAAAAGATAACAACAAGGAAGTCTTGGCTGGGGTCCTGTGTAGTCTGTTAAAAATGTCTCTGCAGCAGAAGTTATCTCCAAGATTTTCATCATCTAGCTGTTCATCCACTGGACCCTTTTAACCGAAAAAATGGCTAAAAATTCATTGATAATGCAGCACTGAAGATGCATTACGTCTAGTCACATACAAAGACTGTGAAGCAGAAAAAATTATTCGTAGCAAAGAAAAAAAGAGATTGATGACCAATGTCCTTTCATAAGGCAGTGAACTGCCAATAGGAACATCAGTCTGTTAGGTTTAAAACTGGATTTTTGCAGAAGACATTAAAGTCATAGATACCACCACACTAAGTAGTAGAAAGATTATGAAAGGTGGAAAAAAACTTTTTACAAGAGCATGAAGCATCAGGACTAGGGGATGTAGCTTCAAACTGAGAGAAAGTAGGTTTAGTTAGATATTAGGAAAAAAATCTTGACTGTGAGGGTGGTGAGGCACTGGAACAGTTTGCCCAAAGCAATGGTAGATGTTGCATCTCTGGGAGTGTTCAAGGCCAGGCTGGATGGGGCTCTGAGAAACCTGGTCAAGTGAAAGGTGTCCCTGCCCATGGCGGGGGGTTGGAATTTGATGATTTTTAAGGTCCCTTCCAATCCAATCCATACTATAAGATGCTAAGACAAGATTCTATGCTGTGTGTAGATTAGACACTGTAAAGGGTGAAGTTATTCTTTAAATAACTAAAAGTTTTTGAAACAAACTTTTTATGAAAGTAAAATATGTATCAATTTTCCAGAAGAGATAATGGACAGGTCATTAATTATGTGTTAAAAAAGGTATCATAAATTCTGCCAAGGTTGGAAAAATCTCTACTGCACAAAATTTAGAATTAGAAGTGGGGAAGGAAATAAAAAATAATGTAGAAATTATATTCACTGTAATTTCTGAATATAAGTAGACATTTGAAAAATGTGTCAGGACTGACATGGGAAATATGAATTATAAATCAGTTGTGATGAAGGGGATGAGGAAATCAGATGCATCAAGGGAATCAAGGAAGTTTTCTGAGTCAGACATATGGAACAAAAAGGACCTCTGCAAAACAAAATTAATGAGATCCAACTCTAAAAGTTTAATTAGTTCTAGGCACCACAATACTAGAGAATTCTTTTAAAGGAAATAAAGCAAACAGGAAAAGACCTGAGGAAATCACTTGTGAAAACAGAATAAGAAAATAACATGGAAAATATGAACAAGCACAAACTAAAGGATGTGATAAATATCTACATATTTCTGAGGGATTTAACAAAGAATAAATAATCAAACTGGTTAAGGTTATATGAAGCAGCTTATTAGAAATAGTTGAGTTAAATTAAGCAGCAGAAAAAATACACCGCACAGCTGGACAAATATTCTGATAGTGATGTATGGCAGACAGTGAAATAGCTTTCATTAAAAAATGCCAGAAAAATATAGCAAAGCTATTTTAAAATTTTTCTGCACAGAGCTCTAGGGATTTTATACCTAGGAATTTATATCTAGGGTTGTAACTCTGCATGGGCTTTGGAATGGTTGAAAAGATCTTTGAGGTTCTAATGTCTTTGACTGTATAATGATAATGCAAACTATGTACCCAGGAGATTTTTACTAAGGATACATTTAAATGTAGTAGGAAATTTCAGGCTATGATTTGTTCTTTTCAACCATTTCAGCCTATATCATCAAGAAAGAGTCAGAAAGATGGACTTTTTTCAGTGTTCCAAACTCCACCTATTTTAAAAGAATTATGCACACTGGTCTATGTTAATACAAATTTAAATTAACTACAGAAGGTAGCATACAGGCATGCATCAGTGGGGGTTCTCTTATTTACTAACATTTTCTGTGGCTGACAATGAGACCATTTAAACCTCTCTTGGCATATGGAAAAAGCAACAAGACTAAGGTTTTAGGAATGTATTATGTTTTATTAATTGATGCATGTCAAACATTTAGACATAATGTTAGCTAAAATTCCAGTTCAGAAGAACGTCTTGCATTCAGCTACTATAGGTAGTGGAAGAATAAGGACAGTAGACAAAAATGACCATTTTGCCTAGTCTTTGCTATTTTCTTTTTGCATACATGAACAAAAACAAGACACGATCTAATAACAGTGTGTAAACTATTTAGAATTCCTCAAAGTAATAGAAAGACATAGAAGGAGAACAATTTTATATAGTAATTTTTTTCAATATGTGGAAGAAAAACATATGGTATCTGAAATACTCAAAAACTGCAGTTCACCCAACAAAACTCATTTTGTTTCTATCAGATGCAAAAAGATGACAATTGTGTGTCAATAACTCTTCATCCATATATCATAATTTCTTGATCTGCTCTACCTAAGAGACAGATACAATCCCAACAGGAATAATTAAATATCCCTTTAGTTTATTCATAATATTGACTTCTTTTTTTCCTTTTTATTTTGAAGGAAGACTAAGTGATACTGCCATGAACTGACATGGCTACATAGCTGATCAGAAATATCAAAAACCACATTTTAATTCTTAAATCTGTACATTCTTGTAATTAAAACATAGATAATAAACAACTGGATCTGATTCTCTACACTCATTTTTAAAGTTTGCCTTTTAATTAGCTGGTAATTAACCTGGCAAGGACAATTCTGGATTCCAGTCCCTCCTGAAAGAACTTGTGATATAATTTCATTACATCATTCTTCAGACACCAGCCCTTCAAGCATAAGCCAGAAAACTGGATTCACTACTTTTTGACTGTGTGCCTTAAATACCAATCTTTCAGTTCAGACTAGCCAATATTTCTATATTCCATAGAAATAACTTTAAAAAGAGAGATATTGGGAACTTTAGAATAGCAGAGGTAGTTAAAGTGTTTTTCCAGCAGGTAAAATTTTGAGACTGCTTACAGCCAGAAAATAAATTGGAATGGAGTTTTCTATGCCTTGGTTGTACTGTGTACAGTTAGACACCTTCAGGAATGCATCCTTCTGCATTACTCCTTTGAAGAACTCCATGCTCAATCATTTCTCCATGCAGAAATTATAGGCTCAGAAGGGATAAGAGGGTGAATGGATCTCTGTCAGACTGCCCCTGTGGCAGTTCATTTGGGAGCTGCCTGCAGACCCCTTTACTCATACACACACTGTCTTGAACCACAGCCTGGACCTCAAGACTGTCCAGACTCTGCACCCAGACTAAACCAAGTGTCCAGCAGAAACCTCAGGTCTTACCTGCTGCTGGTCTCCTACTCACAGGGTCATTGGCTTGAAGCTTGCGAGCTTCATTTTTTACACACACAGACACACACAGAATATTCTGCACAACCATGCTGTGATTCTCAAACAGAAAATGGTTAAGAATAGAGATTAATAAGGATATAGAGCAGACTGCAGTGATCAAGACTCTGACAAGTTTGCTGACCAGAGGTTTTTCCAGATGGCCTCTTTCATATGCCCTCTTCCACCTATTTTCCCATGGTTGTTCCTTAGCTCACCTTAATCCATCTTTCTTCGCCCTTGTTTTCTCCCATGTAAACAACCCACTCCAGATATATTTTCCCCACTGCTCCCTGTTTTGTTCAGCTTCAGCTTCGTATGCTGATAATTTTCCCCTCCAGAAAAATCTCACCCCACATCCAGCAGTTTCTCATGCAAGGACTGACACATCATTTGCCTGCATATCTCCAGAGAGAAGCTTAACTGGTTGCTGTTAGCTGAATATCCAAATAAAAATATTGAGATTCCCTCTGTACAAGTGCAACAAAATTTTCAAGGAAAATGCCTTCTCCCATGAAACAAAAGAAAGCAAAAACCAAAAATGAACAAACAAAAACCCCACAAAACCACAAAAAAATAAAATAAAGCAGGATGTAGAAAATTATAATGTTATTATTATATAGTATGAAGTGTATGTGGAGCTTATTGATACTCAGACAGGAAATCTGTAATGTGTCAGTTTAGCCTCATCAGGATAGAACCATATAGAATTCTAATACGAATAATAATTTGAAAAAGGGACTGTGGATCCTAAGGAAAACAGCAGTTTTGGCATCTCTCTCATGCCTTATTCTGTTTTCCTGAGAAGTGTTCTTATACCTCCCTTAGATGTGAGGTAGAGATTTACTTTCCTCTTCTTGAATTTTTTTAGTAAATCATAATCTAGCAGTAAAAGTTTTGGCAGATTATTACAGGGATATATTTCCACTGATATTATATTTGTAAAAAGTCAATATGTACCCATATTTCACTTTTCAATTTTTAGTTTTTAATTTGTTTCATTAGTTTACCATCTAATGCTCTAAAGATTTTATGATCACTATTTATATTTAGTGTCATGATGGAAAACTCACTGAGTTTTACCTGCATGACCTAGTAAATACAAACCAGACTCCTGCCTCCCCTTGCCCTTGGTCAGAAAGTTGGGAAGCTACCAAATGATCCCTGCCTTGCAGCCCAGCATATCAACAATTATATCCTATCCCAAAACAGTCATTGCCACTCTCAAGGTCACAGACAACTGCAACAGCTTTCTCACTCTGTTTACAACTATTTAATCTGCAATCCATGGTCTTGTCCATAGACAAATCCTTTGAAGTTTCACAAACAAAAACTTACCCTTACCTTTGTTCACCAGCAGTTTTGGGAACAAGCACTTTGCAGTTCCCCATGAATAAGTGTAAGACCACATACCTAGAAGAAAAATAGAGAACTCTTAATGGGGAATTTAAAATAAGATCTTCCTCCTTTTTTTCCCCAAAACAAAATATACTTTGCAGTTTTGTGAAGGACACGCAATTTAGTATTTTACCATTCTTAGTTTCCATGAAGAAACTGTCGTAATACGACACGAAAAGACGCCACGGACACTGCTGCTCTCCAGGTGAACAAAAAGAGGGACCTTTATTTTCTGACTCCAACATTTATAGTTTTCCAAAAGTGACAGTGGATTGGAGGGTGACAGTGCCACCTCTCCAATGACACCGGACAGACCAAGAGTCCATCAATTCTCTCCTCCTCCATGAAAGAATGCAAAACATAAGTTGTTTACAGAACTGTGTGTGAGAAAGTTCGTAACAAGAATGCAAACATCAGAAGGCTTAGCAAAGTCTTAGAAAATCAGGGTGACAAAGAAACAACATTTATAGACTTCATACATAGATTCTCTCTTGGATTCCCCTGGGGGAAGCTCAGCCACTGCTGGAATCTCACTGATAATTTTGAAGTAGAAGAGCAACAATGTGCATGAAAGGAAAAACAGATGTCACAGCCAAATTAACAGAGACCCTAAAAATGCCTTTCCTTATCAGCCTCCCAAATTTTCCCTATCAGAGCTTCTTTGTATTTTCTGGATGATAGAAAGAGGGCAAGAAAAAGGGGGCACTGATGGTTCTTGCCAGAACTTTGTATTTCAGCCTAGTTTAGAGGGGGTTATAACTTGTCAGAAGTCTCATACATCAGTTTCACTTTCCCTGCTCCTTTTATTTCAATCTGGAGTTCACTAGGAAGTTTTCTGGGAAACTGCCCTGAAAGAAATGTAACACAAACAGGAACACATCACTTTTGGTATCAGGATTATAGGAGGGTGGCTTTTTCCAAGGAACCAGAGGCAGATTATTGTCTATTTGTATTGTTAGTCTATCCATTATTTTGCCTGTAGATGCCTAGGGCTCATAAAGTACTTGCATATCTTGAAATTCACACCTGGTCTTCTGAATGTTTAAGTTATACAATAAATCACTTAGCATGATGACCAGTTTTCTCCTGTGCTTCTCATAAAAATGACACTATAAAACCTTAAAAAAAACCTATAAAGCAAACAAAAAAATTCTTTAGGATCCCTTTCTTAAATACTGCTTAAAATGAAACAAGGTCCTTCTAAAAGCCATTGACAAATACCTGTGTTTTTTCTTGATATGGAAAACAGAACATAAGGAAGTTAAAGAGAGCTGCTGTGCTCAGCTGGCAGAGACATGTTGGCGGCCCTTGGACCACACCCTACGCCTTCAGTAGCCTTTGAGGGGTTACTGCATCAGGAAGGTCCCCACCCCTGTTTTCAGCATCCAGGAGAGGCTGAGAGCAGCAGCACTGATGGTGACCCGGGTGTGCCATATGCTCTGCACTTTCTCAGGACCACTGGCAAGCCTGTGTCCTCAAGTGAGCAATTAATCACATCTATTGTTTCCAAGTCCCTGACTACCCACAGCACAAGAATGACTTACCTAAATCGAGTTCCTGATCCACTCACCCCAGCTGGCAGCCAGATGCCAGCTTTTTGCCAGATGCTATAGTATATGGAGAAAGAAGACATACTGAACCTAAGAAAGCAGATTTGGAAAAATACAAAAGAGAAAAAATAAAGAACATATGTAATTGAACTATACAGTCCAAGTATATTAACAACATAAAAAAACAGGTGAGTCAATCATCCAGTTTTCAGATTTTTTTATAGCACAAACAATAATTAAGTTCCCAATATCTACTATTTGAGGTGATTGAGAAATTATTAAGCCCACTCAGATTTACACTGAACTCAATTAGGCTTTTCAGTTCAAGGGTCTGTTCTTGAGAATTAGGATTTCAAGACTAAACCATCTAGATTTTCTGAACTTCATATTGAAATCTTTCCAGTTTCTCATGTAGTAATATTCATAACATTTTAGAAGGAAAAAAAAAAAGGACTTGGGACAGCAGTGTTGTGTTTGTTGATACACAATTAGAGATTTGAAGAGCTACAGTCTGGTGAGGACCATTGCAATGTTTTGACTGTCCTGTCATAAATCTCAGCTTATTACATTTCATCTGATTTTCACTGTATTCAACCTAACAGCTTCCACTTCACTTAATTGCACAGGGTAGCTGGTATATATGTGCTGATATGGAACTGTACAAGTGAATAGTAAAGTTTATCACTGTAGTGAGAGTTAGGGTTGGCAAAAAAGAGAACTCAACCTAATGACCTGAGGAAATATTTTCCAAGAGAGCAATTCACCTTAAACACTATACAGTGTTTCTTCATAGAAATCAATGTTATGGATGAAAAATTCAGTCTTAATTTAAATCTGAGGCCTAACAAAAAATTTCTAGTATCAAGCTAGTTAAATACAGAAGTGAGTTTGATCCCAAGGGGCCTGAACATTCATTAACAACATCCAATTATAAGACTACCTTGTTCTTCCAGGCTTCTCTCAGTCTGTGGCTGTCAGATATCATCTGGATATGTTTTATTTAGTCAGGAGCAGCATAATGGTTAGAAAAAGGGTAGAAGGAAGAGCACAGTCAGACAGAAGCTAAGGAAACAATTTTGGCATTCATAGAATAGCCACTTGTTCATCCTCTTTTGCTAGACTGAGCTTGTAGTACTCCTACCAGAAGGAGACAAGAATAACCCAGCAGCCTGGTCACTGCTAAGTCAGCCACAGCCCCACAAAGCTGCTGGAACTGAAATAAAAATGAATCCTCAAACATCAATTTTCCATTTGTGCAAGAACTCATCTGAACTGTGCAATTGTCCAAGATTTCTTGTCTGAGCTGATCTCTAAATTGAGAATTAACTGGAAGCACAACTTGGGTCAGCCTCAGAAATAATGCTGAAGGAGGAATTTGTTTTACTTCAGCCCTTCAAGCATCTCTTGTCACAACATTTAATCCATTTCTCAGACTCTTCCTCTTCAAATATATCCCTGTATAGGCCTCTACTTCAGCATTAGTTCTATCTCACATCCTAACCCCAAAACAAAAATACAAACTGCTGATATAAAGATGTACCTGTCATATTTTTCCCTTCAGCCCATGCTCCCCAGGCATATCTTTAAGATATAATTAAATAAAAGATCACAAGGCTGTAATGTCAAGTGTCACTGTTGGCTCATAGCCTCTCACTGCTCCACAGACTTAAGTTATGAATAGCTACCTGGAGTGGTCCAGATTCATTCCAAGCCAGAGGAGGAGACAGAAATTAAAGAATATGGACAAGCAGGGATTTACTGTTTGATTTTTCTCTCTCCTTTTGTTTTCTTTTATTTTCTCTTACTTTCTTCCTTTCCTTTATGTAAAGCAATAAAGCTATAGCCCATATGATTGAAATGTAAACTTGACTCTAACCTAACTTGAACCCCAGCTCTTGAAAGCATCATCAGACCTATACCATACCATATCAAAGAAAGAACTCAACATAACAAAAAGCTCACCTTTGGCAGCCAGGAATTATCCACATTCCTCAGCCTTTTCTCTCTTCCTTAACACTGACTAGTAGACAGATATATAGATAGATATATAGATATAGATATAGATATAGATATAGATAGATATAGATATAGATATAGATATAGATATAGATATAGATATAGATATAGATATAGATAGATATAGATATAGATATAGATATAGATAGATATAAACATATATGTTTATATAAAGACTGTCTATGAATAGGGTTAAGGTTCAGAAAATAGAAGCTGATTACCTAAAGGGTATCTTTCTATAGATACAAACTCTCTAAGCCAGGAACAGATTTTTAGTTTGCATCTCCTACAGATATTCATTTTGGAGTTGAAGGCACTTTCCTTGAGGAAAAGCTGTTCTTAAATTAACACTGTGGTTCTTGTTTAGTTAAAGGTGGTGCACTTTTCTGCCACATAGCTGAGATTTCACTTCAAGGTTTAATTCAGAACTATTGTCCCATGCCATCAGAAGAAGCAGCAAGTAGGCTGGAGCCAACACCCAATCTCACAAGAGATCTCCAGCAATTATGTATTTACAGAACTCTGCTTCAGCACAGTCCCTGAATACATACTAGGACTTAGCACTAGACTTTTCCAACCTTCTAGTTGCCAAAATAAAGTGGATTCATATAAAGAGGCACCTGTCCTTAACTTAAAATGTAGTCTACTCCTACCAAAAAAACCAAAACTAAACAAAACAAAACAAATCCAGAAAAACAAAACAAACAAAAAACCAAACCAAACAAAAAAAAAAAAAAAAAAACCACAAAAGACCCCAAAATCTGCCTTTTGACTGTTTTATGCAGTAACCCTAATCTTAACCTTATTCCTGAAGTAAACTACCAAAATCCAGCCACCAAGACCTGTGCCATAACAAGGCCTGGTGCTGGTCATGGCACCTAGGATTTAAGCTGATCATATTGCTCACAAGGTACTGAATCGTAAATGTTTTATAGAAGTCATTCGGAACATGAGGAAGAAAATACTTCATGGGAGTCCACACTAACAAATTCTCTTTGTATTTTTTTTTTTTTGCATTTGGAAAAACTGCAAACTTATTGCTGTAATCTGTGTGTGTGCATGTGTGTACATAGGTGAGTGTCTTTGTGTGTATGAAAACTGTTTTCTCTATCCGAGGTAGTTTCTATTTTCGCCACTTCCCACTGGAAAGGCTATAAACTACAGAATTTTTAAATAAGGCGCAGGCAAAATAAAACCTCTGCTTGAAACCAATTTCCTATCATCTGTCCATTTCTCACAGTTAGCAACAAGTGCTATACACCTCAGTCCACATAACTGGCATTACACTCTTTCCAGCCTAAAAGTACTGTGAAATATTAGATGTAAATTTGCAAAAGTGCTTTGGTGCTACCCACCAAGCAATTCCAGTTTCAGTGGGATTTCTGGGTATGCACTGACAGCATATAAACAACTTAATGCAGTCCTTGGGTGAGCTGTGCATGGACGTGTTTATCTCAACTGCTAGAGTGAGACACCAGCCCCTTTTTCCCATACCTCCATGCGCTTGTGCTTTTATGGAAAAGGAGAAGATGTCCATCTTGGAACAAACCTCTGTGACTTGCAGCCAAGTGTAAAGCTAACAAGCATTGCTGTCAGATCTATGGGGAGCTCCATGCCTTCTCCACAAAGCTGCTGTGGGACTGGTGCTTAAAACAGCAAAGCAGGCATGGGTCTGTTTCAGAAGGAAGTCTGCTCGTTACTTTCTGGAGCTTAAATCTGGTGAGCATGTGGAGATTTTTGTTTATTGTGTTAAGGTTACAAGCATCAGCTGCTTAAAGCTAATTAGTTGTTGAAAACTTTATATCTAACATGGGAGACAAGGTTCCTGTTCATATGCTGTTCAAAGGATATTCAACTGTGAACCCAGTTTATCACATGGCTATTGCCACATAAATTATAATAAATTTGTGTCTGTGTATAGACAAATATATCTGGTTCATGGCAAAACCTTCTTTCTTGCCATGAACTCCTGTTCAATTGCTTGTTTTTCACTTGTTAATGAACATCAAAAGATTAAATTATTTTTCAGAGGGGCTCTACTGAAAGTTAAGCAAACTTTTTTGTTTTAATCCAAAACATGCAAACAAGATATGTTTCTAGATACAACTTACAGCCATGTTTTGAAAATGTAGTAAGGCAAACATGGTTTATACCTATATACTATGGCAGAAATCCAATATTCATCTGCTGTTCATATTGCAAGAAAATGAGATCATTAAGGTCAGAAAGAACAGCTGCTTTAATTATAACACCCCGATAGATCATATCAAAATTTACATCATCTAACACAAATTCTAAGAACGTACCCCAAGGATTCATTTCTATCATCTTGCTTTTTCTTGGGAGGGAGATTACATAAGTGCACTCCAAAGCACTGGCTGCTTCGAGAAGCTGTGTAGTAAAAGAATTTTACCCCAAAGCTTGATAATGCTATGGCAACTAATATTAATCTAACTTTTAAAGTCTTTATTCCTCTTTCTGTGGTGGCATCAGTAGGGGAAGATATTTTTGACAGCTGGGAAGCTGCCCTGCAGGCTTCACAGTGCTGCTGCCACACATTCCCCCAGGCTCCTGCTGAGGAGTGCTCAGTATCCACACCTACAGCTGGCAGTGCTGGTCTGCCTGAGGAACCCAAAGGTATCCCTTCTTTAAGGGAATGGCTGCTTTGTGTTTTAACAGATGCTATGCTTCTGGTAGCCGAGAGATTAGAGGGACCATTCAACATTGAATCAGTCATGGATCCTATTGATGTCAAGATTTCTGAAGCCATCATGAACATGCAAGAGAACAGCATGCAGGTGTCAGCAAAGGTACTGTGTCAGTCGTGCCTTCTCTGTTATTGAATGTCACAAGTGGGGGGAAAAACATCTCCACCAATTTTTCTGTCTAGACTTTAAGAAAGATTGTCCAGACCACCAGAAATTACTTTTGCTTGTTCAACAGCTCACCAGACTGGCTTTGAATTCCTTCTTAAACTAGTTAAACAAGCTAGAACTTTTCAAAAGGAAGTGGAAGGGAGAAAGCTACCATTTATTAAACTTCAAAGTAATAGCTGTAAGAGATTTAAGGAAAATAGAGCATTCTGAAAAACAGTGGTAACTCTGTAAGCATTATCCTGCAGAGTATACTTGGTAACTTCCACTCGTGTCTCATCTGTGATTCTCCATATTAACTTCCAAACACATTTTGATTTATCTAGGTCAGACTGAGCACAATGTGTTTGAGGTGAATACACAAAATGTTCCATTTGACCTCCTTTAATAGCCACTCTAGGGAAATACTACATTGGCCGGTCTCTGATTACCAGACCTCAGTTTGATAGAGTTTTGTCTGGATTCTGACACAAAGATAAACAGAGCTAATGATACCGGCTGCCTCCTTTCCATTTTTAATGTGTGTGTGTATACACAGGTCACCACCACCTCCGAACCCCCTGTTAATAAGATCCTTCAAATTCAGTAGCAGGTGCTGTTGAGCCAATAGTCAACAATTAATGGCTTTGCCTTAATATTCATCAGCGCACTGTGGCTGAAATTCTAAAGTCAACAGTTTGCCAAGCTATCTGCATTAGGAGCTTCTGTCTCCCATTTAACTCCCAGCAGTCAGTCAGGTGCTGGCCAGACTGCCATCTAAGTCAGTGATTTTCCACTGCTTGGAAAGAAGCTGCTGTAGCTGGGAAAAAAAAAAAAAAAAGTGGGGACAAAAAGCAGGATCCTGAGGTTTACATTCTTCCTGTCAACCCAAAATTAGATGCTTTTTATGGCCCCAGAGCTGCAGGTTGCTAAGAGTTTCCTTCAATATGCCTTTTTCTTTCAACCTATATGATGTTCCTTGGATTTTAAAAGCAGTCTACATCCTGCAGGATGAGACTTTATTCTGGCACCAGTCATCAAGGTGTTTAACAGCCAAGTTCTCTCAAATATTTTGGGAATTAAAGGTTAGCTTCAGCAAACTCAGCCCTTACCTCAAAAAAGAAACAAAAAATATTTTCACTTAAAACTCACCCCAGGCCCAGGTGTATTTTGTTTTCCTTTTGACTTTTTACTTTTTTCCTTTTTACTGTTTGGTTTTCACAGTTTTTCCATTTGCTGGAAAGCTGCATCCCCTGCCAGAGTCCAATGATGTTTTGGCATGAGCTCATCTCACTACTTGTTCATAGCAGAGCAGACTGTTTCTCCTGTCCCTCACAAATATTTTACTTGCTGTAAAGATTAATAGCAATGCCATTTGCAATGCAATAGTTTTTCCTCTAAGAGAAACCTTAGATAATATTTTTTTGGATCCTGTAGAACAGAAAAGAAATTATATCAGCAAAATTTATTTCATTATATTTTCATAGATAACAGAGCTGTCTATCCTTGACGGACCTTTGTATATTCTCTGTAGACCATTATTCTCATTAAATGTGATTTCCTTTATCTCCTAGGTTATAGCCATCTTTTTCATGTAACATGGAAATGCTTTACCCTTTTATAAAAAGGCAAAGGCTTTGGGAATAGTGCTGTCCTCTTCTATGCCAGGTCAGACTTGCAAAGATGAATACAAGCAGACTTTGATCCATCCTTTGTCATCTAATTTTTTCCCCCTTATACATATTGACCACTTGGAGCTTCAGTGGAAATGACAGACACCTCACCAGATGTAGTGGGGTGCATGGAATGCAACTGCAGACCTAATGTGGGAGAAAAGCCACTCTCGTCAATTAATCCGAGATGCCACTCAGAAAGCTGCAAGTGGGGTGTTGAAATCATGATCTTTTCTGTTTTCTCATTCTTCAGACAATTTTGTACCTTTTATTTGACTGCACCTACTGAAAAATGTGGTGACTAGGAATCATAGCTATTTTTCCACAAGTCAGTTAGTGCCTTTTCACAGTGGAAAAATGATGATGCACTAATAATATTATGCCTGCAACACCCACATACACATAGATTGTTTCTCACTGCTGACATGCAGCCTTTTCTATCTAAAAACCCGGTTGAGTCTGGGAAAAGACTATGCTGTATTCAGTAGAATTTTCTGCCATGTTATATAACGTTGTTTTTTCTTTTAAAATGAGTGGGAAATATGAAAACAAAAGGTTTCTTCCTCAAGGAGCTCTCACTTACATCATCCTCTCTGCAGGCAGAAGACCCAGAGCTTATTTAATACAAAATCCAGCGCTCCTGTTTCAAATAGCAGTTATACAAAATTGCCCTATTCCAAAAGCCCAAGAAAAGCCAGTGACTTAACAATTAATCAGAGCAGAAAGTCAAGGCTTATTGCTTGAGTTCACTCCTTGTATTTCATTTCCTTAGAAGACACATACCCTCAGTCTTCCTCTTTTGATAGCTGCACGTCAATACTGAGACAGAGAATTAAAGAGATACCACGTGTCCCTCTTCTATCTTTGTCCTGCTGACCAAGGACATTCAGACTCAGACACATCCCAGTATCTCTCACTGCATAAAATGGAGCATCTCTGTTCCTAAGCCATTAGCTTTTCTTGTTTATGTGATGATTACAGTCGATTCTTCTAGCACAGATCACATTAAACATGTGCTAGTGTTATGTTAAAATCCTCCAATTCATGCTGAGGCTACAATCTTTCTCTGTTTTCTTGGTATTTCTCAGCAGTTTATATTCAGCACTGGCTGTCCAGGAAGTCTGACCACAAATCTCTAGGCTTCTTGGCTGCCCATCTTGCACACCTGTCATGTCCCTTAATGACAGCCACACAAGGTCCTTATTTTGCCTCAGGGAAAACCCCATTCCTGACAGGTGTGACAACTGGAGATGCTTGTCAAAAAAGAGCAATGGTATAGAAGGTCACACACCAAGGCTGCTGGAAGGATCTATGTGCTCTAAATATGCCCAAACTTTCCCTTCTCCAAGAGAAGACAAGGACTGCTGATCATCAAAACCAGTTTCCATAGATTCATCATCTAACACCTGCAGCCATCCTTACAGAGTACCTTCCACAAACTACATCACAGAGAGTGCTAAACTATCAGCCTGAGCTGCCTGAGATGCCTCCCAAGACAACATCAGTACCTCTTAAGAATAGACCTTGCAGGCTGGGTCTACCCAGATTAGAGTAATGTTCCCTGAAGGTTGCCTCTAGCAGAACTCATGGTGTAGTAAATTCACCTTGGATTTCTGCTTTTAATAGCTGAGACAGGATGTCCCTTTATTGAAATATCTTTGTAATTCTCCAGTGACACCTTTTTGGTATTTGAACAATATAGTGCCAAATTCAGTACTCAGCAACATGTTGATTGTTTCTCAGGCAAAATTTTTACATTTTGTGCATTGTTTCTCACATCCAAGACTTAGTCATAGCATACATTTACTTTATTCTCATTGTCATTCTCCCTGAGGTAATTCAGGTAGTCATATTCAGTCATAACATATAAACACTCATTTCAATCTTGGCCAAAACAAGCATGTTTTGAGAGCCTTCACAATTTTCCGACAAGGCTGTCAGTACCAACACCTTTGGTTCCTGCTTCGAGTCAAGAAGTAAATGCTGCATCTGCTCCATTTTAAAAACATACTAATTGATACCTGCAGAGATTGCTCATTCACAAGTGGAGGAAAACTCAAAAAAACAGAACAAAAGATGTTATAACATCCATTTTTTTTCACAGTGGAGAAATTTCCGAATCTGGTTGCATCAGCATAATCATGTCTCCATTGCAGTTAAAAACCAACCTATTGAACTATTTTCTGCAATGGCCTGGTCCTAAACAAGTATGTTAGACTGCTGGAAGAGTCATTTGGCTGCCATGACCATATTTTTCCACTTTCATGTAGTCTATCCCATAAGTGAGTTTCCCCTTAGTAAGTCTTGAATCTGCTTTTATCTGAGTTGATGGATGTGCCGTTTTAACCTATAAATATAAGTTCCTTCTCAGCAATTACTTCAGCTAAATGGATGAATGAGCTCCATGACATAGCAGACTACCTATGCATTATTTATAAGGAGGATATCTTCACAGAACTACATCCAAGGTTCTTCTTAAAATAGTCCACAAGTTTCACACTAAGAAAACCTCTTCATTTATCTGTTCTTTCCAGAGCTCTGTGCAGGAAAAATATAATGGCATTTCAGGTAAAAAATCAATGCTGCTCTATCTGAAGAGTCAATGGAGCAGAATCATATAGAGACACTCAACTGGAAACACTGAGCACTAGCACATGGCTAAAAAACAGTATGACCCAAGGTTTCACAGAGAACAAAATTTGTCTTCTGCAAAAAATTCAAAACTTCACATTCTCCTGGGAAAAGGGCTCTTTCTTCTACAGTATCTACATCCTAGTCCTGAAGTAGATACTTCCATTTAGTCAGCTCAAGAGATTTAATTCTTCACTGGCTCTGTTGACTTGTTCTCACGGCTTGGTTCATATCCCTGAGCAGAGAGACTTGGTCCATTTGAGCTTTAACAGCAGTTCAGCGGGGAATGGTTTCATGTTATAAAATCTTAACAGGTGTCTCAGATATCCCAGAACATCCCAAACGACTGTAGATGCTGATGGGAGAGAAACAGAAGGAAGCTTTTGCTCTCCCCTATCTTAGATGTATGGCTTAAATGTAGGCACATATATGATGACAACTAAAGTTAGCTTTCTTAATTTCAAGTGGAATCTATTCTCTAAATTCAGATGAAATGGACTGCACCAACTATATATAAAGTACAATTTTTTAGAGTGGGTTTATGCTACCAATTCCCAGCATGTGTAATGAAACACCTGAACATTTTTCCAGAAACTGTTCAATACCTCTGAGTAGCATTGTAAAGAAAGTATTTCATGTGCTTCTTCTTAGAAAGCATTTGTTAATATCAGTTATCATCTTTACATTTTGTGTTCTGTCAATACCAGGATGCAAATTTAAAAACATCTCTTTTGCACTCAAAATTCAGTTATTTAATATTGCATCCTTACTGCATTTCTGTTAGGTCATTTAAAAAGCAAGTTAGTTCTTTTTCTGTCATGTAAATGTTACTGTCTAGTTTCCATCTCTATTATTGTCTGACTGTATGTAAATTTGTTTATATAAAACTACTTGCTGAAACTATTTGTATGAAGATAAATGCCACAAAGTCTCTGTTGGGTTTTTTTCAGTACATCATAAGAAAGATGTTATATAAATTATGCAGACTTGCAGTTGCACCACATGGCCATACAAGTAGCTTAACAATCACACTCTGGGACTTTTAAGGAGACATTCCCTCACTTTCCTTTCTCCTGAGAATCTAGTCGTATGTTTTGTATAATTGTCACTTGCTTTGTAGGCAAATACCCAGTTGCTTAATTGAGTAAATGAGATTTTATAGATATCTAAATAAACAATTATGTTTTCAGTGCATAACTTATCTCGAGTCAGAAGAAACTTAAGTGTACTTTTGTAAGTATAATTCATGCTCTTAACATATAGATTTCACCCTTTAAATTGTCCTACACAATCATGTACAAGTCTTGAATATTAATATTAGTTGAATTTTCTTCATAGAAGAAAAATAAGATCCTTTCCTGATGAAAGGTTTAGAGCTTTACAAGCTAAAATTTTTTTTCTTGGTTGATAAAATTAATTTATTGTCCAATAGTCCTCAGGACTAGGGAGGCTTGAAACTCTTAAAACAGATATTCTCAAACCAGACCAAACAGTATTCCACTCATAAATTAAAAATCCCAATGGCCATACAACAGCTGACTTGCTGGACTTTAAGCCAAAGCAGACCTGATGACTGGACATATATTTAGTATTAATCAGCTTCTTTCAGCAAACTTTGAATCATTTGGGACCTCTAAATTAACATCAGGAAACCTAACTAAAAGCCCATTTAATGTGTCCTGAAAGAAACAGAAGTTGCACCATGGACCTGGGTCACTCTTCCACGGGGTGCAGTCCTTCAGGCACAGCCTGCTCCAGTGTGGGTCCCTTCACAGGGTCACAAGTCCTGCCAGCAAACCTGCTCCAGAGTGGGCTCCTCTCTCCACAGGTCTGCAGGACCCTGCTCCAGCACAGGCACCCACGGGGTGCACGGGGTCACAGCCTCCTCTCAGGCACCCACCTGCCCTGGTGTAGATGTGTTCCATGGGCTGAGGGTGGATCTCTGTATCCCCATGGACCTCCATGGGCTGCAGGGACACAGCTCCCTCACCATGGGCTGGCTATCCCATGGGCTGCAGGGGAATCTCAGCTCTGGCACCTGCAGCACCTCCTGCTTCTCCTTCTGCGCTGACCTTGGTGTCTGCAGGGCTGTTCCTCCCACATGTTCTCACCCCACTCTTCCCTGGCCACAATTTCATCTGCACAATGACTTTCTTTTCCTTCTTAATAATGTTATCACAGAGGCATTACTGTAATTTCTGACTGGCCCAGCCTTGGCCAGCAGAGCTGCCCTGGAGCCGGCTGCCATTGGCTCTGCCAGACATGGGGGAAGATGCTGGCAGCTTCTCACAGAAACCACCCCTGTAGTCCCCCCACTACCAAAACCTGGCCACAGAAACCAACATAGCCACATAAAAAGGAGTTATTTGGTCCTACAACCAAAACACAGCATAGTTTTCACCCCCACAAAGCTCCTTCAGTCTGTGTATGGCATTAGGGTTTTGTATAATATAACTTACGAAAAATTCTGACATTTAATTCTTCTTTTGAATGGAGGCAAAATGTTGAAACATTCAAAATACAATGGTCACAAAACCAGAAGGGGGATTCTAAAACTGAAAAAGTTGGTGTGAAGGCAAACACTAGGATTCTACTTCATGAGAGCACTTGAAAATTTTAACTCAGTGGATTTTCTACCTTCTTTCAGATGTGCAGCTTGTGTGAAAATGCCTCTGGGAAATATGCTTGATATCCAGTAGTCAAAAGTGTCCTCTGTGTCCTTTAGTACCTACCAGATACACAACACCGAAACCTTTTTCCAGATGGAAGTATATGAAAAATTTCATAACTGCGAACATTATTTTCTATACCCAGAAAACAAACACACTAACAGAAAATAATTATCACTGTTGCCCACTCAGTCTGCCTCACCCTTCTAGGGAGAGATTGGTAGGGAATAAAGTTATCCAAGTTAAAAAACTATTTCATCACTGACCTTTTCTCTAAGACTACAAATAAGATTGCAAGGTACAAAGAGCTGTAGGTAGGGATTATGGATGACCTGTGATTCTGGGTAAATACTGCATTTTAACAAAATTGAAAACAGTTATCAACTATGTCCTGCCACAAAGGTCATCCTTTTGTGTAGTTTCCTTCTTGGAAAGACAGCAATTAAGATGCTTTCAGATGTTAATTCCTCATAATAATCACCTTCTTAAATTAAGAGGATTTTAAGGTCCCTATATGTTTCCATACCTTCACCAAGTGATTAATAATGCTAAATTATTAACCTGAGTTTTAATGCAGGCCAAGCACCCAATTCAGTAGTATAAAAATGTCAATCAAATCTTGTTTCAAGTGTACAAAAAAAAAAAAAAAAAAAAGAAAGAATAAAGAGACTACAAAATACCAGCTTTCCTTTTTTTATGATTCTCATTTAACCAACATATAACCAAGAATGTCTTTTTTCAGGTTTTCCAAGGATGTGGCCAACCTAAACCAGCACCTGCCCTGAGATCTTCCCGTTCTGTCCCTGAAAACTTCAATACCCGGTTTAGACCATATATCCCAGAGGAGAGACCTACAACTGCTGCTGGGACAAGTTTGGATAGGCTGGTAAGGCAAAATATATTCCATTTTCAGATTAGTACTAAAGGCATGGCTATATACTAGAAGGTGGTCATCTCCTGATTTAAGAATTTTAAAATCACTCTTTATAGTTTCTTTGCCAGCTGTTCCAGCATTCAGTAAAGCTTTTATTCTCCACTGGAAATGGTATAGAATTTCATTGTAGGAGAGCAGTATGGCTCAGTTTTTATGTATTAGACTTGTTAGAAGAGAATAAATTCTTTCCTACAGGCCAGAAACCACATAAGCCTTTGCAGGTACTTTACAGTATAAATTATGTATCAAAAGTGGTCTACAACAATATTTTATGTTTTTTTAATTTTATAAAAAAGTTATGTGTTAAGGCCATTTTTATCACCTAGTTCTTCAACTTACACCCTTGCAAAGGCACCTCAATTTGTTTCACTTCTTTACTTAATTATAAAATTACCACTGTGTTATTTCCATCCATCTCAACAATTGACTTTAATCAGCTAAAACTTCAGTGATCGTTAATCTTGCTTTACTTATTCAATCATTTTGGGAAAACAATACTTCAACATAAGATTATTTTCTTTACTACCAATCATCGGAATCACATTTCAGACTTCAATGTTCCTGCTATTTATACATCTATAGATTTATAGAGGGATAATTAGTACAGCTGTTAGTACCATCCCAGCAATCATCTGTAGGTAGAACCGATGAGCGAAACTGAAGAGCTTCTGATCTAAAAAAAGGCTGTATCACATGCCCTCAGCTAATTGCTGCACACTTGCAGAGCACTGGTCTGTCTTGCCAAAGGGAGCACCCAAATATACCAATGCAGATGAGGACCAAGGTATCTTCTTGATGCCATCATTCATCAAATTCATGGGATGTCACAGTAGTTTTTCACAGTGCCAAGTCCTTCCAATCACTTCTGTCTATGTTGTACTCTATGCACTCTATTCTGTCAATTTTCATGGCAACCCAATTCAATTTCCAATTTCCTATTTCTACCCAATAGGAAAATAACATGGCATTTCTAGTCAAGACTTGGGATTACCGTGCAGTAAAAAGCAACATTTGTTAGTTCTCCGCACTTCTGGAAATACTGTAGCCTGGTCATCCTAAAAGGAGAAGCAGAGAAGATGCTTACCTCCATTGTATATCCAACTGCAGCAGGATCATAGTGCAGTGCAACATCTCAGGCTAAAAATCTGACTAGCAATATTCAATCTATATTTGTTGGGATCTTAATTTTACCCTTTCACATTAGATTTAAAGAACCAGTCCTTCTGCACTGCTAGGAGCAGAGGTCTGGATCTTAATGTAGAATTGGTCAAGGTGAAGTGAAAGGTCACTAAAGCCTTTAGGTTTCAATCATGCTTTGTCAAATCTGAAGGTTGCAAACAGCTGAAATGGGAGCAAGAGCATAAAAAGGAAGGGGCTGGAAGCACAGCTCAGCTTGGATTAGTCTGATGATGTAAGAACAGTACAAGCATTTTTGTAATGAACAAGGAAGATTTAAGATTAATTACATATTGACATAAGAAGAATATTCTGAACATATGAATATCCTTTTTAAAATACTAACTTGGAAAATACTGAGCAGCACACTGAATAAAGCAAAGATGTGTCCTATGCTGCCAGCCTTTAAAGGCTGAAACTAATGAAAGCTGCCAATGCAGATAATTCGTTATGACTTCTGGACTTTGAAAGGGGAACTTATCTCCATATGATTTAACTAGTCTTGTTCATGAATTATTTCAGGAAAAAAAAAACCAAGGAGTTTAGTATTGCTGCTGTTCATTTAAAAAATGTTCAAATCAAATTCCTATTTCCTGTACTTGCTGATGGTATCTAAAATAATTACTATTTATGGTCTGTTAATGATGAGTTTTGGTATCGAACCCATCTTCAAATAGCAGTGATGAATGTGTTGCCTCCTTCTGGGCTGGGACCAACCATCTCTCAATTCAGAGATGGCTGCTGATCTCAGTGGAGCTAGGAAAGGTAGTTTATGTGGATTAGAGCAGACGGCCTTATTTCAGAGCTGTAATCCCTTAGCAGCTCTCAGGAAAGGTCACTGCCTGCATCTCACACCATCTTGGGTAATTTTATCCAGAAGGATATAAATGCTACACTCCTTCCTCACAGAAACACCATTTAACCTGTGTTAGAACCTTTCCATGTGCTGAATCATTCCCTGAATGACGTTATCTCTCTTCATTAACTGTAGCTAGAGCTTGGAGGACCAGCTTCCTTTGGATACTCCTAACCCTTGCATTGTTAACAGGGTGTAACATGCACAGCAGTTTTCTTGTCTGCACACTGATCATTTTCTGTTGCTTACTTCATGTAAATACACTGCAATATTAGTATTTTGTTGGTATTTTCAAACACTTAAAGACCATTTTGACTATTATGGATATAAGAAACTAGTCTTTTCTTGTGATTCAGAAGACTCTTCAGTGTTATATTAATACTTTTAGAAGTCTATTCTGGAGTTTGTATTAATGAAACACTGTCAGACCACTTGACTTTAAACTGTCACCATAAAGTCCAAACATACAGTCACAAAAACCTCAAAAGAAGTGACAAACCATTCTGCTTTCATCTGTCTTTGACAGCAGAAGAAACCAAGTTTAGAAAATATTTCCTCTGCATCTCAATGTTATACAAACATGCAGCATACCTGAACCAAATTCTGTTTTAGTCTTGCTCATATCCCCACTTATAACCTTAATTCAGTTGGGCATATTTTATCAGGTATGTTGCACAAAGCAGCCTTCATAAGAAGCCTATGCTGAAATCACCAGGTACTCAGCCCATCTGAAAAAGTGCTCCTTCATCCTTGCCTGAGCTCATGCAATTAATCCAGCTATTCCATTTCAAAAAGTGATTTCTCTGTGTTATTGTCATAGCTGTAACAAGTAAGGCTTAACAAATAAGAAATAGATCAAAATTATTTATAAGAAATGTGGAAAAATCTAAATATCCCCCCAAAGCTGCGGCATATGTGGTTTTAAAGCATCTGATGTATTTAGGAAGCTACATAGAACTTGAGAGACTTGTCTAAGCATGGATGAAAAGCACCATCTGAGACATCCTAGGGTATCTGAAATATAGGACCAGCAGAGGACTCAAGGAGACCAGTACACTTCTGGAGCAGCAGAGGGGGGCTGACTTGACTATACTGCAGAAGCTCAAGCAATTCAGGACACTTATGCTCAGACAATTCAATGACATCTTCACAGCACTGGGCCTAAAAGTCAGGCTCTTTCTGAAGCCAATGGAGAGAGACACACATCTTTGGAGAGTGATTCACCCCATCTGGCACAGACATCTCTCAAAGACTGGGAAATAAAAGACTCTGTTGGAATATGCACATGTCGATAGACAAGACTGAAATGCCTTGGAGTATTTAAGTCATCTAACTGAGCTGGACGATAGAACAGTAGTTTGAGATGCTTATGCTTCCCTGGACTGGCATCTGAAGTATGGATAGAACACCCTAGAAGATGTTCACTATGAGGCATCCAAGTGGGAGAGCAGAACTGAGCTCCAGCTGTTTTCTGCAGGTTGCACCATGTGAAATTCAGCTACATAAATATAGTCACCTAATGCTCTTTGAGATGCCTGTGCTCTTCAAGATGTTCAAAGGTGAAAACGATGTTACAGGAGACCTGGTTGGATGTTAAATGGAATATCTCAGAGGTGCTAAATTGACTTGCTCTGCCTACGTTTTGATAACTGTATTCCACCTTATACTGACTGTAACAGTAGCAAAAATGTGGACTTTTCTGATTCAGTATAGAAATCCATAGTGCAGATACTTAGAACCAGCTACCTTGATTTGAGTCCAGATGACTGTCATTTTGACTGTTAACAGAGAGAAATAAAGGCCTTAGTTCAGTTATCTAAGCATGGGTTTAGGTAGCTGATTTGAGATCACGTATTTTTAAGGCACAGTTCATCTCATCCTAAAGTATACATTTGAACAGCTCAGAGAAATCTTTCCTTATCCCTCTACTACAAAGTGCCAAAAAGTGACAATCTTAGTCCAGGCATCTAGCAAGTACACCTGAAGACCAGTAAATTTTAAAAATTGTCAAAAATTAAATAATTTTAACACCTTCTTCTGTAGAGCATGATCTAAAGTTTCTCATTTAAAATCAACTGCTTATAAAGACTCGTTATCTTCTCTGTGGTTGCCTGTTTGGTATAACCTGTGGTTTATTTTGTTTTGTTTTGTTTTGTTTTTCTGTTCCCTGAATCTGTTTCCCTCTTGCTTCCCAGAGGACTATCTGGAGGACAATGCAACATGGTGTAAGCTTTGGTATTCTTATTCTTCATTTCATTCCCATTTGTCTTTGTATGATGATGGACAAAACACTTGTTTAAGTTTCATCTTCACCATCTTTACTTTGTGTGTGTGTCGTGTAGGCTCAAATACTAGCAGTTCTTTCTGTAATTTTGCATTCTAATTTCATTTTGCCAAGTCCCCAGAGCCGCTGCTGCCTTCCAATATTTTTCTCTCACCACAAAGATGATGCCTCATCCCCAGAAAGGAGTTATGTATTCCTCCAGTGAACTAAAAACTGGTGTAAGCATCCCCATAGTCTCAAACCCCACAAGGGCATGTAGAGCAATGCAGACACTGCAGTAGCATTCAGCTCAGAGTCCTGTGCTTGGAGCAATGGAAATGAGCTCCCAGGCCTTCCTAGGCTCTCTCCCTAAAAACGCCCCAGTCTTGCTGGCCAATCTCCTTGTACTTTACAGCTTCATAAGCTTTTGTGGCTGTTAGAGGTCCCTGGTTCCAGACAGAAAAGCCTTCCTCAGCAGAGCTCATTCAGCACAGCCCGAGGGGAAGGCACAGTTTTGCATTTAGCATGGACTTAATAGTCCAGCTTCTTAGCAGGACTAATTAGTCTACAGAGAGCACCATGCTGATACAGCCATGCTGCTTCCTGTGTTTGAGCTGCCCCCAGTACCTCTGTATCCACCACATCACTGTACAGCAGTGCTGTCTTAATTGAGCTGGAATTTCTCCCGAGAACATACTGCAGCCTGACCAGGCTGGACGTGTATAAAATAATTCCGCATTTTCTTTCAGGAGGACACGAAAGTTTTCTTGATTTTTCACCAGGGAGCTGATGCACTCTTAAACATATACATAATGCACATGCATTCTATGGAGACAGGCAACTGAGAAATTGGCCGTGGCACTCATGGGTGATTTGCATTCATGCACAGTACAGTGGCTGCATAGATTAGTAGATGAGCATGCACCCCATCTGAGAAAGAACACCTTTTATGCTCTTTACCCTGGGGAGGGGAATATACTGTGTCACACTATGTGGGAAAATGTCCTTTTAGAGTCCCTTCTGATTTTCTTAAAGTAAAAGCAGATAAAGTCTCAATTTCCATGTGGAAGATACCCTGAACTACCCTTTTTAGGAATAAATTCCGATATACTTTGAGTCTCTTTTTAACTTTTTTATTCCACTGTGCTATGGTTTTTGTGACAGTGAAAAAATGTGATGGTAATCTAACAAATCAGTTATGAGCAACTTTTTCCCTCTGCTCCCAAACTACATGAAATAGAAAATATTACTTAAAAATATATAATCTGCTTTGCATTTTAACTATAAAAGACTAAAAGTAACAGGACTGTAGACAAATCAGACATTAATCTGAATTGGCCAGGGAATCCTCCAGGGCATTCCTAAAAGCGAAGTTTTCATTTCAGTTTTGTTTGACTCCATTTGGTCCACAATCTTGAACTGTTAAATATATGCCATGATTTCTTTTTCCTCAAGAGACCCTAGAATAAAATCCAGAAGGTATAAATCTTATAGGGTTTAAAGTTTTGAGATTAATTTTCCAAATATCTTCTGCATACTGAGGCCATGGGAGACGATACAAACAATGAGCCTGTACAATATATCATAACTCTGGAGTTTTGGGTCACACTCCTAAGGCTGAAGATGACAGGCTTGCACAAGTGTTGCACAAGCCCATTGGCTTCCTACAGGCTACTACCCCAAAACCCTTAGATGCTGTGCTGTTGGATTTGATAACCCTGTGTGATGTTAATCAGCAGATGATTCCTGAAATGTACAGCTCCTCCAGTTTTACGTTTTGCATGTTTAGACAGAGTCTTGTTTCTTATTAGCTGTTTGGATGCAATATGCTAAATGAATAAATATGTTTTACCACATTCATTGTGGTCATTTGGCTCTAGATTTAGGCATTGATTGGTTCTCCAAAATAACTGTTTGCTTAGTATCAAGTTTGTTTAGTCTCAGTTTCTGTCTCGCAGCAATATCTAAGTTTAAGTCTGTGCGATCATTTTTTCCCTCATGGTTAATACCAGTTCCAGGCGGCAAAGGTGGATGAACGATGGTGGCTGTCAGAACCCTCCTGGGAGACCTGACAGAGTCCTGTTTTTAAAAATGGTGATATTATTCCGTCCCCCAGGTGAATGGTTGTGCATGCTGCTGTATCCGACGCATTGCATTCCGAACGTGCGTGAGGTTGCTAAGACAGAGCTTTGTTACAGTGGTTGCCTCTGTCTTCAGGTGGAATGGGTCTGCCTGCTGCTCAGACCCTGACTAGCATGGGCGAGGAAAGGCCATCTCCCAACAGTGACAAGGACCACAGATGTCTACATTAATTAATTATCAAAGAAAATGCACAAATCTTGACTGCCACGCAGTTTCCACCTTGCCTGAAGAGTGATGTCTCATGGAACACAGGGCTTGCATGATCATCTTCTAAAATGAACTTTTTAGTACTAGTTGAACTTCCTTTACCTGATGGGTATGAAGACCCTTTGGGAAGTCATCATCTCATTTCCAGGAAAGTCATTGGGGTGTGAATGGTACTATGGATCACCGTTAGAGAAGTGGTGAATAAAAAACCTGCAGATAGAATCCACTCCTAATCACCAGTATTTTGGCAAACAGTAAGATGAAGAAATGGCACAGTTATGGGTCTTCACTTGGTGTACATTGAAAAACTATGTGATTGCTGAACTTGGCTGTTAGGGTAAAGTAAAATATCTAGGCTAAAGTTTGCACATCTGTGCCATATCAAACCAGATAAACATGAAGTGGGATTTATTTGTCCCAGCTTTTCATGTTTCTAGTGTTACAATTGAAGTCTGAGCTATCACTTCATCCCTTTACTAATAGATGGAGATAGCACCTTCAGAGCTTGCTTAAAATACTCATTTAGAGAAGACAAGAATCTGATGGCCTGGGGATGGCACTGAGGATGAATAGAATCTGGATGACTAATTCAGAGATCCAGTTTGTAGATGTCTAAATGTAACCATAACTCTTGGGGCTGGAGCTAGGCTCTGTGAATCAGATGTGCACAAAGGAGATTTTGGTCTGTAAGATATATTGATACATAGTTCTTATCATACTGCTAATCATACTCATTGCCATGGTATCGTCAGGTACCTAGAAGGATAGCTAGACTCAAATGAAAATTGCTAATTTGAAGGCTGCACAACTTCTATTCAATGGAAATTTCACCTTGTAAATCTGGATTAAAATCTACTTCCTTCCATTTCGTGTTTTAGCTTCTACTCAATAAAGACATGGGGTTTTTTCCAATATACAGAAAGTTTATATTACCAGCCTCTGGAAGATTAATCTGAGCAGGAAATACATTCACACTGCTCTTTCAGCTGGAAGACGAATCACATTTCATTTCACGTGTCTGTGCATGAATCTGTGCAGAAGGAAAAGTCAATTCTGAATGTTCTTGTTCATGATGAAGATAGTAACTATATATATACATCTTCTGCATTTAGTGTTTTGATATCATATTGGGAAAAAAATATTTAAAAATTAGTGGCAGGGCTCGTGTCCCCACTTGCAGTGCATAAACAAGGCTCATTTAGATGGTTCCAAGTAATATGACAGTAGCAGCAGCGACTGCCTGCCTGCCTCCCTGGAAGGTGCTACACTGCAATGAATTCTTGCATTTCTAAGATGAGTGCAGCCAACCACTTCTAAGTTTTCATAAAAAATGGATTTGTGATATATCATCTGTTCATCTACCACTAGAGAATTAGAGAGTCCTTTTTTGTGCAAGTGACTACAGAATATAAAATGTCTTTCCACAACAAAGTCAGTTGTGTACTGACTGTAGAGTGTAGATGCCAAGAGAGAAATTAAAACTTTGGTAATTTCTAAATTAGTTGCAAATAGTGAATCTCACTCTCCAAAGAAAACATGTTTTCTGCCTTACTCGCAATTAATTTTCTCCAGCCTTTGCAGATTATTTTATTTTGTTAGACTGCAGCACGTGGGTATATTATGAACTCATAACAGGAGTGTGCAGTACTGGACTCCACTTAGAACAAATAGCAGGTTACAGCAGACTGAAACTGATTTCCCAAACTAAACATCTCATATGTTTTCCTTTTATTGTAATAGACAGAAAATGGCACTTATGGACTTTTTTTTTTGTGTATTACAGTGGCTAAAGACAAGTAAAATACAAGGAATAAGAAGGTTTATCTTCATTACAAGTGGTGACCCTTTTGTGACCCTTCTTTAGTCAAAACCAAATATTTTACATTAGGAAAGATTTCCTGTATTTTTTTTCTGCTCTTATCATCCTTCAATATTTACCACCCCTCAGTCATATCAATGTATCACTCTAGGTTGATGGGGTAGCAGTACAAAATGCTTCTATAATGTAGAGCTACATGTAAACAGTAAATTTTAAGTGGATAGTTACAGATGTTTAATGAGAAAGCCAAGATGATTAATAACACTGGGTAAGGAAAAAGCATGGATTCACATCACATCAAATTGTATCTGTCATTAACAGAAGACAAGCCTAAGACTGTGCTGGGTTTCTGTGAGCAAACCCAACAGTATCTTCTGGATCCTAGGTCTGGGTGAAGACCCTAGCAACCTCACAGGTCCACATGAGGGCAAAATAAGTAGGTAGCATATTATCAATTCAGATACTTAGTCAACATGGAAAGTGGACGAATACGTGCAAGACACTTCAACAGATCCCGTTCTGGACTCTGCCAAGTGCCGAGGTACACAGTAACAGAGAACTCCTCCTACAGGATTACGACTGAGTAGTGTGGACTCCTTGCACAGCTGGTTAAGAAAGCGGGCATTTTCAGAGGGTAACTCCCAGTCTAATGTAGATATCTGCCAGAGATTGCATGAATAGCTCTGTGGAAGTGCCAATGTTCCTCCGTCAGTGATGAAGAACTTTAGGCTTGACAAGATATTTAGGTTATAGAGGGCTAGAGCTGAGTTAGTCTAATACCACCTGACTTCTCCCCAAACAGGCCTACCAAAGTGAAAGTGACTAAGAGTATTAGAATTAAGAACTTAGATGTGGTCAGCTGGGGACTCTGTAGAAGCTCATAATTTCACCCTGTTCCACTGGCTTTGTGATCTGGTGGCAGCTATCATAAATTACCATCGTGTACGTCTGGTTTTGGTTTTCTTGGGTCTTGCTCCTTCTGTACTGAATGTATGTCATGTAAATGTTATTTCTGGTACAAAAGAAATGTAATTCACTCTGTCTGATTCAGTGTCTCTAATACAGGTGCTCTGTGGAGCTGGATTTGTTAATCTTCCTTGGTAGCAGTGGAGAGCTAGTCAGGGGGGTCAGTAACAGGCAGAAACCATTGGCTGAAACACAATTGTCATGATAAGTGACGTGCCCTGAACTATCTAGGCATCTGCAAAGAGCTAAGAGATGCGACAAAGGCCTTACAGAAGTTCTTCTGTCTTCTGGATGCTCTAGAGGACTCCAACATGGCATTAAATTCATTTGTATCTATATTGAATGAGGGAGCTGGGAGCTACTCATAAGATCTTAATTTAGACCAAAATGAGCCAGCTGGCAACTTGAATAACTGTCTAGATGCCACTGACTAAGAAGTCACAGCCTTTCCGCAGAGAAACTTCATGCAAGGGTTTCAGGTATGGTGCAGGACCTATTTGACATCTCTTCTGGAAGAGTGAGAAGGTTTCCAAAGCAGTGGATATCTCTCTGCAGGCAGCTGAACTTCACTCCAGGTCTCCACCATCTATGGTGGGTTCTTAGACACCCAGCTGACATGTCAACACTTACACTGATAGATTTAAATTCAGGCAAGGCTGATACACTGCCAGATCCTGATGGACAGCTGACATTACTGTTCATTTGTATGAGAGCAAACCACGCTGATGATACTCAACCAGCTCTTAACAGTCCCTAGGATAATTGTGTTTGCTTTAAAGTGCTGGGACTTTTCCTTTCCTACTATATATTTGGACAGCATAAATACTATGTAGGAACGCAAATGAAAACAGACCAGAATGAAAGTTGTTTGTCTCTTGAAACATTCAAGGCCATAAAAATATCCAGTACACAATAATAACTGTGTTACCTAAGTAACTGCTAGAGAAAGTAAAGAAAAAAAGCTAATTGCTTAAAGTGCATTGTGTTTTTAATATAACATACCTGCAGTGCTCCTATATTAAAGTGTGATATATATGGAGAAGTAACAGGAATTGGAGTAATGTATTTCTTCTGCTGAAAAAAGCATCAGTCATTTAGGCAAAAAAACTCACTGCATAATAAATGAACCTGTGAGAAACTTCCTTTTCTGTGATCTCACAGTGAATGCTAATGGGCTTAAAAATCAGATAACATTTATAATATTAGAAATAATTTTTAAATTAAAATATCAGGGAACATTTATAATATTAGAAATAATTTGTACATTAAAATCTTTTCAATTCTTATTCCCTCATTCAGACAAAATCCAGTTGACCAAATGGGGGTATCTAACCCCAGAGACAGACAGATAATGTATCCTTTGATGTCAGCTGAGAGAAATAGGCTCTTTCAGGGCACAGTTGATCTGAGCTACTTTAAAAATCTTTGTTGGATTAAGTAGCACTTGTCCTCTTCAGTTCCTGCTTCTCACCATGTCTGCAGAAGAAGAGTTTGTAGCTCAGACAGAAACAATGACATCATGTGAGATGAATTTCATTCACAGATTCTTCTTTCTGGAGCTCATGGTCTGGATAGACTAGGAAATTACGATCATACACTTTGATGGTATTTCTGCTTGATTTGGTTTGGCAACAAGGGGTCACACTGTGCTCAGCTTGAACACATATTAAAACTCACTTCCTGTCTTGAACATCTTAATGAGCTCTATCTTTCAGACCTTTTCTTCTGAAGTCGAAGATGCAGAATTCCCAGTCATTGCTCTTTGCCTCTGTATGTTTTTTTAACCATTCATTTGCACTATGAGAATGGAGCGATTCAGAAAAACCAATCAGCTGTTTCTGTAAAGTGTGATATTCCTAATACCCAAGTGTCATGGTTTGACGCTGGCCCAATGCCAGTGCCCCCATGAAAACCCATCTTCCCTGGTGTCTGCTGTGAGATGTGATCAGAGACAGAGCAAAGCAGGCCTCCACTTATAAACAAAAGGGAAAAAACTTTATTATCACAGAATTATACAATGAACACATAGAGCAGAATGGAAACCTTTCAAACATTTCTCCTCCCCCCACTCAATTCTTACAGAATATCACAAAACCTTAGATCTTAATCCAGTCCATCACCCTTCAGATAATCAGTCCATCTCCACCCTTCCGACAATCACCTCTCATTTCATTGAGGAGAGAAGAGCCCCCCCTTGTGCCACAGGCCAATCCCCGTCACTCAACAACTGCACGTCGTGACTTCTTCCTTCCATGTTCAGTGCTCTCACCACTGCACATGGACCAGAGCTGCTTTTAGGGTTTTCCCTTTCAAGGATGCCCAGTTCCAGAAGAGAACGACAGTCTCTCACCGTTTCGGGACACCATTCCCCCCCCAGTATTTCACCCCCTGGGGCCGAGGGGTCTCACCATTACTCATCACCTGTCGTCTCCGCTCACATCACTCCTTGGCGCCGCCTCCTCCTGTTCGGGACACCAGTCCCCCCCAATATTTCACCCCCTGGGGCCGAGGGGTCTCACCATCACTCCTTGGCGCCGCCTCCCCCTAAAATGCAGTCTCTGTATTACAGGAAAGATTCTGCTCATGGCTATACAAGAAAGAGTCCAGCCAAAAGCCACTCTATCATCTCCTCCACCTAGGATTTCCTCAATTTCTCCCAGTCCTTCTTCACTTGCACAACTCTACATCACACTTGCGCATTCCTTCTTATCCGTTTCTCTCCTCCCTCAGCTCCCGGAGGATCAGCATTTGCAAGGTTTTCCATCGTCTCACAGAAGGGTTAAAATCACAGTCTCTGCTTATCTCGAACTCCCACACTCCCGGGCACTCTTCCCTTGTCGGCCCCCACTTCTCTTCCTCGGCCAGGCCAGTGCTTATCAAATTCAAGATAGCACTGGCACCTCTCTCCTTCTCTCTCTCTCCTGAGGAAGGGGGGCTGCCCGCTGCCTCTCTGAGTTCCTCCACCCCTCCGTCTCTGTGGGGAACTCACTCTTATCCAAGCCATCGCCTCCCGTCCTCGGCCCATGGCTCCGGCCCACCTCCCTCGGCCGCGTGGCCTTTTCCCCTCCCCCACCCAGCCCGAAGCGGGGCAGGGGAGGTCTGAACTCTTCCATCCACCGGAACCAAGAAGGACGATCCCCTGGGGGCTCTCGCTTTTAACCCCTGTGTTCTCAGAGGCGGATCCCCGTCACTCAACAACTGCACGTCGTGACTTCTTCCTTCCATGTTCAGTGCTCTCACCACTGCACATGGACCAGAGCTGCTTTTAGGGTTTTCCCTTTCAAGGATGCCCAGTTCCAGAAGAGAACGACAGTCTCTCACCGTTTCGGGACACCATTCCCCCCCCAGTATTTCACCCCCTGGGGCCGAGGGGTCTCACCATTACTCATCACCTGTCGTCTCCGCTCACATCACTCCTTGGCGCCGCCTCCTCCTGTTCGGGACACCAGTCCCCCCCAATATTTCACCCCCTGGGGCCGAGGGGTCTCACCATCACTCCTTGGCGCCGCCTCCCCCTAAAATGCAGTCTCTGTATTACAGGAAAGATTCTGCTCATGGCTATACAAGAAAGAGTCCAGCCAAAAGCCACTCTATCATCTCCTCCACCTAGGATTTCCTCAATTTCTCCCAGTCCTTCTTCACTTGCACAACTCTACATCACACTTGCGCATTCCTTCTTATCCACCCCTCCGTCTCTGTGGGGAACTCACTCTTATCCAAGCCATCGCCTCCCGTCCTCGGCCCATGGCTCCGGCCCACCTCCCTCGGCCGCGTGGCCTTTTCCCCTCCCCCACCCAGCCCGAAGCGGGGCAGGGGAGGTCTGAACTCTTCCATCCACCGGAACCAAGAAGGACGATCCCCTGGGGGCTCTCGCTTTTAACCCCTGTGTTCTCAGAGGCGGATCCATATCCTCAATGGTCAAACCAGGTGCCAATATCCACATCTGGGCACCTATTGGTTTGACCACTACCACCTCCCAAAAACTCATTTCCTCTCAAACCACGACACCAAGTTAACAAAATCTGAACTTTAACCTGTTTGCCTTTCAAGAGAAAGAGGAGAAAGTGTACATAGTCTTCCCCTTGTCACTTATGCTCAAGCAATCTCCAAATGCAGACCAGTATAGATGGAATACTGTCCAGGGTGCAAGACTCCCAGAGACTGGGAATATCCTCTTCTTTGTCAGGTACAGAGCATTTTCACATGTAGTGGTGGGACTGGAAAACCATGGCTGTTTTTAACTGCAGCCCAACCCACGTTTCCCAGATTATAATGCTTACATAGCTGGGAAAGAAAAGAGGACAGCGCCTGTCTCAATCCCATCCAGATTCTTATTCTCGGTCCAACTTTAGTTCTCCTAGGTAAAGACCTTCATTGTTAAATGGAAAATGGATAACTCAGCTCTTTTCTGTCTGTAGAGAGAGGCCTAGATTCATCATACTTTTGTCAAGTCACCCCTTGCTTGATAAAAATCAATGTGGCAAAACTGGATCCCTTAAAAATCGCTTTTATCATGAAATCAGCTGGATATAGACATACAGGGGAAAGATGGATTGGAGAAAAAGTACTGACTGTAAAACATCAGATCACTTGGGAATGTGACTAGCTGAAAATTGACTTGGTAATGTTCTGGGACAAAACCTCTGGAATTCTCAAGCTAGTTGTGGAAGTACTTTTAAGAAATCCTATTTTCCACAGGTTGTAATGTTGATTTATTTCTGTGCTAAAATGTGAAATAATATGGCTGGCAAACATGCTTTCAGAAATCTAGAAAATAGTTAGTGATATATAGGGACATATTCTTCAATGTCATTTGTTCCTTAATGTGTCCCCATGGCAAAGGTACCATAATCATTTCAAGGCCACTCATTCCCATGGTATAACACTTTCTCTGCTCACAGCCATTCACTTCATCAGAGAGAAAACAGAGATTAAAAGAGCATCATTGTAAAAGGAAGATCTGAGCAAGACATTTATGTCTTACAACCACCCAAAATTTAACTCTGGCCTCTTAGACCAGGATGACCAAAGCCAGACTCTCACTACAGGATATGAGCTGTACTCTGGAGTTACTCAGGGGATGCTAAGGACACAAGCCGGTTACTGAATTTTGCATCCAGAAAACAGCCCACACACACTCTGGAAGCTCTCCAACAAATGCAAGTGAACTTATCAGGCTTTCAGGAAGGGCTCTGCTGCTGCATGGTGATCACACACCTGACTTTACATGCACGCTTCAATTTTTTTTCCCCATTTGAAACACTAGAGTGTCTGCTGCTTAGAACCTCTGAATTTGTTTAACATTTATTCAGGTAGCCATTCCCTAAAGGAACTGGGAATCCTTTTCCACTATTAGTAGCAACACATAACAGGACCAACATTAAGGTTCTCTTTAGGATTTATAGCACTTCTGAATGCAATGTTATCTGATTTTGAGACCTTACTCCTCTAGCTGTTTTCTTGCTGAAGTGTTTTCTAACAAAGGAAGTAATACTCACACTATGATCCAGACCAATGACTAATTTCCAGCAAGGAGTCCAAGGCTCAGACTTAATTTGCACAATTCACCATTTAATTTTAACGGATTAAATTGCATAGTTGGGGGAAAAGAGCAATGATAAGAACATACCTGTTAATTCTTGCTGCAGTGGGGGAAGTTGCCATAGTAACTTATCAGGATTAGTTAATCAAGCTTTGCCTGTTATCAGAAACCAGACGGAGCAAAGACTCCAAACTATGGATCTTTAGGCAGCTATTAAAAGTCAGATTGATGTTCAGCTAAGGGAAATAGGGCAAGGGTGCAAGGGTCTGTCAGATAGAAATTGTAGTCATAACATGTTGCTATAAAGGAATTACAGAGAAAAATGGGGTTATGAGGCACAGCAAGAAGTGTTTTAAATTTCTATTAGTAATATTCAAATATTATTCTGGTTCAGAAAGTATGTTTATTTAAATAAGGTTCTGATATTCCATATGGTTTACTCCATCCCTTATATGACTACTGTCATATTTACTTATTCCCAGCTATTTGTCTTCTCTACTCAGTCTTTCAGGGGGGAGCCCAGCAAAAGAAAATCAAATTGTCCTAGTTGTCTTTCATAGGCCATCATTTATAACATGAAGGAACCTTCCTGGTTTTCTTTTACAGTACCTGTCTGTGCCTAAGGGGTCATTTGTTAAGGAGAAAAGCAGTATGATTTTCATGGGCCAGTGTGGAGAGCAAAACTTGTTTCATGGACTATGACAACAGAGAAAGGTGCTGCATTTTCCAGCAGGGTGCACTGGAGAGAGGAGGGGGACACTAGGGAGAAGCCTGTTTCTCCATGTGTGAATGTGCAGGCTGAGAGGTTCAAGATGGCCAGGAATTTCAGTTCTGGGAGTCGCCTGTATGCTCAGGTACAGGTTCAGGGAACACTAAAATTCTCGAGACCTTCACTTGGAAACACAAAGCGTGTTCTCCTCTCCTATTCCCAGCAGCCAAAGAGGGCATGCAGTGAAGTTTTTACTTTTTCCCTGTACATAGAATTTTTAATTTGCCTCACATATGAAAGGCCATGGCAGTATGGGCAGCGCAAGACGATGTTTAATGCCCTGCACCTGCTGGTCTATACCATTAGGGATGGCAGCAGAAGCACTGCAGCCTGGTAAACATATCCCACAATTTTAAGTGTGGAGCATGCTATGCTGGCTGCTAGCAGGGCAGCAAGCACTGCAAATTCAGGGGAGGGAGGCCAAAATCATGAGCCTTGTGTAGGCTCATCAGTATAGAAGAAAAGCCAAGAGGTGCTTTTCACCAACAGAGTCACCAGCCTTTAGCCTTTGGAGTGCATATTACAAGACATCTTGAGATAACTTCACTCTTCATCAGAAGAGGCACTAGTCCTGAAAGGATCCACAGGCATCAGATGAATTTGAATTTCAACAAGCTAATCAGAAAACCCAAGGTTAGCCTGGCTTGGGAACCTTGGGAACCCTGGGAGCCTGCTGTTTTATCCCTGTGGGTCCACTTGTTACTAAGCATCCATCTAGTTTCCATGAAGAGCGCTCATCTGCACATTTTCCTTTTGATAGTTTGCCAGGTTTTCCTAAGTAGGAAAATAAATGAGATAAAAATTGCTAAAACCACCTTGAAAGGAAGTGTAAACATCACAGAGATTTGGCTTGCAGAGTACATTCCTTAAAGGGCTGGAAGCCGTCTGTGGGATGATGTGAGGCAAGTTATATCTTCTGAAAATAATTGAACCCAACAAGCATAAGAGCAAAAAAGGAGGATGAGTAATCCAGTTCAGATAAAATGAAAAGTGATTTTACCTTTTCTCCCACACGTCATTGAATTAAACCATTTTGCACATTGAAAAAATCATGCTGCTTTTTTCTTATTTATTTTTATGGATACAATTCTTTTTAGGATTCCTGACAAGAGGGGTCTATTATATAAGAGTTGTACAAACATACAGCTTTGGCACCAAGAACTTGAGTCAGAAATTAATTCAAATGCCAACCACCCCAACCCTCAGCTATCAAACCACATTTTCTTTGAAAACAGGCAGGGGATATGAGTAAGGCAGACAATTCTTTTTTGTTTCCTATTTATCTGGGTTTGGTCAGGACTACAAATAAATGAGCAAATAAATGAAGTAAACCAAGCTTCTGACATAGTCTGCTATTTGAAGCTGAAGTAGAATTGCAGCTATATTTTACACCTTTCAAAAGTTCAGAAACATGAAGTACCCTGGTTTTGGAGCAGTTCTTTAAAGTTCAGCTTTAAAAAATAGTCATCAGTGGGTATTGCCTTGCTTTGGTGCACAGCACTGCAGGAGCTGGAACAAATCTGTAGATCTGCACAGTCCAAGCAAGAATCCTGGAGAATGTCACTCCCATTTAGAGACCAACTGCAGGATTGCTCTGAGAGCAGTCCACTGATTGCTCTGTTACTTTTCACCTTTCTGATTCTTCTCTATTTCTGCTGTTTTGCAGATTGTCTTCTTGCATATTGTAATTCTTAAAGAAGTTGTAGTCAGAATGGTAAAGTTCCCCTGGATTTTAATTATTTAAGGCTGCTTCAGGGATTTTATTGGTGGCTTGGGATTTGGTTTTGGGGTTTTTTTGGTAACTCTTTTGACATAGATTTGCTTTCCTCTGTAACCTACAGTGGAGTTCCAAACCTTTGTCTTTTCCATCACAGAATGAAGTCATGCATACAGTAGCTATGTTATAAATTCAGCTTCACAAGCAGTTGTACTGTAGAATAAAATAAGACAGGCAAAGCACCTGTAAGAAACAAAACTGGTTTAGATGTAAGTGGCTTTGATCAGCAAATATGGCAAGGGCAGAAGGAAAATAAATAGGTTTGTCTTAAAACAGGACATAGTTTAAAGTTATTCCCAGTGTGAAAGTATTCTCTTTGCACAGCTGAAACATAAATAATGTATGATCAATGTTAGATGTTGGATGGTCTGTTCTGAAAACTAAACTATAGAAACTGTGCAAAATAACCACCACCAGTAAGTTTGCTTTGCTGTATGCCTCAAGACAGAGAAATTGAAAGAAAATGTAAAACTAGGCATGAGTTGATGGAGAAATTAAACTACAAAATGACAGGAAGACAGGAGATGTAATGACCAACATAGGCTGGTTCGACTGGTTGTTTGAATTAAAATGATTACATATGCAGCCTCAGGAAATAAAAGCTCCCATTCCATTCAACACAGTTTATAAAGTTTTGCTCCAGTAATGAAAAATGGAAATTAGCCTCTCTAATGAATTATAGCAATTATCTCTCTGCTGGGGCAAGACAACTCAGAATCCACTTGTATTCCCCCAAGAAAAGAAGCACTGTATGCTGTTATTCACCACACACCTTGAGAAATTCAACATTTTCTTGTTATTGTTTTTCTGAAGCACAAGGCTTCTCAGCTGCCAGCTCATGGTGCTTCTGGGTTTCCCACTGTGAGTAGCCTTCACTTACTGGAATACGTTTGCACGAGGATCTCTCTGGGTATGAGCAGCAGGCTGACACAGAATTAGGTTGATTTCTTACACTGCTACGTGGCAGCAACTTTTTCATGGATTGTGAATCTGGTTAAAATAGAATCCAAGTTGTCTCATTGAGAGACTTTAGCTGATTTGTGCAAAAGAAAAATGGTTCAAATAATATTTTAAACAAAAGTATTTATTTTCTGTGCCACCTGTCATGGAAGAAAAGCAATGCTGGTATTTCTGTGTTAGTAGAACTTTATCTAGATTTCCTGATTGGCATAAGTGATGTTCTAAAAGTAGTACAGTTAAATCCAAAGGTACTTCATTTTACCACACATGTACATTTTCTCACACACAAAACATTTACAGTCAAACTGCCTCAAATACATTTTTTTCCAAAACCATTTTCTAAAAATTGGGGATTTTTCCCAGGAAATTGCACTTGAATTGAGCAAAAAGGGAACTATTATGGGTAAATAACATTCATTGCAAGTTAGAAAGTGTGTTATCTCTTGGACATTTTTTTTCAAAGAAAGAAGATATTCAATGTGTCCCCTCCTATAGAATAAAGTTGATGTCTACTTAAATCAATAAAAACTAAAATATTTTTTTCTGTGAGATCACTATTGAGAGATTTATACAAGCTGTTTATTGGCGATGCATCACAGCTAGGCTGGAGCATTATTTTTAGGAAAGATATTAGGTTAAATCCAAGGCATTGGGAACATCTGGAAAGTCTTTATCTGAATGTTTTCATGTGATAAAAGTACATGATATATTTTTGTATCATATAAGAACAACATATGTTCATATAGCTGACTTTTTTAGAACTTGCAGACTGAAAACTTCACAGTCTAAACACAGAAGTTTTGAGCACCCAGAAAAGAAATTTTTTAACATCCCGTGCCTGTACCTCTATTCAAGTGAGAACAACCTCTGCAATTAACTGTTTAAAATGAACAGAGCCTGTTTTCTCTCTTTCTTTTGACAGTGACAGATTCTTTGCATCATGAACAGCCCTAGCTATAAATCTCACTTAAGGCCAAAGCTGTGCATCATCTCACTGTCAGTGTTCAGCCACAACACACCGCATTCGCAGGCTCCAAGCTCCAGCTTCAGAATTCGCAGTCGTTCATAAAAACTGCATCAGGAGCTTTTGCCTCGACACACCAGGATAACCCTAGGTTCTGGAGGCAAGCAGGTGTCATCCTTCAGGGTGAGTGTTCCCAAATGGTGGCTGGGAGAGCCTGTGGCCACCAGCTAATCAAGAGACTTGCAAATGCTGGGGAGCAAAACAAAACGAGCAGAAGAGTTGTGTGCCCCAGGAGTTTGCACAGTGCTTTGTACTGTAAAACAGGGACAGCTGGGAACAGTGAGACTGGCTAATTTCCAGTACACTTCCATGATACTTTGTTGAAATGAAAATAGACCTGAACAGTGTAGGAGAGGGGAAGAAGCCTGAGGTTTCATCTGAGGAAAGCAGAGTCTTTCTGTGACAAGACTTCACCCTGTGGCTCCTGTTTTATCCCTGTGGGTCCTCTTGTTATTACTGTCCATGAGTAACCTCTTGGCAAGTTGCCATCTCTTTCAGGTTTGTTTTTTTTTTTCTCCTCTCTTTATGCAAAATCTTTAATGGTTTCTGATCTCTCAGGGAGATATCACTGCTCTTTCCCTTCAGTTTTGAACTTTACAAGTAAAAATGTGTTACTGCAGAGCACAGGTCAGCTCTGTGCTCTGCAGTAACACAGCCTAAAAAGTCAGAAGCCAGCTCTGGGTGAGCTGGTGTAACCCTGCCACTCACCATGCCACAGCATGGGAAGCTGCCAGCTCACTGGAAGCAATAAAGATATTTTAGCACCATTCTGCAGCTCTTGACCTGCCTCTCCACAGGACTAATTCATTCAATTGACATGTCTCAGCCATCCCGTCACCAGGTCTATAATGAGCCTGGTTGGGGTGATCTCAAGGATCTCTGACTGCCATGATGTAGCTGTGCTCCTTGTCCATCCTCTTTGCCGTTCAATCCTCTCCAAATAAGGGCTCTCTGTGTAATTTTTTTCTCCTCTATAGCTGTTGTGTCTCCTAGAGGAACATACTTGGTGCTGTTGATGCTTTCTGTTAGATAGCACTGCTGTACCTAAGCATGTATTGTGCAGGGCCTGGTTTTGTTGCATCCAGCTTGATATTGAATTGAAAATTAGCTTAGGTGACTTGACCATGGTATGGACGTCACCAACAGAGTGGCTCTTTCCATAGTCTGAGATGGAATCACAGAGTTCCTGACTCGGGAAGATCCCAGTAGAAATGTAATGAGCCAAGAACTTGGAACAATCATGGTGTTAAATCTGGCCAAGCTTGGTGGCCACATGAAAACTGTTTCTCAGCATGGTGGCCAGCCTACAACAATTCCCAAACCATGCCAAAAAATTGGTCTGGAGAGCTGGCCCATGTCAAAACTGTTTCTGTGACTGATCTCATGCTTTATTTGTATGGACAATCAACTTTCAGTGTCTCCATGGATGTTCCTGGCACTCTTAACCTACTGAAGAAAAAACTACCAGGCTAGGCACCAGAATGTAGTTGTGGTAAAGAGTTTTATTTGATCCCTCATGACCCAGTGATTCTTTCTCTGGCCTGTATTTCTTTTCCTTAAAAAAACAAAAAAACAAACAAACAAGTAAAAAATATCCAACAAAACAACCAGCTGTAGATGAAGGCAGTGTTCAGAGACCTTAGTCCATAGATGCAGTGAAATGGGGAGAGTGCAGAAATGAACCCTCTAGTGGGGATAGTATAGGATTCACTAGAAAATAAAATTGCTGAGGGACAAAAATGCAGATATCTGGTGATTTTGAAAAATCAGATTTAGCCCTGTTATACAAAAGGACTGAAGAGCATGCAGTAGGTCTTCAGACAATGAGTGAGAAAAGTAAATGTGAGCTTCTGAGCTTGTGAAAGTACAGAAAAATTTTCTCCCAAGGTAAGGTAAACAACTAAGAGCTTTGACTGCTAAAATAATAAATAAAATTAAATTATTTCTGAAAAGATAGCTCAATTATGTAAACCAAAATAGCATTCACATGGAAAAGAGACTAAAATTACAATATTAAGCATATAAAATTAGCAACTCAAAAGGGTTATTGACAGACGCTGATTTGACTTTAAAATATATACTAGAAATTACTGTTCCACTAAAAATTACTTCAGGAAAAGAAGTATGGCAACAGTTTGACACCATTTCTTTTAAGCATAAGATAGTCAGGATCCCTATATAGAATTCACGGTTTAAGATCAGTCTTGTAGAAAATGCAAAGATCTTGTACAGCTGCCTATAAAAAAACCCAAAACATTAGAATGATGCTGTGAAGGCAACAGTTTGCAGATGACAGCTCAGAACATCTCTGTCTGCTCTTGTTTTTCACAAAGATCAGTTCTGTAATCTAGCTTAGTAATGCATCCCTGTTATTTTAAGTGACAACATACAGCATCCTGCTTTAAAATCTTCCTTTACAAAACATGGAGACAACATGTATTAAAAACCTTAAAAATGGAGACAGATTTTTCAAGATGTATAAGCACTTCCTCTAATTTCAAAAAGAAGTATCTGGACTGACTAGCTGACTTCCTGATCTGAGCAAATAGTGGGTATCACCATTTTTCCAAGCAACTGTGTTCTTCTATATAACCATGTGTTCCTGTGCAACTCTGTGAAAACCAGTTATAGATCTCATAGCATTCAGTGTTTATGTTGGTAAAATTCAATAGGAGCTTCACAGGTAGCACAGACTGGTCCCATATTTGATAGGACAGCCCAAAAGAGTGATCTAAATCACCTATGATTTTAGTCTATTTAGATAAAACATATTTTGACAGAGCCAGACACAAAGTCATGTGTATGGGAACAGTGACTACCTGCCAGACCTAAAAAATGTGAGACTATCTTGCAAAGGAACAGCTTAAGAGAACTGAAGAGAGAGCAGGAAAAAACAAGGTAGAAATGTCCAGCTGCTGTTGCAAGAAAGGTTAGCCATCACACACCAATCATGAGGTGTAACTGAGGATTTATGTCTTTTTCTGAATATGGAACTGATGGGTCTCCTTGGATGACTGAATAAAAAAAGGCTGTGTGTGATCAAGGGCTGGACCAAGGGTCGCTTACACTGATGGCTGATTCATCAGCTGATGGTGGTTGATTCATTACCCATCACAGTTTTGGCCCACACCAATAAATATCCTCCAAGACACGGATGTAGCTTGAAGGATATCAGGAACCATTCCCCAATGCCAGCAGATGGAGCACAAAGTCCAACGACCTTTGGCCTCCCAATCCAGCATACTTTTCCTACTCCAACTTATCATCTGCTATCCCAGTATCACCCTCAGAATACTTTGCCCAGGTACCTGGCACTCCTCAGTGTATGTAATATATAGGCCATGGGAAACCCTGCCCCAAGTTCTGTGTAAAACAGGTGCAGGGAGTTTCTGCCACTTGCATCAGGGCCAAATTCTGGAGATCTTTTCTAGAAAGAGTCATATTCTCCCTCTGTCATTTTCTAGCCTTTTTTCATCTCTAGAAAAAATCCAGGGGAAAGAGAGAAAGATTTTTTGCAAGAGGTTAAGACGGTGTTCTGTCTGTCTGTAACATCAAGAAATCTAGGGCTGTTAACTCAGAAAAGAAAGAATATTTCTTCCAGCAGAATGGATAAAATTTGGAATAGGTATTGATAAAAGGCTCACTGCTAGTATAACAGTACAGCAAACCCCAAAGAAACGTGTAATGCATTATTGGCATAGCTTTCAGCGGTGAGGCTGTGGTTATATTCCATGCTTACTCCATTTTTCAAGTGAATTCTATATTTCACTCTAACTAGAGTACACTACAATAATCCAGAGTTGAACTGACAAAGGTATGTGGCAAGTTGTTTTTGTTTTTGGTTTTTTTTGAGGTGGAGAGGTTGTGTTTGCCTTTACAGGCAAAGATGGTTATATTATTTGGGGCTGTAATTGCAAACTAGGCATGCAGGAGATCATTAAGATCCTATATCACACCCGAATGGCTGCCTGCCACCTCCCAGAGCACAGTCACACTACTTCAGTTTTGATGCTGATCTAATATTTGATCAGCATCTCACCTGACCTTTGCAGTTCGCCCAAGTTGTCTCAGGTGATGTGTAACACATCTGCAGGCAGCTAATCGTCTTCAGCAGCCTTGCTCATGGGGGTGCTCTGCTAGTTAGCCCGTTGCACCAGCTGGAGCCAATGGGACAGATATGGAAAGTTTCATCAACATGCTGTGTGCAGGTACCAACCCCCCCAGTCCCGTTTTGAGCTAGCTCAGTTGTTTCTTTATTGTGCCTGTAATGCAATTCATTCAGAGCAGGAAATAATCCCCAAGTTAGAAATAAAGTGCTTGACTTTCACGTTTCAAGGGAGGGCTGCTAATTAGCTAAAAATCTCACACCATTTTATTTAGATGGAAGGCAAATTTGATTTTGAAACCACTGAGAAGCAATAACCACAGAACTTTATGATGTCACTATTAAAGAGATGGTTTTTCAGGCTTTATTTATGACCTAATTTTTATACAAAGCACCTGAAGTGTTGTGGGCATATAGGAATAACAACTAAATGCAGGGAAATCAGACGCCATTTGAAAAAGTCATTTGCTCAGTGACCCCCATGGGCTGTTTCCAGTAGAGGATTCAGGTACTTGTAAATTTCGTAAACGTTCAAGCAGCTGGATCCCAGTGATGAGTCAAGGGGGAAAAAAAAGTAGGCAAAGCCAAAGAAACTTAGAATTATGATTTAAAACACATGCACTGAGTAAGTGGTGAAAGTGCATTGACAGGTGACCTGACCTGGCCAAAGGACTATTCTGTACCACAGAACATCCTGTTCAGTATGTAGAATGGGGGAGTTGGCTGGAAGGGGCTGATCACTGCTTAGGGATGAGGTGGGCATAGGTCAGTGGATGGTGCACAATTGCACTGTACATCACTCATTTCTCTTGCTTTTGATTTCTCTCCTTTTTCTTTTCATCATCATAATTTATTATTATTATTATTATTATTGTTATTGTTATTGTTATTGTTATTGTTATTGTTATTGTTATTGTTATTATTTACATATTAAAACTGCTCGTATTTCAACCATGGGCTTTACCTTTTTCCAATTTTCTCTCCCATCCTACCAAGAGTAGGGCAGAGGGGAAATGAGTGAGCAGCTGCATGGTACTTCATTGCCAGCTGGGATTAAATCATAGCAGTAGCCAAATTGCCTTCTGAGGGGAGAAATATACATTTGAGTCCACTGTTTCTGTTCGAAAAGAAAGTGCCACTTTGCCATAGGAACTCCACACCTCAGTATATAATATATATCAACAATGGCTATAAATATATTAACAGTGGTTCAGCCACTGCTTTGCAGAATGGGATACATACCCACTGTGCCTACATTTCTAGCTGGCTAGATTCAGGGGGCCCCACCTTCCACATTGTGGATTTTAGGGTAGCCTTTGAGACACACCTGGCTTTGCTGAGCTGTGTACTCCAACCAGCCCATCTCTCTCTTGCTTTCTGAAGTGCAACACTTTGCAATGCTACACTAGAAACAGCCACACCAGTTCTCACCCAGATGCCTGTAAAAGCTCTTCTGGGGTGACTATGCCTCTTTTCAAGCAGGTCTTGAATTATTTCTTAATTTAGAAAAAGAGGGAGAACAATTACATGGGCAGATTTTGATAGGACAAGGGAGAACAGTTTTAAATTATAGGAGGAGAAATTTATATTGGAAAGAAGAAATTCTTCACTGTGAGGGTGGTGAAACACTGGAAGAGGTTGCCCAGAGAAGCTGTGGACATCCCATCCCTGGAAGTGTCCAAGGCCAGGGTGGATGGGGCTTTGGGCAACCTGGTCTAGTGGAAGGTGTCCCTGCCAACGGTAGAAGGTTGCAACAAAATGATCTTTAAGCTCCCTGTCAATCCAAACCACTCTGTGATTCTATGATTCTATTATTCCTGGATAGCTGTACTAAGTAATAGAAGAGAGAATAGGAACTTGGTGAAGATTACTCTCCCTCACACCCCAACTCCAGGACCCACTTTCCATTCAGCTATTAGCAGAAGAAGGGATGTAAATGCAAAACATGCAGCTCTGCAGGGTGGTTGTACCATATCTCACAGCTTATTTTTGTTATCAGCCAAATGATAATGACAGGTTATCAACCTGGAGTCAGCTTTCCTCTGTGTAAAGTCTAAAACAGAGAACATAGAACCTCTGGGAAGTGAGGTAAATTTCTCACAAGTAAATTTCTCTTCCAAGTGAGGTCAATTGCTCTTCCAAGTACAGCATACTCAGAACCAAGCAAAACCGTCTCTTGATATTTTTAAGTGTTTACTGCTTAAAACATTTTGGTCATTTGGAGCCTAAAAAGTAAACACTGTCTCCAGACACTTCTCTTCTGGAAAGATGTAAAATCGCTTGTCCCAGGAGGGAGAACAAGTCATCCCCTCATCTCCACTCAAGGCAATGTTCAAACGTTTTATTCATATATACATCAGCTTAAATCTCGGCTTCAAGTGGTAAGACCCAGCTGAAAAACCTGCCAACTCCCAGATGTTTTTTGTCTCCAGCTGTATACTTATCTCTCAGAAGACTACCCTGGGTCAGGGGATGGCAGTGATTATCCATATTTCTTTCCTACATCCAAAGCAATAATTTTAAAGCTGCACAGTCTTTCTCACAAGCCCTTGTCTGGGTCTTGTCTAGGTCATATATTACTACTCCCTATGAAAACTGCAGAGTCTTACTAGATTGACTATAAAATATCTTCAGGTTGCTGCAGGTTTTTGATTTGCTGCACAGTACTAGATGAAAATCCTTTCAGCTAAATATGAATGAAGACTTCAGGTTTATATAGCAGCCTTGCAAGAAGAGAAGGTCATCATAACTCTGTCTTCTGAAAAGAAAATGAGGGCTAAAGGAGTGTAATTAAGAATTTTTTCTGCATGTAGAAAGTCATCTCTGTATTCAAACGGTTTGAGGGAGTGATGGCAACCACTGACATCACACATTTTGTCTTGACAGATATTTGGGGTGGTGCCAGCAGTAATTTTTAAATTTTTAAAAATATATTTGACACAGCTGACAAAAAAGGTCCATTATTAGTGCTTTAAGAGAAAGGGAATGGACTGCAAATCATTTATCATTGTACACCAGAGAGAGGCTCTGTGATCTTCATTTTGAGGATTTGTCATCAGAACCAAGCACAATGCTTAATGTCATGAAAAACACCAAGCAATGTGTGGAAATCCATCATGCCAGTAACATGCACAGGTATCTAGGGCAAAGTTAGTCCTTCCCAGGCAGGCTGGCTGCATGTTTCAGGAGAGGCAGGAGGACTCCCATCCAGCTGCAGTCCAAGCACTCCCATGCAGAGAGCAGAGTGTTTCAGGAGCCTTCTGCCTCAGCTGCTCCTCAGGACACGTGGCATCAAGGCTTCTGCATGGACACATGGAGTTCTTCCACCAGAGATATTTTTTCCCAGTTCTTTACCCCCCTCTGTGTCCTAACACTGTTCTTACACAGACAGACAATCTCAGATACATCATGGAAGAATAAATATTGCAGATTTGAGCTGGATTTATTTTTTATAGCTGCTGTCACCAGCTGTGTTTGCTGTACAATCTGCTGGCCACAGCCTCTGCCCTGCTGAGCTACCTCTGCCCACCAACTCTCCCACAGGGCTTCAGTTCTTTTAGAATGGAATAATTTGCAACAGGACTTTCATATAAGCTTTGCAACAAAAGAGAAATTTCCCTTGCCCCTCTTAAAAAAATAATAAAGCAGCAAATTGTGAACCCTTCTAAAAAGGACTGTCTCATCCTATTGATTAATGCAGGGTATGGCAGATATTAAGGTGCATTTGTCTTGGCCTGACTGCCAGTGTTTCTAAATGCATGGGCTGTGGCTCTCTTTCATCCCCTAAATACCTCAATTGTCACTAAAGTACTAACACACCTTGTCTTGTCCAGTTAGAAGCCCACAGACACACTAGCACTACTCAGAGAACTCTCTCCAATCCCTGCAAGAAATGCTGCCCATTCATTCTTGTCACTCTTCCAAGGCCTCCAAGAAGTAGCTTACACAGAGAATAGAAAATTGTCAACTTTTCATGTCTGTAAAGGACCTGGGTATAGAATTTTCCAGAAAACATTACCGACACACTTGAAATTTATTTCATTCATATATGGAATTAAAACGTAGAGAATAAATTAATTTTTTATTTCTTTTCAAATTTAATTTCTAGTTAAAAAAGACAAGATTATGATTATTTTAGTATTATTATTCCCGTGTCAGAGATGATTAAAGCATGGTATGACTCCAGCAGCACATATAAACCCAGTGCACTCCTTCCATACCATTTTTTTTATCATCACCATGACTACATAGAATCTTTAATGGTTATTCAGCTTTTTGGCGCTGTAAATTTGTGTACTGGACCTCTTTTTTCTCAGAATCCCTTCAGAATTTTGTCCCAAAAAATTGTCAAAACATTTCTGAGATACACTTTTCATTCCCTGTGTTTTCACTCCATAGTAAGTATGCTTGCATCCAATTTTAGAAAGCAATATCATGTAATATCTATTCCTTTAATTCTTATATGGCCATGTTAGGTTTCCACATATGGAGAGTGTGGTCTTTCCTCTAAAAGAATTGAATGGAACTATATCCTTCTCCTCTGGTCCTGTGATCAATTCTATCCAATATTCTTCTCCACAGAAACAAAGAGAGGAGTCTATTTTACATTTCAGACACTAAGTACTTTAACTGTTTGGGATTATGACTAAGCACTAAGTAATTCTTCTGTTAGGTTAGGAAGTTCAGTTTGGAGCACTTGTCCTCAAAGGTAAACATTTTCAGATATAAATTTGTGTAACATCTACACTTGTATCAGCTGGTGCTTGTGGCCCACCTGTATTTCCTAAAACTTGGAATTGTCATTGAAAGAGTCATTGTAAGGACCATGAGCAATCAACAAACAGATTATTTCAACCTTTTCCGCCATGGTAAGTGAAAAGTGTGCAAAACTCTAAAAGGCATTGGAGCAAAGCTTAATCCTTGGACACTATGCATATATTAACCTCTACAAAGACTTTGATCAAACCCTTAAATGTCATCAGCCCCCTTTCTGTTTCTTCCGGGCCATATAACATCACACACATCACGAGAATTGACCTTTATTGTTTGCAGGCATGCCCGAGGATATTTACATCATCCAAACACAGCCCAGAAATACCAGTCTCTGTTCCTTACAAGATCTAAATAACTCACAGTGCATGGAAAGCAGAATTGCATACCCATGCCATAATTTAGATTAAAAGGGACTCCTGGAGGTCATCTGTTTCACACCTGACACCTCCTCTTCACATACTCATTTGCTTCAAAGCAGAGACAACTTCAAAGATGGGTCTATCTCCAAGTCAGATCAGGTTGCTCAAGGCCTTGCCTATATCAGGTCAATGGTTGCTACCAGGATAGACAACCCAATTGGTTGGGTGTGTGAAAGAGCACAAATTCCCCACAGCAGCATTTCAGTATCTAGCACAAGCAGCTTTCCCAACTCATCCATCAAAAACAACGTAGTCACGGACAAAAGCAAAACAAAAACACTGTCCCCTTATTTTCACGCTGAAGCCAGTGCTTTGATATCAGGATATGCTCTAAGAGCACTCTGTCAGTGGTGCCCATGCTGCTGGAAAGAACAGCAGCTGGAAATCTCCAAAAGCATTTTCTCCACAGGGCATGAATGGAAGCTCTAAATTTTGATTATTCTGTTCCTTTTTTCAGAGGTGGGGATGTCTACCCATGAACCTCTCAGTAGACATCACAAGCAAGATGTGTCACATTTTGCTCAGGGGACGTCAAACACAGAACACTTTTGTAATGAATGGCCAGGTCAATTTATATCTGCATCCCCAGGGGTTTCCACACTACTGAGGGCTCCGAGAAAAAATAATGGAAGAAAACAGCTGTTTCCTCCATTGCGTAGCTCTAAACCATCTTGCCTACAAAGTGCCTGACCCTTTAGCGGGGTCTGTGGGATCCCAAAATACACCTTCTCTGCTTCCAAACAGAAATACAAGGGAGCCAATTCTCATTCAAATTGTTTCATCTTAAAACAAAAGAAACAAGAAACCTGTCACTCTCTCCTGCCCAGCAGGCACTGCTGGGACACATCTCCCATGGGCAAGCACATTTGGACCCCTTCGTGCTGAGCAAAATGCACACAGAGGTAGCACATGTCAAAGACCTTCAATTACTGAACACGTAAGTAACTTTCCTCTCAGTGCACCACATGATTGAGTCCTAATTGAGCATCACATTCCTCCTGGATGCAAAAGCAAACCATTATGGACAAATGAGTCCAAAAGCCAAAATAAAAATCAGTCAGATAGCTCAAGCACACCTGACAGAGCTATTTAAAGGATTCTGACCATTAGCTATCACTTCGATTATATCACTTTTCATGCTGACATGAAAGGTGGCAGAGGAGCTATTTTCTCAGTCTTTTGTGTCTTCACAAAAGGAGACAAGCATCAGGCAAAAAATATTCAGAAAAAAATGTTAGCTGTCTTTGTTACTATTTCATCTTCACCTGACTCCAGTGTTATTCTCTGGGACGTGGAGAACAGCCAAATACTATTTTTAAGGCTTTCAAACCTGAAATATAAAATAAATATGAAATATTTAGTCTGAATATGAAAAAGATATGCCTACATATGGATGACTACACTGGTCTTTAATGCTTGATCCCCATATATATTTTGGTGCAAGAAAAAGACCCAAGTATTTATATATATATATGTGTTTATATATGTGTATTTATATATATATATATATATATATATATATATATATATATATATATATATATATATATGTGGCATTTTTCAATATTTATGTTTTATGGCTTTATGTACAGTTGTCTGCAAGATTGTGAACACCATAAGTTTACTTCCTCTGCTGTTATCCAAAAAATTACTGTGTTTCAAACTAGTGATAATCTGTGTAGTTCAAAGCCTAGTTTTATGAAAAGTTAGGGAATGCAATTTGAGGCTGGCTTTGCTTGAAATTAAACCATTCCTCAGAGTATCTTGTTATCTCTCTTCCTTCACATACACACACACACACAAAATTCCTCACAGTAATGCCTTTCCTTAGTATTAAAAGGAGGGCAAATACAAATAATAAGTCTCTCACATGTCCAGCCAAATAGGTTCTCTATCCAATTAGCAATCCATGCAATGACTGCTGTTTTCACTGCCATAGGAAAGAGGAGAGTTCCCATACAAGCCTCCAACTAATTCTAACTACAAGGTATTCAGGGGGCTGGAGCACATGGCATACAAGGAAAGGAGAGAAGCGTTGTTCAGTCTGGAGAGGTGGAAGCAAAGACAGAATCTTACTACTGCCTTCAACTACCTCATGAGAGGTTACTAAGAATATGGAGCCATATCCTCTTTGTAGCTCCATGGCCAGAGAATGAGAGGCAGTGGACACAAGCGGCAGTAAAGGAAAATCCTATTACATATTAGGATTTTTTTTTAATTTTTCTTTTTTTGGGCAGTGAAGGTGACTGAGTATCAGAACAGTCTGTTGAGAGACTTATGGTACCTCCTTTTTTGGAGATATTCAAAATCTGATGTAGGCAAGGCCCTGAGCAACCTGATCTGACTTGGAGATAGACCCATCTTTGAAGTTGTCTCTGCTTTGAAGCAAATGAGTATGGGAAGAGGAGGTGTCAGGTGTGAAACAGATGACCTCCAGGAGTCCCTTTTAATCTAAAATACGGCATGGGTATGCAATTCTGCTTTCCATGCACTGTGAGTTATTTAGATCTTGTAAGGAACAGAGACTGGTATTTCTGGGCTGTGTTTGGATGATGTAAATATCCTCGGGCATGCCTGCAAACAATAAAGGTCAATTCTCGTGATGTGTGTGATGTTATATGGCCCGGAAGAAACAGAAAGGGGGCTGATGACATTTAAGGGTTTGATCAAAGTCTTTGTAGAGGTTAATATATGCATAGTGTCCAAGGATTAAGCTTTGCTCCAATGCCTTTTAGAGATTTTAAAACCAAATCACTTCCCTCTTTTGACTCTTGGCTGAACCTCCTCTTTTACTGAGGTTATGTCCTTTCTCTCTCTCTCAATTTATATTCTTTCTTTTCTTCTCAAAAGATGAGGTATTAAAGTCTTCATTTTCAAAAATTAAATGTTTATCCCTTTTGTAATTTACCTCATCAGTACTGCTCAATGTAAACACCAGTGATACAACTTGAATGACAGTTTTGGGGCTATGTGTATCTGTCTGTTCATTAGGACATGGCCCAGTGCCAGTAGCAATCTGTCAGTGAATTTTGAATCAGATCTTGTAGAGCTAGATGCAAAAAGAGTGGACACACTGAGTGAGCCCAGAGCTGAATCCAAATCTTTGAATCAGGCATTAGCATTACTTATGTCTGGGGACAGATTTGTGCCTCATTGTGAGATGTGACACAAGTTCCAGAGCTTATACCAACAGTCTGCAAGCTTGGTCTCAGAAACATATTAAAAAAAACTCCATTTAGAATTTTTTTCAGTAGTTTGTTTCTAAGGAAGAAAAATTACCCATGGGAAAGCAAAGTTTAGCAGTGATTTGTTGGCTGAAAATATCTGGGAGCCACTAGCTAGAAATAACCAGTCATTGCTTAGGGCAGGTTAATATTTTAGATCTTGACTTCCTTGACGTATTTGGTGTTTTAACCATCAACACCAGGAAGCACCTCCACATATAACCTGGATCATAAATTTATATATGTTCACCATAGCATCACCTTAAACCACTAGCAGAGGTTGTCTTCCAAAATGGACATCAGCCATGACAAAGCTCATTATGACAGCATTCACAGGCACATGGAAAGTCCAGGTTTAATCCCTTTCCCTGGCTGGTGAGACTGCAACCTCCCATCTTCCTAGAAAGGGGCTTATCCATCGCCTGTCGTCCATCCTAATACAAGAGCATCCTCCTTGCTGAACTCTGTAGCATGAAGGAAATGCATTGAAATGTCTTAGTATAAAGTGTGGGAGTGTGAATGAGCCTGGCTGTGAAGTTCAGTGATTAGAAATCTCCCAGTTAGTTAGCATTTAAGGTGACTTACCCTCCTTTCAGTTTCCAGCTGTTCTTTTGGTTGTTGGTCTCTGTGCCAGCAGCTTGGTTTGCACTTAATGTAAGAACTGAGAGCTTGAGCACTAGAACAATCCTTGGGAGCAGATTCCACATGCTTTCCTATCACCCCTTTTACATGAAGTACAGCAAGAGTGACAAATCCAAGTTTCTTTCACAGTTTATCAGCGGAACACTGATTGTTTCAGTGTTGTAATTAAAGAATATTAAGACTTGCCAATAAAGTTTCTTGTTTGTTAGGAAGGCAGGTGAAATACATTACTAAATTGTGAATGCATCATCATTGTTGTTTATTCTATTAGAACTAATGATAGGCAGAAAAGATACAAAAGTGTAGCATAAAAACGATATTGTCCATTTTTGACAAATTGTAGGTTTATGGTACCTGTCATTTTGGAATGCCTTCAGTTTTGAGGAACACTAAGATGAGGTCATTTAGATATTATTGACTCTGCCATTACAGCATCAGTCATAAGTATTGAAAGCATTTAACCCTCCATGAGGAGCTTTGAACTATAAATGGCATTCTGTAATGAGGACAGCCTGCTGTTTTATAGCAGTGAGACCAGATGTGTGGCCCCTTTCATGGCTGCCTGTACTGCCACAGGAACTTCTGTGGGTCTCATGGTGCTTGGAACAGCACTTTCACTGAAGACATTGAAACTATACCCATGTTAGGATATAGCAAGCATCTTTTTATTTGCCTGTATATTTGAATTCATTCTAGCTAGATTGGACTGTCTTTTCTGGAGTGATATTAATGGAGTTCAGAACCAGTGAGCAAACTAACAAACTCTTGTTCCAGCTAAACAGGAGGTGCGGAATACATATTAATACAAGACACCATATTCCTTTACTAGAGTCCACAATTAGGCTAATAACACTATACTTAGCTTTTTCAGCAAATAGCCTTGTTTTTCAGCAGGCCTGAGCACTGACTGTTGCAGTGATTTTGCAGGAAGCCTCTGCTCATTCATCCAAAGCGTGCAAATGTGGACATAGCACATTAACTCAGACACCCTCTTTAAACAAACCTGGGCATAATGTTCACAAATCAAACTGTACATAGAAAAAGAAACCTAGAGCCTAACATTAAGTTCAGTGAGGTCAATATAAAAATTTCCATTCATTTTCTTAGGTTTTGGGTGAGTCACAATGAAGATTCAGTAGGTGTTCAGAGCATGAAGTTGCAGTTTTGGATTTCTTGTGGTCTAAGTCTAAACCCCAAAGTACAAATAAAAATGCTAAATACATTCAGTTCACAGAAAGAGATAGCCTTTTCACTAGCCACTCACCACTAGCCTTTCCAATTTAAAATATACCAGCAATTAAGTTTTTATCTCAGTTTGCCTTAAGTAAGCATGGTATCTTTACCATTTACAATTTCCAACTCTCTGTGAACTTCATAGTTCCAGCTTTCCTACTTGTGTTCATCTGCAGTCCGTACCTGGCCTGCAGACCATCTCTTCTGAGTTACTGGCAAAGAAGCACTTCCCAGGTGCCGTTCATCAGTGTCAGACAAGCATGAGATACACAGGTATCAGATATTTGAGCATTTAGAATGCAGCTAACTTTTTCACTGTCAGAGCTCAATGCATTGGCTTACATATGGTGCCTACTGCCATTTGAAATTATGTAGCTCATGTGACACCTGCACGTGGCACAAGGTAGGTGTCACAGCAGTGCTTCAGCGTGATAGCAGTGATGCACCCTTCTGAAACCACAGCTGACATCCAGGTAGTGTTCTCTGGGGCATCTCCAACAGTAATGGCAGCACTTGGGCAACTGGGCCACATCCACCAAGTTAGGCAAAGGAGCTTCCATGTGTATTGCAAATATCAACCTGGACTGCCTATAAGGGTATATTGATGCCACTAAATAGAGAACAGGCTAGGATATGACGCTAACATTTTCAGGCTATGCAATGTAAACTGTGCCTTGTTCATACTGATGAGGACTAATTTCCACAAAAGCAAACTGCCTGCACCCACAGACCACACCTCTTCATCCTGGACCTCCTGTGGGTCAGGCATTGTGTTGCTGTAGTCATAGAAAATACTTATTTTGTGTGTGTGTGTGTCTCCAATTCAAACAATGTGAAATAATGCGAGAGCTGTGCATGATCCATCCATGTGGCAGCACTGAACTGAGCATATGTGTCACTGTGCCCTTGAATGTGGTACAAAAGAGGAATGGTGGTGAAAGAGAAGGCAAAGCCTGCCAGGATAACATTAGAGAGCTGTACAGAGTATAGGGTATCATAACTATGCAGTCTCCTGTGCGTTGCCTGCTGGGAGCCATCTCTGGAATGAACTCTCCACCAAGCCATGGCAGGACATTGCAACGGAGAAAGCACTAAGGATGACTGAGCACAGTTCCAGGGAACATGTTAACAATTTAGCACCATGAGCTGCCTGAGGTCCCATGTTTGAACCATTTCCTATTTTTATGAAGTAATGTAGATCTATCTCCAGTGGCTACTGGCTAGTATTATTGATACTAGGGTTAAAACTGTATGCTTGTACAAATATATTTATATTTATAACTTTTCAAATATAGGAGAAATATCAATTAGAGTGTGCTTGAAATTTTGGTATTATTTGGTATTATTTTATCCTGGACTGTGTCCAGTTTCAATAGAAGGACTGGGGTGAGCAATTCTGCTCAGTCTTCCTGGAACTTAGCATGCCAACTCCCTTAGCAAACCATATAAAAGCACCATGTTCAAAAGCACTAAGATATGTGAGACTGGTTACATTGATGTAACCTACATCTCATGGAGAGTAGGTGGTCTGTGGATTATGTGTATGCCCCTCAAAAACTAGAGTCAGTGAGAATAAAGCACTTAATACTGGCTAAAATCTATTCCTAGCTCAAATAAAGCTAATCTAAATGAGCATTATGATGCACTACTACTTTAATTTTCAGCAGCCTTCCTGTTGTGGGAGTGAGACTGCTCTGGGGAAGCAAATCATCAGGACATTGATTTAATATCAGTTTTGATTTAAGTTTCTTGCAACACAGTAGGTTATGCTGACTCTCAGCCTGCGTGTCTTGTTATTTGGATTCTGGATAAACAAAGCCGTGTTCATTAGAAAGACATTAGTACTTTTGCTTTGACTTCTCAGGGGAGGAGAAAGGGGGAATATGCCTTACATTTGCTGTCATTTTTAAAATTTTAAACACTGAAAATCGTAGGTAATTTATATCTGATGTATTTCCATATCAGCTCTAAAAACACTTCATGAATATCACTGCTGGTAGAGGAGCCATGCTTTCATATGGCTTTGCTGTTCGTAAACAAGTTTTCTTTTCACAAGTGAATACACAGATAATTTTGTGACTACCGTACTGTAAGCTTCCCACAAACCTGAGTGTGCCTTTCACAGCATCATTACTTTTCTATGTGAAGCATCTCATCCACACATGTCTGCAGGATGTCAGTATGCATTGTGAGTATTTTGCTTGTTATGAGGAAATATCTCTTGGGTTTTCGAGGATGCTTTAATCCCCAAGTATGGATTACTAATATTTTTTTGAAAAGTGCTTTTTCTTTGCTGAGGTAAACACCTAGGAATCATCTGTCTGCTGAGAGAAAGCAGCTTAGCTTGTTGTCCCTAAGGACAACCAGAGCTATCTGCTCCCAGTATTGTATTGGGAAAATTATGTTTATGATGAAAATAACATTGGTCTGAGCTGTACTGAAAGCTACCACTCATCATAGTCAAGCAAGACCAGCTCTTGTTGTTCGGAGTCAAATTAATGTAAGGAGGAATGATTTCAACATGCTATGAATTTAGTCTGCACAAAATAATTTTGTTCTTCATTGCATAGGATTACACATATCCACTGTACATCCATCAAAAGGAATTTTTAATTCTATTCCTAGTTATCGGGCACATCTTTCTTTCTCTAACTGAATTTATTTACAGTTTGCCTGCTGCGCTCACTTGAGCTGGCCCTGTGCATTATTTGCCCAGTCCCTGGTATTTTAACCTCTTGTTTCTCTTTTGGATGAAAATACTTTGTGGATTTTTCATATATCTGTGCTATCCTTATGGGAGATTGTTCAATCTGGTTTTTTCTTTTCTTTTTTTTTTTTTTTAATGTTTTCTACTTTCTGCATTGTTTTGAATTTCAGAGAAAAATAAAGATCCTAGCACTGACACCTGACTGTTGTCTGATTCAGAAGAAAAAATTAAATCATCTACAAAATGTCCCAAGAATTTGAATCCAACCTAGGCAGCATCACCGAATCTAGCTTGTCAAGCCTTTAAAAAATATTGAAGTATAGAGTTTTCATTGGGCTTTGTTTTGCAGTGAAGATGTTTCTCAGAAAGTCATTCAAAAGTAGCAACTGTGACCAACAAAGATTACGCTGCTCTGAAATTCTTGTTCAACTACTTTTTCATTATTACAGCATAATCATCCAATGGATTGATACAAAAAGAGAGAGAAAATTTATTTTGTGCACTAAGGTTTGTGTTGCTCCTGGAAGAGTTTAAAAGTAGGATTTTCAGTGCCTGTAGCTTCCAGCCATATTCAAGGGCACCTTGATTTAACTGTAAGCAGTGCCCCGGTGTATAGTCATAGGGTTATTTCTGTTCTTTGGGGAGAAAATCAGGCTGCAAATGCACACATCCTTCATGGCAGAATATCTGTCTAGAGAGAGGAAAGCAGATATATGTATAAGGGTAAAAATCCCAAATATAGCCTCTAATAGGTGTGATAATTATTTTCAGGAAAAAGTGATAAGATGCAGTTTAAATCCATTGGGCACATTGTTCCAATGAATGTGCAGTGTATTTATTAGGGTACTCAAAGGATTTATAGCTGCTCCAAAGAAGTACATCTGCTCTATGACTACAGGCAACTTTAGTTTCCAGGGAAAGTTTCTTGAAACTCTTTAAAATATGCTTTAACCTCTTGCATGCTGACATGACATACCTAAAAGTGAGTTGCCTCACACAGCCTTCACAGGAAAAGGCTAAACCATAGCATCCATCTGCTCTGGATGCTCACACCGGGCACCTAACACCTCTGGCTTGGCACCATCTCCAAGTATACACCTTCCAAATAGTTTTATACCAAGTATACACCTCCCAAAACTTTTGTAATTCCTGGTTTCTGGGAAAGGAAATCGGGGTATGAAGACTGGATGGAATTATAGTTTTTCCTGTAGTATCTAATTTAGATGATTTCAGCATGCAGTTAAGTACAGGGGAGTATATGAATATGTACACACATGGAATGATCTGCTAGTCCTAAAAAATGGGTATGCTTGGCAAAACATAAACCAAACAGAAGCCCATGTGTGCACTGCACAGCCCTACATGCTTTGACCCAACATTTCTCCTGCCCTTTAGCTATGCTCACACTGGCAGGCCTGTAGTGTGGGGTGCCAGTGAAGAGTCTCTTAAGCCCCCTCACATGCCTGCAAGGGTTCACTCATGTTTCCCCCCAGGTGTTCACAGACCAAAGCTGGAGCTGTCACATCCCTGGGGGCTGGTTACCAGACCACAGCCTCCTGGTTAACCCAACCACACACAGGACAGACAGAGTCAACTGAGACAGCAGAAGGAGATACAGTGCTGCACAGAGGAAGAAAATGAGCTAGAGATAAAATTGAAAAATCAAAAGAAAAAATATCCCAGTAAAATAAGAAGTAATGAAATTTTCATTATATTCCAGGGCAAGTTATTAGCACAAAAAAAATTTTGAATGTCATCGCCTCTTCTCATAGCTGCTGAATAACTCGCCCTCCTCATATGTGCCCATTTGTGGCTCAAGAGGTGATCCAGAGAGAATGAAACTGCTTGCTTGATATTTAGGGCAGGGTAGTCAACAACTGTTTGCTCTGCTGGCAAATGACCCATAGGTCAGGCACAGATGGATGTTGCCATTCAGAGTGCTGACTCAGGGAGAGCAGGAATGCCAAATGAATGAGCAATCATCATGGTATTTTGTTTAGCATGGAAAACTCAATTAGAATTCTGTACTTCTCCTGCTTCTTGTTCTTCCTTGTGGCAATCTTTTTACACAACAGCAAGATGTTAACAGTGCAGAATAAAAGGCATGCTAATAAGTATAATTTTCCTTTTATTTTTTCCCCTGAACACCGCATTTGCTTCATGTTCTTTATTCCATTGTACATAGCAATTAAATAAAGAAAAACTGGTACTGGGCTGTTTCTTTCTACAGGGATTTTAAATTTTTCAAGCCACTCCTCTCTGAGCATTTATACATTTGAAAGCAATTGTACATTTGCTCCCTTTCCTCCACAAACACCCAGTCCCCTCTAGGAAACTGCTGTTCTTGTATGCAAAGATGTAAGAGCAGTGAATAGAAGTGGAACAGTCTGTCTGAAACCCATTTTCATCTGTTTCTTTCCTTTCTTATCCCAAGTGTTATCTTATTCATTATAAAATATTTCTGTTCCTCTATTATATTTTTTCCTTTTCTTTTTTTTTTTTCAAATTCCCTGTGTCTACACAGGGTAGATGTGGCTTTGGAGGACAGATGATATATGGTAGTTTAAGACACGTTTGACAGAATATGACTTTGGCCTGCATAAATTACTGTCAGGGAATTTTCGAGGAAGTACTGAAATAAATTTGCAGTGACTCAAAAATCTGTCATAAATTATAATATAATCCCCACCGTGGAATGATTTGATGCTTAAAACAATTAAGTGAGTTTTTTACCTTAGGTGAATCATCATAATTTTTCCTTATAGTTTAACTTCTCAAATTCCTCTGAGCCCTTTGAGGAAAATATTTTAGAAGGGAAATTTTCCCTCTCCCTTGCCAAAAATCATATTTCTTTTCTGTCAAGCTTGTGTCTCTACTCTCACAGGTAGTTCAGAGATGGCAAGGTTTGGCCTTTCCTCACATACTTATATCAACTCCTACAGAGGGTGACTAGGATCCTTCTACATTGTACCACTACCTTCCTGATCTTTTTCTACTCCAAGTCACCAAACCCCGGCTTTTCAAATGACATTCTTGAAATACTCCAATTAAGAGGATAAGAAGTAAGAGTTTGTGAAGCTCAAAATCCTTATGGGATCTTGAAAATATTCTTCAGGCAGTGGCCTATATTTTATGCATTCAGTATCAATAGTAGCTTTGACTCAGTGAGAGTAATCTCTTCTGTTTGCTGATGAGCTCTTGACTGAAAAATAACTAAAATAGACAGAAAATGTGAATGTTTCTATTATTATCTTTAGCTCCCTTATGACACCACACTTTGTGAGGGTGTATATTCTTTTTTTCCATTTTGAGTTTTTCCTACACTGTGAAGAACTCCGGAGTTATTTTTATAGACAAAATTGCAAAATTTCTAGATTTTTCACTCCCAATCCACTGAAACTGCTTTTCTTAAAATCTGCAATCTTTACTCTTAGAGTAAAACAAATCCAATTTTCCAGTTTTTGTGACTATTACTAACTCCCCAAAACATGGATTTCAAAGCTTCTAGATTTTGGAGGCAAATAAACCACAGCACTCATTACTTTTATAATGTCAGCATTTTTATGACAAGACTCCTGACCATGGGAACACAGCCTGTGGTCCCCAAATGCCTGGTGTGGCTGGAAAGCATCAGCAGACAAAGGTGGGGTAGACACTTTGAAAAAAAAGCCAAACAAATAACCAGTGCACAGCTGCCTCCATCATGAGGGGGCTGGCACAGGAGCTGGGCTGCTTTTAAGCTCCTGTGTGCGAGGAGCAAGCATCGATCTTCTGTCCAACGCCTTGCTTCCATCAGGAGCAGTAACTGGCAGGAGGCTGCCTGCCAGCTCTAGGCAGCTCTGCAGCTCGGCTGTACCTGTTTGTTCTCAGAGACAGCTGTGAAGAACAGGCGGGATTGCCTGGGCTTCGAGGGAAGAATGAGACGAGAATATTTTACTGCTCTTTGTGAAGTGACTCACTAGATATCCATTGCAAATTGATTGCTTTGAGTCCTGTAGCTTTCCTTTCACCACCCACCCTGCCCTCACAGCCCACAGCAAAAGATGCAGAACAGATGCATTCCCTTTTTCCATTTGTATTTGGAAATATCCCAGTGACAGCATCCTTGTCCTGGCAGAACCACGCTGCCTGTCTTCCCCCTACAGCTCCTGTGATGCTGGAGCCTCTTTGCATTAGCACTAAAGGGAGGGGAAGGTGCAAGCACAGAAAGGTCAGTACATATGGAAAGAAAAAAAATAACTAAAGTTTACATTCACAGCTTCTTCTTGACCCAGCCTCTTCCCTTGGCAGCATCCAGAAAGTGTGTCCCCCTCAGCAGTGTGGTCACACAGAATTCCCAGATGCCAGCAGCATGCTTGTGGTGGTGGGGAGAGGATGGCAAGCTACAAAAGCCTGCCCAAGAGCCACAACAGATACTCAAGCAGTAATACCAAGCCTAGTTGCATGCTCTGTTTACCTGCATGATTTAAATATAGCTTGAACAGTGCTATATTATCACTACTGTTAGGTTGGCATATTGGGAGAAGTAGGGAGACTTTTTACCTGATGCAGAATTCAAGAAGGGAAAATAGAGTTGTCATCATAAGGAAGGTACTAGAGATGTAGGGGAATGCTTTGCTTATCCAGTGACTCTCTGATTTCAATATATATACATATTTGCTTGGTATATGATTATTTTTTCATCTATATGGGGTATTCCTTTCTTCTCTTCATTTTTCTGTTTGGAATAAATGCTCTTTGGGACAGAGAGCTCATTCAAATTCACAAAGTATACCTCAAGTGCTGGAAAATGTGCTCACTCTTATCCATCAGTGTTTACTCTTTAAATTGTCCAGATTAAATTTCACAAATGGTCTTGCAGTGCATTGAATTTATGGCAGAGGTGAGCTGTGCCCCTTGAATTCATACTGTTTACCAAGTCACAGGGCTCAGACTGAGGACTCCAGATATACATATCTCCTTCAAAGAGAATGAAAGAAGAATCCATTTCCTGATTCAGGATTAGATTGAGCACCAATTTTGAAAGAATATCTAAATTCATGACTTTCCACCCAGCCGTGGCAGAAAACAGGGAATTGATTAGTCTCATAAGATTTTTTCTGCTTTAGGATAAAATCTTATGAGAACACCCCATTACTTTGCTATACTTCAATCAGGACTTAAATTTTGTCCCTCTTTTGGAGTGATTCTTGAACACCAGCAGTAGCTGGACCCACACCCAACCTCTCCATCTCCTTTCTGCATCTGCCTGGGTTGCTGGCAGCCCTGAGGAAGCTGTGTGCACTTGTTCTGTGAGGATCCAGTAATTGGGGTACTTAACCCTACCGTGAAAGGACAAGAGAGTGCAAGTCCACCTCAGCTTCCCTGCTCAGTAGGAATGCAGTGAAAGCCATTAGTATATTGACACAGCAGATTGACACTACCAAGCTCGCTCTGACTCCGATTGTTTTCCTGATAAGCACTTTCCCTGCTGAGCCTACTCGCCCTGCTAGAAATGTCTTTTTGCATAACTTTGTGTCTCTGAAAACATTACCTTTTTCATTCTCAATACTTTGTGATTTTCACTTAGAACTTAGATGTTTTAACAATCTCTATTGCGCGTGATTTAACATCAATTTGTTGATAACTTTCTCATCCCTGAAACAACTCTGAAAACAAAATTGTGGAATCTTCCTTGAAGAGTCTGGAAAGAAAATTTGGCAAAAAAAAAAAAAATACAAAACTACACATCACTGCAATGAGCAATTGCAATATCACAAAGCCTCTATGCTGACTTTTAATTTTTTCCTGACTGTATATATTCACCACTTGTAATAATGAGGATTCGTATGTATTTGGATTAAAATAATCCAGAAGGAAAATATCCAGGCCATTGAAACCAAGCTTCAGCTCCAGAAGAGAATGAATGGCAACCAGAAGTCTTAGGGGAGGGAAATCTAGCAGGCATTAATTTTGGATGGAATAAATTGTGATGTTAGAATAAGCAGGAGTTTGCATGGTATAGCGGGCTGTAAATTTGGGGTGTTCCCATAGAACATAATAATGGGAACGTTATTAATCTAGATTATGATGTGGAGAAGAGCACTCTACTGTTCTAATGCCTTGCTCTCTGAAACTGCTCTCCCTCAGACTGAGTCTGTGAGACCTGGGGATCCCCTGGGATAAGAGGGCCTGAAAAGATTGGCTTTGAATCATTGAGAGTCCTCTGAGAACTTCTTCAGTTTGGAAAGCAAAGGAGCTATGTCAAGAAGTAACTACTAGAAGAAGTGAAGTGAAATGTAAGGCTACTTCAAGTATGAAGTACAATTATCCTGGCTCTGTTATGAAAGGACATATCCCAGCTCTTGCTGCCCTTTGAAATCGTACTCTTCTCACGGCTCTTAGGAGGCTTCAACTATTTTTCTGCTGTAACGCATGCAGTTCCTTTTAAACCCTTGAGTTTTAAGAGAAGAAACAGCCACTTCAGGTACCAGATGAACATTTCCAGGACAAATGAAAGTCTATGTAAGCTTGAAATACTCTATTAGTAATTGTTTACATTAGCTATTAACATTTTTGCTTGGAGAGATGAAGGACTGTTCAGAAAGAATCAGTGCTTAACGGCTTAGCCTTGCCACAGAAAAGCCTCTGGCATTTTATCTTTAAGATTCCAACATATTTCTGCTGCTACTTTAATACTTATCTGCAATAAAAAGCTGATTCCTCCGAGTGCTTTGGATTTGCTTGAATCAGATTTATAGACCAGCTTTTTAGCGCTGCTCCTAGGTATTGCAGGGAAGGGGAAAGCTGCTTCATGTCCTACAGATTTCCATTTCAGGACACTGATGTTTCCAGTACCTTCTACCTTCCAAACTCAATGTTTTTATTTACTGGGGGTCAAAGCGTAGAGTTTAGATGGACACATTTATGGAAAGGAGGACACATTTACAGAAATGACATTTGGGCCAGGTTGCTCCGCCATTGGACAGACTTCTGTCCTTCATCTCTCCCCAGCCAAAATGAATGTTGAATGTGGCAGGAGTTTTGTGTCAGGCTCTACCTGCCTGTAAGCAAAAATGTCCGTGTTTTATTACAATAGAAAGGTCCGTTTGATGATGTGAGACAACGTTGCACTCTCTGCAGGGCTGTGGAGACTGCTGAAGGTAGGATCCCCAGGTGAGGGTTAAGACACAGAAAGGCAGCAATGCCAAAGGCACATGCCTGTTTGCTTGTACTCTTTTGGAGCACAAGGCTGTCAGCTCTGAGCAGTGACTGTCTAACCCCGACACGAGCAATAGCACCTGCCCCTGGAGCCAGCAAACCTGCGACGTGACACCAGCATTTCTGGGCCACAGATGGCAAGGAGCCTTCTGAGAGATAATGTCAGCTCTCATGCAGACCCGCAAATTATTTTCTTGAAAAACATGCAGTAGGCAACCTGGATTGTTTTAAAATGCCAGTTTCAGGTCAAAGCTCAATGAAATAAAATTCAGCTGGGTCATCCAAGCCAGCACCCTGGGTGGTCACATATAAATCACAAGTTACAGGAGACTTGCCCAGATCCCTGCAGGTGTCTCAAATGGCACGAGAAACTTGAGTGAGTCTGTGTCGGGTTTCTGGGGATTGTGACATGAATGTAGATATATAAGTGTAGGAGTATTGGTGTGGAAGCTGAATGTACCCTAACTCTCTGAACTTATATATGTGTTATTCTGAGAATTCAGCAAGGTTAATAGCCATTCTTTACTGTTATTAAAGGCTTTAACTCTTTTCTTGTCAGAGAGGTGATCGCTCTCAGAGATAATGACAGCAAAAACTCCTTTCATTTTACTTTAAAATGCTCTGATGAGAAAAGTCTTGCTTTGTAAAGTCACCTGTCTCATTTGTTTTATTTCACAAATTACCCAGGCGCTCATTTGTGCTTCATAACTGGGATTCTGCATTAGTTCTTGATTAGAAGAGCTGTCATCTGCTTTTCTGCAGATTCAGAAACATGAATCATGAGCAGACAGTTATTGGTAAAGCTCTGGACCATTTCAAGTCACAAAGTCAAGGGGGGAAAAAAAAGAAGGGTGGAAAACAAAAAGCATTTGTTGAGCAAGAAGACCTGGGTAAAATTCTCAGAACTTCTCTGCCCTGAGAAAGTATCAATAACCATAAAATTTCACAGCCCCCTTTTTAGAACCGCAGCCTTAATGTTTTGTAGGGAAAATAAAGCTTTGGTTAACCTTGGCACTGGCAGACCTCATTAAAATAACAGCCTGTCACTTTCGAGTTTAAAATAACAGGGTTGTCAGTTTTATATTCAGCGGAACAATCTACGGTCTTATTCTCTGGGAAACACAGCGGGTGTGCTGAGGGGGCTGGCAGCAGTCAAGACTGAGCAACACTGCCATCTCGAGGGCCCCCCAAAGCCAGGATGCTCCCTGGCAGCTGGGGCAAGGCAATGCTCAAATCCTGCTGAGTTCATGTGGCACACGCCTCACTTTTTAAAAAGCTGGAAATAATCTGCTGTCAAGTGCATGGTGGTTTGGCAACTGCTTGGCATTTAAATTTATTTTGTGAGAAAGTATGGAAATGTATAATGTATGAAAAGAAAAATTTCCATATAGAGCAAATAAAGTTCTGCCTCACTTGTTTTATAATCGAAGAAAGTTACCCTCACTGAGGTACCTAGTGTGCATTGAAATTTTGGGCACCTAATGAGCCATTCTAAACAAAACTGTGTGCCTGAGCTCCCTACATCTAATCAGTGGAGAAATGAAGGTGCATTTAATAAAATATCTGAGAGAGATCCTCTTTAGCTAAATAGCTGAATGTGATAGAGGGAGCTCAGTTCAGTTGCTTATACATAAATGTCTAGTACCTCCAAGATATCTATATGAAGATGAGAGAAGTAACAAAAGACACACAGGAGATACATCTTTCTTGGGGGACAGTCCCTAAAACTTAGTTAACTGCTTTTCATTAAGCCCATTTTTCCAGGAAAATTGTGTGTCAGTTAAAATACCCAGCTGTCCTATACTATGCTGCTTGAGACATCTGATTCTTGCCCTGACTGTGACACACATGTGCAGCAGACATGTAAACATAACAACTTCATTAGAAACAGTATATAATATGTGCTTGCTAGCCTAGTCCTTTCAAACAAATTCTTGGCTGTTAGTCTTAGAATGCTTTCAGGTTAAATCCCTAATGGACATAAATCGATGTATGAAAGCCTGGCGCAGTTTTCTGCTGGTATGGCAGAACACAAATCAAATGGTGGTGAACCGTTTGTTCTTCCTACCTGGCCATGCCCATGATGAAGGGCATGCCTCTCACAATTCCACATGCAGCTCAGGTACTCAAACACCACATCCACAAATCCATTATCCAGCTGCCCACCATTATACAAGGTCTACATTATTTTTAATAAAGACTGCAAGGGTGCTGAGTGCGTGGCTGGGTGTCTTAGACACTTCTAGGGCAAAGCAAGCAGCAGGCAAACAAAAAGCTTGTCTAGTTTTTCACTGGAAAATAATGTAGCATGAAGAAGTGGCATTAGTTAAATGTCGCTTGTGAATGAAAGGGCAAAGGAGTCTATGACTAAAGAAACTGAACAGACATGAACATGGCTCGTGAGGGCTGCTTTCATGTCTGTTCTCTGAAACAAAATATCAGACCTCTTTCCAGTTGCTGTCTGTAGCTGTTCTGACAGTGTGACACACTGTTAGAATATACTTCACATTCACGACCTGAAGTCCCTGAAATTACAGCACCCCATCCCAAGCAGCCACTCAAAACATCTGCCGAGTGTCTTTGCTGCCACATACAACCCACAGTACAACATCTGGGGTGGCACCCTGGTACCCCAGAGAAGCAACTTCTAGTGAACAACCAGAAACATTTGTACGTTTTTCCAGGTCATAAAGGCTTAATTCACAATGGACGTTGCATCAAGATGTCTCTGAGCATCCACAAGGAGAAGGTGTTGACAGAAAGGCAAGCTGAATGTTCTGCTTTCACTTCAAAAGGAAAATATTTCCAAATTGCAGAATAAACAAGGAAAAAAAACGTGATTCAAAAACATCAGGAAGAAGAAAGAGAGGTTAATGGGAAACATTTCTTCTTAACACAAAGACTCCATATTATTTTATTTCATTTATTGCATTGAACCTATGTCAGGTTTGTGTGCATTTCACCATCTTTGAACATGATTTTAGCATCTTCTGATAGTCTTTTATCTTTGAAAGTAGGAATTATATGGGTGCGGATGATAAATCTGGAAGGAATATGAGATGGTCTTGACAGGGGAAGATTTGTCAGAGCAGGACAAAAATAAAAAAAAAGGAATTTACTTTTAAAAAATTATTTTAGGGACTCCACATTTAAAATTTGCTTTTTGTCCCCAATTGCTTTTGAGCACACCTTATCACACTGCCAAAGAAGCATTCTTCCATCAGAAATTAAGCCAAAGTGATTCCATTGGCAATTGTCGCCTCATTCACAAGCAAGGGTCTTCCTGCAATCTTGCACGCCTTATGAAACTGATATTCAGCAAACTTTTATTTTTACATGGTATATTCAAAACTTACTTTGAATTCTCATTTTATCCAAATGTCCTGAAATAAAGCAAGGAATGCTAGGGTCTGATTCCTACTGAAGTGATGGGCTTTCTTTTAGCTCACTTCATGACTTTGGCATGCAAGGTGAGTAAAGACAGAAACATGGGTCAGCTTTATTTACCTTATAACTGAGCCCATGCTGATAGGCCTGGAACTGAGCTCATGGGAGCCTTTCCAAGTTCTCCTGAGGAATTGCATGACAAACATGACTGACTTGGTTGCAAAAGAAATCAGTGGCAGAAATACAAAATAAACAGTGTTTCTCAGTGTAGGGTGTGGAGCTATACCATTCCTGTAACTCTGGATATGAGTTTCTCTTTGCAAATTATACAAATACTTAACTTTTCTCACTTACACATTAATGCCTTTCTTCTGTTAGCAATTATAGATCAAGACAAGGCTATTTTAATATCCATTTTTTTATGTCCCCAATAAATTAAAAATTTAACTCTTTGCGTGGTTCTTGCTGTATCTTTTTTTTTTTTCTTATGATAAAGAATTGTGATTCAGAACAAGTTTCATACCTCCAAAGTCCAAAGTAGCTGAAAAAAGGGTATTTCAATATAGTATCAGGGCTATGTCAGGAAGATAACTAGGGAAAATCAGGCTAGCTGCGGCCGAAGATATCCAGCTGTCTTAATCCCTATAAATCTCTGCTAGAGCAAGTGGAAAGAAAATATGTAAAATATCAAAACTGCATATGTCTCCTATTTAAATGTTTCCACAGAAGTCTAACCAAGCTTGAAAGTTAATCTTTAATTCAAAGAATAGGAAATACCGAGGAATCATTTACAAGGCCACAGGCCACTAGGGAATACAGTAGTCTGACTTCATAAATCACAAGCAAGCAATGTTAACTGACTCCTTAGTGGGTTCTATCTCATTTTCAAGGGTCTGTACATCTGTTGCATAGTTTTTAAATGCTGGTGGCAATCAAAACAATGTACAGAGGAGCATGTGTAACCAAGGGGACTAATAAGAGAATTTCTGTGGTCATGCTTGACAAGATCTCAGAACTGAAGCCTCTGAAATCCACAGACAAAAGTTTAACATGTCATGGCAGGAATTATATATTATATATATCTTAATTCTGTTCTGCATTTAAAGTTACATTAAAAGTAGTCCAAAGTCATTGCCTGCCCAAATATTCATCTCACAGAAAGTGGCCATCAGGCTACTCTCTAAAAGAGAAGGTGAATCAGTGCTCAGAATTCCTTTAGCAAAGCCATCAGACACCACACTGCACTTCCAGAAAGTTTCAGAATGAGGTTCGAGGAACCAGTTAGACAGATGTGCAAATTCCAGTGCTAAAAACTGAGGATTAACAGAGGTCTGGTCAGATAGCAGGAAAGGGCAAGACTCCAGAGACTGAGTCTGCACAAGTTGTGTAAAGCTCCATGGTGAAATAAAGCAATAGGAAGGTGTGAGGTGGGAGATAGCTGTGAAGGGAAATATCTGAAGGACATAAAAAAAAAATTAAAATTTAAAATTTAAATTTAAAAAAAATTTAAAATGCACCTGAATCAAAGGCATCTTGAGAGGCTGTAAATGGTAGCATTTCTCTAAGATGTAGCAATTTTTACTATTGCTGCTTTTGTGAGTCATGTAAATGTCTGCTTCCCCCCAGGCTCTAAAATGGCAATAACACCTCAGAAGGATGCCTCTGAGATTTAATTAGTTGTCATTTACCAACGATCCTGAGTAAAGTAAGACCATCTTGCTTTATCCGCTGTACCTCCTTAATGCAAATTAAAAAGAAAATCCATTAGGAAGTTTAATGATTTGTTATCTAACGTGGAGTATGCAGACACCATTCAATATCTTCAGAAGAGACTGGGGAATGGGAGTCCTCATTTTGATTTTCAGGGAGTATCTGGAGAGCATGTGCAGCATGTGAGCTGTGAGACTCTCTCTCCATCCTTTTACTGGCTTCTATGAAAAGGAAAGGCTTCTATTCCAAATTACAGCCCTTAGAAGAGTTGGGGGGGAAATCACTTTCCAATAGGTGTTGAATCACTTGTTGAAAACAGAAGTCTCCAAGTCCTAGAGCAGTAGCTCTCATTTGAATATGGGCAAAACCTGAATGTAAGTCCAAACATATGAGTTTTGAATAGCTTTAAATAACTTTCAGCAAGCAATGAAGTTACTGCTCTGAAAGCTAATTACTCACAACCAATATCAATCAGATTACTCCTGCAAATAGTCATCCAGGCACAAGCAATAATAAGAAAATCTATCCCTTTGACTTTCATGTTCAGCAAACTCATATTAATGGATCCTCCACCCTATAATCTTTATTCCTTACACTTTCTATAGAATTCCTCTATTCTCACTGTGTCCTAGCAGGAATTTACACACCACGAACAATGGGCAGTTTAACTGAGTTGCTTGTGCTGGTTAGCTGTCTCAGTAGAGATCTTGGGGTTTTTACCCTCAGCATGGGCAGAAGGGGAAGAAGAGGGACTGCTATCTCCCCAAAAACCTTGGTCCTATGGACCAAAGACATCAGAAAGGGTAGGCATCCTGAGACCATCTACACTTCTGCCAAAGCCTTGCTCACAGCCTGTAAATCGGAATTTATTTTTTGGCTTAACAGGGCTCCCCTACTGAGACTTTAAAGGCTTGCAAATGCCACTAGTATTTCATGTGAAAACAAAGCAACTAGGGCTTGGCAAGGGGTGTGAAGGAGATTTATAAGGTGTCTATCATGGCAAGAAGCACTGTCAACAACCCATACAGAAAAATACTGTCCTACTTATTTCTTGTGGATGAAAATTCAAACGGTGCTTCTGAAATAACATCCTCAGCTCTTTCTATCTCCTGGCTTATAAAGTGACATTCTGTACAGTTTAAGCATGGCAAAGCAGCATAGGCTATTTGTGAGGAGAGCTATCATGTCCTGAGAAAAAAAGATAAAAGATAAATAGCCGAGTACAATATTGTACCTCAACAAGCTAAAAGACAATCTCAAAACTGGATGGAGGAATGGAGAGCTTTTATTTCTTGGTTTTTTAAAGAACAAAGCTTAGTGATTTCCTTTAAAAGCTATTCAACAAGCTCCCCTAAATCCTATTACAACTTAATATGAAATGCATCTGTTTCCATAAGACCCACAGCGGCAGCATTCATCCTTTGTAGTCTGTCCTTTGTTGTTTTTTCTAGCTATTCTTGTAGATTTCTTTACTCTAGTATACCATACACAAAACAAGAACTGATGAAATTTTAGTGAGAGCATTTATTTATTAAGTTGATGCTGGAAATTCAGTTTGTTCCTGCTTGCCACCTGAATAATGCCAAATTAAATTATTGTTCAAGGAATTTATAAGGTAAAGAAACCGTTTTGATACTGTCCCAACATTTCTTGCATGCAGATTCTGTATTCAGCTACAGATATTTAGCTACACATAATAGCAAAGATGAATATAGTCTCTGCATGACTTCTCACTGTAACGGGGATCCAAATGTACTGCAATGTATTCAGCTCGTGTATCTTAAATCAGTTCAACATCAGCTCAGCACTGCACCGTTTTTTAGAACCTGCACATGTAGCTGTCTATATAACATTTTTCTAAGACATGACCAAGCTGGTGGGTTTATCTGATGAACACTATTTAACTGAATTCACATTCAGCAGACTGTGAGGAATATTAATTCTTAAAAAGATGTATATTTAGAATATCCTAGATAAATGGAAACTAAGAAGCGCAAGATGCAGCATGCTTTTATTAATGTCTTGCCTGTGGAAAAAGGTGACTTTGATTGTTTGTATGTTCTGAACTCAAATACTGGGTGTCTTGTTTTTAAACACAAGGAAATTAAGTTTTAGCACCTTTTTAACCTTCACCATCATCACCATTACAAATTTATACAATGTATTGTTTAACATTATAATTAGTGTGGCTGATGTTTTTTAATCTCTTTTCCCTCTCATTGTCTCTTAATCAGGTAACAGACATTAAAGAAAAGCTAAAGCTCTCTAAAAAGTTCTGGTCAACATTGCCCTACACAATCTGCAAGGATGAGCGAGTGACAGCCGGTCTGTCCGTCGAGGAGGACTGCTGGAATGGCCACACCAAGGCGAGGTGAGGTGGACCCCTCTCCACCCCACCCGATCCAAATCCCCATCTGGCCTGAAGCATTCATGAAGCTGGGGGTATTTCACAAAACTGTTTATGAAGGTGAAACGGAAATGGGAAGAATAAGTAATTGTCCACATGCTGCTTGTAGCCAAGATTACTTATTGTCAAAATGCCATTAAAGCCAGAGTGTGAGTCAGGGTAAATGTGCACAGAGGGTCAGCATGTGAAGGCAGAAAATGTGCATTGGTTCAGCTCCAGAAGGATAATTTATACTGAGATTTCAAAGAGCTCTTTAGGTCCATTTAGCATCCCTGTGTTGGGACCGACAGCTTGTGAAGCAATTGCACTCTCGGGATACCATACTGGGATGAAACAGAAATTGGAATTTCAACTCTACTTGCTATTGGCTGGCAAAGCTTAGGGCTATTTACAGGGGGGCAAAAAGTGAAAAATCACCACCAGAGAATAAATGTAACACTCCTACTCATCTTGTGTAGAAGATTTGACCTTATGTTACTTCTTCAGAGATAACTGTGATCATCTGCCGGTGTTTGTGATGAGTATTCGGTGAGTTTTAATTTTGAAGTTTACTTGGCCCTAGCTGCAGCAAAGCAGGAGCCAGCAGATGAGCAGGTGTATCCAAAAGTCCCAGTGTGGATTCATCAGCTGACAGGGAAGAGGATCCGATTATCCCTGCTGAGAGGGGGAGGAATTGGCTCAGGACCATGCCACGGGCTTGGTTTCAGGTGTGCAGCGGTATCCTGTGCTTTTGGGCAGACATGGGGAGTGGAGAGGTTTGAGTGTCTGGTGACAGCTGAATCTCTAGAGAAGTGACACATTCTGGCACTCAGGGACTGGAATCTTTATTTTCCTTTTACCTTCACATATGTGAAGACACATATGAAGACAGAATATAAAAATGAGCCAAAAAGGAAAAACAACCAACCAATTAAACAAACAATAGAAAAAATGAGACAAGCACGTAAAATATACAAACAGTGAAAATAAGACAACATAGGAAAACAACTTAGAAACATGCTCAGTGTCATTTTAGATGGATGTATGGATGGACAGATGCATAAACAGATTGCACTCACCTCACCATCTCATCATCTAATCATTTTGATAAGGAGCACAGTTTACAGGAGGATGGTTCACTCTGAATGCACACCATTTTTTCCTAGCCTAACTACATAGCCTTCAAAGGAATTAATTTTACAGTCAGGAGGAGGGGGCTGCTTGGTGTATTGCTAGCCCCTTGAATTCACTTATGGATGCATGTGAACAAATGTGTCCAAAAGCATGAACCACTGCTCAGTTGCTAAGTCCCAGACCCAGAGAAAGCCCCTGGGGATTCAGAGAAGTACTAGGAGGAGTGTCTGGTTATTAAAGGACTCAACATAAAGGAACGGAGTGAAAAGAGAAACAAAAAGTGTGGTTTCTCCTTCTCTATTTTATCCCTTCTTGTTATTGAGCTTTAAAAGACATGAGCTCAGGCCTGTACACTGCACGCAGTTAAGCAGAGTTTCAAGGCATGCCAGCTAAATGCCATGAGCCACATCAGGGTGCATGCATCAGTAAGAGATATATGCTACTCTTTCTACAAAAGAGCAGTCAAATCCCTTAATATCTATCTATTCCTCCTGGCTCCCATGCTTAACACCAGTGTGTACCACATCTGGCAAGTACTTGGCAGCTCTCCTCTGCTCCTGGACTGAAGGGTTTGGCACAGCTTCTACATTTGCTGGGAGTTAAGGAGGTACATTTTATGCATACAGTTTTTCACCCTTCTTTTGTAGAATTTATTTTATGAGAAGCCTGGGTTTCCTCATTATGCCTTCTGAGATTAATGTTCTGGAGAGAGAGGAGCAGTCCTCTGTTAATAATCTCCTTGGTAATTGAACACAGATGTTTCACTGGATGTGGAGTGACAGCTTCAAAATATCACCTGAAGATACCATTTCAGCAAGTCCAGCCACTGCGCCTCTGCCCAGTTTCTGTTTAATATCCGTTCACAAAGGAAATGTATAGTCATAGTCTTAGTAACAGAATCCAATAAATGCTTCAGGTGAAGGCAATAGTAATAAATCAGAGAAACACCACAGAATGCCATGGCTGGATATGAAATAGTATTAAAAATGGTATTGAAAATAACTAGCTCCAAATGCAAAATCACCTCTTGGCCAGTGAACAAATACTTTTACTGCATCAGAAAAAAATTAAAGGTTTCCTTGATCAGACTGATTAGTATCTGATATCAAATACTAGCTCACAAGAATGAGCATAGCAAAATCTGGCCAGTATTCATATATATACATATATATATGTGTGTGTGTGTGTGTGTGTGTGTGTGTGTGTGTGTGTGTGTGTGTGTGTGTGTTTCACTGTGTCAGCCGTCATAAGCACCCTTGTGCTATATGAGGAGCTGCATGCATGTTGAATTCCAGAGAATATGACAAAAGCCTGTGATAGAAAAAAAAAAAAAAAAAAAAAGGAAACTTAGCCACCTCCTGTCTTCCTAGACATTAATGCTGTAAGTAAGAAGACAACATGGTGTTGGCCACCACTGGGAGAGGAAATTATTGCTGGGATTTTAATCTAATCCTGTTTTGGAATAAAGAATTAGAAACTTTGAATTGTCAGATAGACATTACGCTTTATGTTTCACTTTACACATCACCTTTTGATGCTGCTTTTACAGGGGAAAAGAGTTACAAACCTGAGATCACAGAGAATGAGAGCTTGGCTTTCTCCTGAGAGAGGCATTACACCAAGGTCATTTGTGGTTATTACACTCCCTAAATATCACTTTGCTGCCATGATTAATTTACAGTGGCACCAGGTCACCAACTGAAGGTCGCCAATTCACAAGTAATCATGGTGTAACAGAGTCATCCATTTGGTGTTCTGGAAGGGTGCACTTGGCTCATTGCTGATCCTGTACAAATAATGGTTTTAATCAGGTCACATCATGTAGAAACCAAGTGCTGTGAAAATGGGAAAATATTTATTAGATGGATGAATCTCTTTTTTTGAAAAATCCATATTAAAGGTAATAATAATAGCTACTTCAGACAAAGTGCCTTTTAGAGAGACGCCCAGCAGGATTTCTCCATCATATTTGTATTCACAAAAGAACGTGAATATAATTTTATGTTTAAAGAATTAACATCTTCTACCAGATGTGCAGAGACAGATTTCTGAAAGCTATTTAGGATCTAAAAAACAACATTAAGATCAAACTTTGAAAATTTACCTCCCTCCCTACATGCAATTAAATTCTTAACAACAGCTGATGGCATCTTCACTGATAGGTATTCTTCAGAATTAAGAAATTTTCCCAAGAATGACGGAAAATCAGGCTTTAGGACTTAAACCAAGTCCAGTGTATTAATCCTTGAACATATGACTTTTACTGAAGAACAGCAACCAAATCTGGAACCCTCTGATGTTCAGGAGAATAACCTTGAATTGTTCCAACCAACTCAGCCAGCTGATTCCAACCAAAGCATCTGAAAGATTGTGCTCATGCACTATCATCCTGGTGGCTCATGCTCACCGGGGCTATAGACTTATTAATATGTCTTAGCTCTGAAAAGCTGTAATTTGTGGAATAGATGAGACCTGCATTCCTTTCCACAAGGAACCCATCACTCCTCCAAACAGAAGAAGAAATAGAATTATATATGAGACATAAAAATAAAACAAACAGAAAAACATAGAGAAAGATAAGGAATAAAAGGAAAAATGAACACTATAATTTTCAATATCTAGCTCAAAACTACAAGATATGTCACCGAAGCAAACACAGGAATTTCAGCTGTCCTGAAATTCTCTTCTTCTCCTGCCACACATGTGGGAGTGTCTACTTCTGTGGGAGAGAGCTTTTAATTTCTGGTGAAATTCAGTGGGAAGACTCACCAGATCAGTGTTTGCCCTGAGAAAGTTGCTCACTGCTGTCCAGCGAAGCTTGCAGTGACAATGAGTTGAGTGTCCTTTAGCTGGATGTAGGCACAGATGACTGTTCAGCACCACTAGTGAAAGCGGGAATAAACCACTTCTCACTAAGTGTGAAAACTGCCTATTCTTAATTGATGGCTCTAGTTTATTTTTATATCTTAAAAAAAAAAAAAAACTGGCAGTGAGATATTTTCTCCCTCTCCTTGTGTCTGCTCAAGCTTTTCTCCAAGATGGAGGGGAAAAAAACAAACTGAAAATACCCTATGGGGATTACGTCCTGAGCAAACAAAATCAGATGAGGTGAACTAGTTAGCCAAACAAGCCAATTTTCCACTGCACTTATCTTTCTGGACCAGATGTGACTGACTAAACCCAGCCCAGCCTGAGAAAGCCTGTGCTGTATTTTGTATTCTATTGCCTACAATTCTGTGCACCTGGAAGAACTCCAGTACTGCCTAGGTGGCATGCCCCAGCTGTAGCATAAGCAGCTGCTGTGGCAGCAAAGTATGGAGAATGTTGCCCTTAAAGACAGATTCTTTTTAAAAATTAGATTCCTCCTTTTTTTAAATTTTTTTTTTTAATTTGGGGGGTGGGCAGGGTGTCAACACTACAGGCTTTATATATGAGACCTGAAAGATCCATCAATCATTTTTAGACTTGAAAAGGAAGCAGACACTGTGGAGCATTAACAGGTTATTAAAAAAAAAAATAAAAGAGGGGGGAAAGAGAAGTGGTTTTAAATAGGCTTTGTGGTACTTGGCTATGATGTGCCAAAAGACATCTTTGCTGTGTCTGCTGAGACAAGCAAGAACTGTGGAAAGGCTAAGAGAAACAGAAAGCATTAATATTTTAGAAAACAACATAAATTACACTAAAATCCTGACATAGCTGAGCAAGGAGCAAACACCAGAAAACAAACAGTATTGTTCAGCTTCTCTATCCTCAGAGGGCTAGGAAAGCTTGCTTCCTTGCTTCTCTTTTTTTTTTTTTTTCATTGTGAGGAGGATGGAAAGAACAGACACTGATTCAGGTTGGCACTTCTCTTCATTTATAATGGGCATACAGTTCTTGTAATAGCCAGGCCTATGAAGAGATCATTAAGGAGAGCAGAAGCAGCAGCAAAGCTTAAAATTCACAAGGGTGTCTCAACTTACAGAACTGCAGCAAAAGCAGCTGTGTTCAACAACTTTGCCCAGCCAGCAACAAATCTTCTGTCAAATCATGGTCCCAAGACATGGCTTCCTATTCAGTGTGACTTAACCCTACCCCACACACATCAAAATGTTTTTGTCAGAACATGTGTGGGGCTGCTTCTCCAAGGCTGCTACTCACAAAACATCTTGGGCTGCCTGTTCTCATGTCTGCATCAGTCCTTTAAAGAAAGGAAAACTACTCAAAGATATTTCGTTCAATAGAGGCATTTCTGATTCCCTCCCCACACCACCCCCCCCCCCCCCCCCCCCCCCCGCCCCCCAAAGAAGCAGTTCAACTAGTTCAGTAATGAGGGCAGAATCCAGCATCCAGCTACACATTCAAACATGTAAATTTGGGTACTTCAATATAGGGTGGGACAATAAGGATTGTGTTGTCCAAGCAGTTGTAGTATCATTGGAGATTCTCTGGGCCATCTGGGATGAGTGTGACACAGGACACTGCCTCCCCTCTGGAGGAGAGCCTGGGGTAAAACTGCTTGAGCATTTTTAAAAGCACCAATGTTAAGATGCCTGAAAAGACCCCCAGTATCCTGTCAGTGTACTCAAAGAGGCAGTTTTCCACTGAATACACTTACCTACTGCTATGTAAGATGGTCTAAATAGTCATGACACCTCCATGGAAATGGGAAATTAGACCCTGGACCTAGTGGATATTCAAAGCCTACTGGAGTGGCAGCATGACACCAAGACACCTAAATCCTAGTGGCTGAAGTGGCATTCAAGATTCAATTCAGCTACCATAAGAAAAACACACACTATAACTTTAGATGCCCCAGATGTCCAGGACCTCCCCCTAAAGCCTGCAGATATGATCCAGAAAGCCTCACCTTTCAGAGCTCACCTTTCAGAGCTAGTGACAAGAAGAGGAGGAATAACTAAGAGCATTCAAATGGCACCAGCTGTCTATGTTTATGCAAGGAAATCCCAGCAGATGAAACATAATGAACTAGTCATTTGGCCAAAGGCTCATGGGACTCTAACAGCTGTCCCTGCTCCACTGATGAATAAACTCCTGACTAGCTGTGACTGAATCTGGTGGTGGCTAGATCTGGTGGTGGCTAGATCTGGTGAGAGTGGGACTCTGCTTATTCCCAGACACTTGTATTTGAACACACAAGAGTTGGTATGTGTGTAAACCTAAAGATTAATTTTCAGCCTTTCTAATTCTTTTGCTATTAAATCCTAAATGCCAAGGGAATTTAAGCATCCAGCTAACTGTTAGGCAGTGTTAAGGCCATGGATTTCTTGTGACCTACATCAAGGATGTGTCCCTTACACATCTAAGTGACGGACACTTGCCAGGAATGCTTTGGGGGTCACCAAATCCTGGGCAGATAAAGCAGGGAGTGTCGCAGTTGGACAAAATCACTGGATGGGCTGCCCCGTGTAAAGTTAGATGATTCTGAGAAGGACATCAGATTCACACTAGTCACAGTGCAAAATACAAACCTCCATGAAATGCACACACCAGAGCACTCTCTAATTGCTTTAAGTCAGTACATTCTTCCTTTATAATTGATGGTAAGACAAAATGAAATCAGAAATAAATCAGTCAAAGAAAGCCTGTGAGCTGCCCTTCAGAGCTATCCTTAGCTTCTCATGGACAGCTTGCAATAAAGGGCTGCTAACCCTTCATAAACAAGGAAATCAATCCACATGAATATTTAGCAATTTCAGATCACTTGAAGCTGCTAACAGCTATGGCCATCGTCATGGACAGGATACAGAGCAAGACAATCATCCTGTCTGAGGAGTAGTTCAATTCTTACATTCTTGCTTTTTTAATCAACTGCACCTTGAAATTGCTGATTTACTACTGGGCTGAGTAATTTATCTACAGCAGCCCTTTATTGGTAGAGACGTGTGACAGATGGAGATGCTGTTCCTTTGCAGTCCAAAGCATCCCTGCCTGCCAAGGTCTCCATCCTACTGCCTCCAGGCAGCTCTGCAGAATTATTTCCTATTCTGTCTTTAGTGATTCATAGCACGGTGGCCTGCAGTCTCCCATACTGGGGGAGGTAGCTCTGTGTTCTCACCACAGTAAATCTGACTGCAGGAGTCTGGATGGGATCCCCAGAGCAATGTTATTTCTCATCATGGTACTAGTGAAACAACAGGACATGCAGCTTGAGGCTGGGTATTTTGGCAATCATGTCTGGTTCTTCGATGTTCACACACCCCCAGGATTATTCTCATGCAAGCCTTCAAAGGCCACTGGTGGCAAATGAGTCTCATCTTGCAAAGTGAGGACCCATTACGCTGAGACTAAGCCCTTCCTTGGTGCAGCAAAGCATCTGTTGTCTTGGGAACCTCCAGAAGCAATGCAGAGCTTATTTTCCCTTCACCATGACTTCAACAGAGAAAGTCCTTTCATCTCCCTTAGCTTCACATTTATTTTCCATAGATGTTTATTTTTCCAGACCAATATGAAACAATGCTGTCATCAATGCCAAACTTCAGTGCTGGTAGAGAATTGGGCACACACAAGTGAGAGTGATGTGAAATACTCTCAAACTATATTTGGTACCAGGCATTGTGAAAGTTTATCTTTAGTAGACTAGACTGTGCTATCATTACTTTTTGTCTGAGTACACAAGCACACAAGGACTCCCATAAACATCAGTAGGACAGCCTGGTATGCAAACTAATTACAAAATAGATCATATCCTTATAAAGAATGTAAACAAAGGATAGATCTGCCCCAAATCCCTCGCAGCCTAAATATGAGACAAAGATAGTAGGAAAGACAGACAAGAGAGAAGAGGGAAGCTGTGATGCACTATTTTCTCAGGGTGCCATGCCAGCATAGAGAAATAATGTCAACCTTTTTTCAGCCTCACAGCTGTAAAATGGTCTGATAATTTTTGACAGAAATTCGAAGCAGGAAAAAATGTAGCTTTGCAAAAATCTACAAGGAGAGCTTCCTGAGGACAAAGAGCAGCAGGGGACGAAGAGTGCATCTTTAACAAAGGGTAATGGAGATTTTTACTGTAGGATGATTGGAGGCATGGGCTGCTTTTTGTAGGGGAAAGATGTACAAAAAGCACACTTGCTGCCTGCAAGCAGCCTAAGACTGCATTATTCAAGGTCAGAGAAAGGAATGCTGCAGTAATCAGGAAATTCTAAGGTAAGAGTCTGAATAAAAGATTCAGATTTGTGGATGGATAGGAAATGCCATACCCTAAATGTTATGCACAAAGTACATGAGACATGAAAGCATAGCCTGGTTTAAAGGAATAATGACCAAATCAAAGAGAATACTGGAGTTTGGTAAAATTATAATGCTTTTTATGGGCTTGGATGTCATGTAGGCTGGAGATGTTGTTCATGGTGGTCTAAAAAAGAGATGCAAGGAAGAATTGGAGAAGAAAATCAAGTGCTCTTTTAAACTAGGAAAGCCATAACACCTCAAGATAGGCTTCTAAACTGCCTCAGAACAACAAATATGCTATATACAACAAAGGACTTCATATTTTTTAAGCAGAAAGAAATAAAAACAGCAGAATGCACTGTTAGATGCTTAATTTAGTGTGCAGCCATTCATGTCAGCAGAGGATATGAATACGTGGTGACTTACTGCTGGCTTGCGAACCTTTTCCATAGTTCACACAGTCATTGCTCTTGCTGGGGAGTATATGGAGAGTTAGGAGGTTGAAAAACTTAAATCCTTTCTGCTCCCCATGCAGCTGTGCTACTAAACAGATCCTTTGGAGTCAGTAAAATTAAAAACTATATTTTTAAAACAGTTTTAATGTATCTGTTTAAGAACTGCATATTGGATTTCTTAGCGCATCATTTACTGCACAGTGTTTTATTTCTGGAATTACTGTGTCTCAAACTAATCTTTCATTCTGCTGTCTAGATACTTGCCTGAGATTATGAGCGATGGCTTGACCAACCAGATCAACAATCCAGAAGTAGATGTGGACATCACAAGGCCAGACACCTTCATTCGACAGCAAATCATGGCCTTACGTGTCATGACTAACAAACTGAAGAATGCGTACAATGGGAATGATGTCAACTTCCAGGATACGAGTAAGAAACCACTAAGTGTCATTACATAACTGTAACTTTGGAACCCATTTATAAATTGGCTCTGTTGCAATGACTTTCTGCGGTCTTTGTGCTCTGCGCTGCTGACAACATAAAAAGCCTTTTTCTGTTCCATGAAATTCCAGTTATATAATTGTTTCTTTTGCTTCTCTTGCTTATCTTCATGTTTAATACATCCAGACACTGAAGGCTTTCCATAATGCCAGCAGTCTGATCCTTTTTCAGAAGAGCATTTAATCACCTAATTAAGTCACAGTGGGTTTCATTTGGAAGCTTTACTGAATGAAATTTAGCACCACCAACACTTCCTCATTCCCAATGTGTTCATCCCCACTGGGGTGCCAAGTGGAAGGGAGAAAAGGGATGAAAGCTGTAAGCTATATCACTCACGCTGTTTCCCTCACTCCTTTGTGCCAGGTGACGAAACCAGCGGCTCAGGCAGCGGGAGTGGCTGCACAGATGACATCTGTCCCACCGAGTTTGACTTTGTCACCACCGAAGCACCGCCTGTCGACTCGGACAGGAGGGAGGTGGAGGCTTCAGCCACACAGCCTGGCTGGTCACTGCAGACATTGCTCGTCATCTTCCTCAGCCTCGTACTGCAGAGACAGTGGAGATAATCCTGGATCTAGTCAGACAAACTGTGTTTTAGCTACAGAAACAGCCTACTTTCTTCTTTTCTTATACTCTTGGACAATGGACCATGCCACAAACGCAGTTTTCTACAAGATGGCAGTTACTGCAACCTGCTTCCCATTTTAGTTTTCCCAAAGAGTACCAGGTGCCAGACTGAACTGCTTCCGGCTTTTTTCAGATATCTCTGAAGACAATATCCACTCTTAAGAGAATTCTTTCTCAATACTTTATTACAGGAGACTTTCTGCGCTTCATTTCCTTTTATGCTGCAAAAGGGAAAAAAGATCTTAGAGTATGTGTTTTTCCCCAGTGAGAAAAAAGACGGGGGAAGAAACCAAGAAAGTTTTCTTTCTGAATCAAGCCTGACTCAAGGCTGCTGCATTTCAACAGAATATCAACAAAACAAATAAACAAACAAACAAAAAAGACAAGAAAGGAACAAAAAAAAAATGCAACCGTTCTTCACTGACAGCCAGGTTTCCTTTAGGAACTTCTGTAGGATGATTCAGGTCATCAGAATGATCACTGTTATAGGGAGGAAGGCTGGATTTTTTTTTTCCCCAACACTAAAAAAATATGTCTCAGCAGTGAATGTCTTGCACTCCATCTGCCAACCACATCAGATTGGTATGAAGGTAGAGAAGCTGAAAAATAAGTTTATCTTTTAGTATGGTAGTAGCTCCACTAGCTTCAGAATGTCATATTACAGCTGCTTAGGATTTGAATCTTAATGCCCAGTAAAAATATGAGTAGTAGCACGATTTCACCTAGTTTCTTTTAGGATTTATCCATGTTATAGAATTGTCACAGTTTTCCACTTAGCTCACCCCTGTGAGCTCACCAGCCATGATGGTAATGTTAAACAACTCTCTTGACCCCTCACGGGTTCAGACAGAAAATAATCTCTTGTGATGTAATCTTTTCCTTTTGTTGCTGTTCTGACATCGATTAGAACTTTTTGCTACTATGTCCATTACCCCACCAAGACAGCAATTCTCTAACAGACTAACAGCAACCGGATCAATAGTGTGTTTCACACCTAACTACATCTTTCATATCAGTTAATTTCAGTGTCGCGAGGATTTCTTCTACAAAATTTCAGATCAAACAAATATATAGTACTGACATGGAGATTTCTTTCACTTTTTTAGTCTTAGTATGATCATCTATTTTTATATATATAAATATATATAAATCACAGATTTTAACTTCTTAATTACAAGCTCAGGGTTGACACTTCTTTATAAGGAAAAAAATGTTTGGTCAACCAACTCTTCTTTTTTTTGCTGCTCTGAAAAGTAACCCTTTAATGACTGGTGAGCATGAAAATCAAAGAAGAGAATTTTTTACATATCCAGTTGTCCATTTCCTATCAAGTTTGCAGGTTGGTGAAGAAAACCTCTCTCATATGTGTGTATTTGGTGGAGGGGGCAGGGGGGAGCATGTGAGTTTGTATGATAGGCCTAGAGAAGGACATGGATGTTAATTGTGATGGTATTCGTACTTCAGATTCTTCAAGGATACATTGCTTTAATAATCATTGTCTAAATGGTTATGGTCTGGGATAGAGTTTCCCTAATTTGCATCTGGTCATAAAACCCAAGATGGAAGCTGTTTAAATCCTGGACAAATGTGTGTCAACAATTAGACATCAAAATCTTCCTTCTTTTATCAACCACAGATGAAGGATTTTTGGGGCAATTCTGCGTGGTGTTGAAACTACTTGCCATAAATTTATTTCCTGATTCTTACATTGACTCTGGAAATGGTATACACAAATTGTGGTAACACTGTAAAGCCAGCCAACCACATTCCAATTTAGCAGCAGAGCAGGTAGATCATATCCATTGCAATCGCTTTTTCTTGTCAAATTATAATTAGCTATCGATTTAGGCATGAAATTAAAATAGAAAACACACAGCACGTTAGACTAAAGTATACTTAAGCACTTTTACCAAAAAAAGTATTTACAATCTATTTATATAGTATGTCTAATAACAAAAAGCATAAGTTTTGAGCCACTTGTATTCAATTTCTTTTCTTCCCCATTTGTTTACTTTGAAATATAATGATAGATAGCATCATAGAATCATAGAACCATGGAATGGTCTGGGTTGGAAGGGACCTTAAAGATCATCCAGTTCCATCCTCCCCTGCCATGGGCAGGGATGCCATTCACCAGATAAAGTTGCTCAGCCTGGCCCTGACAGGTGGTCTGTTCTTCTGGGCCCAGATTAGTATGTCTCTGTCTAAGTGTGCAGATCACATGGGTCTTACATGGCCATAGCAATGCTTCCTGCTTCTCCAAATGTTCTTCCAGGAGCAGGTCTTCTGATTGAGCATTTACTGTGCCCAGGAAGTTTAAGCCAATTCTCATAGGCTTTTTCTTTTGCCCTGGTACAGCAGGTATCAAGCAGAAGGTCTTTGCTTTCAATTTTTTCCTGAACTTGCACATGCAGTTTCCTACAAGGAGAACTCTGTAAAAATCTCCCCTGGTCCATCTTTTTCTACCCATCTCCACATCCTCTCTACATCCTCAGTAACTGTTTCAGGAGAAGTTAAGTTTGATTTTTATTTCTCTGGTTGTGTGTTTATTTGGTGGTAACTGATTCCATTTCCGTCTGCTTATTCAGGATCTGAAAGCTTATTGACAGGCTAAAGTGTCCCAAGCCCTCTGATGCAAGTCCTCTGTTGTCCTTGCTCCACTCCGCTAGTGAAGGAGCTGATGGACTCATCGGGTTTTTGTGCTACATGTTTTGGCACACATGTAGGTGATCTGATGCCTATTTTCAGCTGGTGCAGCCAAGGTGTGTGTCCAGGGTGCTCCCATCTATTTGCAGACTTCCATGGACTTTTGCACAAGGAGTAAGTTGGATCCTTTTGGACAAGGAGTAAGAAAGAACCAGGGGTTCACTGAAGACGTTCATAACTGGAGGAGCTTGCCCTGCTCTTCTTGAACTAGATCTTATAAACTGCCACTCAAACAACACACCAGCTTAATCTTTGCCAAAATGTGATTCTTGCGGGAGTTCTGCCAGAAATTTTTGTCTTTCATATTATTATTTCTCCTCTTGTTTTGCTACTATTCATGGTGATATTTTGTCAGGAGATGGAGATGCCTTTGCGTGAAGTTACTGTGTATACATTTCTTTAATAGTCCCTAAAGGTTGAATACACTCTTCATACATTGCATTTTTCTGAGATTAAGAGAGCTATTAAATCTACAGAGAAAATTAAATTGGGAATGAAGGACAGAAAAGAAAAAGCATTCATGTTCATAAATGTGAGAATCTACATAATTTCCAGTTATTCTATTTGCACATCCTTTGCATCCAATAGCTCTTCTTCTGAGGTAATTTTTTGGTGTGCCACAATTTAAATATTTCTCTTCTGTTAGCAGCAGATAAAGTAAGAAATTATAAAGAAGACAATTACATGTTCAAGAAAAAGGAGCTAAGTTCTAAGGAAAAGTCCTTTGATTGTGTAAACCCTCTATGCTGCGCAATCTAGAAGTTCTTCACATGTAATTCTCTTTTAAAGTGGAGGCTAATAAAAAATGAGGTGCTATTAATTACATAATCATTGCTGTAGACCCATGTGAGGTCTTTTCAATATTAACTGAGTTGTTTTTGCATCATCCCCAAATTTTTCATGTTCATTGTACTGCAGATTTTTCTACTGATGAGTCAGTACATAGTACTGTAAATGCAGTGCAGACTACCTGGACTCTGGCCAAACTTAGGCATTTCAAAAAAAGACAATCAGAAAAAATTGAAAAAAGATAATAGAAATTTCCTGCAAAACAGGAAGAGGAGGAAACTGTGCCTCGGTGTTCTGGTAAGGGTTGATCTATCCCAGTTCCCCAAGAGGCATCATAGACCTCTGTCCATGGAAAGCTCCAAAAATCTGAGTCTCAGATGCACAAATCATCCCAGTTCTGTGGGACTTTTAGGAAGAATGATCCCTACAGATGAGTGAACCAGTTTGAGCTGCTTCCATGCAAAATGGCTTTACTGTGCATGTGACTGAGCACTGGCACAGATTGCTCAGAGAGGCTGTGGAGTCTCCCTCACGGGAGATATTCAAGAACCATCTGGACAAAATCCTGTGCTGTGTGCTCTAGGATGATCCTGCTTGAGAAGGGAGGCTGGACCAGATTGGCCCACTGCAGTCCCTTCCAACCTGACCCATTCTGTGATTCTGTGATTCTATGAGCTGGAGCTGTTCTTGGGAGGTGGACTCTATGTGCAGTGTCTCAGCAGGCAGCAGTTGCCTTCAGTTTACTAACTGATTCTGAATCATTATAAAATGTAACTATACTTATTCACTGAAACTTTTATTATTTCAACATAAAAATAAATTACAGCACTGATGCAAGTTGTGGTTTTTGTTTTTAATTTGCTTCCAAAGATAGCCCATTAGAACTGTATACAGAAAATTTTAGAACAATTATGCAAGTTTCTATAGATTTCATTATGGATATTTAAAAGAAATCCACATTTCAAAGACCACAAAACTGTGTTTATTATACTAACCCACAAATGTTCAAACCTGCTACAGGAGAATGGATAGTATTAACAACAGTGGAATGTTACATAAAATTGAAAAAAGCCATAATTTTAAAGGGAAATTCAGCAGTCAAAGGCTAAGTCTTAGTGTCAGTACTGAGATTATGTTGTCAAAACATAATAGACTCAGCAATGCCTACTTTCAAGAAAAATAGGGCAGGTGATGCACTGAACATGGCAATGTTTTCATTACAACTACTCAGATGGACTGTGAGGATCACATTAATATGTGTAATTATGACTCTTTTTGGATAAGATAAAGACCAGAGTACCATGGTAACAGGGTGCATGAAGGATAAATGATATGATAGTAACAATTTCCTCCTCTGTTAAACAGTATAGGAGACATAATGGAGAATGAAAGGCTTTGATTTTTAAAATAAAGTTCCAACATCGGACAAGAGTGATGATCTCAAAATAATTTAGTCTGAACATTTTTCAACAGTCTGTCTTATTCAAATCTGCTGACCAATAAAAACAACCAATCATTTGAGGGTAATTTGCCAAAGTAACATGAAGTACTCACTTACAGTATCTACTTAGTTTTTCTACTAAGCTGAGTATATAGTTTATGGTTCTGATTGTGCATCATATGAGGTCATAACCAGACTTGTGCATTGCACCTGTGTGAAATCCTGATGCCATGACAAAGCAAATGGGAGCTTTGTCATTACCAAGGATTTTGACTACAATAAGGGAGAAAAAAATAAGTCCCTTTTTTTCTGGAAGCTGTTCATTTGTGGTTTATTTCTGACTCTTAATAAAACAATAACACTGTCCATAGAAGAAGTGATGCTAGCATTGTCACCTGCAAGTTTTCAACCTTTACTCCAAAGCAGTTGCAGTCTTTCTACCTGGTTTTCCCCACAGCTGAGGTCTCTGGACTTTCCAGGAGTTCAAGAAAGTCATATATGTTTGTCCATAGCTTAAAGTCTACACATTTAAATCAAATCATTTCAAGAAATTGGGTCAGTATTTCAGTCAGCTCTTATTTCACCTTCATATTTAATTATGTAGCATTGATAATTAACAATATAGCACACATGAAAGGCTTTTGTTTCACACCAAGGGAAAAAACCTTCTTCCTTTTCCTCCTTTATTCTGCCACCAAGAAATCTGTGTGGTTTAATACTTAAAGCAGTTGGCAGCATCTGGTGTGTAGTTTGTTTATTAAATTCAGAACAGCTGCATTACTAAGAGGAGTTGTCTTTTTCCTGAGAGGGAATAGGGAGTGTGTCCATTTATCATTAGCAAAAAAGATGTACAGAATGTCGACTATTTATCTTAGATATAGTGGAGGTCCATCTGTCAGCATTTCTGAAGATGTTTTAAAGTCAAATTTCCAGGAAAGACAAATCTACTCCCACTAAAACATAAATCAGTATAATTTTCTTCCATGAAAATAATACAGAATATGTGGTTTTCAGTTCCATGCATTGAGGGAGTTAGAAAGAAATTTCATTTCTCCAAAGTGGGAAGCTAGCCATTTAGACAACTCTCCTTCTCTCATCTCCTGCAGCTCTTTTGTAGCTCTCCAGGGATCTCCTGAGCCCCCACAGAGATTGTCTGAGGCAGGGAGCCTCCTGGGTAAGCAAGTTGTCCCTGCCAACAATGGAGTTTGTTTTTCCAAGATGAATAGAAGGACAGCTGAGGAATGAGTTGGGCAGAGTGACTTCAACAGTGAGACCCAGCAGATATATATGACTGTGCAGGATCAACAATAAAATCAGGTGAGGGAACAGCTGGAGCCCCTCACATCCATCCAGCTCTTCTTTTCAACCTACTGCCTGTAAATTTTCAGTGTAGTCTGATTATAACTATCTACTCATGGACATAGCAAAGGCATAAATATTGCTTCACAAGTCAGCAGTGCTTTGGTAGTCTTCTGCAAAGTTTCTCTCTCTCTTCTCGTTTTCCTGATAGAATGAATCTGTATCTTTCAGAGTCTGAGGAAAAGCCTACTACCTAAAACAGATTTCTGTGTGTCAATAGTCCATTTTTCATTTTTAAAAAGTCTTATTTAGGCACAAAAGTTGTTCACATGTCTCATAAAAATTACTCAATTTCACTATGCATCAAATGAGTTTTCTTCTCCAGCCTGAAAATGACACTCAGAGGAGGCTTTGAAGAAAGCCCAAACTCCATTAACCCTCTAAGTTTCTTAGAGGTCTCCCAAGTTCTGCTAAATATCCCAAATACCAGGTTACAGGTGGACAGTGCTTCTTCTCATCCCTCCTCTCCTCACTCCTCACCTCAAAGTATCATCCTGGCCCTGAAAACCTTTCAAAATAAACACTTCATCATTTCAGCCAGTGCATTAAAAAAAAAAAACAAACTTTTGCCTTTGTGTTTCGTGATGATAGATAATTCTAACTAATTCTAATGATTCTAATGCTTCCTGTGTGCCACATATCCTATCTGTCTTTGAGTCACCAGTGTTGGCTATGACAATTTTCTTCTCCAGGCTGAACTGTCTTTTCTGTCATTTTTAGTTCACTGGATTTTCTATCTCACTGTGTCTTTGGTAGCAACTACAGCTTCTATTTTCAGACATAGGAAGTAGCAACAGGGAGATTTGGTTCACTTATTTGGGAGGTTTCTATTGGGCTTTAACAAACCCCACCTTTAGCTTTTATTCTCTATTCTAAACATGTTTGTGTGGATGTATGTTCTGGATTATCTGACATAAATCCTGCTGACTCCTTTTTTCCATCTATGACTAGAGCTTATAGGCTATATTTTGGGTTATTCATTCAGCTGTGGCAAAATTCTACTTCTTTCTTATAACTATAGCCCAAAATTTCTGTTTTGTTATTGTTCGGTATGCTGATGAGCCAGCAAGGTCAGTGCCAAAGGACTTGTGGATTTTCTGTAGCAAGATTAACTGAATGGGCAACAACTTCTGGAAACAATTCATATTGCTTCTGTAATTGATTATTTTGAGGTCTGGTGCTGGGTATTTTAAATTTCATTTTATTTCATTTTAACATTGAGGGCTTCATTTCATTTACTTCACACATGGGCTACATGTATATTACATTGTATGCATATAATGTAACTACAGATAAATTTTTTCAGTCTTTAGATCACACAGAAGATTTTTTAAGCAGTTGGTTGATCTTAGGGGTTTTTTTTGAGAGCAACAGAGTGATGATCAGTCTCAAAAATTTGCCCAAAGAGTAGTCAGAGGTCTTCAGATTTCAGCTTCATGCTATTAGTTGAGTTTCAGGTTCCAATAATATTTTGTAAATAATTTATGAATATATGTGTGTACTTGAGGGGAGATGAGGGAGCATTTGCATGTCTGAAATATTCTGACACTTATTTTCAACTTCTGCCTAATCTGAACACAAATCTACAAATGAGGAATTCGCATTCAGATGTTCAAGGAAGTCAAACTAAATCAATTGATGGACATTTATAGACAGACTCCCCCCAGGTTACTTTTTCTTGCTGATGAGCAACATCATTTAATTTCCACTAGCATTTTTGTTACATTTCTCAAATTCAAAGAAGGGTGTTGTTTAAGTAGCTCAGATTTCTTGGTTTGGGTATCAATTGACATTTATACATGTTTGTTAAACTTTTATGACTCCAGACATATGAACATTGCTTGAAAGCATGCAAATTGTTAGCTCTGGTTTTTATGCTATATTTCTAGATTAGTATTTAACATAGCTAAATGTGAATTTATAGGGGTGATATATGAATGCAAATCAAATTTAGAATAAAATTAGTTTTAGAAATGATGTTGGGTTGAAAAGATATTATTAAAGTTTAAACCTGCATTTCTACTGATCTGGTTCTAACACTTTGGCTTAATCTGGCACAACAAAAACCCAAAACCAGTTTATAGCTCATACCTGAAACTAAATAGTAGCTTCAAATTTGGGGTTTTCAAATCAAAATGAAAGTTAGAGAAAAATCCCAAGTTCTCCCATCTCCAAGCGCTACTTACAAAGATAGAATATTTAGCAGCATATGGCAGTGTATCTGTGTGTATATATAGCAGTATATCAAGGCAGGGTTTAGAACTTTTAAGGGAAAGATTCTTTATGGCTTTGTAACTTCAAAGTATTGTACCACAGAAATAGACAGAAAAATATATACAATCGTTTTGATACATTTGTGAAATAGGTTTCCCAGAACCTGATATTTTTTTGTGCAAAATGCCTTAAATCATTTTATGTAGGGCTAATGTAATGGAATTTATTTCTGTATATAGCCTTTTATAGTAAATACTTCGGATGCAACACTAGGCTTTTCTTTCCACTGCAATGATATACAGCCTTATGATTACTAACTATAACAGAGAGACAATGAAAGCTCTGCTTTACTAGCTGTGAATGCACTTTCAGTCCACTTGTAGACTGAGAGCTTGGAAGCAAGTAGTGGTGACAGTGCCAAGAGCACCAAGACCTTCCTGACGGCCAATGTCTGCATTCTCTCAGTCCTTTGCAACTGACTCTTTTATCTCTCATGCCATCTGTCTTCATGAAAATCAGCTGCCACTTAGGGCCTCAGATCATTCCACCAAGCACTTCAGGGAGCACGTTGTCTTTGTAGATCTCTAGTCAGCCTGCAGAGACAGGCACCTCCATACCTGGGAAGGGGTTTACCTCACTTCCCAGCACAGGCTGCCTGGGATGACAAGGTTTGTCATGTAGAAATCTCACTTAAGTGCCTGGAGGTAGATGCTCCTAGAGAGACAAGAGGTCCAAACTTCATCCAGACCCTCTCCTGTGCTTTTTTTTTGTTGGCCCAATGATGACTCTTCTTCACACCAGGGCTGGAGTGAGTAGCCTGGAGAGGAATTCCACCTGGAGAAGTCACAGTACAATGACATTGTTACTGGGCCAAACCAACCCTGGTGCAACCAGATGTACAACCAACATGCATTTGCTGTTCTGAATGCTCCCTGACACTGCTGTGTTTATATTCTTACTTATAAGGCATTGGAAACAGTCAAATATTCTAGATTCAAACAGGAAAGCACATAGGCACAAGGGATAGAGATCAAACAGGTCTTTTCTGAAATCCCAGATGTCTTTGCAAGGCTGGTAAAAGCAGTGCACAGGGCTAAAGCCAGCTCAGACAGTTAGCAAAGATCATGATGCACATAGCCAAAGGACAGGAAGCAAATTAATGCAGTGCCTCAAAGAGTGAGGAACTGAGATAAAAACACCCTTTGCGTTGAATCATTAATGCACTTAGTTGTTTGTCAGTCTCAGCCCTTACTGCATCAGTGAAAGGAAAATACACATCTAAGAGGTCAGTAGAGAAAGCAAGGTTAATACCTACACGTCAATGCTGACAAACCATTCATACACCTCTTAAAAACAGCTGAGTGGTGTGACAGAAATAACTCGTTAAAAGCTGGACAATAATTAAGCACATCTTCATCTGTATCCCCCTCCATCTCTTGAGACTCCAAATGAAGAAAATATTTTTCCTTCCCCAGAATACTTCTTGGGGGGTTGGTACTTGAAATGTGGCAGAAACTAAAAGCCTTAGCTGTGAATCACCCATTTCAGTCCAATATTCTAGGCCTCCTGCTCTTCTACTTTGTTTTCCTTTTGCATTTCTGAGAATGGCATATGCAGATAGTGCACGTGAGGATGCATCTCTTTCCCTGTATGCACATTTATGTATGCATATACACACTATATGCATACATATCTCTACAAATACAACCACAGACCAGTAAATTTCAAGCACATATGCTATAAGAGATTATTGGAAAGGCTCATTTACCACAATACTTGACATAGACCTAATGAGAAGAATCCCAGGCAGGGAGTTGTGCTTTAAATATGTTTATACCTTGTGTCTCTATAAGTGTTGATGAAATTTTCTGAAATAACTGGAAAAGAGTGAGCCTGCAGAACTTAATTTGGCAACATCTGCTGCTACTAGTAAGGAACAGATAAAACCCACGATTTTCCAGATAAAAACAGCAACCTAGATGGTATTTTGGGGCTTTACTGATACGAGTTTCATTATCCCTTGGTTTCTATTTGTGCACAAAAAAAAAAAATCCTGTAGAAGCTCACCAAGCATTTCAGAACCCCTACTTCCTTCCTTTCAGGCTACAATAATTGTTAAACATTGACTTTTCTACATTTATGGAAGTATGTTCTTTAAAAATTAGTTGGGTCAAATACTGGTGATAAAAACCATCATCCTAGTTGGTGGGGTTTTTTTAAAAAGTGAACTTATAATGCATGGAAAGTGGCTCTTACTTCTAATTATATCATCTACCCCCCCTTAACTGAATTACAGCTTTATAATCACATTGCCACTGTCCATCACCCAAGAATGACATGACACAATACCCAAGGGATTACCCCTGCAGCAATTGGGTCTTTTTCATTTCTTTCTTCTCCGCATACTTTCCTCCAGGAAGTTTTGATTAGTAGAAATGCATTCCGATTTCCCTGTGGATAAAAAGAAGGGAAGTGTTTGACATTTTCCAGGCAATCTCAGACAGTGCTGCTCAGCCCATTGCCTTTCCATTTCCCCCTGAGTATTTACTAAGTCCAGTGCACAACAGCTAATGTGGTTTTCACAAAACAATGATCAGTAATGTAAATACCATTTCTTCCCTCAAGATTTATAATGAATTCTGAGTTTCTTAAGCTTGTTTCTCTCACAGTTTTTCATGTTAAAGATGATATTTGGAAATCACAGAACAGTTAAAACATAAACCATTGTGTTTCTGTTCTCTAGTAAGAAAAGCTTGACTGCAGGGATATTTTCTTGGCAGGGTTATATTAACAGTCATTTATGTGCATATATACTTATACATATATATGTAGAGCTGCAACTGCTTCTTTCATATACCTTAAAATTACTACCAGATAATGAATGTCCTCCTATTAAACTCATTTTTTGTATTGCATCTTCCTGAAATATAGACATTAGAAGACCTTGCTGCTTAGCCAAGGCAATTTTGCCTGGTGCAATATTATGTTAGTAGACAAAGGCATTTGAAAAAGTCATACATTTTATTTTCTGAATCAATACTTCTTTTGCTGCCTACTGAAAAAAACCTTTTTTTTTGTGCTTACTACACATCTGAGAGCTAGAATAGGATTGTAATATTCAGTAACAGACTGAAACAATAACTAGCATTCTTAAAGATTAATTTTATTTGCCCTGCCTTTTGCCTGCAAACATTATCCACATAATGCTTTTCAGACAGATTTTACCTTGTTAGTTTCCTTGCTTCATAGTATACATATATTAATGAATATGTATTTCCAGTGGTGACAGTGTAAGGCAAGCTCTTTCTCTCATAGTGTTATTCTACTGTTTATTCATGTGCATATTTTAAATTTGCAATGGCTTGTTGGAAAGTCTAATTGATTGTTACTGACTACTAGCCAGAGTTTTCTTTTGTTAAGACACCATTACATAAAATTCTGATCATTACATGAGAATTCACTTCTGATTGTTAGATCCAAATTATATCCTTTTCAAAATCACAGCAAACTCCTTATCAATGAATCTCCACTAAAACATTGCGTTAAAAATGTCAGAAAACACAGTTTTTCCAATTGTCTTCATAATAAGAAATAAATAGATTTTCTGAGTTAAACAAGATATATTGGCCTTTATAAGAATCTTGCCATAATTGGCAAAGCATTAAAATATAGAACTCACAATTCACTAGCTCTCTGTGCAGAAAGAGGAATAGCTCAGCTAGAAAATACCAGATTGCTCATCAGGGAAGTCTTATTGATGTAACACACATAGTCACTTGCAGACCATCTACTACAGATATCCTATAGGTACTATAACTATAGGTATCTATAGGTATCCTATAGGTACTATAGCATAGTATAGATACTCTAGGTACTATAACTACTGTGAGATGTAGTAGAGAGAGTCAAACTCTCTGCTTCCCAGTGCCATGAGATTTCAACTGTCTATACAATCAACAGACAGAAGCAGGGAAACACATTCTTTCCACCTGCTGTAACTACATATACTGTATGTTGCTCTGACTTTTCTCTGTTGACAGTAAAGGGTATTCTTGGTCTGGCATCACGGCATGACAAGTTCTGTGACTGATTCATTGCCATCTTCAGCTTAGAAACCTTTCAATAGATGCACAATGCCATAGGAGGTGGTTTGCACTCAGCCCATTAATCCAAGTATTAAGAGATAGGTGACCAAAAGTATTATTTTTGGAGAGGTAACTAAGTGTATGAATTAAGACTTCCCAATGTAACTCATTTAAATTCAAACTTTAGAAGTGTTCCAGCAACCTGGACAATATAATTTATGCTGTGTGAGGACTATGCAATGGAGGATCAGAAACACCTTCCCCAGCCTCTCTGGTCCTCCTCCCAGAGAACCTAGTGAGAGTTTGCCATTGGCTCTAGTACCAGGAAAAGCACATCTAACAAGTTTGATACTAACCATTCAAATCTGTGTTTATATCCTTACTGTCTATCTCTCAAACAGCGCTGGTGACACTTACTAGTTCATAATTACAACAGAAATAAAGTGTGGGACTATCTTTTACACTGTTACTTAATACTCAGTACTGTATGTATATATCTATCTGACACCTCAGTGAAGACTTTGACATGCCTTATTCATTCTAGTTATTTTTATGGTATTGGTTTTGTTAGATTGCTTTCCCATATAAAGAATAAAACTATAAATGTTCTGACTTAAAATTGTCCAATTCATTTTTATCCAAGTTTTGTTAAATCTAAATCATGTTCATCAGTTCTTCTCATTCCCATCACCCTTCACTCACACTAGGAAGGCAATGTACATTGGTGGTTTAAAAACAGGTATTTGATATTCTCTGATGGACTACAATAAATATCTGAAGTAAGTACCTGCCTCATGTCTTGTGGTTTCTTGTCTGCAGAATGAAAAGTGCTCTCTGCAGACCAGCAGTGTTAATCCTATGATTGTCAGTTTTTTGAGAATCATGAGGTTAAATGAATCTTTAAAATAACTTATGAGGACTTCATAAGACTTCATAATGCTGTCATTCTACAGCATTCTTTTTTCAGCTACATTTATGTGCCAGTCATATTCCCCTAAAATCTGTCAGAAAAGTGAAAAATATCATGGAAGTGTCCAAAGTCATGGCATCTAAGGATAAATTTCAGGCAGGAGTGCTTTATTTACTCCTTTGCAAAAGGTGAGATCTCTCTATGTCTACCCATAAAATACTTCTAAAAATTATACTTGGTTGTTATTTTTACTTACTTATTAGTTCTAAGCCAATCATATTAGGAGCTAATATAATGACAGTATTTTATTGAAATGGTTGAACACCTTTTTTTTTTTTTTTTTTTTTTTTGGATTAGACTGCCCATGATCCAAGAGTCTTCAAATGTAAATCAATCTTGGTCTTTAAGATATGTAGGATCTGGCAAGTTAGAGGGGTCTTTTTCTCCTTTCTAGTTTGGCTTATTCTAATTCATTCAGTGGAGTCTCAGATTTCATATTAGGTTTTCAAACTGTCAGTGCAGCCTCTTTAAAATTCTTCTGTTGATCAGGTTTCAAGTTTAAGGAGTTTGTTCAGATGCCTACAGGTTGCTATCTAACATCACTTGAAACAGTTTAAGTTCGCCAAGGCATCTGCCCAGAGCCAGCAGATATGACAGGACCTGCAGAGCCCTGCATCCTTCCAGACTGGCAATTAGTGGTCCGGATGGAATGGTCTCGTGAACCTTGAATGAAACTAAAGGCCTATGTTTAGGCAAGAGAACCAATTTTCTAAATTCAGGTGAGCTGAATCCCACTCTAACCTGGTAAAAACCTAGATTTGAGCAAACTAAATCTCACCCTGAGAAGGGGTTTAGTTGCTTAAATAGAGGCAATGTTGCCATTCTGGGTATGGCAGGGTTTGGTTCAGCTGCCTGTGGTTACATCTTCTAGTCCTACTGCTTTGGATTTTCTAGAATATATCGAAGAGCACTGGACACTTTTGTAAGGCTCATTGAGTCATAGCTTGCATTCAAGATATCTGTGTGTAGCTGGCAAATACACAGAGCAGCAGGAAATGCGTGGCTTCCTGGGATAGCGGCTGGAGCCAGCGCAGGGCACACTAAGCATCTCCAGTGGCACTGCGTCGCCTGCCTCTGGCTACCAACACCAGCTCTCCAAAACAGAGGAAGCCTGACACCTTCTGGGCGTGTCTATCATTGAACTGAGAGAAACCAGCTCATTTGAAAATGATTCTGTGAACAAATTGTCTGGGTAAGTTTGGGAAATGTACTCCTTTCTTTCGAGTGGACTGCTGTGTTCACCATCCTAAACCAAAACACTGCGTTTTCAAGGAGGAAAAAAATGCTTTACAGTGTTCAACCTCTAAAGAAGGCTGAAGAATGATTTCCAGCTTCTAATAATTTTGTAGTATTCTTTAGCTTATTAACACAAAACAAACCTTACTGTGCATGTTTCCTGACAAGGTAAAAACAATCGCTTGTCGTAGAAGAGTTTAGAGAAATCAACAATTTAAAATTCTGGTACTGCCTTGAAGAGACATTACCTGAATCAGTGCATAGAGTCTTCTGTGAATCATGGAAAATCTATCTGACAACTAATAATTTCTTTTAATTATTATTCCTTTCCTGTGCACCTATGAGAAGATTCTATTAATTAATAGTGCTTCGCTTTAAATCCTGCTGGAACAGAATGAAAATGTGAATTGCTAGGGATTTGATTCTGCTAAATGTCAAAAATTTACCTGCCTATTCAAACAGCACTGAATCCTTTAGTCTAGAAATGCAATCACAACCATTTTCTCTGCCAAACTTCTGATACTTGTTTCATGACTGTATGAAACATTGCAAGTCTATTTTGATTCTTTTGTCTCGTCAGAATGCAAATAAAATTCAAGGAGAATGGAATGTGAGAAAGTATTTTTAAAAGTGAAAATACAACCATCTAACTGTTTGAAAACAACAGATGCTTTTATTTGAATGGCAAGTAAAGGTTCTGGTCGGTTCTTTTACAATTTAGAGATGATATTTGAACACCAGCCTTAGCACTGAAATTATAATGATATACTGAATTCTGAAGCTTTGCTGAATTTATTAGCAAATTTATCTCCTGGTGTAACACACTATTGAACCTAATATTACATTTGCATCTATGGAATGCATATCCATTTACCTGAATGTTTGGGTAGCGTCTATAGCAAACATTAATAAATCCAAACAACAGCTGAAGTTAATCCAGGGAAAACTGTGGCCTAAGAAAATGTTTCCTGATGCATTGCTAAGCTCAGACATACCAGAGAGCCATCAGATAAAGATTCCCAGCTAATATAAAGAATGTGCAGGTGTCGAGTTCTTGCAATATGAGATAAATGCAAAATAGCTCCCCTGGCATTGGGATCTGCATGAGGAATGAAGTTGTCTTATAAAGAGAGGGATGATGGCCCATTTTTGAGCAGCTCGTGTGATGGATGGTGCTCACGTCTGCCATCGGCTGCACCTGTCCAAGCCCAGCCCACGGGAGGAAGCAGAGGGCTGGGCAGCCCATGCAGGCAGGAGCTCTGCGGACAGGGCAGTGAGGGAGCATGAGGGATAGGAGAGGCTTGGAGAAGAGACCAGCCTACTGCAACGAGACATCTTTGATACTTATAGTTACTTCAAGTAAATTATTTTATGAGATAAGGAGCATGGGAGAAAGAGGAGAGGAAAATTAAAGAAGTCCAAGAGCTACAGAATAATGGAGTTAAGAGGAAAGATTTGAGGTGAGTATTAGTAAAAATATCCTTAAAGTGAAACAGACAAAGGTGCCTAGTCTGGCTCCTGATTTTAATTTTTGTGATGAAGTTTCTCTTTTTTCTGGTTAATGATTTTCTTCAATAATGCATTTATTTAGTTTTGATGGAGATATTAATTAATTCAAAACAATCAATACAATTATAAATACAGAAACTTTTCACACACTTCCATCTTTCAACTGTAGCCCTGATTACACTTAAAACAGCAGAGTATACACGATACAAGTGGTTAGTACATGGGACAACTATTTTGCTGCTCAATTTATGAGGCTTCTTTAAAATACAGCCTAGGTTTTAGCATCTTTCTACTTTCCCCCACTGGAATGAATATTAATGGATAAGTTAGAGGAGGTTGAAATAGATATATCTGACAAGCAAGGCAGAAAGCGCCAAAAGGACAAGGCAAGAAATGTGGAAGAGAGAAGGGACTGGAGAAGTATCTAGAGGAACAAACAGAAGTGAAATCTCTGGGCACCTCCCAACAGAAAACAGAACTGGGACAGTCCTGCACTGCAATGCAAACATGCTGGAAATTCAGACTGGATTTTTTTCTTTCCCCTGATGTTGTTCCCTGAAATACTGAGATATTCGATGGACTCCTCCTTGAAACAATTTCAAAGATCCTTAACCATGCCACATGCACAACTGAAAACTGAGGGATTCCATTCCAGGGCAAGCAGCTCCCCTACACATTCCATGAAATGTGGAAGGAAAAAATCTGACATTACTTGGCTGCAAATTGAATTTACTGACACTTTTCAGGCAAAGGCAATATTCCAAGTAGTCATTTTGTTGCTCAATAAATTCCCATTGCCATTCACTTTGCTGTGTAAAACCTGCCCCCCCACCTTGTGTCCAAATGAAATAAATCATGGAATATTAGAGAAAAGAAGAGAAAGCAATTTTGTGAAGTGCTACTAGACATGTGTTTTCCAGATAAAAACCATACCAATATTGAGAGACTGACAGCAACTAAAGCAAAAATGAGCATGAGACAGGCTGTTGTGATGAGCTGACACAAATTCATCTGTCTGAACAACACAATTAAGTATACATCACAAAAGCACAACTAGCAATCCCCAGACTAAGCTAAAAAATTTAGATATAGGCAAGACTGAAATGAAAAGTACCATTTGTTCCCTCCTTTTTCAATTTTAAGTAGAAATATACCTTTTATCTAGATGTTTGTCTGTCCTAGCACAGCCACCAGGGTATACTTCTTTCTTAGCAGCAGATACATATAGTGTAAATGAGAACTGAGCTCAGTAATCTCTCTATATATGTGTCATGTCCCTGATCAAATATTTTTATTTGGGGGTTGATTTAAAAAAAAAAAATTCCATATTAAAACAAATGCTCTCATTGCTTTTGCAAAATCAACTTATCCTAAGATTACATGTGGCAAATGTTGGAGGAAAACAAGGACTTTTCCTTCTGTTAAAAAAATCCAGCTTCTTCTTTCTTGAGGAAGAATTGTGCTTTGCCTTCACAAGTGGTATTTTTCAAAGCCCTGAGCTGAATTCTAAATCCATGGGTTTTGGCGCGCGGAGCGGGTGCACACATCTGCAGGGGAAACAGGCTTGCTGCAGCTCACCCAGGCTCTGTCTCCAGCCTTGGTGAGGACGTGCAGCCGCCTTGGGATGTGACACGCATCCCAACAGCCCTGGAGCTGCTCTCAGTGGAGCTGCTGGTTCACAGCTCTGCCAGACAGCCATGCCAAGGGCACCAGTGAGAGCACAGCGTGCCGGGCAGGAATGCACCTGCCGATCATGCACCCGGCTGTTGACGTCGGTCCCGAGGAATAGGAGTAGATTTGGTGTGCCTCTGCAAGGGCTGAGCACAGTGGCTCTCCTGGCAATGCCCTGGCTCTCCTGGCAATGCCCTGGCCCTGCACAGCCCATTGCAGCACCACGGGAAGAAGCAGCTCTCTGGCAAGGTCTCTCCATCCTGAGCAGCTACTCACCATGGGATGGCAGCATGAAAGACAGTGAAAAAATTTGTTCATACAAACTGGGCTGGAGTTTGGAAGTCTCTGGTAAAAATGAAACAGAAACTCAATGAAGAAGGTTTAATAAGCACTTCAGGCTCTATCTAGAAATGGAGGCACCTAGACCCAACAAAGCCAGTCACCAGCCTCATTGCTGACAAAAACAGCTTCTGAGCATTTAACGTGTTTAGCAGCTTTCCAGTTAACTCAAGCAGAGGAGGCAACTGTGAAACTCTTACAGATACTTGAACAATAATGTCTCCACATAAATATGAAGCCACTGAAAGATGCTTCCAAGTAGAAGGCATGCAGGGGGAACAAAATGAAAGAAATCTCAGGAAACCTTCTTCTAAGTAAGAAATAAAAAATATTTGGTAAGAGACAGAATAGACCAAACAGAGATGGATGGCAGGGAAACAGGCCTGGAAGCAGCCTGGATGTAGCAATGAAATCACCCAGTGAAGGAAGCTGCAAGGGAGATTTTGTGGTTTTACCACTGAATATTTAATCATTTGTCTCCCAGTCATAAATCCACATAACACAACTCACCATTTCCAGAACAGACAGCTGAGCTCTCTGCTACACAGTCACAGAAAATCAGGAGCCACAGAAGGAGATCCATGACAGGCAAAACTATGGTGCTGGAAAGGATCTTTTTAATCTAATCTGTGAGAAAGCCTGAGGACAGAGATAAGGGCTGGAGACCCCATGACTGCCTCCTTTATTCAGGGACTTGGAAGTGCTGCCAAAGGCAATGGCTGCAGTCCATCCATACTTTCTTTCCCTCTTGTCTGTTGAAGTTGCTCCAGGGTTCATCAGTTTGTCAAGAGGCCAGAGAGAATAAGGCAAGGAAGGAAGGAGACAAACAGGGATAGATTATGTGATGTGGAAGAGACCTGACCACTTATTTGGTCTCTACTGAAAAGCTTGGTGTGTTGAGGTTTCTCACAGATTTGCTAGCTTTGTCACTATCCTGCAAAACCCATCTGCCCTGGCCCAAGGACAGAGGAGGTCTCTGAAGTGGGAACACATCGCAATGGTAACATCATCACAAGTGCAGACAGGATTCATTAAGAAGATCAGGATAGGCAAAATAACCTGCAGATTCTGCAGTTTGGTGAATACCTGGAGCTTTCTTTTAATGTTTCATCCATACCCTGCTGGTCTTGGAGCATGGTTTTGGATCTATACAGTGCAATGGTTAATATGTTGTCTTAATTTGTATAGAGGTACTTTTGCTGTCCATGGAACATGAATGCCCCTTTACAAGAAGAAGCTGGTGTGTAAAAAAGATGTGCACCATTGGTGCACATTGGTGCACAACTTTGTCTGGCCACCCAGGTCTTGGAAAGCCTTGTTTCAGTAAAAAGCTCTAGATAATGAATACCTGCTGTCTCTCAGCTGCAGGAGCCCTGAAGCAGAGCAGGATCATAGACACAGCTTTGTTCATAACCTGATTCAGTGCAGGCACCTGTGTGCAGGGCACATCACTGGCTGCATGCACTGCACAACAGGGCACAGCCAGTATTTCAGGAAAAAAATTTCCTTCCTGGTAGCTATCAGCCTACATGCCTATTTCTGTAAGTGTATACCTTCCCTACTAAATTTAGCTGAAAGTCTTTCAATCTGCTTCTTTTCTTTCTCTTTTCTGCCATCACAACCATAGGCATGTTGAAAAATTAAAATTAAAATTTTACAGTAATAGCCATGAGACATGGTAGCTTTACATCACTTCTTTCCTAAATCAGGACAAAATTGGAAGACATTCCATTTCAAGCATTTAGCTAAATAGACAGGAATGAGATTTAATTTTGTTCAGAAAACAGGGTCTCACTAATTCCTTAAGAATAATTTCATGATAATCATTCTCAAAAAAGCACAGGCTAGGACTGACAGAAATGATGTGGCTTTCATCAGCTCACTGCAGTGTCAAAATTTAGGCACCTAACCTACTGAGTGGCTCAGAAAGAGACATTAGCTGCCCACAGATCCAGTACAGCCAGGTGAGAGAGCAATTAGCTAGTGACCAGAGAGTATTAAACTCCTCAGAAAGATGATCCACTCAAAAGCCCTACATACAAAGCTGAAAGCTGCATGGGTCTAGCTAACAAAAAAGGCTGAAGGGATGGGATATTTTTGAGTACTTCTCCAGAGCTCAAACATCTCATTTGTAGTTCCTGTGTGTATTTTCTCAGAAGAAAGCAGCAATTCAGTTAGAATTATTTTAGAGGGGGCAGGGGTGGTGATGATTACACCCATCTCTGCTTGAAGACATTCAGCAGTGCACCTCCCATCTGTTAGCTAAATGCCTTGAGTAAAAAGCACACAAAGACAGATGTGGTGGTCCTTCATCTTTCCTCCCTGGGCTGGACTGGGTGGCTGTGTAATTATGAATGTGAAGGGGAGAAGTGAAGGGCAGAGGTAGTCCATGGGCACCAGCTGAGGTTATGCTTTGCACTGATTTGTAGAATGAAAATCCCAGGGTGTACTGGGCTAGGTGGAGATTTGGGATACTATGTTTTCAGCATTCTTTCTATCAGTTTAGGCATCTGTGGGAGCTTTTGAGCATCCCTCTTCTTCCCACCCCAGCAGCCTCAGGATAACCTAGAGATGGTAGATATTTAATACCACCTGCATAAAACAGCAACAAAAACTGCATTTTGTGTTGTTTGGGATGAATGGAATATTAAAACATGTAAAACCAACTTTTACAGTCAGACTTATTGCAGGATTTCCTCCATCCATTCTTTAAAGTGCCCATGCTCGGTTTCCTTTCTTTTTAAGCATTTCACACAAAGATGGCTTGTGCTTCTTTCCTTCACCAAAGACACAACTTTTCTTGGTTGCTAGAACAATACTGTACTTTTTAAAGAGGGAGAAAAAGAGCTTTCTGGTGTTACCAGTAATATTCCAGTAAGCCACGAGAGGGCAGGTTGTGCTCTCGATACAGCTGCAGATTTTTATAAGCAGCTGTTAAGTCCCCTCACATTTTTAAAGCCCTAATTACCAAACTAAGCTCCAGCCAGTGAAAAGAGGCATGCATGAGTCTTTGACCCTAGTACTTGTTATGTGCATCAATCTAATGCCCTCATTGCTCTTCTTCAGGAAAGGAAAATACCTTTCCACTGAGTTTACATGTGAGACGAGAACCCTCCTTTGCTTTACCCACAGGCTCTTAGGCAAAATCTGTTCTAAGAAGTTAGCTGCTGTGCTCCATTTTTTACATTTCTCCCTCTTTCTTTCCTTCCTCTACCTTGCTGCCACTGTCACATGCCCATAACCAGGGCAGCTTGCAAAGCAAACCCTTGGGACAGCAGCACCCAAACCTCCAAGCTGATGAAGTTGGTTGGGCACCCTGTGAGCCCAAGGAAAATTCTCATCCCCCCTTGGAAACAGAAATCTAGAGTTCCTCCTAAATTTTGGCATCCAGATCTCATGAAGGACAAAAATGTGTCCATCTCCATTCAACAGCAGCTCTCTAAATTAGTGTTTCGCATGAACTGGTGCATGTTCTAGGTTGTCCAGCTTGGAGAAGAGAAGGCTCCAGCGAGACCTTGCTGGAGTCTCTCAATACTCAAACAGGGCTTATAGGAAAGGTGGGGACAAAATTTTTTAATTGGGCCTGTTGCAATAGAACAAGGGGTAATGGTTTCAAACTAAAAGAGGGTAGATTTAGACGGGACATAAGGAATAAATTTATTACAATGAGGATGGTGAAACACTGTCACAGGCTGCCCAGAGAGGTGGTGAATGCCCCATCCCTGTGAACATCCAAGTTCAGGTTAAATAGGACTCTGAACAACCTAATCTAAAGATGCTCCTGCTCACTGCAGAGGAGCTGGACTAGATGATCTTGACCCAAAGTGTTCTGTGATGCTATATGAACACCCTTGTAGTGCTGGAAAACAGCTGACAGCTCCTTGAGAAAGACACATGGAGATCTCAGACCTAGCTACCTTCTGACACACATCACAGTCAACTAATGCAACTCATGTGTAAGCTAGATCTCTGGAGACCTCATCTGTTGCCTTCAGCATCAGATAACACCAGTCCCTAAATAACAAAACCCCCAAAAGGCAGCCTGAGTTGGGAACTGAGCTGTGCTGCTGTACAAAAAGTGACATCTTGGACATAATCCAGGAACAAGTGCACTGGGATCCCCCAAAGACACCACAAAACAGCAGAAATGGCAGCAGACTGCTGTCTCCCTAATGGAGCAAAGGCTATCTGAGTGTGTGGTGAGCAAATCACAACTTTGTTTGACTCAAAAAGTCCACATTTTAGAGGTAAGTTTTGTGAGTTACACATATTCAAAGCTAAGCATATGTGAAAACCATCTTCTTTCTAGTCCACATAGGTAGTATTTAGCAGGCCTAAAAGGAATGCCAGAAAATGTTACTAACTGTTTTTTTTTTTTATTCAAGGCTAAAAAAAGCATAGGTTATATAAGACTCGAGACCCCACAATACACAAAGTCTGAATACTCCATTAATGTAATATATCAAACACCAAAGATGACAGGATCTGTTCAAGATGTCATTTGCTATGTAAAAAGACCTGTTCCAAGATAACACTGGAGAACCACACAAATGGGCTTCAAATCTCTGTCTTAAAAAGAAATATATAGGGAGTGTATAAAGGAATGTTTAGGATGTGGTCTAGCAACTTCCATATCCAAACCTGATTCTCCATCTGCACACCTGAGTAATGCAAGCTATCTTAGTTGTGTTACCTTGAGTCCTGCATCTTAGACTCTGGAAATTTGGAAGTTTACATCTATATTCATAGAACAGTGCATCAGAGACAAAAAAAAGTTAAGTTCCACTTTCAACTTCTGTCCAAGGTCCCTAGCACAGAGGTAAAAAAAACAAGTGTATATCTAGGTGCAGGGATCTCCTGATCTCAAATTTTAGGAATTGGAATTTTGGAGTTTATCTCTTGCTGTTATCAACTTTATTGGAAATAACATACCAAATTGATCATGTTTCTGAAATAAACTGTAACCAGGGTATTCTTTTGCCAAATAGTATTTTGTCAAATAGTATTTTGTCAAACTGCATGAAACATTTTGAACCTTAAAACAAGACTATGTTATTCAGAATATTTATTGATAACTGTAAAATAATGTATTATTCAAATATACATGTAGAATTAATAACTTTCAGCACATCCTAATGCTGCTAAATGAAATCAAGGACACATTGAGGTGAAAAATTATCTTGGTTATTCAAGCTGGTTTTCTCCTATTTGGATTCTCAGCTGTCTTGATCTAAATCTACAGAGGCTGATTTACAAGTGTCACACACTCCAGATAACATTTAGTAATGAGAAAAATCTAGCCTGACTCAGGCCTTTCTCATATGTACCCAGAGACTTCATGCATTACAATTCACAAGATAACGGGAAAAACCTGAATGAGAACAATTTAGTCAGCTGCCAAAGGAGTGTGTGATAAAGTCTCAGCTAAGACAGTAGTAAGGCAATCAAGGTCGCTTCCAACAAGAGCAAGAAAGAAGGTGAGGGCACTAGGCCTCTCCCATGTACTTCTTGGGGCTGAAGCTCACATTCATCAGGGGTTCAAAACCTCTTCTGTGCCTTCGGTGCTGGAAAAGTACAAGCAGCAGAACAAGCACGGCCAGTGCTATGAGTGCTCCTCCAATTGTGGATCCAACCATAAGAGCCCATGCTTGGGTTTCATCAAGGGAACCTGGAAATATGAAACGACTGAAGTGAGGACAGTCCATAATTCAATTCTGCAAATTACACAGATGACATAGTAATTCCTCCATGCTGATAGTTATGATTACTTGTGCAGCTTAGTGACCTACTGGCCATGGGCAAAATTCATAACACACCACATAACTGAGACACATACCAGAGATGGAGATGCTTCCTGCCAGAGAAGTCTACAGCTGAATTTAAACTTCAACAATTTGTACAAATTTAAGTGTTGGGAATGGAAAAGATTAACACTGACAAGACAAAAAGACCATTTTTTCATCTAATTTGGTCAAAATTATGAATGATCTAAGCAATTCTTTCTATAGTGCCATTTCAAGACAGCTGCTTCCAAGCAATTTTGGTAAACAGAAAACCCTCAAATTTTCCTAAAGACCACAAAGCAGCCTACTGTCAAACTTTTAACTGAAAACACTACTTAGTGTGCTTCTGCTGACCACCTCAGATCGCATCTGCTGATTTTTAACCACTTCTGAAGAACCATTATCTTCAAAGATGATATTGCTTATTCCTATATTAACATTGCTCCACTTGACTAAATGTTTGTGTTTTCATCTGTGCTTTCAGAAGCAAAAATTGCCTGCCCTCCTTTTCTGAAGAATGCTACATATACTGAGATGGCAATAATCACGTTTGATGAAACAATCACCAAAAAAAAAAAAAAACAAAAAAAAAAAACCAATCTAGATATATGGGTTAGAGGAGACAGATGGCTAAGGGAGATGTCACACGACTATAAAAGCAACTAAAATCTTGTGCCCCAATCTGCAGTCTTCAAAAGGGTTCAGTGCAATCATTCCAAAAATTAGTGAAGTCCCAAAACGAATTGTTTACTGCTTTATCACCTTTCAGATAAGAACCAGCAATGTATTAATGCATGTTTATTTCCAATATGATTACCTGAAGTACACTTAGCAAGTTATTCTTTTCGCTGAAAGAGAAGGGTTTGGATGTAAAAGCTGCATTGTCTGAACATAGGCCCTGCAGACAGGGATAGATACACTCCTTCACAAAGAGCTAAAAATTTATTCAGGTGTGAGTCAGAAGCAGCAGAGTCACAAGCTACCCATGTTCCTCTCTGGGTGCCTCATGCCAAAGCAGCATCCACATTTGCAAAGCAGGAGAGGGGGACAGTAATACAAAGGGAGGAAAACTTAAACTGCATAAGAGGGGAAGTTTAAATTTTCAGGGAAAATTCTGGGGATGCCCCTGAGAAAAGCACTGCAGAAGCAGCTAGCATGCCTCCACAAATCAGGGCTCCCCTACATGAATGCAGCCTGAGGGCAAGGGTTTCAATCTTTTGCAGTCTATAGACCTAACAGTCTCCACAGATTAAAAACAGAGATGTATGGTAAGCATTTAGAAGAAATTCCTGCCCACACAGGTTAGATAAAAGTAATACTGAAATGGAGAAAGAAATTACTCAGATTTAATCTTTGGAAAAGCAGCTGAAGCATGGTTTTCATGCAGATCTTACTCTTCTGCCTTTTACAAATATTTTAATATCTTGTTGCAAAATTTGGATTTTCAGCATAAATACTTTGCTTTCTTGCTACTTTGTCTTTGCCTGATTTGTGTCAAGGGTAATTTCAAATGAATAGACAAACACTAAGGAAGATCCCAGATACGGACATGGAAAATCTTTAAAATTGGGGGTTTACAACAAAAAACACCCAGGTACTTCTCTCCAGGTATCCAAATATTAATGTTGGGAAGTGAGCAGGTGAATAGACCTGTGCATTTTGTGAAAGATTCCTTATGTTATATATGCCTGTGCCATGGAAAATGTGAGCTGCCTCATCACTTGGTCAGGCGCAGCCTCCTGGGGCATACCTGGCAGGTCGATGGCGTAGGTGTAGCCGAGCTGCTCCGCAGTTTGGAAGAGCTCGTCGTTGGTGACCGGAGGGAAAAAAGGGACCATGTTATACAGCCGGTTGTGCCCGATGGGGGCCAGCTCCTCGGGCCAAGCGTTGTCAGGGGGCTTGAAACGCTTCATCCACTCATCAAAGATGGCATCAGTAAAGGAGTGAAGAACCTGCAAATCCAGGCATGGGCACACGCATTTATTAAACTCTTTTGGAAATCAACCACCTTTAAAACACATAACAGACACACGAGGTGGCTGGAGCTTTTGAAAGAGAGAGAAGAGGGTAATCTAGTTTAGATGGGATTCACAAAATGGGAAATCAGGAAAGCTCATGAGAAGACTAAACTGATCTTCTGCATGGGGCATTTTGCTTTATATACCCTTGTTGCTGCTTGTTCAGAGTAAGGTCTTCCTCCAGACAGTTGAACACCAGCTGACATCAAATGGGCAGGTTAATCATCACAGGTGAGGAGCCACTGAGTTCATTCAGGTGAATGTGCCTTTCAAAATTATTTTAATCTTTCCCATCTCTGAACAAGTATGGAAAGTTGCAGGCAATTTGACTCCATCATGCTCATTTTAGAGCATGTGCCACCAGCTCCACAGCTCCAGGTGCTCATGACTTTGATCAGGTGAGTTTATAGATCTTAAATCAACTAATGCAAGAGAGTTGTTTCAGACAATTATTACAAATGTCTGAAACTAATTTCTGATGTACTCATGTTGTTTAATTACAACCCTGGAAAGAACTTAGAAAATATCCTATGGAAAATAATCTTTTGTACAAAATTACAGCACAGTGAAATCAATTTCACTGTGTAAGAAAAAAACTAATGCAGGAATTAAAGAATTATTAAGGAAACAATCTGAAGAACCACTACAAAAGTATGTGGACTAATTTCTCAAAAATAAAAGGTTGAAAACTTAAATGTAAGAAAGAAATGTATCTACATAACATATAAATACAATATATAAAGAATTTATGTATGAAATGTAAACACTGTGGTTTAATCTAACAAAGAGGAGAATAAATTTGCATGAATTTACTAGGGGAGAAAGATGTATAATCAGAGTTAAATACTGGCATTTGCACAGCGGCATTTGCACAATGGTGTTTGTGCTGCTCATGGCAGTAAAGCACTATTTCAATGCACCACTGAAACCATATTCTTTCTATTTCCCAAGATACCCTGACATTAAGTGGACTTCCTTTTAGCTTGTAAATTTTAAAACAAAGAAACGTACCACTCAATCTTCTGCTTTCAAATAACTATTCCCACTTTCACCTTACCTTGTTGCTGTAAAACAAGGTTTTGGTGTTGTGTGATATAATCCATTAGATTTAGATACCACCTAATGAAATAATTCAAGGCAGCATGACTTGGAATAGCAGCTCTTCTCCCTAAAATCTTATTTTATATTTTACAAATTACCCTGAGATCTTTTTCCTTTTTATTCAACATTTATGCAGGTGTGGCAGTGCTCAATAAAAGATAAAGGATTCCTCCTTTTCTATTTAAAGAACTATTTCTCAGGGAATTCACTTGTTCTGCAACTCTCTTGTGAGAAAGGTGCCTTTGAGCCTCAGCCATTGTCAATCACGCTGGGGGTAAGTGACATACCACAAAGATGGGATCATTGGCAGCTGCGTGAGGGAGAGCACTGGTCCCATTCAGGAAAGAGTGAACCAAATTATGAAGGCTCAGCATCGGCGAGTCAAGGGCTCCGTCTGGTTTATCAAAGCCCTCCAACGCATTCCTGCGGATGGGCAAAAGCACAACCAAGTAACCACATTTTGCTGACGAACATGCTCATAAAGAAAACAAGTGACCCAGCCAGCTCTAGAGGAGCAGAAGGACAAACCTGAAACTGAAACTGGAATTGCGGAAAAAGGGGGGTCTGTCGAACTCCTGAAGGGAAAGGCACCTCCTGACATCTTCCACGGTGGGAAGCTGCTCGCTGGAGCCGCGGGGCAGCCTGCGCCGCAGCGGCCCCTCATCAGTGCCATTGCACAGCGTGACCAGGCGGTTGTAGTCATCCAAACTGAGTGTGGAACAGGGAGAAGCACAAGTCAGAAGAAGGTGAGCACTTGTTTGTTGGCTTTTTCTCTTGCAGTACAAAGAAGCCTCAACTATACATGTGAGAGAGCAGAGGTTTGGGATGGATACCTCCTGGGGCAGCTCAGTTCACCTCCCACAGTCTGGGAGATGAATTTATAGCAGGACTGTCACCATTGCAGGCTTTCTGTGGCCCTGCATCCTCTGTGGACCATCAGTCATTCAGACCAAGATTTACCAGGTCCATTGTCCACAGAGAGAGAATGCTTTAGAAAAAGCAAGCACAACTCCCGTCATGCCTTCTCCCCTCCCAAGGGCTTTGGAAGAAGTTTTTGTCAGGCAATGTAAAACAGAGTTTTCAATTTTGAATTTACAAACTTTCACTCCTGATTATGGACTATTTTTTAACTCTTAAAAAAAAGGGAAAAAATGAAGGGAAATGTGAGCTGAGAAAATGCAAGAAATGACAGAAAACAGGTTTTCACTTGCCATCCCTCATCCACTTTAGAAGTAAAGCTAGAGCAATGCATTGCATCCTCTTTTTTCAGGGCCTTCAAGAACAGCCTACTGTTGCAGGGGTTACCCAGTAACTAAAGGGGAGCAAATCCTTTATACCAGGGAGAGAAAGAGGGAAGAAGAAAAACAGTGTAACACTGGTGAAACAAAAAAAAAAATCTGTTCTATTCAGTGTGAAATGAAACAGCATTTTCAGAAACTTTTGAAGTAAACAAAAGGTCTTCTCAGTTTAACCTTGGTGAGACAAAAATTTAGTCACTTCAGTTTTCAAGGAAAAGTCCAAAGCCCTATTTATCTTTGAGGAAAAAGTAGGGGAAATACTTAAATCCAGCTGGTGCCTAAAGCCGGAATTTCAAATATCTCTTTAGGTATCCAGAAAACGAGACTATTTTGAAAAACCCTGAGCTTTTGGTACCTCTGTCTGACTAACTGCATGCTGCCCCTGAGCTGAGAGACGAATGATGTGTGGGTATTGTAACCAACAGCATTTTATGTCACAGCACCCTGATCCCACATCTGAATCCCCTGTCAAAGCCCTGCTCTCACACAAGTCAGCACATTCCCACAGGGAGCTGGCAGCAACCTCCTGGCTGGCTCTGTGCTGTTTTTCATGTGAAATCTCAGATATTTCAAAGTCAATCCCCAAACTGAATTAAATATATCAGGGTTAAAGTCTCATCCAAAACAAGGTAGCAGACTTTCCAGCCTATCTCTAGCTTCCTATATGCCAAAACAATTTTCTTTTTCTGCTGCTGAGATTAGTTGGGTGTACGTTATAGAGAACCAGCATTCAGGAATTTCTTTTTTAGAAAGATACTTGCCAACTGGGAAACTCTTCAGACATTGGCAGCCATAAATTGGCTAAATCAACTAAAATCCTTTACTAGAAGAGTCATCTTTTAAAAATACACTTCCACAATATGAGAAAGTTTACACAGAACCATCTACACATAAACTGATGGCAATTTCCAGTTTAAAGAAGACAGTCTTGGCTCCTTTCGTGCCACTCACTCAAACTGAGAGAGCAGCCCATGCTGTCGGTGCTGAATGACAGCAAGGTTATGTCCATATGTGAGCTAGCCCTGGGTACCCTCCTACCTGTTACAGACCACTTGCCACCGGGAGAACCGGGAGCTCAGGTTGATCAAGGCCGGGTCGTCAGGCCGTGATGCCCCAAAGAGCTGGTCCGTGCAGATGTCACACTCATTCCTGCCCGTGGCGAAGTTCCAGTACGGCAGCGCAAAGGACTCGTTGCCCATCAGGCGCTGCAATGGACAGAAACGCTTTTGTTTGGAATCAGCTCCAAAGGGAACAGAAAGAAAGGGACTCCTTCAAGCTCTTTGACTGGATATTTCACTGAATATTCAGCTTTTCATTCTGCATTTCAACTACCTGCATTTCACAGTGCTGTTCCAGCTCCTTCCAAAAGATTGTGGTATTAAATCAGTCTAAGCAAAGACACTGTCACTAGTTTCCCTACTGTGAGACTGCACTTCTTTTGGCCATGTTAGGCTTTCTGCCAACTCAGAGACCAGGCAGGAGAGCAGGAGCAGAGATGAATTGAGCCTTAAGCAAGTAAGAGGCTTTGAGTGATGTAAGTGGGTAATGGGTAAAATTGTGCGTGTGGTTGGCTTTCGTTCCAGAAAAATGGCCCTGGGGAGGAATCTGAACTTGTGTTAATAGGGGAGTACAGTGCATTTGATTGTGCTTGCTTGCCAGATACAATTTCACACAAGCAAGATCCTGCAGCTATTTTGATAAGCAACCATTTTCATTAGAGATCTGTAAGGCTGAAATACAGCAACATTGCCAATACAGAAGTCATGCAAATGGAAATGAGTCTATGCTTCTGCAACTGACTCTCGGGCAGTTAACATATATTTAAGGCATATTGCTAAATATATGTATGCCTTAAATGTATGTTATGTCATATTTAAAGGGAGTAATATTTAGAGCTGGTTTCATAGGAACAGTGTCTTCAACATCAGCCAACATTATCTGTAACCAAGTTTTACATGAAGGTGTTACTTCAATTTTATTAATAAATACTGTTACTTCACACCTTCTATCCTCTGTTGTGGAGATGAAGGGAAAAAATTCTCCATTATAACACATCACTGTTCATGGTGAGAAACCACTCAGTCCTCAGCACTCAGAAAGCACTAATTTCATTTAAAACAAAACAAAAAAAAATGATCAATGAGCAAATACTCTTGGGAGTTTGGGTGAGAAACTATCCTAGGAGGTAGCTTACCCTTGGCTGGCTCAACAAAGTGACAGAGCAAAAGGGAGAAGCTGTGCAAGGAAAAGGAAAGGCTGTTCAACCGACCTGCAGTTCCCTCTCCAGCCACAGCAAGTGGTACCTATGCCAAGTAACGAAGGCAGGTCCTTGGTGGGAGAAATCAATACCTTTGAAGGGGCGGCCAGGACCTACAAAGGGATGATAAAACAAGGATTTAGGCATCAAAGGAGGCTGAAGAGAAATACAGCACTTCCTTTTATTGCCTGGAGCGGAGTTAAACAAGAACCCTCAGCTCTGCATCTTTGAAAAGAGTGAACACATCAGAAGCAACATCAGTTACTTGGGACAAGTGAAACAAACTTCTCTGTGGATATTTGCTTCAATGCTTATCAAAACTTCACATTCCCTAAAAAGCTGGATATTGTGAAGATTTGTTCTCACTTTGGTGGATTTGGATTTTAAAAAGCCATTTTACTTTCTAAAACCCTATCTCCTTGCTAATAGGTGCATTACCTCATTCTCTTGCTCAGCTGCAAGACTTACACCATGTATCTATCAAGAGAACCTCAGCATTTTCCATGCCAATAGTAATCCAGAATCCTTTGCCAAATTTCTTCAAATTGTGCTTGTTATTTCTTGCATAGTGCTTTTGCTGGGTGAGAGGTGAGAGGCTTCAAACCACATATGGATTTGTTTATTACTGCAGAAATCTTCAACTCACATATGCATTTATTTACCATTGCAGCAGCACTAGAAGTTTCCCCTTCCCTTTCCACATGACTGTCCTGTACTCTGAAGAACTTTTGCTCTCACTAGGCCAGAGGCTGCTTCCTTCAGCCCTGCAAAATGGAGCTGTGTCAGACGGGCAAACCGAATGATACCCACTGCAGAGCAGCAGTCACCCTCCAGCAAGGAGATATGGGCTGTTCAGCTTGCACATGGGACTGCCAGAAAAAAAAGCCATACTGGTTGGTGCACCTCCTACAAGTAGGCTTTGTGAAATGGGGCTGGTATAGGTACTTCTGGTTAGAAAAGCAATGAGGCCTAGGAATCTGAATATGGGAGAAAGCATGGGGTTAGATACCCAAACCTCTAAGCTAAGTTTTAAAAGGTGACTGTGGTTAGTCAGGTAAATCCCATCCTTGGTGACTTGGTGACTTGCTGAAAGCCACAGAAAGCAGTAGCACTCCGGTCCCAAATATCTCTGCATGGCTGGTGGCTTCACCACTGCAGATCCCCTTTCCTACCTTGCCCTATGGACTGGGAACATCTTTTGAAGTCAGTCGCTGCCTGACCACACTTCAGTTCGCTCAAGTGAAAACGGTGCATTGCTCCCTGTCAGACTGAAGATGCACCAGAAGCACAACTGGTGTGCTCCAGCTGCCAGGGGGTGTGGGGATTTTCACCCTTTTCTTTACCTGTAGAGCCCATTGGAAGAGAAAAGCACTAACCCAAGAGCGTGTCTCTGACTGAATAGTAATGAAGCCAAACAAAGTAGTTGTAAATGCTACAGTTGGCAATCTGCGGCTCCTCTCCGCTTGGACCAAGCAGACTTCTCCAGTGCTGAGTTGCAATGACATAGTCCGGGTGAATGGTTGTCTTGGCACGGTCTAGAGCATCAAAGAACTGCTCTCTCTCCTCTGCTGTCAGGGAGTGGATGTCCTTCCTGACAACTGCTGGCTTCCTCCTGTTGCATTCAGGGCCGGTCCAGCCGAACTTGCATTCACCACAGTTGTACCCACCAAAGTTTCCTGGATCAAGAGGGAAAAATCAGTCATGACATTATGAATCAGGGAAAACTAACAGTGCAGTGTAGAAGAATGAAGAATTAGTGCTCTTCTTCCCCAGAGATGCCAGTTCCTGGAAAGGACAGCAGCTGAGCAGACTTGCAGCTTTGCCAGTTGACTAACCAGAAGGATGACTGGCTTGATTCCCAGAGCCACAGCAGGGCCAAGAATCACAGTCAGCCAGCTGGGGAAGTGCTGGGTAATGGGCTTGACGCCCTGAGGTGCTCAGAGCTCTGCAAAGCCCTCAGGCACGTGAGGACTCTCACTGAAGAGAGCTGAGCAATTGAGGTTAAGCCGGTGATGAAGTGCTTTGCTCGACTGGCTCTCAAGTACTCCTCTACTTCCAGGATCAAACCCAAAACAGGGTCAGTTCACATGCATCCTTAAGCACAGAAAAAAATCCCTACACAAAACAGGTAAGGACAAAACTTATGTGAAACTAGTACCTCCTAACAGTGTATCTAGGGCCCAATACAAACCAGGACAAGCACCAGGGTTGCTGCTGGTCATGCCTTAAGCATTATTGAATAGTGCTGCAATAACAGCCTGTGAAACACTGCAGTACTGTCATTCCCTGCTGGCATCACTCCTAAGGCAAGTAATCAGGTCTGCTCTAGGATATTAGCTCAGACTCTCTGATGAGATGGGAGAGCCTAGGAAAGCAGAGCTTGCTTTAAGTGTGGCCTCTTGCATGCTGCGGCAGACAGCTGGCAGCAGCAGAAAGGCCCTACTGGATCTTGCTCCCCCATTTCTGGGGGAGCCAGGGAACAACCAGCCATTCCCACAGTACACACGCGACCCCTGCCTGTGTGCTGGCAGGCTGCACCAGTGTGGGACATGGGGCAATGCTGCCAGGGGGAGGGGGGAGCAGATGGCAACGGGGTTCCTCTGGGATCTCCACACTGCTATCAAAAACCCTCACTGACTCCTTAACCTGTTCTCAACCTCCCCTCCAATTCCCCACACACTCATTCCACAACAACCTGTTTTCCAAAATGCCACAGAATCTCACTGCTCACCACACATATTGGTGCTGGACTAACAGGGGATGAGGAAGCGTCTTATGAAATGTTCCCAGACGGGCAGATGTCCCTAGGCTGTAGGCTTGAGCCTATGACCAGAACAACAGTTAACATTAAAGCAAGATTTCAGATTGTTGGGGGGCTACAGGGCTTATTACCAAATTCAAGGTTTCACGGGCTGTTACCAACAAAGCCCTGAAGGTTATGTCTAACTTTTAGACAGAGTAAGAGCTGCTGAAATGTAAACATCTGTGGTAGACTCCTGTGAGACCTGCAAGGAATATATGGGGACTCTTACTGCAGAGTTTGGACCAAATGTAGGTTGGTTATCGTTCCTTCAGAGCCCCTGAGAGCTCTACGTTTACATGTTGTCATGAAACATGAAGGCTTCAATGAGGTTTTGGATCATGCACATCCCTATGGCACGCCATGAGGGCAATTTCCAGATATATGGCTTACATTTTGTCATGAAGCAAGCAGAAGCAGCTGGGTTCAGCTGCCGTATTCCAACTATGAGGGAAGGCACCCAAAGCCAGGGGTCTGCACTGGCTAAAGGGAATGAAGACATACACCAGAAAAAGCAAGTAGGTTATAGTTATATGAAACAAAGCAGATTGTGTGGATTGTATGGATATGGGGGGATGAGCAACATGGAAGATTTATTTGATCACAGTATCCTCAGGGTCCCATCAGAACAGCACAATTACTGCTATCAATTCAGTGTACTCCACTATCTGTGCCTTGTTCATTCTTCATGACTCAGCCTAGCTATTAGGGCCCATCACATAATTCAGCCTGAACTGACCAGATGACAAATATCAAGAATATCTTGCAACATTGCTGAATTAGGCCATGTATACTGCTCAAGTTTCAGTCATGGACCACGAACTTCTGGAAAGCACCTGTTGGCCCCTCACACTCAGGAACAATTCAGTCCTTTAAAGAAGGAGGAAAAAGCAGGAATCAACCATGAAAAGACCTGTCACCAACCTCTTTTGAGACTGGCAATTATTCCTCCAATCATTTAAGGGACCCCACTACTCACAATGCTGGATAAGCATCACATTGAAATACAGCACTAACAGAACCAGAGGCAGTGCAGGACCAGGTTTGTGCTGCGTGGGCGAGTACCAGAACAAGACACTCTCGGTCACCTGTTGAGGCTCTGATGGTGCCTATTCCTCTCTCAGGAAGGGCCCTTTGAATCTGCAAGTCTTGATGCCGGAAGTAATTTTATGAGACAATATCTATATTTTAGGTATACTCTAGGCACCTCCTCAGGGTCTGAGAAGAAATTTGCAAAGGCCTGAAATCATGAGTCATCTTCATGGGAAGAAAACTTTTCTTCAACTGTATGTATCTGGAGCCAGGTGGACCAATGACTTGTCACCTGTTTCCCTTGGGCAATGCTAGTTATAGCCAATTGATGCTCCGCAGGATTTTCTCCCTTAACCATCCTATCTATGAAGGAATCCAAGGGCTCTATTCTTTCCATCAGTTCCCCAGTCACTTTACAATGGGGCATGAGCTTTTACTAAGTGAGGAGGATTGAAGTGGAGACTTGCAAACAGGAGATGATTTACAGGTGAAGTGGTATTTCACACACTGCAATATTTCTGCCAATTGTGTTGAACATTTTTGTCACATCCTCTGGTCTATTTGGCAATGTTCCATTGTCAGAAACACACAAAACCACAAAACTTCATTATATCAAAACTTGGTTTTTGTCATTTTCTTTCAACATGGTCCATGCATCACAGGACTGTCGCTATGCAGCAGCTGAAATGGCAAGAAAATGATGGAGGTCTGTGGGATTTCCCATAATTCAAAAAGAAATTACTGCAGTAATCAGACCCAGCTTTTTTTATGACCCACCCAAGCCACTTTTTCAACATTTGTTTCTAAAGCACTCTACCAGGCCACTGATCTGGAAATTATGCATTACTGTTTCCAGAAAGTTCATTTACTGCCGTGTGCACTTCCCACATGACAGCATTGTGAAATGCTGGTCTCTTACAATTTAACTTCCCTGTCTGCTATGCTAGTGATGGTGGACTTCAATGGTACAACTCTGTGAGAGCAGGAAAAATAACCTCCTGATAGCAGGATACAGTGCACAGTAGATATTTTCAGTAAGGCAGTGAGACCCTTTCAAGATCCTTTTGCACACAGGAACTCTAGGAACATGCAAGGATTCATGGCTTAGCATTTTTTCACCTTCGGCGATTAACACATAGGAACCCAGTGCACAACCCTCCTGAGGCTCTGCCAGGGACAACAGAGATTATTATCATCTCTTGTGGTTTCCAGGGAATATAGTGTGGGAGGTCATTCTGATACACAGGAAGGAGATCATATCACTGTGGGATGCTCCCGGCTTGTTCCACAGTTTCCAGGAATGTCCACTGTACTGCCGCTGGTCAAAATGTCATCTGTGTATTCTCCATTAACCCTTATGTCTGGAGATGGAATCACATGCCTGGGGAGCTGCCTTCTTCTATGCCCAATCTCAGCAACACTTAAAGTGCTCTTTCTCAGTCAAGACTGTTCCTGTAGGCACTATGGCCATGCTACTTCTCCCAGTGGGTCAATCCAAGGGCATGGCACTGAAAAAAACACACTTCTTATGACCTGACACTCGGTATGTGCTCACACACATCATTGTTGTATGCTAGCACCAGTCATCACACACCACTGTAGCTGCTTCTCAAGCCTGGGGGTTGCCTGAGCTCATGGATTTTCTACCTCTTAGTGGTCGTAACATATGGCTAGCCTTCAGTCACCAAACATAACAAAAATTAACAACTCCATCAACTTAGTGTATTTTTTTCAGTAAAAATAGACCCACTCAACACTTACCATCTTCTGCCTTGTTTTAGTGCACGATAGATGACACCCAGGCAGCTGCCTCTTCCTTCTACAGAGACCAGTTTTAATGCCCATCATTTATGGGATGGGGAGAAAGGACACCCTTTCAGACTTCTTTAGCTATTGCGTTAAAACAGGAGTTACATTAGATTTGAAACACCTGCATATTGCAATTTCTCAAGGCTGGGATTGGGACTGCTAACATGTGGAACAAATGGTTACCTCTTCTCTCCTTTCTAGCTCTTCATTTGGGCACCCTGACAGGCTGTAGGATGTGGAAGATCTGTACCCACACTGGATTTAATAGGGTCCTCAAGGTATGGCTGTAATTTAGTATTACCCCACAGATACATTACCCTACAACAAATAAATAAATTAAATGTTTTTTATAACCACTTCAAAAGCCCAATTTTAACCTTATGGGGTAGCCATCATATCAGCTACATGGCTTAACTGATAATTTGATTACAGCTAAAAAATAGATGTTAAATCATCTGTCCCCAGCTTGAATATATTGCACAGGAATTCAGAAGGATTTAATTTTTTTTCCTCAAAAAACTTCTATTAAAAATAATGTTCAGCACATGCCCATATGTAAACCTTAGAAAGTGGAAGCAGAAAAAAAGAATTATAATTATGTTTAATTACTCAGTGAACTCAAACTACGTCATTGTTTAATCACTGTCACAATCTGTACTAGCCACCACATGACTGACTGCAGTTTTTCACAATAGTCTTCTGTACTGAGTTTTTAAAATGCTATACCAGATCTGTATCCCAGCAGTACAATGTTATCATTTAGAACCCAAAATAGCCTTTAATTTACAAGTCTTCTAAAACAGTTTTCTTCTAAACTAAATTTAACTATCTCACTAAAACACTGCTTTGTTGTGTAAACAGCTACAAGTCCCAATATTCAAGGTTGGACTCACGTATCCATCACTTGGTCTAATTCGACACGTACATCTTCTTGAAAACAAATTAGCACATTCCCCTTCACACGTACTGCACACTGTCAGGATCTGTCAGGTAGTTTCAGTTTAAGAATTTATATAAATTGAATAATATGAGGTGCACCCAAACCAATTGTAGAACACATTAAATGGATTAAAAACTGAAATTAGTCAAGAACTAAAAACTCTTTGCTACCTTCCAACTATATTCATGACAAAATCCCTTTTTTTTTTACAGAGATGATATTTTTGCTGAAACCAACCCATGGAGTGAAACATTCAGCATCCTGACAACAAATCTGCAATTGCTTATTGACCATGGCCCATGGCACAAGAAGTGGGAAGCAAAGATAGAGCTTTTCTTTGTTCTAATCTTCTTCTATTTGTCCTCAGTTAAAGAAAAACTCATGCATATTATCTGCTGAAGCTTAAAAATAGGAACAAAAATAATTATTATAGCAATTCATCCATACTGTGTTTGGGATTTTCTTTTTTCTTTTTGGTTTGTTAGGCTGTTTGGGAGGAAGGGGAGTCCATAAATATTCAGTATTCAGATCTGGATAGATATGATATTAAGGTATTTTTCCTCAGTGAGGGGCTTCAACAAATGGAAAAATTTTCAATGTTTCTTTTCTCCTTAGATACTAACTTTTCAGCAAAAAGTAAAATTTATTGTGAATACTCCAGAATCCCACCACTGGAAAATTTTAGCCTCTGTTCCTCCCCATTCCTCCAGTTTCCTTACCATATAGCCATCAGCTATGTGACACGTTCAGTTGGCACTGTCTAACCAAATAATCAGCTACATGGTTGTTGGATTTCCCATAGCTTATCATTCTAAACTATAAAGATGGAACACAACTGTTTATATTGTTAAAGTGCTAGAAAGAGCCTTGGTGGGGTTGGAGTTTGCATGATCCAGGAACTATTCCAGACAGGTTGTTTGCTGTTTGGAAAATAAGCAGAGATGTGTGCTGTTCCACGTCCCTTTGAATAGGCATATTTAATTTCTATTACCCTATGTTACCTAGCATGATGTTTCACAGGTAGCATGGCTCTGGATGCCTAATAAATACCACACGTCACGCCACTCACAGCTGGTGTGCAGACAACCAACCAGTGTATTAAACCAAGTGGAAAAAAACCACAAAAAAACCCTGAGACACGGAGCCACGATCACCAGCATTGTAAAAGCATCAGATCTGATTCAAATCTCATGCAGCTGTGAACTTCTTAGCATTTTCCCAGAAATGGTTTTGTGTACAGCATCAAGCAGAGTACAGCCCAGGAAAACTTTCTGAAAATCATGCTTAAGGATATGTTTCACTTACTGTATTATCACTGGTATATTTAGATTTTTAAAAACTGCAAGGAGAAAGAGGAATCCAAGGGCTTTAGAGAGCCAAGGGGAGTAGCCAGCTCAGAAGAAGTAAAGCTGAAGGAAAGGACATTACATTCTGCTCATGTAACTTGGGATCCAGTCCCGCAAATATCAAAGACCAGTACTTAGATCTACTTGGACAAGCAAACTAATGTCTGCCTATGTAGAGTATGTCTGTCTGCACTGCTCTTCAATTTTCTCCCAGGTTTTGATGCTCTAATGACTTTAACTATGTAAATATTGGTGCATGCCCATGTGCTCCAGTGTTCTTGCGACCCAGGATCTGTGGATCTGTGACTGTATGTGATACCTCACTTAAGTTTTGGAGGTATGTAAGAACATTTAAGAAAAAAAAAAGTGCATCCAATGTCTTTTTTTTTTTTTTTTTTTTTTTGCAAACCATCTGGAAAGGTCCTTTTGCACAAGCTTTTGAAATCCAGTCCAAAAAAGAGATAAAAATTTATGTATACTATTCAGTCTATTGTTATTATTTTGAGGAGTTTTGGTAACACCATATATCCAATTAAGTCATCTGCCACTACCTCTCTGTTTCCAGTTGATAACTGCACTGGAAAATTTAACCTCTTTGGCTGAAATTCTCTGCAGTGCTGCCTTCCCAGATTGATCTGGGCTTTCTTGGCAGTGCAAGCCAAGGTATACATTTTAGACAAAACAGTTCAGCTTGTTCAAAGAATCAGGCTGATGCAAAGCAGTTTATTCTTCTCATGTTCAGAAAACACAAACAAATTGATGTTTTCAACATGAAATCCCAGGTTTCATTTGAAATGTACCTAGAAAGAGACTTAAGTGCCTATGATGTGCCTTTTTCCCTACTAGTGGTGCCATCTCCTGCCAGCCCTGCATGGAAGTCTGGGCTGAGGCCACAGTTCCTGCTCATTTTAACCTCCCTTCAGCCAGGGCTGAGAAAGGGTCCTGTCACCTTATACTGCCCTGAGCTCACTTTCCTGCTCACTGCCTCCTGCCAGCATTAGGGAAGTGGTCTCATTAGAATCTTATCCCTTTGGCCAGGCTAGCCTCCAAGCATGCCTCCTCCCCAGTCCATTTCACCTCCAGCATTCAAACTCAGGAGCCCATGTAAAGTCACAGTGAGAAGTAGCAGCTGGAGATGAGGAGGAAAAGGATGGGATGGCCTCTTTGGTGGTTGTACAGACACATTTTGGATCAGTGTAAGATCAGTGTAAATTTAGTTAACAAACCTGGGAAACACCCTGGCCTGACAGGGGAAGGCTTTCAGGGCACAGGGCTATGTCATGCTATAAAGTACTCATCCGTGAGGAATAAAGCTTCAAACAATGCACGCTGATCCAGATTCAGTGCACTGTGAGCAGCAGTGATAGAGGTTTGAAAGCAGCACTGAAGGGTTCCAAATACCTGTGGAGAAAGGGGATTGCTGGCTACAGGGACAACTCCTTGGGCAAAGAGGAAAACACAAAAGTTCACATGAGAGAAAACACTTCCTTGACCCTGATGCCCTGAAAATGTAGTAACAGTATCATGAATATGGCAGAACTTTTCAGATAATGGTAATATTTGAAGCCTTCTTGATGCCTTATACCACCAGGAGTGTCTCTGGCTTTTGGAGCAAGGTTAGCAGACCCCTCCATCCCCATCCCCTCCCTCCAGCACCCATCTCACCTGTGCAGTGACAGCTGTGGTTGAAGAACTTGAGGGGCCACCGTTCACGATCATCCACATTTTGAAGAGTGTAGGGGCCACTCCAGGGCTGAGTGTCTGCCTGCACCTCCTCACACCGTCCCCTGCCCTGCAGGGACCCGCAGATATTGCCTGGCTCTGTCCCCAAGGCCGGGCAGCAGCGTTTCAGGCGAAGGGCTTCCACTGTCATGCAGGCACGGGGAAACTGTGCCTGAGCCTGCGGGGGACAGCAGCAGGTCAGGTAGCCCAGCCCAGCCCAGAAAAGCCACCTGAGGGCTCCCATTACTGCTGAGTGCAGGCTGTGCCTCTCTGCTGAACCTGACTGCGAAGAGCAGGGAGATGTGTACTGTGGGACAACCTGGCCTCACCACAGCTCCATGCCCCAGCCAACCAGGATAATAACCCTTGCTGCTAAGGATGCTGGTGTTGGGTGTTTGTTTAATCCCAGGCTCTAATTGCCTCGAATGCGGCTCAAAAGACGGGTGCTTTGACTCTGTGGTGCCTGCCCAGCAGCCACGGCTTTGAGCAGGGTTTATATAGAGGCTGGGAGAAGCCCTCATTAGAGGGATTAGCACGGCACAAATCCTCGTGTTTTGCACATGACATCAAGGGCAGAAAAGATGCCAGTGTGAAAGCAAGGTTCTGGCAGCTTGTCAGGAGAGTGAATGCCTCAGATTTATTTCTCCAAGTCTTTTATGAGCTTTGAGAAATTGATGGTCTTGTTTTAGCTGAGGTGGCTGGAGAAACACATTTATTCTTTTAATCAAAACCCTGTAAACAGATGATAAATAAAAGAGGAAACCTCTTCTCTTTTAGTCCATTCACTGCAAGATAATACTTTCCATTAAAGCAGTAGCAGTGGAAAACTAACTGGAAGCACAAAGGACAGAGATGCACCATTAACAAAAATTAATAAATGTGGTAATTTGTGGTAAATTTGGGGTGGAGATTCCACCTGCCAACTGCTGAACTTCAGTGCTTGCACTAAAAACATCTGAGTGGCAAGTGGGAAAGGGTTTCCTTCCTAATAGTCTTTTTGCATGCAAAATTAATTATTTAATTATTTTAAAGAGTGAATGGTCCTTATTTGCTCTGTAATCCTTTCCCCATCATTACACCAAAGGTTGCTGTAGAGGTGGTCTGGCTGTTAGACTTTCAGAACTGTCACAGCTGAGCATTTATTACCCACCTGGCAGGAGCCAGTCTATGAGATCAATACACACACCAGACATGCACTTAAGTGGTTCTGTTCAGTATTCCGATAAAAATATCCTTAAAAAGCTCCTAGTGTGCAGCAGTTCTTGCCCTCAATGCAGCTCCTACAGCAATAAAATCAATAAACAAAAATAAAGTAGTGATAAGTGATTCTATGAGTCTGAAGCAATAGCTATTAGTTCAGGTCCACCATAGTAAATAAAAACTGGCAACTCCCCCTGCTTCACTGAAAGCTTTCACTACCTTCCCTTTCCACCTTGCTCTGTTGTTTAGCCACTTTTATAAGCATATATAATGAAAAAAAGCCATGGTTGTGTCTGTGGCATTCAATACTTCCATGGCTGTTCAACCATTCTGCTTCAAGAAGTTTTTGATCTATGCAGCAAATTATTGCCACCATGTAGCTAAAGAGTTCATCCACACTGCCATCAGCACTTTCAGGTTCTCAGATCTTTATATCAAAAACTCATTGCTTGACAGACAAACTGAAATATGATTCTGCCTCATTTATGGAGGCATAAAGCATATTAGCAATACCATGTATTCTGAAATGGGTTTCAACTCACCTCACTTTGGATTCAATTTACCTGGAATTGGCTTTTGTCTGCTGCTCTTGACACAATGTGTGAAAAAGACAGAAAGTGTGAATAGCTGCTGAAAAAATATGTAGAAGAAGCTCAGGAGTTATAAATGGAAGAACTGGCTCAAAAACCCTCTGAAAAACACTCCTCCCCATTCTACTCAGTACCCAAATGCATCACTCTGCTGTGTGAAGGATCTGTCTTTGAATCTATGTCAGACAATGTCTTGTACCAAAGTTACCCACATAATATCCAAAAGCAATTAAAGTGAAGAGTCACTTATCAGCATCACCAAAACATAATCAAAACATACAGATAGCATTCAGCTAACCAATCAAACCCCTGAACTGGTGGGTCTATAAGTAAAATAAGTGTCCAAGCAGCCATTTTAATCAAAGTTGGCTCAATTTAGACACTGATAGGAAGGTTTCTACAGCTGTTTGAAACCCTATATGAGACAGAAAGAGTAAGCACAGAGAAAGGTGAGATACTGAGGCAGGAAAAATGAGGTAAAGCAAGAGAATTGGTTTCTAATGTAGTACATGAGGAAGGAGAAATCTGCTGTTTTCAGAGAAGTTGTAGTGTGGAAAAGGAACAGCAGGTAGAGGATGATATGGAAATTACTTAGTGTGCAGGGAAAATAAAACTGTGAGTAGAAGAGTGGCACATGTGTAGATTTTATTATGATTACTTCCGTCCATCACAACCACATAATTCTACACCACTGAGAGCACAATGCAGCATGCAGTCCCGGCATAGATGTAGCAGTCGTCTCTTGTCCTCAGTAATGTATTAGCATTTTAGGAGTTCCTCCCCTGGCTGCGGGGGAGCACCCAGACAAGCAGAAGAAGGATGCACAGATCCCACATCCTGGCGTCACTGAGTCACCAGCAATGGTGGTTTTCTGCTGCTGCATGACACGCCATGAGGAACACACTGAACAAAATTACAAAAAGACAGTTGTATTTCTATTAATCACTGGAAAACAGCAGGCACTGTCCATTCTTTAGTGTGTCACTACTGAGAAGTTCCTCTGTTTTTCCCACACAATCACACTTAAATAAAGGAGCTCTTGTTGGGGCTGCACAGAATCAGCAGTATACCAGTTTACAAATTAGTATCCTGAATGACTTTCTATTTACTACAGAGTTTCACTGTGTCTTGAAAAATGGGTTGTGCTATGTGTTGGTACTACTGCCCTGAACCATCTAAGGACTTCTCAGGCAGCAAATCTGAGCATATGAGCCATGCCAATTCTCCAGACTGTGATTGCACTGCCTTATCCACAAGCACTGGGCTTGCATGCCACAGTTTGGCAGATGGGGAGCTACAGGAGTGGTTTCTGTGAGAAGCTTCTAGAAATTTCCCCCATGTCCAAGAGAGCCAAAGCCAGCTGGCTCCAAGACGGGCCCACCACTGGCCAAGGCCAAGCCCATCAGCGAAAGTGGCAGCACTCTGGGGACAACAGATTTGAAAAGGGAAAAGAAATTACTGCATAATGGCAACTGCAGACAGAGAGAGGGGAGAAGACATGTGAGAGGGACAGCCCTGCAGACACCAGGGTCAGAGAAGAAGGAGGGGAAGGAGGTGCTTCAGGTGCCAGAGCTGAGATTTTCCTGCAGCCCCTGGCACAGCCTATGGTGAGGCAGCTGGGACCCCGCAGCCCATGGAGGTACCAGAGACCCACCAGCAGCCTGGGGAGAGCTCCACACCAGAGCAGATGGATGCCTGAAGGAGGCTGCAATCCTTTGGGAAGCAGGCTCCTGGCAGGACCTGTGGAGAGAGGAGCCTGTGCTGTAGCAAAGCTGGCAGGAGCTGTGACCCTGCAGGAACCCACACTGGAGCAGTCTGTTCCTGCATGACTGTGCCCGTGGGAAGGATTCATACTGGAGAAATTCATGGAGGACTGTCTCCTGTGGGAGGCACCTCAGGCAGAAGCAGGGGTGGACTGTCAGGAGTCCTCCCACTGAGGAGGAAGGAACAAAGAGACATGATAGACTAACCACAGCTCCCATTCACTGTCTCCCTGCACTGCTGGTGAGGAGAAGGTGGAGAAAATGGAATGATATTAAGGCCAGGAAGGGGGAAATATGAGGAGGAGGTGTTTTCAAGATTTTATTTTATTTCTCATTGCCGCAATCGGATTTGACTGGTAATAAATTATACTAATTTCCCTGAGTCTGTTGTGCCCACGATAGTAATTGCTGAATGATCTCTCCCTGTCCTTATCTCAACCCACAAGCCTTTCTCTATATGCTCTCTTCCCTATCCAGCTGGGGAGGGCAGTGACAGAGTGGCTTTGGAGGGTGCCTGGCATCCAGCGAGGGTCAACAAAACACACCACACATCTGAGTTACTGGATAAGTTTCAGGTGATACACACCTGAAACTGTGTTCAATTTTTAATTACCTTATTTGGGATTTACTCTGAAAGTACAGGAAAACAGTATTTCAGCTATCTTGTAGCCTGGATTCATGCATAGGGTGACCCCCTACAGAAAATTTCTCAGCCTGTCATCAAAGACTGGCAAAGAAGTATGTCCATATGCCAACACATTTTTTGGACAAATACATTCACATATTTTTGTGGCAAGAGAGGAAATAAAGAAAAAGAATACTCAAAGATACAGGCAAAGAAATCACTAAACACAAGTCACACAAGTAATACAGAATTCCTGAGTAGTAAGTAGGCAACAAGTTCGCTTTTTTTTTTCTCAATGATGCTATTGTTTCTCAGGCTCCTAAACTGTACTCAAGCACAGATTAGTATCAAGCCAGAAAAGTATTTGGCCTTTGGAATTTTGGAAAGAATTTTGGTCAAAATAAAACATTCTACATATAAACTGATGTGGAAACCAGTATATCAACAGAAGAAAAAATAAATTACATGACAATTCATAATGACTCTGGCAATAACAAGAAGATCATTTTATAAGGAAACCTGTAGCAGAGGTTTTCAGACACCTGTTCATGTTCTAGGTTTCCCCAATCTCCTAGCAAATTTACGTCTTTGGGATCTCTCAACAAAAGCTACTGCCCTGTCACCACCTTACTCTTTGTCTCCTTGTCCGGTATGTGGGAGAATGAGGCCAAAGTCTGGGAATGTCAGAGTAGCTCTGAAGATCTCAAGGTCCTGCCAATGCACAGAAACCCTCTTCATATGAACAGTCTCATCATCTCCTGGATTCTCATATTATTTATCCAGTCCTTTTCTAATGCATGGAATTATTTTCCTGAAAACCAAATTATATCCTACAACATGTTCACATGCTAGAAGAGAAGAACAACTCAGAGAAGAACAACATGCATGAGAGGTCTACATTTAAACAGAGGAATTCCCTCCAGATTCTTCATGGATTTCTCACCAGTCCTTGTGGTTCAGCTGAACTTGCCTCCCAGAAGTGCGGAGCTGACTGCAGTGGGAATTCCTCATTACGTAAGGAAACACACAGTTCCAGAGCTCTGAATTTGCTGGCACTTTGCTTCTCCTCTCCCCAGGGACACATGCTAGCTGAAGCATGTACTCTGCACAACTTGCATAGGAAGGTCCCACACTTCCACTTCATGCACTGCTTTGGTACAGCACATCCCTGTGTCATCTCTGCCAGATCTTTCTACAGCCTTAAATAAACATTATTTGCAGACACATTTTTATACTTTTAAGTCAGGCGTTGCCTTTCTGTGGTTTTATTCATTTCTCTCTGAGATAATGATTGAGCACACTTCCATTTCTTTTGTGAGATCTTTCATTCATCCTGCTCCCTCATTCAAGATGTCTGAGAAACTTCTTCAGTGATCATGACTGAGTATCATCATTTGGTTTATGAGACTCAGTACTCTGTCACTTTCTAATGAAACAAGCACACTTTTTCCAGCGTCCATATTATGTAGGAACATAGATATAAGCTTGAGCCATTTATAATTTAGATAAACACAATGCTGACTGGCAGATTAAACTGCTGCTGGGATGACCACCTACCCAAAGACAATTTTATCTTCAGAATTATTTCATCAGATTCTAGCCTGGGGTTACTATAAAGGCAGTCATAGAATATAAAGTATGATTCACTTAAGAAAGCCAGAAACTGGAAGCTAAGAGAACTAAATCTCAGTTACCCTGATGTTCACCAGTACTCGATGAAGGGAAAGAAGCACCTCCAGGGAACAGCACACTCCATTCTCAGACAGGCATCTTGCCAAGGTCTTCTGTCCTAATTTCTCTTCCTTGATCTTAAAAGGAGGTGAGGGTAACTAGTTTGACTTCAGACAGACACCGAAATTCTAAATGTCACTGATATCAAATGAATGTCACTAAATGGCTGTGGCAGGAGAGGGCCTGATCTACATAGAGTAGATCTCTGCCAGTTTACAAAAGGTAAAGTGAAATAGGTAGGACAGAGTCACTTGTCTCAACAATTCAGCTATGCAACAAATTGCCCCTGTCAGAGGGGAATAAATATGAAGAAGGAAATCCAGGTCTGACTATGTACCACATTAAAAGAAATCTGAAATATAGGACAAGTATTTGAAATAATATCTGAAATTATAGAGTCACAGTGTAGTTTGGTTTGGAACCTTACATTCAACTTTCCAGAGCCTGATCCAGAAGACATTCTTCTCTCACGATTTTTATTCAAAATACTAATGCTACTACTTATCCCAATAGAAAATATAAAATGGAACAAAATATATTCATCCATCATGTCATGTGGTCTAAATTCCAAGAACATTGTGGACAAAGTAATTAATGTTCCCTTGCTTTAAGCAAGAGGATGTATGTACATTTAAACAAAAAATATAATGCTCTACCTGGGATTCACTGAGGGATAACTTTGATGACCATAGCAAGACTGAAGGCTAAGCTTCCACTTAATTGCCCCAAATTTGCCTTGGTAACTGTACCATAAATTCAATAGTTCTACATATAACGGAATAAGAATCCTTTATTACTAGAATAGCATAAAGTAGGAACTCTGGAATAAATCACTGAGGAAAAAAATAACAAAGGAGGAGGGGGAAAGAAACAACCACAGCCCAAAACTCCCAAGGAATGGGATCAAATGAGGTTCCTGAGCAGAACTCAAACAGGATAAAGCTCTCCTAAACTGCTCACTCACAGGGGAACAGGGGAAATAAAAGACTTGAATGTAAACTATTGGATTCTAGAAATGCAGCATCAGCTGAAAATTTTTGTTGCCTTTTTAACTGCATTTATTTCCCAGAAAATTGAAAAAACACCATTCTAGCTCTTCTACAGGATCAGAAACCAAATAGACTATAACTAAGATTTGTTATTAAAAACATAAAAAACCTAAACGTGACTCCGGACTCATGTTTTCTAAACCCCTTGTATCTGTCACACTACATAACTAAATGAGATTTACCAGATGTCTGTAAACAGTGAAGGAGACAAAGTCTGAAATCTTTCAGTCAAGAGACAGAAATGTTTTCTAGTAAACAAACCCGATTTTTAATCCAAAGAGAAGGAAATTTTACTGCTGAGAGGTAGACAAGACAGTAACAAGTAACAAGTGCAGAAATTCCTTCAGGGACAAGGAGGAGACTTTTTTAATTAAGCAGATGTGCAGCTCGGGGGACATGGAGGAAAAGGAGGAGCATTTCGCACAAGGAACACCTGAACTTGAGCCTATGGACAACACCGGGCACAGAAACTTTGTCCCATCACTGTCAGAAATTCCAAATAGAGATATTTCACAGTAAAGTTTTAAGCTTCTTCATTATTTGTCATGTTCCATGACTGCAAGCTGTTGCAGCCTGCAGCAGAGCTAGGAGGTGGGGTACGCCTCTCTCTGATGCTCTCCTTCTGCCCCAGTTTTCATTCGCTTGAAACAGCAGCCAAGGATGGCCATGGAAAAGGCACGTGAACCAAATCCACCAGACGCTGAATCTTTGCCTAAGGCTGAAAGCACATGAAAAGGTTTTTTCCCTCTGAATCCCTGCCAGGTATCAACTTCAGTATTAGGTGGACATTTAAAAAAGCATATGTGAGTATATATCTGTAGTACCAGAGAAGCTTCCCAGTTGCAGAGAAAGATCTTTGTGACTAAATCATAAAGGCCTAGTTAGACAGCCTGTATTTGTGTCCTAGCAGGGGGTCCATCTTGAGGGAAGAAGCTGATAGAAAAATAAATGGAAATGTTTGATGGCAAGAAGAGGCCTAGAGTGCAGCAAAAAAAAAATGTGTAAAGAAGGTACAGCTGAATGAAAAAATGCCTGAATATTCTGTGACAAGCAATAAAGCAGCAACACTTGAGGTTATTTTCACAGAACCTGCCAAATCACATTAGAAATCTGCACCAAGCCCGCAAAATCAAACAGACAGGAGTTTAAAAATTCCAGAATTGAGGTTATCTCTTAATTTTATCCTCTTCTTTCACATAATACTTCAGGCCTTATTCAGTGTGTGCAACCTAAATCCCACACCAAACAAAAAATGAGATTTTCTTCTCACTCTCCCTGTGAAAAACACCAATCACTTGTTTTTAAAATTTTAAAAGTTTAATAGTGATTAAATGGTTTTTAAAATAGTGATATAATTAGTGTAATAAAAAGTAGAACAACCGAGATTAGGACAACACAAGACAATAAGAACAAAGAGCTACAGACAGTCTGGATACCTTTTCTGGGCAAAATAAGCCTGAAAAAGGACACACGTTAACACAGGATTAACCCTTAAAAACAATAGCCTGTTGCACATTCATACACCTCATGCATGATGCATAAATTCCATTCAAATAAAGGATTCTGTCTGGTCAGTGTCAAATTCTTCCTCTTAATCCTAACAGCGTCTTCAAGACTGAGCAAGGCAGGAAGAAGTTAGTTTCTTCTGATAATGGAGCAAAAAATCCTCTTTCTCTGAAAGATTTAGGTGTCCTGTGGCTGCTATCTGGTGCAAGTACCTCATTCCTTTCTTTAAAAAACTATCCCACATACATAGTTTCTATTTTAACATTATGTTATAACCTAAAACTATATTTAAGAAAATTAATACAGCATAACTTTCCAACATAACAAATATAATAGTCATCCTAATATTTGCGAAAAGCCAATTATAAAATACGCATTTTTCATTCTCCCCATGGCTATTACCATTAGTATGTGGTTGTGATATTTTGTGAAAATCCCTTTGCTAGGATTTTCTTCTCCTGAGAAGCTGAGAAGGCCTCAGCTTCAAGTGTAAACAATTTGTTACCTACTACTGTGGAATGCAGCAGGTGCTTCCTCGATTGGTCAGTGTGGGATGTTTCTACTTGGTGGCCAATCGAGGAGGCAGCAGCTCTCGGACTCTCTGGGAGTCACAGAACTTTGTTATTCATTCCTTTCTATTCCTGTCTCGCCTTCTGATGATTTCTTTCTCTCTGTTCTTTGTAGTATAGTTATAGTGTGGTCTTTTTTAATGTAATATATATCATAATATAATAAACCAGCCTTCTGAAATGGAGTCAAGATCTCCCATTCACCAAGTCCAGACTGCCCAGAAAACCCACGGCAATAAATGTTGATCCCAGACGTGGCAATATTAGTATTTCAGTGCCCCACAAAATTTCTGCTTAACGTCACAAAAGCTCTGAGGTTGGAACTGCCATTACAGGTGATATAATCTTTATCGATAAAATAGACATTTCAAACACTAACAACACATATTTGCCATAGATCCTTGGGCCTGGGTGCTCCTGCTAAAAATCAGACCCTTTGAGGGGTGAGGGTGAGACCCACACCCTTCTGGGCCCTCGAGGAACTCAGAAGCAGAGGGGACCAAACCTCCAGAGCAGCACTGGGGGGTTATAGTCAAACCACTGCGTAAAAGCAGTCCCTTCATAGCAATTGACCTTGGCAGAGCTGTCTCTCGGGGTGTCAGAGGACAAGCCAAGCAGAGAGTCAGAGGTCTGACACCCAAGCTTGCACCATGACTCTCTTTTATTCAGCAGTGTGGAAAAGGCCAAAAAGTAAACAGCCCTTCTCTGGTTTTGCTTCTTTGATCACATATCTGCAGGAAATTAATATCTCCCCAACTCTTCCCCAAAGCACTATAAAAGTCTTTGATGAATAATTGAACACTTTTGGCAAAAAAAAAAAAAAAAAAAAAAAAAAAAAAAAAAAAAAAAAAAAGCTACTTTACATTTCCTTCCGTCCCTGAGTACTCAAGTGTGCAGTTTTAATGTTATTTCAAAACATTAAAAAATCTTTAGGAAAAATAGTAATCTAAGCAGTTATACTACCCCTTATATGTCTTATCAGTAAGGATCTAAGTAACACTACCCTTGCTTTGTACTAATAAGATATTCATCTGTAGTGAGTGTTCCTTGTATTGGACAAGTAATCCAACACCAATGCTTGTTGTGATGCTGTGATTAGAAAAGGACCAGGGACACCTTCTCATGAAGAGATGAAAGATGCTGAACAGAGAAGTAAGGGCGATGCTTTACTGCTGTGTCTTGCACTGGCGACATCAATATTGAAAGTCCTTTTTCTGTGCGTTGTTCTGGTGTCAGTGTATTAAAAAGGTCACAAAAAAAATTACCCGAAAGCAGGAGAAAATGTCTTAGAGACACAAAGAATTTAATTTCTTTAGCTTACCAATACAAAGGTGGGTGCTGACTCGACAGTTTTGTAATGACCAAATGCCAGGCACCAAGAAAGATCTCTGATCTAGCAGAGAAAAGGTTTAACAAAGGGCAGGTCCAGATTAAACGTATATCTTTGAAAAAATTGCAACAAATTACTAAAGACAACCAATGAACTGTCTGCCTCTTCATGTCTTCAAATCAAAACCAGTCCCCCTCCTTAAAAATATGTTTCAGAAAATCCATTTTTTCTCAACTTACAAGTAAAGAAAGGATCAGGAAGAAACCGATGACCGGTAAAGACTAGGTGACATTAATCACCAGCTTTCCTGGCCTCGAAGCCATTCCTTTGGCTTTTTGTGAAGTAAAATAGCTTCAGCCATCTGTTGACAGTAGAGGTCCGGGAAATTTTGAACTGCGCTTCAGATTTTGGCAAGAAGCAACCTCTAATCGTTCTGTCGCTGTCCTCGTCCCAGTCCCCGCGTGCCACTTCCTTCCCCCTCTGTCCCTTCCCTCCCGGTCACGCACAGTTTCGCTTTCTCTTCTCTCGTCCCTGCCGCCGGGAGACAGCGAAGGGCAGAGAGGGAGCGGGAATGAAGCTCGCTGCTGTCATTTCTTCCACACTAAATAAAAAGCTTAAACTTAGAGGAGCTGGAAATGGAAACAGGAAGGCAGGGCACGCTGCGCCAGGAGCGACGCTGTCGGTCCGAGGCCGGCAGGGCAATTTCCAGGTGCTGCAAAAGCCGCGGGGCGCTCGGAGCCCGCGGGCAGCAGCATCCGCCCGCCACCTCCCGGGAGGGCGAGGAAAAGGAGGAAAACGGTTCTGCCGAAACCCGGGATCGAACCAGGGACCTTTAGATCTTCAGTCTAACGCTCTCCCAACTGAGCTATTTCGGCCGCCATGGTACGTGGTGTGTGATGAGATAGTACTAATCCGTTCTTCCACACCCGGTTCTAAAAATAATTGTTACTAGCCCTGCGGCTCTAGATGCCACAAACGAGTCAATGACGGGTCCCCCCAAACAAAATTATGCCGTAAGCCAAAGACAAATCAGCAGTAACACAAAATTGTGCGTATACAAAGATCTATGTGCAACACACACGTCAGAATGAAGGTGTTTTGGCAGTGGCTCCCTGGATTATTGGGGGAGGTGACAGGAACTAGAACATTATGTGGAACTCAGAAGCATTAAGTTGGCAGCATTTTACCTTCAGTTTTCAAGGATTTTATTTTACAGCCTGCAAAATGTGTGCGCGGACATGATGATGTCACAAAAAGACATGAACAGGAAGGGCACCTGCACCTTCTTGCGCCCATGGTGTTCCACTGGAAAAGCTCCCTGAGTCCACATAAATCACAAATCCTGACTAAGTAGTGTAAGAAGAAAAAACAGTTTACATTCACGTTGTTGATTAGGCATTGATTTCAACAAGCAACTGGTAGCACGGGCCTGTGGCTACAGGGAAAAGGCAGAGGATGCATCAGAGTGCCCACGTTGGTGCCTGTGGTGGGCACTGACATCTCAAATTTGTGGTAACTTGCACAGCCCATGGTCTAGGAAAAGCCTCCTGTGAGGGCATCTCCTACTCACACTTCCTGCACACTGTGAGGGGAGAGAGGCTGCTTTGCAAAATTGTCCACTGCTGCTCTCTCCTGTTCATAAAAACACCAAGACTCTCTTCCATAGTACTAGAGGAATTTAACAAACCCCTCCTTTTTCAAGTGGGGAAGAAGCAGCCTCAGCGCAAGCCAGCCATGTAAATATTTGGCAACATAAATCACCCTGTTTCCTTTTATTTTCAGAGTGTATTTTTCCTCACATTGTCTCACATTCGTGGGTTCTTCAGGAGCTGATATGTTTTCAGGACTCAAATACCCGTTTTCAGAAGTACAAAGGCTGAGGACTGAGCCAGCAGTTTAGTGACTGAAACCAAAAACTCTTCACAAAAAAAATTCAGTTAGGGAGAGGTTAAAGAAATCCACCCACACTTGTGCTTAAGAGGTGTGTGAACGACATACTGATACAAAATCTCATCTTCTCATGATTTTCCATTGCCACTGGCAATGATTGTTTTGCTGAGAAATGATGAATATAATCCCTTAACAAGAATGTCTCCTACTGATGCAGCTAACACAATCTGTGATCTCTGGGGCAGATAAACTCCAAATGTGTCACGGCATGCACAGAAGTCAAAACACTATTGACTTAAGAGTTTTCATGAATTACCACAACAATCAGAGGTACTATGGAGCAATGGGCTATTCTGATTCTTATTTTTAGAAATCTGTGTTTTGCCAGGTGAAATGGAAATAACAATGGGAATAAAAAAAACTAAAGGTAATGCAAAACAAAATTAAATAAAAGAGAAGGACAATTCAGTCTCAGACATAGCATATTTAATAAAATCGTCAGCTTTTCCCCTAACAGAATTTGGTGAGGGGGTTTGTATTAAAAGTTCCTCCTTCTGTAGAAAGATATTTGCATTTTGTGCCTGTCTAATGAGTGTGAGAACATAGTTTCAGCAAAATGGAGCATTCTGAGTCAAAAAAAAAACATAAACCAACAAAAAAAACCCCATATTTTTCACCCACAGTCTTTCTCCTACATCTAAGAAAGTACAGGGTGGACAAACCAAAGGTATTTTCTAGTCCATTATCTTAGGACAGTATAAACCAGCCTAAACCACAGTTGACACCACTTAATGCAAGCAGCACACAAATTTAAGCAAGTGCTGAGGTCAGACCGGAGAAAGCCTTGGAGAAAGTAAGAGTTCTCTTTGTTGCACAACGTGGAGCTGATACACACACACCACAAATGCCCCACAGGCCACAGCTGGCAGGGTAAGCTGTGGCTGCCCCACTCCTGGCAGTGCTCAAAGCCAGGTTGGATGGGGCTCTGTGTCCCTGCACATGGGAGGGGGCTTGAACTAGGTGATCTTTAAGGTCCTTTCCCAGCTGAAGCACTCTCAGTCTGTGAGTGCAGACGGTCCTGTCTCAGCTGCCCACTTCAGTGTCTTCCAAATCCTTTCACTTGCTGCTGGCAAGGGATGCACTGAATAGCAGCTGTAGTACACCAAGACAGTGAGGTAGCAATGTTGGTTTTCCCCAATGCACAAGGGATTTTAGGAGTTGCTTCCCAAAGATCTGATTCAATTCAGAACAGTAATCACAAAAAGAGATGCAAACCATCCAAGTTGCTGATAGAACCTGAATCCAAACCTTTGCCAAAGTCCAGCCCTTCTCCCTCAGAAAGTTTTAGCAGTTAAGTGACATACACGTTTACTCCATTTATTTTCCTACTGGTGTGGCCTCACTTTGCTCTGTGACACAAACCTTGAAAGAGTAGACTGAAAGGTTACAGTGTTCACAGTATTTTACATCACTACCTCTGCCTTCTCCAGAAATGCTTCCCAGTAAAATCAGTGAGAAACAAAACCTGAAAGCATCACACTTCTCCAGACTGACAGTTCACTAGTTGATCCTTTGTCCTTTTCTTCCTACAGAAGCCAGAAGGCTAATGGCAAAATAAGCTGTTTTCTATAACAGAAAATACTTTTCCCTGTGAAAGAAATGTTCCTGCCAGATCACTCAGCTGCTAAGAAAATCTGTTGTACATCAAAGTAGCTCAAAGCAAAAGCCTCCTACATTTCTTAAATATATACATTTCAATATTTTAAAATGTGTGTTTATTTATACATATATACAAGTAGTAACACAAAGACAAAAATCTCAAACACTTGGATGAATTAAATCTTCAAAAACATTTAAATAAACTAGAACAGCTTTCACTTAAAAATTAATAGATCCTATTGAAAACCCACCCCAGGTAATATCACTTCTTTCGACAGTCATATAAATATCAATGTTTGCATTTTCAGCATCTATACATTAAGAACAACTTTCAAAAGTTCTGTTCAATAAATCAATCACCCCCTACTGCTTTCTTCTGTGTATTTCTGATAACACTGTCTTTAGCGTTCCAAAGACATTGTACCTATTTTCAAAGGTTTAAAATATTTTTAAATTAAGGTTTATGCATGTTTAAAATAGTAAATTGTAGTTATCTGTAATCTCTACTCTTAAAAACACAACACAGCCAGTATTCCAGTATAAAGAGATGTGAAAGACACATACTCTCATGCAACCCACTCAAAGCAGCTGTCACAGCAATCACAAATACAGCTAAGACAGATCTTCCCAGCACTTCAGCTATTTCTGGTACTGACTTTAACAAAATACAGAACCGTAAGATGGATATCGTAAGGAAGGATGCACATTGTAAGGAAGTCATATATCAAGAAAAGTACAAAAATTAAGGAAATCTTTGAATATAGTCAGCAATGTGCGTTTGACAACGACATTTCAGTGATTCATCCAGAGAAGCACAGCTGGTAAGCCAAGTATGCGACAGATTATTACATAGGAAATCCCGTAACTTCTATCTGTCCCAAATGGAGGCTTTTACTGCCAAATCAAGCATCAGTAACTGCCACACAATTCTAGTATTGTTATCCCACTGTGCCACAGAAAACTCACCTTCAATAACAGGCTGCCAGACTTTAAAACCCATACCTGGCACTGCAGTAAGCCTAGAAACTTCCTGGTTAGCCTTCTTTTAGAGTGATTCTTGCCAACCACAAGTGGCACTTTATCAACAGCACCATGCACCACAAGAGGTGTGATGAAGTTGGGAACACTTGTGTTTCAAAAGCTAACTCTCAGTTTCTGAAACCCTTTAGAAGTCACAGCTTTTTCTGAGTACACCACAGCATCCCAGTCCTGTGCAACTTGCAGCTCTGCCCAAGGGTCACAGAGGATCAGGGACTGGGCCAACTACAGAAGCTGAAGTGACAAAACCAAGAACTGTGCTCCTTTTTATGTTTGCCAGATCACCTCAAAGAAAAAAATGAAGGTAATTTTTTTCAGGATAGAGAAAGAGCTAAGAAATATTTTTTAAAAAAACACACCATCTACTTTTTCAGCACGTTCTTCTTAATTAAGAGAAACCAGTTACACCATAATATTTATTATTAAATCAACTTTGAACAAGATTCATTCACATATTTCTAGAATTACAGAGGTTTTTTCCAAATTTTACATTAAAACTCAAATACTGTTTTATCTTTAAAATGTTTATTACAGAAAAAATGCTGATATACTGTATTGATAAAGGTCTGCCAACCCACAATTCATAGAAAAAGAAGAGTTTTAAAAAATTTTCTCCATAAGTAGCCTTCATATCACAGGAAATAGGATCATTGGAATGTTAACTGTGTTCCTGTATTTCAAGTTTGTTACAATTACAGCTAAGAAAAAGGAGTTAACATATAATAGACAGTAATTCAGTAAAAGGAGTAAAAAGTTTAAGGAAATACTTCTGGAAATCTCAGTGAGAACACCTGCTACTTCTTGACATCATTTCCCCCCTTGCTCCCCTTAAAAGGGGCATTTAAAGTTATAGTGTAGGTAAGTTTAATCAGTCAACTACAAAAGCTAGAAGTGCACCAGCAGAGAAATGGACAGCACCAAACAGGTGCTGTGTCCAGCTTTTGTCAATCAATTTAGAGTCTCAAAAAATATATAATTTCTCCCCTTGATTAAAAATAAAACCCAACTCTTTGATGTGAAAAAAATTATACATATTACACTGTAAAAAAAAAACTAACACAGATTAATAATTCCAGAACTAAAACAAATTTAACTCCAAGTCTCAAAAGCTGCAATCACAGTTAATTATTCTTAATAAGGCAGATTTTTACTTCAGTACACTAATTTATAACATTATAAATATTCTTCACTCCATACAGTCTTTTAAAATCAATACCTAGTGAGAATAGAGTATTGCACCAAAAGCTGAAACCAAGAGGTTCAACTTATAAAGTGCTGATACCATTCCTAAGTTGTGCCATACTGAGGCTCTTTACTCATCATGGTTCATGTCTCTTGAATACATTAAGAGTCCAGTGTGGCCATTTGATTGCAGGCTTTGAAGAAAAGATCATATGAGGTAGAAAAAACTCCTTCAGGTTCCGTGCCACGCTATGGACCACTGAGCTGGGCAAATGGGTCTGTCACAGGAAAGGGCTCCAAAGCTTTCTCCGAGTTTTTCCAGTTGTGGAAATTTTCTCTGTACCATTCAACTGATATGGGAAGAATGTTGATGAGTCAAGCTGACCAGAGATAACAGGGAAATCCAAATATTCCACAGATATATGACTAACAACATGCTAATTGTTCTTCATGGACGATTTTAGCTCATTATATTACAAAAAATCTAGTTTAAACTTTCTAAGTTCTTTATGCAAGACTTATTCTAGCACTAAGAATGATTATCTTTTTTTTTTATGTCATGCAAATTCACTACTTAGAAAGCAGCCAATTTTACGTAAAATTCAAGAGTTACATTCAATCTCTTCAGCTTCTCATTAACTAAGCTATACACCCATTGCCCCCTTTTCCCTCTCCCTCCTCCCATCACTCCTAAATCAGTGTAAAAGTCATCAGTCTTACTTGTTTTCGTTATTCCTTCTTTCCAAGGCACTTTGGGTCTCCAGCCTAAGTTGTGCATTTTTTCTGAACTCATTGGATATCTGAGGTCATTTGTAGGCCTGATGAAGTACAAAATGCATGGAAAACAATCTGATTATACTGCTTCCTTAATTAGACATGCAGTACCACACACTGTCTTCCAAGGAATATTAGATACGCTTCAATTTTGAAAATTCCTATCAACATAAGCAGGATGCCTTGCCTTCAAAAATACATGGCAGCTGAGTGCAGCTACAACAACACAATTCAGTTTGTCCAGTCAACTACTTGAAATTGATTAGAATAAATATTAATTAGTATTTTACTGGCACAAAAATGAACACAAAAATCACTGCCAACGCATTTGTGCAAATCAGTTCATTTGCAACACAGAGCCAGTGTTTTCTAATATTAGCATTTACATTTTTTATCCTGGAAACCCAGAAATTTACACATACTTCAGATTTAAAACACATAGGCTTCCAAAGGGGCGTCATTACAGTGGCTCATTAGCTACATGAACTTTGTCATACTGAATGCGCAGAATCCCAAGCTGCAAGATTCAACACAGAAAGATGTATCTGATATTTAAGCATGGCAGAAATTTTCACTTCCACAGTCTGGCAGATAGGTAGCCTAGTCTAGCATCTTGCACACCTGGCACTGGCATATTGAATAGTCAAGGTACATGTGCAGGCACAAACCGAGCACTTATCACTGTTACTGTAACATGCTAATCTCAAGCAGAAGCAGAATTAATTTTTCCGTAGCAAGTAACCCCCATGACCTTTAAGTCACTCATTATAGAATTATATAGTCATAAATTAGGTATATTAATCTTTTATACGACTTTAACACATATTCCTATGTGGTTAATTTTCCCAAGCCCATCTATGTTTAAACATTAGCAGACAGGGCCCAATCCACACAAAGAAACATCTCAAACTGAATTACACTGAGAACTCCTAAACACTCACATCATGTGAGCCAAAGGCAATTTGTTCAAAGTCCTGTAATACATTGAGATAGAATTCTGAAGAACATTTCCTTTCAAAAACAAAAGCTAGCACATTTTTAAAGACACTTCAGTTGCCATGATAACAATCTAAATGTGATCAGAAAGTGAGAATTCTAAAGGCCATAATACTTAACTGCTATCAGCAGACTCATCATTTCTAATCACTCTGGAGAGAGTGGTATCTAAAGTAAGCAGAGATTCATTGTTGCTGCAGAAAAGAAATGGATATAAAAGAGCAGAGCCAAACCAAGCCTGAAATTAAGGACAGAAACACACAGCAAAAGCATATCTATAAAAGCTATACCCATTTTTCCACTGCCCTAACTTTAGTACCTTAGAGCTTTACATCTACTTTTGAGATAGCAGCTTCAGCTTAAGATAGAAATCTATAGTTAACCACACTCCACAGGCACGTATTTCTGCCTACTTACTACAAAGTACATCCAAGTCTCAATGAGTCACATTAATGCCAAAATACTAAAGCTAGGCAAGAGGCGATGGGATTCATCTCACTCAATGATGCTGAATAAAAAGTACACTGAATAAACTGTCCAAGCTACCATGAAGGAAAGATCTAGTTGCTCTGTAAAACTTTTCCTCTTCCCAGAGCAGACTTCAGTAATGGCAAGTATGAAGAATGTTTGAAGACAGAGATTAGCATTACATGCTCCCCTTCAAGACATTCATTCTGACCTACAGATCCAAATAAATAATAAATGAAAGTCCTGCTCTCTATACAGAACCCTGATCATAGATATCAAATCCACTAGGAAAAAAAAAGGAAGCAAAACAGCTCTAACTCCCTCAAAAAAAGTGCTCCCTCAAAAGTGTTCCCTCCTTTAGAGCAGAAACACTTCCAGAAAAAACTGTTTGGTTAAGAGCCTCAGAAAACCTGAAGGACAAAACTATCCTGCATGTGCAGCACATCCTGCACGTCCTCCGCATTTCTCACCTGTCTTTGACATAATCCATCCAGTGCTCCATTTCAGACTCTGAACTGGTCTTCTTTATCTGTCAAGAAGAAAAACAAGTATCACTCCCATACATCTTGGGCTATCTAAACATATATTTAAAAACCATTTTTTTTCTTAAAAAACTTAAATCTTACTTAAAACCCCCACCAAAAAAAAATATAAACCACAAACAGAAATGGTCTTTTGTATACTGAGTCTTCACCAAAATTATCAAAATTATCTTGAACATCTCCAACCTATCTCCTTCATCCAGAGCACTGCCTGAACATCCATAATCAAACTGTTAGATTTTAATAGTGCCACATTCTCAGACCAAAACTAAAACAGTCAGCATGGAAAAAAAATGGTAATTAATCATGATGGCAGTCAGGATGTGTCCCCAGTCAGGATAACTGATACAGCAGCCCAGCACAGGTTAGCCCATACTGCAAACTAACACAGAAGTTTGCCACAGAAAGGGTAGCATATCATTCTGCTGCAAGGATCTTCCAACACCCACCACAAGTCTAAGCTCTTTCAGAGCTACAGAAGGTCTGTGTAGTTATTCATATGTGCAATGAAAACCAGTAAAGAAAAGCATCAGAACTCTTTACTCACTAAATGGATTAGCTCCTTAGCAAGCTGGGCAATGGACATCTCAAAGTTAGTTCCAATGTTATAAATTTCACCTGGTTTCCCCTCCTTCAAGACAGTAAGGAATGCTTCTACCACATCAGTTGCATAAAGGAAATTCCTTCTCTGAAGTCCAGAACCATGAATACAGCTTAAGACAAGAAAAAGACAAAAAAGTTTTTTAGTCCTCAAATAGACGCATTCAATTTACTGGACTGTGTTTTTAGCAGTTTTGCTGTTAGATGGGTGCCTAAAGGTACCTTAAGTAGCTGACATGCAAATAATCCTTTACTTTAAGGAAATCCTGCTATTAAAATAAGTGATTCAGATCATTGTTATGTAATTATCATTTTACAAACTAGCACATATTTATAACTGCAATTACATTTTTATAGCAGAAATACTACCAAAAAATTTGAGTTACCTACCATTTTCTGTTCTGTTGTAACAAAGATATAAACTTTGGAATAACCTAAGGAATTGAACAACAACAAAAAAAAAATTACTCCACTATTTTAGAAGCTGCTATTCTACAAAGAATAAGGATCTTTAACAGTTATAAAGCATTAAGCATTTTATTAAGATCCTTTAAATACTTCTAAGTTTTATTAAATATATAATGAAAGAATGTATCAAGCCCAGAAAATGCAAGGCTTTTGGTTTGTAAGAATAGATGCCTTCACTGTATTGTAAGCCTTATCTTTCTGGCTGGTACAAATGTAACAGTTTTTCAAAAATGAAAGAAGTTTCCATTACTTCTGCACACGGCAGTGAATCACAATCTAACTAGAAATAATATTACCAACAGTTCAGAACAAGGTTTAAACATCCAACAAACTGCAGTAATTCTAGAAACAAAGAGTTGTTAAAGTAGTTAAATTTGGAAGAGAATCAAAAGAGAATTTTAAGATAATGCAGATCAACACAGATTAAGTGACAGTGTTCTTGCTGCACAAAGATTTACATTATGCTCATCTAAAAGCTTAGATCCACGCATAATGCCCCAGATACTTCAGAACAGGTACCCCTGCTATTAAAGGCCTTAAACTGAAGCCATTAGAAAACTACTCAAATTACTTAACTTCCTGCTCTAAAGACAGGAGCAGAATACTAGATAAAACTAAAGGTTCATGTAGCCTTGTGCTGTGTTTTTAGCATACCTACAATTTGGTATATGAAGAAGAATATAAGTCAAAAGCTAGCAAATACATCCCCTAATATACCCCCAACAATCATGCAACCTGTAGCAAGACACAGATCAATGAAAAATGTACTCTAAAAGCCATTGCTTATCCCCCTGCAATAGTGCAGGCAAAAATAAATGTATTTGTGGAAGAAAACCCACAAAAAGTAAAAAGCAATTTAAATTAAAAAACACCTCCACAGAACAGTAAAATATAGCTACATTTTCCACCAGTTCCAAACTCCAAAGAGTACATGTGATGATTACTTTCATTTCAACAGGGTATTTCCAGTCACTAACCAAGCAGATTCAGGTATTGACTTAAAAAAACAACTCCTTCTCGCAGGTAACTGTTTTAAACAGTTACCCTGCAAGGTCTGTATGAACACATGCAAAGACAAGTCACTTTACACTACTTCTCACCTTATATATGAATGTTAGAGCTCCACCTTACTTATTTTCTGTGCAGGTTGGAACATCCCCTTCTATACCCTTCTATAGACTTTGTATTCTCAGTTTACTTTTTGAAATGTTTCCCTTAGTTATTGAACACTCACAATTATAGAACATGACATGAGTTAATGTTATTTGTAGGGGAACTCTGTCAAAATATCCTTTGAAAATAGAAAAATCATGAAACAAAGTTGCTGTCATAAAATTCATTTAAACTACGAGTGTCTAATAGAAGTTTTATCAACAGCCAAAAAATATGTGTTCAGGGTAAGACACGTTAGTGCAAGCTCAAAATATATAATCACATTAATTGCAAGAGTGCTTTTTTCAAAGCACTCTTTCACACACTTTTGAATCCCATGCACATGAGAAAAAAGTAACATCACTGCAACCCTGAATTCTCATATACTGAAGTTCAGAGTAAAGCACAGTTTAACTTACTTTTTCTGGATACTGATGTGGTCCATAAACATTACTGCTCCGTGTGATGACAACTGGGAACTGGAGAGCATTAAACACACACGTGATTACATAAGAAAGCATATACCAGTAAAAATCTGTAACTTCCTGCTGATCAATAAACAAACCAACATATGCACAGTGCTTACACAAAAATCTGCAAGCCCTTACAAACGTTACTGAATTAAGCTCTCTGTATTTCTGTCCAAGAGGGAAAGGCCTCCAGCCTTCTCAGCCTGTCAGGAGCACCACAAGTGACAAATGTTTGAAATCTCTCTAGCTCTGGAAGCACCAAAGGACATTGTATATGTGTATCTGGTTGACTGAAGACTGGCTTTCTCCTACTTATTCCAGTATGTTTCACAGGTCATTACCATCATGTTCTTGTTGACTTTATAGCAAGAACATCATATATCAAGAACAGAAGTCTAAAGTATCCAAAATATTAAATGTGTTTGCTTAAACAAATCTGACTAGCAGGGCTTTTTCTTGGTTTGTTTGTTTTGGTTTTTTTTTTTTTTTTGCTTTAACCATAAGCCTAGTCTTGATACAATTTGAATTACACATATTCTACTTCTGTGTAATACTTCTGCACTTCATGCAAGCTTAGCACTGGTTTTTAAATTCCTAATGTTCTCTTTGACCATTTTATCAAAGCACAGTTTTAGATATTACAGTTCAGATTTGAAAAATAAAACTTAAAAACATCTGATCTGTCCCCACTGTCTTGCAGTGCATCTTCATAACTTACTGATGGAGATTCTCTAACACATGCAAACTACAAGACTAACAATAAGGAAAGAGATGGCACTGTGTAAATTGCTACTGATTTTTCTTTTATACTCTTACATACAAAATACAGACACTTAATTACAGGCTTCAGAGTTTTTGAAGCTTCCATGGACTTACTTGGTACCTTTCCCAGTAAGACTGAACAAAACACTCTGCAGCTGCTTTAGAGGAGGCATAGGGATTTGTCGGACGTTTTGGTGAGGATTCATCAAATTCCTAAAATTAAAAGAAAAATTTGCATTATTTAATTTCTTTTGCCCAGATAAGCCTTAAAGTTACAAAAGAAATAAAAATCCATAAATATCCAAGCACATCAGTTTAACAAAGTCTCCTTACAACAGAAGGCCATAACAAAAGACAGCCCATTTACTGAACATAGGAGGCAGACAGAGTACCAGCAGTAATATTTTTATACTTGCAACAGAGTTACCTCACAGCAGCACCTCCTCAGCAGGACCTCAGCAGGTCCTCCTTTTTATCTTTATTTAATAATCACTGTTGCTACAGAGAGGCATAATATTTTTTGGGCTCATATTGCCTCAGAGAGCAATTGGGCCACCACTAGCAAATTCACCTTTCAGTCCTAAATAAAATGGGCCTTTTCTTAAATTTTTGTTTAACTTTATTTCTGTAAAAAATGTATAATTGCAACCCAAAAATTTCCAAAGCAAGGCTTCAACAATTCTGACCAGTTCCAGAACAGGTATCTTCCAGACTATCCTGACACTTTAATCTACTTCTCACTTGAAGCGAAAAAAAACAAAACAAAAAGAAGGAGGGATACTACCCAAGGTGTGATTGTTACCAATCACCGTAACATGATTAAAGCACTCACTGTTCTTGTCCGACCTTTGCCTCTCAAAAAAAACTCTACAAGAACTTCTAGTGGGATTCACAAAGAGAAGAAAAAACAGATTAAAGTTCTCTTTTCAAGGCCCAGAGACAGAAAAAATTCACTGGAAGGTATCGGCCAAGCATCTACACAAAAGACAACATCATCTTTGAGTATCATAAAAGTTTACAGATGGAAGTTGAAGGAACTGATAAAGACACTGAGATAATAAGAAAGTGCCTAGAATTCTTCTGAAGTACATTAATATTTCTGGGAACTATGGCAAAAGCATCCTTGACTTTATATACGCCTTTAAAAAGATGAACATGCATAATTTGCCTTTTTACTGAGCTAAATTACATTTCCTGAATTAAGGTCAGGTATAAATTCTCAAAAATCAAAGATGTGCACATAACAACAAGAAACATCTGAATATTTATTACAGTAATAGAGGAATTGTTTTCCATTTGAACTGTCACTACCTACAGTTCTGTTAATATTTGAGCTAGAATATAAAGCAGTTCCTCACCTGTTAAGCTGTGCACATTACTGAAGCCTCATGAATGTTGCAGACAAAACCTGTACAATACACTCCTTTGGTACTATCTCTGAGTAGTGACACCATTAATGACTCAAATCTCACAATAAACATTCAATATAGAACAAGCTATTAAAAAAAAAAAAGGACAATTTTGATACTCAGCTTTCTAGAAGCTACCACTGCTTACTTAAAGTCAAACACAGAGGCCAAGGAAAGTGGGACTCAACTTCCACTATTAAAAGCAGGTAAACTCGAAAAATCCTCATGCATTTTCAAACTCACCTCATCAGTGCTACCTCCATATACTTCATCTGTACTAACATAGACAAACTTCTCCACATTGGCTTCATGCGCAGCAGCAACCAGCACATTGGTGCCATAAACATTCACATAGGTGAATTCCAGGGCATGCCAAAACGAAAGATCTACATTAAAAAATGAAGACAATTCTGATTAAATTTAGGCAAGACAGGGCTACAGGTTCTACTTGAAGGCTGCAATACAGACCTGTCAGAAAGCAAGGTCGTTATTAAATGAAGGCATCTTCTATACATACTTGAAGACAAAAATCATTGTTCTCAACAAGAGGCTAGAATCATGAGCAAAAGCTTGTTGGTTATGGATTTTTTAAATCTAAAACAGAATTGGCTAAGTACAGTAAGGAAAGTGTCATTCAAAGACAGTTGCAAGATGCAGTAATATAGACCCATGACTAATAACTCATCAGCAGATGTTTTCATTCTTACAACTGTTCCCCTGATCTAATGACTTTGAGCCTACCAAATGTGACAATTTCGAGAAGTATTTTCCTGGAGAATTCTTTGAGGATTTCTTCTCATGATGGATGGAGTATGGTGGGGATTGCTCTTACTAACAGTGATACTGAAAAGCAGCCATCTGAAACAGACACTTTATAACCACTTTTTAGCACAGAGAAAAGGTTCCAATGGGACTTATGCCTAATTCTTCAGCTTTCACACTGTTTTTTCATGTGACATTGGAGCCAATTAAGTAAAAACTTCAGACTATGTACAAAGCCCCTCTCCACTGTCTTTTTGACTCCCTCAGTACACTATCAGCTACATGTGAGTCTAGATAGAATTTAAAAATGCAGTGCAGCTGCATTTACAAAAGGGTACAAAAAGGTATGTTACCATTTACGTGCAATGAAAACAAGACAACAGTTAGATGAAGAACTTTTTAAATCAAGGCTGTGAATCCCTCTGAGTTAAAAAGGCCACCAGACGCTCAGTCATGTGATTTGTAGAGACAAACTGGATCCTTGGTTTATATGAAGGGAAAAGACTAAAGATATACTGGCACATATTTCAAGCAGGTACAGACATGGAAAACAATACCAAACCATGCAGCAACGCTCACCTACATGTGTTTGGGCCGCAAAATGAAGGACTATGTCTATTTTCTCAGTTTCAAAGAGCTGCTTTATAAAATCAGGTTCACAAATATCTCCCTAAACAGGAAAGAAAGAAAAAAAAAAGCAAATTATTTTTGATAGAAAATAGTCAGCTTCCCTTTATACCAAGTGTCATATATGAAACCATTACAAAGGGAACACAGGATATAAACAGTACTATCTACTGAGTCCTGGGCCACTTATCAATGCCATGTCTAAAATAAGACCATACATAAAATTTCACCCATTTTTGAAATAATCCTAAATGAAACTTATTTCAGAATTTGTATTACTATTAACATTAGAAATAGTCATGTGTCCAAAAATACACACAACAAAAGTGGAGCTTCAACACTGAGGCTGAAATTCCAAGTTCCCACAGCAAATATGAGTCCCCAGTCTGGCAAGCTGGCAGGGACATCTAGTGGTACTGCAAAAAGAGAAGCAGATTCCCACTAGGAGGGATTAGATTATGTCTTGCAATGGCTTTGCTGCTTGCTGTTTATTCCGGTGATTAATTTTTTGATTGACTTTATTTTTTTTAAAGAGACATTATTTTGAACTAAATGGCTAGATACTGATTTTTTTAAACTGAAATTCAAGCTTAGTACATCTATGCTGAACAGCAACAGAAACTGTGATTGAAACAGATCTTTCACACAGTCCCTGAGTCAAATTTTCTAAACTTACTGTTCTACTTTCCAAAACAGGCTTCCTTTCTACAGTACCACTAGAGAATACATCCTTCTTGCTGTCATCTAAGGTCAGGACCAACGTTACAGTTCTAATTATATGGGTTGCACATTAGAAATTATCGTTTCCAGCACATTTTTCCTGTCAAGTGTAAACTGCTTGGATGTTAAGCTGTGATCAACTGTCCCTAAAAACCAAAACCAGAAACAGACAAATAACCCAAACCACAAAAAAAAAAAAAAAAAACAACCACACAGTGAAAAACTGGAATTTATACTGATGTAAGTTTTGTGACAAGAGATTCCTACTCTTGTTCAAAAGCAGTACAGCCAGATCATTCCTAGTTACTGCTCCCCTGCTACACATAGGGATCTGCCTGTTTAAAGAATATCTTGTAGAACTCCAAGCTCTCCCCAGCAATTTAATGTTAATATCTCCTCAGGCAACAAGGCTTTTATACTGCATTCATACATTTCATATTGCACACTGGAAACAATCAAAGACCTTAGGAAAATACCCAAAAAGCCACTTCAGTCATGCTGAAACTGCAGACACGTGCATGTCTACATACAGGCTGTCCCTTTCCTCTCGTGCAACTTTTATCCCAAAAGCTCAGATACAATCCCCTACTGAAATAAAGAGGTGGTTCACAAAAACATAAACAGCCATGGGGGTCACCAACAGGTCAGGGCAAGTTCAGCCTCAAGCCTCACCTGAATCTAAGAAAAAAGGCAAGTTTACATCTACTACCCTGAGAAAGGTGCTGTTTCAGCAAACTGAACTACACACATTTCTCAGATGTCCTGCAACCTTGGGCAGACCCCAAGACAGAGAGATGAGCATCAGCACTGCCTTTTGTACACAGGAGGAACCTCAGCATACAAGGCCAGCAAGCACAAATATTGACCTGAACAATAAATCAAAATCCATCTCCTGTCTGAAGACAAACCTGTGGAAGCAGTAACACCAAAAATCTGTAAAAAGTCATGTTTTGTGGAAGGGAAGGTTCTATCACCTGGATAAACTTGTAGTTTTCCTTCCCAGAGACACTTTCAAGATTCTTCAAGCTTGCACAGTAGTCGAGCTAAAAGAAATACCATACAACATCAGTAAGTGGGCTTCACGGAAGCAAAAAGGCTACTCAAACCCAACCTAACCACTGGAAAGTCTGAGAATAAAGTAAAAATTTATTAAAAAAAAAAAAAACCTACTTTGCAAGCAGATGTGAACTTTAAAAGCACTAATCTTCAAAAGATACCCCAACTGCAAAAATTCTTAAACAGACATTTAGAGCTTGAAGTTTTGTTCCTTTTCTGAGCACTAGTTGACTTTTTATGTGCACAGGAACAAATAGAAAATCAAACAAAAATTAGTAACTGACAATAAGCCATTTAAATTTCAACATATTATAGATTACATTATAAATCACTTAAAACAATTGACCATATCAAGAAAGAAAACAAGGTATTACCTTATCCAGATTTATAATCAGATAGTTTGGATAGTTTTTCACAAGAGAGACGACTACATGTGAAGCACTGCAGGACAGAAGAAAAATATCTTTTACAATTACATACTGGACTGTAAGGTAATGAAGAGATGACAAATTCCAAATGAATTCAGCAATATCAAAAGTTTTGGGGGAAGAAGGGGATATATTCAAGACAGATAAAAGACAAATTCAAAGATATTTTAACATGTCAATATTATTCTAGTAGATTTTCTATACATTATCCTAATGTTTTCTATATACAAGTGTGTATGGTTAAGAAACCAAAAATCAAAACAAAAGTGCATCCTATAATGAAAGAAATCAGCACTGCCCACAGAAACATAAAAAAACCAAAAAAAAAACCTGTTATAGGCCATATTGAGTTGCCATTGTAAAATACTTTTGCACTCTAAAGCTCACATATTAGATAACAGAGAGAACCAAACAGTCAACACTCCTGACCCACGACACTGACTGCCATCACTCACGTCTCTGACACTGCTGCTAGGTGTAAGTGACAACCAGAGAATCAGGTGGCAGTGCCCCTTTGGCACGACCTTGTGCACGTGAAGCTCATTCTGAGTGTTCAGGTTCGTTCAGGGTTAGTCACACACAGAAATTTAACCCCCTCACAGCTTCCACACACTGAGGGGCTCAATCTTAAGATGGGCCATTATCCTGACTCAAACTGAGCCCACAGCACTGGGGGTTGATACGGGGAAATAGCAGCTGGCTCGAAGCCTTGCCACCTTCAACCCAGTGAATCCATTAGGCTGGAAAAAACCTGAGATCATCGAGTCCAACTTACGACCAAGGACAAGGGTTAACCCCTTGTTAACCAGACCATGGCATTAAGCCCCATGTCCAGTCGTTTCCTAAACACCTGCAGGGACAGTGACTCCTGACCTCCCTGGGCAGCCCATTCCAATATCCAATCATCTTTCCTATGAATAAATTCTTTCTAGCGTCCACCCTAAGCCTCCGCAGGCACAGCTTAGACTCTGTCCTCTCGTCCTGTCTTTGCTGCCTGGGAGATGAGGCTGAACCCCACCTGGCTACACCCCACTTTCAGGGACTGGAAGAGAGCGAGAAGATTGTTTTGCCTGAGGCTCCAAGCAAAACAACTCCAGCTCCCTCAGCCGCTCCTCATAAGGTTTGTGCTCCAGGGCTTTCACCAGCTCCGCTGCCTTCCTCCGGACAGCCCCGTTCCGGCTGAGGCCGAGCACCCACTGCAGCGCCGGGGGTCCCTCCTTCACCTCCTCGCCGGCCGCGGGCGAAGGACAGCGGGGGCAGGCTCCAGCTCGCTCCCCAGCGCTCCCCACCTCAGAACCCAGGCAAGGGCGAGCCACCAGCAGCCCCTGAGTGAGCGCGGCCCGAGCCAGCGGCGCCCAGGACCGGCCCGGGATGGACGAAAGGGCGGCAGCACCGCGGGATCCCCGCCCGCCACGTCTCCCCCGTGCCCCCGGAAGGAGGCCGGCGGCCCGCTCCGGCCCGGCGGGGCGCACTCACATGAAGCCGGCGCCGCCCGTCACCAGCACCCGCTTCTCGAACGCCGCGGGGCCCGCCCGCCCCGACATCGTCCGCGCTTTACGGCACCGGGCCCCTCACTCCCTTTCCCCCACGGCTGCGCGGGAGCGGCACGGGCCCGTGGGTTTCGCGGGCAGAGTCGCAGCGCCTGCAAGAGGCTTATTGAAAGATCGCCTTCCTCGCTCCCCGCGCGGCCCCACGAGGGGAGCTGTCACCGTCTCGGAGGCCACCGACAGCGGAGCGGGCGCGGCGTGTGAAAAGGGCCAACGTTTCACCTCCGCATTCAGCGGCAACCGGTGGCCGTCTCTTTTACGACTCTGGCTCTCTCAACTTACGGCCGGACCCGGCAACGGGACACGTTGCCGCAGGGCCGGGGCGCGGCGCTGGGCCTGGCCCCCAGGGGCGGGCGCGCTCCCTCATTGGCTCTCTCGCCGCTCCGCCCTCCGCTCGCGCCCGGCGCGGCGGGGCCGTCACGTGACCCGGCGGGCCGCGCGGGAGGGGGGAAGAAGGGTCCCGGTGTCCGGCCGGCCCCGGGGATGCGGTGGCGGCTGCTGTGGCTGCTCAGCGCCGCCGCCGCCGGCTGCTGCTGGGCCCTCGCCGCGGGCAAGACGCTGCGGGGCGGCTTCGCCAGCGCCGCCGCCCGCCGGGAGCCGTGGCAGCCCGTGGCGCGCTTCCAGTTCCACGGTGGGTGCCCCGAGGGCAGGAGAGCGGGCCAGCGGCGGCTGTGCCGTCCTGGAACGGGGCCGTGCGGGAGGAAGGGGGCGGCTGTGAGGAGCCGTTGGGGCGCGGGGGGCACCGGCGGCGGCCGGAGGGGCCGCGGTGGGGGGGAGAGCGGGGTCAGCCCTGCAGCCCTCCGTCCTTCCCTACTTTTCCTTCCCTCTTGTCCTCCTTCTCTCTCCTCCTCTGCCCGGACGTGCAACAGGTCCGGTCCGCTGGCCGGGCAGCGCCGCAGCGGGTCGGGGATCCCGGCCAGCGGCAGGACGTGGCCGGGGCGCGGCGGGGCGGCGCGGGTGCAGCGGCAGCCAGCAGCCCCTCCTGCGCTGCGGGTCTCGGAGGGGAGCAAGCAGCGCTGTGCCTCCCTGCGCGTCCCGCAGCCCGTGCGGACACTCCCGGCCGGGTGTCCGGGAGAGCAGAGGCGCTCTCGCTGCGACACGCATCGCTCCTTCCCTCTTGGCACTCCCCCAAATGGCAGCGGTGCCTAACGTCGCTGTGCCCCGTCGCTGTGTGGTCTTGGTGACGCCGCGCATCAGGATGTAGAATTCTCACCTGGTTGTTCCCAATGGCTTTGCTTTCCCGTGTTAAGTACTCCTTGTTAGAAATAATTTCTGCCGGTTAGCCAGTAATTAGTTAGTAATAATTCCTGACTACTATCCTGCTGAAAGAGAGCCCTAGCAGTGGCCCGCTGTGCTTGCTAGAGAAGTTGTACTTTACAGAAGGAGATGTGTGTAACCGTGACGAGTGCCATGTCCAGGCAGGCTGTGCTGGTCAGCCTGCTTTTCCTATATGCTCAGCATTTCAGTAGCTTGGGCTATTTTTCTTTCCCATTGAGCTTCGTGGCAGAACAGTTCTGCAGATGCTTCAGAATCTAACGGGAAGCAGGAAAACGTGGCATAAGCAAAACAAAGTTGGAGCATGACCTTCCAGTACCGAATGAGGAATGATAGATAGGGTGGAGATAGCTTATGAAGTGACTTGAAAGCAGTTAATTAGCATTGTCCTAGAAGTTAACTGTACGAGTGCTCTAAATAGATCTGAAGGAAAAAACACTGTTTAAATCTGAGGAAAGACTGTCAAAATTGAAGATGAGCGGTGTAGGTGTTCAGATATAATTGTATAAATTGATGTTGCATATTTGCATAGAAATACTTCTCTTCCTGCATGAATCCCAACAACTATTTTGGGTCTTAGTGAAGCTTTCTTTAGAACCTTTTATTAATGTTTTAAAATCTTATCTAAACTGTAGTTCATATAACATTTTACTGACTTTTCTTCTTCACTAAATTATACCTTTTAATTTAGGATACTCCTAGGCTAAAGAAGTCTATTCCAATATATGAAAGAAATTATGAAAACAAGTTTGAGGGTTGTGGAATTACTCAGGCACGATAAATTTTGTCAAATGAACTAGTTCTAAAAGGACTAAAATATTTCTGTGTGTTAAGATGCAGCCTATAGTGTCAGGACAAGGGGGAATGGTTTCAGACTGAAAAAAAAGTAGGTTTAGATTAGATATTAGGAAAAAATATTTACAGTGAGGGTGGTGAGGTGCTGGAACAGGTTGCCTAGAGATGTTGCGGATGCCCCATCCCTGGAAGTTTTTAAAGATAGGCTGGATGGGGCTTTGTGCAACCTGGTCTAGTGGAAAGTATCTCTGTCCACAGCAGGGGGGTTGGAAGCTAAGTAGTCTTTCAAGTCCCTTCCAACCCTCCAGGCAATCTGCCATTCTCTGATTCTTCAGGTAGACTGACACGTTAGAGAACACTTTTGAAATTTGATTTTCTTTGCATCAATCTGACATCAGTCTTTCATTTATAATTAAGTATTTTAGCTCTAATCCTTCCATAACATGAAAGTCCATTCACATAAGTTCTTCTGGTGTTAAACTTAACAGCTACCCTGTAATGCTCATAGTGATGCCACAGAGATCATAAACTACTAGACTTTGGTCAAGTTATTGAGACTATTGAGGCATTGTCTTTAACTTGAAAACAATAAAATTTGGGGTGCGAGGGAGGACGGGAAAAAACATTTTCTGGAAGTCTGTTTTAAGAGAGAGGGGGTAGGGAAGGCTGTTTGTAGTAGATAAGGTTAATGACACTTATGCTATAGTTAAGGTTTGTTTAAGTACCATCATAGACAATTGTACATTCACTGGTTTCTTAATGAGAGACATAGAAATTGTTTCTGAAAGACCATAAATACTTCTAGCAGGAAGTAGGGGTAAACAATTAAGGATAGTATGAAGGTGTATTGCAGCTACTTAGAAGAAAAACCTGTGCCACACTGTTTGCTTGTAACAGACATCAAGACAGAATAGTTGATTTTGTTTTTTAAATATTAAGGTGACCATGCTGTTCTGTGTGTCAGAATCAAGAACGTAGCAGTAGCTGTGGCAAAAGCAGCTAGACTTCACCTCTTTCAAGCACAGGAATGGCAGAAGCTGGAGAGCAATGTCCAAGATCACAGCTGTACAGAGAAGTTCTCTAAAGCTCAGCTGACAAGTGAGTTACTGGGTTTTTTTCTATTTACAGCATTACTGTGCATTTAGAACTCTGTTAAGTTATCTACGTGTTTAGAATATTCATTTCAGTGAATTTGGTCTTTGCATCAACTAGGACTTCCGTCTTCTACAATTAAAAATACTACAAGGAAATAAAATTTTTTTCTTTGTATCGCTTCAGAAGATTTTGTTTGCGAGTTATTATTTAATGTGCTGCTGGAAAATGAAATCCATGACAAACAATGGCTTTAGTGGAAACAGCCAAATTTTATGACCAGTTCAGTTCATGCTTTCACATGTTCACAACTCAGAAAGGGTGCATACTTGGCTGAAGTTTTCATTTAGTCATTCAGTACAGAGAATTTTTTTTAGCATTGCTTGGAAATCTTTCTTTTTGTTTGTTTATTTTAATCTCAAATTTTCCATAAAATATATTATCTTGGGTTTGAGAAAGAATTTACAAAGAATACCCTTGTACTAAGAAACTGAAGAACTAAAGAATCTGAATGTTAGGGACAGTCAGATGTTTGACTTGTTTGAGTTGTGACTTGTTTGAGTTTGAATTGTGACTTTCATTGCAGTGGAATGAAAAACAAACTAGAGGCAAAGTGATGGAACCTGCTGCAGTTGCCTCTAAACTTCTGAAGCAAATGCTTGTAAGGTGGGAGTGTGTAGCCCAAGTACAAAGTAAAAGGGTAATTTTGTACCTGTAAACCTACTCTTTCACTACCTCATGATAAGTCTTTATTCCCTGCAAAAATTAATCTGCATCATGCTACCTTACTTTATAACTTTCCTCTATTATAACTTAATGCTATTTCACCCCTTACTTTTATAAGTTGATATTTGTTACTGAATCTCACATTCAGCTGTTTTTAATGTTTGAGCTAAGAGTTATACCAGTATAGAATATGTAGATTGTCTTTCTGTCTCTTGTTTACAAAGGAATGTTTCTCACTTGTCAGGAGGTTCCCATTCTCCAGTTCCATAGAAATGGCATTTTTCAAAGTGGAGAAAACAGAACTAAAATTATATTTTCATGATAACACAAATCTGTCATGCTTCAATGTATATAACATGTTAGAAAATTATTAATACAGTATTAACGATGAGCTAATCAAGATAAAGCTGAACTTGAGTATCCATCTAAATATGAAAGAACTGTAAAACACTGAAGCACTGAGTTATGTAACTAGAAGACAAACAGACTGAAGTAATAATTTTTGCACCATTTGTTTATCATAATGGTACTTAAAGCATAAATTTTCCTCTAAGAAGTAAAATTAGTGTTAGACGCTTCATTCAAATGTATTTAGAGGAGAAGCTGTAGTCACTTAAAATACATTTCCTTTGTGCAGTCAGAATCCCAAGAGTAACAGACTGATTGTGTAGCATTTGTCATAATGAAACCTTACACAGATGTCACTTGTAAGGATGTGGTTTCCTTGTACTTCATCAGACAAAAGTGCTGCTGGAATAACTGGCAGTTGGTCTGTTGTTCCTGACCTGTCCCAGCAGTGTACTCACTGTTTTCTCCTCCATTAGGAGTTGTATGACCACAGGGTGAGTTGGATTTCTTTGCTTGGGCAAAATCAGTTGCTTCTCTACCTCTGAGTCAGCTTACAGATTTGAGAGGGAACTGATTAAACTCATTCCGTGTGATCCCTTACTCTTGGTGCAGATAGCACAGTGTCAGAACCAGCTGAGAGGTAACATGGGGAGTAAAGCCACTCCTATGAGCCACAGTTTGCCTTTCATTTGGATTAAGCACCATATGCAGTGCTCATTTGTGTGTCGTCCAAATCTGTACCTCATGACAGTTGCTGCAAGGACACATACACTAAAATTCTTCCTGGATTCTAATGTTGCTCGGTTCATACCTTAAGAGAACAGAAAATAACTTATTGTAGTTGAAAACACGTTTACTGGAATTACATTGAAGTTTTTCGCAGGTAGGCTTCAAGTTAAAAACTTGTTCTAAATTTTGTCTACAAAATATTTAGGGAAAATGAGGTTGTATGTTTGCAGCTCTTATTTAGTAGGGCCTTTCACAAAAAAAAAAAAAAAAAAAAAAAACCAACATGTTTTGTGGATTTTTTATGAAATTTTTCTTTGTCCTTAGCCATTGTCATCTTTATCTATTAAGGTGAATTATTCTGCTATTTCTCCTGCAGCAAAATGATTGAGCTGATGAGCACTCAAGTTCAGTAGCTAATGTGACAGTGCTTTCATTTCTTGCAGTTTCAGCCAAACATAGTGAGCCACAGGTTTCATTTGCATCAAGAGTTGGTTTTGAAGAGACTGTGCTTGGTTAACTGTTGTTTTTAGGCAAAAATAGTGGTAAGATAGCAAGATGAAACATGAGTATCTTATGTAGTCATTTTTAAATGTAATCTGATTTGAAATATGTGGTTTGATTACACAATGGTTTCAGATCTCAACTGTCAATTGAAATGCAGTATCTTACAGTTTGGAGAAGATCGTGTGAAATAATACTGATTTGCACCTTTAAAGCATGCATGGTGTTGTTTACTGAGCTCACATGCAGCTGTTCCTGTTTGGTGCTCTAAATCTCTTCGAAAGCAAAGTCAAATAAATTTCACAAAGGTATTTTTCATGATGCAAAAGTACCTGGTGGGTAGTACAGAACAGCTAATCCTGTCCATACAGAACTAGAGGATGGAAATGTGCTAAGCAAAGGACATAGTTTGCACTTTCTGGCTTCTACAAGTAGAGAGCCCTCCCAGGAGAGCTGAAAGGTGGGTGCAGTGTACTCCCTCACCGACTTGAAACAAAAGCTGAAGTTGGAGGTCTGGTCTCTGGTGTTATGGATAGTTTTCAAAACTCAGTATGTTTTCTACTGTGTGTCGTTTATAACCTGTATATGATGCTGTGGATTTAAGTTTTATGTTCATTCAAAGATGTGTTTTCTGAAACGAAACTAATAAAGTATTTACTCCTATTTTTGGGTTTTTTTTTTGCTTTCTTCCAAAGTGACTGTGAACCACACAGAGCAAAATCTGACAGTGTCCCAGATTCCTTATCCGGAAACATGGTATGTGTTTTATGTAGACAAGTTTACCTGCGAAGAGAATTATTCTGAATCCGAGGATATTCAGTTTGAAATGATCTTACTAAACCCAGATGCAGAAGGGAATCCATTAGATCACTTTAGCGCAGGGGAATCTGGTAAGATTTTTTTTCTTAAAATTAGATTTGTAAGTGAAGGGTCTGATTACTCAAATCAGTACTTACTGTGCTTGGAAGAGTATGGGGAATGGATAGCAGAGCCTTTTGTATTTCATATTCTGTTTTCATACAAAGAGTAAACTTGAGTTCATTTTCTGTCATCACAGAAAAATCCTTTCCTTTCCCTAGACTGACTTTCCAAAACTTGCCTAACTAGAGCTGTCAGTGCACAAGGAAAGTCACTGTTAAAATCTTTGCTGATAGTTATTTTGACCATGTTGAAATTGTAATCTTCCACTTGAATGTAAACTTTATACCTGATTTTAATTAATTAGTGAAATTCCTTAAATGTGTGAAACTTCATTCTGTGCAACAAGAATACATAAAATATTTTGCCAGTACAATTTCAGTTCAGTTCAGTTTAGATCTTTGTAAGTGTCTTAGTCACAGGCTGTAGATGAGGTTTGTCGTAAAAAAAAAATGCTACTGATTTTATTATCATTAAGAAATGTAATTTTAAATCTTTAAACATCCAAAGAAAAACTCAAGACAGCAGCTAAAGAAATGCCTACATAAAATTGCATGCTTTGGGCAATCCAGCCTAATGTATTCTTGGTTGCAGTGAGTAGCATCACTGCTCTGGGAGGCTTCATCAGCATGTCACTCACCTGGGTCTGTTGTGAGGAGAGGCTCTGTAGGCTTAGTCTGCCTTCCTGTACAGAGTGAACCTGAATGTACCAAGCATGAGCCTAATGGCTGTGCTCGGAATCAAATGCCCTGCTGTCACTCATGACCTCAGGAGAATATAGAGGGAAGAAAGGCAGCTCCATTTTTGAAAGGAAGAAAATATTCACTGGAATATATAGTAGAATCTGCAAGAAAGTAGCACATTAATAATCTGGATTTCAAGGCTCATAATCAGACTTAACCTCTCTCTAACTTCTTAAGTTCTATAAACTTGCTAATTTTTATTTGGTGAATTTGGCCTTCAGAAGTGAATTCTAGGTTAATTTACTACTCTCAAAGAGGAGTAATAGCTAAAGGAGTAATTTCTAAATCAAGGGGCAAAGCAGCTGCATGGCATCATGTGGCCCACTAAAGTGATGTAGAGACCTCCTACAGAGGCCCCTCAGCTCTGTATTAATTTTGTAGGAAGACTGAGCACTGGGAAGCAGAAATCTGAACAGCTTATGTGCTGAGTAAGGAGGTGTGTCAATGTGCTGGATGTATGTATTTACATCTAACAAGTAGGAAGCAAGGTGAGCTGTACATGCCATGTCTTTCAGAGTTGCAGAAGAACACCTCTGTTAATTCAGAATTAAAACCTGCATTGTTGCCATGAATCCTGAAGCTACATGCGCTGGTCTACTTTCAAAGAGCTGAGAAGCATTTCATCTCTCTGTCTTTTTCTCTTGTTTAATTTAATTTAATGCATCTCTGGGAAATAATCTTTGCCAATTTTTCATAGAAACTTAGAATGAGAGGGTATGAGAGAGAAGATCCAGCTTCATTTCTTGATTATTCCATGCAGGCAACTAGAAATTACATAGTTGCAGAAGGTTTTATTTAGGTCTTCCTTCACTTGAGTTACTTTAGGCTGTGGCCTGGCACAGGACATCTCAAAAATTAAATTAATAATAAGGAAAGTGTGGGAAAGAACTTGGGGCTGTCACTTTGTGATTAAGATGTTTGCCTTCAGAGATGAGGGGGCCTGACTTCTGATTCCTGGCAAATAACCTTTTTTTATATGGTAAGGTCTTCTACATAAGACATTGTATCAGTGGAATCCAGGATTTCTACAGGCAGCTGAACAGGTAGCATTTTGAAGAGCTTTGAAGTAATATATTGTATGTAGTATTTTATTTTGTCTGTCAGCTAGGTTCCTTGAAAGTCAGGAAACTTAGAGGAGCTAGGTTGAAAATTGTATTTTTTTATAGTGGGTTTTCAGTGCAGCTTTCTCCTAACCCCTTTTGGTCTCAAACCAATAATCTACACTCATTCTATGGTTGGAAGGAGCGTTCTATCATAAATGCTTAGTGTTTGTTAAAAGCTAGTTGATTTTCCTGAAGAGTTTTCCAAGGATTCTCACTCCTCATGGTGAGAAATAACTTTTACTTACCCACTGAAGTTGGCAAAGACTGTGTATCTTCTGAAGCAGAAAGAAAGATTTGATCTATACCACATACTTTTGTCATTAATAAATCATGCTCCTGTATTGGTGTACAAGAGAAGCAGAGTGGCCTGGAATTTTTAATCCTCTTAAGTACCTTATGCTCTTTTTCTCCCATTTTCCTGTGTGTATGTTGAAAATGCTTAATTTCAGTCACACAAGCTATAGTGCTAGCTACTATTCAGAACTCATCCAGTTCTAATGTTTTTCAGCTCAGATACTGAAATGTGTATACTTGCTCTTCCCAGTCTCTGGGTGGAGCTGGCTGGGAGCTTTTACCAGAGTTATTTTACTGCTGGAGAAAAAGCTTTTTTAGAATCTGATTCTATGGGCACCACTAAATTTCAAGGAAGGTTGGAGAATGAAAACAATTTTTCTGTGAGAAGTGTTTGCTTACCTGTTTTTCCTTATTTCTCACTGGCTTTGACCCTTTGGGAGCTCCCAATTGGGTTGCAAAGCTTACTGACTATAGAAAAGATTTCCAGGTCTTAAGGGAAGTATTCTACCAGACTACTGCCAGACTGAAAATTAGAGGACTTCTGTTTTATAAATAATATAAAAAAATTTGGGTAATTTTTTTAGACAAGTGCAAAAAATGCATGCTAAGAAGGAATTACTGTTTTCTGTGCTACTTTTCTTTATCTCTAAGTTTTAAGACTTGATCAGCTAGGCTTCTTAAGCTGCTTTATGTGGAGGAAGGGTGACACCCAGTGGTTAAAAAGATTCAATAGAAGTCTGGGGTTTCTCTCACCTCAGATTGTGCCTTTACAGAATCAAGCAAACAAGCAAAAAGAGCTAAAAATGAGTGCTTTAATAAATATATTACTTACTGATCAAATGAGCTACAATTGTTTTGTGTGTATCAAGAAACTGTCACTTTATTCTAGTCTGCTGCAAACCTCTCTGCTCAGAAAAGGTATTGTTGATTAAAAACACTTCTTCAGATCAAATAATAATCAATTATTTGATAAAATTCACTGATTTTCTTGGATAAAAATGACTAGGATTTAGACCTTTTATGTGTACTAACACTTTTGGGCAACAGTTGTTAAGTATTTCCCAGTGATTGTATTAAAAAAAAATACACACTTTTTTTTAAGTTATTTGCTCCTAGCAGCAATCTTTCTTTGTAAAACTAAGCTGTATTTCTCTTTTTTTTCCCCCACAGGATTACATGAATTCTTTTTCCTGCTTGTCCTAGCATACTTCATAACTGCATGCATATATGCACAATCCCTGTGGGAAACAATTAGGAAGCGTGGACCTATGCATGGTGTATTAAAGGTGTTGACAATTGCATTACTGTTGCAGGCTGGTTCAGCATTTGCCAACTATCTGCATTTCTCAAGGTACCTTTGCTCCTTTTCTGCTTTCAGTCTTTAGCCTTGAAGAGCAATGTGTTGTAAAGATCTGTACATGATTTGCCTGGGCGGGATTGTGGCAAAATATAGGACTGACTTTTGAACTGCATCATTACTTAAATGTACTTGTGAGAGAGAACACCCATTTAAGACACACCCACTTAAAAATACAATCTTTTTCTTCTTGTTTCAGTTATTCTAGAGATGGGATAGGAGCTCCTTTTATGGGAAGTCTGGCAGAATGTGAGTCTGTCCCCTGTTTCTTAAAATATTCCTAGCCATGAATCTGTGTAATACATTAGCAAATGCTCTTGCTGGACTATAGTATGATATTGGATCACATAATTTGATTTTTAATATAAAATACTAAAAATTGCTCCTCCAGAAAAAAAATGTTTTATGTGTTTACAATAACTGTATTTGAAGTTACACAGTCTGATATTGTTTAGGATTTTTCAGAGGATTTTTTTTGTCTCTAGATTCCTTGCTTCAAATACTTAAAGACATGAATATCACCTGAACAGGTTTTTCAATACATTGAAGAATTTTGTGGAGTTAGATCTAGAAAGCCAAGCTTTTTAGGAAACTTAATCATGTTTTATAGAATTTGTCGTTACACTGACAAATTTAACAATTATTAAATGGAAAAGTATTTTACAGCACAAATGTTATGATTAGCATGATGCAAAAAAATATTCATGTGAAGGTTTGATGCTAACAAAGATTTTTCTCCACTCTGTATAGATATTCCAAGTTCTCACTGGAACTAAATTCCTGTAGCATACCTTTCCAAAATGCACTAACTTGATATTTTTCCATTCTCCGTTCTCTATTGTTGTTGGGTAGTTTGGGTTGTTTGTTTTTTTTTTTTTTCCAGCAGTTCACCTTTGAAGAATTAAGGGATTCATTCCGAGCAAATACATTTCCTTTTGCCTGGCTTGAAGCACCCCAAGAAAGTAGTACCGCTGTAGTGTGATAGTGTTGGGGAGTAACAGCCTATACAGAGAAATATTTCCCTTTGTAGAGTTCATTTAGAAGGCTGCAGTTGGAATTATCAGCCTCTTGATGGCACCTGGCACCACAATAATTGCCTCTTTCTTGTTTTAACCATTTGAGCTGGCAGCTCCCTGCAGACACTCCAGCAACTGTGTAATTAAACATTCCTTCTCATCTCATGAAATGAAATAAAATGGAGAATATGGAGGTAGTCATAACTCCACCCCAGTGTTAACTATCCAGCCAGAACTTCAGAGAGAATGGATTCTTGTTAGGTTTTTTTTTTTTGTATATGTGTTGTAGTCAAAAAGCCCACTTTTATTTATGTAAGATTATAATGAATATTATTTTTGAATCAGTAGCTGAATTTCTTAAATTCAGCTAGGAAAGTTTTTACTTTCTTACTGTCTCTGAAGTTGGTGGTTTCCAAAACAGAAAGTGAGCAGAAGTAATAGAAATGTGGCAATTACAGTTCTGAAGAATGGCTGATGTCAAGTAGTATAGTTTGAAGGGGAAAGATGATACCATTTTTCCTATATGGCAGCAGAAATCTGAGTTAAAAATAAATGTAAAAATTTCTATTAATTGTAGTGTGGCCAGAATATTGTTCTAAAAACCTGTTCAGATACCATCTCAAGCAATTGTTCTTGTCCTAGTATGACGTAGTCTTTACTACATAGAAAGAGCTGATCCTTAGTCTAATTAACCACCTAACCCAATCACACAAATAGTGCTGGCACTCAGAAGCATTGCAAATGCTGTCCTTTTAACTTTTGGTAAAAATAAAATGTGAATAGTCAAAGATCATTTTTGTATCTGTTGAATAGTCAAAAAAGATGAATTGTGATGAAATCAGACAATTGGTATCAGCTCAGTAACATGACTTTACACTGACCTTGAATATTGTGAAATAATTGTAATCTTTAAAATTGTTCTTGCCCTTTTTCCTTCTAGCAGAATGTATAGGATGTCAAAGATTAAAGCTGGTTGTGGATTTTTCTTACATGAATTTACGTGGGAATCCACTTGAGTTGTTACCACACTGAAGCAGAGCAGTGGCTATATCCATTGTATGATGGAGAGATGATGTCTGGCTATACCTTATAGGGCAGCTTATCTTAAGAAATGACAGAAAAGAAAATGCTCCCTAGAACACACAGAATTATACAGTAATTTTTCTAGTTTAGATTTGTGACACTAGTTTGGCATGCCTTTGGTTCATGTAACAATTACTTTTCTAGTGAGTACTGTTTCTCAATAAGATAGCATTACACAATAACTCCATGATCATTTTTTTGCCCCAAATCAGTGCTGGTTGATTTTATTAAAGAATTACCCATTTTGTATTTACTAAAAGCTCTTGACAGATCTTAAACAGCAAAGGTGTCTTAATACATTAAGAAGCATTTAAGCATGTAAACTCTGAGTATACCAAGCATATCCCAGGAATTACATTCTGAAGTCTGATTTATACTCTTTATTTTGCTATTATTGCTGGATGGCAGGGAGATATTGTACATGATCTTCTTTTGACACACTTCTCTTGTATCCGTACTAATTTCTGTACAGTGGCAACATTTCCTATGCCAATATTTTTAGTAAATGTGGTATTTATCTTTTTTTAATACAGTCCAGTTGTGTAAAAATAGAGCTTTGATTTTTTTTTTTATGACACAAATATTATTCTTGTATCTGATAGTGTAAGTGAAAATTACAAATAAGGAACAAATTTAATTGAACTAAAATATTAATGAAGCAAAAAAGAAAGCATTGCTGTGTGTAGTGCCCAATCTCTAGTTTCTGAACCAAAATTACAATATACATAGTGTGAGAATCTATTTTTCTTTTACATATCTGCTATGCCAGTACAATGAGTCAGATCCCAGCACCAACTTTCAAATTGTTCATTAAGTCAAAAACTTACCAGGTCTAAAGCTAACAATCACCCAGAAAGAAATCTTCAGGTTTTTCTACTGTCAGCAGTGCTGCAACAAGCCTACAAATAAAGGCTTTAATATATCCTAGCTTAAAGTTTTCTTTATTCTGATGCAGCTTCAAACACAAGTTTGAGACACTGATTAAGAATGTAACTTTATGGAGTATGTGTTAATTGTTCCCAAACAGAGGTAAAAATGGACATAGCAAAATGAGGCAAAGGTACTTTGCATTTAATAAAATGAAATACAGACAAGTTGTTGATCTAAATGAAGTTTGTGTTAGGTTATTCATTATATTTTCCCCTTTAAGTATCTCAGAGTGGAATTTGTCCTAAATATTTGTTCTTTCTTCTGGAAGCTACTACATCCTCAAGACAAAGTGCAATTAATTCAAAGTACAATGTAACTATCTGATTTTTGAACAAAAGTTCTTCAGAGCGAAGGAAGGAGTTAATTTCATCATGTTGCATATTTGCACAATGATTAACATACATATGATTTCAGTTCTTTAGCATTTATAAGTCTATTTATGCAGATGGACTCCTGAGCCCAGACTACTCTGACACAAGAGTGGGATTTGGAAAGACATGGCACTGTGCCCATGTTCTTGCAGATCTGCAGCATAACTGCAGGAAAGCTGATAGTGATCTGTTTGGTCTCTGAAAACTCCACAGAATAGCCATATTTTGTGGCAAAGTAACCTCATCTAATCTAACTCATCAAAATTAAAAGGTGATACAGAGTCATAAGCATCCATCGTTCATTTGCAGGTTTATAGAACGTTTCTCTTCGATATAGGAAAAACCCCAAAACTTTATTTTTGTTTTAATTTTATCCTTTTTTGTTTGTTTGTTTTCAATAGTGTGTGACATAATCTCACAGATACAAATGCTGTACTTATTGTTGAGTCTGTGTATGGGTTGGACAATAGGCAGAATGAAGAAATCTCATGGCAGACCTCTTCAGTGGGATTCCAGTCCAGCGTCTACTGGCATTGCTGTAGTAGTTGTTGTTACACAGGTTTGTATTTCATATTCATTCTTACACTGAGCTATACAGCTGCTTTTAAGTATGACAGAACTGTGAACCAAATAATTTCAATATTTTAATTTTATGAGGGAGGGAGTATCAAGACTGGAAAAAAGCCCACAGCATAATGTGCACCCAGTATGTCTAATAGGTAACACCACCTTCTCTTTATTTAAGTAATTTAAGATGTAGCTCCACAGTATGTTTTTGTCTAGCCTAATACCACTTAAGAAGTTCCCACAGTTTCCCAAACTCCTGATTGTGCCAATTGTTTGTAGCATTATACTGTGAACCAGATTACTGGAACAACCTAGACTGGAAAAAAAAAGTAAAAAAATTTCTTTACTCCGTCATTTTATTGATCTGATTTGTAATGTGGTCCTATAAATAGTTGTAATCAGTACAGCTGAGGCATTGTGAACTACATTATGCAGGTTGACAACCAGCAGCATGGGAGGAAGGACAAGAAAAGCTGCTGTGACAAAGTCTTTGTCATGAAAACACGGAAATCATCAGTGCCCTCCTTTTGGAAGCACTCAAATAGAACGTCTAATGGTCCTTTCAATCAATATAAGGAAGGGAATTCTTGAAAGGTTCATGTGCAGGATTGGTCTTGCAAATATACAAATGGTCTGACACATAATTTCATTCAAATATTTTCCATTAGTATAAATTAGAAAGTTAAGTAAACCAGTAACTTAAAAGTAAATTGTAATGGAAATCATTCAACCCTGGTGGTACCTTTTGTAAACAAATTTTTTTAAATCACATCATAAAGACGAGAATCTGAAAACCATTGAGAAAGAGAAGAGCAGGGAGAAACTGGAGACAGTAATGAAGAGATTATACTGAAGATTTTTGTGCCATTTAAGTAGTATCTGTAATTAGTGCTGCTTCTTAACTAAATAAGTGGACTTCTAGAACATTAAGAATAGCTGGGAGCTGACGTTTCTTGCTAATTAAGAATATAAACCAAAGGCTGTTAAGGTCAATGGGACTGTTGAAATTTAAAGATGGGTGTCAAAGTAAGGTGGAATGAACCTATCCAGCACCAGAAATTTTACATGCTGGTAGTAAAGAAGACTTCTAAAGTATTTAATTTCATTCATGCCTCTGCACTTGTGCATATGTATGGGTATGTTAGTACTCTGCCGCTTGAGACTGGAAACTTTTTCATTCTTGTTTCCTTTTACTATACATAGAAAAGACATTCAGTATAATCAGCTTGATCTTGTTTTGGTTGTTACTTGTGGTAAAAGTGGGGCAGGCATCATACATGTGAGCTGCTTCCCTGAAGACTGGTGCATTAGACATCTTTTGGCTCTTGGAGCAGCACTGGAGCTGCATTAGCGCACAGTTGTCTATCTTTTCACCAGTAAGGCATAGCTGTACCACATCTCCTTCTGATACCGTTGGGAGTGTCAGGTTTGGCAGGAGTCTTGTAGGAGCACAGTGTGAATATTGGAATATGTTTGCCTAAGTGGTTTTGCACCTCCATATCAGTGTCTACTGTCTCCAGCAAAATTTCCCCTCACACCAAGAGTATCCCTTCTGGACAGGATATTTTCCTTCTCATGGTTCAGTACATACAAAATACACCTTCTGTCAGATTTGTTCTGCTAATTACAGAGTGCAGCTGTTGCTCAAGGAAAACAGGGAAACAGGATTTAGACAGTTTTCACTGGTCTGTCTAGATTGACATGGATGTTTGACCTGCTATAAACACTCAATGGGCCCTTTTAATGGCTAAAATGTAGAATAACCTTCTTCCTGTTCTGATCTTTCCCAGAGATTCTTATAGGAGAACCAGCTTCCTCTTATGCCAGAGATTGGACTAACTTCATGTGGGTAATCAGAGATGTTCTGAGGACTTGCTGTGAAGGCTGCTGGAAACTATGTGCATTAACTTAATGCAGCAGATAGAGATTGCACCGTGTTAGTTTTACTGACATTCTCCCATACCTGTCCTCATCTTCAGGGAAGTCAAGAAAGTGGACAGCTTGAGAAAACATATTATTCTTCAACTCAAATGCAATTTTGACTAGCAAGCTATCTGAGCCTGTTTGCCTACTACTAGTTCAAATTGCTCAGCAGATTTTCTGGGGGTTTTCTCCTCTTGATACTGATGCTATGGATTTTTTCTTATTGTTCTTTCAGAAGCACTAGAAATTTCCTGGGCTATGTTTATGGGCTGCCTTCAGTGTTGGGTGGACACAGCCTCCTAGTCAGCAAATGTCTTGTGGTCTTTGCAGCTGCAAAGAGGTAACATCTCCAAGGAGGGACAAGTCTGCATTTAGCATCTCCTTTTGCCTTAACTTGTTCTTTATTTCAGCCACAGACCAAAAGATTCCCAGGCTGCTGTGCATTCACTAAAAATTCTGCTTTCTGCTGCTGAGACACAAACCTTGTAAAGAACTTTATTGATGGCAGGCCCTTCCCATCACATAGACTCAAGCAGTTTCAACTTTCAAGGCTGACCAGACTGTAGGCAATGATTCTGGAAAGATAACTGATTGCTCTGAACCTGATCAAAATGGCACAGAATCTTACTGCATTAGACATCACCTTACACAAGCGTTCTTAGGTGTGCTCAGAATGAACTCTGCCTCTGACCTTAGATCTATTTTTTGCTGCACTGCATTGCGTGACATCAGATAACTCAGTACTAGATATAGTTGGAAACAGCTAGTTTGCCTTGCTGCTCCTTCTAATTTCCCTTTTGCTTCCCCCTTCCCCTTGCCTCTCAGGGGTGATCTGTCCCATGAGAACCTGTCTTTGCTGGAGATTGATACGTTATCTTGGCTTGCCATAAAGTCAGTGTTGGCATTGTGAAGGGAAGGAGGAGTTCTACTATAATTGTTATGACATAAAGGAAGAGCGTCTGGTTCTTGTTCATATGGATATGGAGGTTCTGCTTGTATATCTGGAACGTCAGGATGATATCCGTGGCCACCATTCCTCTAGTATTTGAAGAGGAAGGCCAGTACTGGACAGTGGTTGGTGTCCCCTGTGAGCTAAGATAGGTCAGGATTATATACAGGTAAAGTCAGGCATTTTGAACAGTGTATGATGTAAACAAGGAGATGGTAATTCTGTTTCATCTTACGAAGAAGCAGTGACTTTAATGTTGGGCATAGCATAGTGTGAGTCAGCTCTTTAGCTTCCTCTCTCATCCAGTTCTTTTGTTTACAGCCTAAGCACAGTTGTTCTTCTGGATAACAATTAGAATGGTCCCCCCGATTTCTTCTCAGAGCTCAATCATAATTCTGCTCACTGCCAACAAAAGATGTCTTTGATGTCTACTTCAGCAGGTTGATGTCTAGTGTTTTTACATTTGTTCCTGATATTGCAGCTAAGTGAGCTGATACTTGCCTTTCTGTGGTCAAGGTAAGGGATCTTAGGGTTCCTTGACCTTGATTTCTCAAATTTTATTTATATTTTTTATATTTCACAACTAAAGAGATTTTAAGTTCAACATCATGCTTGTCTATGAAGATTTTTCTTCATTGAAAACAGATCGTCTAATCTGTTTTTACCTAGAAACACTTGGTAGCATAGTTTTCTATAGGATCCTGCTTTTCCCAGGTGAGTGAGAACAGCCCCAGCTCATAGAAAGGGCAATGATACGTTTTCTTTGTCCAAGTTTACACTGTGTCGCACCAAGAGAGTTCCATCTCTGCCTCTAACACTCTGCCTTCTGCTTATTTTGGAATAACTAATGAAGCTGAAGGAAACTGGACTTCTGTGATCTCACATTCCTGTCACCATACACAGCCTTTGATCAACTGATGTTGTGTTGTTTACACTCTTTAAAGGGCTGGTCCAGAACACACTCTGCTGTCAGACACTATTATCCTATGAGGATTTGGGCTTTGTTCTCATGATCCCTTTACTCCAGCTCTTTGTCATCTTCCCATGAAAGTGGCTTTTTTCTTTGGTGTAGACTAAGGAAAATGCACATGAGCTCTGGTTTTTAAGGTAAGCTAGGTTCCATAAAGTGATATTTTCTTCTTAGAGCAGTATCACAGTTCTGTTTCCATCAGCCTATATGGCTTCCCCCCAGATGCTTGAGTCAGGAAGATTCTATAATAAGTTCAGAGAGCCTTTTATTTTCTCAAGCAGAATATGTACAGTCCAGGGAAGTTAAATATTTTGGCTGTTCCCAAATGTAAATATCAAAAGGGAAAATGCTCACAAAACTGCAGTGATTCTGTAACTGGTAGAACCGTTGTTCATTGTTTGAGCATGTTCTAACTGGACTGAAATAACTCCTGTGACAGGAATTCATCAATTTCATGCCAAAACTAGTGCTGTAGACACAGCATTACCAAACACTCTCCTGTATCTCAGGGATTCTGGAGCAGTTTAGTCTTACTTCAGTCTTACTCTTTGACAGAATTCTCAGTCAAGTAACTTGATCATTTGAAGATGTTTGCTTGAAATCACTCTTTTTCTGAGCATTATGGTGAGAACATTCAAAGCCTGTTGGTCAGATTGTGTCCTAGTAGTCAGTGATGTTGAAAACACCCATGCTTTACATCTGTCCTTCTCCCATCTCTTCCATTTTCCATCCAGGTGGTTGAGGAGTGACTGAAGTGAGAGCAGCTGTGAAATGACAGGGCTGTGTCCCCCTTAGGTAAGGGAGGGGGAAAGCAAGAGAGTACTCTGAGGGTATTCTAAGCACAAATTATTGTAATACTCAACTGATGAGACTCAAGGCCACCCACCTTTGGAAGGCACGGGTGGATTACACATTTTTTAAAAAGTTAATATTAGGAACCCTTTGTCTTTATGTAGTGAGAAAGCCTTTGAATATGTTCAGAAAGGAATTTGACTAATTTATATTTCTAAATTGAGCCATACAATGTCTGCTTCAGAAGACTTTTAGAGCTGCTTCACTCATCAGATTTGCCTGCCTTTCTTTAAAAAACCTGCTTTATTAGGCACCTGAAGCCTCAGTTCAAGTTAGATATGTGCAGTAGGTGGACCGGATTCCAGTGTATATTCAAGTTCTAAAATGCCATTCAGCTGCTACATGATGCTCTGAGAGTCTAAACTTTGTGTATTCTAATTTATAATGTTAGCGTTCCCAGTCCTGAAAAGTGTTCTTCAGCAAGACACATTTTTTATGCAACTGGTTGGCACCTTCTTCACAGCTAAGATTCAGAAACTAGGTGCTTGTTAGTGTGTTTTTCATTGGAGAATATCAATATTGTTTCTCACAGTGCTCCCAGAAAATTGGGTTCCACAGCAGATGGATACAATGCTGGGAGTTAAGAAGGGGGTTGCTATCTTTTATGTAGTTATCTGTTGGCTAGGGTGCTTGGCCAGATGTTGGAATGGCATTTGGAGCCTGTGACACTCCCTTTCCTAGACCCTAGGAGGTTTCTGAGCCAGGTGTTTGCAGAGTCAGGCTCGCTCACAGTTTCTGACCTAGCTGATGCTGAATTCTTTTCTCCACAATGGCACAGCTTCAATAGAAGGGGTGGAGAGTGGCCCACCCAAGAACACCTTATAGCCTGGCAGTTGCAGCACTCTCCAAGGAGGTGGGAGATGTGAATTGGATATCCTTTAGGCAAAGAAGGGAATTGTGGGAGATCCAAGTTCAACCTGGGTGAATGCTTGAGCCTTAAGGCTATTGTATAAAAGGGGCAGCAGCACCACCCTCTTACTTCCCCATCTTTGAAAAGAAAAGTGAATCCTGTTAGGATTTTGAAAGAAAAGGCGTAGTCGCCTGCCTTTGAAACAAGCTTTACAGGTTGTGGATAACAAGTGAAAGGAGACACCTCCCTGTAGCTCTGTGAAATCATTTCAGTGGTCTTCCTGCAGAGTAGGACGAGTGTACAAGTGATTATTTCACTTTTTTTTCTGAGGTGCTACATTCCTTCTATCCAAATTAGAGGAAACTTTAACTTGTCAAGCTTTCTAAAAGTTACAGAATCCAAGAAGTGAGACTGTTCCTGTCAGTTGCAGTTGGAGTACTAGGTCACAGCAAAAAGCATTTCAGACTAGGGTTTGTTGGGTTTTTTTGCTTAGCGTGGCAGTCCCTAACCAGTAGAGTGGAGCACTAGCAGATAACTTAATCTGTGATGGGAGGGTTAGTTGAGAGTTAATGTAACCTGGTTTACTCTAAGTGCACTTTGCTGTTGTTGTTTTTCAGAGCTTTTTGTTAATTTGGGAGCAGTTTGAAGACACAAATCACCACAGCTACCATTCTCACCATGGCTTGGCGAGCGGGCTGCTCATTGGCCTCAGAGTCTGCCTAGCTCTGTCCCTGGCTGCTGGGCTGTACCAGATTATCGCAGTGGAGAGAAGCACACTGAAAAGGGAGTTCTACATCACCTTTGCCAAAGTATGGGTTACATCAAGCAAACTGATCCCTTCATCTGTAAATATAATCGTGGCATGCAGTTGACTGACGTGCTAAACTCTTTCCCTCCATAAGAAAGTTAAAGTGTCTGATTTGATTACATTGCACCCTGTCATCATACTCTGAAGTAGGCATTTTAATTTGACAAGGAGTATAGAGCTTTTTAAAACAGAAATCCCGCCTTTCATTGTGTGGTTTTCGTTATGTTGATTGAAAATTAAACAATGGGTTCATAAAATAGACAGAAATGTAAATGTAGTTCCTGTAACTGTCATCTCTTTCTTCTAAGCTGGCATGTAGTCATTTTACAACTTACACTCATCTTCTTTTTTAGGCCTGCATTCTCTGGTTTCTGTGCCACCCATGTCTTGCAACCATTGCTGTAATATTCAGAGAATATCAAAGAGAAAAGGTATGTACAGGGAAGATAAAAGAGATGAAATTTGAATAGTAGTTGTTCTTCATGTTTAATGTTTGTTAGCAAACTCATGCTCTTAGGCTGTTAATCCTATGACCCCAAAGCAACTTGAAAAGTCTTAGTCACACAGCTCTCATTGATGCTAATGTGAGTCATATTTTACAAAGGCATACAGGGCTCGAATCATCTAAGGGTAATCATTTCTAGGTTAAGGGAGGGAGAGGGGGAGATTGTTAAGTCAAAGGAAAATGTGGAGGGGGTGTTTTGTGTTTTATTGTTTGCTTGTTTGCTTTTAATTAAAAACACCTTGGAGATTCTTTTAGCAAAGGGAGTAGAAAGATAAATCAGTGGATTTTTTTTGTTGTTTGCTTTTGTTGTTTCCTTTAAAAGCTTTATGTGGCTAAATAGGTCAGGGAACCTGTAGCTGAACTGTATTCTTTAGATCAAGAAGTCTGTCCAAATATGTTGTTTGGTTTGTAAGCTCTAAACAGTTAAAAACAAAGGTGGACTCGCTGAGTTTCTCTGTTACTTAAATGTATTGGGAACTGGAGAACTCTGTGTGTGCAGCCTGCCATGTTCAGATGAGTGCACCACTATTCTCAGGTGATTGACTACCTCATTCCAGCATAGGATTTGCTTCTTTTCTTTATGCTTATAACCATCTGTGCATTTGTATGCAAATATATTCAGAAAATGAGCTTTTATTTGTGTAGAGGATATGTAAGGGAAAGAAAAAGATTTTATTAAATATAAATAATAAATTAAATCCTGTGTTTGATTTACAAAAAAAAAAAAAAAGGAAATCTAGGCAGAAGAAAATTGATTTCTCTAGAGTTACTAATGAAGAGACTTTTTGTTTCACTTGATGAAAACATCCTCAGGGCAGGAGGACAGTCTCCAGAGGTATCAGTAAAGTAGTATTTTTGCGGTATTTTGAGCTTACTAAAGGAAGACTACAATTGCTCTGCTCTTGCATTTGAGCGACTTTAACCATTATGTGCAGCTGCAGCTCCTACACTGTGATAATTCAGCTGTGTTTGCTTCTTCAAATGCACCTCAATAAAATAAAATGCACAAACAATAAATACCATACTTATTTAAGAAAAACATGCATTTTAAAGGATTGCCTGCACATAAACTGAAGATTTTTGCTTTCTCAGAAACAAGTTACACCTTTAGGCATTTGATAAATATAGCCTTATACAGCTTTTGCAGATGAAGAGACTTGAACTGAAAGAGATCTGGCTTAGTGAGATTGATAAATCACTATCCTCAGCTCCGTGATTGTGCTAGTGCAAAGTGTTTCCAAGCTTTCTTCCCAACCCCCCAACTCTGTTTGTTGTAAGAATAGAATATCTAAACATCACCTCTACTTGTGAAACTGCATGGGTGGTGAATTGCAAGTCTGAAATTCCCCAGAACAGAGACTGCCAGAAGGGTTATGTGACTTGCCCAGGGCTATCCACTGATTTAAAAACATCCAGGTGCGAGAGTCTGATTCCTGGACTTAAAATGCATGTTCAAATCTTTTGTAACTGCAGTTGTGTTAAACGGTTTAAAGTTAAACCTCAAGCACTCATGCTGATAGAAATTTATTTGTGGCTTGTTTAGTGAGAGAGTTTTTTTCACTTACTATTTCTTTCTCTCTCTTTTTTTGTCTCTAGATTATTACCATAGGTGTTATCCTCTGTCAGTGCATCTCCATGGTTATCCTCTACAGACTTTTTCTATCTCATAGTCTATATTGGGAAGTATCTTCACTGTCATCAGTGACATTGCCACTAACAATATCCTCTGGACATAAAAATCGACATCACTTCTGAGATGTTTAGGAAGAATACATTACGTAATAAATGTGCAATAATGACTTGAATATACAGGTATTTTTGTCACAACTGTATGGTACATTGGTTTCACTGGAAAACTGAGTGATAATATCAAAGCACTTCACAGACCTTTGGTCTGACAAGATTCCTAGATTAATGTGCTGGAAATATTGTAGAGTGTAAAAATCCACCATTTGAAGAGTTCTATAGATACTCTTAGAAGTGGTGCTGAGCTGTATCACGGAAGAGTACAATGAATCTTTTCTCTCCCATTCACGGACACCAAAAATGCCATTACTTTGTGTCAGTACTAGGTTTGAAGGTCTTATAAAATGGAGTTCCTAAAACATCTACATGCTCAAACAAGTTTAAAATAGGCCAGTTGTGAAATTGGTGTGATGCATAACGATGAGTAAAAGGGTTTTTTTTATTTTCATGCTTTAGAGAAAATGCATTTTATGTATCAGTGTAAAAGATGGGGAAAGAAAGGAGGGAGAATCATCTAGAAAACATATGTAAAATGTTCACATCTGACTGCAAGAAACTGTCCTTTATCATGGGTGTAAAAGAAAAGCCTTTTTTTGCATCTGATATTCATACTGGTTAACATCCTAATGTCTTCCTTTAAAAAAAAAAAAAAGTAAATGTAACTAAAAATTTCATCCAGTAATCAAGGTCTGAACAGTTTTTGAGGCTTGGAATACGTAGCAACATAAAGGTAATTAAAACAGCAGCCTTGCATCTTTTAAAGGAGAAAAAAAAGGCAAAGAAAATGGAATGGGTGATGTGGTACTAGAATTTTAATCCTGATATAATTCATTTCTGTTACATTGAGGATTCAATCATAATTAAGCCATATACACAGATTAAATTAACAGAAGCATTTCAAATAAATGTTGGTTTCAGTCATCAACTACCCATGAATTCCTGCCCAAGGATACTTAATCAGGATTAAATTTTCTATGAATAATTGAAAAACAAAATACTCACTGGATTTGTTATAATCCATGTTGGCACTGGGTTCTAAGTAGTTGCCATCTTCCATCCATTGTAATAAAGCCATTCTACTTTGTGATGCCCTAGCATCCAGAAAGCCAGTGTAAATATATACTTTATTGAAGTGCCTATTTATAGAGTATGATTAAATCATGCTGACACGTTTTTCCTTTCATAATAAGAACATACCTATTGCCATTGTGAGTGAAATTTTTCATTTTGGATTTAGCTTAGTTTAAACTTCATACATGTGTGTTTCTTCACAAAATGGGTTTTATTTTCTAGTAAATCAGTGTTTGCTTCTTCTTAACAGTGTGTATTTGATTATGTCTCTGTGAAAATGTGAAGACACTGGTTCTAGCTTTAAAATAGCCCTAAGTTTTCCCTTTATCTTTGCCTCAGTTGTGAGCATAGTTGAAACATAAGTCTATTCCATTTTAGTTTAGAGGCAAAACTAGATATTTGCCTTTGACTAAGGCAAAATGGCAACATGACAAAGTTGCTCATTAAATCATCTCCTTTCTTATTGTTTGTAATTCAGATCAAGAATGGCAGGTTGAGGCTGGAAAAGATGAGATATTATGATTTCACACCATCTTTAGAATGATTAAAAGATTAATTATTACATTCCTCTGATAACCACACAAAAATATTATTGGTTAAAACTTCAGTCTTTATTTCCTTGCTTATCTCTGTACTTTTCATCTTCTCAAGAAAAAAGCATCCTGGTTTTGATAAGTCTCCAATAATGTAGTAAAAGAGTTCTATCTGTCCTCATGTATAAGACTTCAAATTCACACATAAAATAGAATTTTCTGATAGACACAAGTATTGCTTTACAGTTTATGATCCATCACGATAAAAGTTTTAATCTATGCAAAAAAACCTCTATGTGACTTTCAGAAGAGGCACTTCATTTGTTTTGTTCTCTAGAAGTACTGTCTTACTTCCTCTAGTTCTTCTGACTTGACTTGGTCAGTATTATGATACCATTTACCTTATTTTCACTTTATAGATGCACGCCACAACAAATCATGGTTTGTTAATGTAAGCATGAAACAGAAGGTGTTGTCTTTTGCATCTTTCCCACATTGCTCCATGAGTTAACAGGTAACATTAGTTTCCTAGTTTGGCATTGGATCCAGTTACTTGAAAATAAATTTCAATTTTGCTATTAATGTACTGTAGCAATGAAGTATCACTTTCTCATGGGGAGTGATAGAAAGGGTCTCTTAGCAGATGCCTGGGTCTCTTAGCAGATAAGCATTGCTCACCAGTTTGGTATTATTAAATAATGAATGCATGCTGTAGGAGTATGTCACTATGACTGCAGTAATATTCAGTTAATTTGGTGCAGAATATCTTGGGGAGGTGGGAAATCTTCAAGTATGACTAATGGACAAAGCTTCATACTTAACCTGTACTCTGTGTTGTAACTTAGTGCCTCTGATCATGCCTGAGGAGTGGTTCAAGTATGTAAAAGTCCTCTAACTTACATCTCCTGGGAGAACAGCTGATAACACCTTGCCTTTTTCATGCTTATCCACACTGTTACCTATTCTGTCTATTTGATTTCATAACTTCATCTTGAAAAAATAGCTTTCAGCCTTCTTCCAGTTGTCCTCAGTCTGTGCATCCCAACTTGAAAACCATACTTCTAAAATGTACTGTCACCCAAAAAAAAAAAAAAAAACTCATTTTCTGTCACACACTGAGGCTTTTGTGTGCATCAAGGAGTGCTATGCCCTACATCAAGACTGCATTAGGTGACAGCAGTGGACAGAAGCACTCCTCCAGTGCCCCCATAGCCCCGGTGTGTACGAGGTGTGGGTTTGTGCCTGCTGAAAGCTGCCGCGCACCTGGGGGATATTTGGGGAGAACTTCAGCAGTTCCAGGCTCCCTATGCCTCACCTCTGCCAGGGGCTGGAGCAGGGTCCCCCTGAAGGCAGCACTGCCCCTGCTGACCATGGTGAGCAGCACTGTTGAGGTCAGAGGACAACATCTCACCTGAGAGTTTCTGTGCATTGTCCAGTTCTGTTTTAAATAAAGTTGGGGTTACCGTGTCTGCTCATTCTATTGCCTGTGTGTTTCAGTGCTTGCACAATAGGAGTGTGTATTGACAAGACTGCAAACTGAAGTTGGTTGTGCTCTGAAGAAATCCACGTCTCTGTGTGAGAGGGCATCACTTGGCCAGCCATCACCGTTTCTGCAGATGCTAGTTTGTGTCAGCTGTGATTTACTGGTTGGGAGGGAGGATCTCAGTACAGTAGACAAAAGGGTGAGATCACCAACTCGATCTGCAAGACCCCCCACAAACTCTGAGGAGCGATCATCCTGCATTGCTCCTCGCTAGCAGTGTGGAGGCTGGAGCAGTTCTGGGGCTCATCGCAAGGCTCCTCAGCTATTCACTCCCCTTCCATGTAGACTATGTTTATTGTATATTTATTTAAAGTGCTTCAGGTAGGAAAATGAATATTTACAATTAAATATATGTAAATGGAAGTGGAAAGACTTGATTGGAAAAATACCAAGTTTCTAATACATATTACAATACTAAGACCTCCCACACAAGATAAACGTTTATAGCCAGATCTAAATGAATATTTCTTTCTGGTTCCTGTGCCAGTGGAAAACCATGGAAGTATCAAGATCTTTTTGTTTGCATCTCAGTCCTCTACAGAACTGGAAGAATACTTTATTTGATTTGGTTTTAGTTTATTCCATGCAATGTCCTGCCTCTAAGTGATAGAATAAATTTATGGGCCTGGCCAACGCCGATGTTAGGCTGTACTTTTTAACTCTTTGTGTGATTATGCAATGTATAAAGAGCAGGTTCTCCTTGCAGATGTCAAACATGAAAAGAGAAACTATTGAGCTGGTTTTCAAAGGATCCTTCTTTCTACCTGCACTGATCTGACCAGGCTGTGGTTTTCCAGTGAACGCTAAGTTCCGATTGCAGTTTTCCTTAAACCATTATTTTCTGCAAATCTATTTCCTGCCTTGTGAATTCTCTCTCCCACTGTGTTCTCTCTGCCCTCCCCTCTCCCCCTCTCTCATACATATGATTTTGAGTGTAATGGGTGTCATTTCTCTATCTCTCCATCTGTTCCCACGATCAGCACTCACAGTCCAGCCCCTGCTTTGCATGTAGTGTGTGTGTATTCTCTTCATCCCTGGCCTGCTTTGATTTCGCACTTTTCCTGTCTCTCCTTTGCCCTCTGTGCCATCTTTCTAGTCTTCATAGCCATCAGAGACCTGAGGGTGTGGTTTGACATTGCAGCTAATTTGGGCTGTTAGCTGTCAAAAATAGTGGCCCTGTTCCCCTGGCTGCACACTGTTCTCACTTCCCTTGAACTGACACTGGCTATCACCTTGCCGTTTGAGTGAGGAGTCGAGGAGTTAAACTGGTAAAAAATTCAGCCTTTAGCAGCAGCCAAAGAAAAAACAATTTCATTCTCAGTGGTTTTAGTTCAGCAAACTTTGTTGAGTGCTGGTGACACTGCTAGAGATGGGGTCAGAAAGGCACATTGAAGAGAGGCCAGAACCCCTTTAGAAATCTGGCTGCAAGGTTGGCCAGTCTTTCACAAGCTGTCAGCCTTTTAATTCCTCCATCTCTCTTCTCTAGGTCTCCTGCTGCATTTTGCATGCTGAGGGGTGGACTGTCCCTGCCCTCGACCACTGTTTTTCAACAGGAGTGTGTCATTAGGGCAGAGGGGTTCCAGCAAAAGGAAGACTGTTCAGCTGATTTAAAGTATTTTAACTTGAATTCAAGTTGTGCCTTTGCAGCCTTAAAAAGGAGCTGGGAGGCGTCACGAGCAGCCCCCAGTTTAAGGAAGTATTTTTGAGGAGAGAAAAACCATGAAAACAGACACGACTGGAGTGGGTGCCATTTTTTTCAACAGATGGTAACACTGTGAAGAAGGCAACCAAGGATGTCACATGGCTTTTCACAAGGTCAGCCTGTGGGTAAGGAGAGACTTAACCTGAGCATCTGCAACCCAAAGAGCAAAGGTTTCCAGCAGCGGGTGCTCGGGAAGGTTGCCTTTGTTTTTTCAGCTGAGGTGGGTGACTTCAGGAGGCTCTGGTGGGATGGCAAGGATCTGTCTCACCCTGGGGTCAGGTGCTCCTCAGTTTGTCCAGCCTGGTGAGTGAGTTTGGCTTCTAATACTCCTGCAACAGCCCCCTCCAAAAAATGAATTACTGGAATCTGAAAACAAGGTATCTCAGTAATCTCTCCTTTAATACTGTAGCCACAGCTGAAAGAGTGGATGTGCATCTTTTAGTGTATACTTTTTTTTGCTTAGTTTCTCACCCTTCCAGCCTCTTTTAAAACAATGGCATTATTTTCAAATCAAATTTTATAAAATGAACATTGGAGTTGTTAAGAAGAGATCAAAATTTACATAAGACTTCTATGTAACCTATTACCTATGAAAATTTACTTCAGGCTGAAACATGTTTTCCAAAGTTTACAGCATACAAAACAAATGGGGTTTTTAAATTTCTTTACTTATGATTACCTTAAATTGTGTTTTCTAAAAGGGAAGGGGAAAAAAAACCTTGGAACCTTACCAGTTTAATTTGCATTTTGGCTCTGATGTAACTCAAAATAGATTAGATTAAAAAAGGAAATTTGGCAAGTGATTACTCAATTACATGATTTTACTGCTTTGGTATTTTGAAAATAAAAATGAACAGATCTGTTTTACTTTGAAAAGTGCCTGGTGCACGTGTGCTGTAACCACTTTTCAGAAACCATATGGAAGGTTCCCTACACTGCATATGGCAATGCAATACCGGAGCTCAGATATGTATTCCTGTGATAGACTACACAGGATTCAGTTGGATCAGGCCTATTAATGTCTACATTCTGACAGTGCTGTACCGAAGCACAGCAGGGTGATGACTTTGGTGTAAAACGTGGCAAGTTCCCAGTGACAGGGCTGCATTCCTCCTTTTTCATAGAAAGGAACTAAAATTGCTTGGAGCTAGTGCCAGGCCAGGACGTTTGGAGGAATTTCGGGAAGGGTTACAATTACTGTTTTGCAAGATAGAAAAGGTGAGCAGCATCAATAGATACTTTCAAAACATTTCATCATCTAGACCTATGGTAGCTGCTCATCTCTGGCCTTCATGTCAAGGGTAGGAAGCCTCTGCTGACCCCAGAGGACCAAGCGAGTGGTGACAAACTCCCTGGAGTAACAAAGCATTGATCTTCCACACTGTGAGGGATGGGATAGTACTGTGTCTTAAACTGGGTATCATCAGGATTATCTGTAATTCCCATTACCCTCTTTTCATTAGCAAACTGGTAGGAGAAGATGGACCATCTGTCGCTCTATCACAGATCTCTCCCCCTCCGAGTCCCTAGGGCTACTTGTGGCTTTTTAGGTCTCTGAGAAATACAAGGCTTTTGCAAGTGTTTGTTTGGTGCCATGATCTGATCACTTGCCTGTCCTGCTCTGTAGAGCTGCTTGGGTCCTTGAAAGCTCCTCCACATGCCCATGTGCAGCTGTCCCCTCAGTGCAAACATTACTGTGTGTCTGTTCCTTCACAGAAAGGCAGCCTCCCTGGCGAGGGATTTCACCAAAATAACCACAACTTCAAATGACAGAAACCTTACTTAGTGCCATCACTGCCCTGACAAACTGTAGCTCTTCCACTTGATTTCAGTGAGGATTAAGAATTTCAGAACACTACTCTTGATGTAGAAATGATGATACAGATCCAAAATCCTGACACACAAAGAGCAGAGTATGCTGGAAAGTTAGAAATTAATAAATTCCTTCTGCAGGAGTGGTGTGGAATGGAGGTGATGGGCTACAGGATTTCACTGGACTGCTGAGCCTGTGGACCTTCAGCAAAGCAGCCCTGTCTGAAGAGGGGTCACTACCTAGATGTCCTTCACACAAATGGCTGTTGCAGAGGGACAAGTGTTCTGCTGTTGCAGCAGGGAGACCCTGCTTCCATCCACCTCAATGTATTTAAAGAGTTACATGGCATGTGAGACTTGGTTGTCCTCTACATCTTGGTTTCATATTTCTGCCTCTTACAAGTAACTGGGTTTGGGTACTATATACTATTTAACAGACCTCTTTCTGAGAAATCTGTGAGATGGATCTTTGCTGTCTAAAATAAAGTGCTTCTCAAGACCCTGAATTTCCCTCACATCTTCACTTTTCTTCTGTTTAAATGTGAAACAATGGCCTTCATGACCCTTCACTGCTGCGCTATTGTCTCCGATGGCATCGGTGCAGGAGGATTGTTGCTGCTTCTCAAGAATTGAATATGTTTGGTTTTTCCCTCCTTCCTACTTTTGTGGGGGCAAAGGATGAGCTCAAACCTGGTCTCTATCCCTCCAAGTCAACGACCTGTGCTGGCACTGTCAATAGCCTGAGTCATCCCAGCCCTGACAGTGGACAAAGCGTGAAGCCTTTACCCTCAGAAGAGGAGCTGTGAGCTGCCATCAGCCCCAAGTATTCCCAAGGGGGGAACGGCCATGCACTTACCAGAAGGGTTGGTAACCTTCAAAGAGAAAGAAAAGCAAGTTTTTCTACTACTGAGTGTGAGATATGTAGACAGTGAGTTTCAGTTTCTTATCTCTGAGGTCAGTTATCAGAGACCAGAATGTGCGGCAGTGTGCGTGTGAGCAGATGTCACTGTTGTGACTTTGTAAGTTCTGTGTTGCGGAAGCAGCAAACCTAGGGCTTCTGTTCTGGAGATGAAAATAGGATGATAAAACCAGGGCAGGAAGAATCTGCTTCCCGGTCACCATATCCTGGTGGAATAGTTGCGATTCATGTATTATTCAAAGTCTAGATTTCATGGCCAAGTCTTAAATTAACCTTGGAGTTATCTGAAAAGTCTCTTTTTCCCTGTCGAGTACGAGGCTTTTCCAAGCAAACGCCCTCACTCCTCACACACCTCACCCCCAGTCACGGCTGTTGCTGTTCCAGAGGGAAAGAAACGCAAGCGGCGTCGCGGCTGAAAACTGCCTTAGAAGTCTACCCAGGTTAATTCCACGGAGCACGGCTCTGGTCGACCAGGGCTCCTCAGCGCCGGCTCTGTAGCTACAGCTTCCCCCGGCGAGGCAGAAAGCCCCCGCGAAAGGGAGCCGCTTCCCCGGGGCGCGGAGGGGCCGCGGAACGGGAGCGGGAGCGGGAGCGGGAGCGGGAGCGGGAGCGCTGCGGGCCGGGCCGGGCCGGGCGGGGCGGCGCCGCCAGGGGGGGCCCTTGGGCCGCGGCCGCAGCCCCGGGGAAGCGGCTGCGAGCGGCCCCGGCCCCCGCGGGACACGGCACGGCCCGGCTGGGCGAGCCGGGGTCCTCGCCTCCGCTGCGGGGGCCCGGGATGATTTACGATTTATCTCTCTTCCTATTTTCTTTTTTTTTTTTTTTTAATTTGTTTTTCCCCCAGCCTACGAGTATTTCTATACACCTGACCCGCTATTTCACAAGCTCGGGAAAACCCAGAGCGCGGCTGACACCGAGTCCCAGCGAGTGAGGGGGAGAGGATGTGAGCAGAGAAGTTTAGGAAGATAAGTGTGAAGTAGGAAAAATAAAACACCACGAACAAAAACAACAAACAAAACGAGTCTTTAGAAAAATCCTGAATGTCTGAACGTGTGTGTGCGTGCGTGGGTGTGTGTGTATGTGTAGTGTTGTGTTTTCCTTCCTGCCAAAGCAGGATGTCAAATACTGTCCTTTTCCCCTCTTTTTTAAAGCAGGCTGAAAGGAAAATTCTTCACAGAATCTTAAAGAACTTTTTGACACAACAGCTGCAAAATCTATTTTCTAAACAAAGATTTATACATATTTATACGAGCTTAATCCAGATTTTTTTTTAATAAATCATTCTCAGAACTGCAGAGGTAAACTATATGTAAATACCTCAAGTAATAGGCTTGTAGTGCAAATCACATCATTTTATCTTCAATTTTGCATTCGTTTTTCTGGCTTAAAGGTGCATCAGAGATATGCATTTTAGCATATTCAGAACACGGGGCGTGAAATTAAATGTTTGACAGAGTGAGAAAAATATACAGACTTTGGAGATGCCTTAAAAATAGTAATTTATGCAGATCTAGAGGAGTGAAATCATTTGCAATGGAGTGACCCTCTCTCCAGGAATTTTTTGCTCAGTGTTCTTCTCTAATCTCCTGCTGTATCTTCATTTTTCATTGAACTAGCCAGTTTTCTGCGAAGCAGTCTTGTAGATAAGGGAAGTGCTAAAAGAAGAAGAAAGAAGAAGCTCAGTGGGTCCGTTTCCATTGCACTTTTACCCAAGGCAATGGGCAGAATTTAACGGATTCCTTCCAACATATGTTTTTGCCAGATAAGTAAACAGTGTGTGTCGGAAATGAAAAAGCATTTGCAATTTAATGACATTACAGCTCTCAGCTTAGGCTGGCGTGCTGCGAGGCGAAAAGCAGAAAGAGAGAGGAGAGTAGAAAGAGAAAAAGAACAAAGTTCATCTTCCCTTTTGTGCATTTTTATCAAGGAAAATATTACTTCTTTCCCCCTCTTGTTCTCTTTTCTTTTTCTCTTTGCTTTTTTGTCTCACTCATCTACATTTTTTTCTTTTCTCTCCTTTTGTCTCCTCTGTTCACTTTTACCTTTTTCTTCCACTGCCACCGACTCGTTTCCTTTCACCACCCCCCCCTTCCATTGTGTCTCCTTATTCATCTATTTGGCCCATTCAGTTTTTACCTATAAGGAGCTGTTTATCCAACAATGTATCTTTTTTTTTTTTTTTTTTTTTTTTTTTTCCGCCGTGTTGTACTCCCGGCGCTACAGCTCACAGTCAACAGGATTGTTGGAGGGATTATAACGTTTCATTTCAAAGCGCGACAAATCTGCTCGCCTTCCCTCCGTCCCCGCTCTCCCCGGACTCGCGGGTCCCTCGCAGATGCGCGGCACCCTCGGGGCCGGGATCGCCCCCACATCCCCTCACCAAAGCCCCTCTGGGCCACCCCGCTCGGCAGGGAGCAGGGGCAGCCCCCGGGGAGGGGCAGGGGCGCGGGGCAGGGCAGGGAGAGCCTCCGCCGCCGCCGCCGTCGGACGCGGCCGCATCTCATCCCCCCCGCTTTCCCCAGCCATTAGGTGAGCGCTGCAAAGTCACGGGCTCCCACCCCAGGCTTTCCCTGGAGCTCGGGTGTAATTGAAAAATACCTCCAGTCGGTGGCAAGTCCTATCTTACAGGCACATAGCTGAAACGATGTTTAAACAAACAAACAAAAAAAAAACCCAAAAACACCCCCCCCAAAAAAACACCTACAAAATCAAAAAAGTGTTTGTCTAAAGATCCGTGCATGGGTAGCGTTGGGGTTGGGTTGGATTTTTTTTTTTTCATTTTCCTTTTTTTTTTTTTTTTTTACCATGAAATTACATCTTCCACATCTCCCAGATCCGGTACTTGGTAAGTAAAAAGGGAAATCTGTTTGGACATAAGGAGGTAAAGTAGCTAGAGGTGGTAATTTAATCATCCGAGGATGTATTTCAATGTTTTTTCTGGTCTTCTAGGCATTAGCACTTTAAATTCATTATGTCTGTTTGACAGATATATGCAGCCTTAAGGATCTAAAAATGAAATCCAAGAAGTATAGCCTGCTAGAGGACATATATTGAAGTTAAGAGATTAAAACGGTCTAACCATTGCAAACAGAATGGAACATCTCGCATTTCTCATTCCTTATAAGCATGACTATTTTGCAGATGTTAAATACGGTCTGCTCTAATTATGAAGGAGGGGAGGGGGGGGACCCGCTCAAGAGCCGAGGCTTTCTAACTTTTACATTGATGAAGTGGATATTAGAAAGACAATATTAGCTCCTGTGCTGTGTCTCGGGCTCGGGAAGTTTTACATGGGGGATTTTCTCTATCAATAATTTAATAAGGAGGGTGCAGTAGCAGGAGCAGCAGCCTCTCCTACATGCTTTAAAGACTCAAGAATCGTGCATGAATTTCCTATAAGGCAAATTACAAAAGAGCCAAATGAGAAGCGCGGGTCTTTTTTCTGTCTAACTGGGACACTGAGGACTCTGTGTCATTACAGTAATTTAGCAATGTTAATGATCTGTAATATTAATACATCATACTTGAAAATGGGGAAGAGTTGTCATAATTAAATGCATTAAGCCACAATTAAAAAGTCATCTAAGCAGTTGTAAAGATACCAGCGACGATAAAGCTGTTCATTACACTGTGAACCTCTCTGCCCATGAAAGCTCTCCCTGGCAGGGCTGGTGCAGCGGCCCCGGCCCGGCGCTGCCGCCTCCGCGCAGCAGCCGCGCAGGAAGGCGGTGGGGCGCGCAGCCTGCGCGGCCCGATCAGCGCATCGCCTACGGAGGCGGGGGGCGAGGGGGCTGGACCAGCGAGCCCTTTGACGGATCTGCCTCAGTTCCTCAGGAACGGGGGGAAGGGAGGGAGACAGCGCAAGAGTCTCATCCCAGACATTCCCTTTTGAAAGCATGTCCCCAGACGCACTGAAAAGCACATTTCGGCCGCGAAGCCGGCGTGAGGCTGAGGATAAGCCCGGAGCAGGCTGCCCCTCTCCCGGCTGCCGGGCGCCTCCGCCGAGCGCTCCCCGCCTGCCGCGGGCACGGGCGGCGGCCGTCGGGGCGGGTCCCGGCCGGGGCGCTGGTACCCGGCCCCTCCGCCCCCCGCCCTCGGCATCTCGCGGCTGCTGCCGGGAAGGACTGAACTCCCGAGCCGTGGGACCGAGCTCTGAACAGCGCGACTGAGTGCTCCACCTGTGGGGCTGCCTCCTCGACCCCCGGCGCTCCCTCTGCCCAGGGTCTGCCTTGCACTGCCGGCTTCCCAAGGAGTCAGCGCCCTCCCTGTAGCGCGGGAAGCCATGCAGGCAGCTGGGGTTGAGCGGTGAGCAGACACAGTCTGATACTGTGGGCTGTTAAGCCTGGCTCTTTTGCTGCCCAGATGCTGCCAGCCATCCCACGGGGGCAACATCCCCACGCATTTATTTCCTCGTATAACTCGTGAGAACAACATCCCCCAACTAGTTTTGGTGAAAATCTCATCCCTAGCCTCTTCTGTCAAAATGATCCAACTCTAAAACAATCCATTTAAAAAAAAAAAAAATCACATTCTACCAGATCACTGCTGATAGTCAGAGTGTTTCTTCTTCCATCTCTGTCAGATTTTCCATCTCATGGATATCTCTTGATTTTCAGGCTGGTTTTGTAATGGAGAAGAGGTTGCACACTCTGACAGTGTGCTTATGCAGGGCTCTCTGGTGATGCCCTCCTGAAAACGGATCATCTCTTCGGACAAATTCAGGAAAATCTGGCTGAGAGAAGATGATCTCACAGCCCTTTTTATGGAAATGGGCAGTCGGGTAAAGAAGGAAAACCCAGTCCGGCGATTCCAGAGGGAAAGACTAACACCAGCTCAATCCTATGAATCAGACATAGAGATGAGTCTTCCCATCTTGGGCAAAGTTTTGGACAGATCTTGAACATAGTTCCCAAAATCAGGCCTATTTCCAGCTGTAATCCACAACTCCATGCAAATATAGGCTTGCCCAGGGGAGATACAGCACATGGACACTGTAATCTACATGGAGTCCTGAGAGGAGTGCTGCGTATTGCAACTGCTTGTACCTTTCCCTCCCCTGTTGATATCAGTGATGAATGTGATCACCAAAAATAAGAGAGAATAGAATTAATGCCAAATAAACGGGTAGGAGTAAAGACTATTAAGTGAAAGCACCACAATTTACTCAATCTTCAGATATGGCATTTTAGTATTGTCAACAATTTTGAATTTTGTTTTGTATTGCTGTTAATTCAAGCACCCTACAAATGCATGAGATCAAGATCTTGGTTTGATATTACTATTTACACCATATTTACACCAATGTATTAATGAAAATAATTTACATACATAACAATTTACATATATATGTCCAACTTTCATGTATGGTTGAGTGTAATTCCTTGTAAGCCTTTGCGCTCTATGGGAATGTTGCTTCTTTGAATGACAGCATGATGATGAGAAAGTCTTCATTTGGATTTGTAAAAAATCTACAGGTAGGAAATAGATTTATCTAGCAGACAAAATGCAGGTGAAATGACAATGTCAAAGTCATGGAACTTTAGCTTTTGTGAGTATGGATTTCTTAAAGGCCTGAAGGGAGCTTTATCACCTCTTCCCCTCCTGCATCCGTTGATACTGCACATCCAAACTCTGTGGGAGGGTCACGGTTCTGTGACTGCATGGCTCCCCATTCAGTGGATCAATTTCTCTTCTGTGTTGATCCGTCAGAAGAATCTCATGCGCCCTCAGCTTCCTGTCTCACAGCTTTCCTGAGTTTGCCTAAAGCCCGTGCTTGACCCCAGCCAGAGGCAAAATAATCTTGGACTTTAGCTCGCGCTTATGTCCATTGTTAGAATTCCTTCAAAACACTCAAAATAATCTTGACGTGAGTTAGGAAGGAGCTGTTACCTTTGGGAATGGGAATGGAATGGACCTTCAATGGCCTGAGGCCAACACTGTGTCTCAGAACCCTATTTGTGCTCTGTTTGTCTAAACATGACACGAGCATGTATCTTAATAATGTATCTTAATGCAGAAGAATAATGCCCCACAAAGCTTATGTTGTGTCCTGGAGAAGACTTTTTTCCCACAGTGAAATCCCAGAAAATACCTTCCCTGCCATTCAGCCCTGAAAATATTAATCTGAACCCAGGCTCCCTATCTTTATGGTCATCCCCCCTGTCTGTTGCAGGGCTGGCATTCTGAGCCCAAGCTCTAGGGTCATGCCTTGGGGTCCATGGTCCTGGGCTTGTGTGGGTGGAGAAAATGTCTCACAGCTCTCTTCTGGGAGCTTCCACAGATGCCTGGGGACAGGGCCTTGAAGAAGCCCATTAAAGAACACCATTTACCTCATCAACTGCAAGATGCAAACTGAATTTTTTTAATTGTAAACATTACATTTTGGTGTTCTAAAAGGAATTTATTTCTCTAAAAATGTCCAAGCTGTGGAAAAATATTTTTTACTGAGATGAAAGTTATGTATAAATATATATAAAATAAATTATGTTCATCCTTGAATCTATGTTTATTTTAAGCCTTGACAACTGAAAACTCTGCTCTTCAGCTGGCTCTGCTGGGCATGCAACATGAGATACTTTCCCAGCACTGGAGAATGAACAAGCCTGGTGTGTGATACAAGGCCCATGCAAAGAGGATGAGGGAAAAAAATCACTTGTATCACAATGGGCAGCCACCCAACCCACCCGCTGCCTTGATTCTGTTGAGGGTTTGGCTGGTGCAATCGGAGAAGTCCATTTTCAGGAGAGATTAGGAGGAGTACTCTGTACAGCTAACCTCACAGGATGCTCCTTACCTGAGAACTGGGCAAAGCTGTAGATGCTTGAGAGGGAAACTGAATCCATGAACCATAAGGATGTTATCAAAAGTACTGGAAAGGCAGAAGCTCCTATAGCAACACTGTAGTTAAAGGTGCTGTAAGATACACAATTGTCAAAGCTACCACAACTGTTGTGTTGAAACTGTTGACAGTTGTGTAGAGCAAAGGTGTGCAGAGAGGGCAAGCACGAGAGTAGGTGTTCACATGGGTCAAGGAGACCTGCGCACTGCTACACAGTGGTAGAGGGAAAACAGATAAATTATATTTGTTGAAGGAACTTACCTTAATTTAAATTATGTAAAACTTAAAAATGGTTTGAAGGACAGTAAGGGAAGGTCAAGATTCAGAGATGTTGGTAGGAATGTTAATCAAGGGAGGACCGTGGAAGAAAATGCTCAGAGCCTGAGAAAGCGGGTGCTTGCTCTGAGCTAGACTGAATTAATGTTGATATGCTAAAAACAGTATAATTTAAGATATTTTGAAAACAAGTTCAAGGACAGAATCTGAGAGAAAAGTGATATTCTGTGCTGTCACAGTGAAGGTGATAGATGAAGCCATCTTCTCTGGAGTCTGGAGGGAAGGGATAGGTAAGGGAAAGAGGGTAAAAGAGGCCAGTCTAAAAAGCCGGAAAGAAACAAAACCTGGAGAGTGTGGCTGCAGGTGACAGAGTGTTATGGTTTGACGCTGGCCTAATGCTAGTGCTCCTATGAAAACTCATTTTTCCTGGCGTCTACTGCGAGATGTGATTAGAGACAGAGTAAAGCAGGCTTTCACTTGTAATAAAAGAAAAAAAAAACTTTATTATTATACAATTACAATAAAATTAACACACAGAGCAGAATGGAAAACCTTTTAAAACATTTCTCCTCCTCCCACTCAATTCTTACAGAATATTACAGAATCTTAGATCTTAATCCAGTCCATCACCCTTCAGATAATCAACTCAGTCTATCTCCACCCTTCAGATAATCACTTCTCATTTTATTAAGGAGAGAAGGAGCCCTTCTTGTGCTACTACAGGTAAATTCTCGTCACTCAGCAACTATACGTCGTGACTTCTTCTTTCCATGTTCAGTGCTCTCACTACTGCATATGGACCAGAGCTGCTTTTAGGGTTTTTCCTTTTAAGGACGCCTTGCCCAGTTCTAGAAGAGAACGACAGTCTCTCTCACCTCATTTTGGGACACCAGTCCCCCCCAATATTTCACCCCCTGGGGCCGAGGGGTCTCACCATCTCTTTATCACCTGTTGTTTCCGCACACATTACTCTTTTGGCGCAGCCTCCCCCTAAAATGCAGTCTCTGTATTACAGGAGAGGTTCTATCCATGGCTAATACAAGAAAAGTCCAGCCAAAAGCCACTCCATCATCTCCTCCACCTAGGATTCTCTCAGCTTCTCCCAGTCTTTCTTTACTTGCACCCCTCTGCATCACACTTGCGCATTCCTTCTTATCCGTCTCTCTCCTCTCTCTCAGTTCCCGGAGGATCAACATTTGCAAGGTTTCCATCTTCCGCAGAAGGGTTAAAATTACAGTTTCTGCTCATTACGAACTCCCACACTAGTTCCGCACTCTTTACTGGGCACGGTTCCCATTGCCTCGGCCCGGCCGGTGCTATTACGTCTAAGATAGCACTGGCACCTCTCTCTCACTCTCTCTCTCTCGAGGAGGGGGGGGGGGCTGCCCACTGCTTCTCTGAGTTCCTCCACCCCTCCGTCTCTGTGGGGAACTCACTCTTATCCAAGCCATCGCCTCCTGTCTCCGGCCCATGGCTCCGGCCTACCTCCCCCGGCCGCGTGGCCTTCCCCTCCCCCACCCAGCCCGAAGCTGGGCAGGGGAGGTCTGAACTCTTCCATCCACCGGAACCAAGAGAGAGAAGATTCTGGGAGCTATCGCTTTTAACCCCTGTGTTCTCAGAGGCGGATCCATATCCTCAATGGTCAAACCAGGTGCCAATATCCACATCTGGGCACCTATTGGTTCGACCACTACCACCTCCCAAAAACTCATTTCCTCTCAAACCACGACATTCCACCCTTCGCCTCTGAGAACACATTAAAATTCTATTAAAATAACATTAAACACACTCCTACTAAAACTATAACTTACACTGCATCTCTATTCTTAGAATTCTGTTACTAATCTACTTTAACTTACTACATGCTTTGCTCTTATCTTTTTTTGATCTCATCTTACAGTCTCATCTCATTTCTGACTCAAAATTCGATTCCCGGTCAGGGAACCAAAAATGTCATGGTTTGACGCTGGCCCAATGCTAGTGCCCCTATGAAAACTCATCTTTCCTGGCGTCTACTGCGAGATGTGATTAGAGACAGAGTAAAGCAGGCTTCCACTTGCAACAAAAGAAAAAAAAAACTTTATTATTATACAATTACAATAAAATTAACACACAGAGCAGAATGGAAAACCTTTTAAAACATTTCTCCTCCTCCCACTCAATTCTTACAGAATATTACAGAATCTTAGATCTTAATCCAGTCCATCACCCTTCAGATAATCAACTCAGTCTATCTCCACCCTTCAGATAATCACTTCTCATTTCATTAAGGAGAGAAGGAGCCCTCCTTGTGCCACCACAGGTAAATCCCCGTCACTCAGCAACTATACGTCGTGACTTCTTCCTTCCATGTTCAGTGCTCTCACCACTGCATATGGACCAGAGCTGCTCTTAGGGTTTCCCCTTTTAAGGACGCCTTGCCCAGTTCCAGAAGAGAACGACAGTCTCTCTCACCTCATTTTGGGACACCAGTCCCCCCCAATATTTCACCCCCTGGGGCCGAGGGGTCTCACCATCTCTTCATCACCTGTTGTCTCCGCACACATTACTCCTTTGGCGCAGCCTCCCCCTAAAATGCAGTCTCTGTATTACAGGAGAGGTTCTATCCATGGCTAATACAAGAAAAGTCCAGCCAAAAGCCACTCCATCATCTCCTCCACCTAGGATTCTCTCAGCTTCTCCCAGTCTTTCTTTACTTGCACCCCTCTGCATCACACTTGCGCATTCCTTCTTATCCGTCTCTCTCCTCTCTCTCAGCTCCCGGAGGATCAACATTTGCAAGGTTTCCATCTTCCGCAGAAGGGTTAAAATTACAGTCTCTGCTCATTACGAACTCCCACACCAGTTCCGCACTCTTCACTGGGCACGGTTCCCATTGCCTCGGCCCGGCCGGTGCTATTACGTCTAAGATAGCACTGGCACCTCTCTCTCACTCTCTCTCTCTCGAGGAGGGGGGGGGGGCTGCCCACTGCTTCTCTGAGTTCCTCCACCCCTCCGTCTCTGTGGGGAACTCACTCTTATCCAAGCCATCGCCTCCTGTCTCCGGCCCATGGCTCCGGCCTACCTCCCCCGGCCGCGTGGCCTTCCCCTCCCCCACCCAGCCCGAAGCTGGGCAGGGGAGGTCTGAACTCTTCCATCCACCGGAACCAAGAGAGAAAAGATTCTGGGAGCTATCGCTTTTAACCCCTGTATTCTCAGAAGCGGATCCATATCCTCAATAGTCAAACCAAGTGCCAATATCCACATCTGGACACCTATTAGTTCGACCACTACCACCTCCCAAAAACTCATTTCCTCTCAAACCACGACACAGAGGCAGCTGAGACTTTGAAAAGGATGAGAAAAAGCTGTGGGCCATAAATTGAACGAGCTGGATGGAAAGCCTTCAGAGAGCAGGCACAGGTGGCGTGTCCCAGGGAGGAGGTTGGTTGGAATATCTTCCGCCATCAACAGGAGGTATTTAGCAAGGTGGGATATTGGCTCATGTTGCAGCTGTAACTAGTACTAGTTTGATACTAGATGTTCAGCTCTATCAGAGCTTTGTGGTCTGTTCCCAGGGGACAGGCATGTTTGTCAGAAGTATAATAACAGCTGACTAAGGCGGACTTGCTCTGAGGTTATCATTACTTCTCCATAGCTGATCATAAATAAATATTTCAGTAGAAGCCTTCACTCCCCTTCAAGGAAAGTAGCACAAGAGAAAGAAATGAATGTTTTCTTTGAAGTGTGAGCTTTGGAAACTGACAACATTTTCATCCGTCATCATTTGGAAGCAATACCTTCAAAAAGAGTGCCTCATAAAAAGTAAGTTTCCCTAAAACCTCACAATCTTATGCCTGAGCCCTTCAAAAATGAGAGATCTTCTTGTTCCTCACAAGCTAAAGGTAAAATATTCTGCTCATTTACAAATAACTTGACTTGGGTACATCTTATTTGGTGTAATATAAATTATTACTGAGGATTCCAGAGCAAATAAGAGGGAGAAAAAAAAGTAAATTTGTCTCCAGTAGTTGTTTCTAGTAGTAATCTTTAAATAACTTATCCTAGTTGGTCATCCAGCAGCCAAATTTGTCATTAGTCCATGTCAGAAAAAGACCATTCTCAAGAATACTTATGAGATGTAAATGAAAGACTAAATTTTCATTTAATCTAGTACCCTTTCAACATTTCACTTTATTAATCAGTAAGGAACTTCTACATGAACTTAAAAAAATGTTCCTAAAAGTGATCCAGGTGCAACTTCAAGAAGAAGCATGTTTTCATCAGGATTTATGACCCTCTGAAGAGTTTGGAGCCCAGAAAGAAATTAATTTATCTCAAGGCATCAACAGAAAAAAAAAAAAAAAAAAAAAAAAAGTTGGGTAAAAGCCTGGTCCTGGTAAAATCTGTGGTAGAGAAGTCATTTTCCTTAGTGTAGTCTGGATTTGCCTCATTTTCTTTTATCTGTGACCATTATAAACCTGATGCAGTTGCTTTCTGACTACTTTTACATTTGGAAATTTTCAAGTGTATTTAAATTGGTGAGGTTATGTTCAAAATACAGTAAAATATCAAAATCAACATTGTCATTTTTCCTGGATGTGACAATAGATTTTGATTTGTGCAAATATGTATGAATGGGCATTGTTTATATAAATGTTTTGGTCAATATTGGCCAGCAATACTGGTTCCTGAACTATTCAAATGCTGACTGGCTAATTGTTAAATTATGCTGATGATGAGATGCAGGAGCAAGTATCATTTATCCTGTATGCAGAATATTCAGGCCATAAAAACAAATTTCAAACATACCTTTATTCTTCGGTAATTACAGTAACAAGGTCAAGAAAGGCCCGTCAAGAAATGACCATAGCCAAACCACCAGCCAGACTTGGGCAATTAACAGCAGGTGTTAATGAAACCTTCCTGCCCAGCGATACTCGAGAACGTGCATTCAAGAAAGTGGCTCACGAAAGGCGGGGGCCAAAACTGCTGACGGAGTGCACACCGGGGTTTGCAGAGGAGGCTCCTCAGGAGCAGATGCCTCTAATGTCCGTTTCCTGAAGCTAGGCTGTAGCCAGGCGTCTTTTTGAAGCTGAGCATCAGAGCCCGAAATCACTCGTTTGACCCAGATCTAAAGTATCCATTGGAGTTCTGCGCTCTGAACAATATCTCTATTTTAACCCAAAACTAACTAATAAGAGATATGGAAACAAAGCAGCTGCACAGCAGCACCCCAGAACCGCTGCCGCAGGAATTTCTTAAGTTCACTTTTCTCCATCTCTAATCTTGTCCATCTCCTGCTGCTAGATCTCACCTTCCAGCTCACCAAGTGCCCCGGTGAGAGGAAGGCCCTCACCTCCACCACCCCATGGCCAGCTGGAGCAGAAGGCAGGCAGTAGCTGGAAATCCTCCCTACCAAGGCATGGCCAGGAGCTGGAGACCCATCTCCTGGGTGAAAGCTACTCTGCCAAGCAGGAGCAAAGTTGGGAAATATACGGGGCAGGGAGAAAACTGGGGCTTGCCTGATTTAGCATCCCAGGTGCTTGTGGGCAGGCTAGAGGTTTTCAGTGATCAGGTCTGTGAGGAGTCCCAACAGCTCCGAGGAGCCGTGGCCAGGGTGCCATAGCAGGGGTTCTCCTGACCTGCTCCCACAGTTTTAGGCTGCCACGTTGGCCTTAGCTATTAAAAATCCTCAGCAGCTTCCACGGTGGAAATCCCAAAGTAGTGTGCCCTCCTTTACAAGGCTGGGTTAGGGTTTTGCTGTTTGGGTTTTCTTTTATTTCTGAGAAAATAAACCTAGCCCATCCGACTTGCAGTCCCTGAAGGAGTGAGGGTTCGCCGGTTGTAGTCGCACCCCCGAGGCAGGGCGGGGGTCACCATCGCAGCAGTGCGAAGGCGACACCCCGAGACACTGAATGCACTCCGGAGACCCCCAGCGGACCCCACAGCGATCAGCAAAGACTCACAGATCTCTGTCCTCAGCATCCCCCGACACCCCCCGGAATTCAGCACGGTCTATCGCCGGGGTGACCTTCGCGGGTTGGCAAGGGGCCGGGGCTGGCACGGAGGCCGCGGGAGGCGCGTGGGGAGCCCGAGGGGCGCGCCGGGCGGTGACCGAGCGTCGGCCGCCCCGGGGGGATGCGCGGCCCCCGCTGCTCCGGCAGCCGCTGCGGGAGGCCGGGGCTTGCGGGGGTCGTGCGAGGGTGAGCAGCAGCACGGGGGGGCGGGGGGAATGGTGACACGGTGTTATGGTTTGGACGATACGCTTGTACTCAGGCTGCCACAGCGCGGGCAGCTGCTCTGACAGAGCCGGAGAAGGCTGAAGGCTGGGGTCGGGGGTGTCCGGCTGCAAAGTCACCCTGTGCGGGAGACCGAGCCGCAGCCGCCCCTTCGGGCTGCCCAAGGGGGATGCGCCCGGCGCTGCCGTGCCGCCTGCTCCGGCGCAAACGATGCCACGAACAGCGGCGGGGGACACGGTGCGATCGCCGAGCCCGTGTCCAGCCCCGGCGGGGCGGGCCCGTCTCCCCCCGGGACGCTCACCCGGCAGGCGGGGCGGGTGCGGGGAGATACGATTGTATCCGAGCTCAGCTCCGGTGCTGGCCCCAACCTGCGGCGTGGGATCGCGTGGGAATTCCTCAGCAGGATAACTCCCTCCTGGTAGTGGGGACCTTTTCCAAGGTTATCCTGCTGAGGGCTGTCAGCGCCTCCTCATGCTGAAATGTTTCAAAGTAGGAAGGAACGGGGTCGGCGCTAACGATTAACTCCCGAAGTATGCTGAAAATGCAGTGACACTTGTCTTTAGAAGGGCTTGGTTTTGTCTGCGGTGCTAATTGATTTCTGTTCAGGCTGATCCCTCTTAAAACATGAACAGATTTAATGGTTCTTACTCCCGAGCTCTATGCTATTGAGATAATTTCGGTTATTAAGACGCATTAATAAACAGTTAATAGACACCCTTTTTTTCTCCGAGAGGTAAGCTCTTCATCAGTCCGAAATAAACGAGCAGCTTCTACCGATGCTCTCCCGCACTCGGGATCAGCAGTTACTGCCCACGCGCGTCAGAGATACCCTAGAGCTAGGGAAGTGCGGGTGGCTTGTCCCACAGAGCCCGGCAAGTCCTTCTGCAGCGTCGCACGGGAGAAAGAAGGGCTCTAACATCAAAACAAAGGGTCGGTGACTAATTCGGTCTCTGACTCTGCCGATGAGAAAATAGCTCCCAACAAGTGCACCGAGGCCGGCTTCAGCCCCAGAGCAAAAGAGGGCGAGTCAAATTCCTCGAGTCAAATTCTGGGATGTGCTAGAAAGCCTCCTCGCTGTTAAGGCCAGGGGGATGAATTCCTATTGTAGAGAACCTGAATGAGAGCTGAGTTAGATAACTTGTCATTTTTTCTGGCTCCAACCTGCGTTCCCGCC